>NC_062270.1:23049225-24339805 GCF_916048215.2 Malus sylvestris | reverse complement strand
GGCAATGACAAGGCAAGCACACTTTAATCCATTACGGATCAAAGCAAGTTTTTCTCATTTGGGCAATGACAAAGCATGCACATTTCAAGTTTAAAATGGTATTAAGTGGGAAATTAGGCCATAAGTTACACCACTTCAATTTCAATATTGCTTTAAGTGGGAAAATTAGGCAATGGTGCTTGGAAAAGAAAAAAAAATTGTGGTGGTGATTCATTCTCAAAGCCTATAAATAGGTGATGCGATGAAAGTTAAGCACTCAAATTAAACCCTCTTGTTGTCAAATTGTAGTAATAATGCAAGTAGGGATCATTCTAAACCGGGGATTAGGAGGGCTTGCTAAAACCTCTAAACTTACTCAAAAACATAAAAACAAAGTTAAAAACGTTTGAATAGACTCAAGGGACTCAAAACATATTCTAAAGACTCAAAACTGCCTAAAAACACAAACTGGGCAAATTTGACTCTAACACAATTTTGGACGAATTTAGTGTTTTGGTTTGAATCAAAACATTCAAAAACACAAACAAAACCAAAATTTAACACTTTGAAACACGAAAGTAAAATGGGGATTTTGGTTTTGATGAATTTGAAACAAACAAACAAGTTATAAAACTAGGCAGATTGTAAGACAAATTTAAGGAATACGATGATGGATTGATTAGTTAGAGGTCCGTTCTTCACACATGACACACTTGTACATGAATCGATTTCCAATTGCTTTTCAATAAACTATGATGCTCAACACCCCAGATTAACCGTGATGCACAAATTAACCCTCAGATTTTCCTTTACTCATTGAGTTGGATAAATGCATGCAACAACCCAAATCATTCTCTAAAAGTCCCCTATATGAATGCATAATAGAGACACAATCAGAGATCGTTACGTTCAATGACAATCATAAGTGTTGACGAGGCAATTATAACTATGAATGCATGATACAATTTCCAAGAATTCAATTAACGCGAGTGTGATAAACAACCTTCACTACTCATGAATATAAACTTGTAACGATTAGGTGAAACTCATTTATATTCTAGCATCTAATTCATGCATGAAAACTAAGTATGCATCCTTAATAAACATACAAGAATCAGTTATGAATAAAATAGATAATTGAATTGCAATCACAACTTATCAAATCACAATTGGAAGAAATCAATTCAAATCTCAAGCATGTTCATGGCTTCAAACTTTCCCCTAACTAAATAGGGGTTTAGCCACTCATAATTGCAACAAAATTAGAAAATAACAAAGTAGACATTGAAAGCAAGAACGGAGTACACCTAAAACGCTCCAAAGTTCCAAGCTTGAAACGTCAAGGACCTTTGTTTTCACCACCTTGTTGTAGCACAAGTGTCTAGGATGTGTATGGATATATGGATGGAATGGATTTGCACGGCTAAGAGATGAAAGTGTATGGATTGGTGAGATGTAGTATGGCTAGATGAATGGATGGAGGTCACGGCAAGGAAATTGTGTTTGTGAATGAAGTTGTGAGATGTGAAATGTAGTGTCTTTGGATGATGGCCCCCAAATTATGGTGAAGGGTGGATGTATTTATAGGCTAGGGAGAGAAGTGTATGGAGTTGTAATGAGTGGATGTAATGGGTGTAGTGGGTGAGTGTTGTGGTAATGAGTGGATTGTAGTGGGTGAGTGTTGTGGTAATGAGTGGATGTTATGGGTGTAGTGGATGAATGTTTGGTAATGAGTGGATGTAATGGGTGTAGTGGATGAGTGTTTGGTCATGAGTAATGTTTGGTAATGAGTGGATGTAATGGGTGTAGTGGGTGAGTGTTTGGTAATGAGTGGATGTAATGGGTGTAGTGGGTGGATGTAATGGGTGTAGTGAATGAGTGTTTGGTAATGAGTGGATGTAATAGGTGTAGTGGATGGATGTTTGGAGAATGGATGTGTTGGGTGAAATGAGTGAATGTAGTGGTAGGTGAATGTGTTGGGTGAAATAAGTGGATGTAGTGGTAGGTGAGTGGATGTAGTGGTAGGTGAATGTATGTGTTGGGTGAAATAAGTGTGCTAAAATGGTTATTTATAGGGAGATGATGATGCACAAACTTCAAATTTCGTCCATTCCTTTTGCTTCAAGCATATGCTATCCATTCCATGCCCAAAAATGCTCCAGAATGCTCAAAAATGCACTTCTTTGCCACATTAACCCTTTGGACCTACAAACACACGAAAATAGCTTAAAATACTAAAATAACTACGAACTAACAACATAAATGCCAAGAAACAAGCTAACTAAGTCGCATAAATATGCTCCTATCAATTGGCTTCTCCATCAAGGTATCAAACATCCTAAAATTCACAAATACATTTCTCTACTCCCAAAATGGAAGAGAATACTCCCCACACATCCAAAATCCTTGAAGCTTTGAAACTCTCAAGCTCTCAAGAAAATCCTGAAGGATCAAGAAAGCCCTCTTCGTTCTTCGTCAAATCCTCCTTCAAGATCAAAGCCCCAACGACCCTTGAAGAACTTCCACCAATTTAAGATCAAGCCTCGACGACCCTTGAAGAAAGTGTTCATCGTTCATCATCCGTTCATTATAAATTCAAGCCCCAACGGCCCTTGAAGAAACTTCCAACCATTCATCCAAGATCAAGCCTTGACGGCCCTTGGATCAATCACACATCCACAAATCAACACCTTACGGAGATCGAATTAGAGGATCAAAATTGAGAGAGATTGTAACCCCAAAATCATTAACACCAAAATATTTCTTTGTACACGTGTTCTTGTTTCAAGAAATTTCTGTGTTCACAAGTATGGTACCATGAATTTTTTTGAGTCAGAATAATGCGGATCGGAATACAAGTGCTTTTTATTTTCAGTTATGGACTAGCCGGCTCTTATTGGGTTGACTATATGAACGATCAGCGGTATCACCATACCTTGTTTTTGGAATGGTAGGCAAGGCCTGCAAGTCTTGCCAATAATGAACACAATTGCTTTGAAAGACATGGAATCTGATCTAACTAGGGATCAGGTTAGTTTCTTATATCTTGGAGATTGCTACAATCTATGGATTGGCTTATGTCTCGAGTAATCACAATCTACAGGGAAAGAATATCTATATCCGCTAGAGATATATATCCCCTTCTGTTGTATCTTTCTTATGGATAAGACACTTTGTGAGATTCAAGGGTTGTATCTTGGAGTTGTAGGCAGTCGTTATAATTGGCACGTAGGGAGTTGTCTACTGCTTTAGGACAGTAACAACACCCCTCTTTTGATATCACAGGCCAGCTTTGTTTATTGATATTTGTGTTGATGCATTTGGGTATTATCTAATTGATTGAATTTACATGTGTATTATGATTATGATCATTTATATTATCCTACAACTAAGGTTGTAATACAATTGCAAAAATTTTGAGTGGTTATATTTGTTTGTCTTTTTTCTTTTTTTTTGTCAAATAATAGATTTTGTTAGATTAGATGTTAGATTAATCACTGATAGAGTTCAAACCAAAGCCATAATGCAATGGCTCAATATCTTTCCACATTTGTGATAAAGGGCCATTTGCGAGTGGTTATATATGTTGTTAGAGAGATTATATTCACATACCCCAAATTACTTCTCCCACATCCTTTTAATTTTTTAATAATTTCTACACACCACTAACACTTGATAGAAAAATATTAAAAAATTAAAAAGGTGTGAGAGAAGTAATTTAGGATGTGTGAATATAATCTCCCTTGTTAATTGGTAGATGTGATTGTTTAACCTATTTATATTATTATATATATGCATCTCTCTACAATTGGAGAAAATGTTTCAATGCATGAGTTTGTTTACTGTGCATTTGAAATCTATTTCATCGTTCATTGAAAGCATCAATAAGGGTGCGCTTGTTGCACCGAATTATTTCAGACTGAACTATCTTCAGGGACTAAGCTGGACTGGCTTAGAATAAACTAAACTAGACTGATTTAGTGAAGTGTTTTACTGCAGTGTTAGATTAAGAAGCAGAATAATAAAATTTTCAACATGCAATTCACAAATCCAACACCAAATTAGCACAAACGACTCAAATTTTCAACCAAAATTAACTTAGTATATGCACTAAAATGCTAAATTTCAAAACACCAAGTTCAAAAATCACCAAAAACCATCATTTGGGTCCAAACATGGACTCTCTTCTTCTTTTTCGCTGGAAATTACAAGTAGCAACATTCTTCAATTGTGAGAAAATTGCAATTTTCTCCCTAATCTAATCCCCAAATTCAAGTCAACTCTTGATGCTTGACCAGAAAATTCTAAAACTTGACAAGAAATGTAGATGCAAATTTTCTATTTTCCTAATGAAAATTTGGGATAAATTGCTAATTAGATTTGAGAATTTGAAAATTGGAGACAAAGATGGGGGAGGGAGTTATCAAATGTCTTATGGGAAGCCATATTTGATGAGCTCCTCATTCTCGAACTTGTCGAGCTCATGAAAATGGTGAAATTGCCGACGAACAGTTGAGCTTTGACTCAGAACACCATGTTTCTCCCTTTAGAATTCGATCGCCGCAGAAGAAAGCAACGAACTTAGGAGAGAAGCTAGGCCTTCCAAGTTCCTGTTTTCATTGAAGCCCAGGGCAACTAAGCAGATGAAGGCGATATAGGATGCATGCGAGAGTGGACGAAGGGAATAGAGGACGAAGGAAGGTCTTAGCTAGTCCTGTAGGTTTCGAGGTCTCTCGTTAAGACTAGCTATTGAAGCCGTTTGTGAATGCGAGTCCCACGTAGTACCATTAATGTTAGTCCCGCAAGCCACGAACCACAAGACTACATTAATACTTAATCCAATCCAATCCAATCCAATGAAGGCTAACGAGGGTAAACAAATACCCCCAAGTACTTTAATACCACGACTTCCATATTCTATCATTTATTTTTTGGGATTGTTAATACATGCTTTCATTGTTATGTTTTTCCCAGCCCTTCTGTTTCTATAACTTACAATCTAAAATAGAATTGTTAAGGCCATCTCCAATGGAGAAGGCTAAAGGTCCAAAAACCAAAAAAATGACCTAATTTGTCCAAATACTCATCTCCAACTGATGGCTGAGCTATAATTTTACAAAGCCCACCAGGTCATCATTTGGCTAAAAGGGCATCATGCTGGCCAAATGTAGCCTCTCTCTTAACCCTTTTTTTGGGGTAAGCTATTTAGTTGCAATAATTGATTCAAATTCAACGGTTAGGTTTGAAAACATCCAAAGGTAGTTGAATTAAATTACCTATAAATTTACAGTTGCAATAATATGATTTACCTATGAATTTACAGTTATAAGTTAAATTCTCATGAAAACATCCAAAGGTAGTAACATTTGTTTCTTCATATACTACTGTAAGTTTAGTGCGTGTATGATTTAATTTATAACTGTAAATTATTGACTTTTTGTGTTGCATGAGAAATTCTTACTAGAAAACTAACTTGATTATTTAAGATCTGAGTATATCGATAATTTTCTTTAGAAGCGAAGTGGGATTATTCGATTTGATCTTTTCTCTTAATCAAGAAACTATCAGAACAAAGTCTATCTAGAAATACCAAAGCATCTGAGAATCCTTGTATCACATTACATTACATAACTTGCATTTGCATATTGTTTATTTTATGTGAGTACTTTAATCCCATGCCTAACAATAGTTTGCGGACTGCATCTCTCTCTTGAATTATAATAGTATTTTCACCACACAGTTAATCTTCATCTTAGTTTGTGTTTCCAAGTTGTTTGGCTTAACTTTCTGTGTGGGTAGTGATATGTAAATGAAATTTTAACTAGTATTGACATTGTTTGGCTTAACATTTGAAAAGCTATGCAAAATAAGGTATTATAAAATGGAACTCGATAGAGTTGGATAAACCCGAACCCAATTAACACTCAGACCCAACAAAACCCTCATGAAACCAAACCCAACCCAAAGTCGAATTGTCAAAGTTGGGTTAGGTTTGCGTTGACCTTCCAACGTGCCGCGTTGCAACCCTAGTATAGAATACTCCAGATGCAGGTAGGCGATTTTTGTTGAATTTGTAAAGAGCCATTGTGTCACATATAGACTAGTAAACCATGCATCCACTTTCAAAAACTCTACAATTCAAGAGGTCTCCCAAACCAAGAGGACCAATTCTACAACCGTTCCTTTGTTCCAATACACAACATTGTAATGTGATGAATTATGTGCACATCATATGGTAACACAGAGCTGGTTATATCATGTACAAAACGCGCATCCTCGATGCCTCGAATATAAACAAATTTATGAACCATTGCGGAAAAGACGAATTTTTTTTTGCAGATACAATCGCTTATGGAATTTACACCTCAGCTGCTTTCCACAAGCGCCAGCAACCTAATAGGAATTTACATTTCTCACCCTCAAACCCCCACACAAGGAACATAGGGAAAAATTGGAATACAATTAGAGAAAAATGGGAAAAGTAAAAACGCAATCAAACCCCTATACCAAACCTCTGCTTCTTCAAACCTTTATAAGAATCAAAGCCAACGCTAATTAACGAATCAGACCTTGGTAACCCAAGCTTGAACCTGAAACAAAAATATTGTTTCCATGTACAGATGACTGTTCCCACATGTCAGTGAGCCAAGTCCTCGCTCCCAACGCCTACACTAGACTTGTCTACTGTGCGCACATTGTATTGTTCATATACTCTTGCTCGGTTCTCTGCCCACCACTGTTCTGCTTGTTTCTCACTAAATCGCTTCCGACTGCATTCACCAGTGATATAAATTTGGATTACTGTATGAATATACTATATGGTAAACTTCTATAGTGCATATACAATTTACTCTCTCTCTTTCTCTCTCTCTCTCTCTCTCTATATATATATATATATATTATATTTGTATGAATGAAATGTTCTCTTCCAGACAGTGTGGCAACATAAGCAATCTATGAATCCAAATCATTGATTAGGTAGATTCTTCTTGCCCGAAAATGTAGTCTCGATTCATAGGTATGTTACCAGTCTGGCAAGAGAACATTGTCCCATATATACACTAATACATGCTATTATCAAAAAGGGAAAAACACATATACCCACATATTGTTATGTAGGTAAGTACAATATACCTGAAACGAACTCGCTTGAGATCCTTGGCGCCTCCCGGTAGGGAAGTAAGTGTGATATATACACCAGGCTCATCTTGCTCAACCCATTCAGATTCATGATGAGATTCGTTTTCTTTAATTTTGTTCCCATTTCTGGTTGCCACATCTAGATGTCCTTGTTTGTTGTGACCTGAATTGCGGTTACTGGTGGTGTTGGACCCATTAGAAAACAACTGACTGTTTGGTTCATTGGAGTCTGGTTCTTGGAATGTTAATTGACCATTCAATCGGTCAGTCGAAGGAATAGGAACTTCGTTGGAAGGATCAGAACCCAAGGAAGAAGCTAGAGAGGGTGATTTGATATTCCGTACTGCTCCAACAGGCAGCCTTTCAGCCATGTCCTTCAACTGGTCAACATATACAAAACACAAAATTAACCATCAGCTAGACTTGGCCTATAAGAGCACAAGTGACAGTATACAGGAAGGATCTATTTGTGCCCGACCACTTGAATAGATCACCAGAACTGACTCAGGAAAATCTCTTTAGCGCATGGCACTGTAACCATTCCATGTGGTTCAATATGTCATACACATTTATTGTGGAAAAGAAAAAGTTGATCTCTATCAAATATACTAAGCAAGCAGTCACCACATGTCAAATGAAAACCAGAATCAAACTGAGAATCCATTTCTTCACCGTTTCTGGTGGAAAAGAACTCTTAAGTACACCTAGATACATTTTCGATAGATAGCAGAACTTATAACATAAAGAAAAATCAATAATCAATCTAACTAACAAACTACATTTGAAACAATGGTTAAAAATAACATTAAGTATTGTACCAAGAAAGTAAACATCTATCGTATTCTTACTTGGGCAGTAAGTGACTGGATCACTTCCTTTGCTGCTTTGCATTTTGCAGTCTCCGCACCTGCAATTGCTATTGCTTCCTTCAGCTGTTTAGTTGTTCGTTCCAGCTCAACTTCTTGTAGTTGGGCTTTTTGAGTAAGACTTTCAACCTTAGAGATAATAGTAGTCAGACAAAACGCTCAAGGAGAAAACTGAACAAGTCTAATATGAATATGTTTGGTCTTGGAAAGTAAATTTGAAGGGCATGGACAGCCCAACACCACGTCTTCAGACAAATTACATTTATAAAGTCAATTATCTGACAAATGTCATATTTCTAAAAATAGAAAAAGAATAACATGATTGTTTCAATTTTTTTTTTCCTCTCTTTGTTTTTTTCTCTTGGTATGTTTCTTATTAATTATCTATGATTCTTTTCAATTATCTCAAAAAAAAGTTAATTTTCCACCAAGTAAAAAGTAACACTGATTGCTTTAATTTCTTTCTTTTGCTCTCTCTTTGCTATATTTCTTACTGTTAATTGCCCAGTCACTTAAAACGAAAAATCATGCCACATTGTCTGCTCCACATTTGAGAATAACAAAATTCATCTTCGACTACCTGTTGATCAATAAAAAATTATCGCCAGTTGTGACCTCAATTCATTTGAAATACTTGGTAATTGAATTTTTATTTGGATATAGTTCGATGAAAAGGCATATTTCGTTTTCTAGTTTAAAGAAAATTTCTCATGTTGTAGGGGAGAGGGATTTTGATTTCTATATGTGAAATATTACTATGTGAAATTCATAAAGATCCAGACTTGCAATTTCTTAAAATTCTTGCCAATAGTTATATTAATTCCAAAATGAAAAAAGTTGAAATTGAGTTGTCGGAGTTTAATTTCCACAAATAGCTCACTACACAATTACTTATTTCATCAAAATAAAAACTGGTGAAAGGAGAAAAAGAGAATCAAGTAAACAAAGTCAATTTTCACTAGCCGCTGACTTACAAGAGAGCTGTGCACCAACACTTGTTGAAAATAAAAAGATAAGTAGTTGATACCTGTGATCTTAGTTTGATAACCTCCTGTCTGAGGCCTTCATTTGTCCTTTTAGCATCATCTACAACAATCTTTGGCGATGTGAGTCCTCCCAGAGTTGGAGTTGGTGTTGTAGAACGAGGTGGGCTGGGGCGCCTTGAAATTGGGGATGTAGCTCGAGAAATAATTCTTGATCCAGGAACAGAGGCTGAGAAAAACTTCTTGGATGACCCAAATACTGGATTAAAAGGTTTAGAAATATTAAGAGCTCCCCACTGTGATCCTCCATTTGGAACAGGTGAGACTCGACTGCTGTTAAATTCTAGTTTCTTATTTTTCTTTGATGAACGGGTTTCCACATGCTTCAGAGATTCCATTGAAGAAAACCTGGCAAGTTGCACACGAGATCTGGAGTCCAACTTATCATCTTTATCAATAACCTCATTTGAACCCTGATTGATACTTCCTCTTCTGCTTATAGATGTTGGTAATGAAGTATCAGTTTCAGCAGCTTTTCTCAGTTTATTAAAACAATTATCACAGACACGATAAGGTTTGCTAGGATTTGGTGCCATGGAAGCTTTGAGTGATTTCTTACTGCTGCAAGAATGACAAAACACAAGCCCACAATTATAACAATTATGGCGTTTTCTTTTAAAATTAAATGGAACCCGGCAGCCCGAACACATTGACTGATCAACTCCTGAAACCCATTTATGAAGGCATATAACTGCAGTAAAATTAGCACCGCAAGCAATACTTTTGACTTGCTTATCTTTCAGAGCTTCAACTAATGTTGGGGAATTCCGATCATCTATATTCCCATGACCTAAACGACCATTTGCTCCTTTTCCCCAAGTATACACTTCAGTTCTTGAAGTTAAAACTGCAACATGATAGGCACCACAAGCAATCTCTTCCACAAAACTCTTGGAGAGCTTTCCCTCAACTCGAGTTGGAAGCTTTCCATCAGCTTGAGGATTTCCTAACTGGCCATAAACAGGACTTCCCATTGTGTAGATGTGACCAGATGTTGTACGAGCAACTGTCATACTATGTCCACAAGCAACTCGACAAAAATTGGATTCAACAAGAGCGGCAACACAGGTAGGCACAAGTTTTGCTTCCTTGTCACCATGCCCAAGCCTACCCTTATCACCATCTCCCCAAGTGAACAGCTTTCCTAATGAACAGTTGCTGGCACTTGAATTCCCAACCATGACTTCTACAACTGCAGCAGTATGCCAAGCACCACAAGCTGCTCGCACAGTGCGAAGGCCCTTCAGGGATTCCACTTCCCTGGGAATTGAAACACTTTTCCGATCACCATGGCCAAGAACACCAAATGTACCATCACCAAAAGTAAACAACTGCCCAGCAGAAGTTACTACGGCTGTGTGCCAGGGTCCACAAGATATGGATGAGACATGCATAGCCTCCAAGGGTCCATTTACTCTTTTGGGGACCCAATGGCTCACTTCATTTCCATGTCCAAGTAGACCGAAATTGTAAGTTCCATCACCCCATGTGTACAGATCACCAGAAAGCGTAACAGCACAAGTATGGTACTCACCACAAGCAACAAGCTCAATGTTGATATTGCTAAGTGCATCAATGAGCTTTGGTTGCAAAACGTCAACATCCACACCATGCCCAAGCCTGCCCCCCGATTCCTCTCCCCAAGAGAAAATCTCCCCTTGCTTAGTTACTAAAGCAGCATGCCTACCACCACAGGCAATGTTTTGGACGTCAAGTACAACTTTAGATTCTAAGGCTTTGGGCAACAAAGAATCCATTTTTGCACCAAGACAGCTTCCAACTCTATGAGAACCACCACCCACAACACCATCTCCTGTGCCTTCTCCCCACATGAAAACATCTCCCAACGCATCACCATCATCATGACCAGAACCTTGGCTTGATGAGCTAACAGCACTGGATAGACTAACTCTAACAGCATCCATTGCCATTGCCTTCATCTGCCCATGTACACTGTCTGAGCCCCCAGATGACACAGAATGTACGGAAGCACTGGCCGAATCTGAAGGGAAGAAACCCTTGGGAGGAACAGCATACAGTATCACATCTGAAAGTGCCTTATCCAGACCATTTTTAGGAGGACTTTCATACGGACTACGAAGGCGAAGGTGATCTGCACTATCCTGAATGGAACAAAATAAAAGAATTTAATTTACATTTTGGACGCAAGTGAAGAAGAGCATACAAAGGGAAGGGGATCCACTCTGGATCCCTTCCACCAAGTCCACAAAGGCCACAAATCCGGGCCTTTGAAATTTGATCCAACTGCTAAAGTTATTATAACTTTTAAAGTGGGCCCCTGTTTGTAGCCGTTGGATCAAATTTCAAAGGCCCGGATTTTTGGCCTTGGTGGACTTGGTGGAAGGGAGCCGGAGAGGATCCCTTTCCCATACAAAGGAAAAAGAAGCCATACCTTCTGTAAGCTATCATTACTACCAAATGGAGAATTTAGAGGAGAGCTTCTCCGCGTGTATGTTCTAGGACTATTTGCTTCAGATGGAATTCCATCACTCCTTGACTCTGTTCTCCATTTTCGATGATGGCTGCGGGATATCAATGCTTTTAAGCCACTAAACCAAACCTCAGCTTCATCTTTATCTTTGCAAATCTAGTACATCAGAATCAGATCACTGAATACATTTACTTTAAAACAATATCAAAACCATTCTACTATGACAGTATAACCATAGGATAGAACAAAAGACGATAAAATTCAAAAGAGAGTAGATTGAAGCTTACCAAATCTAGTGACCTCTCATTATATATTAAAGAAAATGACTGGTACTCCTTCTCAGGCCGTGGATACCTTTGAAAGATTGGCTGGAAGAAATAGGGCCATGTTTGATCAGTAGAAACCAGAAAAGTCTTATCTTTTAATTTTTACTCAGACCTTAGCATCATGTTGCTGCAGATGCATAAAGATATGGAGCTCTGATAAAATTAAAACACAGAAACATACGCAAGCACAAAAGCACAATCAATGAGATATGAGGGTTATAATGAGAAATCACTAGAATCATTAGCATACAAACAAATCCTTAAAAAAAAATCATCCTTAAGATTAATAAATTCAAGGAGGAAGGACGAATAACAATAGAAATGGCACAAGAGTAGGGAAATTCAAGGCTTCTTATGATCCAGAATGGCACATGTTATATACTAGTACTACACAAGCAGTGATATATATATAAAGATGGAAAACAGAATAAAAAATAAACAGATAACCCATGGCTAAATATGGTCAAAATATCCATCTTTTTCACATAACCAGTGGTTTTTGGGTTTAAAAGTTAAAGTTACAACTTAATCGCATATTAAAAGCATACCAATTTTTTCCAGCGTTATAACTTTCTTTCAATAAAAAATCATTGACTGATGTAGTCATGCAACCACATTGTCAAAAAATTTGTACATGTGAGTAAGATATATAGATGATGCATCTTCACAGTTAAGAAACTTACAGTCCTTTGTCCAGAAATAATTCTAGACACGTGGTTTAGCTTAAGGTGCTTTTCCTCTTTCCCAGAGAACCAGATTAGAACGGATTCATCCTGAAAGCAACAACCAATGATGAATTATATCTATTAACAGGAAAAATTATGTATGACAGTGTTACGAAACTACTGTATTGAAGAGTACAAAGCTTTTAGCTACAATTAGACGCCTCAAGAATATATATCATATAAGATTGTTGATAAGAAAGGGAAATGGATGAAACGGTTGCAGAAGATCTGAGTAGGTGTACTTAATTAGTTTTAACACCATTTTATTCTGCCTGATGTAGGTGCTGAATATGATCATGTAATTAAATCCTTCTATGTTTAAGGATGGCTTCCAACATGAGAATGGATGAAAAAAATGGATACATATGGTACTCTTGCAAGGAAAGGAAAAGAACAACATAGATAAGTAGGCACACCCAAGCACAATATTATAACAGCAAATCAGAAAATTCAGGAACAAACTTACATTGGAAAGACGAAATGGACAAAACTTAGGCTTCCCCCTTCTTCCATACTTGAGCAAGTATGCCCCTTTCTTTAGAGCAGTAATAGCCTGTTGTAAGAAACAGTCAAGAATCTAACTGAAGCATATTCAGGAATTTCGTGTATGAGAAGAAAATATTAAGAAAAGAATAATAGTAAAGTATAGGAAAGGATAATAAATTACTTATTCATTAAACCTAATAAAAATATGAAGAGGAGAAAGACATTTTAAAGAAAGAAGTGCATAAATCCATAGGAGCTAGCATTCAAACTGAGTTTTAATATACAATTCTACCATGCATGGACACGGATACGGACACGGGGATACGACATGACATGGGGATATGTCAAATTAACCAGAAGAATTGATTTATGACCACAAGGGAATATGACACGACACGGGGATATGAGGGGACACCACACGGGGATACGAGGGGAAACCACCATGTCCATGCATCGTAGATACAATTCCTTTTAAGAATTCATATTGAGTTTTGCTATCATTTAGTATACAATTCCTTTGAAGGATCAGCACACTTAATTCAACCAATGAAGATCATACTGAATTAAGTGAAAGATGACATAAACACTCATAACAATTCAACCTATACTTGTATTAATCCTGGGAAGAGATGCTCTACAATGTTATGGATGCAATATTCCTAAGCACCAGTCTGAAGTGTTGATAGAAAGAAGAGAAACCTATCGGCAAGGGAGGATGGGAATGAGAAAAAAAGTTCCTATTTTCAAATGTTACAAAAAATTCATTTCCGTCATTATTCAATTATTGCCCCAGATTCTCATCAAACAAATATCCTATTCCACTAACCCCCTTTCTTCTTCTTTTTTAATTTTTTAATTTTCATCAAAGAAAATTTGAATTATATTGCCCACATCCTCCACCTCTAATACGGTAAAATCAAACCCATTTTGGTCCCATGATTTAAATAGAGTAAATCCTTCGTATGTGATACAACAATGATCAATTTAATTGGTTCTTTGCTTTTGTTTGTATATAAGGTACTGCAACTCGATTGCTAAACTCATACGTAAACCTTTAACAACTATCATCCCTAAACTTAGAGCAATCAAATGTCTTCCCTTCAACTACCCAACCCACAAACTCATATCGCAAAAAGCAGTGGAAAAAATAGTGAATTTCAATAATGTGACCCCCAACTATCAACGTTAGCAAACACTAAACTCCATGGCTTAATCTAAATGTAGTACTCTAAATTCCACGAGCTGCAGCCGCTTCACATCCCACGAGTTACAGTCTCATTCAAAAAATCATTTCATGCAATAAGCAACTCATTGCCACTTGATCACATTGAACAAAACTCGCAAATCATCATCGCCATCATCACCACCACCAATATAGCATCTCAAACAACGAGATAAACCACTCAATTTTGGATCAAATAACACCTCCTAATTAGTTTATACTCAAAGCATTCAACATTAGCAGCAACACCATTAAACAGCAGAAAATCAAATTAAAAAAAAAAAAAAAATCGATACCCCAATTCATAACAATACCTGCTCGATGTCTCTTTCGACGGGGCCGGTCCTGCTAAGATCCGAACCCATTCTATCGGTCCGCGACATTTCTTCTCCTCCTCAAAAACCCTAAACAAGTCTAGATTCTAAACCCCAATCCGGGACTCAACCACTCTCGTAACCAAACACCGCCATTCACAGACTCTGAACTCAGCCTCCAAGTGAAACCCCATATCTTCTCCCCCAAACAGCCGCCAATCTCCACCGACACTCAAATCCACCATCGTCGCCAATTTCAGTCCAACTCCAATCCAACTCCCTCAGTCCGTATAGAAACCAACGCTCTCGGGGTGTTGGAGTCTTCGCGTCTTCCGGTGCAGTCCACAAGCTCCGTCGTCCGGTGCCTAACGAAGCCGAGAGAGAAATGGGGCGAGAATTCAGTGATTCCCGGAATTGGGGAAGCGGTAAGTTGGCGAGTCACCGAGTCGCTGACTCGAGAGAGTGAGTGAGAGAGAGAGAATCTAGGGGAGGAGAAAGTGAGGGAAAAGGTGAGAAAATCCAGGTGAGTATGATCTGATTTTTTCCTTATGAGTTGCAGAGGAGGGGAGAGAAACAGCTTTAACCCAGAGGGAGAGAGGTGGATTTTTTTTTTTTTTTTTTTTTTCTTCAAGAGAAAAAGTGTAAGAAATGAATGATAAAAAGCCATAGTTAAATTGATAAGAGTATATCGTAGTAATTGCATTTCAACTTTAATCAAATTGAGGTATCAGTTTTTCAATTAAAAGTTCATTCTTATTGACCACTCAATTCATCAAAACGTGTAACTTTATGGTCATTTTCATCAACTTCGTTAAAATTATGTCAAAATAAGTTATGTTGGAATGATTATTGCCACAATTAGATTAGAAATGAGAGACCATTGCTCTAATTGGGTTAAAGTTGAGAGACCATTTCTGACACATCCCGATCTTAGAATCAAGGCGTGCTGGTCGTCACGTGAGCGTGACGTAACCAAAAGTGTGATGCGGAAGCACAAGATAAAGGAATTACGAAGGAATAAAAACCAACTACTAGCAATAATATCCAACTAACATGCTAGAGTAAGTTTAAGTGTGAAACACACAAATTCAGAGCATAAGTACTAGGTGCAGTCAAGTAGGACCATAACTAAATTACAACACCCGCAGGTGAGTCCTACATTTATGTAGTCTGTCAGTACGCCGTGGGAATCCTCGTAGGCCATCAACGCTGCTAACTAGAATCTGGAGGGGCGCAAAACAAAATTGAGTGGGTCAATAAAACCAAAGCTTTTCGAAAACATTTCATAAAAAAGAATTCTAACCCCTCGCTGTAAAACCTGTATACTTTCTCAAAAAATAACATAATAGTATATAAATCCCCATATATCTCAAATCATCAATCTTTATCAAATCCAGAAAATATGCCATGCCATAAATGTCAATAACAGAATATGGATGCATCAATATAACATGTGATATAATGAATCAACTGGAGACCCTGCAGTTGGTCCTATACGGTTAATTCCATAGCTCAATATCCAAACCAACCGGAGCCACCACGATGACCTGTACGGCACTACTCTGCATATAAGTCGAAACTACCTGAAGTAGTCTGTACGACAAGAATGGTGTAATAATACGCTCTAGTGCTTCTTTCATCAATCGTCTGTGCACATAATCTAAGGTCACCTACCAGTTGGAACCACCTCTAGTGATCTGTATGAATAGCATGTCGGAACCTTCTCATGGTCTGTACGACATGCACCTACTTGGATTCAAGGTGAGCGTGCGGTGCGGGTGAATAATATAAGCACTAACACCAAGGGTGCAGGTTATGAGCTCTCAACACAATTCACATCAACAATAAATCATATGAATAACATAAAACTCACATGATACTCACCTGTGCGTCCACAGCACCATTTCACATATATATGCATCAATTACTAATTCATATAATTCATAATATGCATGCATGGCATTTTAAAACGTACTTTCATTTAAATTCAATTTTTGGGAAACATTGATAGTATATAGGTAAATACAGAAAATACTGCCCACTCACTGATAAGTCGAAGGGTTGTAACCCCCGTGACGTCCCTGGATGCGCTCGTCCTCGGGATAGGTATCACCTATATGTGAAACAACGGAGAAATTTCAAGAAAACCGGCCAACTTCGAGCTCAGTGATCTCGACGTCCAAAACCTTCAAACTAAACACTCCGAACTTCCTTAGGACCTCACTAAGCTCACTATAAGCTTGGAATTCCCTTTTTGGCGTCGATCCGCGACGTTTTGAGGGTTTTGCTCTTTGTCCGTACAGTTTCGAGAGGAAGAGAGTGAGACTGAAACGGAGAGGGAAGAGAGAGAGCACGGAGAAGAGAGAGGAAGGGTTTGACCCCATGTGTATGTGTGTGTGGTCCATCCCAAAACCATCACCATCCATTTTCTTAACTCCTTAACCAAAAAAAAATACAACCTTATCCAATTTAAATTTTCCAAAACTTAGGAAATATGCATATTCAATAACATGCCACACACATACCTTAGTAACCGTCAAGGGTACTTTCGTCATTTCACAACCTCGATAAATAGAATATCGGGACGGGCTGTGACAATTTCTCAAGTTGAATTAAAGGTGAGGGACCATCGATAAAACTTTTCTTACTTGATTTTCCATATATGCCCCTTGATTTAACCTCACGTGCATGACACGTAACTTATTTTAATGGAATTTCTAACGGAGTTGACGAAAATGACCATAGCTGCATGTTTTGATGAGTTGGGGGACCAATGGTAATTGATTTTTAGTTGAAAGATCATTGCTCCAATTGAGTTAAAATTGATGGATTATTGCTACAATTTACTCAATTTTCTAATTTGAATGAAGACTTATTTTTAGCTACGATTTTGTACTCTAATTCGATTTCACTTTAACCTTTCAAACTCATAAGTCGCTATCTTACTTTTTGAAACTCATTATTCGTTCTAGTTTTAGCTTGTTTTGAATATTTCGTTAAACAAACGTTAAGTTTAGGCTTATTTTTTAGTTATACTCTCTAGATTTCAACTTTGATCTCACCCTACTCTTGAAACTCAAAAACCGCTACTTTACAACTATTAAATAATTTATCATATAAATGTATAGGAGGCCTTTACAGAAGAGATCCCTAGTTTTTTCAAAAAATAGGAATTAATTGTGGGGCACACACCATATCGAACATTAACGATCCAAACCGTCTATTTTTCATATTGGACCTCATAGATCATCCTTGCAAAATATTAGTCAAATCGGAAATATTTAAGACATCTATTTGAGATCAAAGAAATTGACGAACACTTTATTTTACAAGATACAACGAAGTCTATCGTGATAATTAAATAGGTAAATGATTTTGAGTTAAATTGAATTTTGTAAGGATAACAAAATAGACAATTTAACTCGTTGAAGTTCAACGTGTAGTAGGCCTACAACTAGTCGCGTTATAATCCAAAAATAGAAATCTCTTTGTTTAAAGAGCCTGTAAATGTATATGTTTGTTGATAAAAAGGATTGGTGTTAGGCGGGTGAGTATTCTTGTGAATTCATGATGTGGATTAAGGAATTTGGTTGGTCCTTCTTCCGCTCCGTCTCTCTCGGAACATGACCGGTGCAACAAACAATAAGATTTGGAGGATCTCGTGATCGTGATCGTTCATCGTATATCGTGTGGTCAGAAATCATTTTAAATTTAAAATTAAATATAAATAATACCTAACGAAAACTGATCGCACAATATACGATTAACCATCCGATTTGGAGTTAGGTCTAGGTGTAGGCGCAAGCTAAGCCTGTCAGACTCATTTATTAGGATTAAAACTTATTTATTTGGTTTTTATTTGTTATTTTAGTATTTGATTAGTTACGTGTAGCTGTAGGTGCAAGCTAAAGTATGTACGAGAAAACAACATGGCTGCAAGAATTTATTGAAAACCCTAATGCTAAATTTCAAAATCTTGCTTTAGATCGCTCTATCACTCTTGGCTTTGTATTGTTAGGGCCAAAAAAAATCTTACCTACAAACCTAATCATATTTCAAAGCCTAATCATCATGAAATTGTCAAAACACCAAGCTTAAATTCATGCAAAATTGCAAAATCGAGGTTTATGTAAATTTACGATCACACCATGCCATGCCAATAAAATAATAATTTATACATTGAACGTTTGTTTTATCACACCACACATGCAAATTCATGCATATTTATCATGCAAAGTCATGCTATGAGGTTAACATTGTCAATAAATCACGCCAACCATACTACACACTAAAGTAGGCCTAAACTACATATCAGGACTTGCCAAGTGGATCGTGATGTTAATAGTTACAGAAGTTTATTAGGACTACATGGAACTAGGATTGTGGAAGACTTTAGGCTGCTTGGGAGCACCAGAAGTCCAAGTCCATAATCTTTGGCTCCAGTTGGGCAAGCTTGAGAAAGAATAAACCAAGCTTTCCATTTCCCTTACAAACCAAATAGGACACTTATGAAACAACCAAAACCCAAAGTTGAGCTTCCAACAGGATCACATTCAAAAATATAATTGCACATCTCATTAATTGGGAGAAAAGGAACCTTTTCCTTCCAAGCTTACATAAGAAAACAAGAAGGGAAAGCAAGGAGGTGCGTTGCCAAAAAGGAGTATGTGGAAACTGACATTGGAAGAAGACACTATAGGCAATGTGTTCAACCTAGTCTTCATAAGGCTAGAAACGTTCTTCAACGTTACACCAAAAAGGAATGTTATAGCTACGCCCATGAAAAGAAGAAGATGAGACTTAGCAGAAATAAGAAGAAAAAAAAGGAAACCAAGGGATTCCCAGTTAAAAATGGAAGGTATCCCTACGCCTATAAGACGAGAGGGGAGTCAACACAACAACAACAACGAGGAACATAAAGGAGTAATGCAAGATCACACCAAGCAAGACAAGCTTTCTCTTAGTGCAGGAAACCTTAGTTCTTAATGAATGAGCTTTCCTCACTTTCTGGGGATTTCTTTAAGTTTCACTTAGGCTTCCTTAGTCACCACAATAATTCAGGAGTATTAAAAATCCAAGATTAGCCACCCTTAAACCATGTAAGCAAGCACAAGCTCTCTCTCTCTCTCTCTATCTCTCTCTCTCAATCTCTCTCTCTCTCCCCCATGCATCATTGTTAATATTCATGCTCTGGGAGAAGCCCAAAAAGAGATTGCCACATCAGTAAAAGAGCTAAAGGATTCAATCCCAAAGCCAAGCGAGAATATGAACGAAAAAGATTGTACATTGCAGGAAAAGACCATTCAGGAGGAATCAATTGTTGGTACCTAAAAAGGTTCTAAGAAGGGGCCATCCTTCGTCACCCAGTAATATGTTATTGCCATGTTGGAAAATGAGTTGCACATGAGCTCTAAAGATTGAAAGTATGTTCCTGAACCGCCATACCAAATCAATCTCCTCACATGAGATATCCAAAAAACTACGAAACTATTAATTTCGTTCTCTTTGACGGGAAAGGTAGCCCAAAGGAGCACATAACCTCTTCATCAATGTTTTAGGTGCTTATACTGCTGACCATAACCTCCATATCAGAGAGTTTTCAAAGAGCTTCACTGATTGTGCCTATACTTGGTATGCCACACTTGTACCAGGTTCTATTCGAGCCTAAAAAGACTTGGCAAACAAGTTCTGCAAGAAGTATTTCCAGCATGAAGATATGGTTACTATAACCCAGCTCAACAACACATGCTAGAAGCATAGAGAAGACCCTGTAAGTTTTGTTCGCTACTTCCAATACCTTGCCCTTGATTGTTATGATGAAAAAAATTACGAAACCTTGTGGAAATTTGTATTAGAAACATTGTCCTGGACTATGGGGTACGTCTCAAGAACATCGGTATAAGCCAGTTCTTAAGGCTCTTGAAAGGAGTAAGAAAAACTAGTATATCGGTCAAACCCAATGTCAGAAGGTCTTGGAAGAATGAAAAGAAGGAAACCCATCAATCATTAGCCTTTGATGACAAGCCTGACTACAATCCACGAAAGAGGAAGGAAAGAGATGGAGACAAAGAAACCTACCCATCACTATCATGCAGTGATGGAGAATTCCATGCCATCCTCGATAACATGTTCACAGACGAAGTCATCAAGCCACCAAGACTCTCCAGGCTTCATTTCAAAGCGGATAGGAAAGATCAAAGGTATTATTGCTACCATCAGTATGTGAGATACCTTTCCTTTGCTTGTCAAATTCTAAGAAGGATCCTTCATGCAAAAATCCACGAATGACCACTAGAGCTGCCTTGTAAAAAATAAGCCATTGATACCAACCCTTTACTGAAGCTTAGAGGGAAAAAAAGCGGTAGTTGCGATAACATGCTCTAATGATGATGATGCATATCACCCATGGAAAAATGATCCCAAGTCGTTGGAGGCCATTTGGGAATTTTCTGGAAACATGGAAAACGCCTACTAGTGCAAGTATTCCAAGACCCATAGTTATGAGAAACCACGACCGAAGCCAAGGGGTAGGAAGATAGAGATGGAAACATTATGGACCTAGATCCAGGGTTTAGCGATGAAGTTTTCACCATCGAGATGTTAGAAGAATATGTTGCATAAACCTTATTTGGACAGCAAGCTGGTCAAGAGATGGTAGCGGTAACCTTGTACAACATTTCCAACACCGAGACTAATGTAGTCGAGTGCTACCCTTGCACAAATCAGGGACCAACCAAGTTGCAAGTCTTCCAAAGAAACCTGAAGTTCAAATCTTTCTTTGGTCAGCTCGGATATGGTCTAGAAGAAAAAACAATTGATGTTGAAGCTCTTATGCACGTTTTCAAGGATTATTGCCCTCAATGCTTTACTTTCCATCCACATAGGGCATTCTTGGAAAATGACAACACCCTTATCTTCACAGACGAGGATATGAAGTTGCTTTCCTAGACCATTAACAGCCATTGTACTTGGAAGGCCAAATCAACGACGTCTTCATCTTGCGAGCTCTAGTTGACACATGTTCTTTTGTCATACTACCCTTAGGAGTACTCACAGCAGCATGTATCCCCACCTTATAGAAAGTGGTAAGATTCTAAATCTCTATTAATGGTTTTATAAATAGTAATGAGGAAACCATTGGCTACATCGAGGTCGATTTGAAGATCGAGCCTATCTAATCCCTCACCATATTCCATGTGATCGACATTAATAAAGCCTACCATGCTCTACTAGGTTTGGAAAATCCTAGAAGATATCTAGAAGTAGACGTTCCATCCCTTAGGAGTTGTGATTACTTGCGACGCATGCTAATTCTTAGATTGTAAAAACTCTAAGACTTATAGGATCTGATTAAGTCCATATTCGGATCAGATCGTATATCTTGCAAAACAAGCATGGTCATCCAGCAGAGTCGTTAGGAATTCGTCTATTGCCCCAGAATGATCGGATCATTTTTATATACATTTTTACTTCGAATTCACTCGTCTTTTCTTAGTTAGTTCTTTATATTTTTGAGCTATTTACATTATTTTTGTGTTTATAGGATCTGTTATGCAAAGAAAATAAAAATAGCACAAATGAGTTTTAAATAATAAACAGAATAGTTACTTCGAACATTATGATTTTTTGTAGGTCAATTAATTTAGTTTATTCATTGCGATTATAATTGAAGTCGAAGAGTTAATTGAAGTCATTATTTGTCTATTTTCTGATCGCCAACTTCAAGCAAATTCTCTTGCTTGCAGAGTTCCTAAAGACGTGACCTGCCTAAGAATTGTGGAATGCATTTCGGGAGTCAATACTCGTAGTAAGCTGTTTAGAAGTGCAATTGCCCATCAGATGCTTCTTAGCTGTTATGATCATAAGCAAGTGTGGCTTTCCAACTAGACAACAAAAGGGATCCAAGGAAGTGGAAGGCTGAGAGACAGCTAGGAGGCAGAAATGAAAAATATAATAGAGCAGACGCGGGGGGGACATCAAAAAGGATTGGGAGCTGCTGGGGCAGCTAAGAAAAAGGAAATAAACAAAATAAAGAAACGGTGAAAAGAATCCAAGGCAGTAGAGAGGTCAGAGTGCGCCAGAGGGGAAAGCAAGAAGCACGCGGGGAGAGATAGAAGGAAAAGCAGACACGGGACAGATTGGAAAAAGCTGCCTTGGCAGCGTGTGAGAGAATGAAATAAAAGACAGGAGAGAAGAAGATAGAAGGAAGGAAAGCTGCCTGGGAGCAGCGGGGTGGAGAAAGGGAGCTGCCCTTTGGCAGCAGTGCGCAGGAGGCGCAAGAAAGGAGGATTGGGGCAAAGGCAGACAAGCTGCCTTTGGGCAGCGTGAAGGATAGACACGGAAAGAGAAGGCTGCCTTGGCAGCTGGAGAGGTGAGCACGAGAAGGTGAGGTGCGCAGGAAATTGAAGTGGGGGGGGAGAGAGGGACGGAAAGAAGCAGCCAAGCTGCCTTTGGCAGCTTGAGAGACAGGTGGAAGGAGAGAGCTGCCTTTGGCAGCGTGCAGCAGGACAGGAACAGAAGCAGCTGAGCTGCGTGGAGATAGAGACACGGGGGGAATAACGCTGTCCTTTGGCAGTGAGGTCAGGGAGAGACGGAAAGCAGAAGGAAGTCAGGGAGCTGCTTTTGCAGCTGGGGGAGATTGACGCGGAGAGACTTGGAGAAGCGGAAAAGACGCAGAAAAATAAGCTGCCTTTGGGCAGCGTGAGGCTGCACAGAAAAATAGGAGAGACTGACGGAAGTCAGAGGGCAGGTCAGAGGCGCGGCAGCAGAGCAGAAGCAGTGCGCAGGGACAGACAGAACACTGAAGCACTCTCTCTTTCGGTTTAATTTTTCCAAACTCCTATTTTATTTCTGTTTTAATAATGTGTAATTAAATTTATTTTGGCTAGAGGTTAATTCAAAGCCATGAATATATTTGTAATATGAATTGATTACCTTCGGTTGTGATTTCATAAGTTGTGATTTCAATTTACTTATCAGTTCGTATAAAAACTGATTTGTGTATGTTGGTTGAGAGTGCACGCTTAATTTACATGCATGAATTTGATGCTAGAATATAAGTGAATTTCACCTAATCGTTATGAACTTATTTTCACAAGTAGTAAAGATTGCTAGTCACAATCACGTTAAGTAAATTCTTGGCAAGAGTATCATGCTTTTCATAGTTACGAATGCCTCGTCAATGCTTATAGTTTTCACAAAGTTTAATGATCTTTGATTGTATCTCTATTGTGCTTTTCACGTAGGGGACTTTTGAAGAATGTTTTGAATTGTTGTATGCGTTTTCCCGTCCAATTCAATAACTTAAGGAAAACTTGAAGATTAAAAAAGTGCTGTTCACGGTTAATCTGGAGTATTGAGATACTACAATTTATTGAAAGAACAACTGAAAATCAATTTAGGTTGCATATGTGTCATGTGTGGAGAAGAACCCTCTAGCTAGTCCGTCATTTATCATTTTACCTTAATTTTATGTTTTTATCAATTCTGTAATTTAATTAAGTTTAATTTACTTTTAATCAAAACCAAACACCCATCCATTATTAAATTATATTATTTAGTTAGTTTTCTTTATTGTTAGTCTTTTAATTTAATTTCCGTCCATTTCAGTTCCTAGTGTTTAATTTAATTGTTTTCATTATTTTGAGTCATTTTAAGTGTGTTTCGAGTTATTAGAGTTTTTAGCCTAATTTTGTGTCCTTGAGTCTTATTTAATATTTTTAAATTAATTTAGAATAGATTAGCAATCCCTCCTAATCCCCGGCCTAGAACGATACCCTACTTACATCTATACTACAATTGTCAAAAAGAGGGTTTAATTTGTGTGTCAAGTAATTCTCGCATCAAATTTTGGCGCCGTTGCCGGGGATTAGCAACTTTGCTAATCCTTTTATTTTTGTTTTTGTTTATGTTTATATTGGTGTTTGTGTATTTTACTTTTGATATTTGATTTATTTTTCTTTCTTTGATTTTAGGTTCAAATGGAGCCGAGGGAAATTTAAAGGAAAGATGCGTCCGGCTAAAGACGTTAAATCAAGCGCTTCTTGGGAGGCAACCCAAGCATTCAACGAAGGGAGACTTTGGAATCACTAACCCAATCAGCTTTGCATTCTTCCACCCTTATCTTTACTGCTTTCATTTTGTTTTGTTTAGTTAGTTGTGTTATTTGGTTGATTTCTGTGAGTTTGTGTTATTTAGTTTAAGTGTGGGGGAAGGTTAACCAAAGTCTCTTTACATTAATTTACACATTAAAAAAAAAAAAAAAAAAAAAAAAAAAAAAAAAAAGATAAAATTTAAAATTAATGCAAAAAAAAAAAAAAAAAAAAAAAAAAAAAAAAAAAAAAAAAATTTAAAAATTAAAAAAAAAAAAAAAATAAAATAATACATTAAAAAAAAAAAAAAAAGGTACAAATATTTTACAATAATGTAAACTAATAGTATTCATTGGTCGGGTGGTGCTTCAGTAGTAGGCGGGGCTTCAGTAGTCGGCGGGGCCACAGAAGGAGGAGGCAACAGAGGTTGATCAGTTGGAGCTTCACTACGCGGTGCCGCTCCAGAAGATGAGGGTAGATGCTGTTGGAACAGACCCACAAACTTCCGATGATCCAGTAAAATTTGACCATCAGTGTCCTGCATTTGGTCAATCTTCCTCTTCATGCTGGTGGCATAGCTGTGTGCAAGCTTGTGCAATTCTTTATTCTCATGCTTGAGCCCTTTAATCTCTTGTTTGAGACTCTGTATTTCAGCCACCAACGACTCAACATGACGGGTTCGAGCAAATAGGCGTTGGGCCATGTTGGACACAGAACTCGCACACTGCACGCTAAGAGCCAGAGACTCCTTAACCGCCAATTCATCAGACCGCCTAGCGAGCAGTCTGTTATCTCTGGGGGTGACAAGGTTCCGGGCCACCACCGCGGCAGTCATGTCATTTTTCATCACCGAATCCCCCACGGTAAGAGGACCGGTAGGGGATATGAAGGATGGGCGCCATATATTGTCTGGTGAAGGCGGAGCTGCCTCTTCACCAATGTTCAAGTCAAAACGACGATCGGAAGGGCCAGACATTTTTCAGAGGTGGTGAAGAAAGAAGAGAGTCGGAATGATCAAGATTAAACAAGTGCAAGAAGGGAGTGTTTACAGGAGGGTGCTCAAGTGTGTTGTGGAACAAGCTTAACGCCTCTATAAAAAGAAGAAATCGGAGAGGCGCTCCTCAGAGAAGCGTCCTCTCGCAAATCGAAGAGGCGGGGCTCCTTTCTCAAAAGCCGGATTCTTTTCTCAAAAGAGGCGTTTCATTTCTTAAAGGCTGGGCTTGCTCAGAAACCACGAGCCGAACCCCGGATTTCAAAAGATCAATTTGTCCAGACGTGTCGTCACTTGTCACACGCAAATTGCTTTGCGAAATTCTCGGGCAGTTTGTCGAAGCACCAATTCAGAAATCGAAGAGGGAAATTCAACAGTCAAAGACACGCTAGCTTTCTCAAAAGCTGGGCTTCAACCCACGGGCAAATCTTCTTTTCCAGATTTATCCGCACGTGTCACATGCTACCTCTACAATCGACGATGCTCAGAGCTCGAAACGCCGATTCCAGATATCAATGAGGAATCTGCTTTGCGGAAATTACGGGCAGCTTTGTCAGAAAGCGCGTAATTTGTACTATTCATCCATCTACCGGCTGCCGACACTAAGTGAGAGAACAGTTCCGGTTGTGAAGACAAGTCCTATAAGTTTCTACCTTCGCCTTTCACAGCAAAAGCACACTCTCTCAGCACACCCTCTCAGCACTTCTTCATCTCCGAAAATGCATTCCCAAAGAACCCTCTCGAGTCACTCTGTATTCCTCATTCCTTGGGATACTCCTGCGAACAACCCATTCAAAGCAAAAGTATTTCATATCATGAAGGTTGAAAGCAAGAGTATCTCATATCATGCTTTCTCCCTGTCCTTTCTCCAGCCAGCACTTGCTCTCGAGTACTCATCATCTTGTGTTTCCTCTTCGTCTCTTACGTATAAAGGAAGTGAAGATGATACCTCGAAGCATGTGGAGACAACGTGCTGATTCATCCTCAACTAAGGACAAGGAGAAAGAGAGCAAGAGGTGGGCACTTGGAAAGATTGAAGAAAGAAACAGACCAATACCTCTACCTCGTGCCTGCCCGCCATGCAGAGGAAACAAGCAGAGAAGAATGCAGCTTGCGCAATCATCCCAGCGGAAGAAGTCTGAGATGAAGAACAAGAGAAGCTGCCACATCTGTTTGGAGAACAAATAAGGAACTGCAACATTCCCAAAGAGCAAAGCCTTGCAGTACAATAGCATAAAATCATCACTTGCAAGTGAAAAGCTAAGTGTCACCCTGTTCAAGAGGAAAGCTGTGGAAAGTCAACAAGCACGACCAATGATTACTTATTAGTTTTATTCATTATCTTTTATCGTAATTTTCAATTTTTCGTTTGCAATTTTTTTTTTTTTTTTTTTTAATTAATTTTCTTGCGTACTTAACTGAATTATTTCTTTTCTTTGCAGGAACTTTTAGTTATTTCCACCCTTGAAGTTGATTGCAGAATTTTAGCTTGGGGGTCATCGCTTGATTTTACTGCAAATTAGGGAAGTTTTCAGTCCAATTGTTTTATTTTGTTTCTTATTATTTATTTATTTTATTTTTATTTGCATTATAGTGTTTTCTGACATTGGGGACAATGTCCAGTTTAAGTGTGGGGGTAGAAATCTCTAGAATTTCATTTGTTTCTGTGTTGTTAGTTTTTGTTTTCTTAAAAAAAAAAAAAAAAAAAAAAAAAAAAATCGGAAAATTTAAAAAAATCCAAAAATATTGTCTTGTTTCCCTTATTGTTTTGAATTAGATTTTTTTTTTTTTGTTAGTTTCCCTACCCAATGATATAATTGGATCAAATTTGAACCATGATCATCAAGAACTTAGTTAACATGTATTTTGTGAAATTCCTAATTCTCTTGTTAGTTTTGTACATGTTTGACCATCTTTGAAAAACCAAATGCACATAGCCTTGTTGATGTGAAACTAAAGTATGAATTAAAGCTTCATATGTGAATTTAGTGACCATATATAATTCCTATGTGAGTTTTTGAGCCTATTGAAAGTGTGTGCATTTTTCATACACTCCTATTCTTTCATGTGTGATGAACTTATGTGAGATACATCTCTAGAACTTGCGTAACGATCTTTCGAAATGTTTGTCATTGATTGCATGAACTTGGAAATGATAGAGGCATTAGGTTTACCACTATGGCCCAAATAACCATGTTTCCCAAAGAAAAATGATATCATTAGATTGCCAATTTGAGCCATGTATGTTGAGCCTTTTATTTCTTATCACCAGATATGTCTACCCTTATACCTGAAACATTTTTTTTTCCTTACCCTTTCCAAGTAAGCTAGTGAGCAATGTGAGATTGTCTTATGAGAAATGTTTGTGAAATACTTTGAAGGTGTTTGGCAAAAGAATAAGTGTGGGGGTATTTCATGTTTGTATTAAAAAAAAAAAAAAAAAAAAAAAAAAAAAAAAAAAAAAAAAAAGATTGTATAAAAAGAAAATAAAAAGTTTTTAAAGTTTCAGTTTAAGGGTGTGATTGGAGGTTTCAGAAGAATCGTTGGAGAGCTTGAGTTCTTATAAATCTAGACAAAAGAATTGCTTGCAATGTAGCTTGGAACTTGTGTTTACCTATTCTTTCATTTCAATAACCCTCTCCCTAAACCTCATTACATCCAATAAAAGTCCTCTTGATTTAAGTTTTGCAATTATGATTGTGGAAATGAGATCTTTATGCAAGCTTATGGTAGAAATTTCACATTTGATTCTTTGAGCGAAACACATTAAAACTAAACACATGTGTGATTGAGTGCATATCCCGTGAGAAGGTCACTAGTTTGCATATGATGATTTTAAAAATAAAAACTTGAAATTGCATTAGCATGGCTATCTCACACACTACACTTCAAGGATGATTCAAAGATTACTGCTAATATTTGAAACAGGAAGATGAACTTAGATTAGTTCCTTGATGCTAGCTATGGTTCTTGATGATTTGTTTTCTTGAATGAAATTCTATGAGGGTCACATAGAGGGAAGCTAATGTTTTTCTTGTTACTTCTTGTTCTAGTTTTCTTTGTTTTGCTCGAGGACTAGCAAAAGTTAAGTGTGGGGGTATTTGATCGGATCATTTTTATATACATTTTTACTTCGAATTCACTCGTCTTTTCTTAGTTAGTTCTTTATATTTTTGAGCTATTTACATTATTTTTGTGTTTATAGGATCTGTTATGCAAAGAAAATAAAAATAGCACAAATGAGTTTTAAATAATAAACAGAATAGTTACTTCGAACATTATGATTTTTTGTAGGTCAATTAATTTAGTTTATTCATTGCGATTATAATTGAAGTCGAAGAGTTAATTGAAGTCATTATTTGTCTATTTTCTGATCGCCAACTTCAAGCAAATTCTCTTGCTTGCAGAGTTCCTAAAGACGTGACCTGCCTAAGAATTGTGGAATGCATTTCGGGAGTCAATACTCGTAGTAAGCTGTTTAGAAGTGCAATTGCCCATCAGATGCTTCTTAGCTGTTATGATCATAAGCAAGTGTGGCTTTCCAACTAGACAACAAAAGGGATCCAAGGAAGTGGAAGGCTGAGAGACAGCTAGGAGGCAGAAACGAAAAATATAATAGAGCAGACGCGGGGGGGACATCAAAAAGGATTGGGAGCTGCTGGGGCAGCTAAGAAAAAGGAAATAAACAAAATAAAGAAACGGTGAAAAGAATCCAAGGCAGTAGAGAGGTCAGAGTGCACCAGAGGGGAAAGCAAGAAGCACGCGGGGAGAGATAGAAGGAAAAGCAGACACGGGACAGATTGGAAAAAGCTGCCTTGGCAGCGTGTGAGAGAATGAAATAAAAGACAGGAGAGAAGAAGATAGAAGGAAGGAAAGCTGCCTGGGAGCAGCGGGGTGGAGAAAGGGAGCTGCCCTTTGGCAGCAGTGCGCAGGAGGCGCAAGAAAGGAGGATTGGGGCAAAGGCAGACAAGCTGCCTTTGGGCAGCGTGAAGGATAGACACGGAAAGAGAAGGCTGCCTTGGCAGCTGGAGAGGTGAGCACGAGAAGGTGAGGTGCGCAGGAAATTGAAGTGGGGGGGGAGAGAGGGACGGAAAGAAGCAGCCAAGCTGCCTTTGGCAGCTTGAGAGACAGGTGGAAGGAGAGAGCTGCCTTTGGCAGCGTGCAGCAGGACAGGAACAGAAGCAGCTGAGCTGCGTGGAGATAGAGACACGGGGGGAATAACGCTGTCCTTTGGCAGTGAGGTCAGGGAGAGACGGAAAGCAGAAGGAAGTCAGGGAGCTGCTTTTGCAGCTGGGGGAGATTGACGCGGAGAGACTTGGAGAAGCGGAAAAGACGCAGAAAAATAAGCTGCCTTTGGGCAGCGTGAGGCTGCACAGAAAAATAGGAGAGACTGACGGAAGTCAGAGGGCAGGTCAGAGGCGCGGCAGCAGAGCAGAAGCAGTGCGCAGGGACAGACAGAACACTGAAGCACTCTCTCTTTCGGTTTAATTTTTCCAAACTCCTATTTTATTTCTGTTTTAATAATGTGTAATTAAATTTATTTTGGCTAGAGGTTAATTCAAAGCCATGAATATATTTGTAATATGAATTGATTACCTTCGGTTGTGATTTCATAAGTTGTGATTTCAATTTACTTATCAGTTCGTATAAAAACTGATTTGTGTATGTTGGTTGAGAGTGCACGCTTAATTTACATGCATGAATTTGATGCTAGAATATAAGTGAATTTCACCTAATCGTTATGAACTTATTTTCACAAGTAGTAAAGATTGCTAGTCACAATCACGTTAAGTAAATTCTTGGCAAGAGTATCATGCTTTTCATAGTTACGAATGCCTCGTCAATGCTTATAGTTTTCACAAAGTTTAATGATCTTTGATTGTATCTCTATTGTGCTTTTCACGTAGGGGACTTTTGAAGAATGTTTTGAATTGTTGTATGCGTTTTCCCGTCCAATTCAATAACTTAAGGAAAACTTGAAGATTAAAAAAGTGCTGTTCACGGTTAATCTGGAGTATTGAGATACTACAATTTATTGAAAGAACAACTGAAAATCAATTTAGGTTGCATATGTGTCATGTGTGGAGAAGAACCCTCTAGCTAGTCCGTCATTTATCATTTTACCTTAATTTTATGTTTTTATCAATTCTGTAATTTAATTAAGTTTAATTTACTTTTAATCAAAACCAAACACCCATCCATTATTAAATTATATTATTTAGTTAGTTTTCTTTATTGTTAGTCTTTTAATTTAATTTCCGTCCATTTCAGTTCCTAGTGTTTAATTTAATTGTTTTCATTATTTTGAGTCATTTTAAGTGTGTTTCGAGTTATTAGAGTTTTTAGCCTAATTTTGTGTCCTTGAGTCTTATTTAATATTTTTAAATTAATTTAGAATAGATTAGCAATCCCTCCTAATCCCCGGCCTAGAACGATACCCTACTTACATCTATACTACAATTGTCAAAAAGAGGGTTTAATTTGTGTGTCAAGTAATTTTCACATCACAGAACAGGGTGATGGTGGCACCATTGCTCTGTCTGATACAGCTTCACCCAAAGCTGGCGAGTCCATGACCAGACTTTTGAGGTAACTGTATTCAGATCAGCCTTAATCCGACCCTAGAAAATTATGGTCTCATATTCATCTCGACCAAATCACTCAACCTCTATGGAGATTCCCCCCAAGTCATCTTATTATGGTCACGACGTCCCTACACACGACGCTAACCCCGAGAATGATGGAGCTACCACTATAGGTGGGAAGACATGATGAAGATAGGTTTTTCCCTAGAAAACGTTTAAAGAAGCCCGCTGGCCAAAGAACTAGCAAGGTTCACCGACCTGAAGACATGAGTGAAAGATTTGGAAGACATTGTCTCCCATTTCAAGGAGGCACCAATCCAGGCGATGCTAAACCAAATCTCAACATAAAGTAGAGGTTTTAGTCCTGACACGTCACCCTGATGACTCGCTCCTGAAACACACCACAAAAAAATGCAAAAGGCTTTAAGGTTCTCATATTCTTCAGCCTTTGGGCAAAAAAACACTCCTTAGAGTGAATTGCATATATGGCGAACAAGAATATATAGGAGACACCAGGAAAGAAAGAAATGCGATATGCAAGAAGCCTAGAATGGCGGGTTTAATCAACAAACCACTGGCCATTGACTCCAACATCTTGTTCTCTGATTGAGACCTAGAAGATGCCTACTCACCTCATGATGATGCCTTTGTTCTCAAGGTGCAAATCTTCAACGACACTGTCAGCTGAGTCTTGATTGATAATGGGTCCGGAGTGAACGTTCTCTTCAAGGACGCCATAGAAAAGATAGGGATTCTTAACAAGCATCAACAAACAGAAAACCACCATTCACATTTTCAACGTGGCCTTTGTCCAGTCCTTAAGAACAATGAAGCTGGCAATTCAGTCAGAATTCTACAACCATTTGGTGACTTTACATGTTATGACCTGCCCTACTACTCACAATGCCATTCTCAATCGTAACTAGTTACACAAGATGAGAGCCATTTCGTTCCTACCATCAACTAATCCGTTACACCGCTTGAGATAAAGTAAAAGAAATAAAAATATATCAAGCGGCAGCACACTACTGCGTTGTTAAAAACATGAACATGATCTGAAAATGAAAGTGAAGCTCTAATGCTCTCATTGATGAATCGTCATAGCAATCATAACTAAGGGGTCAACAAACAATCTAAAAAAATTTGACCTAGATCTTAACCCTCAAGACAATAATAGATTAGAGTCGAAAGCCAATAAGGATGTCATGTACATCAGCCTCGATCCCGCCAGACTGGAGCAAAAAGCTAGGATCATACTAGAATTGACCGATCGAGAGAAAGAACTATTTACTAGCTTCTTGTGGCCAACAAAGATGTGTTTGCCTGGTCTGTAGATGACATGCCCAAAATCGACTCGTCCGTGATATGCCATCGCCTCTACATGGACCCAATTGCAAGACCATTTATCCAACATAGCAAATTCATGGAACAAAACAGAGCAAGATCATAGAAGATGAGAATGACAAGCTCAAGAAAGCCAACTTTATCGTTGAAGTGCACTACCCAAACTGGCTAGAAAACGTGAATTGGTGCAGAAGAAAAAGGGCAAATGAAAAGTGTGTGTGGACTTCACGGACCTAAACAAGGTTTGCCTAAAAGATTTGAACCCTTTACCATGGATTGATCTGCTGGTGAACTCAACTACTGGCCAAGAATTGTTGAGCTTCATGGACGCTTACTCCGGATACAATCTGGTAAAGATGTATAAGCTGGACATGAAAGCAACATCCTTCGTTATTGACCGAGGTATGTATTGTTACAAGTTTATACCATTTGGTTTTAAAAATGCAGGGGTAACCTATCAAAGACTTGTCAACCGAATCTTCAAAAAAAATATTGGAGAAATGATGGAAGTTTATGTAGACGACATGGCCGTCAAGAGCAAGGATAAGAAGGACTGCTTAATCCACCTCCAAGAATTGTTCGACCTACTCCCAAAATACAACATGAAGCTGAATTTGGAAAAATGCACATTTGGAGTAGCATCAGGGAAATTCCTAATATACCTGGTCATTAAACACAAAATCAAAGTTAATCTCAACCAAATCAAGGCAATCATGGAGATAAAGTTGCCCAAAATAAGATACAAAGCTTAATGGGAAGAGCAACCACCCTCAGCCGATTCCTATCACGATCCACCAACAAGTGCAAACCCTTATTCATTGTAAAAAAATAAATAAAAGTAAAGGCTTACTTTGGGCACACGATTGCGCAGAGGCCTTTACAAAGTTAAAAGAATACCTGTCCAAACCCCACTAATGTCCAAGCCAATCGAGGGAAAAGTTTTGTACCTATACTTGGCAGTATCAGACTGTGCAGCAAGTGTAGCTTTGATTCGAGAAGACTCAGGGGAGCAGAAACTAGTGTACTATGTGTCAAAAGTTCTTCTATAACCAAAGACCAGATACCAAAAAATGGAAAAGCTTTTCCTCGCATTGGTAATAGTAGCTAGAAAGCTGCAATTATACTTTGAATCATTCAGAGTAGTCTACATGATGGAATACTTGCTACGGTCCATTTTACACAGCCTCAATGCATTGTCCAAATTCACCAAATAGGCCATTGAATTGGGGCAACACAAGATCATTTACCAGCCTAGAACTTCGATTAAAGCCTAAGTGCTGGCGAATTTCATGGCTGAGTGCACTTCAACAGCATAAGATACTGCAAATGTAATGAACTCCCCAGAGACTTTAGAAAACCCTTACCTTTGGAAGGTTTACATGGATGGATTCTTGAACATATAATGGTTGAAGCAGTAGTGGTCTTGGTAACACCAGATGGTTCCATACTCAAGCAAGCCTTAAAGCTCGAATTAAGGTAAGCAACAATGAAGCAGAATACGAGGCACTTGTAGCATAATTCAAGGTGGTGGAGGAGTTCCAAGTGAAGGAATTATCAATCCACTACGACTCGATGCTCATAGTCAACCAAGTCACAGAAGACTATGCTGCTCATCATCCCACAATGGAACTTTATCTTAACAAAGTCAAGGTGCTACTCGAGAAATTTGAAAATATGAAATCCAGTAAATCCCAAGAGGAGAAAATTGTCATTCTAATAGACTGGGGAGTATAGGATTGACCATTGACTATTTTCTTCAACGAACGATCCTCTTCGAGTACCTTACTATTCTAAGTGTCCACGAACAAGTGCCAGAGGTAGTTGCCGTTATTGATGCACGAAATAACTGGATGGACGAAATCATCGACTATATACACGATGAAAGGTTACCAGAGAACCATTACTTGGCCAAGAAATTGGTCCAAAAGGCTTCAAGATACACAGTCATCCACATAAAACTTTACCGATGCTCTTATTTTGGACCTCATTCTTTGTGTGTCATTTCGAAGGTAGGCTTGCAGATCTTGAATGACATCAATTCTGGAGTATGTGGCAACCATACCAGAGGAAGATTGTTGGCCCAGAAGGTATTAACTGCAAGATACTATGGGCCCACCATGTGATAAAAGGCTACTAGTTGGGCGCAAAGTTGCAACAAGTGTCAAAGGTACAAACCTATAAACCATCAACATGCAGAATAACTTAATACTTTAATAGGTCGTGGCCTATCATGCAATGGGGCATCAATTTGGTTGGACCCTTAAGAATGCTCAAGGAACTAAAGAAGATTTAATAGTAGCAATATATTATTTCTCAAAATGGATAGAGGCAGAAACTTTGACACGAATCACGGGTGTTGTTATCAAGTCCGTTGTCTACAAGAGCATCATCTACTGATTCGAAATCTTACACACTTTACTCACGGACAACAGGTTGTAGTTCATCATTTCCGAAGTCACAGACTGGTACAAAAAAACCTAGGATCCATCATCTCAATTTCACTCTGAGATACCCACACAGCAATGGGCAGGTGGAAGCCTCAAACAAGGCCATCTTGCAATGTTTGAAGAAAAGACTTGAAAAGAAAAGTAAGTGGCCATAAAAGCTGCCTAGAGTCTTGTGGGGTGTATCGAACAACATTAAGGAAAGCTATAGGAGAAACATTGTTCTCCATGGCTTTTAAGATAGAAGCCGTCATTCCCATATAAGTCACCACGATGCCAAATTTACATACCAAAGAACGGACCACTTTAGAAAATGTGGGAATCCTCAAGTGTGATCATACTACAACAAAGGTGTCAAACTCAGAAGTCAACAAGTTGGGGATCTGGTCCTAAGAGAAGTCTTCAAAAATACAAATATTCTAGGAGAAGGCAAGCTCGGGGCAAATTGGGAAGAATTATATAAGATTGTTGGAGTATGAGGCAAAGGAACCTACTATCTAGAACGAATGGATGAGACCTTGATCACAAAAAATGGAACATCGCTAAGCTCAAGCGATGCTACCATTAGATGCACCACCCAAACTACATGCAGTTTGATTCACTTCTTGGGATATGTAGGCTAATGAGTCGATACTATAAATTTTACCCTATTCCTAGTTATAATTTATTGGTTATTTTGGTAGAATTTTGATACTTTGTTATGTATTTTCAATGTAGGACATGCTACTTCATCTTGGGCATAAAGTAACCAAATGGATGAATTTTAGAGTGGTTCCAATTGGAGGATGTTCATGGGTCTTTCACGTTGATTGTATCAAAATTTCAAAATTTTCTACCAAGCCGTTTGACTGTGGCTAAGAAAAGAATGCCCAGCGTGCAACTTTCCCATATCGCATCTTTGGCATATTTTGAGGAGGATTCCTTTTGAGGATTTGTTGGGGACGTCTTAAGCTTTAACAAGAGACCTTTGGGACCAAATTGGAGTTGACTTGGTTGGTCAAAAGTCTGTTTTTCTAAGATGTCCCAATTAGACTTTAAATAGGAAAGGAAACCTTTTCTTTGTTAGTTTATTATTTTATTATGTTTCCTAGTTTCATTCTAAGAGCTTTTCTAGGTAGGACTTTATCTTGTAGTAGTATAAATAAGGCTATTTGGCTATTGGATTAGAGAGGATCAATTCGAAGAACTTTGTTAGGCTTTGACGATTTGTACTCTTCTTTCAAGGTGTTTCTATCCATGTTCTTAATTATATTTGTTTTATGATTATTCGTAACTAATTTGTTTTACTAAGGTAAAGCCACAAATTTTAGCAAGAATATGTAGTTTCTTTTGAATTCACTTATGATATTATGCATGCATGTTTTGAATTATTAATCACTGTGTTTAAACAATTTCACCCTATTTAAACTATTTATGTGTCTTAGTGATTCCCGACCATTAGGATATTTAGAAAAGTAATTTGATGCAATTTTGGTCGGAAGGTTCCCTGAAATTGGTGATGGATTCTTGTGGTTAATAATTGTAAGTTCACTTAGGACGAACACCACGTCTTAAGGGTTGCATGGTTTTTCAAAGGGTTTCGATGAAGTTTAATGAGTCTTTCATGTTCACATTTGATAGGAACATTCGGACAGGTTGTATGTTTGATATAAGTTCTAGGTTGGAGGTCCAAGTAGAGCATACTTTAGGAAAACCTAACCTTCAAAATATGCATGGGTAATTCATAAGTGATTGGGAGAACTACGTAGGATTGTTAAGGTGGCGGCGGAACCTTAATGTCTTTTTAGTATTGTTTTCTCAAAACTGTTTACTTTCAAATTGATTTTCTTAAAATTCTTCTTTTGTTTAAATTCATTTTCAAAATCAATATTTTCCAAACTTTGTTTCAAATAATTAATTAAGATTTGATTTTACATAAATTGTTTTAATAATCCCTGTGGAGAACAATCTTGTTTGAGCCGTTTATACTATAATTACCTTGTTCCCTTGCAAGAATATTAAGTGGTTTTACCCCTACTTTTGCAAGTGGTAAAAATCCTATCATCGGATGTCAATTCCGAGCTCAATGGCAACGCCGCCATCTGCGCTAAGACAAGTACATAGAGAACTCATATCCCAACGCCCCACCATAGACTTGTCCTCAAAAGTGATCCCTGATGTAATCCTTACATTATATCATTTTTTCTTAGAACTACACCAATGATTCGATTCTCCTTCCTGAAGATATGTAGGTAATTCCTTCTCGAATTCAATCACACCCTTTTGTCAAACAATCATATTCCCTTTATCAACAAAGAAATTCTGAAGTTTATTTCTTATGTTCAATGCTTGTTTCTCTCATTTTTTTTGTGATGAAGGGAACTCCTCACTCTTTTGGATAAAGCACAAACTTTGAAAACTTTGCCTGATTGCAAGTCTAAAATTTCAAAGTAAGGCTGTCAGAGAAGTCTCCCTTAGGCTATCCCGTATTGTTCGGTTAGCAGTGAGAGACTTAGGTCGTAATAAGCGCGGTTATGATTGGCGAGCTACGGGCACAAACACATGGTGCCCTGACCTAGAAGCCAAAAACTTACTCGTATTTCGCTACTCATTTTCTCTAAAAGTTCATTTACTTTGGAAAGATTTATGAGATTAAGATTTTATTCTATGAATAAGGAAATGAAGAATAAGAAAAAGATAGGATTCATGCAAACACATGTTTATTGTCAAAGTCCCATAAAAAAAGGCACGAAAGTGTACAACTGTTTTTCTATGAAGACTATGAAGTAAGCCTGGCCAAGGTCATTAACTCTAAATGAAGCTCAGTCATTACCGGTGTCCACTCCAAATGAAGACAAAGAAGGCTTCAATGGAGAACCCTCTGAAGAATCTCAATACTTTCTTGAGACTGTACCCGTGCGCAAAAATAGCGAGGAAGATGACTCATGAGGATGAATGTTATGGAACAAACCACAAGAAACAAGGGAGATTATTATGGGATTACAACTTAATTCAGGCTTGCTTAGCCTTGCTTGCCAAAGATTGATATGATGGAAGCGAGTTTCTGATTTAGGGATTTTAGGTAAACTAGGTTTGAAGATAGGATCATGAAGCAAACGATTAGGCTCCATGATGTAAACTGAATGGAAGAAATAAGAAAATATAAAGAGTCACAATCATGAAGGGGGCTATTTAAAGACAAATCATCAAGCAATCTTAATGTTGAATACAAAAGTCTTTGCCTCAAGATTGGTGGATACAAAGATCAAAGTTACTAGGAAAAATGAATGGTCGCCTCTTGCAAAATATGCCTACGCATAATCATTACAATCTTTGTGGCACGACACTCGAGACCACAAGTCTGAATCTGAAGTGTCTTTACTACTCTGCGGAGAACCGGATTACCACACAAAGGAAGACTAACTGTACGTACTCTAGCTTACTCAAAAAACCATGGTATTTGGATAACTATCCATCCTTAAAGGGAATAGGTTACCTTTCAAATACATAGTTAGGGGGTAAAAGTGGACCATGATTTTCCAGGGCTGGAGTAAGGCTGATCGAAATACAGTTACCTCCGAAGTTCAGTCATAGACTGAACAGCTCTGAACGAAGTTATATCAGACGGAGCAGCGATGCCACCATCACCCTCTTTTGGGGAAACAAGCGAAGTCTGAGTGACTTCGCTAGAATGACCATGCTTGTTCTACAAGACATGAGACCTGATTTGGATACATAATCAATTAGATTCTTCATAAGCCTTGGAATTCTTACAATCTAAGAATTGGCGTGCCTTGCAAGTAATCATAACTCCTAAGAGAGTACAATATCTACTTCTAGATATCCTCTAAGATTCACTCAGCTTAGAACGAGGATTCTATGCTAAAAGGGTCTCTCTCCCAAACTGCCTATCTAGGGTTCATCTCTCGTAACGCAATCTTTGTACTCTAATTCTCTTACCGACTACTTAAGTCTAGAACTTGGTTACTAACTTGACCATCGAAAAGCCAAAATTATGTTCCAACACTTGAGCCCCGGCTTCCTCAGCCTGCTGCGATTGTTTGGTTGCCTAAGAAGCTTAATGTGTGGAGAGCCTAACATGTGGCCTTGTTCCTTGGACTGTTGTTATAGCTTTTGCTTGTTGACTTTCAATTTGAGAGGTTGTGGCAGTGGTAGCGGCAATGGGTGATGGCATCTACCTTTGCTCTGAGGTCTGTCGTGAGGAGCAAGGCTAGGGTCAATGCCTCCCCGTTGACTCCAATCTTTGGTCCATGTCTTATGCATACGGAGGACCCTTTTCGTTGTGGTTTCAGAATTTTCAACCATGTTTTCCTTTCTCTAAGGCACACAAATTAAGGAATTAAAAAATTTAGAGATTGGAAGTGCTAGAAAAATTAGAAAGGGGAAATTCCGAAAGGAATTGCTAGAACTTCTTTGAGAATTAAATCAAGCTCTTAATGAAAGCACCAATTTGTGGTAGCATAGATCCACCGTCTTTAGTCATGACGAAATTGTACCTACAAAACAATTAAATACCTTTGATCAAAGACCAAAGCCACGCACCCAAGGAGTTGGAAAAGGGGAGAGGGTTTGGCCAATGGATCTCCGATGCCTAAGTTAGGTTCTCTAAAAAGAGTGAAAGTATAGAGCTTAATTACATAGCAAACGCTTACCAGAATTTAGTGTAGAATGGTATTTATAGAGTATAGGGCCAGCCATATGTGTAGGGTTATGCATGTCATGTGTCGTCCTCCGGTTGGCCAAGGTCTATCATCCGTTGGATGGAGGAGAAAATTATTCCAAAGGTTATTAATTAAACAATATCTTGGGATTATCTCGTTGTATCATTGATTGGATTTGATTGTGATTCCTTGCTTGATTAAGTTGGTCTTCAATAAGGAAAGCATAAAGAAAGGCTTTAGTTATTAATCTTATCATTCCTTTGACTTTTCTCCTTATCATGAGTAGAGGAGCTTAGAGACGTTGTAGTTAGCAGCTAGGTCTTGTCAAGCGTAGAACTGCGCGTGGAACAAATGTGGACCTCGCCTAATGAGCACATTCTTGTCTCTTTGGATAAATTTTCACGTGTTAGCTCTAATTTTTTTTTGGATTATTTTTGGCTCTGCATTTATGATATAGACATCCTTGTTCTGAAAGTGCAATATTAATTATAATAAATTTGTAAACTAGGTAAAGAAATTGAAATAAACATAAACAGCTCCTGAACTTCAATAAAAACATGCGCAATATGATCAAAATGCTAACAACCATCTGTACGGATAAGCTCATGAACACAAGCAACATTCGGTAGGAATTAGAGGACAAGAAACTTGAAAGTTTGAGGATAATGGTAACCAAGGATCATAATAGATTTTTATGGACTAACCATCACCTGCCTTCCATTGAAGTCCTTGAATAAGTAATTCATGACCCCATAAAGGGGAACGCCAAACTAGGAAACAGGAACATCCCACCAATACTATCAAAAAAGTTTGATGTGAATTATATCTTCCATAATATGCCTGACTGGTCGATAAATTAGGATTATAAAGAATTCTCCAACACTGCTTCGCTAGTAAAGCTTGACTAAATCCAGACCACTATCTACTTTGGTGCTCATTACAGCGCATTTGGGCAACCAGTTCAGTCAGGTATAAGGTATTGCTTGAACAACTGCCTTAAATTAGTACTTCTTTCCCAGCTTTATTTCTGGCTATCAACGTCGAAAACAACGGACATAACTAAGAGAAATTTAGAAAAGTAAGCATATTTTTGATCCTATATAGACTTATAGCCACCATTTTAGTTTTATGATAATTCTAACCAAAACTTGATGTAAAAGTACTAATATACCCTTAATATTAGGGTTTCTCACAACAAAAACAAAACCTTCTTTAAACTCTCTCACAACCTTCTGGTTTCTCACCTTAAACCAGAAGAGCAACCATATCAGTGTTTCTTTGGCATTTTGCATAAGCAGGTTAGTTATATGTGCTAATTAACTTTTTCTTTAAAACATTTTCCTAATTTTAATATATTTGCAGGTTAGTTAGACGCGTTAATTAAATTTTTTTCCTTCAGAATATGACTCAATTTGTGACTGTGGTCCACTACGGATGGAGGAGGGTTGAAAGCTAATACACAGATGGTCAAGCGAAAGCAATGGTAGTGTCAACCAAAGTTACTCATCAAGATCTTATACATGGTGTTGATGCATAAAATCAGTGAGGACTTTGGTACAACAGAAAATGTTAAGTTTGTGACCTTTGCTAGATTGCTCCCGTCACTAGTGTGAATAAGTATGTAAATGGATAGAGACAGGGAAGCAAACATAAGATGTACGTGGTTCACCCAGATTGACTACGTCCATGGAGTAAAGGAGTTCTCATTAATTGTGAAGGGTTTACACAAGTACATAGGTTTAGGCTCTCCTTTAGTGAGTACAAGTGAATGATTTAGTACAAATGACATTCGGAAATATTGTGAGAGAATGATCTCTATTTATAGAAGAGAGTTTCTAGTTTCATTATGACATTGACACGTGTCGTGTTATGATTGGCTTCTGATGTTGACACGTGTCGCACTATGATTGGCTTCTGATGTCGACACGTGTCACGCTGTGATTGGCCTTCTGGTTGGAGGGAAACTCTTATGGGTCCTTGACGGTATAACGTTGACCGGTGCTCAGTAGTTTCGGGATTGGTCAAGTATGGTACAAACAGTGCTCCCCTAAGTTCCCGAGTGAGGGAAGCTCATCGGTTGGCAACTTGCAAGATCTAAGCTGCTGAGTAATCATGAAACTTCTAAGTACCGAAGTGTGGTATCGTCTTCACTTGCCTTATCTGTCTTATAGGTAGATGTGGCATCTTCTTTGGAAGTCTTTTCCTCCATCCAAGGGTGGTATCTTTAACCGGTGGAGATGCACAAGGTAATGTATCAATTTAACTTGAAGCTTACTTATAGTTTCAGGCTTGGTCAAGCATGATACAAACCATGTAGTAGGAGTCCCCTAAGTCGCCGAGCTAGGAGATTTGCCAAAAGAGGTGACATACAAGGTAAGCAATCAGAGTTCCAAGCAATCAGTCCTAGATCAGAAGTTTGATTTCGAGTTCCCGCTGATTGTTCTCATTCTCCCTATCTTGCAGGCCGCAAGAAGGATAAAAAGAAGAAAAAGGAGAAGAGATGATATGAGATAGTTTTGCTTTTGAAGAAGTAACTTTCCACTGCCTTATTCTTGAACTGGACTTGAGGGTTTTCTAGTTTCCTCCAGAGTATAAGGCTAACTCAAGAATTTGAGGGTCAAAACAAGTCCATCAAATCTAGAGTACGTTCGACCCTGATGATATGGGATACTTTTGCTGTTGACAAAGTAGTGGATGTATCGGCACGTGTTCTGTTACGCTTGTCTCCACATGCTTCCTTGTATCCTTCTCACTTGCCCTATTTGTTCTTTAGGCAGATGTGGTATCTTCTCTGGAAGCATAAGATGTTGAAGATGAGTACTTGAGAGCAATGCCAGGTAAGTAATCAGGCAAGGGGTTCCAGGCAGTCAGTTTCCGACTGGAAGCTTGATTCCAAGTGCTGACTGATTACTCTCTTTCTCTTTGTCTTGCAGGTAAGAATAAGGCCAAAGGAAAAGACAGGGAAAAAGCATGATATGGGATACTCTTGCTTTTAACCCTGATGATATGAGATACTCTTGCTCTGGTGTGGCTTGTTTATAGAGGTATTATCGGGGGGAAAACAAGCTGAGTATTTCGAGAAACTTTGCTGAGAGTGCTCTCTCGGATGTGAAGAAAAGTTGAGCATTTTTTTATATTTACAGGTCTGCTTAGCTATGGAGGATGAATGTCGACATATATAGGAATTGTCCAAACAGCGAGTGGTAACGTTGTTCCTTTACCCTTCTCGATCATAGCAATGCAGTGGGAGCTGCAAGATTCACGTGTTTTAACTTTGTCAGAGCACTTTGAAAAAGTGGTCTGTGGTATCTAGAAAGCTGATGTTGCGTGTGAAGATTACAGACAAGCTTTATCCAAGGAAATCTAGCTCTTAAAGTTCGGAGAGCAGTGCCTCTTCAGTTTTTGAACAAGCAATCCTGTCGGGGATCTGGCTCTCAAGATTCGGAGAATGGTGCCTCTTCAATTTTTGAGAAATCAATCATGTTAGGAGTCTGGCTCTTGAGATTAGGAGAGCGGTGCCTTTTTGATTTTTGAGCAAGTAATCCTATTGAGAGTTTGGTTCTCGAGATTCGGAAGGCGGTGCCTCTTCAATTTTTGAGCAAGTAATCTTGTTGGGAGTCTGGCTCTCGAGATTTGGAGGGCGGTGCCTCTTCGATTTTTAAGCAAGTAATCCTGTTGGGAGTCTGGCTCTCGAGATTTAGAAAGCTGTGCCTCTTCGATTTTTGAGCAAGCAATCTTGTTGGGAGTGTTTTCTCGAATATGAGTAAAGGTTGGGCATTTTTGCCAGTTTGCCTTGCCACAGAGCACGGAGGTTGACACACATAGGGACTTTCTAGTTATCAAGCAGTAGTGATGTTCCTTTACCCTTGTGGGTAATAGCAAGGTAGCTGGACCTTCAAAATTTATGTGTTTAAACTTTGTCAGATATCTTTGGCAAAGTTATTTATGGTATCCGAGGAGCTGATGTTGCGTGTGGGGATTGTCGACATATTTTACTCAGGAAAATCTACTTCTCGAAATACGGAGAGTGGCGCCTCTTCTATTTTTGAACAAACGGCCATCCTGCCTTTTCTTTTATTTGGGCATCAATTGTGTGCAAGAAGTATGTTCAGAGAGTTATTGCTTGTAGGAATTTTTCCGTTGTTTTTGTTCTTCAGAGATTTATTGGACCTCATTTCTCCTTCATCATTTCTGAAAATGTCTGGCCTATCCGACCGTCGTTTTGACTTGAACTTTGGTGAAGATGCAGCCATGTCTCCTCAAGACAACATATGGCGCGCATCCTTCTTATCCCCTACTGGTTCTCTTACCGTTGGGGACTCTGTGATAAAGAATGATATGACCGCTACGGTGGTGGCCAGGAACCTTCTCACTCCCAAAGATAACAGACTACTGTCCAAACGGTCTGATGAGTTGACTGTTAAGGATTATCTAGCTCTCAATGTTCAGTGTGCAGGTTCTGTGTCTAATATGGCCCAACGCCTATTTGCTCGAACCCGCCAAGTTGAATCATTGGCGGCTGAAGTGATAAGTCTCAAAGAGGAGATCAGAGGGCTTAAGCATGAGAATAAATAATTGCACAGGCTTGCACATGACTATGCTACAAACATGAAGAGGAAGCTTGATCAGCTGCAGGAATCTGATGGTCAGATTTTACTTGATCATCAGAGGTTTGTGGGTTTGTTCCAAAGGCATTTATTGCCTTCTTTTTCTGGGGCTGTATCGCGTATTGAAGATCCAAATGATCAACCTTTGGTGCCTCTTCCTTCTGGGGTTTTGTCCAGTATTGAGGCTCCGAATGATCACCCTCCAGTGCCTCCTCTTCCTAGGGCTCTGCTGACTATTGAGACTTCTCCTAAGTAACCTTTGTGAAGGTTCCCTCTTGTTTGTTTATTTTGATTCATGTATATGTACATAATTGTAACTTATAGGAGATATCAATAAATAATTTTTGCTTCATTTTAACGTATTGTGTTAAATACACCAAGGGTTCCTTCACTAAGTTCTTTGAATTTTTTTTTTCTTTTGTTGAAGCTTCTATTTTGAAGCTTTGTGAGTGAAGCATGTAGGTTGAGGTAATGCTCCCTTAATTTCCCGAGTGAGGAAAACTTCTCGGTTGGAGACTTGAAAAATCCAAGTCACTGAGTGGTCGTGAGACTTCTGAGTATCAAGGTGCAATAGCATATGGTAGGAGTCTCCCAAGTCTCCGGTCGAGGGAGTTGACGAAGGAGGTGTCTTGCTAGTAGCCAAGTTTCCAAAGTAACAAAACTTCACCATTTTCCTTTCTAAGTGGTAGCTCAAAACTCCTCCTTCATATATATTTGTTATGAAAGTTGTTAGACCCAAAGAAGATGAGGCCTAGGCATGTTTTTTTTTTTTGAATTTTTGAATTTTCGAATTTTTGAATATATATATATATATATATATATATATATATGTATTAAGCTTTATAGGTGAAGCTTTGTAGGTGAAGCTTTGAGGTTGAAGCTTTGTTGGGTACTATGAATTGATTTTGCTTCACACTATCTTGATCAAGATAGTGTGAAGCTTTTGTAAGTGAAACTTTTGTGTTCAAGCTTTGTAGGTGAAACTTTTGTGGTAGGTGAAGCTTTTGTGGGTGAAGCTTTTGTAGGTGAAGCTTTTGTGGTGGGTGAAGCTTTTATGGGTGAAGTTTTTGTGGTGGGTGAAGCTTTTGTGGGTGAAGCTTTTGTGGGTGAAGCTTTTGTAGGTGAAGCTTTTGTGGTGGGTAAAGCTTTTGTGGGTGAAGCTTTTGTAGGTGAAACTTTTGTGGGTGAAGCTTTTGAAGCTTTTGTGGGTGAAGCTTTTGTGGTGGGTGAAGCTTTTGTGGGTGAAGCTTTTGTGGTGAGTGAAGCTTTTGTTGGTGAAGCTTTTATGGGTGAAACTTTTGTAGGTGAAGCTATTGTGGGTGAAGCTTTTGTGGGTGAAGCTTTTGTGTTAAAGCTTTGCAGGTGAAGCTTTGGAGTTGAAGCTTTGTAGGTGAAACTTTTGTGTTGAAGCTTTTGTAGATGAAGCTTTGGAGTTGAAGCTTTATAGGTGAAGCTTTGGAGTTGAAGCTTTTGTTGGGTACAATGAATTGATTTTGCCTCACACTATCTTGATCAAGATAGTGTGAAGCTTTTGGGAATTTGTAGTTGTCCTCCATTGATGAAGCTTTTGTTGGGGAAGCTTTTGTGGTGAAGCTTTGTTGGGTACCTTGAATTGATTTTGCTTCACACTATCTTGATCAAGATAGTGTGAAGCTTTTGAGAATTTGTAGTTGTTCTCCATTGATGAAGCTTTGTTGAATTTTTTTTTTTTGGAAAACTAGAAATTTGTTGAATTTCCCAATTTCCATTTTTTTTTTGGGAAACTAGAAATTTGAAAATGTGGGAGAGACAACATATACAAATTTTGCTTCCACACTGTTGAGTAAGAGATTGTGATACAAGCCACACCTTGTAGTAGTCAAAGGTTTGGATGAACCATATAAATTGAATTTGCTTCGAACAGTCTTGATCAAGAGTGTGTGAAGCTTTCTACGAGTTGTAGTTGCCCTTCATTGATGAAGCTTTTGTTGGCACCATAAATTGGTTTTGCTTCACACTGTCTTGATCAAGAGTGTGTGAAGCTTTTGAGAATTGTGGTTGAACTCCTTTGATGAAGCTCTTTTTGGTACCATAAATTGGTTTTGCTTCACATTGTCTTGATCAAGAGTGTGTGAAGCTTTTGAGAATTGTGGTTGAACTTCTTTGATGAAGCTCTTGTTGGCAACATAAATTGGTTTTGCTTCACACTGTCTTGATCAAGAACGTGTGAAGCTTTTGAGAATTATGGTTGCCTTCCATTGATGAAGCTCTTGTTGGTACCCTAAATTGGTTTTGCTTCACACTGTCTTGATCAAGAGTGTGAAGCTTTTGAGAATTGTGGTTGCCCTCCATTGATGAAGCTATTGTTGGCACCATATATTGGTTTTGCTTCACACTGTCTTGATCAAGATAGTAAAGCTTTTGAGAATTTTGGTTGAACTCCTTTGATGAAGCTTTTGTTGGCACCATAAATTGGTTTTGCTTCACACTGTCTTGATCAAGAGTGTGTGAAGCTTTCTATGAGTTGTAGTGTTTGCATTGTTACATAGGAGAAATGTCTAAAGTAAATGCAAGAAGGTTGAATAGCTTGATCTTCGCATGCCATGCACTGAAGTTGTTGTTGGCTTGCAATAAGACTTTGTTGGTGACTATAACTCTTGTTGAGCATAAGTGCTCCCCTAGTTGAGTTGTCAAGCTTAAGGGTTTTATATTATTTGTGAATGCTAGGAGTTCACATGTACAAGTTGTACTACTCGTCTTCTGGTAGGTGGAATAAATGGTGAGTTGCTTTCATCACTTGGTTGGTGGTACGAAGATGAGTTCCTTCATCACATTTCATCACTTGGTTGGTGGCACGAAGATGAGTTCATTCTTCACCTGGTTGGTGGCATGAATGGCAAGTTGCCAAATGATATTAGAGTACGGGTTATATATTTCATCACCTGGTTAGTGGCATGAAGGAGAGTACAGGTTGTACATTTCATCACCTGGTTGGTGGCATGAAGGAGAGTACGAGTTGTACATTTCATCAGCGTTCCATGGATGGCCAAGGGTCTTGCCATCGGAGCTTTTAAGCTTGTAGGAGCTAGGGCGACTGATGCCAATAACTTCAAATGGTCCATCCCAGTTTGGACAAAGTGTTCCTTTACTCGGGACTCTGTCGCAGAGTAATCTTTTCTTCAATACCCAATCCCCCACTTTGAAAGAACGAGGTTTGACCTTTGAGTCATAGTAGTTGGAGATGCGCTGCTTGTAGGCGACGTTCCCCAAATGAGCCTGGTTTTTGTGTTCCTTGAATAGATCTAAGTTGAGGGTAAGTTGTTTGTCATTTTCGCTTTGCACGTAGTTCTGGACTTGGAACGTTGCTTGCTCAAGCTCAATTAGGACAACTACCTCTGTACCAAAGGCAAGTGAGAATGGGTTTCTCCTGTTGATGTCTGATACGAAGTGCGGTATGACCAAAGAACTTGGGGTACAAATTCTGGCCAACAACCTTTAGCCTTGTCCAAGCTGGTTTTCAAAGTTCGCTTGATTATTTTGTTGATGGCTTCAACTTGTCCATTAGACTAGGGATAAGCTGGGAAGGCAAAACATAAGTTGATGTTGAATTTAGAGAAGAACATCCTGAACTTATTGTTGTCGAATTGTCGCCCGTTGGCAGTGACTATCGTATTGAGAATGCCGAATCTACAAAGGATGTTCTTCCGTACGAAATTTTCTATTTTTGCCTCAGTAATGGTTACCAAGGGTTCTACTTTAGCCCACTTTGTGAAGTAGTCAACTGCAACGATTACATAGCGGACCTTACCCTTCCCTGCAGGCATTGGGCCGATCAAATCAAGTCCCCATTGGGCCAAGGGCCAAGGGCTGATCATAGAAGTGAGGGGGGAGTGATGAATAGTTGCGTAGCGTTGACACTTATCACATGAGCGAGATATTCTGATGGCATCTTTGTGGAGTGTTGGCTAGTAATATCCTTGGCGAAAAGCATTGTGTACTAGGGATCGAGATCCAGCATGATCTCCGCAGACTCCTTCATGTATTTCCCAAAGGACAATTTCTACCTCTGCGGGCGTAAGGCATCTTAGGTATGGTAGGTTAAAACCTCGCTAGTAAAGTTGGTCATTAATGATCAAGTAACGGGTAACCTTGTATCAAATCTGCTTAACTTTGTCATTTGGAAGGGTGACATGAGCAAGGAATCTATAAATCGGGGTAATCCAATTATCCCTCTATTGTAAGTTGCACACTTCCGTAGCCATGGTGCTTGGTGCTGCCAACAATTCAACTTGAATTTTTCTCCCAATCTTGTCTTCCACCGTTGGGGCGAGGCAAGCCAAAGCATCTGCATGACTGTTTGTTGCTCAAGGAATTTGGGTGATCTGGTAGTCGAAGTGTTTGAGCAACAATTGTGTTTGTGCCAGATATGCTGCCATAGAGCTATCCTTAGCGTCAAAGTTGCTGGTGACTTGGTTAACCACCAATTGGGAGTCACTGAAGATATCAATTCGTTTAACCCCAAGGTGTTTGGCCAAACATAAGCTTGCTAAGAGGTCTTCATATTCGGCCTCATTGTTCGACGCCTTGAATTTGAAATGAAAAGCATACTCCATCGCCACTTTGTCAGGGGTCGTAAGGACTAGTCCTGCTCCATAACCCTGTTGGTTGGATGAGCCATCAACATATAGACTCCATGCTGGGGCTGTTGGTTATATTTTCTGAGCTTCCGAGGGTAATGAAACCACTTCTTTAGGCGTAGAAACAATGTCAACAAGATATGTGAAGTCGGCGATGAAGTCTGCCACTGCTTGGCCCTTCTCAGCTGGCTTTAGTTAGTAGGAGATGTCAAACTCACCCAATGTTATCGCCCATTTGATCATTCCCCCCCGAAGTGTCAGGACTTTGGAGTATCTGTCGAAGAAGATGATTGGTAAGCACGATGATTAAATGTGCTTGGAAGTAAGGGCGAAGTTTTCGAGCAGACATGACCAATGCTAGAGCCAATTTCTCAATGTTGGAGTATCGTGTCTCAGCATCTTGTAAGGCCTTGCTAGCGTAATAGACAGGCCGTTCGACATTACCATCATTTCGAATGAGAACAGAACTTATTGCTGAGCCGATACCGACAGATAGATAATGAGAGTGTCACCAACCTCAGGTTTGGAGAGCAGAGGGGCTTTACTCATGTAGTCTTTGAGGTTCTTGATTGCCTCGGCACATTCATCAGTCAATGTAATGTACTTCTTACTTCCCTTAAGTGCTTTGAAGAAATAAGCACATATGTCTGTGGCCTTAGAGATGAACCTAGTTAAGGCTGCCACCTTGTTAGTAAGGCTCTGGATGTCTTTTGAAGTTACCGGTTCCTTCTTGTCGAGAATTGCTTTGATCTTCTCGGGATTAGCCTCAATGCCTCATTGGCTTATCATGAAGCCTAGGAATTTGCCAGAGCCTACGCCAAAGGCACATTTGTTAGGGTTCAACCTCATTCGATACCTCTTCAGAATGGTGAAAGTTTCCGATAGGTTGGTGATGTGTTGGTCAGCATGTTTGCTTTTGACTAGCATATCATCAACGTAAACTTCCTATCACATTCGTTTAGTAGTGCACTCTAGTAATTTGGTTTTTAATTATTCGTATATTTGCTATCTTTATCGCTTCCGCACTGTGCACATGGCTACGTCACTCTCACGTGACCGCCAGCATGCCTTGACCTCGGTCGAGGTGTGTCAGTTTGGTATCAAAGCCTAGGTTTAGCAGTCCTGTATAACTCTTGAATGTTCTAATCCTTATGATGTCTTATGTCAGAACTATGCCGCCTCATAGAGAGCCCCGTCAACCAGTTAAATCTAGTTTCCCTGATATTGCTCAATTAGGGGAAGCTATAGTTTCTGCCATTCAAATAACATTTCGTACTCCTCAGAGGACACCTCTTAAAACAGTTCATAATCTGAAGTTGACTCACTTCATGGGTAATGAAGGTTATGAGGGGGCAGAAAAACGGCTGAATCATGTGGAGAAGACCTTCCAGGTGATGCAGATCAGGGGAATCTTCATCCTGATAGGTGGGTCGAGATGACTACCTGGTTTTTGGGAGAACAACCTGCATCTTGGTGGAGACATGAGTCTTACGAGATGACCCCAGAGAAGATTGTGGACTGGGGAGTGTTTAAGGAGCGATTTCGAAAAAGGTTCATTCCTCCTGCTTATATCGATCTTAAGAAACATGAGTTTACTCATCTAAGGCAAGGAAAGATGTCTGCTAATGAGTATTACAGGATGTTTACTGATCTGTCGAGATATGATCCTGAGGTTGCTGCTAATCCGGTAGAGATGTTTCGCCGTTTCAGTTTGGGTACTAAGAAGAAATGGCGTTCCATAGCGACATCGACTCACTATGCCTCTTACCAAGAGTTCTATGAGATTCTACTGAGGATTGAGGCCTCAGAGAACATGCCTAGTGAAGGTGAGGATGAGGAAGGAAAAAATGTGGGTCAAAGACGTGATGACAAAGGAAAAGGGCAAGCATTTCAGGGACCCCGCAAGACTCAGAACTTAAAGATGAGTGGTGGCAGTTCTAGCTCTTCTAGCGGGGGATTTAGTACTAATATGCAGAGAAGAGGTGGTAGACTCACTGGAGGTCCGAGGTTCTAGAGACAGAGAGATTTTGGTGGTTCAGGTGGATTCGGTGCTCCTTTATGCCGTAGGTGTAATAATCGGCATTTTGGGGAGTGTATGAGAGGCAGTAATGGATGTTTTACTTGTGGACAGATGGGTCATAGGGCTGCTCAATGCCCTCAGAGTCAGCAACGACCCTAACAACCTTTCTTTCCACCAACTGCATTTACCAGCATTCTTCAGGACCTGGCAGGTATACTCAAATTGGACGAGGAGGTGCCTACCATTACCAGGGCGACGTCGCTCCCTACACCTCAGGACAACAGCAGCAGTATTCTCAAGATCCTCAGTATCAGAGTGGGTACCCTCGGTACCAGGGAGGATCTATGTCTTATCAGCCACATTCAGCCGGTGAATCTCAGTGGTACCAAGGGGGACAGCCCCAGCAGGGAGAGATTGCTGCTAATAGTGTAGGATCTTCGAGGCAGTCGGGTCAGCAGAGACAGGGACGTGGTGTTCATGCCAACAGAGGTCACGGTGGACGACAGCAGAACCAAGCACGTATCCACAACATGTCACTGCAAGATGCCCAGAATAATCCATATTTAATCATGGGTACGTCAAATATTCTTGGTCATTTTGCTAGAGTGTTGATTGATTGTGGTGCTACGCATTCTGTTATTTCTCATTCATTTGCTCAAGTGACACAACCTCATCCTACACCTCTAGGATATAATTTAGAATTTTCTATGCCTAGAGGGGATAGCTGTTTTGTGGATCGGGTATATCCAGGATGTCCAGTGATAGTATTATGCTGGCTAATCTAATGCCGTTGGATATTATGGATTTTTATGTGATTTTGGGCATTGATTGGTTGCATTATAATTGTGCCAAGATAGACTGTTATGGGAAGACAGTCACATTTCATTGTCCTAGATTACTTGAAGTTACATTTGTAGGAGAGCCTAGTGGGGTAAGGCATGGTATTATTTCAGCCATGAAAGCAAAGAGATTGTTGACGAAAGGTTGTCAAGGATATTTGGCTCATGTAGTGTTGAATGATGATGCTCCTACTAGTGTGGAGGATGTTCGTGTGGTCAGATATTTTCTGAATATATTCCCTGAGGATTTGCCTAGATTGCCGCCAGATAGAGAGATGAAGTTTATTATTGATCTGCCTCCAGGTACGAATCCTATATCCTTGACTCCTTACAGAATGGCTCATGCTGAATTAAGAAAATTGAAAGTGCAGTTGCAAGAGTTAGTGGACAAAGGTTTTATTCAGCCAAGTACTTCACCTTGGGGAACTCCAGTCTTATTTGTGAAGAAGAAAGATGGAACTTTGAGGTTGTGCATTGATTACAGGCAATTGAATCGGGTAACCATTAAAAACCGTTACCCATTGCCTCGTATAGATGATTTATTTGATCAACTCAGAGGTGCCTGTGTATTCTCTAAGATTGACTTGAGGTTGGGACATTATCAGTCGAAGATTAAAAATGAAGATGTCCCTAAAACCGCATTCAGGACTTGATATGGTCATTACGAGTTTCTTGTGATGCCATTCGGGTTAACTAATGCACCAGCAGCTTTTATGGATTTGATGAATCGAGTATTCCATCCATATTTGGACAGGTTTGTTATTGTCTTCATTAACGATATTCTGGTATACTCTAAGTCTAAGGCTGAGCATGCTAGACATTTGAAGTTGGTGTTGAGCAGTTTGAGAGAACACCAACTATATGCTAAGTTTAGCAAATGTGAATTTTGGTTGAATCAAGTGGCATTTTTGGGACATGCCATTTTTGCTCAAGGTGTTCAAGTGGATTCTCAAAAGTAGCAGCTGTGGAGAATTGGGAGCAACCTCAAACTGTCACTGAGTTACGGAGTTTTCTTGGCTTAGCAGGCTATTATAGACAGTTTGTTAAGGATTTTTCAGTGATTGCTCTACCACTAACGAGGTTGACTCAAAAGGATGTTAAGTTTGAGTGGGATGATAAATATGAGCAAAGTTTTCAGCAATTGAAGTACTATCTCACTCATGCTCATGTTCTAGCACTTCCATATGATAACGGTAATTATGAAGTCTATAGTGATGCTTCTCTAAATGGTTTGGGTTGTGTATTAATGCAACATGGTAGGGTAATTGCTTATGCTTCGTGACAGTTGAAACCTCATGAGAAGAATTACCCTACACATGATTTGGAGTTAGCAGCTATCATCTTTGCTTTGAAGATTTGGAGGCATTATCTTTATGGTTAGAAGTGTAAGATTTTCACAGATCATAAGAGTCTCCAGTATTTGTTTACTCAGAGAGATCTTAATCTTCGTCAGAGGAGGTGGATTGAGTTACTTAGTGACTATGATTGCACGATTGAGTATCATCCTGGTCGTGCAAATACAGTGGCGGATGCACTTAGTAGGAAGACTCCAGCCAGACTTAATGCCATTTATGATTGTCATATTCCTCTTCTAGCAGATTTGAGGTCCACTGGAATGGAGCTAGGAGGGGAAGATCGAGGAGAAGCCTTGCTTGCTAATTTCTAGGTTAGGCCAGTTCTAATTGAACGTGTGCTTGAGACTTAGATGATTGATGAGGAGACCCAAGAAATCATTCAAGCAAGGAATCAAGGCAAAAAGATTTTGAGATTTGAGAAACTGATGGTATGCTTATGCAAAAAAGCAGGATGTATGTGCCGAATAATGCAGAATTAAAGAAAGAAATTTTAGATGAAGCACATATTTCGGCATATGCGATGCATCCAGGAGGTACTAAGATGTATCATACCATTAGACCATTTTATTATTGGCCAAGTATGAAAAGAGAAATTTCCGAATATGTGAGTAGGCGTGCCATTTGCCAACAGGTTAAAGCTGAAAGAAAGAAGCCGTTTGGATTGATGCAACCACTTCCCGTTCCACAGTGGAAATGGGAAAATATTACTATGGATTTTATGTACAAGCTTCCTCGCACTCAGAATGGTTATGACGGCATTTGGGTGGTAGTTGATCGGCTTACGAAGTCAACGCATTTTATTCCAGTAAGGGAGAAGTATTCGTTAAGCCAATTAGCTAAGTTATTTATATCGCAGATTGTGAAGTACCATGGTGTGCCAGTTAATATTATCTCGGATCGGGATCTCAGATTTACTTCCAAGTTCTGGATAGCATTCCAGGAAGCTCTTGGTACGAGATTGCTTTATAGTACGGCATACCATCCTCAGACAGATGGACAATCTGAGAGGACCATTCAAACATTAGAGGATATGTTGAGATCTTCGGTGCTGCAGTTTGGAGATAGTTGGCATGATTGTTTGGATGTGATGGAGTTCGCCAACAATAGTTATCATTCGAGCATTGGTATGGCACCATTTGAGGCACTTTATGGGAAATCTTGTCGTACGCCTATATGTTGGTAAGAGGTTGGCGAAAGAGTTTTAGTGGGCCCTGAGATTGTGGATGTGACTACTTAAAATGTTCAGGTAATTAAGTCTAACCTGAAGGTGGCCCAAGATCGATAAAAGAGCTTAGCTGACAAACATGCCACTGATCGGAAGTATAATGTAGGTGATTGGGTATTTCTGAAGCTATCACCTTGGAAAGGTGTTGTACAATTTGGAAAGAAAGGAAAGTTGAGTCCTAGGTACATTGGACCATATATGATCACTGAGCGAGTCGGTGAGGCTGTTTACAGGCTTGAGTTGCCTCCAGAGTTATCCAAGGTACACGATGTGTTTCATGTTTCGATGCTTCAACATTATGTTTCAGACCCTTCACATGTGATTCTGATAAGCTCATATTTATATATATTTTACATAAAATTCACTTGTCTTTTCTTAGTTAGTTCCTTATATTTTTGAGCTATTTACTATGTTTTTGTGTTTTGTGTGATTTATCAAGCAAAGAAAAGAAAAGTAGCACAAGTGAATTATTAAGTAATAAATTCGTCAAAACTGCCTGTCAAGATTAACTGACTTTGGAAGCATGTTACAAACAGCTCAGAATGAATGAGAGAATGAGCCTTACATGCGTGGAAAGCTACGGATGTCTATTTTCTGGAGCAATTTACGGATTGGTAATCTCATTTTTCTAGAAGAAGTTATGGGCATTGTAACACTGAAAGGTCAGAAAAGGGCTAAGCAGATTTGGCCAATAAAAAGAGAAAGGCAACACATGGGCAAAGGAAACACACACACATGGGCAGAAAATGGGTGGATTGTTGGCTGAAATAATGAGGAACATGTGTCTGCAAATGCAAAGGAAAAACACACACACATGGGCAAAGGAAACACACACACATGGGTAGGAATTGTGTGTGTTTTGTGGTTGAAATGATGAAGCATGTGTGTGTAAATGTAAAGGAAAACATGGCAGAAAATGTGTGTGTTTGGTGGTTGAAATGATGAAGCATGTGTGTGTAAATGTAAAGGGGAAACATGACAACACACACCCACACAAGCTGCACATGCAAAGGAAATGGAGTGGTCCTCTCTCAAGCCTATAAATACCACCTCCCATAGTCATCAACATAACAGATTTTGATCCCTTACCTTAGCCGCACCTCTCCATCACCATTCTCTAAAAATTCAGCCAAACACCACCCCTAGCCACACCACCCATCAACCCTAAATCTTTCCATACCATTCCCCATCCATTCTACACCATAAAAACCACCCAAAACCTGTTCTAAATCTCTTATGCCGTGACTATTGCAAGGAAGGAAGGAGAAGGAACATCTTGTGCCGTGCCTATGCCAAAGCCTTGGGAGTGTTTGAGCGTTTCTAGGTGTTTTCTATCTTTGATTTCAATGTTTAATTTAAGTTATCTTTGTGTAATTGAGAGTATGAGGAACTAAACCCCTCTTAGTTAGGGGGTGATTCGAAACCATGTTCATGCTTACAATATGATTTGATTACATCCAGTTGTGATGCATAAGTTGTGAATTCAATTTACTTATCCGTTCGTATAAAAACTAATTTGTGTATGTTGGTTGAGAGTGCACACTTAATTTTCATGCATGAATTTGACGCTAGAATATAAGGGAGTTTCACCTAATCGTTATGAACTTATATTCACAAGTAGTGAAGGTTGCTAGTCACAATCACGTTAAGTAAATTCTTGGCATAAGTTTCATGCAAATCATAGTAACGAGTGCCTCGTCAATGCTTATGTTTTTCATAGAACTTAATGATTCTTGCTTGTATCTCTATTATGCAATTCATGTAAGGAACTTGTAGGGAATGTTTTGGGTTGTCGTATGCAATCATCCAACCTAATAACTTGTGGAAAAACTGAGGGTTAATTAGTGCAATTCACGGTTAATTTGGGGCGTTGAGTATTCATAGTTTATCGAAAAGCAACTGGAAATCGTTTTGTATGCAAGTGTGACATGTGTGGAGAAGAATCTCCTAGGTAGCCTTCCATCCATAAGTTTCATTCAAATTCATTTACAATCTGTTTTGCTTTACAAAGTTTGTTTTGTTTTCAAATTCATCAAGAACCAATCTCCCATTTATTTCAAAGTGTTAGATTAGTTAGTAATCACTTTAGTTTGTGTTTTTAAGTGTTTTGATTCACCCAAATTTGTCTAAGACTCTGTTTACTTTGTTCTTGTCTTAATTTAATTATTTTCGTCCAAAATCAACCCCATCTTATTTCTTTGAGTCATATTAATTAGAACTTGTCTTAGATTATGTTTTTAAGTGTTTTAGTTCATTAGAAAACCAAAATTCGTCCAAGTTTGTGTTAGAGTTCCAAAACTGCCCAAAAAGTGTTTTTAAGGCAGTTTTGAGTCTTTGGTTGCTGTTTTGAATCTTTTTGTTTATCTTAGTATTTTAAAGTATAGTTTTGCATTCCATGAGTCTAGTTTAGTGTTTTAAACTTTGTTTTTACGTTTTCAAGTCAGTTTCCAAGTGATTTAGCAATCCCTCCTAATCCCCGGCCTAGAACGATCCCTACTTACATACTTTACTACATTTGATAAAAAGAGGGTTTAAATTGTGTGCTTATATATTTCGCATCATATTTTTGGCGCCGTTGCCGGGGATTAGCAACTTTGCTAATCCCTCGTTGTTTCTTTTTATTTATTTTTTTTGTGTGTTTTTATTTTAGTTTGCTGATTGGGTTTATTTCTTATTTTCAGGTACTAGTTTATGACTCGTAGTTCTCAACATATTAGTGCAAACATCTCGGAGTTCGACGGCGATTTTGAAAGAACTTTGAGAAGAAAGAAGAGGCATCCAGAACCTAGTGAACCTAGTTCAAGTTCAGAAGCCGAATCTGAATTTGAAGAAAAAGAAGAAGAAGCCATTGACAACCGAACACTCAAGGAGCTCGCCGCTTCGGGATTAGATAATGCCGCACCTTTGTGTATCCAATATCCCACGGCTGCGCAAGGTAAGACCGAAGAGTTCGAGTTAAAGTCAAGTTTGCTCCACCACATTCCAAAATACCATGGGCTGTCCATGGAGGATCCGAACAAGCATTTAAAAGAATTTGAAGTGGTGTGTTCAAGCATGACTCCGGTTAACGTCGACGGAAGTATTTTGAAGATGAAGGCTTTTCCATTCTCTTTAATGGATAAAGCCAAAGATTGGTTGTACGAGTTAGCTCCCGGAACTGTCACATCTTGGGAGAGTATGAAGATGGCGTTTTTGGAGAAGTTTTTCCCAACTTCTCGAAGCATTCTCCTACGTAAAAAGATTAGTGGTATTCAGCAAGAAGAACGTGAGTCTTTTCCCGCTTATTATGAACGTTTTAAATCACTTGTTGCTTCTTGTCCACATCATCAGATGAAGGAGGAGTTACTTCTACAATACTTTTACGAGGGGCTCCTACCACTTGAATGTCAAATGCTCGATGCCTCGACGGGTGGAGCATTGGTGGACAAAACACCCATGGCTGCCAAGATCTTGATTGCTAATGGAGCATTGAACGCTCAACAATATGAAGGCGTTGGCCAAAGAGGACCCCCACGGCAACAAGTGCATGAGGTAAGTTCCACACCCGACATTCATTCACAATTAGCTAATCTTACTTCCATTGTGTCTCAGATGGCCGAAGGAATGAGAATGCAAGGGCCAATGGTGTGTGGCGTATGTTCTATCCAATGACATGCCTCGGAAAAGTGCCCTCAACTCATTGAGAATGGTGGATGGGAGAGCGCTAACGCAATTGGATTTCAAGGCCAAAACCAACCGAGGAACGATCCATATTCAAACACATATAATCCAGGTTGGAGAGACCATCCAAACTTCAAGTGGAGGGAGGCCCAACAACCCCAACAACAAGGAGGCTTTAGGCAACAACCCCCGGGGTTTTTCACCAAGCCATACGCACCCCCACAAGTCCCACAACAATCTGCCCCAAATGCTTTAGGTACATCTCTAGACAATGATACACTTCTTAAGTTACTAACTAATTTGTCTCAGGGGCAAGAAAATCAAGCCAAAGCAATGCAAAACCAAGACAAAAGGGTGGATCAATTGGAGAAACAAATTGGGCAGATTGCAGACTTTGTGAGCAAATTTCGAGACCCAGGCCAACTCCCTAGTTCAACCATTCAAAATCCAAAGGGAGGGTTTGAAACAGCCAAAGCGATCACCTTAAGAAGTGGCAAGGAGGTTGGGGCAGGTTCTTCATCGAAAACAGGTCACAAAGAGGATGAGAAACTTCAAATTAAGGAGGAAGAATCAAACCAACCCACGGCAAGGGTGGAAACACCTTTGCCGCCGGTTCCCATGGCACAACCACAATCCAATTTGTTCAACAAAGGTAAGAATGTGTCCAATTCGGTTTATACTAATGTTATTCCACCCAATGTACCATTTCCTAGCAGATTTTTGCAATCCAAGAATGAAGAGGAGGAAAAAGATGTTCTAGAGACATTTAGGAAAGTTTAAGTCAACATACCCCTTTTGGATGCAATCAAGCAAATCCCGAAGTATGCCAAGTTTTTGAAAAAGCTTTGTACAACAAAGAAACGTTTTCGGGAGAAAGAAGTGGTACATGTAAGTGAGAATGTCTCTACCATCTTGCAACGAAAACTACCCCCCAAATGCAAAGATCCGAGTAGTTTTACAATTCCTTGTGTCATTGGTAACACTCGTTTTGAATCTGCCATGTTAGATTTAGGTGCTTCAATAAATGTTATGCCATATTCAATTTATGCATCTATGAACTTAGGCAAGTTGAAAAATGATGGTGTAATCATACAATTGGCCGATAGATCTAACGCCTATCCAAAGGGAGTTTTGGAAGATGTTCTTTTGCAGGTAAATCACTTAATTTTTCCGGCGGATTTCTATGTTCTCGAAATGGATGAATTGGACCATACCCCTTCATTGCCCATCCTCCTTGGAAGGCTTTTCATGAAAACAGCTCAAACCAAGATTGATGTGGCCAAAGGAGAAGTAACTATGGCATTTGGTGGTGATATGATTAGTTTTAAGATTTCTGAATCCATTAAGACTCCTAATGTTGTTCGTTCTTGTTATGCCATTGATAAAATAAAAAAGATAGGACCGGACCGTTCAGCACCAAGCATAAAGGATGCATCAGGAACCATGCAAGACGAGGGAATTGGAGTGGAGCACAAGGACTATACAGCCACTGCCCTCAAAGTGCTCAAATTGGCCAAAAGCACCATGGGAAAGAATGTTCAAACTGCTGCCACTCCATCACAGCACATTGGTAAGCCACCTAGTCCAATTTCGATTCCAATTTCAACTAATAGGTTGTTACCTTCTTTGGTGCAGGTACCTAATCAAATGCAAGGTAGTGGGGAAGTGTACATTGATTTTTGGAAGCAAAACGCCCCAATCATGAGGGATTACTACTCCCTTCCTTTCATAGAGCCAAAGTATGAATATTTCAAGGAGCATGTCGTGGACTCCATTGGGGAGTAATTGAGCTTTTCGTCTGGCTGCAAGACGTTAAAGAAAGCGCTTCTTGGGAGGCAACCCATGTATTCAAAAAAGGAAGATCTATGAATCGCTCTACAATCAGTTTTGCGTTTCTAAAAACCTTCCCTTTTCTGCATTTCTATTTTGCCATGATTGTCATTTTTTATTTTTGTTGTTTATTTAATTATTTTTTTGGTGTGGGTTTATTTTTGAAACATTGATAGATATGCAAGATATTCTTACATTCATTTTCATGAAAAAAAAAAACAAAAAAAAAAAAAGAGGAACATTAAGCAAGAAATTACAAAAGGGAGCCTTCACAAAGGCTGCTTAGGAGAAGTCTCAGTAGTCGGCGGAGCCTCAGCAGTCGGCAGAGCCCCAGAAGGAGGAGGCAGCGGAGGTTGATCATTTGGAGGTTCAGTACGCGGTACAGCCCTAGAAGACGAAGGCAAATGTTGTTGGAACAAGCCCACAAACCTCTGATGATCAAGTAAGATTTGACCATCAGATTCCTGCATCTAGTCAATTTTCCTCTTCATGTTTGTGGCATAGTTATGTGCGAGCTTGTGCAATTGTTTATTTTCATGCTTAAGCCCTCTAATCTCCTGCTTGAGACTCATCACTTCAGCCGCCAATGATTCAACTTGACGGGTTCGGGCAAATAGGCGTTGGGCCATATTGGACACGGAACCTGCGCACTGCATACTGAGAGCTAGAGATTCCTTAACAGCTAACTCATCAGACCGTTTGGCAAGTAGTCTGTTATCTTTAGGAGTGACAAGGTTCCTGGCCACCACCGCAGCTATCATATCATTCTTCATCACCGAATCCCCAACGGTAAGGGGACTAGTAGGGGATATGAAGGATGGGCGCCATATGTTGTCTGGAGAAAGCGGGGCTGCCTCTTCACCAAGGTTCAAGTCAAAATGACGGTCGGAAGGGCCAGACATTTTTCCGAGGTGTTAAAGAAAGAGGAGATCAGACAAGTCAAGATCGTAGAAGTGCAAAACGGGAGTTTTTACAAGCAGAAATTCAAGTGTGCTTTGAACGTCCTACATACCTCTATAAAAATCAGCACGCGATGGGATTTCAGAGATCGAATAGGCGAGCTCAGAAATTGAAGAAGCCAATTCAAAATTCGAAGAGGCGCCAGCTTTCTCAAAAGTTGGGCTTGCTCACAAACCACTGATTCCAGATATCGAAGAGTGTCAGCTCTCTCAGCCTCGTCAGCACTTGTCACATGCAGAGAAAGCTTTGTGGAAATCACGGGCAGTTTGTCGAATCGCCGATTCCAACCATCTGTCTCTCTCAGCCTCGTCAGCATTTGTCACATGCAGAGAAAGCTTTACGGAAATCACGGGCAGTTTGTCGAAGCGCCGATTCCAACCATCTGTCTTTCTCAGCCTCGTCAGCTTTGAGGAAATCACGGGCAATCTGTCGACGATTTCTGTTGAAGTAGAAAACACGTGAAGTTTACTGTTCAATCATCCAACGGTTGCCGACAGGAGTGAAAGAACAGTACCGGTTATTATTTCCTATTAATGTCGACCTTCACCCTCCATGGCAAGGCAGACATACATAACCTTCCGTCATTTCCAAGAATGCCTTTCCAACAAACCTTCTCGAGTCACTCACTGTTCCTTATTCCTTGGGGTACCTTTGTAAACAACCCATCCAAAGCAAAAGTATTTCATATCATGAAGGTTGAAAGCAAGAGTATCTCATATCATGCTTTCTCCCTGTCTTTCTCCTTGTCGTTGTTTTAGGACAAGGAGAAAGTGAGTAATCAGCCAGCACTTGGTATCAATCTTCCGATCTAGAACCGACTGCCTGGAACCCCTTCCTGATTGCTTACCTAGCCTTGCTCTCGAGTACTCATCTTCATCATTTTATGCTTCCGCTTCGTCTACCGCATCATAAGGGAAGTGAAAATGATACCTCGAAGCATGTGGAGACAATTTGCCAATTCATCCTCAGCTAGGGACAAGGAGAAAGAAAGCAAGAGGTGGGCACTTGGAAAGATTGAAGAAAGAAACAGACCAATACCTTTACCTCGTGCCTGCCCGCCGTGCAGAAGAAACAAGCAGAGAAAAATGCAGACTGCACAATCAAATCAACCCAGCAGAAGGAGTCTGATTTGAAACCAAGGAACTCTGATATTCCTCGCTCAGAATTCCAAACCAGTTCGAGATCAAAGCTGTGGAAAGTCAACAAGATCATCTATCTCCAAAACCAGATTTGCGTTCACTCTACTCTGTCTATTTTTTGTTTACTTTGCTATACTTGTCATGTTTATTCGTTGTTTGTTTATTTGCTTGTTTTTGTGTGAGTTTATACTTGAAACATTGAGGACAATGTTTGATTTAAGTGTGGGGGGGGTAACCATTGTTTTGCATGAAATTCGTAGGAGTTTATCACCCATTACTTCTAATGTTGTTCCTTGCTCTTTTAAGTGTTTTCAAGCTGTTTTGGAGTGTTTCAGTGTGTTTTGACATAAAAATCCAAGAATCTCATAAAAATTTGAAAAATTGTTTTGAAAAACCCAAAAAGAGTTGTTTTTGTATGATTATTTGTGTCTTAGGGTACCTTCCAACACAATGATGAGGATTTGGTTTTTAATTACATGACTGTTAAAGAGAGTTATAAACATGGATGAACATTTGATTTACTCTTTGGTGTATGCTTGGTTGTGGTTATAATTTATGAATTCACATGCAATCATAAAGGAAAAATTAGTTTTTGTAACATGCTTGAAGGAAGGAACTCAAACAAACGCTACAACCCTGTGAGACTTGAGCCTAAAACGTTATTTGGAGAGTTAAAATCTGTGCATTATTGTTTTCTAAAGTCGTTGCATGATCTCATTTTTCTTTGCTTGGTTACTACTTAGAAGGCGTTTCATCATTTAGTTCCAAATGCTAGAACTCATGCCCATTTCATTCAAAGCATGCTATTGATTTGCATAACACATATTCAAGAAGAAGTTGTGTAGTGACCACCACCTTAGCCAAATTACCATGTATACTACTTCATTATATGTTCAAGTGTAAACCCCGTTGAGCCTTGTTTAGCCTGTTTTTCTTTGTTAATCACATCATCTCCACCTAGCCTAGATTAGGACCATCCATACCCTTGTTCTTAAAGCATAGTAAAGCATGATTCAAATTGAATTCCTTTTGATTATGTATGGCAGAAAATAAGTGTGGGCGAAGTGTTTCTCATGTAAGTAGTGTGCCATAGGCACGGGTGGAAAGAAAAGAAAAGAAAAATTCATCCAAAGAAAAAAAAAAAAAAATAAAATAAAATAAAAGTTGAATTTGACCCTAAGAGTTGTTTAAATATTTCCCTTATGTCTAAAAGTTGATTTCTGCAATCTAAGTGAATTCTAAGTTTCAAGTTCATTACTTTATTTGCTATTGCTTTAAGAACGTTTGTTTTCCCTTACCTTCATTTGTTAGCCAACACCCCAAGCCCCGTTACAACCTTTGACTTCAATCTTGAGTGTTATGTGTTTCAATTTGTGAAGTTTAAATTTGGTATGAGCATATGGTGTCACTGGTTCTCGCATCTAAGTAGTAGCATTCCATTTATGAGATCATATCTAAACATGCTTAATAACTCCAGAAATCGCTTTCTTTGTAATACATATATGTGAGTGTTCGTTTTCATGTTTACATCAATCTTCTCACATATAACTAGTATAGGGTGTGTAGTTAGAAAATCTGAGTGAAAATTGAGTGAATATCTTGTAAGGACTTGAGCAAATTCTCTAAGGCATGTTACTACATTCAAAATCATATTTTAATTGGTTAAATGTGAACTAGTACGTGCTGACTATGATTAAGTATGTGCTTAAGTGTGAAGATGACTCAAATCTGTGGGGATAATGATTTTTAACATGTCATGTGCGTTGGAAATCCCTAAGGAAAACGTTGGAAGGTTTAGGTTGTGTTTTGTTTTCTTTATTTTGCTCGAGGACTAGCAAAAGCTAAGTGTGGGGGTATTTGATAAGCTCATATTTATATATATTTTACATAAAATTCACTTGTCTTTTCTTAGTTAGTTCCTTATATTTTTGAGCTATTTACTATGTTTTTGTGTTTTGTGTGATTTATCAAGCAAAGAAAAGAAAAGTAGCACAAGTGAATTATTAAGTAACAAATTCGTCAAAACTGCCTGTCCAGATTATCTGACTTTGGAAGCATGTTACAAACAGCTCAGAATGAATGAGAGAATGAGCCTTACATGCGTGGAAAGCTACAGATGTCTATTTTCTGGAGCAATTTACGGATTGTTAATCTCATTTTTCTAGAAGAAGTTATGGGCATTGTAACACTGAAAGGTCAGAAAAGGGCTAAGCAGATTTGGCCAATAAAAAGAGAAAGGCAACACATGGGCAAAGGAAACACACACACATGGGCAGAAAATGGGTGGATTGTTGGCTGAAATAATGAAGAACATGTGTCTGCAAATGCAAAGGAAAAACACACACACATGGGCAAAGGAAACACACACACATGGGTAGGAATTGTGTGTGTTTTGTGGTTGAAATGATGAAGCATGTGTGTGTAAATGTAAAGGAAAACATGGCAGAAAATGTGTGTGTTTGGTGGTTGAAATGATGAAGCATGTGTGTGTAAATGTAAAGGGGAAACATGACAACACACACCCACACAAGCTGCACATGCAAAGGAAATGGAGTGGTGTTGGAAATGTGCCCTAAAGCCAATCATGTGATGATACTTTACGGACATTTCACATGTTAAACTAATCTAGTTTTACATATAAAGGGCATACATTATTGTTTGAGCCGTCTCATATAAATGTTATATGCTTAAACAATAAAGTCCAAGGAATTTGTGATTGGGAGAATGTAATCTAATGAAGTTAGATTCTTGAGACCATTCTTTCGTAGACACATCCTAAACGTTCCTGATCATAGGATTGCCAATTGGGCATTGACAGTCCGTCAAGATCGGTACGTACTATGTCTTCTCTCAGGGAGAGTGATTAGTCTCGAATCATTGGTGTGTGTGACATCAAGACAAGTGCGGTAGGTGCTCAATAGAGAATGAGTTCACTGAACGCGATCAACGAAGAGTTCTCATATTCCATGTCACATGAGAACTCATGGTTGGGATAATGCAAAGTAGTCCTTTGACCTGAGGCATCATAGTTGTCTTGTGGTTAAGACCTTGATCTTTGATTATGTCAAAGTCATCCCACCAGGAGGGTGTCCACGGCATCGTTGGGGTCAAGCCGCTTAGCTATGGAGACAAGTGAATGCGCAACAAGGGATCTCTAACCTTCAAACTGTTTGAGGGAGAATACTCTCTGATATGATTTGAATCTCTGGCCAGAGTATGAATGAGATTTGGGAATGTGTTCCTAATCACATTCAAGGTAATCATATAAGCACAAGACACACATTGGATAGTAGACATGAGAAAATAAACTATCAAACCAAACAATGTGGTCAAGAGTATTAGATTAGAGAAGGACCGTATTGCATTTGTAATCCCAGACTGAATAGGTTCTCCACCTCTTCTGATTAGCTTGGGTAACCATGACATACGGCTAGGTGTCACTCATGGTTTGTGGAAGCCCTAAACGTGTGTAATCACTAAAGGGAGAATTGAAAATAGTTTCAATTCACAATCGATGTAAAATGGTTTTAATCGCCCACTACCTCGCTAAAAGGAACCTAATGGATCGTACACCGTGTAAGGTAGAGATGGACGAAATAAATGAAATGAGTAAGATTAATTGAATGGTTTAATTATTTATGGCAAGGATTAATTAATATGTTAATTAATCAAACGAATAAGTTCGTTAAAGACCACGGGATAGTTTTGGACCTTAAGGCCCAATGGGCTTCGAACGTCAAGCCCATTAACTTAAGTTGTATGACAATTTAATGAATAAAGATTCATTAAAGCCCAAAAGCCCAAAAATCCCTAAATGGCCGGCCATAAGGAATGAATTAGGGTTTTGGTTATTTAGGTCACTTAAAGAAGTGACTATATAAATGACTTTATAGCCAAATATTCATTAAGTGAAATAAGGGTTTATTTTTGGGGAAAATGGGTGAGAATTGTCTCTCCATTTTCTCTCTAAAGAGGCCAACACCTTGGAGGTGATTAGCTAGTCATCTAATCCTCCAAGGTCACTCATTCATCATCCAATCTCTCCTTGGTGTAGAGACTTAGAGGTTCTCAATTTTGGGAACTTGGAGAACCTATTCTTCCATCCAAATCCATGGATCTAAGAAGCAAGGAATGAAGGCCCTATCTCTTTGGGTGATTAGCCTTTGCTTATGCAAAGAGGAATCTACAAAGGTATTAATTTCAACTCACTTATTTTTGAGTTGATTATTGGTTCACCAATCTACTAGGCTTTGAATTTCATGGTCATGTTTTGTTTTTGAGTACATACAAGCATGATTCCGCCTTTTAATTGTTAATTGCATGCTATATGATGTTGCTCAAATGAACATGTTTTTCAAAATAATTCCTTCAAGTGGTCCTCTCTCAAGCCTATAAATACCACCTCCCATATTCATCAACATAACAGATTTTGATCCCTTACCTTAGCCGCACCTCTCCATCACCATTCTCTAAAAATTCAGCCAAACACCACCCCTAGCCACACCACCCATCAACCCTAAACCTTTCCATACCATTCCCCATCCATTCTACACCATAAAAACCACCCAAAACCTGTTCTAAATCTCTTATGCCGTGACTATTGCAAGGAAGGAAGGAGAAGGAACATCTTGTGCCGTACCTATGCCAAAGCCTTGGGAGTGTTGGAGCGTTTCTAGGTGTTTTCTATCTTTGATTTCAATGTTTAATTTAAGTTATCTTTATGTAATTGCGAGTATGAGGAACTAAACCCCTCTTAGTTAGGGGGTGATTCGAAACCATGTTCATGCTTACAATATGATTTGATTACATCCGGCTGTGATTCATAAGTTGTGAATTCAATTTACTTATCCGTTCGTATAAAAACTAATTTGTGTATGTTGGTTGAGAGTGCACGCTTAATTTTCATGCATGAATTTGACGCTAGAATATAAGGGAGTTTCACCTAATCGTTATGAACTTATATTCACAAGTAGTGAAGGTTGCTAGTCACAATCACGTTAAGTACATTCTTGGCATAAGTTTCACGCAAATCATAGTAACGAGTGCCTCGTCAATGCTTAAGTTTTTCATAAAACTTAATGATTCTTGCTTGTATCTCTATTATGCAATTCATGTAAGGAACTTGTAGGGAATGTTTTGGGCTGTCGTATGCAATCATCCAACCTAATAACTTGTGGAAAAACTGAGGGTTAATTAGTGCAATTCACGGTTAATTTGGGGCGTTGAGTATTCATAGTTTATCGAAAAGCAACTGGAAATCGTTTTGTATGCAAGTGTGACATGTGTGGAGAAGAACCTCCTAGCTAGCCTTCCATCCATAAGTTTCATTCAAATTCATTTACAATCTGTTTTGTTTTACAAAGTTTGTTTTGTTTTCAAATTCGTCAAGAACCAAACTCCTATTTATTTCAAAGTGTTAGATTAGTTAGTAATCACTTTAGTTTGTGTTTTTAAGTGTTTTGATTCACCCAAATTTGTCTAAGACTCTGTTTACTTTGTTCTTGTCTTAATTTAATTATTTTCGTCCAAAATCAACCCCATCTTATTTCTTTGAGTCATATTAATTAGAACTTGTCTTAGATTATGTTTTTAAGTGTTTTAGTTCATTAGAAAACCAAAATTCGTCCAAGTTTGTGTTAGAGTTCCAAAACTGCCCAGAAAGTGTTTTTAAGGCAGTTTTGAGTCTTTGGTTGCTGTTTTGAATCTTTTTGTTTATCTTAGTTTTTTAAAGTATAGTTTTGCATTCCTTGAGTCTAGTTTAGTGTTTTAAACTTTGTTTTTACGTTTTCAAGTCAGTTTCCAAGTGATTTAGCAATCTCTCCTAATCCCCGGCCTAGAACGATCCGTACTTACATACTTTACTACATTTGATAAAAAGAGGGTTTAATTTGTGTGCTTATATATTTCGCATCAGATTCCTCCTCAACTTTTGGAAATCAATTCGGACTTGACTTATGATGAGGAACCAGTGACTCTGTTGGATTGGTAAAAGTGTTATGGAGAAATCATTCAATGGAAGAAGCTACTTGGGAGACAGAGGATCAAATGAGAGAGATGTATCCACGATTGTTTTATGATTATTAGTGGATGTATTTGTTATGTATAATTTCGAGGACGAAATTTTATAAGTTGGGGAGATTGTCACAGCCCATCCCAAATAATTAATTTTTCGATAATGTGAAATGACGGTTTTATCTTTGGACAGGGAAATTGTCGTGTGTGTGTATGACATATTGAGACTTAAAGATTATTTTGTGGTTTTGGATGGGTGACCCACGTGGATCATACACACACACACAAACCTCATTCTTTTTCTTCCTCCCCGTACACTCTCTCTCTCAGTTTCACTCTCTCTCTCTCCTTGCTATTCGTACGGACAAGCTTCAAGATCACCCCAAACTTCACACATCGAAGGTTTTGGGTGCACCATTGTGTTCCTCGTGGTGCTACGAGTTCATTGGTACCCATTTTAGGTAAGAATCCCTTCGAAATCTCAAGAACCCGTAACCCAATTTTCATGCACAATATGTGGACGTAAAACCTTGCATTTCAGGGATTTCCAAGCTTATAGGAAGCTTAATGAGGTCCTCACGAGTCCCGGGGTAGCTCGTTCGAGGAATTTGGACGTTGGGATCACGAGAAACTTCGAGTTACAGTTTTGATCGGAATTTTGAAGCTTCCCCGACTTGATTTCGTGAGATTTGAAGCTTCAAATAGGTATAACGCCATTCTTCTCACTCTAAGCTTTTATTTGGTTCAAATTTCATGAAAAATGGTTAAGAAACGAGTGATAATAGTGAGTTTGACATTTTACCCAGTTTTCAGGCGACCGGCGACTCGCCGAGGACGAAGACGAAATATTCCGTCAGTTTGGACAGAATATTCTCACGTTGTCAGTTAGATTAGATGGAATTTGTTAGGTTTAATGGAATATTCCCTAACGGTGGTTAAGGAATTCGTCAGGTTAGGGCTGAATGTGGGGGCGCGTTTTGCCATGCCCTTGCTAAGGTGTGGGAGGTCCAAAAATATTTCTAAAAATATAGGGATGTTCCTGAGGTTATGTAGATCACTGTGGTATATTCATATACCTATTTTGAGCAATGTATGAGAAGTTATTAGCTAGTTTTGTATATGTGCTTAAAAATAACGTTTTTATAGTTAATTCGCATATAGGTGAGACTTATCCCGAGGACGAGCGTATCCACGGGTGACTCGGGGGCTACGACCCTTCGACTTATCAGTGAGTGGGCTTTTGTTTTAAGTATATATTTATATACTTGATTTATTTCCCAGAAATGTGTTTTAAATGAAAGTATGCTTTGTAATAATATGCCAAATGCCTTTATATTCTGAATATGCATTTCATGGTTGCATATATATATAATTGTGGTGCTGTGGAGGCTCAGGTAAGTGCAGGTAAGTTATGATTGGTTTAGGTGAACTACGAATGACTTGATCCCTATTTAGGGTACGTAGGCAGTCTAACGAGAGGTTAGATGCAGCCATTCAATAAATGAAATGAACATGTTGATTGTCTATATGAGATATGATTGAGAAGCGGTGAGCTCATAAACCTGCACCCCGGGTTATTGCGATTTAGCCAGAGAGAGTTGGCACAGGCCTGTATATTATGTCACCTCCTGCACCATATGCTCACATTGGATCCAATTTAGATGCTCAATCTTGTCGTACAGACCACTATAAGTGGTTCCGACTCGTAGGTGACTAACGACTTATTGCACAGCTAGCATGAGGGCGTAGCATTGAGCATAACTATAGTACACCCAACCTTGTCGTACAAACCCTTTTTAGTGGTTCCAACTTATGTGCAGTATATTGTCGTATAGGTCATAGTAGTGACTCTGGCTAGATTGAGTTTGAGCTATGAATTCAGCCGTACAGACTACCACTGGGTTTCGGCTAACATATCACATTTCTATGAAATTATTCTTACCTGAATTATTTACTCTATTATATCTTGGCATGGCATATATACATATGAATATGATTATGTAAAGCATGAACTGAATTGATATGATTTCAAATATATATGTATATGCTTACATCTTAATTCTGGGAAAAGTATACATGTTTTACAACGAGGGGTTAGATATGTTGATTAGTGAAATGTTTTTGTAAAACATTTGTTTTTGCCCACTCACGTTTTCTGTTTTGCGCCCCTCCAGGTTCTAAGTAAGTTGCAGTAGGTGGCTCGGGATCGTCGGCAATTCTGACCTATTTGAATAATAGTAGGACATTCCTGGTACTGTGTAACTAGTACTTGTCCTACTGGACTGCACCTAGACTTATTATGCTCTGATTATGAGTGTTCACTGTTGTAACTAACTCCTATCACATTCGTTTAGTAGTGCACTCTAGTAATTTGGTTTTTAATTATTCGTATATTTGCTATCTTTATCGCTTCCGCACTGTGCACATGGCTACGTCACTCTCACGTGACCGCCAGCATGCCTTGACCTCGGTCGAGGTGTGTCAGTTTGGTATCAAAGCCTAGGTTTAGCAGTCCTGTATAACTCTTGAATGTTCTAATCCTTATGATGTCTTATGTCAGAACTATGCCGCCTCGTAGAGAGCCCCGTCAACCAGTTAAATCTAGTTTCCCTGATATTGCTCAATTAGGGGAAGCTATAGTTTCTGCCATTCAAATAACATTTCGTACTCCCCAGAGGACACCTCTTAAAACAGTTCATAATCTGAAGTTGACTCACTTCATGGGTAATGAAGGTCATGAGAGGGCAGAAAAACGGCTGAATCATGTGGAGAAGACCTTCCAGGTGATGCAGATCAGGGGAATCTTCATCCTGATAGGTGGGTCGAGATGACTACCTGGTTTTTGGGAGAACAACCTGCATCTTGGTGGAGACATGAGTCTTACGAGATGACCCCAGAGGAGATTATGGACTGGGGAGTGTTTAAGGAGCGATTTCGAAAAAGTTTCATTTCATTGCTTTGCTTACTATTGTTTTAAGAACGTTTGTTTATCCTTTACCCTTCTTTGTTAGCCAATACCCCAAGCCCCGTTACAACCCTTTACTTTAATCTTGAGTGTTATGTGTTTCAATTTGTGGAGTTTAACATTGGTATGAGCATATGGTGTCGCTGGTTCTCGCATCTAAGTAGTAGCATTCCATTCATGAGATCATATTTAAACATATTGTTAACTCCGGAAAGTGCTTCCATTGTCATACATATATGTGAGCATTCGTTTTCATATTTACATCAATCTTCTCACATATAACTAGTATAGGGTGTGTAGTCAGAAATTCTGTGTGAAAATTGAGTGCATATCTAGTAAGGAATTGAGCAAATTCTCTAAGGCATGTTACTACATTCAAAACATTGTTTTAATTGGTTATTTGTGAACTAATAAGTAGTGACTATGATTAAGTATGTGCTTAAGCGTAAAGATGGCTAAAATCTGTGGGAATGATGATTTTTAACATGTCATGTGCATTGGAAATCCCTGAGGCGATTGTTGGAAGGTTTAGGTTGTGTTTTACTCGTTTTGTTTCGTTTATTTACTTTGTTTCGTTTTGTTTTGCTCGAGGACTAGCAAAAGCTAAGTGTGGGGGAATTTGATAGGAGCATATTTATGCGCCTTAGTTAGTTAGTTCTTATGCATTTATGTTGTGTTTTCTTAGTTAAATTAGTCTTTTAAGCTATTTTCATGTGTTTTCAGGTTTTAGAGACAAAGTGAGCAAAAGGAAGCAATTTGGAGCATTTTGGAGCAAAATTGGGCTAGAATGGAGTTCATGCATATGTAGCACAAGGGATGGACGAATTTGAAGGATTGATGAAGCTAGGAATGTGTTTTGAAGTTGAAGAATTGAAGATACAAAGTTTCCTAGTTGAAGTAGGAAAGGGCTTAAATGAAGGATTCCTAAATAAAGAAGGATTCCTAATCAATGTAGGAGTCCTAATTGAAGATGGATTCCTAGACGAATGAAGTTTCCTACTCAAGCAAGTATTCCTACATGAAGAAGAAGAATTAAAGCCAAAGAATCAACTCAAGAGAAGGCCTTATCCCTTCTCCTACAAAAGTGACGCCCCAAACCTTTCTAGGACTCCTAGAAACCTGATTATTCCTTTCCCCCTTGGTTTCTAAAAGCCTTAGCCTTTTCCTTCAAGGATTGTGTATTATTATCCTATACAATTTAGGCTTTTAAATCCTTTTCCTTTGCTACATAGGGGCTGCGAATTTCAGCCTATAAATACCACCCTTTGCTGCACCATCCTCTACCATATTTTCACTACACCATTCACCCAAACATACCTTGTGTGCCGTGAGTTTGCAAGGAGAAGAAGGAAGACAACTTAGAGCCGTGCATGCCATTCAAGGAGCTTGGATTGTGGAGCGTTTCTAGGTGTTTTCTATCTTTGTTTTAATGTTTAAATTTATTTATCTTTGTTTATTTACGAGTATGAGGAACTAAACCCCCCTAGGCTAGGGGGGGATTCGAAACCATGATTATGCTTGCTATATGATTTGATTACTTTTAATTGCGTTTCATAAGTTGTGATTTCAATTTGCTTATCTATGTGAATTAAAACTTATTTTTGTATGTTGATTGAGGGTCGACACTTAGTTTGCATGCATGAATTTGATGCTAGGATATAAGGGAATTTCACCTAATCGTTATGAACTTATATTCACAAGTAGTAAAGGTTGTTGATCACAATCGTGTTAAGTAAATTCTTGGCATAAGTTTCATGCAATCATAGTAACAAGTGCTTCGTCAATGCTTATGGTTTTCATAGAACTTAATGATTCTTGCTTGTATCTCTATTATGCAATCATGTAGGGGACTTGTGGGGAATGCTTTGGGTTGTCGTATGCAATCATCCAATTCAATAACATTAGGAAAATCTAAAGGTTAATTTAAGCGGACCTAATTAACTTGGGGTGTTGGGAATTCATGGTTTATTGAAAAGCAATTAGAGATCGTTTTATATGCAAGTGTGACATGTGTGGAGATGAACCCCTTGGCTAGCCTTCCATCCATCCATTTAAACCAAATTCATTTTTACAATCTGTTCTAATTTACAAAGTTTGTTTTGTTTTTAAATTCGTCCAAAACCAATCCCCCTTTGTTTTAAAGTGTCAAATTAGTCAGTAAGTGTTTTACTTTGTGTTTTTAAGTGTTTTGATTCAAGTTAAAACCCAAATTCGTCCAATTTGGTGCTTAGTGTCCAAAACTGCCCAGATTGTGTTTTTAAGGCAGTTTTGAGTGTTTTGGTGCTGTTTTGAGTCTTTTGGTTTGTTTTGGTGTTTTAAAGTTTAGTTTTGCATTCTTTGAGTCTAGTTTAGTGTTTCAAACTTGTTTTTACGTAGTTGAGTCAATTCCAAGTGATTTTGCAATCCCTCCTAATCCCCGGCCTAGAACGATCCCTACTTACATACTTGCTACAATTGATAAAAAGAGGGTTAATTTGAGTGTCAACATAATTTTCACACCAAATTTTGGCGCCGTTGCCGGGTATTAGCAACTTTGCTAATCCCTTGGATTGTTTTATTTCAGTTTTAATTCGTTCCAGATTCTGAGTTTGTTATTTTGTTTCTTGTTTAAGGTACTTGTTTATGACTTGGAGTTCTAATCCGGTTCACGAACATATTTTAGACTTTGACGACGATTTTGAGCGTGAGTTGAGACGAAAGAGGAAGAACCCGGAACCTAGTGAATCAAGTGCAAGTTCGGAGTCCGTTTCTGAATTTGAAGAGGAAGTGGAAAACATGGCAGCGGACAACCGAACAATCAAGGAGCTTTCCGCGTCGGGATTGGATAATGCCGCACCCCTATGTATCCAATACCCTAGGGCGGCTCCGGACAAAACTGCCGAGTTCGAATTGAAGTCAAGCTTGTTACATCACATTCCGAAGTACCATGGGCTGTCCATGGAAGATCCGAACAAGCATTTGAAGGAGTTTGAAGTCGTTTGCTCAAGCATGACTCCGGTGAACGTGGATGAGAGCATCTTGAAGATGAAGGCCTTTCCCTTTTCTCTCCTAGAGAAGGCGAAAGATTGGTTGTACGAATTGGCTCCCGGAACTGTCACATCATGGGAGAGCATGAAACGAGCTTTCTTGGAGAAGTTTTTCCCAACTTCTCGAGTCATCCTCCTACGAAAAAGGATAAATGGAATTCAACAAAATGAAGGTGAGTCTTTTCCTACGTATTACGAACGTTTTAAATCTCTTGTTGCTTCATGTCCACAGCATCAAATGAAGGAAGAGCTTCTTTTACAATATTTCTACGAGGGACTTCTACCAATCGAACGGCAAATGTTAGATGCCTCAGCGGGAGGAGCATTGGTGGACAAGACCCCTACGGCTGCAAAGATGTTGATTGCTAATCGAGCGTTGAACGCTCAACAATACGAAGGTGTTGGACAAAGGAGCATGCCACAGCAACATCAAGTCAATGAGGTAAGTGCCATAATCGAACTTCAAAATCAAATGGCTAACCTTACTATGTTGCTTTCTCAGGTGGTGGAAGGTTCAAAAGTCAAAACCGTAGCTTCTTGTGGCGTATGTTCCATGCAAAACCACCATACGGACAAGTGCCCCCAATTGATAGAGAATGGAGGGTGGGAGACACTCAATGTTGTGGGATATGGCAACCAATACCAATCACGTGGTGATCCGTTTTCCAATACTTACAATCCCGGTTGGCGTGATCATCCGAATTTCAACTGGCGAGACCCCCAACAAGGCCAACAACAAAGCGGATTTAGGCAACAACCCCAGGGTTTCTATCAAAAGCCGTTGGCACCACCACAAGCCCAAGCACAACCTGCCCAAAGCAATGCAGGTAATTCAAGTGATAATGATAAGATTTTTCAATTACTTACTACTTTGACGCAAGAAGTCCAAACTCAAGCCAAAGAGAGGCAAATCCAAGATAGGAGGGTGGACAACTTGGAGAAGCAAGTGGGACAAATTGCCGAGTTCATAGGGCAATTTCGTGAGCAAGGAAGGTTGCCTAGCTCAACGGTGGTCAATCCGAAAGGTGGATTCGAATCTGCAAAGGCTATCACGCTAAGAAGCGGAAAAGAAGTAGGAACCGAGCCAAAACCATCCAAATCTGCCCCCAAGGAGGACGAGAAGATGCAAATTGAGGAGATAGACCAAGCAAAGGCCACGACAAGGATTGAGCAATCCTTGCCGCAACCACCAAGGCTATCCAATTCGGCCAATAAGGGTAAGGAAGGTATAATTCAAGTTAATTCTAATGTTATTCCTCCGGATGTACCCTTTCCTAGCAGATTTTTGCAAGCCAAGAACGAAGAAGAGGAACAAGACGTTCTTGAGACGTTTAGAAAGGTGCATGTCAATATCCCTCTCCTCGATGCTATAAAGCAAATCCCGAAGTATGCCAAGTTTTTGAAGAAGCTTTGTACAACAAGGAAACGGATTCGGGAGAAAGAGGTGGTACACGTAAGTGAGAATGTATCTGCATTGTTGCAAAGAAAGTTACCACCTAAATGCAAAGATCCAGGTAGTTTCACTATCCCTTGTGTTATTGGCAATGCGAGGTTTGATAATGCTATGTTAGATTTAGGTGCATCTATAAATGTCATGCCATATTCTGTTTATGCATCCATGAATCTAGGAAAGCTTAAAAATGATGGTGTTATTATTCAATTAGCCAATCGATCTAATGCATACCCCAAAGGAGTTTTGGAGGATGTTTTGGTGCAGGTAGACCATTTGATTTTTCCTGCAGATTTTTATGTGCTTGACATGGAAGATTCGATACACTCTCCATCATCACCACTCTTACTTGGACGTCCTTTCATGAAAACAGCTCAAACCAAGATTGACGTGGCCAAGGGAGCAGTAACTATGGCCTTTGGTGGTGATATGATTAACTTTAAGATTTCTGAATCGGTTGAGAATACTAATGATGTTCGTTCTTGTTGTGCTATTAATGTAATTGATAATATAGGGCAGGAATGTTCAACACTAGTCAACAAGAATGTACCACAACCCACCATCGAGGAAGGAATTGGAGTGAACAACAAAGAGTGCACGGCCCCAACCTTGAAATCATCAAATCTGCCCAAGTGCAACCCTTGTGCATTTGTCCATAGTGCTACCACTTCTTTGCCGTACAAAGGTAAGCCACCTATTCCAATTTCGATTCCCATTTCAACTAATAGGTTGTTACCTTGTATGGTGCAGGTACCAAATCGAAGACAACGTAATGGGAGAGTTCGTGTTGATTTAGAGAAGCAAAACATGACAAATAGAAAGGATCATTATCCCATCCCATTCAAGGACCCAAAGAATGAAGTATTTCGTAGGTCAGGTTGTGGAAACACCCCTCCATGCTGTGGGGTTCCATAAACCTTCAATGGAGCATCGTCCGGCTGGAAGACGTTAAAGCAAGCGCTTCTTGGGAGGCAACCCATGCAACTAAAGAGGACCTAGGAAGCTCCGGCATCATAATCAGATTTGCGTTTCTAAACCCTACTCTTTATTGCCTTTACTTTGCCATATTTGTCATGTTTGCTAGTTGTGATATTTGTTTGTTCTTGTGTGAGTCTATGTTTGAAACATTGAGGACAATGTTTGGTTTAAGTGTGGGGGGGGGTAAACAAAGTGTTTTTGTGTCAAATTCGTAGGATTTTACCACCTAACATTTCAAAGGTTGTTTTTCATTGTTTATAAGTGTTTTTAGAAAGTTTTGATGTGTTTTTATGTGGCTTTACCAAAAAAATCCGAAAATTCAAGAAAAAAAAATAGAAAAAGTTTTGAAAAAACCCAAAAAGAGTCGGTTTAAAGTTGTTTTTGTGTGTTTGTTTGTGTCTTAGGGTACCTTCCAACACAATGATGAGGATTCGGTTTGTAATTGCATGATTGTTAAAGAGAGTTATAAACATGGATGAAAGTTTGATTTACTCTTTGGTTTATGCTTGGTTGTGGTTATAACTTATGACTTCAAATGTAATCATAAAGAAAAAAATCAGTTTTTGTAACATGCTTGAAGGAAGGAACTCAAACAAACGCTACAACCTTGTGAGACTTGAGCCTAAATGTTTATTTGGAGAGTTAAAATCTGTGCATTCTTGTTTTCTAAAGTCGTTGCATGATCTCATTATTCTTTGCTTGGTTACTACTTAGAAGGCGTTTCATCATTTAGTTCCAAACACTAGAACTCATGCCAATGTCATTCAAAACATGTTATTGAATTGCATAACACATATTCAAGATGAAGTTGTTTAGTAGTACCACCATAGCCAAAAAGCCTTCATTCCATGCATTTGTTTTTGTAGGTTTAACCCCGTTGAGCCTTGTTTAGCCTATGTTGTTTGTTAACCCACATTATCCTTACCTAGCCTAGATTAGGACCATCCATACCTTTGTTCTTGAAGCATAGTAATAAATGACTCAAAATGAATTCCTTTTGGTCATTATTGGCAGAAAATAAGTGTGGGGGAAGTGAGTTTTGTTGTGGGTGTGCCAAAGTCTTGAATGAGGCATGAAAAAGAAAAAAAAAATGAAATTCGTGGAAAAAGAAAAAGAAAAAGAAAAAATGTGAAAAGTATGAAAAAAGAGTTGAAAAGATGTGAAAAAGAGTTCTAAAAGTGTTGATTGTTGAAGAAAGGGTCCAAAAAGTTGCATTTGACCCTAAATATGCATGTGTATTCCCCTTTGTGTTTAAAGTTGTTTTCTGCACTCTAAAGTGAATTCTAAGTGTCAATTTCATTGCTTTGCTTACTATTGTTTTAAGAACGTTTGTTTATCCTTTACCCTTCTTTGTTAGCCAATACCCCAAGCCCCGTTACAACCCTTTACTTTAATCTTGAGTGTTATGTGTTTCAATTTGTGGAGTTTAACATTGGTATGAGCATATGGTGTCGCTGGTTCTCACATCTAAGTAGTAGCATTCCATTCATGAGATCATATTTAAACATGTTGTTAACTCCGGAAAGTGCTTCCTTTGTCATACATATATGTGAGCATTCGTTTTCATATTTACATCAATCTTCTCACATATAACTAGTATAGGGTGTGTAGTCAGAAATTCTGTGTGAAAATTGAGTGCATATCTAGTAAGGAATTGAGCAAATTCTCTAAGGCATGTTACTACATTCAAAACATTGTTTTAATTGGTTATTTGTGAACTAATAAGTAGTGACTATGATTAAGTATGTGCTTAAGCGTAAAGATGGCTAAAATCTGTGGGAATGATGATTTTTAACATGTCATGTGCATTGGAAATCCCTGAGGCGATTGTTGGAAGGTTTAGGTTGTGTTTTACTCGTTTTGTTTCGTTTATTTACTTTGTTTCGTTTTGTTTTGCTCGAGGACTAGCAAAAGCTAAGTGTGGGGGAATTTGATAGGAGCATATTTATGCGCCTTAGTTAGTTAGTTCTTATGCATTTATGTTGTGTTTTCTTAGTTAAATTAGTCTTTTAAGCTATTTTCATGTGTTTTCAGGTTTTAGAGACAAAGTGAGCAAAAGGAAGCAATTTGGAGCATTTTGGAGCAAAATTGGGCTAGAATGGAGTTCATGCATATGTAGCACAAGGGATGGACGAATTTGAAGGATTGATGAAGCTAGGAATGTGTTTTGAAGTTGAAGAATTGAAGATACAAAGTTTCCTAGTTGAAGTAGGAAAGGGCTTAAATGAAGGATTCCTAAATAAAGAAGGATTCCTAATCAATGTAGGAGTCCTAATTGAAGATGGATTCCTAGACGAATGAAGTTTCCTACTCAAGCAAGTATTCCTACATGAAGAAGAAGAATTAAAGCCAAAGAATCAACTCAAGAGAAGGCCTTATCCCTTCTCCTACAAAAGTGACGCCCCAAACCTTTCTAGGACTCCTAGAAACCTGATTATTCCTTTCCCCCTTGGTTTCTAAAAGCCTTAGCCTTTTCCTTCAAGGATTGTGTATTATTATCCTATACAATTTAGGCTTTTAAATCCTTTTCCTTTGCTACATAGGGGCTGCGAATTTCAGCCTATAAATACCACCCTTTGCTGCACCATCCTCTACCATATTTTCACTACACCATTCACCCAAACATACCTTGTGTGCCGTGAGTTTGCAAGGAGAAGAAGGAAGACAACTTAGAGCCGTGCATGCCATTCAAGGAGCTTGGATTGTGGAGCGTTTCTAGGTGTTTTCTATCTTTGTTTTAATGTTTAAATTTATTTATCTTTGTTTATTTACGAGTATGAGGAACTAAACCCCCCTAGGCTAGGGGGGGATTCGAAACCATGATTATGCTTGCTATATGATTTGATTACTTTTAATTGCGTTTCATAAGTTGTGATTTCAATTTGCTTATCTATGTGAATTAAAACTTATTTTTGTATGTTGATTGAGGGTCGACACTTAGTTTGCATGCATGAATTTGATGCTAGGATATAAGGGAATTTCACCTAATCGTTATGAACTTATATTCACAAGTAGTAAAGGTTGTTGATCACAATCGTGTTAAGTAAATTCTTGGCATAAGTTTCATGCAATCATAGTAACAAGTGCTTCGTCAATGCTTATGGTTTTCATAGAACTTAATGATTCTTGCTTGTATCTCTATTATGCAATCATGTAGGGGACTTGTGGGGAATGCTTTGGGTTGTCGTATGCAATCATCCAATTCAATAACATTAGGAAAATCTAAAGGTTAATTTAAGCGGACCTAATTAACTTGGGGTGTTGGGAATTCATGGTTTATTGAAAAGCAATTAGAGATCGTTTTATATGCAAGTGTGACATGTGTGGAGATGAACCCCTTGGCTAGCCTTCCATCCATCCATTTAAACCAAATTCATTTTTACAATCTGTTCTAATTTACAAAGTTTGTTTTGTTTTTAAATTCGTCCAAAACCAATCCCCCTTTGTTTTAAAGTGTCAAATTAGTCAGTAAGTGTTTTACTTTGTGTTTTTAAGTGTTTTGATTCAAGTTAAAACCCAAATTCGTCCAATTTGGTGCTTAGTGTCCAAAACTGCCCAGATTGTGTTTTTAAGGCAGTTTTGAGTGTTTTGGTGCTGTTTTGAGTCTTTTGGTTTGTTTTGGTGTTTTAAAGTTTAGTTTTGCATTCTTTGAGTCTAGTTTAGTGTTTCAAACTTGTTTTTACGTAGTTGAGTCAATTCCAAGTGATTTTGCAATCCCTCCTAATCCCCGGCCTAGAACGATCCCTACTTACATACTTGCTACAATTGATAAAAAGAGGGTTAATTTGAGTGTCAACATAATTTTCACACCAGCTTACATCTTGATTCTGGGAAAATTATATAGGAGTGGTTCGGTATGGGATACCATACCGAAACTAGTATCCCAAATCCCAAGCCGAAAATTTTCGGGACGGGAATTTGAAGACCAATCCCAAACCAAATTTTCGGGAATCCCGAAATATTTTCAGGATTTCGGGACAAATCGGGAATCCCAAATTGAAATATGAAATTATGAATTATTCTTCAAATATATATTTCAAGAACACATTCATGAACTAGGAATGTCATTTCATTCACACTACCATTTAATTGAACACTGCCATGCCTGACTGTTTTTATCAGAGTTAAAATTCAAATTAATTAAACCCTTTTTGCAATTTGTTGAGAGGCAAAAGAATCAAGCCTTCTGAAATCATCAGTCATGGCAGCAGCAATAATAAAATCCAAATGAATATCAAACAGAACATGAAAGGATCAAGGTCATCCATGCATGAAATATATGTACAGAACCTTAATTACTTTTGAATTTTGATCACTGATATATTTAGGTACTAATGCATGAGTTGAAATATACCTCCAATTGTTCATACAGTCTTCTCTGCACCTCCATTTGCATCCTAATCGCATCAACCATGTTGCAATTAATACTGTTATATACAGTTTTTCACATACATTCCACAAGAAAATGCAAAACCCCCAGCCCACAACAAAGCATATGAAAGGATATACCTAGCCAATCGAGTTTTAAAATTAATAACAAATAATTTCTTTGCATAATTGATAAAAAGGTTATACATACTTTCTTCAAGATATTAAAATTACTAAACGAAAAAAAAAAGAGAAAGAAAAAAATAGAGAATATATATACATACTCATTCATACTACGGCCTATTATGGCAGAAGAAGATGCACTATTTCGTTGGAGATCCAGTGGAGATGCTGCCATGAAAATCAATGAATAGAAATCAGATATGCCACATGAAAACTAAAATTTGTTAAATGAAACAGTCGAAATTTTATACATGTATGTATGTATATATATATATATATATATATATATATATGTATGTATTGTAAGGAACCCTTTAATATTATATATTTTCGGTTCGGTATGGGATTCCTGAAATATCGAGAAGTCAATCCCAAATCCCATACCGAAATTTCGGGATCGGTTCGGGATAGCATCCCAAAACTTTCGGGAATTTCGTTTTGAGAAATTTTTGGTTTGGGATCGGGATTTTTTCGGTTCGGTTCGGGATTTTCGGGAATTTTTTCCACCCCTAAAATTATACATGTTTTACAGCAAGGGGTTATATATGTTGATTAGTGCAATGTTTTTGTAAAACATTTGTTTTTGCCCACTCACGTTTTCTGTTTTGCGCCCCTCCATGTTCTAAGTAAGTTGCAGTAGGTGGCTCGGGATCGTCGGCAGTTCTGACCTATTTGAATAATAGTAGGACATTCTTGGTACTGTGTAACTAGTACTTGTCCTACTGGACTGCACCTAGACTTATTATGCTCTGATTAGGAGTGTTCATTGTTGTAACTAACTCCTATCACATTCGTTTAGTAGTGCACTCTAGTAATTTGGTTTTTAATTATTCGTATATTTGCTATCTTTATCGCTTCCGCACTATGCACATGGCTACGTCACTCTCATGTGACGGCCAGCATACCTTGACCTAAGTCGGGGTGTGTCATTTGTCGTGCAAACAATTACTATAATTAAATTAAATAATAGAAATAATAAAACAAAAAATCAATTTAACTAAATAAAAAAAATAAAAACCAAAAAATTTTGTCGCGCAAAATCTTGGGCTACCAAATATTTCGTCACACAAAAATTTAAATTAATTTAATTAAATAAAAAAATCAAAAATAAAAAACTTTGCACGACGAAGATGACTTTTCGTTGTGCAAACCTTATCTTCACGAGCTTTGCATGACGAACCATGTGCGACAAAAATTTCGTCGTGCAAGGTTTTGAGCGACGAAATCTTACTTTGCACAACAAATCTTATTTTGTCGGGCAAAGTGTTTTTTGTAGTAGCGGCGGTATGTGAGGCAGCAACGGGATAATGGCAATTGTGGTTGTAATGGCAGTAGTAGTGTCAATGGTGGTGGTGGCGCGATTGCGGCGTGGTGGTGGTGGCAACAATTATGGTGATTATGGCTGTGGTTAGGGTGTAGTGTTAGGTGGTTCTGATCACTTTGTTCTTCAAGGGATAAATGTGCCTAGAAGGACAAATAATGTCATTTTTAAAAACTAATAAGGATATTACACAAATTGAAAATATTCACTAAAGGCTAAACTTTGCTTTTTATTAAAGTGATTTTAGAAGCAATTTACATTTTAAAAGTTGTTATATGGAAGCCATTACTTTTATAATAAGCACGATATTGTTGTAAGCCTAGTTAACTAAAGAATTATGGAGCAGGAGAGAGAGGCACAAGCAAGAAAGAAAGAGAATTTGGTGTAAGTCTGAGGTGTGTACTATCTCACCCTTTTCCGCCTCTATTTATTGTAGTAGGTGAGATCGACCTTCCTTTTGGGACGGCTCATCCCCTTGCATGCGTCAGGTAGTGATGATTGTTCATGGGCTCAACAACTCGGACACTCACTGAAATATTATGATGGTAGCTCCACTTCAATTTTTGAGCTTCGAGAGATCTGCACATTAGTGGCTACTTCATTGGGCAGTGCTTGGAAACTAGCCTTGGAAGACTCGCGATAATAGAGCTTGTGAGTTCATCAGCTTCTCAATGTAGACCTGTGATGGCCAAGTTTGGACTTTTAAACGTGATGCCTTGTGTTCAATCCCGACATGCCGTTGTAAGACAAGGAAGAAGATAATGTCATACGTCGAGACTAAAAAAACAATGAAGTTTCTTAGAGATTTAAATGACTCATATGCTACGGTTCGTAGCAACACTCTTTTGCTAGAACCATTGCCAATTGTCAACAAGGCCTATGCACTTGTTCTTTGCCATGAAAAATAAGTTGAAGTTTCAAATGGAAAGAGCAGCACTACGTAACCCAAAGCTGCCGTGTTTACTGTAAAAGGTGTTGGTCGAGAACCTGAAACCAAAGATGGTGGTCAGCAATGTGGAAAATGCAACAAGACCATAGCACCAAGAATTGATGTGCTCATCTCAAGTGCACCTTCTGTGGATGGAAGGGTCACACGTTTGAGTATTTGCTTCAAACGGAAGGCAGCGACTGAGACTGAACAAAGTCGTCCTTCTAAGGGCAACCAAGTCTCGGCACATGACAAGAAGGATGCAATGCCTAACTTTCCTTTTTCTCATGAGGATTGCAAGCAAATACTTCAACTATTAAACAATAGCAAATCCTCATTCGCCAATCAAGTGGGTAATTCTTCGAATCATGAAGAACTTTTAGGTAAAGCATTTTCTTTCGTACATAATGGACAACAAACCATTTGGATTTTGGATAGTGGCGCCGCAGACCACATCATGTGTAGTCCTGAATTTCTCACATCTTCAAAACGTGTTGAAACCCATAATGTTGAATTACCAAATGGTTCCCTTGCTACCGTGACTCATGTTTTTCTTTCGTAGATAATGGAAAGCAAACCATTTGGATTTTGGATAGTGGTGTCGCAGACCACATCATGTCTAGTCTTGAATTTCTCACATCTTCAAAACGTGTTGAAACCCATAATGTTGAATTACCAAATGGTTCCCTTGCTACCGTGGCTCATGTCAACCAAGTGGTTTTCTCTCCCAACCTTGTCCTTGATAATGTTCTATGTGTGCCGTTGTTTAGGTTAAACTTAATATCCATTAGCAAATTAGCCTATGATTCCCTATACATCACCATTTTTCTAAAACAATTTTGTGTCATACAGGACCTACGCTTGGGGAAGATGATTGGGACGGGAATTGAATGGGAGAGACTCTACTATCTCGACCCACCAAAGAAGGGAACCTGCAATACCTTAACCACCATAAGTTATAGCTTTTGGCACCAACGCCTTGGGCACCCATCACATAAAGTGTCCATGTTATTTCCCTTTTTGCACAATAAACCTTGTGATTCAAATAAATGTTTCATTTGCCCATTGGCTAAACAAACAAGGTCATCTTTTCCATTGAGTTATATATCTACTAAGTCATGTTTTGAATTAATCCATGTTGACATTTGGGGTGGTTATCAAGTTACTTCCATTACAGGTGCAAAATATTTTCTCACCATTGTAGATAATCACACTAGATGCACATGGGTTTATTTGATGAAACACAAATATGACACACAATATCTCCTTGATCAATTTATTCACATGGTCGAAAATCAATTCAACACTAAAGTCAAAGTGGTTCGAAGTGACAATGGTACCGAGTTCAAACTTGACACATTTTATAAGCTCAAAGGTATTCTTCACCAAACTAGTTGCGTCAACACACCACAACAAAATGGTGTTGCTAAACGCAAACATAGGCACTTGTTAAATGTCGCTTGAGCCTTCTTTTCCAAGCCAACCTTCCTAAATTTTTTTAGGGGGACGCCATTCTTACTTTGGCCTATCTCATAAATCGTACACCCATACCTCTTCTTCAAGGGCAAATACCATACCAAAGATTGTTTCACAAGGAACCTAATTACACACATCTACGTGTTTTTGGGTGTTTATGTTTTGCATCAACTCATGCACAAAAACCCTCCAAGTTTGATCCTCGTGCACGTCGTTGTCTTTTCCTTAGGTATCCTTATGGTCAAAAGGGTTATCGTTTATTTGATATCACACTTCAAAAGGTTTTTGTGTCAAGGGATGTAACATTTTTTGAAGATCTATTTCCATACCAAACCTCTCATCCTTTCTCTGCTTCCAGTTCTTCGCCCACTACTACCATTTCACTACTCTCTTTTGATCCGACCTCTACTATCCCACATTCACCTCCCATAGAATCCTCCTCACATTCCCCTGATGTTGATGCTTCAACCCCCGCCACCCCACCATCTTTATCCATTGATACCAACCCTCTCGACACCATATCACCTATATTATCTTCCCCGCCGACATCACCTACTTCTCCCACCCTAGCTCGCCCTGCTAACGATGCTCCACTGCCACCACGTCGTGGCACACGTCTCACCAAACCTTCCACACTTTTCTACAGGACTTCTATGTATAGACCTATCTCGCTTCAAGACCTGTTCCTTCATCTTCCACGAATATGGTCAAGTCATCAGGTACTTCTCACCCTCTCTCTCAATATTTATCTTACACTCACCTTTCTCATACACATGAAACCTTTGTCACCAATGTCACAGCCATCCATGAGCCTACCACCTTTTTGTAGACTGTCCAAAATCCAAAATGGCATGCTACCATGAAACACGAAATAGATGCTTTTCATGCCAACAATACTTGGTCCCTTGTTCCATTTCCACCTCATAAAAGACCGATTGATTGCAAGTGGGTGTACAAGGTCAAACTTAAACCTAATGGGACCATCGAGCGCTACAAAGCCCGGTTGGTTGTGAAGGGATATAGCCAAATAGAAAGAGTTGATTATCGAGAAACCTTTGCCCCTATTGCTAAATTGACCACTGTTCGTGTGCTCTTAAGTGTGGCTGTCATGCGTCAGTGGCATTTGCACCAACTCGACATCAATAATGCATTTTTGCATGGTGACCTTGACGAGGAAGTCTACATGCACTTACCCCTTGGTTTTGGACGAAAGGGGGAGGCTCGAGTATGCAAGCTATACAAATCATTGTATGGTTTAAAGCGAGCCTCAAGACAATGGTTTATTAAGCTGTCCACTACTCTCAAGGCTACTGGGTTTCACCAATAATGGTCTGACTATCATTGTTCATCCGAAGTCGTCAAGGTAACTTCATCGCTTTGTTGGTCTACGTTGATGATGTAATCTTGGCAGGAAATAATTTACAAGAAATTGAAGAAACAAAGCAGTTTCTCTCGCAACAATTCAAATCGAAAGACTTAGGCCAACTTAAATAATTCTTGGAGATAGAGGTCGCACGGTCCAAAAATGGCATCACTTTGTGCCAACGAAAGTATGCATTGGATAAATTAGATGATACTGGGTTTTTAGGTGCTAAACCTTCACGATTTCAGGTGGGGCAAAATATTTCTCTCACACAGGCAGAAGGAAAACTTATGGTCGATGCTTCATCATATAGAAGGCTTGTAGGTAGATTAATCTACCTGACCATAACAAGGCCGGACTTAGCCTATGTCGTGCACATGTTAAGTCAGTTTATGGAAAAGCCTCAATAACCATACCTCAAGGCAACACACAAGGTTCTCAAATACATCAAAAAGGCACTGGGACAAGGTATATTTTTGCCATCTACAAGACATTGCAGTTAAGGGCATTTTGTGATGCTGACTGGGCTAGATGCAAAGACACAAGGAGATCAATAATAGGTTACTGCATTCAACTTGGTCAAGCACCGATATCTTGGAAAACAAAGAAGCAAACTACTGTCTCTCATTCCAGTGCAGAGGTTGAATATCGTTCCATGGCCACCACATGTTGTGAGATTACATGGTTGAAAAACATTTTGAAGGATTTGAAAGTGAGTCATCCACAGCCAGTCACGTTGTTTTGTGACAACCAAGCAGTCATATACATCGATTCAAATATGGTGTTTCATGAGAGAACAAAGCATATAGAGATTGATTGTCATTTGGTGAAAGAGAAGATCCAAGAAGGAATAGTTCGTACGGCGTACATACGAACGACTAATCAACCAGCCGACATCTTCACCAAACCGTTAAGTTCAACGCAATTTGAAACATTACGCAGCAAGTTAGGTGTTATTAACATACACTCCAACTTGAGGGGGAGTTTAAAGAAGATATCTCAAATTGATTAAGTAAATATTGTAAATTGGTAATTAGTTATTTACTTACTTGTTATGTATTTGACTTCCTTGTTTGTAGGCTTTAGTTTAGGATCAGGAATGTATCTGATTTCCTATATATTTTGTAATCCTTGTTTCGATCAACACAAGTGAAAGAATTCTACCACACTATGTTTCTTTAGAGGGTTTAAACGAATGTGTTTGGCATGACGTGATATATTTCCTTGTTTGGCATGACCTAATAATTAATTTAAACTTGTGTAACGTATAATACAAATGAGATTAGCATGAAATTAAATGACCAGATAGAACGTTTGGGACTTCAATATTTGCGTGAAGTTTTTGGCCCACATAAGAAGTCTTAAGTTCGACTCTCGTTGATGACGAATTCGATACCATTTTATTATGAGTTAGGAACCTTTTTGGCCACTCTGCTTATGGTCAAGTTCTACACAACCCATGCAGTTGAATTGCAGTTGCAGACAGTGTAATCCGCAAATATCCATTTTTCAAAGCAAAAGGACATACTGTTGCGATTGCAATAAACTTTTAATTTGAATTATTAGTTTCCAACAATAACATAAATGACAAATTTATGATATAGAATATCAACTTGAATTATCATCCACGTATTTTTTGTAATAGAATATCAAACTGAATTATCGTCGACGTATTTTTTGTAATAGAATATCAAATTATCTTTTCAATCTCTTTAAATTAACAAAAATGATTTTGACAGTAAACATAAACCTTCATACTTTCACTTTATAAATATTCTCATTGGGCCCAAAAAAATGAAAAGACTCTCATTGGGCACGATACGATTGAAATGACAAATTTGCCCCATCATGTAGGAGCATGACTTGCCGTATGTGAACCGCGTTGTTTAGAATCATAAGGTGGATGATGAGGCATGAGAAATTGAGAAAGTTTTGGTGAGTGATAAAATAGACTGGTAAGTCTTGATGAATGATTGTTTATGCTGGTTGGTGTAACTCATCATCTCTCCAATTGGATTTCGTCTTTTAACTTTACTTTTGATCTCATTCTCCATAGGTGTTTCTAGCAGAGCTTCTTCTACACATAAATGGCAACCCGCCATCTTCATTCTTCACTGAGCTATATATATATGTGTGTGTGTGTGTGTGTGTTTATGCTGGTTGGTGCAACTCATCATCTCTCCAATTGGATTTCGTCTTTTAACTTTACTTTTGATCTCATTCTCCATAAGTGTTTCCAGCAGAGCTTCTTCTACGCATAAATGGCGACCCGCCATCTTCATTCTTCACTGAGCTATATATATATATATATGTGTGTGTGTGTGTGTGTGTGTGTGTGTGTGTGTGTGTGTGTGTGTGTGTGTGTGTGTGTGTGTGTGTATGTGTGTGTATTGGTGTATTGGTGTGGCATGCCTGCCATATGTTTGATGAAATGTCTTCGAGGAAATCACATTTGGAAATTGAACTCTCACTGGATGAGACTAAAAAGTTCGAAACATAATCGAAACAAACAATCCAGTCACTCAAACTTCATGGAAAATTTAAACATGGTTTAAGAAACACTTCATCAAACATGGCTACTTCCTTGATGCTCTTGGTGATACAAGAAACACCCTCCTTCTTTGTATCCAACTTAGTTGAAGGGCTGCCCTTGGTTTTCAGCACTGCTAGTAAGCAGGGTTGCTTGCTTGCGAGCCATATCTTCTTTTTCTCCGTCCTCATTGGAAGCTGTTGCATTTGAATTTGGGGAAGTGGCTTCCAGTTTCAGCCCAGCTAGATGTTCTAGGTACCAGGTGAATTGTGAATGATCCATGGGGCAATCAGAGTTCATCGACCTGGATGCAAAGTCCAAGATTGTCATCCTATTAGTTTGATCTTCTATCCTCTAGTGCTCTGATGCGAAATATATTAAGCACACAAATTAAACCCTCTTTTTGTCAAATTGTAGTAAAGATGTAAGTAGGGATCGTTCTAGACCGGGGATTAGGAGGGATTGCTAAACGCTTGGAAACTGACTTAAACACTCAAAAACAAAGTTAAAAACACTAAACTAGACTCAAAGAATGCAAAACTAAAAGTTAAAACACTTAAACAAACCTAAAACTTAAAACAGCAACTAGAAGGCTCAAAACTGCCTAAAAACCACTTTCTGGGCAGTTTTGAGCACTTACACTAATCTGGACGAAATTGGTTGAAAACTTGAATCAAAACACCTAGAAACACAAATCAAAACACTTTCTAACTAATCTAAGACTTCAAAATAAAGGGGGAATAGTTTTGGACAGAAATTGAAAACAAAACAGAAACTTTAATTAACACAGATTGTAAAAACGATTTTGGTGAAAAGGATGGATAAAAGGCTAGTTAGGAGGTTCTTCTCCACACATGTCACACTTGCAAACAAAACGATTTTCAGTTGTTCTTCCGATAAATTATGAATACTCAACGCCCCAAGTTAACCGTGAATTGCACTAATTAACCCTCAGTTTTTCCAGAATTTATCAAGTTGGATGATTGCATACGACAACTCAAAACATTCCCTACAAGTTCCCTACATGAATTGCATAATAGAGATACAAGCAAGAATCATTACGTTTTATGAAAAACATAAGCATTGACGAAGCATTTGTTACTATGAATTGCATGAAACTTATGCTAAGAATTCATTCAACTTATGAAATAACAACTGAATGTAATCGAATCAAATTGCAAGCATGTACATGGTTTCGAATCACCCCCCAACTAAGGGGGTTTAGTTCCTCATACTCACAACACAAAGTTTATTGAATTGAAACATCGAAGACATAAGAAAGATTACACCTAAAATGCCAAGGAAGTCCACTTTGAAATCTGCACAGAAAGCTCCTCTTTCTTCTTCTCCTTGCTGCGGCAGTGAGGGTTAGGGGGTTTTTGGATGGTTTTGGATGAGGGAGAATGGTGGAAAACTATCTAGGATAGGTGTAGGGCACGGCTAGGAAGGTTTGGGGTCAGAAAATATGGAGTTGGGTGAAGGTTGGGCTCGGCAAAGGTGAGGGACAGGTTCTGGCGTGAATGGAGTTTCTGGATGTGTTTTTGGTTTTTTAGAATGGAGTTAGGATGGTAGGGTGGTGCGGCAAGGTGTGGGAAAGAGTTATGGAGGTGTGGAATGGTGTCTAAAGGTGGAGGATGGTGGCTGGAATGGATGAATGGCTGCGGCAAGGAAGGGATTTGGGTGATGGTGGCTGCGGCAAGGTGGGGAAAGGGATATGGTTTTCTGATTTTTATGGAGAGGGAAGAAGATGTGCGGCTAGGGTGTAGAAATATATATATATAGGCACTTAAAAACCCTAGCAATTCAGATTAGAACAATGGGCTAGGGTTAAGGTTTGTAAAATAGGGCTTTTTGGATGGAAAGGTGCGGCATAGGCTTAGGGATTTCCAATCAGATTTTTGCATGTGAACAAGGCCTAGGTGCGGCTGAAACAATGGGCTAGGGTTAGGGTTTAGGTACGGCATAGGTCCAAGAGTTAAGGATGGGTCATCCAAAAGCCCAAAACCGAGAATAGAAACTCACGAAAATGGAAACCTCCAAGAATAGAAACTTCCAACTTTAGAAACTTTGGTTGCCAATTCCGATTTAGGAAAGATCAACCCAAAATGGAAACTTTTAGGCTTAGCTTTCCTACTTCAAGTAGGAAACCTCAAATCTTCAACTCTTCAATTTCATCCCAACCTTGCGTTCCAAGCATGTCCTTTTTACTTCAAGCTCACTTTCTGCTCCAAAAGCTCCAAACTGCATCATTTCATGTAATATGTCCTTTAAACCTGAAAACACATGAAAGTAGCTTAAAAGACTACTTTAACGAAGAAAACATAACAAAGATGCATAAGAACTAGCTAACTAAGGCGCATAAATATGCTCCTATCAAATTCCCCCACACTTAGCTTTTGCTAGTCCTCGAGCAAAACAAACAAAAGAAAGGAAACAGAACGAAACCAACTAACCAAAACAAAACCTAAACCTTCCAACAATTGCCTCAGGGATTTCCAATGCACATGACATGTTAAAGATTGTTATCCCCACAGATTTGAGTCATCTTTACACAAGCACATACTTAATTAAAGCCACCACTTACTAATTCACAAGTAATCAATCAAAACAACGCTTTGAATGTAGTAACATGCCTTAGAGAATTCCCTCAATTCCTTACAAGATATACACTCTATTTTCACTCAGATTTTCTAACTCCACACCCTACACTAGTCATATGTGAGAAGATTGATGTAGAAATGAAAACGAATGCTCACATATATGTATCACAAAGAACGCAATTTCTAGAGTTAAGAAGCATGTTTAGATATGATCTCATGAATGGAATGCTACTACTTAGATGCGAGAACCAGTGACACCATATGCTCATACCAAATTCAAACTCCACAAATTGAAACACATAACACTCAAGATAGAAGTTAAGGGTTGTAATGGGGCTTGGGGTATTGGTTAACAAAGAAAGGATAGGGAAAACAAACGTTCTTCAAGCAATAGTAAGCAAAGCAATGAAATTGAGACTTAGAATTCACTTAGATTGCAGAAATTAACTTTAACACACAAGGGGGATACTTAAACAACTTCTTAGGGCCGAATTCATTGTTTTGGACCCTTACTTCAACAAACAATACTTTGGAACTCTTTTTCTCAATTTTTCAACTCTTTTTTTTTTTTCAAACTTTTCATATTTTTTTCTTCAACTTTTCTTTGCCGTGCCTTTGGCACACAATTCCTCATGAAAAACACTTCCCCCACACTTATTTTCTGCCAACATAAATCAAAAGGAATTCAATTTGAATCATGCTTTACAATGCTTCAAGAACAAGGGTATGGATAGTCCTAATCTAGGCTAGGTGAGGAGAACATGGGTTAACAAATAACGAAGGCTAACAGGGCTCAATGGGGTTAAAAACCTACAAAACATAATGACATAGGGCACACGGCTTTTTGGCTAAGGTGGTGGTCACTACACAACTTCATCTTGAATGTGTGTTATGCAAATCAATAACATGCTTTGAATGAAATGGGCATGAGTTCTAGCATTTGGAACTAAATGATGAAACGCCTTCTCAGTAGCAACCAAGCAAAGAATAATGAGATCATGCAACGACTTTAGACAAAAAAGAATGCACAGATTTTAACTCTCCAAATAAACGTTTAAGCTCAAGTCTCACAAGGTTGTAGCGTTAGTTTGAGTTCCTTCCTTCAAGCATGTTACAAAAACTGATTTTTTTCTTTTATGATTGCATGTGAATTCATAAGTTATAACCACAACTAAGCATAACAAAGAGTAAATCAAACTTTCATCCATGTTAATCACTCTCTTTAACAGCCATGTAATTACAAACCGAATCCTCATCATTGTGTTGGAAGGTACCCTAAGACACAAACAAACACACAAAAACAACTCTTTTTGGGTTTTTAAAACAACTTTTTCAAATTTTTATGTAATTTTCGGATTTTTACTTCAAAACACACTAAAACACCTCAAAACTTCTCAAAAACACTTAAAAACAGCAAGGAACAAGTCTTCAAGTTTAGGGTGATAAAATCCCACGAATTTGCATCTAAAACACTTAGTTACCCCCCCACACTTAAATCAAACATTGTCCTCAATGTTTCAAGCATAAAATCGCACTAAACAACAAGAAACACACAAACAGCAACTAAAACAACTAAATAGGCAGATTAGAAATAAACAACAAAGGGAAGGGTTTAGGAACGCAAATCTGGAATTGGAGTGATTCCTTGGGCTTCCTTTGTTGAATTGCATGGGTTGCCTCCCAAGTAGCGCTTTCTTTAACGTCGTACAGCCGGACGAAAAGCCCTTTTATTCTCCATTTGTGCTCACGGCACCCAAAGAAATATCCTCCACGGTTTGTTCAACAAAGTTCTCATAATATGGCTTCAAACGGTGTCCGTTCACTCGGAATTCATGACCTGTTTTGAGACTTTGAATCTGGATGGCACCATAAGAAGATATGTTAGTAATAACAAACGGTCCAATCCACTTAGAACGTAACTTACCGGGAAACAACCGTAACCGGGAATTGAACAATAGCACTTTCTGCCCAATTGAGAATGATTTCCCACGGATCATGTTGTCATGGAAAGCTTTGGTCTTTTGCTTGTAAATGCTTGCATTATCGTACGCCTCAAGCCGTATCTCATCAAGCTCATTCAATTGCAATCTCCTTTGACTTCCTGCTTCCTCGAGGTTCATGTTAAATCTCTTAATGGCCCAAAGTGCTTTGTGCTCCAATTCAACAGGAAGATGGCACGCCTTGCCATAGACAAGTCGGAAGGGGGACATCCCAATGGGGGTTTTGTACGCCGTACGATATGCCCAAAGTGCGTCATCAAGTCGTAGACTCCAATCCTTCCTCGTTGGCCCAACGGTCTTCTCTAGGATTTGCTTGATCTCACGGTTGGAAACCTCGGCTTGCCCATTAGTTTGAGGATGGTAAGGTGTAGAAACCTTATGGGTGACACTGTATTTTCTCAATAACGCTTCAATAGTCCGATTGCAAAAGTGTGACCCTCCGTCACTAATGATCACTCGTGGCATTCCGAACCTTGCAAAAATGTTAGTTCTAATAAAATCTGCAACCACCTTAGAATCATTAGTCCGGGTGGCCTTGGCTTCCACCCACTTTGACACATAATCAACCGCAAGCAAAATATATGTAAAGCCATACGAAGAAGGAAAAGGACCCATAAAATCAATACCCCAAACATAAAAAATTTCAACATTTAGGATAGAAACCTGCGGCATTTGGTCCTTTGCACTAATACCACCCATTCGTTGGCATTTATCACATGTTAAGCAAAAAGTTTTAGCATCTTTAAAAATACTCGGCCAATAAAATCCACATTGTAACACCTTAAGGGCTGTGCGTTGTGTACCAAAGTGCCCTCCACATGCATATGTGTGACAAAAACTCAAAATTGAATGACATTCAGAATCGTGCACACAACGACGTATAATCTGATCGGGGCAAAATTTCCATAAGTACGGATCATCCCACACATAAAACCGTGCATCATGCCTAAGTTTATCACGTTGGTGCCTAGTGAACTCACTTGGAATACGTTTTGACACCAAAAAATTAACAATATCGGCATACCAAGGTGCACTAACCTTAATGGACAGCAATTGTTCATCGGGGAATGTCTCCAAAATCGGCACCAACTCCTCATTATGCACCATTCGGCTTAGGTGGTCAGCCACCACGTTCTCACTTCCCTTCTTGTCCCGAATCTCTATGTCGAACTCTTGAAGTAATAATATCCATCGAATTAGCCGTGGCTTGGCCTCCTTTTTGGTGAGCAAGTACTTCAGAGCTGCATGATCAGTGAAAACAATTACTTTAGTTCCAATTAAATATGATCGAAATTTATCTAAAGCAAAGACAACGGCAAGAAGTTCTTTTTCCGTAGTGGAGTAGTTCAATTGTGCATCGTTCAACGTCCGTGAGGCGTAGTAAATGACATGCGGCCTCTTGTCCTTTCTTTGTCCTAAAACAGCTCCTAAAGCATAGTCGGACGCATCACACATGAGCTCGAAAGGTAGACTCCAATCCGGTGGAACAATGATGGGTGCCGTGGTCAACAACTCCTTGAGTTGGTTGAATGATGCCGTGCACTCCTTGGTGAATTCAAACGCCACTTCTTTTTGTAGGAGTCGGCAAAGAGGTTGTGCTATCTTCGAGAAATCTTTGATAAACCTACGATAAAATCCTGCATGGCCAAGAAACGAACGAACCTCTCTAACCGAAGTCGGAGAGGGTAAGTGACGTACAAGATCTATTTTCGCCTTATCAACCTCAATACCCTTTTCAGAGATTATATGACTTAAAACGATACCTTGTTTAACCATAAAATGACACTTTTCCCAATTAAGTACAAGGTTCGTTTCAACACAACGTTTTAGGATCACACTTAGATTATGCAAGCAACTATCAAACGAATCACCAAATACGCTAAAATCATCCATAAACACTTCAATTATCTTTTCTACATGATCAGAAAATATGCTCATCATACATCTTTGAAATGTAGCAGGTGCATTACATAAACCAAAAGGCATGCGACGATATGCAAAGGTACCAAACGGGCATGTAAAAGTGGTTTTTTCTTGGTCCTCGGGTGAAATGACAATTTGATTATAACCAGAATAACCATCAAGAAAACAATAAAAAGCATACCCCGCTAACCTCTCAAGCATTTGGTCAATGAACGGCAATGGGAAGTGGTCCTTCCTCGTTGTGGTGTTTAGCTTCCTATAGTCAATGCACACCCTCTAACCGGTTTGAATCCGTTGAGGGACAAGCTCATTCTCGGCATTAGCTACTACCGTCACTCCGGATTTCTTTGGCACGCATTGAACCGGCGAAACCCACCTACTATCCGAGATTGGATAGATAACCCCACAATCTAGAAGCTTTATGATCTCCTTTTTCACTACTTCCATCATCGGAGGGTTGAGACGGCGTTGAGCCTCTCTAGTTGGTTTGGCCCCCTCCTCAAGAAATATGTGATGCATACAAGTCGTAGGGCTTATACCTTTGATGTCGGCCAATGTCCAACCTAGAGCAGATTTGAACTCCTTCAAAACGCGACGCAACTTCTCCTCCTCTTGTGCCGTGAGGGAAGAGGAAATAATGGCAGGTAGTGTTTCATTTTCTCCCAAGAAAATGTACTTCAAATGGCTTGGCAAAGGCTTGAGTTCAAGGATAGGTGCCTGAATTATGGATGGAAGCAATTTGTTAGTCGAAATGGGAATGGACTCACGGGTAATATACTTACCATCAAGCTTAGGTGAGGACTCAAGGGCAGCCACAACTTCAAGTAATTCCTCACTAGGGGGCACGGCATAGCCTAGTCCAAGCATGCCGTGGGGTACACTAGAATCTGCCCCCTTGGTTGTAATTTCCATTCCTCGTGTAATGACTTTTTCAAGCGCATCGTCATTCAAATCGTCGAGATATCCCTGCGCCAAAGAGTCAATTATATCAATAGAGAAACATGAATGGTCCTCACTAGGGTATTTAATGGAATCAGAAAGATTAAAATTAACAACTTCCCCATCAAATTCCATGGACAAAGTCCCACTATACACGTCAATCTTCGTCCGGGCCGTCTTCATGAATGGCCTTCCAAGTAGAATGGGCAGCGTAGGAGCATGGTCTGAATCATCCATTTCAAGGACATAGAAATCCGCCGGGAAGACTAAATGATTAACCTGCACAAGAACATCTTCCAAAACTCCCTTTGGATAGGCGTTAGATCTATCGGCCAATTGTATTATTACCCCATCATTTTTCAACGCTCCTAAGTTCATAGATGCATAAATGGAATATGGCATAACATTTATAGAAGCACCTAAATCAAGCATGGCAGATTCAAACCTATTGTTCCCAATAACACAAGGAATGGTAAAGCTACCTGGATCTTTACATTTGGGAGGTAATTTGCGTTGCAAGATGGCGGACACATTCTCACCTACCTTGACCACTTCCTTGGTCGCCATCCTCTTCCTCGTGGTACACAACTCCTTCAAGAACTTAGCATACCTCGGAACTTGCTTGATTGCATCTAACAAAGGTATGTTAACTTGAACTTTCCTAAAGGTTTCAAGGATATCCTTTTCTGCCTCTTCTTTCTTCGTTTGCATGAACCTACTAGGAAAAGGCACATTTGAAGGGAAAACATTAGTATGAACTGAATTGGACACATTCTTACCTTTGTGGGACGAATTGGGCAGATTTGGGACATTAGGGACTTGCGGCAAAGGTGGAACCACCTTTGCCGTGGGCTGCTTTGATGCCTCCTCTTCCATTTCCAAAAGTTCATCCTCATTATGACCTGTTTTTGGTGTAGGACCTGCCCCAACTTCCTTACCACTTCTTAGGGTGATAGCTTTGGCACTTTCGAAACCTCCCTTCGGATTTGGAATGGTGGAACTAGGGAGTTGTCCGGGATCTCGAAACTTACCTACAAACTCGGCAATCTGCCCAATTTGTTTCTCAAGTTGATCCACCCTTTTATCTTGGTTTTACATAGCCTTAGCTTGATCTTCCTGCCCATTAGACAACTTAGTTAGTATCTTAAGAAGTGCATCATTGTCAAGAGACGTACCTGAGGCACTTGGGCCGGATTGGGCTTGATTTTGGGGTGGGCCGTAGGTTTTGGGAAAGAACCCCGGGGGTTGTTGCCTAAAGCCTCCTTGGTTCTGAGGTTGCTGGGGATCCCTCCACTTGAAGTTTGGATGGTCTCGCCACCCCGGATTATACGTGTTGGAGTATGGATCATGCCTTGACTGATTTTGGCCTTGAAACCCAATGGCATTCGCACTCTCCCATCCGCCATTCTCAATCAACTGTGGACATTTTTCAGAGACATGTCCTTGGATGGAACATACGCCACATACAGTTGTTCCTTGCATCTTCATGCCCTCGGCCATCTGAGACACAAGAGAAGTAAGATTAGCCAATTGTGAATGAAGATCGGAAGTCGAACTTACCTCATGTACTTGGTGCCGTGGGGTCCTCTTTGGCCTACACCTTCGTACTGTTGAGCGTTCAACGCTCTATTAGCAATCAAGACCTTGGCAGCCATGGGTGTCTTGTCCACCAATGCTCCCCCCGCCGAAGCATCAAGCATTTGACGTTCTAGAGGTAGGAGACCCTCGTAGAAGTATTGCAACAGTAACTCCTCCTTCATCTGATGCTGTGGACAAGAAGCAACAAGTGATTTAAACCGTTCATAATATGTAGGAAAAGACTCACCTTCTTCTTGCTGAATTCCGCTTATCTTTTTGCGGAGGAGGATGATGCGAGAAGTTGGAAAGAACTTCTCCAAGAACGCTCTCTTCATACTTTCCCACGATGTGACAGTTCCGGGAGCTAACTCATATAACCAATCCTTGGCTTTATCCATCAAAGAGAATGGAAAAGCCTTCATCTTCAAGATATTTCCGTCAACATTGACGGGAGTCATACTAGAGCAAACTACTTCAAATTCTTTCAAATGTTTGTTAGGATCTTCCATGGACAAGCCATGGTATTTAGGAATATGATGAAGTAAACTTGACTTTAATTCAAACTCATCTGTCTTACCTTGGGCAGCCATGGGGTATTGAATGCACAAGGGCGCGGCATTATCCAAACCCGAGGCGGAAAGCTCCTTGAGTGTACGATTGTCCATGGCCATGCCTTGGACTTCTTCAAATATCCCTGCCGTGGCTTCCTCCTCCTCTTGTTGTACGTTTTCTTCAAGGTCAGATTCGGAACTGGTTGGATGATGCTCTTGCTGGTTCCTAGCTCTCCTTAACTTCCTCTCAAAATCGTCGTCAAAATCCAAGATGTTTGTACGAATCGGTTGAGAGCTTCTAGTCATACATTAGTACCTAAGAAACAAGAAACAAAAATTAGGTCAGAAACTTAAATTAAGTCAGAAACAAAGTGAAATAAAAGAAACGAAAACAATCCAAGGGATTAGCAAAATTGCTAATCCCCGGCAACGGCGCCAAAAATTTGATGCGAAATATATTAAGCACACAAATTAAACCCTCTTTTTGTCAAATTGTAGCAAAGATGTAAGTAGGGATCGTTCTAGACCGGGGATTAGGAGGGATTGCTAAACGCTTGGAAACTGACTTAAACACTCAAAAACAAAGTTAAAAACACTAAACTAGACTCAAAGAATGCAAAACTAAAAGTTAAAACACTTAAACAAACCTAAAACTTAAAACAGCAACTAGAAGGCTCAAAACTGCCTAAAAACCACTTTCTGGGCAGTTTTGAGCACTTACACTAATCTGGACGAAATTGGTTGAAAACTTGAATCAAAACACCTAGAAACACAAATCAAAACACTTTCTAACTAATCTAAGACTTCAAAATAAAGGGGGAATAGTTTTGGACAGAAATTGAAAACAAAACAGAAACTTTAATTAACACAGATTGTAAAAACGATTTTGGTGAAAAGGATGGATAAAAGGCTAGTTAGGAGGTTCTTCTCCACACATGTCACACTTGCAAACAAAACGATTTTCAGTTGTTCTTCCGATAAACTATGAATACTCAACGCCCCAAGTTAACCGTGAATTGCACTAATTAACCCTCAGTTTTTCCAGAATTTATCAAGTTGGATGATTGCATACGACAACTCAAAACATTCCCTACAAGTTCCCTACATGAATTGCATAATAGAGATACAAGCAAGAATCATTACGTTTTATGAAAAACATAAGCATTGACGAAGCATTTGTTACTATGAATTGCATGAAACTTATGCTAAGAATTCATTCAACTTATGAAATAACAACTGAATGTAATCGAATCAAATTGCAAGCATGTACATGGTTTCGAATCACCCCCCAACTAAGGGGGTTTAGTTCCTCATACTCACAACACAAAGTTTATTGAATTGAAACATCGAAGACATAAGAAAGATTACACCTAAAATGCCAAGGAAGTCCACTTTGAAATCTGCACAGAAAGCTCCTCTTTCTTCTTCTCCTTGCTGCGGCAGTGAGGGTTAGGGGGTTTTTGGATGGTTTTGGATGAGGGAGAATGGTGGAAAACTATCTAGGATAGGTGTAGGGCACGGCTAGGAAGGTTTGGGGTCAGAAAATATGGAGTTGGGTGAAGGTTGGGCTCGGCAAAGGTGAGGGACAGGTTCTGGCGTGAATGGAGTTTCTGGATGTGTTTTTGGTTTTTTAGAATGGAGTTAGGATGGTAGGGTGGTGCGGCAAGGTGTGGGAAAGAGTTATGGAGGTGTGGAATGGTGTCTAAAGGTGGAGGATGGTGGCTGGAATGGATGAATGGCTGCGGCAAGGAAGGGATTTGGGTGATGGTGGCTGCGGCAAGGTGGGGAAAGGGATATGGTTTTCTGATTTTTATGGAGAGGGAAGAAGATGTGCGGCTAGGGTGTAGAAATATATATATATAGGCACTTAAAAACCCTAGCAATTCAGATTAGAACAATGGGCTAGGGTTAAGGTTTGTAAAATAGGGCTTTTTGGATGGAAAGGTGCGGCATAGGCTTAGGGATTTCCAATCAGATTTTTGCATGTGAACAAGGCCTAGGTGCGGCTGAAACAATGGGCTAGGGTTAGGGTTTAGGTACGGCATAGGTCCAAGAGTTAAGGATGGGTCATCCAAAAGCCCAAAACCGAGAATAGAAACTCACGAAAATGGAAACCTCCAAGAATAGAAACTTCCAACTTTAGAAACTTTGGTTGCCAATTCCGATTTAGGAAAGATCAACCCAAAATGGAAACTTTTAGGCTTAGCTTTCCTACTTCAAGTAGGAAACCTCAAATCTTCAACTCTTCAATTTCATCCCAACCTTGCGTTCCAAGCATGTCCTTTTTACTTCAAGCTCACTTTCTGCTCCAAAAGCTCCAAACTGCATCATTTCATGTAATATGTCCTTTAAACCTGAAAACACATGAAAGTAGCTTAAAAGACTACTTTAACGAAGAAAACATAACAAAGATGCATAAGAACTAGCTAACTAAGGCGCATAAATATGCTCCTATCATGCTCTGACATATGAGCATCCAGGTTTTCAGAGAACACAAATTCACACAGGCATTTAGGACATGTGTAGAGAGCATATTTGCTCTTGTTCAAATGCCTTCTTGTCCGTATTCTGGCAGTTAGGCTCAGATCGGAACCCACATTTTTCTCTTGCTGAGCAACTGGGAGATTAACCATAGGATGGCTCACTTTGTGGCTTCTTAGTTCCGACAAGTTTGATCTCTCCATATAAAGATGAGGTTCATTCCAAGTGAAAAAGGAGAAGTTTAAGTCAGGAAAAGACGCACTTACTGGTGTATGAGCAAACTCCTTATTGCCTCTAAGCTCAATTGCATTGAGATTGATAAGATCACTGAGCTGGTTGTGAGATGAGGTATTATAAGAACAGAATTGAGAAACCTCAGAAGCTGCAAAATAAACGAATCCATTGAATGTTATTAAACATAGCCCTATGGATCTTTCTTTCTAAAAAATTAATAAAAATTATATGTACACAATAAATTAAAAGAAAACTAATGAAAATTGCTTGAAAACTTTGAGTTTTAATGATAAGGACAAAATAAAGGGTAAAGTGAATAGTACCAGGATTGACTTTTTAGTGTAAAAATGTGGTTTTTCGTTAAAGTGAACAGTACCGAGTGCTTTTCGTTAAAGTTCCCATAAATTAATTGGTTTTCTAAGTTCTAAGGGTTATTTGGTATCCTACTTGGATCCAATTTTTTGTTTTGGAACTAATGAGTATTAAGTCATTTTCATTCATCATTTTTTTAAAACAAAAACTTGGATCCATAAGGGGATCACTTAGTTTAATTTAAATACCAATTCTACAAAAGCTTTTAGCCAAAATACTATATTTTAGTTTAGGTACCATTTGAAGAGTCAACCAAAACAATTCTCATTATAATACTATAATTCAAATTTTTTTTCCGACCAGCCGATCAAATTTTCTTTTCTCAAGGTCACTGTCCAATGGTGACTTTCAAAAAAACATGTAAAGTGATGAATATTCTCACAATTTTATAGTGTATACATGGGAAAAAACAATAAACTCACATAAAAAAAACATAATTGAAAATGAAAAAGTTGCATCTATTGCTGTTCTTTTTTTTTTTTTTTTTTTTTTTTTTTGTCATTGTTGACCAATGACTTGAAAATTTCTGGCAACTAGAATAATTTTCCGGCATGAATGCAATGGCCGACACTGACACTGGTGTCACGTGGCCCGTGTGCAAAAGGGGCAAAAACTATCTTGGGCCACAAATTATGGCTTAATCCAAATAAAATGGGTTGGACTTAGTAGTTTTCCTTAAAATTGATAGATTCCCTTAACACCTATATTAAAATTGGTATTTATTTCACTTCAAAAACAAATTTGGTACTTAATCTGAATTTGCTTGGTTTTTAATTTATCTATAAAAATAATTAAAATAAATAAATTCTCTAAGCGACAAAAAGTTGAAAAGTGACATCTCTGAAAAACGCAATTCGACTGAAATTACCTGGAGCAAACGATGGCTGCATAAACTGAAGAAGGTTATTCTCGTTCTTTTGAAGGCAAATAGTATGTGACAGATCTGCATTAAGTTGATTTCTTTTGGATGCTGCAACAAATTGACTCAGAGTAAGTTGGCCCATGCCAACTTGCATTAGCTGCTTTTCAGAGGGTGGATGGTCATTTGATCCTGAAGATTGAGAAGTAGTCACCGTAGTGGCAAAATGGACAGCGTGGTTTCTTTCCCTACAGTTTCGCGATGGGTTTTCTGGAGGAGTTTCACTGCTGGTACATTGGAAATGCAAACCAAAGGGAATTGAAGCATAAACTAGTTTTTCCATGAAGAGAGAAGGACAAAAGGTAACCGCTACGAGGTAATTGTATACCTTTTCTCTACAAAGAAATTTATTTAGTGTGCACAATTGTATAGGAAGAAATGTTTTGAAATGAGAAATATTTTCAAGGATCTGGGGTGTCAGCCTAATTTATTTATGTATTTATTTTTTTCAATTGTGTGCATATTAAAGTTTTCCAGAAAAATCATACCCGGTTATAACTTATATGTAATGAGCTCAAGATGATTTGTTTTTTTGCAACTCCAATTGGTATACCCTGAATTTCACATAAGTAATGCGCTTAATGCGCTGTCAAGATAAGTAATGCGTTGTCAACTTCTGGACTCGTAACTCCAAAAGTTAACTTCAGGTAACTCTTTTGGATGAGGCTTTGGGCCGTTACTGATGGTATCTGAGTCCAACCCACCCCATTCCCTATACAGACTTACTGCCCATGGTCATGATGATGATTTCTTGACAATGAATGAAAGGGCACTGCTGCCCTCTCTGCACAAGGAGGGGAGAAATCTGATGCCCATAATCTTATATCCAGTGATGCGCTTTGTAAGGCTTAAGAGTCCAGAAGTTAACTTTAGCTAGCAAATTTGGATGTGGCCCTGGATTGTTACATTGGGATTCATCGACTTGCTAAGGTTATACATTACATCTATTCTGAAGTCTGGAACTGTTTTATTATGGAGATTTTTTCTCAGTTTCGCATGCTGATAATTGTTGGAAATGAAAAAAGCATGGTATATTTTATCCTAATTTCAGTATGCTTGCTGATCCTCAGTATGTTATACATGCTTTATCCTTCCAAATGGATTCTATAACTAATTTTTCTCTTACTACTAAGCCTTCAATAGTTAAATTTTTCTTTGCCTGGGAGTCCCTCTTTCGCTCATACAATAAACTCAATGTCGGTGTCTGCAGAAGAGGTGAGAGTCATATCAGTGCTGTTGGTCTAGTTTGTGACAGTAATGAAGGATGGACCACAGGGGTTTGCTGGTAATCTTGGCATGGGAGAGGTACTAACTGAAAATGCTGAGGGTTTGTCTTATAGCCTCCATTTAGCCGGGAATAAGGTTATTAAGAAGCTGAAAAATGAAATAGCTTCAGCAATATATAGAAGTTACTTTGATGATCAAAGTTTAGAAGTAGAAAAAAGAAATAATGTAAATATTGATTATGAATTTGTGAAGATACATCTAATAATTGGTAAAGAAGCCAAAATGAAATTCACCTCACAATTTTTCTGTAGTTCCTTCGAAAGATTTCCACTTTTGTTTTTGGTCAATAGATTTTCACTTTTGTTTTTGGTCAATAGATTTCCACTTTTCTTTATGGTCACTAGTTTTCCACTTTTAATTTACAATGAAGTTTTATTTTCTCTTTATTATGTTGAAAATTAGTTTCACTAGTATGGCTCGACAGTTTACTTCACATTGGGAGTGAATGATTACAATCTAAAACACGTAGTTTCTTCTATAAATCCAGTTTCCAGGTAAAGAAAAGGAAAAAACTAAGTTTACACAATCAATTGAAATGTTGATGCCTGTAAAAGAATAGTAAGCAGAAACATTATATAAGTGACAACAATAACTTCTTTTTTTGCTCCTTTTGGCAGTTCAAGACATGAATGCAGGATTTTAAAGAAGACAATATTTTTGCTATGGCACTGGCTGGTTCACTTTGCATACCTTGCCTTATAACCCATACAGAGTAAGAGCCTCGGCCTGAATTGTACTAGCGGCGTCTTGGTGAGTTGATTAGATATCCTCTTCTCGGCTTTGCAGCTGGTTAATCTTCCTGACTTGAAGCTTAGTCTCCTTAGAAATGTTGTCTTTTTCAATATTTCGGAAGTTTGATCTTTTCCCTTTTTGTCTTCATCATCTGCCTTCCCAAATGACACACTCAATAAAAGCCTTCCGATTTTCTGCCCCTTGGTTTGCTTTGTACAAGGCCCACTTTCTTGAGCAATGTTATTCTTAGGCATCCTCGTCTCCAATTTGGGGTCACTGCATCTCTCGGAATGATCCATTCGTATTAGTCTAACTTGTCTTGCAAACTCCAGTCCTTTGGGCAGAGCCAGCCTTTTTGGACTTTGTAGCAGACTTGGGGAGTTCACAAAAGGTGAGGAAATTGGTGTTGGCAGGCCAGTTTGTTTATTCTGTTGGTCATTCAGGTCGGACATGTCACGAGCCTGTGTCTTTGCTTTTCCTCTCTTTTCCTCCTTCCTGACATGCTGCAGTGCCACCATGAATGGATCAAAATCATCATTCCACAACGTCCTATGCGAAAACGGCATTTTGATCCCAAAACTCGGTGACCCTTGGGTAGATGGGGTTGGGCTTCGGTTGGTATATCTTTGTTGACCAAGACGGGGTGGAAGTTTGAGTGGAGGTGCAAGCGGGATAACTTTTCCACCGCAGAAAAGGTCGTCAGCAAATGCCATGGTTTGCATTTGTTCGTGCTGCTTGTGTTCGAGCAAGTCTTTCACCTTCTGGCTAGTCACATTACCAACCGAACCAAGATTGAAACTGTGACTGGTATCAAATTCAAAGTCGTCGAGGTCGGAATTGGCATCGTGATATGGTGTCATGGGTGGTGTTGGATAGTCATCAGAAGTTGATGAAATGGTCCTTTTCCTAGGACTAGTTGGGACACTAAAGAAGCAAACATTGTTGTTATTGGCAGAGCTGCAATATCTACCAGGACTAGCGGGTGCACTAACATAGGAGCAGAAATCATCAGGGATTTCCATTTCCATTTGAGAGAGAGAGAGAGAGAGAGAGAGAGATTAATAGGATTGCATATAGGATAGCCTGAATGAGTGAGTCATATTTATATATCTTAGGATTCATTCCATTTCCCAAACTAATCTTCAAACATAAAATAAAATCTCGCTTGTTGTCTTTTGTTATTGTGAATTACAATTAGGGGGTCAAATTGGAATCTTCTTGTGAGAATTGCGAGCATAATTTTGTTTCTTTCTAATCAACCCTCCTACCCTCCCTCATCCACACATTTGTCTTTATTATATTTTCTAGCAACAGCTTTGTTTTTCTTGAAGGAATATTTAGTTTTTTTTTTTTATTTATTTATTAACCAAGTGATGGATTTGTTAGATTAGAGAACCGACAAGATTCGAACACATGTCGTGGTGTAAGGGTAACACTCATCTCCACTACTATGGTAGAGGGCCACTTGCGAAGAAATATTTAGTTGTGTTGTTAAATAATATGTTGTGTAAAACAGTCAGAAATGTGAATCAAGTGCCGCAACCTTGTACAAAGATTTCATTTATAAGTCAAGTCACGGACTAGATAGTGCTTGAAATTAGACTGGGTATTCGTGTCGTGTTTTCTGTGTTCGTGTCGTTTTTGTTTAATACCCAATATCTTAACGGGTCGTGTCATGTAACACCCGTTAAAATAAACGGGTAAAATGACCCGACCCGAAATCAACCCGATAATATTAACAGGTAATATGACCCGACCCATTACTCGTTAAGGAAAATATATTTTAAACCATTAAATAATCAAATGAAAAACATAATACTAAATAAGTATATACATATCATATTGTCACATCCAAAACATAAAAACGCATTTTTCTTTTAAGTATATTTTCACTTACCTAAAGTCTTTAATAGTTTTTTAATTAATGTAGAAGTGTAAAAAAATATAAAAAAATATATATAAACACTCTAATGACAAGCTTTACAACTTTCATGAAGAGCTTAACTTCGAAATTTGCCACTATAATCATATAAATCATAGATCAAAATTTAACCGTTGATTGTTGTTTACATTTACGCTTCATTGTTTTCATCAAATTTTGTTTTTTCAGATTTTCTTTTTTGAAAACTTGATCTATTAGAGGATGCAGGAAGATGAACGGTTTTGATCGTTCATATTATATTCAAAGTTTTACGGTTAGTGAAAATATTGCTTGATGTTTATAAAGTTTCTACAAACTATATGACATTGACTCATATTTTAGTTAACAGTAAATATCGAAACGTGTTATCAAAGATCTGAACCGTTCATCTTCTTACATCCGCCAAATGATCATGTTTTCAAAAAAGAAAATTTTAAAAATGAAATTCAGTAAGAAGAATAAAGCGTAAATGGCAATTGACGGTTAAATATAAATTTAAGGTTTATGAATTATAGTGTTGGATTTTGAAGCTTACCCCTTCATGAAAGTTGTAAAGTTTGTCACTATGAGTGATTGTATATTTTTTTTTACATTTTTAACACTTCTACAATAATTATTATTAATTTTGCCCTCAAATAAAAAACATTATTCATGAAGGTTTGGAGGATTTTAAAAATCTAAACGATAATGTAAGTGTAACCATTCTCTACTCGTGGAGGAATAATGATGAATCACGAGTGTTTATATATTTTTTCACATTTTTCATACTTGTATATATGTCTTCTTAGTTCTTGTCTATACAAATACTATATTAGTTTATTTTAATCTTGGACAACAACATGTTAAGTAAAATTTATCCTAGTAATAATAATAAGGAACTCTCATAATAAAAATAAATAATGACTAAAACTTTTTTTTTTAACTTATATAGAATAATAATACAAAACTATATATTTAATATAGAATACATTGTATATATTAATATGGCTATTGTATTTTATTATAAATCTTTTAGTAATTAAACTTTAAAATGATCAAAATAAATTTTTTCTTAACGGGTCGAAACGGGTTATCCACGTGTTACCCGAGTGTATACCCGTTTAGAACCCGTTATTAACGGGTCACCCGATAATGACCCGATATGTTATCGTGTTGACCCGAAACCCGTTATTTTCGTGTCGTGTCACCGTGTTGTGTCAGAAACTGCCGGGTCTACTTGAAATAAGCACTTCTTAAGGGTCAAGATAATTATGAGGGAAAGCAAATGGATACTACTTGCCAAAATACATGGATATCACATCATCATTTTACTATGTCTTGGAAACTTTTTCATTAGGCAATATTTTGTGGGCTTTATGACACCTTAATTTCTCAGGTTTCGTTCGGGAAAAAAAAAAAAAAACATCTTAAGAGATATTCCAGTAAATGAGCATCTCCAAATAGCAATAATTGAATAACATTACAAAAATTTAATCTCATTCTTATTTCAAATCTGCATAAAAGATCTTTGAAGGTCGGGTTCTAAAAAATTTTGGGTTCAGGCAACGGTTTTTCTCTGTTGCCTGTTTTGTGTAAAAACCCAAGCATTGGCGGGTTATACCTATCGTTAGAGAAGGGCTAAATTTGCTAAAATACCATAAAAATTGAAGTGCCAAATAATTGATAGATTTCTAAATGAGCTTCCACATATTTAAGCTCTCCTTGATAGGAGGAGAATGAGTCATCACTTTACCCTCTTACGACTACTGTTCATAGTGAATAGTAAGCACAACTCAACTGCCTTGTCCTTTCCCTTGATCTCTTAAAACGGGTGGACTTGATCTTCCTAGAGCGCATACAAAACAGAAGTTTGAATGTTATCTTCACCAAGGGTTAGGCAGAGTAGGGGCCACACTCACAAAGTCTTTTCCTCCCATGAAACCGTCACTACTACTAGTACGGTTAGTATAGAACCATATTGACGCAAATCTTTCCGGTACATCAATATAAGCACGGAAAATAAAGGTCTCGAGACATACAACAATTTCAAGAAATCTTGCTTCTTTACCTGCGCTTCTAAAAACTAACGGCAATCAATGAGAACTTATCTGGCATGTAGGAATCCTTAATGATGATGTCAATAAGCTCTTTGGCGCTTTTGTAAGGATGTGGACTCACTCTAACATCTTTTAAACGTTCACAGAGAACTTGCAGGTTGCTCCAACTTAGAATGCACTGTCAGCTGCATGTTCCTCAAGTTTACGGATTTCATCTAATTAACGGTACAAGAGTTGTTCACAGAGAACTTGCAGGTTGCTCCAACTTAGAATGCACTGTCAGCTGCATGTTCCTCAAGTTTACGGATTTCATCTAATTAACGGTACAAGAGTTGTTCACAGAGAACTTGCAGGTTGCTCCAACTTAGAATGCACTGTCAGCTGCATGTTCCTCAAGTTTACGGATTTCATCTAATTAACGGTACAAGAGTTGGAGGAACATAGGAGCTAACGAAACCACGTGGTCTTTTGTGATTGCCAAGGCCAGAGGAATCACTCACTCATGGAAACAAGCTTGACTATTTATTAGACGATGCTACGTTTACCATATATTTGTACTATTATTGTATCATCTCTCTAATAAAGATAAGATCCATATGCGTTGGCGGACATTTTTCTCTATTAAAAAGATGGTATAAATAGTAAGTGTAGCATTACTCGTAAATAACTTACAAAGAATCTTTTGACCTCTTTTGTGTAGTGTCTTTTGATTGATGGACCACTCCATGAACCACATGTTTTGCTGGAATAAGTGTTGCATGCCCTTTTTGGAAATCTTGAAAGTACTTCGTCCTGAAGATTAAAATTGTCCAAAAAGTGGGTTTTTTTAAGTAGTTTTCTTCCAAAGGTCCTAAGGATCCCGTGATCTCACCCGTTCATCATATATCGTACGATCAATTTTGTCAGGTACTATTTATATTTAATTTTAAATTTTAAATTTTGAAATGATTTCTGACCGCATAATGTACAATGAACATGTGAGATCATGAGATTCCTAGGATCCTTAGGAAAAGGATCCGGCGATGATTCGTTTCCGTTTTCTAAAAATGTAAACCTTTTTCTATCAAATTAATTCTTTTGTGCATAATTTTGGAGCAAGATTGCTCGAGTTTTTAACCATCATGTGACACATCAACGCAATTAAAGTAACTTTAAACACAATCCAAAATAGAGGGAGATCGATACCAGGAAAAAGAAGAAGAAAATCAACCAGGCATAAAATTAAACAATAATTGAACCCATGAACAAGTTAGTTTTTATCTTATTACCTGTAAACGAAAAGCCAAAACAAAACAAAAAATTTGATTCGAATCCATATGTCCTACATGAAAATAGAACGAACATTACATCTGGTGAATGGTGGGCAGTTGGAAGCTTGAAGTTAAAAGATGATGAATGGAGGAAAGAATGTCGAGGGAAAAACAGGAATTGGATCCTCTCCTGAGCTGGGGCTCAGGAGCCTCCTAACCAACACTGTTGAGCTATATATTTTCACAAACAAAATATATTAGCAAGTCTTATTAAAAATGAGGAGACTTCAATATAATAATAATAATAATAATAATAATAATAATAGAGTCCAAAATGTGGACTTACTAGAAATAAGGCTCACATTATGTGTGTGTGTTCTTATATATACTATATTTATATAATATATATAAGAAATAAAGAGAGGAAAAAACAACTCTACACCACACACGTGGACCTCAACGTATGCCAAGTCTGAGGGAGTTTGTCATCTACATGGCAACCGGGTATAGAGAACGTGTGTATCTAGAACCCTCTAAAACTCCCACGTTCTCCACTCAAGAGATGGTTTTCTCTCAGCATCTCCACACCCCAAGAAAGTTGCATCCCACTAACTTCAATTGCCATGTCCATTGTTCGCCTATAAAAAGGCATCGAACCAAAGCAAAGAGGACAACAGAAAAAAAAGAGAAGCCACCCTGCAGAAATTAAGAGAGAAATTGAGAGACCAAAAGAACGCTGCAGAAATTGAGAGACAACGGCGAAGAATGGACTACAAAGAAGAACAAAGCAAGGGGAAAACCAACAGAGCATTTAAAAGGTAAAGATCCATTTTTTTTAAGTTTCTTGCTATTAGTTTCTCTCTAATTTGCAGGAGGAAGAAAAGAATTTTGCTTCTCTCATTCCCAAAGCAAAAATGGGGTAGTGTCCTCCCTCTCGCGAATTCCCAAACAAAGAAAAATAAAAAACCAGAAAGCCCTTTTCTTTCCTCTCGCCAATGACAACAAAAGATGAAGGGGTAGCCTCGTCTCCCTTCTCCGCCACCTCTGCACAGCCCATCGTTGTACCACTCGGATCTCGAATTGGCAAACACAGAGGCCTCCCTTTCCTCCGCTGCCACGCCACCAGCGGGAGTCAGGTTCATGTGGAAGAATGGTGCCAACCCACTGTGCCCGGTGATGTCTCCAAAGCGCTCTTTTTTTTTCGCGGCAAACTGGAATAGGAGGACGGTTTTCTCGCTTGGATTTTGACAGCAGCGACTTCCGCTCAAAGTCTTTTGTGTCAGTAATTCGGTTTGCAAGGGAAAAGTAAGTAAGATTGACAGATACTACAAGACAAAAGGGAAAGGAAGAGAACGTATTGTTCAAGAGTTGCACCCAAAGTCTTTTGTGTTAGGAATTCGAAAGATAAGGAAAAAATGGAGATTGCAAACTCTGCAAAAGAACAGTGGAAAATGGAAAATAAAAGGGAAAATAAAAAACGTATTGTTCATCACATGGGTGTCAGCAAGCTTCAGTGGTAAAGTCAAAAAGAAAATGTTCATTACATGGGTGTCAGCAAGCTATGGGTGTTAGCAAGCTTCAGTGGTAAAGTCAGAAAGAAAATGTCCATCACATGGGTGTCAGCAAGCTTCAGTGGTGAAGGCAAAAAGAAAAAAGATGTCTTCCTACAACTAGAAAAGTCCCAGCAAAAATACAAATCTCGGGCCAAGTCTGCATGTTAGCCACAAAAGTCCAAGTCTCTGCAGCTCTGCTGCTGTTGAAAGAATGCAAAGATCAAGAGAGTAATTTTTATAAATATGACTTGTCATATTTATGGTAATAAACTAAGGGACTGGTGGTCCAAATCTATAAGTAGGCATGCCAATTCAAAACTTGGCCCCACAAATAAAAAAACAAAACTTGCTTGCTGCAGAACAACTCTCCAAATCAAATGGGAAAGATCACGTGGAGATCAATGGATCTATGAGATTTTATGTGGTCTCAAAGGACAATTTCTTTATGGTGATTTAACTTATGCCGTTTCCAATTGGACCTCATCCTTCTCAAACCACCAAGGGGATACACGGCAAGGACATCAAATCAAAGCAAAAAATAGAGAAAGAAGAAAAGTAAGGGACTTAAAGCCTGGAAAGGCATTGGTAAAAGTAAAAGGAGCCCTGACACTTATATTTTCCATATGAAAGCAAGGAATTTTTTTGGTGCTGCCATGCAAAAGATAAAAGGCAACAATAGAGTGACGGGCATGTAGGCAAAATAAAATGGGTTCCAAGACAAAATAAATGAAAAGGAAGACAAAGTCAAATACCAAAGTAAAAGTGGGTTCATCACAAATATTCCCATTAAAATTTACAAGACACAAATGGCACGAAGCCGCGACAAAATCTCAATGGCACGAAGCCATATCAAGTATCGAAAGGCACAAAGCCGTATCAAATTTGAAAGGCATGATGCCAAGTCAACTTTCAAGTGGCACGAAGCCATGTCAAATCTCAAATGGCACAAAGCCGCGACGAGTCTCAAAAATTTACGAACTACGCCGGTTTGATTTCGTTAAAGATACGTAGGCAGTCTGATATCAAATTTTGGATGCAACCGTGAAATCAAGATGAATCTCTGGTTTATATAAACTAAATTCACTTCTGACCAAGTAATTACAAATTCTACGAAGAGTAAAGGAGAAGTCTGGAAGCACATTTCCTGGATTTCCAATTAATGTATGTTGCTCAAGCAATAAAGCTGAAGAAAAGTCATGCCAAAATACAAATGGCACAAAGCCGCTTCAAATGGCATAAAGCTGGTTCAAATTTCAAATGGCATGAAGCCGCATCAAATCCAAAAAACACGAAGCAGTATCAAATGTCAAATGGCACGAAGTTGTGTTATGCTCCAATGGCTCAAAGTCCTCACCCGCACGAGTTAAAACTGCACAAGGCATCAACCGCTCCAACGGCTTAAAGTCCTTGTCTGCATGAGCTAAAACTGCACAAGGCATCAGTTGTTCCTTGCCTGCACAAGCTGAAACTGCACAAGGCGTCAAACCCCAACAAAACACATAAGGAACTACGAGTGACTTGATCCCTCAACGAGGGTATGTAGGCAATCTAGGGCTCTACCTAGGTGCAGTCACAAAATCAAATAAGCATCCAAATCCCCAAGTTACGATTTATTCATATTAGAATCAAAGGGTATTCCTTTCCCAAAAGAAGGGTTGTAATTAATAGGCGCATAGCCTAGAATGGGTCGAACTCAAATTAATAAAACCCTTGATGAGTCGATATTTTACTATAGATTTTACCCTATTCTTAGTATCAATTTATTTGTTATTTTGGTAGAATTTTGATACTTTGTTATGTATTCTCAATGTAGGATATTCGATTTCCTCTGAAGCAGAAAGTGATCAAACGGATGAATTTTGGAGTGATTTTAATTGGAGGATATTTATGTGCCTTTCAAGACGATTGTGTCAAAATTTCAGATTTTTCTACCAAGCCGTTTGACCGTGGCGATGAAATTAAGGTCCAGCGCGCAGCTTTCCAAGATTAACGTTTCTGGACGTTTTGGGTATTTTGAAGGTCAAGATGGCATATTTTGAGGAAACTTCCTTCTAAGGATTTGTAGGAGATGTCTTCCGCTTTAAAACGAGACCTTTTGGGACCAAATCGGAGTTGATTTGGTCAGTCAAAAGATGAATTTTCTGAGATGTCCGAATTTTAGTTTAAATAGGAAACTTTTTATTTTCTGTTTTATTATTTTATTATGTTACCTAGTTTTATTCTAAGACCTTTTAGGGTTTTATTTTGTATTAGTATAAATAAGATATTTAGCCATTAGGTTAAGAAGAGGGGAGAACGCAATACTTTGGCCTTAGAGGGCTTTTGACAATTCAAGTTTATTTTCAAGGTGTTTTGTTTGTTAGGGCGAGGCCACGAGCCTTCACAAGAATATGTAGTTTCTTTTCAATTTACTTATGATATTATGCATGAAAGTTTTGAATTATTAGTCACTATGCTTTAAACTATCTAATTGTCTTGATGATTGGTCACCATTAGGATATTTAGAAAAATAATTTGATGCAATTTTGGTGGAGAGCTGTCCTTGGAATTGACTAAGGCTTCTTGTTGTTAATATGAGTAACCTCTTAGGATGGACGACACGTTTTAAGGGTTATATGGTTTTTCAAAAGGTTTTCACAAAACTTAATGAGTCTGCATGTTCACATTCGATCTGGACGCCACAGATTGGTTGCATGTTAGATATACGTTCTATGTTGGAGGTTCCAAGTAGGGCATACTTTAGGAAAACCTAATCTTCAAATATGCATGTGTAAGTCATAAGTAATTGGAAGAATTACGTAGGATTGTTAAAGTGACGGCGGAACCCTAGTACTTAAATAGATTGCAAAACTATTTTCTTTTTGGTTTTCTTTACTTTGTCAATTTATTTAATTGTTTTTAACTAAATTCGTTTTTAATATTTTAGGTCATAAAATCACCATTTTCCAAGTTTGTTTTCAAATAATTAATTAAGATTTGGTTTAACATAAATTATTTATTCAATTCCTGTGGAGGTCGACCTTGCTTGAGTTGCTATACTACGATAACCTTTTACTCTTGCAAGTATTTTAAAATGTTTTTATCCCTACTTTTGCAAGTGGTAAAATCCCTATCAACCCTCTTCGGAAAAATGAACGATGGTGAAATTGTGTCAAGTGAATTATTTGTTTACATATTGTGTACAATTTTTTCACCAACAAACACACAAGGGCCGTTGAATTTTGATCCAACGGCTATAATTATTATAACTTTAAGAGGGCCTCCTATTTTTAGCCCGTGAATCAAATTCCAACGGCCTTTGTACGTTGGTCAGGAGGCTCCTGATCCCAAGCTCAGGAGAGGATCCAATTCCGGAAAAACAATCAGTCAGTGGCAAAGAAAAAAACAACTTTTTGACTGAGAATCGGCCAGAGACTGAAAGTTACATAAGATAGGGATCGGTTGATGTGAAAGATGACTCTTCGTCGATCTCTCCCTATTTATCCCTTGCCCTCATTTTCCTCTTATTTGTGCAGGGGAAGCAATACGTTATTCTCATCTTCCTATCAACTAACTATCTAACACACTAAACTATCGTTCTAGGACAAAAAAGTTATTCTCGTCTAATGGTGAGAACTATCAGATGGGAGAAGCATTGGAGCTATGCATACATATATACATATATATATATATATATATATATTTATTTATTTGAAGAATGCAATCAAAAACCACAAAAATAAAGCACAAAACATATATATATATATATATATATATATATATGAATTGCCATTGGGCTCGAACTTTATATATTGGTTTAGTACTAGTAGTTTCATGAACAAAATAAAAACTTTATTGAGACGATCAGAATTATAACAAAATAGAAACGAGATTTCACAACATAATCAATCATTAATCGAATATATCTCATTCCTCGCTACTAGTGATTAAGTAGTGCTAGCACCTATGCATGTGTTCTTTCCAAAAAAAAATCTATGGTGCAAAGTTCTCTCCGATTCATGTCTTGTAACTTCCGAGCCACATTCTCTCTCAACTTATTTAGCAAAGTCTTATATTGTATGAGTTCATGTAGTTCCAGTTGTTCACCAACAAGCTCATCCCACCAAAAATTGACCTTTTCGTCATTCATCTCATCCTCTTGTTTATATTCCTCTTGGTTGTTTTCTAAATCTTCACGGTCATCGACGCCATGAATGGATTCAAAACTCTCATCCTCATGATCATTATCTGTGAATGGAGCTTGTTGGGCAAGAAAGCAATCTATGACGGTTTCCGCAGAGGGCTGCCCAAAGAGGAACAGTCTGCTAGCAGGTGAAAAGACGATAAGGGCGATCTGGCAACCAGTCAAACGGGAAAGATCAGTGGCTTTGCCGCAGAGACCCTTGCGCCGCTTTGAGAAGGTGGCCTTGAGGTAGTTCTTGTTGGTTTTTTTTTTTAGGAGTAATTAGGTTTTCATCCTTATTTTTACTATTCTATTGATTAAAACCTTATTACTTTTCAATTTTTGATCAAGGTCCTTTGTATTAATAATATCATTAATTATTTCAATAATAAAATATTTTTTTTTTCTAAATATATTCATTTAATATTAAAAATGTTACAATTAGTATATTTATATTTATGGCTAAATTTTTTATCATATATTTTTATTTTTAGTTTGTACCCATTTTTAATTTGCAACCCTTTTTTAATTTGTACTAATTTTCCTTTCAGTTTTAATTTGTACCCATATATTAATTTCTTTTTGTGCCCATATTTTTTAAAGTTTTATTTGTATTGTACCCATTTTTATTTTTGCTAAATGTACCCATTTTGAAGAATGTACCCATGTTTTGATACAATAATTTTTTGGTTATTTTTTTATGAATGTACCCATGTTTACACACACACACACACAATAGTATATTTATATTTAATATTTTTAATCCCACAAATTATGGTTTTTTATTTAAAATCTCATTACTATAAACAATTATAAATTTTAATTTTTAATTTAAAAAATATAGTAACGTACATAGAAATAAATTATCAATTAATTTCAGGGACTTGGATCAAAAATTGAAAACCAACAAGGTTTCAGTCAAAGACTGTTCATAACTAGGGACCGCATCCAAAGTCTCCCTTTTTTTTATTTCGATCTTCACGCATCCCATGGTTTCTTTATGATATGTATGTATGTATCTTCTTGATCAGTAGTATACGTATAACGGTATCAGCTGCTGAGCTGATGCTGGTGATTTATAGAAATATTACTGATCAAGTAAGCAGTGATGAGTATTGGTTTTATATATATTATATATAGCCAAAGAATTAGGTTCCTATCGATGCTTGGAAACTTTTTTTGCTATCCAAAGAAAGCCCACGTTATTACTATTAATGATTGGAAACCAGTATCTATAAATAATAGCCAAGAATTAATTTTGTTTGATATAATTGGAAAGTAATTTCTGTTCCTTTTCAAATTAGGAAAATTCTCGTCTTCTCAGCATCTTGTTCGCATTCCTACTAAATATTGGATATTTCATTGTGGAAATTAATTTATAATCTGTTTGTTTGTTTTTTTTTTTTTTGTTTGAGTAAATCGATATTTTTACACTAAGAGAAAGGGGAGTTCGGCTAAGCTACACAATAGGCAACCTAATTTGGTATCGAATTCACCATCCATGAGATTCGAACCTAAGACCTCTCACTTCCAAGTGAAGAGGAATACTACCTGATTGTAGTACTAAGTGGCAATCTGTTTGTTTGTTTATTTTTAGTTCCTAACAAATTAGGTAGCTATATTGACCTCCAAGTTCTACTAGGAATTTCTAACACTAGGTTTCATCTTTCTTATGTACATCTTGGTTAATGAATTGTCATTTAAAAAAAAATTAAAGGCTTGTCTGTTAATATTTCGTTTAAAGTGCGAATAACAGTTCTCTATTAAAAAAAAAAAAAAGGAGGTTCTGGGTCTAATACTTTGTAAGCTATGAACCTGCTTGATCGTGACCATGGGTGTGATAACCCGTCCCTAATTTTACAATTTTATTAATTTTAAAAGAGTGAATTGATGAAAATGCCCCCAGAGGCAAGGATTTTGACTTCTATTGATCATTGTTTAGTGAGACGTACGAAATATTCTTTTACCGTATTCCGGAAGTACTTGATAGTACGAACATGTAGGTGCAAACGGAATCGAATTCAGAGCTATGATGGAGATTTTACGGACTTACGTTCGTAAAGGGCATTTTAGTAATTTCACGTTTACGAGAGATAATTTGCTTTTGTCTTTTGGCCTGAGGTTGTGTACTACGTGGGGCCCATGCCCTATTCCTTCCATCTCTCCTATGTTTCCCTCCCCGTGTCTTCTTCTCTGTCTCCTCTCTTTTTCCCTCATTCTCTCGAACACACACTCTCTCTATTAACTCTCCCTCTCAAACTCTCTCTTCTCTGTAAACCAGAGAACTCTCACTCTCTAAGCTATATGCATTGCACATAAGGTGCAGCAACATGGGCCATTATCACCAGCACCACCCCAACGAGTTCTCAGGCCATCACCACCTGCCATCAACCCAGGCGAGTTTACCTCCGCAACCTTACCCCCTCATCTCTCATTCCTCATCTTTCTCTGCAAGCACTGATTGGGTGGTCCGGCAATACAATCACCGCCACTAACTTTGTTGCCTCGACGAGATCTGCGAGCTTCTCAGCCCAAAAACTAGGATTTTAAGCTATGAAGGCAACCTAACCATGGAATCTGCACTGTACAGTGCCCGTATCAATGTTCATTCTCTTTCCCGACCATAGTGAGCCCCAAGACCTTCACATCCTTCTTATTTCAAAGCCTTATATTGTTCTTTTAACCATACAATTATGATTGGGGTGATTCAATGTAGAAAACAGGTTAGGGGGAGTTTTCCCCAGATTTTTGGAAGGAAGGAACCGTGCCCATCGAGCCACTTTCAAACCACTTTTTTGGCAAACTCCGATTATGGCACAACCTTAAATGGGTATAGATCGATTCTCTATATCCCTAACTTTAAATGGGTGCTTGAATCACTAATTTTTGTTGAGAATCAAGCTCAAAATGAGCTCTGGAAGTCGGCGGTTCAACCTACAAAACGCAGGTCTTCGCGAGGAAGGTGAGTACTGTCGTATTCGCAGGCGCATAGGCGCACGTAAGGGAGCCGTTGCGAGTGGCGCGTGGAAGAGCTCGAGGTCCCTATTTAGGTTTCTTGACGTGCTGAATCCGAATTCATTGTCTGTTTTATGAAATTTGACAGTTTTAAAGTAGTTCCTTTATTAGCCGTACTTTGTACGAAAACGCGTAATTACATTAGTACGTTATATTTACGTAAATGGTTTCGTTTCTAGGTGATGATCTTCGACGCCCGTGAGGCAGGTTCGATTCGACGACATGATCTGTGAGTGGGTCTTTTCTTTGATATATACATATATTTATTTAGTTTCCATATGTACATCTAATAATGAATTTTCTATATCACTGCCGTAATTAAATTAACTTTTTATAGGAAACGACGTAACGATGAGAATTAGGAAATCATTATACATCTTATGGGATGCCTTAATTAAATTTATGACTTTGAGTAATATTATGTTGATTAGAATTATCGAATCACTGTGACATGACTATATTTATGTCATTTGCTTATTGTTTGCTGCATCAGTGTTAGTACTCACCCAGGCCAGGGCCAGTCTTTCACGTGTATGTGCACATCGCACCGTACGCTCACTTTGGATTGATTGTAGATGCCAGTTCTGTCCTAGATTGCTGTAGGCAATTAGGACTCGTATGTGATGTGCATAGCGCCAATCTTCACGTAATTGTAGTACTAGAGTGTATATCATTGTTACACACAGTCATGTTCATGTCATAATAGCTCTGCATGAACTCATGTGTCGATGAGCACTTAATATGATATGTTTGCTTATGCAAGATTATGTGATTTCGGACATCATGTGTCTACTTACGAAATATTGTGCCATATTGAATTCTTGAGATATTGCAGGCTACGGTAAGTATTTTCTTACTAAACGTAGTACGTATATTTTGGAAACTATACTTGTTTTACGGCGAGGGGTTATTATGTTTTCGAAAAGGTTTTTACAAAGCTTTATTTTTAGGCCCACTCACCTTTGTTTTTGGCCCCTTAAGGTTTTAGTAGCTGAGTTTTCGTATCGACGAGGATTCTTAGCAAATCTTGGTATTGGAGATTACATTCAATGATGTAATTCTCATCCTACTTTACTGTACGTTACTTATGCTCTGACATCACGTGTGAAATGGGTTCATTCCTGCTCACCAGCGCACTCTTATATGTAGGCACTTTTAGTTTAAATTTAGTCACATTTTCCACATCACACTACACTTTGTCGGCCATCACAACTCGATTTGGAGTCTAGGTGGACATTTCGGGTCGCGGTGTGTCAACGGGTGGGGTGAAATTCCCAAATAGCCTCCTTTGGGCCCGAAATAGGTTAATAACTGCAGTTCGCTACCAGTTGTCCTTCTTTTTAAAATAATAATAATAATATTTCGTTCAAAGTTTTAATTTTTTTCTTTAAACTAGAAAAAAAATCTTGTCAAGTAATCAATTTCATTTTATTTATTTTTCTTTCTCATTCACTAATTTTTCTTCACAAAACTTGCATCGCACTCCGGTCTCAAACACTTTTATCTAGGACTTCTCAACTTAGATTCAGCCGCTTCACTCTTGCCTTCGGGCCTCAGTCGCAGTTTTCATAATCTAAGACAGTAGCAACTCAAAATTCACCAAATATTCATCAAAATTAAAAAATACTACAAAATCCTTGTTACAATACCCTTTCGTTCTATGACCTCTAATTCCCAATTCAACCCCAAATTTAATTTACTTTTAGTTTTGACATAAAACTGAAAACAATTATCAAACAACGTACAAATAAATTTCAATTTTTTGTTATTTGAAAATTGAATACGGTTACCAAACAAGTTTCATGTTTTCAAATTTTAAATGAAAACTGAAATAAATTATTCTAGAATTTTGTTTTGTTGGAGGTGTTGAGTTCAAATTTTACAAATCATATTTGTTAAATAAAAAAGATATACATGCCAAAAATTGACAAATCTAAGAAGTTATTGCACTTGAATTGCTGTAACTTGTAAACTACAAAGGTTAAAATGAGAAAAATTTAAACTAGAGAGATGAAAGCAGAACTAGGAGCAAAGTTGAAAACCAAAAAATAAACGATAAACACAAAACCTTTTAGTCTCAAACACACCCCAATTTAATTTTGTGTGAAGACTAGCAAAAATCTAATTTGGCCTTTAAATTTTACTAAAAAAAGAAGAAGAAAATGAAAGAGGGATTCCCCATTTTGACATGAAAATAAAACTGGAGGGGGGAGGGTGCCTTGCCTGATAGTAGACCTAGTAATTTCTTGTACGATCTGATAACTTGACACAAAAATAACAGGTTTTCGGTCAACATATCAACTAATCGGGTCGTTATCGGGTCATCCATTACGAACCCATTAAGAAAAAAAAACTAGTTGAATGATTCTAAACTACGAAAACAACTTACTAGTTACTGCAATAGCAAAAAATCCAAAGCACACTAAACATATCAAAGAAATTAAAAATACCAAATCACTTTTAAAAAACTATAATAATTAATTTACAAGGGTGAAAAATATGCAAAAATATGCAAACACTCGTGATTGCATTCTCTACGCTTTGACAATGGGTACATTGTTGTTTGGATTTTTAAAATCCTACAAGCCCTCCTGAACAGTATTTTTAAGGGAGTTCTAAATAAATAAAATTCATAATAATTAATGTACAAGTGTAAAAAATGTGAAAAGAATATATAAACACTCGTCATTGCTTCCTCTATACTTAGACGATGGTTACATCGTCGTTTAGATTTTTAAAACCCTCCAAACCCTCATGAATAATATTTTTTGTTTGTGTGCAAAATTAATAATAATTAATATAGAAGTGTAAAAAATAATATACAGTATCATAATGACAAGCTTTATATTTTTTTGTGAAGGGCTCAACTCTGAGATTCAACACCATAATCCATAATCCATAAACCCTAAATTTATATTTAACCGTCGATTGTCGTTTATGCTCTATACTTCTCACAGGATTTCATTTTTTCAGATTTTCTTTTTTGAAAACATGATCTTTTAGCGAATGCAGAAAAATAAACAGTTTGGATCGTTGATATCACGTTTCGATGTTTATGGTTAACTAAAATATGAGTCGATCTTATATAATTTTTGGAGACTTTATAAACTCCAAGCAATATTTTCAGTAATTGTTAAATCTAAACTTGATATCAATGATCCAAACCGTTCTTCTTTCTGCATCCGCTAAAAGATCATATTTTCAAAAACAAAAATCTAAAAAAACGAAATTTGGTGAGAAGAATGGAGCGTAAACATAAATGACAATCAGCCTAGGAAACAAACGCAATTCCAATCCAACTATGAGGGCTAAGTATCAAGATTTATTTAAAGTTTTAATCCCAAACTGATTAGGACAACTTTAAGCTCTTCAACAAGACCTTTCCATACTAATTTGAAACATTATAGCCGGTTTCTAGCACTCATTATACTCATATTTTAACATTCTCCAACTTGAGTATGACATGTGCTTGAAGCACAACTAATCAAATTATTACTTAAGTGATCACATAAGTCTTGTACAAACAATTCTTTATCACATACAATATATCCTTGTGTACTAACTACATAAAAGTGACGTAAGGTCAAAAAAAAAAAAAAAGAAAAGTGGGGGGGGGTGGTTTAGTTGTTTACTTCATCCTAGAAGCCATTGTTTATTTTCGTATTACATACTTTTTCGAAGCTTGAAACATTATAGAAGTGGGAAATTGAACCATAGGGTAAAAAGACTAAAATGTCCATATACGTTTTCTTGTTTTTGACTTTATTTGATTTGTGTGTTTTTGTGATTAAGATGTCTTAGACATGTCTTTTATCTAGCTAAAATTATGGCTTTGTTGTTGTTGATTTTTTTTTCATCGATTTGGGAAGTCTCAAGTTTGGTGACTATTTTGCCACTATAAGTCTCATCTTTAAGCTAGAATTTAAAGATCTTATACTAGATTTTTATGAACAGCCAGCTGCCCATTCTTAATTAGTTAACTCATCACCCATCAACTCAAAGGCAACTTGGTTCCCTAACTCACTAGTTAGCAACAAATTGTTAGTTCATATCAAACTAATTTTCCAGCTATAAATACATGCCTCTGATCACTGATTTGAAATCAAAGAGAAATCAAGAAAACAGCTCTGAAATATGGGCTGATCACCAAATTCTCTCGAAAACACTTTACTTAGAAAAGGGTTACATCTTTTCTTTTGGAGCCTTAAACACAATTAAGGAAGGGAACAAGGACTCGTGAACTCATATTTCCTGAGCTTTTTCAATAAGTACTTGAATGCCTAAATATAATTTGTTTACCCTTAGAATAGATCTAACATGAAAAACACCATGTTTCCTTCCAAAACTGTCGTACTTCTAGTTGCTGAACTTACTTATAAAATTACTTTGCTTTAGCTTATTTTGTATACACCATTCAAATCTACTTGAAAAATTCTTTGATTTTGACTTTTGAATCACCTAAAAAAGTTAAGAAACGAAGAAGTTAGAGGTAAATCTTTATCAACATCCAAACAGTTTTTTTTTTCCCGACTTCGGCGTCCCTATGAGTTTTCCGATAGCCGAAAAATCATGAAACTCTTTATTTCCCTTTGTTCAAACAGTTCTTATACATAATCCTAACATCTATCTTGAACTTCAGTGCTTTATTTTTTTAAAGTCTTTTATCACTAAAAACCATAAAAATAAATAAAAATAAAAACCATTCAAGAACAACCTGGTAAACTTTGCCGGAAAACTCATTATTTTTACATGATTTGTTTTGTTTGTAATTCACTCATTTCTCAACCGATTTTAGTGAACTTTATATCAATCTAAAACTTATAATGTCAAGTTTTGATTTGGAAACTTTGGTGACAGAACACATAACGTACAAAGAGAAATTAAGCTTGAAAGTTACCTAGTGCAGCCCTGTTTTACTACAACTGTCATCCATTTTGTTTTGGCCATATCTCAATCGTTTATGATCTTTGTATTATTTTGAACTTTTAAATCTGGAAATCTTGGTGATTAAACATTTTCTACACAGAGAGCAAGGTACCACAAAATCAACTATGTACAGAGTCCTTTTTGAATACTATCCTCCATTTTGCATCAATCGTTTTGTCTCGTTTTCAAATCATTTTATTTTCCCCTTATATCAACTTAAAGCCTATAATTAGCACTAAAAATCAAAGACATTTTGGGAAGTTTCGGAATGACACTTAAATCGGGAACATAAACAATTGTACGAAATGTTTTAGATGGTTTTTTTATGACTAGTATGTTGGAAAGTCTCTATCAAATTATGTTTTATGTGTTTATTTGGTTCGAACATTAATGCTTGTGCTTATATACTCATAAGTAGCATTTACATTTCACATACATAATGTTTAAATGAAACTTGTACTTCAACAAAATTGTTGTTTGGGAAGTTATACGAATGGGCACTTTAGCACCCATACACGAAGTGAAATAATGGTTGAAACATTTGGGAAGTTTTGGAAAGATAACCATGGGCTTAAGTCCCTTCAGATAGTACACTATTATACCTAATATAGTACACTATTATACCTAATAGGCTATGAGAAGTTGAACGTATAGGTGTACGTCGTTTGAGTTTTAATGAACTCTAATACGCTGCAGTTTATCATGTTGAAAGTTCATGATTTATGTTTCGTTACTAGTCTCTAAATATGAGTTTCACTAGAATGAGAAGTTTATATTCTGAAAATGGAAATATATGAACTTTGTGCCTGATTACGCTTGTGTAACTAGATCGTGGTGTGATTTCGTGTTATTTTTTTGTAAGGCAAATATGTTATATTTTGGCAATGTATGCTTGCTGGGTTTGTGTAACTCACGATGCTACCCCTTTGTTTTTCAGGTAATGAGTAGAAAATCAAGGGGATAGGGCGATCTTTATGTATATTATAATAAAAAGCATTTTGTATCAACTGAAATGTTGCAAAGGCTTTTTACTTAGGTATTGTAAACTTATATACTTCAAACCGCTTTTGACTATCAATAAAAGTTTTGTATTTTCCAAAATCTTATAAGTTTTTACTGTTTTAAAATGACTCACACCACAGATACACATGTCATATTCCAATATTATATGAATTGTGGATTTGGGGGTGTGACCATACATTTCAAAACATAGAACCAAAAAACCTCTGCTACTACATAATGCAAATTGGTTCAAGATTACTAATATCCAAGTTGTATCTAACAATGTGAACTCACTTATAGGGCAACCAAAATTATTCACTCCCACTCATCTAGCCAAACTTAATAACAATAATGTTAAGCTTCAGTTAACAACAAATTATGCTAACTTCCACATTACTCAAACACAATAAGTAATAAAGTAATAATTCAACCACTTGCTTAATCAAACCGCAATTCGATTTATAAGGACAAAATGGATTATAACTTCACAAGAGACGTGAACCAGCTGGCAAAACAAAACCAAAATGGTTTGCTCACACTCATCCATGCCAAACTTAGTATTAACAAATAATATTTAGTTTCAATCATCTCATTACTCAAACATAATGAATAACATGATCATCATTCAACAAATTGGTTGAACAAAAATCTTAAAAAGATCCATAAGCAACACCATGAATAATTATAATTCTACCAACTGCCTTATCAAATTAGAAACAATTTTAAAGCATCATAAGAATTATAATCTAAAACTAATAGTTGTCCTAAATACCCTTAGACCTACTCCAACCTTGGAGTAAAACTCAAATTTTAAGTTCTAAATACCCTTAGACCTACTCCAAGTCTTGGGGCAAATATGAGTGTTAACCCCAAACTTATTTCTGGGCCAAATTTAGGCTAGGATTCTCCCCTGGGTTAGTAGCCGCCCACCATATATGTGTGTTTTTGTAGTTTTATATATATTTATAAATTCATTGAATCCAACAGCTAAAAATGATCAAATCCAATAGTCAAAAAAAAAAAAAAAAAAAAAATCTAACTGTCCAAGTTTAAATCCAACGGCTAAAGTAATAAAAAAAAAATTGATTTCATGTATTTCGTATTCTTTCATAGTGTTTCACGAGTTTCATGGTGTCGGTTTATTGATTTTTCAATATTTATCAAAATCTAAATATTTTTAGGTTAACATGTTCATAAAATTAAATTAGGATAGTCTACATTATTTTATTTTATTTTTGAAAATGTAACTTTAAGAAAAAAAAATATCTTAAATTCATTTTTTAATAATCTCGGGCTAAAAATTTAACCCAGAAGATTGGAGTAGAAAAACTATTTCTGAGTTAAAAATTTTAGGTTTCAACCCAAGGGTTCGAGATGGTCTTAGACTTATACTCACATTCGAACATATGTGTAATTCAGCGTATTTAAAAAAAAATGAATGAGCACTCATTCAATTTTTTAAATACGGGGTATTACAATCTATCCTCCTTAAAATAAATTTCGTCCTTGAAATTGTAAGACCTTAATCATTGTATAGGTAAGGTAAACAAATCTAAAGTCATAGAAAAAAAATATATATCACAAAAATTATAATAATAGTTGAAGGACATTAATAAATATTTAGTTAGAGTGGTTGACACACCTCGACTGGAGTCGAGGCATGCTGACCAACACCCGAAGGTGACGTAACCAAAAGGAAGGTGATGCATAAAAATATGGATAAATTTAAACCAAAGTAGCATTTATTTAAGCTAATAAAGAGAGTACGCAGTAGTGGGAAAAACCTATAAAACATAAGTAGTCAGAGCATAGATGACAGTACAACCTAAGTAGAGTAATCGAATCTAGTTAAGGTACTTATTACACAATCGGAAATAAGCTCCTACATTTATTTATGGAAATGTCAGAACCGCCAGAGATCCCTCTTACGCCACAGAGAATTCAGCTAAGTCTTGGAGGGGCAAAAAAAAGAAGGTGTGACTGGGCAAAAACAAAGGTTTATAGAATACATTTATTTCCTGAACATACTAACCCATCACCGTAAAACATGTATAGTTTCTAGAAAATCATACTACATATAAGTATGAAATCAAATGTAAATCAACAATAATTCCAGAAATACGCTAATCATAATATCTCAACCATAGCATAATAAAATCAGGTGCTCATCAATCTATGCTAACACATGAGTTCATGCAGAGGGATTCTGACATGAACAGGACTGGGTGTAATCATAATATATGCTTTCGTACTACAATCACCTGAAGACTGGTGCTAGGCGCATCACATATGAGTCCGAGTTGCCTATTGCAACCTAGGACAAGACTTGCACCTACAATAGATCCAAGGTTAGCGTGTGGTGCGATGTGAACATACACGTGAAGCCTGGCCCTAGCCTGGGACAAGTACTACATCGGTGCAAGCATGCATGATGAGTAAGTAAAATGTATATGAACATGCCTGATGCGAAAATTACTTGACACACAAATTAAACCCTATTGATGACAATTGTAGTAATGATGCAAGTAGGGATCGTTCTAGACCGGGGATTAACTAGGGATGCTAATCAACAAATATAAGACTCAAGAATATAAGAAGAAACTTAAAAACACAAAAGTAGGCTTTAAAACACTAAACTAGACTCAAAGAGTTCAAAACACTTTAAGGCACAAACTAAACAAACTTAAACACACTTCGATACAAGAAAGTAAATGGGAGGTATTAGTTTGGATGAGATTGAGATAACAACAAAAAGTAAAACTAAATAGATGGTTTATGGATTAGCTAGAGATCCATTCTTCACACATGACACACTTGTACATGAATTGATTTCCAATTGCTTTTCAATAGATTATGAAACTCAACACCCCAGATTAACCGTGATGCACTAATTAATCCTCAGATTTTCCTTGATTTATTGAATTGGATGAATGCATACGACAATCCAAATTATTCTCCAAAAGTCCTCTACATGAATGCATAATAGAGATACAATCAAAGATCATTACGTTCTATGAAAATCATAAGTGTTAACGAGGCATTCGTAACTATGAATGCATGATACGTTTGCCAAGAATTCAATTAACGCGATTGTGACTAGCAACCTTCACTACCAATGAATATAAACTTGTAACGATTAGGTGAAACTCATTTATATCCTAGCATCAAATTCATGCATGAAAACTAAGTATGCATCCTTAATCAACATACAAGAATTAGTTTTGAAGAAAGTAGTTAATTGAATTGCATTCACAACTTATTAAATCACAATTGGAAGAAATCAATTCATATCTCAAACATGTTCATGGCTTCGAACTTCACCCTAGCTAAGTAAGGGTTTAGTTCCTCATACTTGCAATTAAACAAAAACAATTGATATTAAACATAGAGAAACAAAGTAGAAGACACCTAGAATGCTCCAACAACTCCAATGGAATGGCTAGCACAACTCCAAGCACTCCTCCTTCTTTGCAAGCCTTGGAACTAATGGAAATGTGTATGAATGGCTGTGTGTCTTCCTTGAAGGCTGAATGGTGCTTATATAGAGGTTGGAAATGTCAAGCAATTGCAAGGTAATGGACAAGGGATCTCACGGCAATGAAGGAAGATGCTGCCGCTTTTTGCCTTGTGTGTGTGTGCTGTCTTTGTGCTCTTTCCACCTAGAAATAATCATGCCAAAGCCACCCAAAGCTATAAGTGGGAGACCAACAAGAAATCACTTCATAGTGGTCCAATTTCCTTGCTTTTCTGCTGTCCATTCACTCCCTTTGTGCTGATTCTTTCTTCTTGCCGTGAGTGTGTGTGTGTGTGTGTGTGTGTTGTCCTCATCACTTCCCACTCTTCCATACTTTAATTTCTGATTCCTTGCTGCCCATGTGGTGTGTGTTTTGCTGTTTTCTTTCCTTCTTGCTGCCCATGTGGTGTTTATACTTGCACATGCATGTTCTTCATCCATTTAGCTAGCAATAAACACATTTTCTGCCATCACATGGCAGCTATGATGTTTGAAGTTGTAGGCCAACACTTTGCACACACACATGCAGATTTCTAGCCCTTTGAATCATCAAATTCGTCCATCCTCATGTCTCCATGTTTGCACCATCCAATCTTGGCCCAAAAATGCTCCAAAGTGCTCCAAAATGCACCTTCTTGCATCCTTGGCCCAAAGAACCTACAAACACAAAAAAATGGCTTAAACTACTAACATAACTAAGAACTAAGAACATAAATGCACGAAAACAAACATACTAAGTCGTATAAATATGCTCCTATCAAATTCCCCCACACTTAGCTTTTGCTAGTCCTCGAGCAAAACAAAGAAACAAAACATAAGAACAAAACAAAACCTAAACCTTCCAACATTTACCTTAGGGATTTTCAATGCAACATGACATGCAAAAGATCATCATAACCACATATTTTGGCCTTCCCTACCCTTGAGCACATACTTAATCATAGTCACCACATACTAGTTCACATATAACCAATTAAAACGATGTTTTGAATGTAGTAACATGCCTTAGAGAATTTGCTCAATTCCTTACAAGATACACTCTTATTTTCACTCTGATTTTCTGACTACTCACCCTACACTAGGTGTATGTGAGAAGATTGATGTAAACATTAAAACGAACACTCACATATGTTTATAGCAAAGAAAGTAATTTCTGGAGTTATTAAGCATGTATAGATATGATCTCATGACTGGAATGCTACTACTTAGATGCGAGAACCAGGGACACCATATGCTCGTACCAATCCCAAACTCCACATATTGAAACACATAACACTCAAGATTGAAGTTAAGGGTTGTAACGGGGTTAGGGGTGATTGGCTAACAATGAAAGGTAAGGAAACAAACGTTTTTAAAGCATAATAAGCAAAGTAATGAAATTGATGCTTAGAATTCCCTTTGAATGCAGCAACTAACTTTAAACACAATGGGGTTATTCATTCAACTTTTTAGGGCCGATTTCAACTTTTGGACCCTTTCTACAACAAACAACACTTGTGAGCCTTTCCTCACTTATTTCAAACTCTTTTCTTTTTTTTTTTTTTTTTTTTCTAACCCGTGCCTTATTACTTTCTTTTGGCACACAAAACACAAAAATCTCATTCCCCACACTTGTTTTCTGCATAAGGACAATCAAAAGGAATTCATTTTAAGTTATGCTTCATTATGCTTTAAAAACAAGGGTATGGATAGTCCTAATCTTGGCTAGGTAAGGGAAATGTGGTTTAACAAAGAAAACAGGCTAAACAAGGCTCAACGGGGTTAAACTTAAACAAATATGCACGGGATAAGCTTTTTGGCTCTAGTTCACTACACAACTTCATCTTGAATATGTGTTATGCAAATCAATGTCATGCTTTGAATGGAACGGGCATAAGTTCTAGTATTTGGAACTAAATGATGAAACGCCTTCTAAGTAGCAACCAAGCAAAGAATGATGAGATCATGCAACGACTTTAGAAAACAAAAATGCACAGATTAATAACTCTCCAAAGAACGTATTAGGCTCAAGTCTCTCAAGGTTGTAGTGTTAGTTTGAGTTCCTTCCTTCAAGCATGTTACAAAAACTGATTTTTTTCTTTGTGATTACATGTGAATTCGTAAACTATAATTATAACCAAGCATAAATCAAGAGCATATCAAACTTCCATCCATGTTTATAACTTTCTTTAACAGTCATGCAATTAAAAACCAAATCCTCATTATTTGTGTTGGAAGGTACCCTAAGACACAAACAAACACACAAAAACAACTCTTTTTGGCTTTTTCAAAACAATTTTTTCAAATTTTTGTCAAATTTTCGGATTTTTATGTCAAAACATACTAACATGCTTAAAAACACACTAAAAACACTTAAAACAGCAAGAAACAACATTGTAAGTGATAGGTGAATAAAATCCCACGAAAATCATGCAACAGCAACTTGTTTACCCCACCACACTTAAATCTAACATTGTCCTCAATGTTTCAAACATAAACTCACACAAAAGCAAACAAACAAACAACGAGGAAACATGATAAACATGGCAAAGTAAAAGCAACAGAGAGGAGGGTTAAAGAACGCAAACACCTGGTTTTGGAGTCGGAAATTCCTAGGTCTTCTTTATTTCCATGGGTTGCCTCCCAAGAAGCGCTTTCTTTAACGTCGTGCAGCCGGACGTCTATCATTCATCAATGATCTTTGGTGCCCACGACATGGAGGGATAGATCCTCCACCACATGCTCCTCAAACAGGTCGTAATAGGGCTTCAATCGATGCCCATTAACCTTGATTTCATGTCCTGTTTTCAAGCTTTGGACTTGGACTGCACCATGAGGAAAGACATTAGTAACAATAAATGGCCCAATCCACTTGGAACGTAACTTACTGGGGAATAACCGAAGGCAAGAGTCAAATAGGAGCACTTTCTGCCCCTTGGAGAATGTTTTGGTACGAAGCATCTTGTCATGATACGCCTTGGTCTTGTCCTTGTAAATTCGAGCGTTCTCATAAGCGTCATGCCTAATCTCCTCGAGTTCATTTAGTTGGAGCTTTCTATGCACCCCGGCTGCATCTATGTCCATGTTGAAGGTCTTCACAGCCCAATGCGCCCTATGTTCCAATTCAACGGGCAAATGACATGGTTTACCATAAATGAGGCGAAAAGGTGACATACCTAGAGGGGTTTTGTAGGCCGTACGATAGGCCCACAATGCATCGTCCAAGCGCAAACTCCAATCTCTCCTTGAAGGCCCCACGGTTTTCTCAAGAATTTGCTTGATCTCCCGATTTGAAACTTCCGCTTGCCCATTGGTTTGAGGATGATAAGGGGTGGATACCTTATGCGTCACTTTGTACTTCTTGAGCAAAGCTTCAATGGTTCGATTACAAAAGTGAGAGCCTCCATCACTAATGAGAACTCTAGGCATGCCAAACCTAGCAAAGATATTAGTTTTCACAAAATCTGCAACAACCTTTGAATCGTTAGTCCGGGTGGCTTTGGCTTCCACCCATTTGGAAACATAATCAACAGCTAGCAAGATATAAGTGAAACCAAAAGATGGAGGGAAAGGACCCATGAAATCTATACCCCAAACGTCAAAAATTTCAACAAAAAACAAAGGTTGCTGCGGCATTTGATCCTTGGTACCTATATTTCCCATTCTTTGGCAGCGATCACAAGTTAGACAGAAAGTTCTAGCATTTTTAAACAGTGTGGGCCAATAAAATCCACATTCAAGAACCTTTAATGCCGTTCTTTGAGTGCCAAAGTGTCCCCTACAAGCATAAGTGTGACAAAAGGTTAGAATAGCATTAAACTCAGAATCGTGTACACACCTACGTATAACTTGGTCAGGGCAATACTTCCACAGATAAGGATCATCCCACACATAAAAACGTGCATCTTTTCGAAGTTTATCACATTGATGCTTGGTGAGATTGCTAGGAACTTGTTTAGACACTAAGTAGTTCACCAAATCAGCATACCACGGTTCACTTACCTTGACGGACATCAGTTGCTCATCTGGGAATGTCTCTATGATAGGCACGGCATCCTCCTCATGCACCATACGGTTCAAGTGGTCAGCCACCACGTTTTCACTTCCCTTCTTATCCCGGATTTCGATATCGAACTCTTGGAGAAGAAGCATCCAACGAATGAGTCGTGGTTTGGCTTCCTTCTTGGTGAACAAATACTTCAATGCTGCATGGTCAATATAAATAATAACTTTAGTACCAAGCAAATAAGAATGAAATTTGTCTAAAGCAAATACAACAGCAAGAAGTTCTTTTTCAGTGGTAGAATAATTCAATTGTGCATCATTTAAAGTCCGAGAGGCATAATAGATAACATGCGGCCTCTTTTCCTTCCTTTGCCCCAAAACAGCTCCTAATGCATAATCGGAAGCATCACACATAAGCTCAAAAGGAAAGCTCCAATCCGGTGGAACTATGATAGGGGCCGAAGTTAGCATTTCTTTGAGGTGATTGAACGCCTTCTCACACTCCTCGTTGAAGTTAAATGCCACATCTTTCTGGAGGAGACGGCAAAGAGGGTTTGAGATCTTGGAGAAGTCCTTGATAAATCGCCTATAAAATCCTGCATGACCAAGAAACGAACGAATCTCTCGAACCGAAGTAGGAGAGGGTAAGTAGCGTATAAGATCTATTTTCGATTTATCCACTTCAATTCCTCTTTCTGAAACAATATGCCCTAGAACTATGCCTTGTCTAACCATAAAGTGACATTTTTCCCAATTAAGCACAAGGTTAGTTTCTACACATCGTTTCAAAATTTTTGTGAGATTTTCCAACCAACCATCAAATGAATCACCAAACACACTGAAATCATCCATAAATACCTCAATAATCTTTTCCACAAAATCTGAAAAGATACTTACCATAGACCTTTGAAACGTGGCCGGAGCATTGCATAAACCAAAAGGCATGCGACGATAAGCAAAAGTACCAAAGGGGCATGTGAAAGTTGTCTTTTCTTGGTCATCCGGCGCTATGACAATCTGATTATATCCAGAATAACCATCAAGGAAACAATAAAAAGAATGACCAGCTAACCTTTCAAGCATTTGATCAATGAACGGCAAAGGGAAGTGGTCCTTCCTTGTGGTGGCGTTGAGCTTCCTATAATCAATGCACACTCTCCAACCTGTTTGGATACGGGTTGGCACAAGCTCATTCTTGGCATTTTTCACCACTGTCACTCCGGACTTCTTCGGAACACATTGCACCGGTGATACCCAACGACTATCAGAGATCGGATAAATTACTCCACAATCAAGAAGTTTGATAATCTCCTTTTTCACAACTTCCATCATTGGAGGGTTGAGACGGCGCTGAGCCTCTCGAGTTGGTTTAGCCCCCTCCTCTAGAAGTATGCGATGCATGCACGTAGTCGGGCTTATTCCCCTAATATCGGCCAAAGTCCACCCAATGGCCGTCTTGTGCTCTTTCAACACTCGGATCAACTTCTCCTCCTCTATGGCCGTGAGTGATGAGGAGACAATGACGGGTAATGTCTCGTTATCTCCCAGAAAGACGTACTTTAAATGATCGGGCAACGGTTTAAGCTCAAGTACGGGTGCCTGAGTTACTGAGGGTAACAACTTATTAGTGGAGACTGAAATTGAAATTGGGTTAGAAGGCTTACCATGATATTGAGGTAGTGACTCAAGGGCAGCCACTATCTCGGCCTCCTCCACACTTCTAGGCACGGCAAAACCAGATTTTTGCCCAATTCCTTGTGCAATTGTTGTTTCAAGTGTATCCCTCTCCAAACAATCGAGAAAATCCTGCGCCAAATCATCAATTATATCAATAGAAAAGCAAGAATGATCATCTTTAGGAAATTTAATACTTTCAGAAAGATTGAAATTAATGACTTCCCCATCAAATTCCATCGTTAAAGTTCCTTTAAACACATCTATCTTGGTGCGGGCTGTTTTCATGAAGGGCCTCCCTAATAGAATCGGCAATGGGGTGGAATGGGGTGAATCTTCCATGTCAAGCACGTAAAAATCCGCTGGAAAAATCAAGTTACCAACCTGCACCAAAACATTTTCCAAAACACCCTTTGGATATGCATTAGAACGATCGGCTAATTGAATTATCACACCATCATTTTTAAGCTCACCTAAGTTCATAGATGCATAAATAGAGTATGGCATAACATTAATTGAAGCCCCTAAGTCTAACATGCATTGTTCAAACTTAGTATTACCAATAACGCATGGAATTGTAAAACTACCCGGATCTTTGCATTTAGGGGGTAATTTCCTTTGTAACACAGCAGAGACATTTTCACTTACTTGAACCACCTCTTTGTTCAAAATCCTTCTCCTTGTTGTACAAAGTTCTTTAAAAAACTTAGCATACCTCGGGACTTGCTTAATCGCATCAAGGAGTGGGATATTGACTTGAACTTTCCGAAAGGTATCTAGAATGTCCTTCTCAGCTTCTTCCTTCTTTGATTGCCTAAACCTGCCAGGAAAGGGCACATTTAGTGGAATAGAACTAGAAAAAGTTGAATTGGGACTTACCTTGGTGGTTTGGGACGGTTTAGGAGAACTAGATGAATTCAGCAAGGTTTGGTCATCCTTGGCCTTGGGCTTTGCTCCCTGTGCTTCTTCTTGCAGCAACTTGTCCTCCTCGTCTTGACTTGATTTGGATGTATTTGAGTCCGTTCCAACCTGTTTACCACTTTTTAACATGATGGCCTTAGCGGTTTCAAATCCTCCCTTTGGGTTCATAACTGTTGAACTAGGCAATCTGCCTTGTTCTTTAATTTGCCCCATAAATTCTGCAATTTGACCCATTTGCTTCTCCAAATTGTCCACCCGTTTGTCTTGGATTTGTCTCTCCTTATTTTGAGTTTGTACTTCCTGCGTCAAAGTAGTAAGTAACTTAACAACTTGATCATTATCCAAAGACATACCTGAGGTTGTTGGGGCAGATTGCACTTGGTTTTGATTGGGGACGAATGGCTTTGTATAAAAGCCCGGTGGTTGCTGCCTAAATCCTCCTTGTTGTTGGGGTTGTTGAGGATCCCGCCATTTGAAATTTGGATGGTCTCTCCACCCCGGATTGTAGGTATTAGAGTATGGATCATGGCGTGGTTGATTTTGGTTCCCAAAACCCACGGCATTGGCAGATTCCCAACCCCTATTCTCAATCAATTGAGGGCATTGATCATTGGCATGTCCTTGCATAGAGCACACGCCACACACACTTGGTCCATGAATCTTCATTCCTTCGGCCAACTGAGAAACAATAGAAGTAAGGTTAGCTAATTGGGATTGAATTTTGGGCATAGAACTTACCTCATTCACTTGTGGCCATGGGGGGTCTCTTTGTCCAACACCTTCGTATTGTTGTGCATTATGTGCTCGGTTGGCAATTAGAACTTTTGCAGCCCCTGGAGTTTTATCCACCAACGCACCTCCCGCCGAGGCATCAAGCATTTGGCGTTCCATGGGAAGGAGTCCTTCGTAGAAGTATTGAATGAGCAGCTCCTCCTTCATTTGATGCTGTGGACAAGAAGCAACAAGTGATTTAAAACGTTCATAATAAGAAGGAAATGATTCACCTCGATCTTGTTGGATGCCACTAATCCGTTTCCTCAAGAGAATGACTCTTGAAGTTGGGAAAAACTTCTCCAAGAAAGCTCTTTTCATACTATCCCAAGATGTAACTGTTCCGGGTGCTAACTCGTAAAGCCAATCCTTCGCCTTTTCCAAAAGTGAGAATGGAAAAGCCTTCATCATCAGAATGTTCCCGTCGACATTTATGGGTGTCATGCTCGAACAAACAACCTCGAATTCCTTGAGATGCTTGTTTGGCTCTTCCATGGAAAGCCCATGGTATTTCGGAATGTGGTGCAACAAGCTTGACTTCAACTCGAATTCATCGGTCTTGCCTTGGGCAGCAGCGGGGTATTGAATGCATAATGGTGCGGCATTGGTCAACCCCGAGGCCGAAAGCTCTTTAATGGTCCGATTGTCCGCTGCCATAACTTCTTCTTTCACTTCTTCAAACTCAGATTCGGCCTCTGAACTTGAACTAGGTTCACTAGGTTCGGGATGCCTCCTCTTTCTTTTCAAATCACGTTCAAAATCGTTGTTAAAGTCCAAGATATGCAAAGTTTGAGAACTCCGCGTCATGCATTAGTACCTAAACCAAGAAAACACAACAAAATAAGAAACTAGGTAAATAACACTAAAAACACACGACAAAAACACAAGGGATTAGCAATTTTGCTAATCCCCGGCAACGGCGCCAAAATTTGATGCGAAAATTACTTGACACACAAATTAAACCCTATTGATGACAATTGTAGTAATGATGCAAGTAGGGATCGTTCTAGACCGGGGATTAACTAGGGATGCTAATCAACAAATATAAGACTCAAGAATATAAGAAGAAACTTAAAAACACAAAAGTAGGCTTTAAAACACTAAACTAGACTCAAAGAGTTCAAAACACTTTAAGGCACAAACTAAACAAACTTAAACACACTTCGATACAAGAAAGTAAATGGGAGGTATTAGTTTGGATGAGATTGAGATAACAACAAAAAGTAAAACTAAATAGATGGTTTATTGATTAGCTAGAGATCCATTCTTCACACATGACACACTTGTACATGAATTGATTTCCAATTGCTTTTCAATAGATTATGAAACTCAACACCCCAGATTAACCGTGATGCACTAATTAATCCTCAGATTTTCCTTGATTTATTGAATTGGATGAATGCATACGACAATCCAAATTATTCTCCAAAAGTCCTCTACATGAATGCATAATAGAGATACAATCAAAGATCATTACGTTCTATGAAAATCATAAGTGTTAACGAGGCATTCGTAACTATGAATGCATGATACGTTTGCCAAGAATTCAATTAACGCGATTGTGACTAGCAACCTTCACTACCAATGAATATAAACTTGTAACGATTAGGTGAAACTCATTTATATCCTAGCATCAAATTCATGCATGAAAACTAAGTATGCATCCTTAATCAACATACAAGAATTAGTTTTGAAGAAAGTAGTTAATTGAATTGCATTCACAACTTATTAAATCACAATTGGAAGAAATCAATTCATATCTCAAACATGTTCATGGCTTCGAACTTCACCCTAGCTAAGTAAGGGTTTAGTTCCTCATAATTGCAATTAAACAAAAACAATTGATATTAAACATAGAGAAACAAAGTAGAAGACACCTAGAATGCTCCAACAACTCCAATGGAATGGCTAGCACAACTCCAAGCACTCCTCCTTCTTTGCAAGCCTTGGAACTAATGGAAATGTGTATGAATGGCTGTGTGTCTTCCTTGAAGGCTGAATGGTGCTTATATAGAGGTTGGAAATGTCAAGCAATTGCAAGGTAATGGACAAGGGATCTCACGGCAATGAAGGAAGATGCTGCCAGCTTTTTGCCTTGTGTGTGTGTGCTGTCTTTGTGCTCTTTCCACCTAGAAATAATCATGCCAAAGCCACCCAAAGCTATAAGTGGGAGACCAACAAGAAATCACTTCATAGTGGTCCAATTTCCTTGCTTTTCTGCTGTCCATTCACTCCCCTTGTGCTGATTCTTTCTTCTTGCCGTGAGTGTGTGTGTGTGTGTGTTGTCCTCATCACTTCCCACTCTTCCATACTTTAATTTCTGATTCCTTGCTGCCCATGTGGTGTGTGTTTTGCTGTTTTCTTTCCTTCTTGCTGCCCATGTGGTGTTTATACTTGCACATGCATGTTCTTCATCCATTTAGCTAGCAATAAACACATTTTCTGCCATCACATGGCAGCTATGATGTTTGAAGTTGTAGGCCAACACTTTGCACACACACATGCAGATTTCTAGCCCTTTGAATCATCAAATTCGTCCATCCTCATGTCTCCATGTTTGCACCATCCAATCTTGGCCCAAAAATGCTCCAAAGTGCTCCAAAATGCACCTTCTTGCATCCTTGGCCCAAAGAACCTACAAACACAAAAAAATGGCTTAAACTACTAACATAACTAAGAACTAAGAACATAAATGCACGAAAACAAACATACTAAGTCGCATAAATATGCTCCTATCAATGCCATGACAATTTATAAATCTCAACAATATAATAGCACTTTCTGAATGAAATAAAACATGGCATGAAAGGCATAATATCAATCCAAAAGCATTTGTGGAAACTATAAAACTTTCTACATAATATATATAAAAACTAATGCCCACTCACTGATACATAGTCGGATCGTAGCCTCCTAGCTTTGCTTGACCTTGTACCTCCTTGGGATAATTCTCTACTATAGGCAAAACAACTATAGGCAAAACAACTATAGTAATTAATTAATTAGGACATACCTTAAATGGCTAGGAAAATCCCCCATAGTTTGCTCAAACAGAGGGTTTAAATATACGAAAACATTTTACTCGACGTCACGGAGCCATACACGTTGACCACGAGGTCTCACGCACCCTCACGCGTCGCCAAGTCACACCCTCACTTGTGCCCATGCGTAGGCCACATGCCTGCACGCGCTAGCAAATCTCCAGCAAATATTCCGTTAAATCTAACGGCGTCAATTAATACCTTAACGACATTAGAATATTCCGTTAGCTTAACAAAATATTCCTCATTCTTCTCCAGTAGAGCTTCGCCGCCGTCTGGTTCGCTGGATTTCGGAAAATTTTGCCTAGATTTTGTAAAAACTTTAAAACTTCATAACTTTCTCATTTTTCAACCATTTTTGATGTACTTTATATGGAAATAAGGCTTGAGAAGAGAAGAACAATATTGTACCTTTTAAAAGTCCAAAAAGTGAAAGGAAATGGACTGAAAATAGCTCGAAAGTCTCGAACTTAACTCCAACTTCCTAAAGCCGTGTGTTTACACGTTGGCTCGACTTCAAACTTAGGCTAGGAACACCAGGGGGTTGTTTAGTTGCATCTAGACCAACCAAAACCTTGTAACTCGAATGAAAAGTTGTCGGAGAACTTACACCCTAACCGGAGCTCCGAGTTGGAAGCTCAAAACTCAATCATTTTATAATTGATTCGTACGGATGGACTCGTGGTAATGAGGGGAGTACGATGGTGGTGGTTTGAGGTTCGATCTGTGAGGTTTTATGATGGTGTTTGGTTGTTGCAGAAGGAAGATAGGCTCGGCGTGAGAAGAAATAGAAGAAGAGAGAGAGAGAGAATGAGACAATTTCTGATTAGCTGAAAAAGTGAGGGAAGTGAAGTGATTGGTGAGTCAGTATGGTCATGAGATGGATTTTAAAGAGAGAAAGTGATAAGATTTGGTACAATATAAAAATACATAATCTGGCTCACCCTATCAAAAATGGTATTCCCAACACTAACTAATTAACACACGCGTGTACAATTCTACCTGTTGTTAACACACTTTAACTAAGCGTAACTTCTTCGTTACAAATCCAATTCGGGTCTAACTCACGCTCTGTATTCGTAACAACGAGTACCATGTTTACGATAATAGGAAGAATAAATAAACTGAATAACTATGTCCACATTAGGTTCCACTTTGCCAACAAGGGCATAATCGTCATTTTACACATTCGGGAAGGAATAACATGAAAAATTAGGGATGGGTCATTACAGTGGTTGCATGGAGACTACCTTTCCATAAAAGTGGATTGCAATTCTCCAATTATAGTGCCTTCCAACTCTTGCATATAACACCTTTATAATAAACCTGAGAGGAAAACAAAATTAGTTTCTTAACTGAAAATCACTTAATAATAAAATGTTGTATATGTTAGGCGTCGGGGGAAGGACTTAAATATACAATTAGGCGTTGGGGGAAGTGCCTATATAACAATGTGAAATTGAGAATTTAATTATGAAAATTGGGTTTAATGGATGAACGAAAGTTACCTCATATTCTAAGGTACAAATCCAAGTGGTATAGGCATGGTATGGGATGTGCAGCCTTGGGTGCCTTAGGTATGCGTTAGCGGGAGTAGAAGAGAGTGAGTACATTCATGCATCTTATTTGCATATATTTTATGCATTGAAAGAATTGTTACATTCTAACTATTATTCAATTGGTAGTTTTTTGTTGTGAATTAAATTGTGCACTAATGTTATTCTACTGCATATTTGTTAAATTTTATGCAAAATTTTGTTATATGATGTTTTGTGTAATTAGCTCCAAATAATTTTATTTTAATTTTTTTCACCATGTCTTGGTTATAGAATTTATTTCTTTAGCTAAGATATGACTCACACCCTAATTCGTGAATAGTCCTTATTCGCGGATGGGGGCATGACAATATGATTCTCCCACTTGAGCATAAGGTGAATGTATTACACAATTGTTTCCCGATTTCTCTCCTGATAATGCATCGTTCAGGGGAGTGGATCATGTAAACCTTATATGTATATTCTCATCTCTACTTAGCACGAGGCCTTTTGAAAGCTCACTGGCTTCGAGTTCTATTGGAACTCCGAAGTTAAGCGAGTTCGTTCGAGAGTAATCCTAGGATGGGTGACCCATTGAAAAGTTATCGTGTGAGTTCCTAGAAACAAAACTGTGAGGGCGTGGTCGGGGCCCAAAGCGGACAATATCGTGCTACGGCGGAGTCGAGCCCGGAATGTGGTGAGGCCTTGGGCCGGGATGTGATAATTTGGTATCTGAGCCAATCCCTGGTCGAGAGTGTGCCGTGTGAGTTCCCAAAAACAAAATCGTGAGGGCGTGGTCGGGGCCCAAAGCGGACAATATCGTGCTATAGCGGAGTCGAGCCAGGAATGTGGTGGGGGCCCGGACTGGGATGTGATAATTTGGTATTTAAGCCAATCCCTGGCCGAAAGTGTGCCAATAAGGAAGTCGGGCCCCTAAGGGGGGTGAATTGTAACATCCGACATCGCCCAGGGGAGTGAATCATGTAAGTCTTATATGTATATTCCCATCTCTACCTAGCACGAGGCCTTTTGGAAGCTCACAAGCTTCAGGTTCCATCGGAACTCCGAAGTTAAGCGAGTTCGTGCGAGAGCAATCTCAGGATGGGTGACCCACTAGGAAGTTCTCGTTTGAGTTCCCAGAAACAAAATCGTGAAGGCGTGGTCGGGGCCCAATGCGGACAATATCGTGCTACGGCGGAGTCGAACCTGGGATATGGTGGGGGCCCGGCCAGGATGTGACACTGGCTCGAAATAGACAATAAGCCGAAAAAACGATAAAATTTAGTTTTGCAGTAAATTCCAGGATCTAACAAAAAAGAAATTAAAAATAATAAAGCTCCACAGTATATTATGGATTTATAAAACATAAACCAACCAAATATTCAACTTTGCAGTTAATTATAGATTCTAAAACAAAGGAAATTAAAAGAATTCAGCATTATTTGTAGTAAACTAGTCTTCATGTCCTCCTTTGCAAAATTTGTATAGCCCCAAATTAATCAAAACAAAATCTAGCTAATGTGTATACATATGTATATCTTAAAAACGTATATATATGGAGATTGATATAGAAAGGGAGGGATAGAGCACTGGTGAAACCAAAAGAGAATTTAGGTATGAGTATCTATGATGGCGAAACTGGCCAGGAAAGGCTAGTTTCCTCAGAGCATTGATGAGTCAATTCTATACTATATATTATTCCCTATTCTTGGTATGTTTTGGTTATTATTTTGATGTTTTGCTATGTGTTTTTAATGTAGGACATGCGAACTTGTTTTGAGCATAAAGTAATCAAACGGTGGAATTTTTGAGTGATTCCAATTGGAACTGGTTCGTGAATCTGTCAAAAATGTTGTATCAAAATTTCATAATTTTATCCCGAAGCATTTGATCATGGCGAATTAATTTATGCCCAGTTTGCTGTTCATTTCCACGAAGTTTAATGTTAAAATCCTTTGCATATTTGTTAATGTTTCAAAATAGAAAGTCACAACCAAAAATAATTAAACAAGTAATAAAATTGACAATCAAGCAGAATAAATGGGTTGCCTCCCTTAAAGCGCTTGCTTTAACGTCTTCCAGCCGGACGATGAACACAATTACTCCCCACTGGAGCCCACGGCATGCAAGGGAATGTCCTCCACAACATGCTCAACAAAGTTCTCATAGATTACATCCTTGAACGGAAATGGATAGTGATGTTTGTTGATGGGTGCGTTGTGTTGCCTAAGGTTCATGTTCATACGCCCACCATCGGGGATTTGCTTGGGTACCTGCACCAAAGAAGGGAACCACCTATCAACTTTAATGGAAATTGGATTTGGATTAGGTGGCTTACCTATGTGTTGTGATGAAGTGGCAGCAATGTGAACATTCTTCCCCATGGTGCGTTCGGCCAATTTGAGCATTTTGAGAGCAGTGGCCGTATGGTCCTTGTGCGCCACTCCAATTCCCTCGTCTTGCATGGTTCTTGATGCATCCTTTGTGCCTGGTGCTGAACGGTCCAGTCCTATCTTTTCAATTTTATCAATGGCACGACAAGAATGAACAACATTAGGAGTCTCAATGGATTCAGAAATTTTGAAACTAATCATGTCACCACCAAATGCCATAGTGACTAATCCTTTGGCCACATCAATCTTCGTTTGAGCCGTTTTCATGAATGGCCTTCCAAGGAGGATGGGCAATGAAGGGGCATGGTCCGATTCATCCATTTCGAGGACATAGAAATCTGCCGGGAAGATTAAATGATCAACCTGCACTAAAACGTCTTCCAAAACTCCCTTTGGATAAGCGTTAGATCTATCGGCCAATTGTATGATTACACCATCATTTTTCAATGCTCCTAAGTTCATAGATGCATAAATGGAATATGGCATAACATTTATAGAAGCACCTAAATCAAGCATGGCAGATTTGAAACGGGTATTACCAATGACACACGGAATTGTAAAACTCCCCGGATCTTTGCATTTGGGGGGTAGTTTATGTTGCAAGATGGCGGAGACATTCTCACTTACATGTACCACCTCTTTCTCCCGGACACGTTTCTTTGTTGTACAAAGCTTCTTTAAACACTTGGCATACTTCGGGATTTGCTTTATGGCATCAAGGAGGGGAATGTTGACATGCACCTTTCTAAATGTCTCTAGAACATCTTTTTCCTCCTCTTCGTTCTTTGATTGCAAAAATCTGCTAGGAAAGGGGACATTGGGCAGATTAGTGTTCGAAATCACAACATTTGGAACATTCTTACCTGAGGTGGACGGATGGGATGTCTTAGATGGCTGCGGCATGGGTGATGGTACCCTTGCCGTGGGGTAGGTGTTCTCATCTTCTTCGAGTTGTATCTTCTCATCTTCCTTGTTTCTCACCTCTTTTCCACTTCGTAATGTGATAGCCTTTGCAGATTCGAAGCCACCCTTTGGATTGACCACCGTAGTGCTTGGTAACTTACCATTTTCACGGAATTGCCCCAAAAATTCGGCCATTTGGCCCATTTACTTCTTCAGCTCATTAACCTCCTTTGCTTGGTTCTGCATTCCCTGCGCCATGGTGGTTAGTAACTGATATGTTTTATCATCATTCATAGACGTACCTGGGTTAGTTTGGGAAGATTGTGCCTGAGGAGGTGGTTGTGGTTCCATTGGCCTTGGAAAGAAACCCGGGGGTTGTCGGAATCCACTTTGTTGGCCATATTGTGGTGCATCTCTCCATCTGAAATTGGGGTGGTCACGCCATCCCGGGTTGTATGTATTGGAGAAATGATCATTCCTTGGTTGGTTTTGATTCCCATAACCCACAGCATTGGCCGATTCCCATCCTCCATTCTCAATTAATTGAGGGCATTGATCAGATTGGTGTCCTTGAATGGAGCATACACCACAGATTGTAGTTCCTTGCGTTTTGGGGCCTTCAACCAACTGCGATAACATAGACGTAAGGTTAGCCATTTGGGATTGTAACTCAGAAATAGAACTTACCTCATTGACATGATGTGGCCGTGGGGTGTCTCTTTGCCCAACACCTTCATATTGTTGTGCATTGAGTGCTCGATTCGCAATGAGAGTTTTGGCATCCCTAGGTGTCTTATCCACTAGAGCTCCTCCCACGGAAGCATCCAACATTTGCCGTTCAAGTGGTAAAAGACCTTCGTAAAAGTATTGAAGAAGTAACTCCTCCTTCATCTGATGCTGTGGACAAGAAGCAACAAGTGATTTAAATCGTTCATAATAAGATGGAAAAGATTCACCTTGGCTTTGCTGAATTCCACTTATTTTTTTACGAAGAAGAATGATGCGAGAAGTTGGGAAAAACTTCTCCAGAAACGCCCTCTTCATACTCTCCCAAGATGTAACTGTACCGGGAGCCAACTCGTATAACCAATCCTTGGCTTTGTCCATTAAAGAGAATGGAAAAGCCTTTATCTTTAAAATACTTCCGTCAACGGTAACCGGAGTCATACTTGAGCACACCACTTCAAATTCCTTCAAATGTTTGTTCGGATCCTCCATGGAAAGCCCATGGAACTTTAGAATGTGGTGGAGCAAACTTGACTTTAACTCGAACTCTTCGGTTTTACCTAGAGCAGCCATGGGATATTGGATACACAATGGTGCGGCATTATCCAAACCCGAGGCGGCAAGCTCCTTGAGTGTATGGTTGTCCATGGCTATACCTTGCTCTTCTCCACCCACTTGTGCCGTGGCCTTCTCTTCAACCTCAAATTCTTGCTCTTCTAATTCAGGCTCGGGACTAGGAGGATTAGACTCTTGCAATTTCTTTTTCCTTCTCAAAGTCCTCTCAAAATCACCGTCAAAGTCGGAGATATGCTCACGAACAGGTTGTGAGCTACGGGTCATAAACTAGTACCTAAAAACAAAGAAAACAAAACAAATCAGCAACTTAAACAGAAACTTAAACAAAATACAATAATTCGAAAGAAAACAATCCAAGAGATTAGCAAAGTTGCTAATCCCCGGCAACGGCGCCAAAATTTGATGCGAAAAATAAGTTAACACACAAAATTAAACCCTCTTTTTATCAAATGTAGTAAAGTATGTAAGTAGGGATCGTTCTAGGCCGGGGATTAGGAGGGATTGCTAAACACTTGAAAACTGACTTAAAAACATAAAAACAAAATTTAAAACACTAAACTAGACTCAAAGAATGCAAAACTATACTTTAAAATACTTAAACAAACATAAAACTCAAAACAGCAACCTAATGACTCAAAACTGCCTAAAAACCACTTTCTGGGCAGTTTTGAGAACCTAACAAGAACTTGGACGAAGTTGGATGAAAACTTGAATCAAAACACTTAGAAACACAAATCAAAACACTTTCTAACTAATCTAAGACTTCAAAATAAAGGGGGATTTGTTTTGGACGAAAATTGAAAACAAAACAGAAACTTTAAAACAAAACAGATTGTAAAACGTTTTTGGATGAAAAGGATGGATAAAAGGCTAGTTAGGAGGTTCTTCTCCACACATGACACACTTGCAAACAAAATGATTTTCAGTTGTTCTTTCAATAAATTATGAAACTCAACACCCCAAGTTAATTAGATACGCTTAAATTAACCTTCAAGTTCTCCTTAAGTTAATGAATTGGATGGAAAAGCGCATACAGCAATTCAAAGCATTCCTCAAAGGTTCCTTACGTGATGAGCACAATAAAGATACAATCAAGAATCATGAAGCACAATGAGAACTATAAGTGTTGACGAGGCATTCGTTACTATGATGAGCATGAAACTAGTGCCAAGAATTCATTCAACGCGATCGTTTTCAAGCGACCTTCACTACTTGTGATTATAAGATTGTAACTATTAGGTGAAACTCCCTCATAATCTAGCATCATATTCATGCATGAAAACTAAGCGTGCACTCTCAATCAACATACACAAATAAGTTATCAATCAAGTAGATGAACAAATTGAATCTGCAACTTATGAAATAACAACTGAATGTAATCAAATCATATTGCAAGCATGTACATGGTTTCAAATCACCCCCAACTAAGGGGGTTTAGTTCCTCATTCTTGCAATACAAAGATACATAAAATTAGACATTAAAATCAAAGGAAAGAAAACACCTAAAATGCTCCAACTTGGAAAGCAAGTGCATCAATGGATCTCCCTTCCTCTTTGTTGCGGCATGAAGCTTGTGGACAGATTTTTGGGTGGATTTATGGTGTAGAATGGATGGGGAATGATATGGAGGGGTTTAGGGTGAGTGTGGAAGAGTGTTTGATGGTTGGAAGGTGGTAGAGAACTAGGCAAAAAGGGTGGAAGAATGTGGAGTGGCTGTTATGTTTTCTAGGCACTAGAATGGTGTTTTTGGGGTGTTTTGCTTCCTAGGGTGTGTATGGACGAATTTCTGTGATAAAATGATGAATATGGGGGATTGTTCTTTGGCCAAGGGGTGTAAACATGTATTTATAGGCCCCAAAAACCTTAGAAAATCAGGTTAGGCTAGGGATGAAATGCATGGCAAGTTGGTGTGTGTGGTGTGCAATGGTCCAAGGGTGAAAATGAAGTGATGATGCAAAGTGTGAAGGGTAAAATGGAGTGGTGTTGCAGCTAGGGAGCATGAATGATTGTGTACATTGCATAGAGATGGAAAGGGAGGTGAAATGTGTCAACAAATGGGTCAAAGGTGCAACAACATGTGTGACACATGCCATTGGATTCCAAATGTGAATGATGGAGCATCAATTGGTGCATGTAATGGATGTAAAGATTGTCTAAAATCTAATGGGTGAAGGGAACAAGAGGTATCAAGCAATTGAGTGAAATAATTAAATGAATTAAAGCATGAAATCAGAAATTATGTAGGGGACAAGAGTGATCAAGCATGGCATGGGAATCCAAAGGGAATTCTATGTGTTTTGCATGGCAAGGAGTGTGCAACTTGGAGTGACATTTTTGGGCTGAATTCTTTATCTTTTGGACACTAATTTTTCACATTCTTGGCCTCTTTAGTTCTCAAATTCGTCCATCCACTTTGGCCCATGCATTTGCTATCCATTCCAAGCCCGAAACATGCTCCAAAGGCCTCCAAAATGCATCTTCTTGCATACTTTGTACTTAGAGTCTTTCACTTTGCATGTGGGCTTCTTTGCATGTGTATGAGTTGTCATTGTTTATCCTTGCAATTACACACACACACTTGCACACACATATGCCCAAAATGTCCATCCTCATGCATGCAATCCATTTGAGCCCAATATTGATCCAACATGCACCAAAATGCACTTTTCTTGCCAAGGTTGTTATTAAGACCTACAAACAAATGAAAATGGCTTTAAACACTAAACTAACTAAAGAAACACAACGTAAACGCACAAGAACAAGCCAATTAAGTCGCATAAATATGCTCTTATCACACACTAACACAAAAGAGGGTAAAATGCAACAAGTTTAACTAAAAAAATATCATAAAGGGATTAGGAATGGATGCAACAAGTTTGTCAACTTCAATTCCATTGCTAGATATTACATTACCCAACACAACACCTTGTTTCACCATGAATTGACACTTTTCCCAATTGAGAACCAAATTTGTTTCCTGACATCTTTGAAGCACTAAAGACAGATGGTTAAGGCAATTATCAAAAGAAGAATGGTGCGAATAATATAAGCACACAAATTAAACCCTCTTTTGACAATTGTAGCAAAGTATGTAAGTAGGGATCGTTCTAAACCGGGGATTAGGAGGGCTTGCTAAAACCTCTAAACTGACTAAAAAACAAAAAGAAACAAAGTTAAAAATGTAAACAAAAGACTTTTAAAACAAGAAAGTAAAAGGGGGATTTGGGTTTGGTGAAGTTGAAAGTAAAACAAATAAACTAAAACTTAAATAGATTTTTAGCTAGGCAGATTATAAAACGAATTTGAGAAATAAGATGATGGATGGATTAGTTAGAGGTCCGTTCTTCACACATGACACACTTGTACATGAATCGATTTCCAATTGCTTTTCAATAAACTATGATGCTCAACACCCCAGATTGACCGTGATGCACAAATTAACCCTCAGATTTTCCTTTACTTATTGAATTGGATGAATGCATGCGACAATCCAAATTATTCTCTAAAAGTCCCCTATATGAATGCATAATAGAGATACAATCAGAGATCATTACGTTCAATGAAAATCATAAATGTTGACGAGGCAATTGTAACTATGAATGCATGATACGTTTGCCAAGAATTCAATTAACACGATTGTGACAAGCAACCTTCACTACTCATGAATATAAACTTGTAACAATTAGGTGAAACTCATTTATATTCTAGCATCTAATTTATGTATGAAAACTAAGTATGCATCCTTAATAAACATACAAGAATCAGTTATGAAGAAAATAGATAATTGAATTGCAATCACAACTTATCAAATCACAATTGGAAGAAATCAATTCATATCACAAGCATGTTCATGGCTTCAAACTTCCCCCTAACTAAATAGGGGTTTAGTTCCTCATGTTCACAAAACAAAGATAAACAGAATTATACATTGAAAACAAAAGAAAGAAAACACCTAAACGTTCCAACGATCCATGTTGGATAGCAAGCACGTACAAGAACTTTCCTCTTCTTCTTTGCTGCAACACAAGGTTGGAGTGATGTTTTGAAGGGTTGGTTATGTGGAGGAATGGATGGGAAGGAGTTTAGATATGTAGGGAGAGGGAAGGCAAGGCTTGGAGAATGGTTAATTTCTGGATGCCTTCAATGAGGCTGCTGCCATGGGTATTTATAAGGAGAGGATGGACTTGTTTAATTCAATTTTCTGGTGGAAATCAACAAGGATGCACACGGCATGAAGTGGAGGGTAATGGTGGGTTAGGTCTTGAATCATCCACTCAATTTTTGTGCACAATCCACTCATTTTCTGTTGAGTTGGGGATGAATCATCCACTCAAATGTCATGGTGAGTTAGGCATTGCATCATCACTCAAATTTCTGGTGGAAAACAACAAGGATGCACGGCAAGGATGTGTTTTTAGAGATGAATCATCTACTCAATTCCCTAGTGGGTTAGGTATTGAACAATCACTCAAATTTCTGGTGGAAGTGAGTCAATACCCACGGCATTGATGAATTTCTGGGGTAGGCATGGTTTTGAGTGAAATTTTGGTCAATCCTTCTAGAAACCTATCCCTTCTTGCAACTTGTATTTGTTTCACCAGATTTTTAGCATGTTCCTAGCCTCATTTGATCTTCAATTTCATCCAAACTCCTTGCTCCATGCATATGCACTTCATTCCAAGCCCAATTTTGCTCCTAAAAGCTCCAAAATGCTCCTTTTTGCATACTTTGACAATAAAACCTGAAATTGCACGAAAATGACTTTAAACACTAAACTAACTAAGGAAAAACAACATAAATGCATGAGAACAAGCCAATTAAGTCGCATAAAAATGCTCCTATCAAAGAACCAAAAACTGAAAAGTCTTCCATGAATACCTCAATGAATCTCTCAATCATGTCTGAAAATATCGCTAACATACATCTTTGGAATGTTGTTGGGGCATTGCAAAAACCAAAAGGCATCCTCCTATATGCAAAACTGCCAAAGGGACAGGTGAATGTAGTCTTTTCTTGATCTTTCGGAGCTATTGCAATTTGATATTAACCTGAATATCCATCAAGAAAACAATAATGTGAGTAACCAGCTAATCGCTCAAGCATTTGATCAATAAAAGGCATAGGAAACTAATCTTTTCTAGTATGCGAATTTAACTTCCTGTAATTGGTGCAAACACGCCAACTAGTTGCAGGTCTTGTTTGTACAAACTCTTTGTTCTCATTTTTTACCACCATGATTCCAATCTTCTTAGGTACTACTTGAACAGCGCCTACCCATTTGCTATCTGAAATTGGGTATATGATACCCACATCTAGCAACTTCAACACTTGAGCTCTCACTACTTCTTTCAGGTGTGGATTGAGTCGTCCTTGTGGTTCAGGGGTTGGTTTTGCTCCCTCCTCCAATAAAATCCGATGCATGCACATGGTGAGACTTATTCCCTTGATATCTGCAATAGACCAACCAATGGCTGATTTGAACTCATTTAATACCCTAATTAGCTTATCTTCTTTCAATGGGCTGAGGTCAGATGCTATGATAACTGGGAGAGTTTCAAATTCAGTGAGCTAAGCATATTTTAGATGTGGTGGAAAAGGTTTAAGTTCAAGTTTTGGAGGTTTAACAATGGATGGGAACATATGTGTGGCAAATGGTTGTAATGACTCTATAAGAGGTGAAATAGTGGAGGGATATGGTTTTAATGCTTCTAAGGCAGCCACCATTTCCATAAGTGCAAATTCTTCGTCAAAATCATTTTGAGATTGACTCAAAACAAATTGTAACGAATCATTAGATTGTGTCTGCAAAAACTTAGAGAAAACAAATGAATCAAACACATCAACCAAACAACAATCAAGTGAACTAGAAGGGTGAGAAAGAGATTCAAACACTTTGAATTGTACAGTTTCTCCTAGCACAGTCATGGTGAGAAGACCATTTTGCATGTCTATGATAGTCTTTGCAGTGGCCATAAAGAGTCTCCCAAGAAAAATAGGTAACTCACTCATGTATAGGAGTTTCTTCCATATCCAACACTACAAAATCAGTAGGCAAAATTAGTTTGTCAACTTGAACTAAGATATCTTCCACTATACCCCTTGAATATTTCACTGATCGATCAACAAGTTGCAATGAAATAGTTGTTGCCTGCAAATCCCCCAAACCTAATTGAAGGTGCACTGAATAGGGCATTAAATTGATGCTAGCACCCAAATCAAGCATAGTCTTTTCTACTAGCTTATCTCCAATGGTGATATTGATAGAAAAACTGCCCGGATCCTTAAGTTTTGGTGGAAGCTTTCTTTGAAGCACAACACTCACATTTTCAGACACCATCACCTTCTCATTAGGTCCATAATTTCTCTTATAGTTGTTCAGCTCCTTAAAGAATTTCCCATACGCTGGCATATTCCTAATGACATCAAGCAAAGGTAAATTAACATTCACTTTACTTAAAATATCAAAAATTTCTTTAAATGACTTATCCTGCTTGCTTTTGGCAAGTCTTCCAGGAAATGGAATGGGAGAAGTGTAAGGTTTTTCAGCCTGGTGGAGATTTGTTGCTTCAAATGAAGAAGTGACATTGCTTGGTTTGTCATTTGGTTTCTCATTCTCTTCTTGAGTCGCAGCTGCATTCACATGATCAGATTCATTAGTAACTTCATTGCCAACTCCATTATTAATAACCTTACCACTTCTAAGTGTAATGATTGCTTTGGCTTGCTCTTGGTTCCTTTGAAGTATCATTGATTGACTCGGAAACTTCCCAGGCTCTCTTTGACTCAAAGTATCGACAATTTGACCTAATTGTGTCTCCATTTTAGTTAGAGCAGCCGAATGTTGTTGGACAGTACTATTGGTAGTTTGCTGGAATTGAACGGTGTTTTGGGCTAGCAATTTAACCGTATCTTCAAGTGTAGTAGCATGCTTTGGTTGGAAATTTTGAAATTGATTGTTATTTTTCCATGAGAGATTGGGATGATTTCTCCAACCAGGGTTGTATGTATTAGAGAATGGGTCATTTCATGGCATCTGATTGTAAGAGTTCATGAATTCGGGATAAGCCTCACTACCTGAGCATTGATAAGTAGGATGACCTGGTATGTTGCAAATGGCACACACCTCAGCTATCTTGGGCACCATATTGAGCATAGATCAAACTTATTTTCCAAACTTGCCACCTGCAATGCAAGATCATTATTAGAACTCATTTCATACACTCCAGCTCGTTTACCTCTTGTATCTTTGTGTTAAGCATTAGATCCCAACATCTCATAGATGTTATATGACTCTTGAACATTCTTTTTCTTCAAAGCCCCACCTACTGCATTATCAACAGTTGATTGACATGTTTGGGTTAATCCATCATAAAAAATTTGCATTTGTAAGTAAAGAGGTAACCCATGATGTGGACATTGCAGCACAAACCCTTTAAAACGCTCCTAACGTTCATTGAAAGGTTCTCCATGATGTTGTGCAAAATTGAAGATTTTCCCTCTCAAAGTAGCTGTCTTTTGAGTAAAGAAAAATTTCTCCAAAATTTTCTTAGCTACGACATCCCAAGTAGTGAACGAACCAGGTGCTAAAGTCATTATCCAACCTTTAGCTTTATCTTTCAATGTGTAGGGAAAAACTCTCATCCTCAGATTTGCTTCATTCACTCCCTGCAAAGGTAAACCACTCATAACATTATAGAATTCTTTAATGTGGGCTAACAGATCTTCGTTAGGTAAACCATAAAAAGAAGGAAACATATGAAAATGTGAAGATTTGAGATCATAGTTTCTAGCTTCAACAGGCAACAAGATGCACCAAGGTGAATTTGGTATAACCGGCCAAGCATAGTCCTCCAAAGCTCGATTGTCATCTTCATTGTCTGCCATTTCTTCTTCTTGCTCAGAATCGGAGAATAAGCACCTACACTCGCTGATCTAGAAGATTGATCGTCCTCTTCTTCATGGTTAATTTGAGCACTAGTTGATAGAAAGTTCTCAAAAGTGTTGCTCTTTATACGTCAAGTCTTTGGCCTATCTCAGCAAGTTTATTAGACATATACTACATGAGAAATAGAAAGAAAACAAATGAAATTTAGAAATCTAAACTGAAAATGAAAATAAATAGGGTTTGAAGAACAAGCAATTCTAGGGGCTGAAATCAATCCCCGGCAACGGTGCCATAATTTTGTTGTGTTCCTTTTGAGTGCAATATATGGTTAGTATAATGGCACAAGTAAGGGTGTCGAACCACATAGACTGATTAGACCTCTATAAATTACTAGCCTTGAAAGAACCCTAACTAAACAATGAAAATAACAAATTGAATGTAGGTTTTGTGCTCTTAATGAGAATAACTAAAAAGCAAGAAAAATGTAACAACGAATGATATGTTGATTGAGAAACGATAAAGATGGATCTAGGGACTTCAAGTTCACCATTACAAAACCAATTCCATGTTTATAAAGTTAAACCGTATTCAATTACCAACCTGTTTCCAGAGTTCGTTTTACATATGTATGATCAGCCATATGATGTGTGGTTTTGATCAAATTCTCCTAATCTACAACCTAATTGGGATGTTCAACTTTGGTTCCAAATTAAGAGTCTTTAGCATGCAAGAAAACATTAAAGAACCAAAGAAAATACATGGTAGGATGTTTGCATAGCATTCTCTTCATTCATTCACGTGTCTACCAAGATTAAGCATGATGTTTACTATAATGTTGATCAAATGATTTGTAAGAAATCCTAAGGGTGATCAATCATTAAAATTAACAAACAAATTTAACAAAAGATTCAGTGAATGAAACAAGAGACAGATTGATGAATTGAATATTTTAACATAAAAACATGGATCAATTGTGCAAGGCTACATTGAAATCCCTAGCTATGAATTTAGTTACACATTATGTTCACAGAGATGAAATTGGAAATACAGAACATGAGTGAAAATAAATCAAAGGGAGAGGAAACCCTTGAAGCAATTCTGATGTTGAACTTCTCCAAGAACAGCCTGTCGAGATGAGTCTTTGGTGATGTTGGAGTGAATAGAATGGGTGGAGTTTTGAGTGTGGATGAAAAGAGAGAAAAAGAGTAACTGGAGTTGTGAAATTCGCTCAAAATGAAAGGTGTATGTGAAAATGGCTGAAAGGCTAGGTTTTATAATGTTAAAGAGCTATTACAGATTGCCAATACATCCCAGTAATTGGGCATTTAATTCCCACGTTTTTTTTTTTTTTTTTTTTGCTGTTATTGGTCTTATAAATAGCCATATTCATCACCATATTCAATTTCCACTTTTAATTCTTTGTCTACATCAGCATCCTTATTCAATTCTCTACTTTTAGCACCATTTTGCCTTATTTGTCCTCAACTGGACTCCAAAATACGATTAGCTGCACACTAACACAAAAGAGTGTAAAATGCAACAAGTTTAACTCAAAAATATCACAAAGGGACTAGGAATGGATGGTATAAATGTATGAAATATATGAGCTATCACTACCTACGTTGTATATGTCTGTTTGGACTTTATTTTATAAATGTTCTCTATCTTTTGACCAAAAAGGGGAAATACCCCAAAATGAGACAATTTCTTAATCTTGGTACAGAAATGACAAACCAGCCATGCACAAAACTGAAATTACTAAAATGCCCACATATAAATGCTAAAAATCCTCAGCTCATTTCATCATTGTTCTTATTTGCTGGAGAGGGATGTCAAGAGCTCTGTGAGCTCTAGGTTTCTAGGTTGAGCTCAAATCTCTAAGCTTCGATTTCGAATAGAGGGAAGTCAAGAGTGAAGCTTCAAAGTGAGTTTCTCATTTGCATCAATGTCCATCCCTAAAGATATGATTTTTGTACCAAATTTTGCTTTTGGGTAGAAAATTCCATTCGTTCCAGCCAGTGAAGCTTTGACAGCCATATTTCCACTGCCATCTGGTTTGTCTCTCTTTCTCTCTTTAACTAGGTCATTGTCTCCAATTCTGCAACTAATTACTTGTTTGTTCAATTAGATTTTTTGGATTTGTAGAGATGGGAAGTTGAACAAAAGAGGGATGGGGAAGAGAGGGCTCGAAATGTGTTTTGGAAATCTTTATTTGTTTATGGGTTTTGTTATTTTAAATTTTTGGATTTCAATCTTAGAGTTTTGCGTTTTAATTGATGCTCAATATTTGTTAATTTTGTTCTGAACTTGCAAATGTTTATGAATTCGATCTCGAATCAGTGTTTGTTTGAAAAAGTTTGTGAATTAGAAGTCGTAGTACAATATGCACACGGAATGCACAATTATCTTACTTAAGGCATTTGCATTGGCACAATTATCTTACTTAAGGCAATCTTTTTTGTGTACAAGTTGGATGAAGAAAGTAAGAAAATGGAATGTCAACAGGGGTCTTGGTGGTTAACCCAGGTTTTTAATCATGCGGTAAAGATATTGTCGTGCAGTTTCCTCTGTCATGTATGTTTCTGCTTACTTGTATAGTTCGTAGGCATATGATTTGATTTTTTGTTTTTTTTTATGTTTCCGAACTATGGCAGTAAACATTGTAGTTATTTCTGGTGAGACACTAGAATTGTTAGTCTTTTGTTTACATATGCAGTGATACAATTGCCAATCTTCCATAAGATGTTGTATCTTCCGAAACCAACTTTATGCTCTGTTGAATTTGTCCTTTTTTTCACATTGCAGTTATGTTGTGGTTGCTGCTGATTGTGATAACTTGCATGTCTTAAGAAGAGAACTTGATGACCTCTTAAGTAAGGCATCACTAAATGGTATTCCGCTGTTGGTACTACGTAATGAGATTAACAAAAAGGAAGCTCCATCTAAAGAGAGTTTGTCATAAGAAATGTAAGTGAATCTTTTCATACTTTATAAGGAATACGGTTGCCCATTGTGGTGGTTTACTATGATCATGTCAATGTTTGTGTTATTTGTTACATATGAATGTGTTTGTTTTACATATGAATGTGTTAGTTTTACGTACGAATCATGTGTTGACCAATGCATTTTGCTATCCAGGGATCTAAAATCTATCACTGATAGAGAAGTTTATTGGTTCATGATAGTCATTAACTGGCTTGTTAAGGATTCGAAGTCAAATATTTGAGTTTTTTTCTTGTTGGGACTAATGATATTACATTTCCAAGAGTGGATTTCAACAAAGTTATTGAAGTGGTTATCGGTGTTTGCTTAGTTGGGTTTGTCGATATCTAACCATCCATCATCGTCTTTTGTTTTGTGGTTGAGGCAAACAAATTGGGGTTGTTGCAGCAACCTTATGTCAATGTTTTGGTTTACACGTATACTGTAATGCCCCGCCTCGAAACATTTATTTCGGAATATAATTTCGATGATAGGCCCAATTGAACTCTTGTTTATTGTACTACCATTAAGGGTAAATTACATTTTACCCCCTCAGGTTTGGGGTCGATTTCAATTTTTTACAACATCTTTAAAACATTTCACTTTCATACCTCACTTACTATTTATTTCAATATAGTACCTCTGTTACATTTTCCATCCATTGATCCGTTAAAAGCTGATGTGGCTGCCACATTTGTGTTAACATGGCTACCAAATTTGTGCCACATGGCAAAAAAAAAAATTTATTCATTTAAAATATTACTATTTATTAAAAAAAAAAAACCTATCTTCTTCCCGAGCTATTCCCCTTCCCTGCAACTCTAACACCCTATCTCCCTACCCCTACCTCCTCCCCTGCAACGCCCCACCCAAAACCCACCCGTCTCCTACCTCATCACCCCACCCCCTTTCTACCTTCTCTCATCTGCAACCCCACCCACGCTTATCTCCCAAACAACTCGCACCCACCCTCATTCAGGATTTTAATCTTGTCACCACCCTGATCCATCACGTTGCCAATATGGACCATGGTGGTGGACCATCCGACCCATTTAACAGACTTTAGGTCGATCAATTTAGCAAGCCTCAGTGATTCCTTAGTCTTCTCCAAGTCGCCGTGGAGATCGCCGATTGCAACCAAACGGTCATGCATGGGGTAATAGGTTTGCAACGGTGGGCGCGAATGCAGGGGATCGTCAGAGCTATGGCGGGCAATGAGGGCATTCTGGTGATTTTGAGGGGAGGCATAAAGTGAATGATTAGGGGTTTAGGGTAAGAGGAAGAGGCTTCTGCTGACGGAGAAGTCGACGAAGGTATCGACGAAAGAGAATAGGAGATTGGGATTATGGGTTGTGTTTGGTTGCTGAGAAAATGATAGGTTTTTTTTTTTTACCTTTTCTTTAATTAATTATTTTTAAATGTATATTTTTTTTTTGCCACGTGGCATAAATTTGGCAGCCACGTAAGCACAAATGTGGATCCCATATTTGCCACTCATCACTTAACGGTTTACTTAACAGATTTTCTAACGGATGTATGAAATTGAAATAAAATAGTAGGTGAGGTATGAAAGTGAAATGTTTTAAAGATGTTATAAGGAATTGAAATCGACCCCAAACCTATGGGGGTAAACTGTAATTTACCCTACCATTAATCACAATTCTTTATTCAAGTTTCTTAATTTACTTACCCAAAAACATAAGCTTAACTTGCATCTTGCATCTTATTCACCAAATTTCTTTTCTTAAATCAAATTCCCAACAAGATTAATCTCGATTATTCAAGGCTGCATCTAACCACATACGTACCCTTGAGCGGGATCAAGCCTTTCGTAGTTCACCATTTATAATTTTATCCATTTAATATTCTAGTAACGGAAATATTCAACATTTGCTTTCACAATCGAATCACATCAAATGGGTACCAATTACGGATTTAAAATATCAAAATCCACATAAAAAGGCAGCGTCGGGCCACTGGCCATGCGTTGCCGCGGGTGGTGGTTTTCGACGAATGGACCAACACTAAAAATTACCAAATTTTACAGAGTTGTAGAGTTTGAGGAGAGGAACAACTTTCATACATGGGCCGAAGTCCAATTTAGCTGAGACAAGCCCCAATTTCACTCAAACCCACCGGAACCCTAGAATTTAGGTGGCCTCGATCTGTTACCTCTAGTGCTCTGCCGCCCCAACCAAGGCTTGGGACATGTTCCTGGGTTCATGAAGAGTCGACCCATGGTGGTGGTCGACGGTAGTGGCTTCAAAAATAGTGGATCACCACCCTAGAACCCCTGGCTTCACCGTACGGTTCAGCATGAATTGGGGCCTAACTCCCGTCGATTTTGGGTAGGAATGGAAGAGGGAGAGCCATTTAGTCGAATGTAGGGGGTGGCGATGTTCAACTTGCCAGAAAAACGTCAGACTTGGCGTCGGGGTTTGGGTGGTTCAGGTCAAGTCAAGCGGATCATAGAGATGACCCCCTGTTTCTCTCCTTTTTTTCCCCTCATTTCCTCTCCTTTCCTTTTTTTCTGATTAGGCTGTGCCCATTCCTCTGTCCCACAGCCCACCACGTGGCTTCATAACTCTCTGCTCCAGAAGATCTAGAGCCCTCCCAAAAATGGTCAAATGACCATTTCACCCTTTTCTTTGTTCGTTTATATCTTCCTCATTGTAACTTCGTTTCACGAACGGCTTTTGCCTACACGCTTGTGAGGTCGAGCTCTATCCAAATATATATCAAGAAATAAGATAAAATGTATGAGGATAAAATACGTCCTCGTATAATTACGTTAAGCCAACTAGGGCATTTTCGTCTTTTCCACTTATCGATAATTTTTACGACATAAATTATAAAAATTTCCGGAAACAAAATTTTAAAATTTCTCAATTAAATTTTCATAACCATAAATCGATTTATTTGCAATTTTCTACCCATATTCATAATTATGAATATCTAATTCATATATTTAAATTTTCAGGGTATTACATTCAACCCCCATTAAAATAAATCTCGTACTCGAGATTCCACCATCGAGTTACGAAAATGAATTAGAACTATTCCCACCATCCCTTTTATAGTGAATAAAAGCATAATCTTAGGCTACGATTTTATTCAAACTCTAAAAATAAATAATTTAATGAAGCAACCATCTACATTCAAACTTCCAACCACATTTGTTGGTTAAAAAAAACAAAAAAAGAAACCAAAACTTCTAGCCACACACATTGGCAAAATAAATATTAGAAATTCCAGCTACACTATTTGGAATTTCCAAAAGTTTGAATGACAGATGGTTTAACACAAACAATTAAACCCCAACTAGCCTTAAGCTTATTGTGTTACTCTCTTTACTGGTTAATTACTTGCATGGTTAGAAATTTATTAATATATAGCATTAGAAACTACTGAAAATGTCACTTATCATTACTATCAGCCGAATAAATATCAAACTTTCAAGCCATAATCATCGGTGGCTAAGTAAGTATCACAATTTCAAGCCAAACCATCAGAATTGGCAAACCAAATGTTAGAAATTCCAGCAAAAATCATTGGATCTTCTAGTCACCATCAATCACTGTATAAAAATTTGAAATTTAAAACAAATCTAAAATTTTCATTTATATTAGACGAACTTAAATCCCATTCTATAATTTTATTCATGTCCACCAACAATTCAATAAATGAAGAATCTCCATGGTCTTTCCACTATTCCATTTATAATGGACAAATCATAACCTCAGTTTATGATTTCATTCCAGTTTGATTAATCATCATGACTTTCATAAAAATTTGAATTTCCATCCATCATTATCATTGGCCATACAAATATAAAGATTTCTAAGCTAGTCACCATTGGCCAAACAAAGATTTTACCACGACTTTCTTTTTATCCCAATAAGTAACTAGCAGTCTGGAAAGAATCGTAATATACCCAGCAATTATACCTTCCCACACATCACATTAATCTCACAACCCACACATGGAGCTTTTCTCCCGAAAATAATGGGTCTTTGTGCCCATTCAACGATTCCTTCACATTTCACGGGTCATTTCGCCCAATTCATCGTTCACGGGGCCACTTTTCCCAATCACACATCCTCGGGCCTTTTTTCCCAAATAAATATCCACGGCCCTTTTTCCCCAACTAAACATTCCTCCCATTCCACGGGCCATCATGCCCAAATCAATAACCACGGGCCTTTTTAGCTCAAATCAACATCCACGAGCCTTTTCGCCCAAATCAACATTTCTCAATTGCACAGGTATAATACGACTTTTCCATCTACTTGTCACAATTTCATAATCATCTTAACATTCAAATTTTCCATAATACATATCATAAATTCAGCCCAATTCAAAATTAATCCAAAACTTTAGTCAAACGCTCTTTTTTTAAAAGCTGTAACATGAACTATGATATTTTAAAATTTTCTACTCCTACTCAATTCAATTCAATTCACAATATAGGCATTTCACATGAATTCATCATTAGTCCAGAACTTATGAAATAATGCAATATCAATGCAATTCACAATTTACATCCACAACATCAATAATATCTCACATATTTTAAGGTATGATCATTTGCTCTAATACCATTTGTAATGCCCCGCCCCAAAACATTTATTTTGGAATATAATTTCAATGATAGACCCAACTTAACTCTTGTTTATTGTACTACCATTAATCACAATTCTTTATTCAAGTTTCTTAATCACTCTAAAAAACTATAACCAAATTAACTTACCTAAAAACATAAGATTAACTTATATCTTATTCACCAAATTTCTTTTCTTAGATCAAATTCCCCACAAGATTAATCTCAATTATTCAAGGCTGCATCTAACTTATGTTAGACTGCCTACGTACCCTTGAGTGGGATCAAGACCATTTACAATTTTATCCATTTCCGAAAATATTCTAGTAACATAAATATTCAACATTTTCTTTCAAGATCGAGTCACATCAAATGGGTACCAATTACAGATTTAAAATATCAAAATCTACATGAAAAGGCAGCGTCGAGCCACTGGCCACGCGCTACCACGGGTGGCGGTTTACTGCGAATAAAAACCCTAAATTATGACCAACACTAAAAATTACCAAATTTTACAGGGTTGTAGAGTTCTAGGAGAGGAACAACTTTCATACCTGAGCTAAAGTCCAATTTGGCCATGAAAAGCCCCAATTTCCCTCAAACTCGCCAGAACCGTAGAATTTGGGTGGCCTCGATCTATCACCTCCGGTGCTCCGCCGCCCCAACCAAGGCTTGGGACATGTTCCTAGGTTCACAAGGAGTCGACCCATGATGGTGGTCGATGGTGGCTTCAAAAATGGCAGTTCGTCGCCCTATAACCCCTCGCTCCACTGTGACGGTTCAGTATGAATCGAGGCCCAATTCTCATCGATTTTGGGTGGGAATGGAAGATGGAGAGCCACTGAGTCGAATGCATGGGTGGCGATGTTCAACTTGCCAGAATTGGCGTCGAAGTTTGGGTGGTTCGGGTTCGGTCACACGGGTCAAAGATAGGACCCCTCATTTCTCTCCTATTTTTTTCCTCCTCATTTCCCCTCATTTCCTTCTTTTCTGATTGGGCCGTGCCCATTCCCTTCTCCCACAGCCCTCTACGTGGCTTCACAACTCTCTGCTCCAAAAGATCTGGAGCCTTCCAGAAGATCTGTAGCCCTCCAAAGAATGGTCAAATGACCATTTCACCCTTTTCTTTGTTCATTTATATCTTCTTCGTTATAACTCTGTTTCACGAACGGTTTTCACCTACATGCTTGTGAGGTTTAGCTCTATCCAAATATATATCAAGAAATATGATAAAATATATAAGAAGAAAATACGTCATCATATAATTACGTTAAGCCAAATAGGGCATTTTCATCTTTTCCACTTATCGATAATTTTTACAACGTAAATTATATAAAAAATTTGGAAACAAAATTTTTAAATTTCTCAATTAAATTTTCATAACCATAAATCGATTTATTTTCGATTTTCTACCCATATTCATAATTATGAATATCTAATTCATATATTTAAATTTTCAAGGTATTACATATACACTTTGACTTTGTGAATTGTAAAGTACACACTACTGTCGTTACATATAATATGATTATTTTGGTTGATGAACTTGACATTGTGAGTTGTGTAATGTGCAAATTGCAATCTTTTGGATATATGTGATCCTCATGGATTATGTTGTAATTGTATCCACTATACAAATAGCATGGCGTAAATGGTGTCTTATAAATGGTAGAAGCAACTCGTTGCCTAATCTCTAGTTTTATGCATAACATGTGCATATAGTGTATATTTTATGTTCTTGTCATGTGCATATAGTATATTTATTATGTGCTTGACATGTGCACTGTATGTACATGACATGTGCACTGTATGTACATGACATGTGCATATCCTTTGCATGACTTGTGCACAGTGATTTAGTGTTTATGTCATCTACGTCATACGTATAGTGTATATAGTGCATATTTACATATTTCACACTCTTCTCATTAAGGTACTATAGGACATGGAACGTGGCTCAGATAACAAACACACGTAGTCCCTATTGTTTATTATCGTATAATAGTTAGCAAATACATTCCATAATATTGTTATCACCATATAATAGTTAGCAAAATGAGGTTGTACCACGGTTTTAACTCAGCGTTAAAACCCTCAATTTCATGTGTCCACTTGGACATTATGTGTTGTGAATTGTTTTGGCTATATGAGAAGTGGAATGCCTTTTTAGCATGATGTGGATCAAAAGCTATAGGAATCCATAGCAGTACTTTTTTGTCCCAGCTTGAATGTTGCTTCCAATTTGTGGGAAGAAAAAGGTCTTCCCCTTCTTTACCTTATATACAAGGTAACATATACCATTATAATATATTATTATTATTGAGGGACCTTTGCAGGTTTCCCTCTCTTTGTACATTGTTTTTCGGTTTTGAAGGGAACCTAAGTTAACAATAAAGTTGACGAGACATAAGGCTGAGGTGGTTAAGATAATCCTTAGGCCCATAGCTCATTGTTCCAAGATTTGCCTTGTTCTTGCCATTTTTCCCTCTCTTGTTTCTGTGTTAGCAAAAGAAGTTCTTCCATTGCAAAACACAATAAATTATTCTACCGACTAAAATTCTCTCTTCCGACGACTGAAGGTTCAACAGGAACATTTGTGCTCGATTTTCGAGGGTACTAAGGTAGGGTGTTTATTTCCAAGTTTCTATATGAATTATTTATGGATATGGTGGGTATGTTCCAATTTCTGTTTGAAGTATCGTATTCCACAGATTTGACCAATTTTTTCCATGGTGTGCATATGGTGTGTATATGTTAAGCATATTCTGTGCATAGGTTGGGCTGGGCATATATTATGCATATGGTGTGCTTGTCTATACTTTAATATCACTATCGTGATTGTTTACTAGTTCTAATGCACCTATGTTATGTGTAATTTTAGGTTTGTGGAACAAAACATAGGGGAAGTAGCTGTAATGATTTGTCATAAAGGGAGGTGGGTTACATTCGATAAGGAAAATGAGTACATATGCGGTGAAGAGAAATGAGTTGCTGTGTCTAAATCAATAAAATTGATGGAGTTTTTGGAGATTGCTTTGAAGATCACGTGTTGTGGTGCTGACATGGTTACTCTTGCCTACTCAATTCCAATGGTGCCCTATGTAAACAAACTTGTGTATTCATTGGGGACCATAATGACATGCGGTATTTTTTAGAGTATAGCTTGGCAGTTATTGGTATGAGGGTGACACCTATATATGTATCCATGATCCACATCTTGGGAAGTATGAACCCATCTTTCATAAAGGTCCCACTATGGTCAGGTGAAACATTTGAAGTAACAAGCACTTTAGCTAGCAAATAAAGGGTTTTGGGTACTACGGAGGTGCTTTTTGAAGATGGAGATGACATAGATTGGGTTACCTTGGTGGACTTTGAATCATGGTAGTACGGATTTGATTCAATTGTCGTGACTACTTTTACAACTCAAAATGTGATGTCCATGGCTGATAGGTACAACCACATGAAGGTGTATGTGTTGAAAACCGAAAAGGCAAGAAAAGTACGGTTGTGGAAGACACGAATGAATTTACTGTCAATTCTTATGCTTATGTGAAAACCCTAAGCTATAGTGTTAAGGGAAACGCGGATTGGCAGCCATATTTAAAAAGGGGTGACCTTTTTGTTGACAAGCAAGATTTGTCGAGAAGGTTTCGATTGAAAGTGATTAAAGGGAATTTGCAGTACAAGGCCGATACATCTTCAAATGGGTGTCTTATTATCAAGTGAAAGGATGCCTAGTGTCCATGGCGGATTTCTACATCCCAGAAAGGTAGTGGGGAGTTTAGGATTGCCAAAGATGAAGTCTCCCACCTGTGTGATTTAGTTTTGTTGAAGGACCATCACATGCAAGTCAACATGCGGCTTAGTGGTCACCTGATGAAGGAAAAGTTCAATGATCCTGATACGATGTACAACGCCAAAGATGTTGTGCACGACATTAAAACCATTATCAGGGTCATAGTTAGCTATAAGTCAGCATCTAGGGGTAGAGGACTGACATTGGCATCAAGATGCGGTTCACCTGAGGACTCATATGCTAATCTTCCCGCCTATTATGTAGAATTTGAGAGGCTATATCCAGGCAGCCAAGGCTAAATTCGGTACTTCTTCTTCGTATAATATATTAGTCAGGGGTTTCTTGTCATGGATATGGCCAGTTATTGCGTTTGATGCATCTCACTTGCAGTCAAAGTACAACAGTGTCCTTTTAGTCAAGACATCGTTCGACTGCAACCGCAATATCTACCATTTGGCTTTTAGCATAAGCGACACAGAGAACGATGATTGCTAGGAATGGTTTTTCAAGCAACTTCATTTAGTGATTGGGGATTTACTGAATTTGGTTATACTTTTGAACTGCAACGCAAACATCGTAAACTTGGTCAATAAGGTTTTCAAAAAAGCTCAACATAGTTTATGCATGTATCACTTGAAAGGGAATATTAAGGCCAAGTTTTGCCTAAAAAGGAAAGACAAGTTTTTTTACCACTACCACAAGGCAGCAAAATCCTATTCCCATGTCGAGTTTGACACATACTTCATCAAGGTAAGAGACTTGTTAGCAAAGTACCTAAATGATGTGGGTGTTGAGAAATGGTCGCAGACAACGTAATGACCACTAACATTACCAAGAGCATTAATGCGATGTTGTTCTTTGCGAAGAGGCTGCCCATACTTTACTTGATCGATTTCATTAGGGTGGTGTTGCAAAAATGGTTTTGTTAAAGGCGGGATATAGCAGGTATAACCACTACCACATTGTTCCCCAGCCTCGGTGAGAAAAAAATTAAGAAAAAGGGTACATGATGCAAGGCACGTGCGTGTCCATAAAGTAAGTGACACAGAGTTTCATGTTAACCACTCCGATGGTGAAGTTCTGGTCGATATACCTAACAAGACTTGCACTTGCCGGAAATTCGATCTTGAGCAATTGCCCTGCAAACACGCCATTGCTACTTGTTTATTTACAAACTGCAACTTCTATGTGTTGGCGTCGACCTGCTACAGTCGTATAACATGGGTGGCAGCCTATTATGATTCTAAATACTCGGTATTCTATTCTCCACTCTGCAATGAAATACAAAACGTGCAGCTGAACAGCCTGCCTCCTACAGGGAAGGTATTAGCCGGGAGACCCAAGAAGAGATGTATCCCATCCAAAGAGAAGATATAGTCTATAAAAAATGCAAGCGTTGCTAGAAGCTTGGTCATAACCAACGGACTTGCAAGGAACTTGTTGATATCCCCAACACTACATGATTGTTTCCCTTGCATGGGGTGTCCTTGTAATGTGTATGTCATGGTATATTTGGATTAAAGTGTGTTTTTTTTTAAATGGTAGAAGCAACTCATTGTGCATGGGTCCTGCATATACTGTGCATCCATTCAGCCATGCATTTGTCTTGCAAATAAGAAGGATATTCGGTTGTAATGTTTATAAGCCACATTAAATGGGATGAGGTCTGTGTGAAGAAAAATGATATTTATACAAGTCTACCATGACGTGGGTGAAAACCCATTGGATCAAATTAAGTGGCCAAATATAACCCTAATTAAAGCTCTTTTTTTACAACATATTATTATTAAACATTTATGAGTTGACATGAGAAGAAACAACATCTTACACATTTACATGGAATGCACACCTCAAGTAGGTTAGGACAAGACATAGAGATGAGGTCATGTATAACACATGTACAACTCATCTACCTTGTCTTATCAATCAGGTTACAAAGCCAACAAATACATATGCAAACAAACCATGGAAGCCACTTTTGCTAGCCAATTTCCACTTTTTAGCTTGGGATTTACACAACTATGAAGATGATGCCTTTTCCAATAAAAGAAACCTTAAAATAATGGGGTAAGTATCATTCTATTTGTAGCCAATTGTTGAGGAGAATCTCAAATCGTACATTACATTGCTCTTTATCACACACTTTTTGTTAAAAAATTGGGGACAGTATCCCACCAAGGTATTTTTTGGCTCCATGTATCCATCCTTTGTTTAGGGAGCCAAAACAATTTGTTGGCGCCAATTTTTTGCTTTTTTCATAGGCAAACATGTCTTTGTTCACCTGTCAAGCTCTTGAAACACAAACTGAAATACTGTTCATATGAGAAGAATGTTGGCCGGTTCAAGGTCTTCAAGGATCTTGAGATGAAGATGAAGAAGAAGAAGAAGAAGAAAGCCTACGAGGGATGAGTTGAGTTGTTATGGGCGTACGCCAATCTTCGCAGCGACGCCAAGGCCAATAAGAACTGGTTTGATGTTGACGTGATCGACAAGCGTCGCTTCCTTTGTAGGCGTTTGTTCTAGGCATGGCATTGGCCACCTTTTTTTGTGGACTGAGAAGGCTTTTTTTTTTTTTTTTTTTTTTGGTGTCGTCTTCCAAAGTTGAAACTTACAAAGACCTTCTCAACTTGCTGCACCATTGTCCTTCTTCTTAAATTGGGACATTGGCGCATCAAGATAATACCTTTGATCACTTTGATGTAATATGCATTGCCGCTCGTTGTATTGAAATGGGATTAATGACTACTTCCACTTTTGTTTTTCATCATTTAGTGTACCATGCTTTCAATTATCCTCTAAAAGAAGTTAAGAAATTTTTGACAAAAACTAAAGAACTTAAGAAAATATACAAAATTCTACTTGGACAATACGTACATATCATGTGCATGTATTGTGCACATCATGTGCATATCATGTGCATGGTACATGCATGAAAAACTCATATGTACTATGCATGGGACGTGCATAAAATGTGCACAAAAATTAAAATACTAAATTTTCACATTTTTTCGAGGTGGGAAATTCAAACCACAGCCAAGATTTGGGGCCCAATTTTTAATTTTGGGAAATGTACCAGACATCTTATTTTTTGAATTTAGTTGTCCTTTGATTTTGGTGATTTTGGGTGTATATAAGGAAACACAAAACACCCCATTCTCTCATCCCTCTAACAAAGAAATCCATACCACAGTCAAGCATTGAAACCTTCATCTTCCCGTTCCCACCTTGGTCCCCTCGCACCTCTCCCCATAAATCTTCTTATTCCTGTTCCCACTCATGCTTACCTCCCTCCTCCCCCCTCGGACAGAAGACATAGGCTCGTTCGAGCTGTATAAGCTTGAAACAATTGTAGGGAGGATTACTAAGCACGAGGAAGATCACGAGAAGAACATCGCATCCTTGAAGAGGAAATTGAAAAAGGCTCGTTGACCCATGGAGAAGTTAGTAGCAAAACAGATTAAGAAGTTCATGTCATCTGATTCGTACAATCACGCCTTGGCCGAGCAATACAAACAGAGTTTTCGGTCAGGACTTAGTGAGAGGTTTGAGATATTTCACCGCTATGCAATGAAAGTTGATGTCAACAAGAAGTGGGTGACCATTGACTACTACAAGGCACTTGCCGTTGGGGCCACTCACCAAGAATAATTTAATTTCAAGTTAATTTGAAGTATTTTGTGGGTCCTTCATATTTGTTCTATGTTGACATTCCACATGTGGTTTGTCATAAATAAGAAGGACCTTAATGTTTAATTAGATCAATGTTATCTACGTATATTAATGGAATTCTGTTATCCTTTCCGATGTTGGTTTTTTACATACAATACAATAACCAGTACTGGACATTATACGTTCAAGTGATGCACATAGCATGTACACGTCATGCACATGAAATGAACAGGACATTCACATACATTGCTGCATTAGGAAGCCTTAAAAGTATAAATGCCAACACAAGGCCCTTGAATGCTAAGTAATAAAATAAGGATTACATGCTTAATACAGAAACCATGTGATTGCAAAGTGTACTAAAATTAGACTAACAAGCTATTTACAACCAATGGCAACAAAAGGCCCTTGAATGCTAAGTAATAAAATTAAGAATACATAATGAATGCTGAAACAATGCAGTGACAAATTTATCTAAAATTACAATTACATACTAAGTACTCAAATTACGATTGGAATGGTAATTCAATTGTTTGGTTATAAGAATAAAACTACTGAAATAAATGGTGTCCACATAATGATTCGCACAAATGCACGACCTTTGATGAACTCGATGGCAAGCTCCGGTCTGAAAAAAGGCATGTTCTGAGGTTGTACTTGGTCAATGTCTAAGCCTGATGATAAGTAGTCAGCAAATTTGAGTAAGAAAACTCCATTACGACCTACCAGAAAACAACAATTCCAGGTTACAACACAGTGCATATTGAAGACATTTACAATTAAGTTTGAGATAAGTATGAAATGAACATACCCATTCTTCTATTGGTCGCAGTTTTCCCTCGCCTGAATCTCAAATGGTTTATCCATCGTTTTCGAGGTTAGGTTCAAATCACTTCGCACAGCCTGGAATCTCGATGCCTTTAAAAGTTGGAGTATTATGAAACACATACGAGTAAGTTGTTTCTTCATTTTTGACCACCTTGACCTTGACTAATGTGAATCGTAAATTGTGATCGTGCGAAGTAGAAGATGGACATCAGCCAACATCCAATGGTCGCCATTCACATGACATAGGATGGATACTTGGTTAACATCATTCCATGCAAGCATGTGTGGTGTCATAGTTGCATCGGCTGACACAACCTTCATCACGTGCTTTGAAGGTGTAAAAACCAAAGCTTCTTTTGCCTTTGCCTTGGACTTGCCCTTACCATTTCCTGCAACAAGGGTCATAAATTGTGCATATTCCTGTTTCATTTTTTTCTACACATAGCGCTGCAACACGATTTTAGATTTTCCCACAAAACAAAAACCAAGGACATGTCTGCCTAAATGGGGTGCAAAATCGTATTACAATCATAAGTAGACGAAAGAGAGGGTAACAATAATAACATAACACTTACCCAGAAATAGAAGTCAACAGTTGTCCACAGCACCCTGAATTCTCTAGGACGCTCCGTCAATCGCTTCCTCTGAAGGTAAAGGGTAACGTTAATGTGTTGAATCCACGATTAAATGCATTGTAAAAGCTAAAATTAAACTATTGTACTAGCTTATAATGTGGTAAACAAAAACTAGTTACAAATGAAGAACAATTACTTACATTGATATTCAAAGTACCCTCAGACTGAAGGAGTGTGGTAAAAAAATCCCAACCAATAGTAGCCAATCCAAATAAGTCTAGTTTATCGATGGTACACACTAAAAATGATAGGTTGTTAGGGATATATGGACATGGAGTTCATATTCAATTGTTTGAATGACTACTGAAAATGAACTTACCTCTACGAACCCACCCAATGTGTCAAGACGTCGATGAAAACCTCCACATCTGGCTTTGGGATGATCCACATGGGCTTCAGGACAACAACAAAATCCTCGATTAAACGACCATCGTTAACTTCCCTTCACCATAACTCACCTATATCCATCCACCACCATAATTTACCACTCATCCATCAAACCACACCTTGTGCCGCAACAAAAAAAAGGAGGAGAACCCTTAGACGTGCTCATTCAAGTTGGATTGTTGGAGCGTTTTTAGGTGTTTTCATTCTTTTGTTTTCAATGTCTAAATTTGTATATCTTTGCTTTGTGAGTATGAGGAACTAAACCCCCCTTAGATAGGGGGGAATTCGAAACCATGTTCATGCTTGCAATATGATTTGATTACCTTCAGTTTTGATTTCATAAGTTGTGAATTCAATTTGTTTAACTGCTTGATTGATAACTTATTCGTGTATGTTTATTAAGAGTGCACACTTAGTTTGCATGCATGAATATGATGCTAGAGTATAAGGGAGTTTCACCTAATAGTTACAAACTTATATTTACAAGTAGTGGAGGTCGCTTATAAACGATCGCGTTAAATAAATTCTTGGCAGGAGTATCATGCTCATCATAGTAATGAATGCCTCGTCAATACTTATAGTTTTCATAATGCTTAATGATCTTTGATTGTATCTTTATTGTGCTGTTCACGTAAAGAACTTTTGAAGAATGCTTGAATTGTTGTATGCATTTTCCCATCAAATTCAATAACTTAAGGAGAACTTGAAGGTTAATTTAAGCGGACTTAATTAACATGGGGTGTTGAGTTTCATGATTGATCGATAGAACAACTGAAAATTGGTTTATGTACAAGTATGTCATGTGTGGAGAAGAACCTCCTAGCTAGCCTTCCATCCATTCAATTTACTCAAATTCGTGCAAATTTCATTAGTTCTTTAATTTACTTGTTTTGTTTTCTAATTCGTCAAAACAAAAACCCCCTTTACTTTAAAGTGTTTTATTACTCAAAATCTGTTTTGATTTGTGTTTTTAGGTGTCCCAAAAGTGTGTTAAAGTCCAAATCTGCCCAGTTTGTGTTTTTAGGTAGATTTGAGCGTTTTTAGCTTGTTTTGAGTCCTTTGAGTTTGTTTTAAGTTCTTTGAGTCTAGTTTAGTGTTTTTAACTTTGTTTATATGTTTTTAAGTCAGTTTAGAGGTTTTAGCAAGCCCTCCTAATTCCCGGTTTAGAACGATCCCTACTTGCATTCTTTACTACAATTTGACAACAAGAGGGTTTAATTTGTGTGTTAAGTAATTTTCGCATCAAACAACCAAATCTACAAAATTTAAAGCGATAATGTCAATAAGTTGCAGCAAAAATGAATGCAAAAGTGCGTTCAACTTATAACAACATAATAAAATGGAAATTACCTGAAAAGCATAAGGAAACCCTCTCAAGTTATATAAGTCCCGGATCGTTCCCCCCGGTTTCTCTACAACGTTTTCTTTTACAACCTTGTGGTGGGTCAAAGCAGTTGCGGATATGCTTGGCATCCACACTTGGAATGATGTGGTTCCTTAAGGATATCTTTCCCATTTTTCTTCATCTTCTACGAACTGAAGCAGGTGGTAGTCAATGGCTAACTCATTCTCCTTGCCCAAAACAACAAAGTGGGTGTAGTACAGTAGATCGAGCTTGTTGGCACATGTTGAATTACTCCACCAATTGTTTCATGGGTTATCTTCTTCTTCCCCCTAAAATATATGTCTCTAAGATGACATTCACCATCATGCTCTTTGGGGAGGGGGGGGAATTCTTCGTAACTGAGTCCCGTCTGAAGGAAAAATTTTGTCCTAGCTAAGAACATGTGAGAACATTTGAATACATAAGCAAACTAATAACACTTTAAAGTAGGCATGCATTAAAAAACAATTCTAAAACCCATGACTTTCAAAACCTAGTGAATGGTCAAAACACAAGACTCTTTAACAAATTTAAAGAAAAGAAAGGATTTTGAGATTCATTAACCTTGAAGCTCATCCGCGTTTACACAAGGGATTCACCCAAGTGGGGGGCCTTCAAGTCACCTCCTAGCTCCTTAGATCTTCCTTGTGTTTTTTTTCCTTTTGATACTCCTTTGCTCCTTGAGGATGTGAGGAAAGGATCTCCAAGAACACCAAAGATTTAGGGTCTCTAAGTCTCTACACCAAAGATGTAGTGTGAAGAGAAGATGGATTACTTAGAGAGATTTTTTATGCTAGTTAAAGTCTCCCTAAGTGGCCGGCCTCTATAGAGAAAAAGAGAGAAAAAGTTTCTCTTATTTGCCTCAAGAAAACCCTAGTGAGAGAATGGCTATAAAGTTGCCTTTATACCACCTCTCATGTGAGTGGCAAACTTGCAATTAAGCCAAGTTTGCATCCACTCACCCTATGGTCGGTTTTTGACTTAGTTAGTGGACTAATTTCCATTTAGTTTTAGTTGTCACACAACCTAAACTCAATGGGCCTTGTGGACCAAAAACCCTTTTGGGCCCCGGAACCTAAAACCAACTTAAAAGCCCAATACGAACCTTTCATAAGATTAATTAACTAATTAATGAATCCTGACATTCTCAATTAAACTATTTAATTGCTTATCCATCTCATTTATATTTCTTCACTTTCATCCTTTCTTGGTGTATGGTCCATTAGGTTCCAATTAGCGAGGCAGTGGGCGATTGTTACTCTTAACGATCGATTGTGAATTGAAACTACATTTCAATTCTCCCTTTGATGAAGATTAGTGTTTGCTAATCTTTAGGGCTTCCACAAACCATGAGTGACACCTAGCAGTATGTCATGGCTACCCAAGCTAAGTAGAAATGGTTGGAGAACCTATCCAGTTGCAATTACAATGCAATACGGTCATTGTCTAATACAATACTCTTAATCACATTGTTTGAGTGATAGTTTGTTTCATGTCTACTATCCAATGTGATACTTCTCTATATGATTCAATTGAATATGATTTGGAATAAACTTCCTAAGTCATATTCGTATGCTTTGGCCAAAGATTCCCTGAATCATAACTGATAGGAGCATATTTATGCGACTTAGTTAGCTTGTTCTTGTGCATTTATGTTGTTATTTCTTAGTCAATTATGTATTTTAAGCTATTTTCGTGTGTTTGTAGGTTCAAATAACAAAGTTGGCAACAAAGTGCTATTTGCAGCATTTTGGAGCATTTTTGGGCCAAGATTGGATAGTGCAAGCATGGAGACATGAGGATAGACGTTTTTGAAGATTTGAAGGCTAGAAATCAGCATGTATGTGTGCAAGTTTGTTGACCTACAACTCCAAATATCCACCAACTACACCTATTACATCCACTCATTACCAAACATTTATCCACTAGACCCATTACATCCACTCATTACCAAACATCCATCCACTACAGCCATTACATCCACTCATTACCAAACATCCATCCACTACACCCATTACATCCACTCGTTACCAAACACTCATCCACTACACCCATTACATTCACTCACTACCAAACATCCACCCACTACACCCATTACATCCACTCATTACCAAACACTCATCCACTACACCCATTACATCCACTCATTACCAAACATCCATCCACTACACCCATTACCAAACACTCACCCACTACACCCATTATATCCACTCATTACCAAACACTCACCCACTACACCCATTACATCCACTCATTACCACAACATACACCACTACCACCTTAATTAGATGGTGGTCCTCTCCCTAGCCTATAAATACATCCACCCTTCACCATAACAAGGGAGAAGAGAAAAGATCCATCAAAAGACACTACATTCTGATGCGTAAAATAACTAAACACACAAATTAAACCCTCTTGTTGACAATTGTAGTATGGATAAGTAGGGATCGTTCTTAAACCGGGGATTAGGAGGGATTGCTAAAACACTCTAAACTGACTCAAATATGTAAAACTAGGTTTAAAACACTCAACTAGACTCAAAGAATGCAAAACTAAACTCTAAAACACTAAAACAAATCAAAAGACTCAAAATAGCACCAAAAACACTCAAAACTGCCTTAAAACACTTTCTGGGCAGTTTTGGGACTCTAATGCAAACTTGGACGAATTTTGGTTTTCTAATGACCTAAAACACTTAAAAACATAATCTAAGACAAGTTCTAACTAATATAACTCAAAGAAATAAAGTGGGGTTGATTTTGGACGAATTTAAATTAAATGGCAGATTGTAAAGAAAACAGTAGACAAAATTGTGATGAATTAATGAATGATGGAAGAGCTAAGGGGTTCTTCTCCACACATGAAATATATGCAACGTAAATCAATTTCCAGTTATCAATTCAATAAGTTGTGAACCTCGACACTCCAAGTTAATTAGGTCCGCTTAAATTAACCTTCAGATTTCCCTAGAATCATGGAATTGGATGAATATGCATCGCAAACAAATTATTCCTAACAAGTTCTCTATATGAACAGCATGATAAAGACACAAGTTAGAATCATTACGTTCTTTAGAAATCATAAGCATCGACAAGGCATTTGTAACTATGAAAAGCATGATACTCTTGTCAGGAATCTACTTAACACGATCGTGACTAGCGACCTTCACTACTTGCGAATATAAATTCATAACGATTAGGTGAAACAAACTTATATCCTAGCACCAAATTCAAGCATGCAAATTAAGCGTGCACTCTCAATCAACATACAATAATAAGTTCTAAATCAAACGGTTAAGCAAATTGTATTCACGACTTATGCAACGATAACTGAAAGTAATCAACTTATTTCACATATATAATCATGGTTTTGAATACACCCTTAGCCAAAACGAATTTAGCCAATCATACTCAAAGCAAAACAAAGTTTACATGAATTAGACATTGAAATATAAGATAGAATACACCTAAAATTGTTCAACAACTCAGAATGAAGAGCCAAACAATTGAGTGAATCTGTCCCCTTTCCTTGCTTGCGGCAGATTGGATGTTGGTGGTTTCTTGGGTAATTGAATGATGTAGAATGGATGGAAGACGTATGGAAGTGTTTAGGGTTGATGGGTGGTGCGGCTAGGGTGGTTTTGGGTCAGAAAATATGGTGAATGGTGAAGGAATGGGGCTGTTGAAGGTGGTGTTCAGTTTCTGGCATGAATGATTATTTTCTGGATGAATGGCTATGTTTGTGGCTGCACAAACATGTTTATTTAAAGGGATTAGGAAATTAAAAACCCTAGGCTAATTAGGTAATCAGGAATTAAGTTTAAAGTTTCTAGAATTAAGGAAACAAATCAGAAAATTAAGGGAAAGGGCAAGGGAAATTCGGCTAGGGTTTAAAACACAAAAGGAAGGTGTTTTAAAGCATAAAAACAGGAAATAGGGAAGATGAAATGCAAAGGGGGGTGCGGCAAGGGTTCAAAAGGGTTCTAGGCTTTTGTTTTGTGTCCTAGAATGCTTAGAAAGTCTTCATAATTGCTGGAACTTTTAGGGACAATTAGGAAAAATCAAACCAAAGTAGGAAACCTTGGCTTAACTTTCCTACTTCAAGTAGGAATCCTTGTTGGAGGAGGAATCCTTGTTCTTCTAGGAATCCTCATGTGATTAGGAATCCATCTTCAATTAGGAATCCTCATGTGATTAGGAATCCATCCTCAATTAGGAATCCTTCGTTGATTAGGAATCCTTCGTCGATTAGGAATCCTTCGTCGATTAGGAATCCTCCTTCATGTAAGCACTTTCCTACTTCAACTAGGAAACCTTGTTCAAGTAGGAATCATCATCTTCAAGTCTTCAAATTCGTCAAAACCTTGGCTCCAATTATGTGATAATCATTCCAAGCCCAATTTTGCTCCAAAAAGCTCCAAAATGCATCTTCTTGCATCCTTTGGCCTTAAAACCTGAAAGCACATAAAACTAGCTTAAAAGACTACTTTAACTAAGAAAACACCATGGAAATGCATAAGAACTAGCTAACTAAGGCGCATAAATATGCTCCTATCAAATTCCCCCACACTTAGCTTTTGCTAGTCCTCGAGCAAAACAAAACAAACAAAAGAAACAAAACACACTCTAGACCTTCCAACAATTGGCTTAGGGATTTCCAATGCACATGTCATGTTAAAAATTGTTATCCCCATAGATTTGAGTCATCTTTACACAAGCACATACTTAATTAAAGCCACCACTTACTAGTTCACAAGTAATCAATTAAAACAATGATTTGAATGTAGTAACATGCCTTAGAGAATTCCCTCAATTCCTTACAAGATATACACTCTATTTTCACTCAGATTTTCTAACTCCACACCCTACACTAGTCATATGTGAGAAGATTGATGTAGATATGAAAACGAATGCTCACATATATGTTTCACAAAGAACGCAATTTCTAGAGTTAAGAAGCATGTTTAGATATGATCTCATGAATGGAATGCTACTACTTAGATGCGAGAACCAGTGACACCATATGCTCATACCAAATTCAAACTCCACAAATTGAAACACATAACACTCAAGATAGAAGTTAAGGGTTGTAATGGGGCTTGGGGTGTTGGTTAACAAGGAAAGGATAGGGAAAACAAACGTTCTTCAAGCAATAGTAAGCAAAGCAATGAAATTGAGACTTAGAATTCACTTAGATTGCAGAAATTAACTTTAAAACACAAGGAGAAGACTTAAAGAACTCCTTAGGGCCGAATTCATTGTTTTGGACCCTTACTTCAACAAACAATACTTTGGAACTCTTTTTCTCAACTTTTCAACTCTTTTTTCAAACTTTTCAACTCTTTTTTCAAACTTTTCATTTTTTTTTTTCAATTTTTCTTTTTCCACGAAATTTTTTTTTCTTTTCTTTTCTTTGCCGTGCCTATGGCACACAAAATCACCAAAAGAAATACTTCCCCCACACTTGTTTTCTGTCAACATAAATTAAAAGGAATTCAATTTGAATCATGCTTTACTATGCTTTAAGAACAAGGGTATGGATGGTCCTAATCTAGGCTAGGTGAGGAAAACATGGGTTAACAAAGAATAGGCTAAACAAGGCTCAACGGGGTTAAAAACCTACAAAACATAATAACAGAGGGGATTTACGGCTTTTTGGCTATGGTGGTGGTCACTACACAACTTTATCTTGAATATGTGTTATGCAATTCAATGACATGCTTTGAATGAAATGGGCATGAGTTCTAGCATTTGGAACTAAATGATGAAACGCCTTCTAAGTAGCAACCAAGCAAGGAATAATGAGATCATGCAACGACTTAGAAAACAAAGAATGCACAGATTTTAACTCTCCAAATAAACGTTTAGGCTCAAGTCTCACAAGGTTGTAGCATTAATTCGAGTTCCTTCCTTCAAGCATGTTACAAAAACTGATTTTTCCTTTATGATTGCATGTGAATTCATAAGTTATAACCACAACCAAGCATAAACAAAGAGTAAATCAAACTTTCATCCATGTTAATCACTCTCTTTAACAGTCATGCAATTAAAAACCAAATCCTCATCATTGTGTTGGAAGGTACCCTAAGACACAAACAAACACACAAAAACAACTCTTTTTGGGTTTTTAAAACAAATTTTTCCAAATTTTTATGTGATTTTCGGAGTTTTATGTTAAAACACACCAAAACTGCTTAAAAACACTTAAAAACAGCAAGGAACAAGTCTCTAAGTAATGGGTGGTACAATCCCACGAATTTGCATAAAAAACACTTAGTTACCCCCCCACACTTAAATCAAACATTGTCCTCAATGTTTCAAGCATAAAGTTACACAAAACACAAAGAAACCAACAAACAACAACTTAAATAACTAAATAGGGCAGATTAGAAAACAGCAACAAAGAGAAGGGTTTGAGGAACGCAAATCTGGAATTTGAGTGATTCCTAGGGCTTCCTTTGTTGAATGCATGGGTTGCCTCCCAAGAAGCGCTTTCTTTTACGTCTTGAAGCCGGACGAAGAACACAATCATGCCCCATTGGAGCCCACGGCATGGAGTGGGATCTCCTCCACAACCTGCCCTACAAAGTTCTTGTACATTGCATCCTTGAACGGAAATGGATAGTGATGTTTGTTGATGGGTGCGTTGTGTTGCCTAAGGTTCATGTTCATGCGCCCACCATCAGGGATTTGCTTGGGTACCTGCACCAAAGAAGGGAACCACCTATCAACTTTAATGGGAATTGGATTTGGACTAGGTGCCTTACCTTGGTGTTGTGATGAAGTGGCAGCAACATGAACTTTTTTCCTCATGGTGTTCTCGGCCACATTGGGTATCTTAAGGGCAGTGGCCATGGGGTCCTTATGCTCTACTCCAATTCCCTCGTCTTGCATGGCTCTTGATGCAACCTTTGTGTTGGGGGCTAAATGGTCCGCCCCTATCTTTTCTATTGTATCAATAACACAACAAGAACGAACAACGTTAGGAGTCTCAATGGATTCAGAAATTTTAAAACAAATCATATCACCACCAAATGCCATAGTTACTTCTCCTTTGGCTACATCAATCTTGGTTTGAGCCGTTTTCATGAAAGGCCGTCCAAGGAGAATGGGCAATGAAGGAGCATGATCCGATTCATCCATCTCAAGAACATAGAAATCCGCCGGAAAGATCAAATGATTAACCTACACCAAAACATCTTCCACAACTCCCTTTGGGTATGCATTAGATCTATCGGCCAATTGTATGATTACACCATCATTTTTTAACTTGCCTAGGTTCATAGATGCATAAATTGAATATGGCATAACATTTATGGATGCACCTAAGTCTAACATGGCAGAATTGAACCTAGTTTTACCAATGACACAAGGAATGGTGAAACTACCCGGATCTTTGCATTTAGGAGGTAGTTTACGTTGTATCATGGCAGACACATTCTCACTTACCTGTACCACTTCTTTCTCCCGAAAACGTTTCTTTGTCGTACAAAGCTTCTTCAAACACTTGGCGTACTTCGGGATTTGCTTGATTGCATCCAAGAGAGGTATGTTAACTTGAACCTTCCTAAATGTCTCTAGAACATCTTTTTCCTCCTCTTCATTCTTGAATTGCAAAAATCTGCTAGGAAAGGGCACATTAGGTGGAATAATGTTAGAATTAACCAAACTTGGACTCATCTTACCTAGGGTGGACGGATTGGATGGCTTAGGGGCCATGGGTGCTTGCGGCAAAGGTGGTGCTACCTTTGCCGTGAGTGGACTTGGTGTCTCCTTTTCAGATTTCAACGTTTCATCCTCTTTGGGACCTGATTTTGGTGGTGTAGGACCTGCCCCAACTTCTTTTCCACTCCTTAGCATGATTGCATTTGCGGATTCGAAACCACCCTTGGGATTGACCACCGTAGTGCTTGGTAACTTACCATTTTCACGGAATTGTCCCAAAAATTCGGCCATTTGGCCCATTTGCTTCTTTAGCTCATTAACCTCCTTTGCTTGGTTCTGCATTCCCTGCGCCATTGTGGTTAGTAACTGATATGTTTTATCATCATTCATAGACGTACCTGGGTTGGTTTGGGATGATTGTGCCTGAGGAGGTGGTTGTGGTGCCATTGGCCTTGGAAAGAAACCCGGGGGTTGTCGGAATCCACTTTGTTGGCCATATTGTGGTGCATCTCTCCATCTGAAATTGGGGTGGTCACGCCATCCTGGATTGTATGTATTGGAGAAAGGATCCCCTCTTGGTTGGTTTTGATTCCCATAACCCACGGCATGGGCAGATTCCCACCCTCCATTTTCAATTAATTGAGGGCATTAATCCGATTGGTGTCATTGAATGGAGCATACACCACAGATTGTAGTTCCTTGCGTTTTGGAGCCTTCAACAAACTGCGATAACATAGAAGTGAGGTTAGCCATTTGGGATTGTAACTCAGAAATAGAACTTACCTCATTTACATGATGTGGCCGTGGGGTATCTCTCTGCCCAACACCTTCATATTGTTGTGCGTTGTGTGCTCGGTTCGCAATGAGAGTCTTGGCAGCCACTGGAGTCATGTCCACCAATGCACCACCCGTCGAGGCATCTAGCATTTGGCGTTCCATGGGAAGGAGTCCTTCGTAGAAGTATTAAAGGAGCAACTCCTCCTTCATTTGATGCTGTGGACAAGAAGCAACAAGAGTTTTAAAACGTTCATAATATGTTGGAAATGACTCACCTTGGCTTTGTTGGATGCCACTAATGCGTTTCCTCAAAAGAATGACTCTTGAGGTTGGAAAGAATTTTTCCAAAAACGCTCGTTTCATGCTCTCCCACGAGGTAACCGTCCCCGGGGCCAATTCATACAACCAATCTTTAGCTTTATCCATTAGAGAGAATGGAAAAGCTTTCATCTTCAAAATGTTGCCATCAACATTTACCGGCGTCATGCTTGAACAAACAACTTCAAACTCCTTCAAGTGTTTGTTTGGGTCTTCCATGGACAGCCCATGGTACTTTGGAACATAATGTAACAAGCTCGACTTCAATTCGAACTCTTCGGTCTTCCCTTGGGCCGCCGCGGGGTATTGGATGCAAAGAGGGGCTGCATTATCCAAACCCGAGGCAGAAAGCTCCTTAATGGTTCGGTTGTCCGCTGCCATCTCTTGGTTCTCCTCTACAACTCTAGCCGTGGGCTCTTCTTCCTCTTCAAATTCGTTTTCTTCGCAATGAGGTTCCGGGCTAGGTGGATTGGATGCTTGTTGCCTTCTTGTTCTTCTCAAAGTTCGCTCAAAATCGTCGTCGAACTCCAAAATGTTTGCTTGGACAGATTTGGAACTTCGAGTCATACACTCATACCTAAAACAAGAAAACAAGAAACCAAGTCAGAAACTGAATTTAAAACAAACAAAAATAACACAAAAATAAATAACAAGGGATTAGCAACTTTGCTAATCCCCGGCAACGGCGCCAAAATTTGATGCGTAAAATAACTAAACACACAAATTAAACCCTCTTGTTGACAATTGTAGTATGGATAAGTAGGGATCGTTCTTAAACCGGGGATTAGGAGGGATTGCTAAAACACTCTAAACTGACTCAAATATGTAAAACTAGGTTTAAAACACTCAACTAGACTCAAAGAATGCAAAACTAAACTCTAAAACACTAAAACAAATCAAAAGACTCAAAACAGCACCAAAAACACTCAAAACTGCCTTAAAACACTTTCTGGGCAGTTTTGGGACTCTAATGCAAACTTGGACGAATTTTGGTTTTCTAATGACCTAAAACACTTAAAAACATAATCTAAGACAAGTTCTAACTAATATAACTCAAAGAAATAAAGTGGGGTTGATTTTGGACGAATTTAAATTAAATGGCAGATTGTAAAGAAAACAGTAGACAAAATTGTGATGAATTAATGAATGATGGAAGAGCTAAGGGGTTCTTCTCCACACATGAAATATATGCAACGTAAATCAATTTCCAGTTATCAATTCAATAAGTTGTGAACCTCGACACTCCAAGTTAATTAGGTCCGCTTAAATTAACCTTCAGATTTCCCTAGAATCATGGAATTGGATGAATATGCATCGCAAACAAATTATTCCTAACAAGTTCTCTATATGAACAGCATGATAAAGACACAAGTTAGAATCATTACGTTCTTTGGAAATCATAAGCATCGACAAGGTATTTGTAACTATGAAAAGCATGATACTCTTGCCAGGAATCTACTTAACACGATCGTGACTAGCGACCTTCACTACTTGCGAATATAAATTCATAACGATTAGGTGAAACAAACTTATATCCTAGCACCAAATTCAAGCATGCAAATTAAGCGTGCACTCTCAATCAACATACAAGAATAAGTTCTAAATCAAACGGTTAAGCAAATTGTATTCACGACTTATGCAACGATAACTGAAAGTAATCAACTTATTTCACATATATAATCATGGTTTTGAATACACCCTTAGCCAAAACGAATTTAGCCAATCATACTCAAAGCAAAACAAAGATTACATGAATTAGACATTGAAATATAAGATAGAATACACCTAAAATTGTTCAACAACTCAGAATGAAGAGCCAAACAATTGAGTGAATCTGTCCCCTTTCCTTGCTTGCGGCAGATTGGATGTTGGTGGTTTCTTGGGTAATTGAATGATGTAGAATGGATGGAAGACGTATGGAAGTGTTTAGGGTTGATGGGTGGTGCGGCTAGGGTGGTTTTGGGTCAGAAAATATGGTGAATGGTGAAGGAATGGGGCTGTTGAAGGTGGTGTTCAGTTTCTGGCGTGAATGATTATTTTCTAGATGAATGGCTATGTTTGTGGCTGCACAAACATGTTTATTTAAAGGGATTAGGAAATTAAAAACCCTAGGCTAATTAGGTAATCAGGAATTAAGTTTAAAGCTTCTAGAATTAAGGAAACAAATCAGAAAATTAAGGGAAAGGGCAAGGGAAATTCGGCTAGGGTTTAAAACACAAAAGGAAGGTGTTTTAAAGCATAAAAACAGGAAATAGGGAAGAGGAAATGCAAAGGGGGGTGCGGCAAGGGTTCAAAAGGGTTCTAGGCTTTTGTTTTGTGTCCTAGAATGCTTAGAAAGTCTTCATAATTGCTGGAACTTTTAGGGACAATTAGGAAAAATCAAACCAAAGTAGGAAACCTTGGCTTAACTTTCCTACTTCAAGTAGGAATCCTTGTTGGAGGAGGAATCCTTGTTCTTCTAGGAATCCTCATGTGATTAGGAATCCATCTTCAATTAGGAATCCTCATGTGATTAGGAATCCATCCTCAATTAGGAATCCTTCGTTGATTATGAATCCTTCGTCGATTAGGAATCCTTCGTCGATTAGGAATCCTCCTTCATGTAAGCACTTTCCTACTTCAACTAGGAAACCTTGTTCAAGTAGGAATCATCATCTTCAAGTCTTCAAATTCGTCCAAACCTTGGCTCCAATTATGTGATAATCATTCCAAGCCCAATTTTGCTCCAAAAAGCTCCAAAATGCATCTTCTTGCATCATTTGGCCTTAAAACCTGAAAACACATAAAACTAGCTTAAAAGACTACTTTAACTAAGAAAACACCATGGAAATGCATAAGAACTAGCTAACTAAGGCGCATAAATATGCTCCTATCACATTCACATCTCACAACTCCATACACTTACACTTTCATTCCTTGGCCGGGAGAACACAATCCACCCATCCACCATTCACCATAACTCACCTATATCCATCCACCACCATAATTTACCATTCATCCATCAAACCACACCTTGTGCCGCAACAAAGAAAAGAATGAGGATACTTGGACGTGCTTGCCATTCAAGTTGGATTGTTGGAGCGTTTTTAGGTGTTTTCATTCTTTTGTTTTCAATGTCTAAATTTGTTTATCTTTGCTTTGTGAGTATGAGGAACTGAACCCCCCTTAGATATGGGGGAATTCGAAACCATGCTCATGCTTGCAATATGATTTGATTACCTTCAGTTGTGATTTTATAAGTTGTGAATTCAATTTGTTTAACTGTTTGATTGATAACTTATTCTTTTATGTTTATTAAGAGTGCACACTTAGTTTGCATGCATGAATATGATGCTAGAGTATAAGGGAGTTTCACCTAATAGTTACAAACTTATATTTACAAGTAGTTGAAGTCACTTATAAACGATCGCGTTAAATAAATTCTTGGCAGGAGTTTCATGCTCATCATAGTAACGAATACCTCATCAATACTTATAGTTTTCATAATGCTTAATGATCTTTGATTGTATCTTTATTATGCTGTTCACGTAAACAACTTTTGAAGAATGCTTGAATTGTTGTATGCGCTTTCCCATCAAATTCAATAACTTAAGGAGAACTTGAAGGTTAATTTAAGCGGACTTAATTAACCTGGGGTGTTGAGTTTCATGATTGATTGAAAGAACAACTAAAAATTTGTTTATGTACAAGTATGTCATGTGTGGAGAAGAACCTCCTAGCTAGCCTTCCATCCATTCAATTTACTCAAATTCGTGTAGATTTCATTAGTTCTTTAATTTACTTGTTTTGTTTTCAAATTCGTCAAAACCAAAACCCCCTTTACTTTAAAGTGTTTTATTAGTCAAAATCTGTTTTGATTTGTGTTTTTAGGTGTCCCAAAAGTGTGTTAGAGTCCAAATCTGCCCAGTTTGTGTTTTTAGGCAGATTTGAGCGTTTTTAACTTGTTTTGAGTCCTTTGAGTTTGTTTTAAGTTCTTTGAGTCTAGTTTAGTGTTTTTAACTTTGTTTATATGTTTTTAAGTCAGTTTAGAGGTTTTAGCAAGCCCTCCTAATCCTCGGTTTAGAACGATCCCTACTTGCATTCTTTACTACAATTTGACAACAAGAGGGTTTAATTTGTGTGTTAAGTAATTTTCGCATCAAATTTTTGGCGCCGTTGCCGGGGATTAGCAACTTTGCTAATCCCCCGTTGTTTCTTTTTCATGTCTTTTGTTTTAGTTACTGACTTTGTTTCTACTTGTGTCTTTTATTTTTACTTATGATATTTGATTTAGTTTTGTTTCCTTAATTTCAGGTACTAGAGAAGTAAGACATGGATTTTGCTACCATTCAAGCTCAATTGGCGAAACTTACTTCTCAATTGTCACAATATGCTGAAAGGACCACAATGCAAAGTGTCCCTACATGTGGTATGTCCTATGGGCAAGGATATCCAACTCATCAATGTTCTCAATTCACTGCGAATGAAGACGCTTGGGGTTGTCAAAGCCATAGCTAATCATGGGACAACATGTTTTCCAACGCTTACAATTCGGATTGGAGAGATTATTCAGATTACATGTACGGAGAACCTCAACAATTCCAACAAGATGGATTTTGGCAGCAAGAAGAAGAATTCTATTCAAGACCTATGCAGCCACCACAACAATCTGCCCAATTCAATTCATGTACGTCTTTGGATAATGATATGTTTAATAAATTACTCACCTCTTTGAACCAGGAAGTAGAAAATGGAAACAAAGAGATGCAAAATCAAGCCAAGAAGACGGGAGAATTGGAGAAGCAAATTGGGCAGATTATGGAGTTCATGGCACAAATTCAAGAGCAAAGTGAACTCTCCAACTCAACTATTGAAAATTTGAAAGAAGATTTTGAAATCCATGATGCTATCACTTTAGGAAGTGCTATGGAGGTTGGAGGTTAACCCAAGACATCCAAACCAAGCCAAAACATGGATGAACAACTGCTGCTCGAAGAATAGGAGAATAACAAGGCCATGGCAAGGGAAGAACCACCTTTGCCGTAGCCCCATATGCCATCTATGTCATCCACTACAACCAAGGTAAGCCTAAATCCAATTTGTCCTGACCCCGTTTCACCAAATGTCCTTATTCCTTGCAGGATCATGCAATCCAAGGAAGAAGAGGGTGAGAAAGGCATATTCGAAACCTTTCCAACGAATCAAGAGCAAGAAGTGGATGGGGAATGTCTAGAATTCATCAAACAAGATACATTTGAGATGAAAATTCCCAAAGAAGTTGGATTTTATGACACGGGACAAGTCATAACTCTCAAAACACCAAATCTGGCTAAGTCTCATATCCCTGCAACCTTCAAAGATATGGTGTTCGTAATTGAGTTTGTGTTGGAGCAAGCAAGTAAGCCATCTTCTCCAACTTCGATTTTATTATATACTAACTTGCTGATTTTGATGATTCAGGCACCTATACTAGAATTTAAACCATTGTCGGATCACGTCAAGTATCACCTTCCATTCAAGGATCAATTCCATGCTATGGGCCCTATCCAAGTTTAGAAGGAAGTTTCGTCCGGCTGGAAGACATTAAAGCAAGTGCTTCTTGGGAGGTAACCCATGTATTCAAATAAGGAAGATTTTTTAATTGCTCCACAATTGGTTTTGCATTCCTAAAAACCTTCCCTTTTCTGTAGTTTTATTTTGCCATGATTGTCATTTTTATTTGTTGCTAGTTTAATTGTTTTTGGTGTGGGTTTATTTTTAAAACACTGATAGTTATGCAAGGTATTTTTACATTCATTTTCATAAAAAAAAAAGGAACATTAAGCAGAAAAAAGCTACAAGAGGGAGCCTTCACAAAGGCTGCTTAGGAGAAGTCTCAGTAGTCGGCGGAGCTCCTGAATGAGGAAGCATCGGAGGTTGATCATTTGGAGCTTCATTACGCGGTACAGCCCCAGAAGACGAAGGCAAATGCTATTGGAACAAACCCACAAACCTCTGATGATCAAGTAAAATCTGACCATCATATTCCTGCATCTGGTCAATCTTCCTCTTCATGTTTGTAGCATAGTTATATGCGAGCCTGTGCAACTGTTTATTCTCATGCTTGAGCCCTCTAATCTCCTGTTTGAGACTCATCACTTCAGCCACCAATGATTCAACTTGACGGGTTCGAGCAAATAGGCGTTGGGCCATATTAGACACAGAACCTGCACACTGCACACTGAGAGCCAAAGAATCCTTAACAGCCAACTCATCAGACCGTTTGGCAAATAGTCTGTTATCTTTGGGAGTGACAAGGTTCCTGTCACCACCGCAGCTGTCATATCATTCTTCTTCACCGAATCCCCAACGGTAAGGGGACCAGTAGGGGATATGAAGGATGGGCGCCATATGGCGTCTAGAGAAGGCGGGACTGCCTCTTCACCAAGGTTCAAGTCAAAACGACGGTCGGAGGAGCCAGACATTTTCAAAGGTGTTAAAGAAAGAAGAGGTCGGACAAGTCAAGATCGTAGAAGTGCAAGAAGGGAGTTTTTACAGGCAGAAATTCAAATGTGCTTTGAACGTCTTGCGTACCTCTATAAAAATCAGCACTAAACGGGATTTCAGAGATCGAAGAGGTGAGCTCAGAAATCGAAGAGGCCAACTCAAAAATCGAAGAGGCGCTAGCTTTCTCAAAAGCTGGGTTTGCTCAGAAACCACGCCCAATCTTCTTTTCCAGATTTATCCGTACTTGTCACATGCAACCTCTGCACTCGACGGGATTTCAGAGATCGAAGAGGTAAGCTCAGATATCGGAAAGGTATCTACTTTTCCAGACGTGTCAGCATCTGTCACATGCAGAGTCAGCTTTGCGGAAATCACAAGCAGTTTGTCGAAGCGCCGATCTCAGATATCGGAGAGGCATATGTTTTTCCAGACTTGTCAGCATCTGTCACATGCAGAGTCAGCTTCGTGAAAATCACGGGTAGTTTGTCGAAGCGCTGATTCCAGATATCGAAGAGGCACTTGCTTTTCTAGACGTGTCAGTGCCTGTCACATGCACACTCATCCTTGCGGAAATTACAGGCAATTTGTCGAAGATCTCTTGTGAAGTAGAAAGCAAGTGAAGTTTACTATTAAATCATCCAACGGTTGCTGACAAGAGGGAAAGAATAGTACCGATTATTAATTCCTATAAATGTCACCCTTCACCCTTCATTGCAAGGCAGACATACATAACCCTTCTTCTTCTCTGAAAATGCCTTTCCAACAAACCCTCTCGAGTCACTCCGTGTTCCTTATTCCTTGGGGTACTTCTGCAAACAACTCATCCAAAGCAAGAGTATTTCATATCATGAAGGTTGAAAGCAAGAGTATCTCATATCATGTTTTCTCCCTGTCCTTCTCCTTGTCGTTGTTTTGGGACAAGGAGAAAGAGAGCAATTAGCCAGCATTTGGTATCAATCTTCCGATCTGGAACCGACTGCCTGGAACCCCTTCCTGATTGCTTACCTAGCCTTGCTTTCGAGTACGCATCTTCATCATCTTATGCTTCCTCTTCGTCTACCACATCTGCATGGGGAACAGATAAGGGAAGTGAAAATGATACCTCGAAGCATGTGGAGACAATTTGCCCATTCATCCTCAGCTAAGGACAAGGAGAAAGAAAGCAAGAGGTGGGCACTTGGAAATATTGAAGAATGAAACAGACCAACACCTCTACCTCGTGCTTGCCTGTCGTGCTGATGCGAATAATATAAGCACACACAAATTAAACCCTCTTTTTGACAATTGTAGCAAAGTATGTAAGTAGGGATCGTTCTAAACCGGGGATTAGGAGGGCTTGTTAAAACCTCTAAACTGACTCAAAAACAAAAAGAAACAAAGTTAAAAATGTAAACAAAAGATTTTAAAACAAGAAAGTAAAAGGGGGATTTGAGTTTGGTGAAGTTGAAAGTAAAAACGAATAAACTAAAAACTTAAATAGATTTTAAACAAATTTGGGTTGAATGGATAATGGAAGGCTAGCTAAGGGGTTCTTCTCCACACATGTCTTGCTTGCATACAAAATGATTTCCAATTGCTCTTCGATAAGTTATGAATACTCAACGCCCCAAATTACCGTGAATTGCACTAATTAACTCTCAGTTTTTCAACAAGTTATTAGATTGGATGATTGCATACGACAACCCAAAACATTCCCTACAAGTTCCCTACATGAATTGCATAATAGAGATACAAGCAAGAATCATTAAGTTCTATGAAAAACATAAGCATTGACGAGGCACTCATTACTATGATTTGCATGAAACTTATGCCAAGAATTTACTTAACGTGATTGTGACTAGCAACCTTCACTACTTGTGAATATAAGTTCATAACGATTAGGTGAAACTCCCTTATATTCTAGCGTCAAATTCATGCATGAAAATTAAGCGTGCACTCTCAACCAACATACACAAATTAGTTTTTATACGAACGGATAAGTAAATTGAATTCACAATTCAAGAAACGCAATTGGAAGTAATCAAATCATATAGTAAGCATAAACATGGTTTTGAATCCCCCCCTAGCCAAGGGGGGGTTTAGTTCCTCATTATTACAAAACAAAGATAAACAAATTTAACCATTGAAAAACAAAGGGAAGAAAGCACCTAAACGTTCCAACGATCCATGTTGGATAGCAAGCGCGTCCAAGGACTTTTCTCCTTTTCCTTGCCGCCACAACAAGGTTGGAATGATGTTGAAGGGTTGGTTATTTGGAGGAATGGATGGGAAGGGGTTTAGATATGTAGGAGAGGCAAGGAAAGGCTTGGAGAATGGTTAATTTCTGGATGATTTGAATGAGGTTGCTGCCATGGTATTTATAGGAAGAGGATGGACATGTTTAATGCAAAAATCTGGTGGAATGAAGTAGGTAAGGCATGGCAAGGTGGAGAATTGTTGGTGAGGGTAGGTTTTGAGTCATCCACTCACATGTCATGGTGAGTTAAGCATTGCATCATCCACTCAAATGTCATGGTGAGTTAAGCATTACATCATCCACTCAAATGTCATAGTGAGATAGGCATTGCATCATCACTAAAAAATCTGGTGGAAGTAAAACAAAGGGAAGGCCACGGCATTGATGAATTTTATGGGGTATGCATGGTTTTGAGTGAAGTTTTGGCCAATCCTTCTAGAAATTTATCCCTTCTTGCAACTTGTATTTGTTTCACCAAATTTTTAGCATGTTCCTAGCCTCTTTTTTCTTCAAATTCGTCCATCCATCTTGCTCATATCATAAGTAATCCATTCCAAGCTCAAAACTGCTCCAAAATGCACAAAAATGCACTTTCTTGCTACCTTAACCCTTTGGACCTACAAACACACGAAAATGGCTTAAAGTACTAAAATAACTAAGAACTAATAACGTAAATGCAAGAAAACTAGTTAACTAAGTCGCATAAATATGCGTTTATCACGTGCAGAAGAAACAAGCAGAGAAGAATGCAGACTGCACAATCAAATCAACCCAGCAGAAGGAGTCTGATTTGAAACCAAGGAACTCTCATAGTCCTCGCTCAGAATTCCAAACCAGTTCAAGATCAAAGCTGTGGAAAGTTAACAAGATCATCTATCTCTAAAACCAGATTTGCGTTCTTAAACTCTACTCTGTCTGGTTTTTACTTTGCCATACTTGTCATGTTTATTCGTTGTTTGCTTGTTTGCTTGTTTTTGTGTTAGTTTATGCTTGAAACATTGAGGACAATGTTTGATTTAAGTGTGGGGGGGTAACCAAGTTGTTTTGCTTGAAATTTGTAGGAGTTTATCACCCATTACTTCTAGTGTTGTTCCTTGCTATTTTAAGTGTTTTTTAAGCTGTTTTGGAGTGTTTTAGTGTGTTTTGACATAAAAATCCAAAAAGCTCATAAAAATTTGAAAAATTGTTTTGAAAAAACCCAAAAAGAGTTGTTTTTGTATGTTTATTTGTGTCTTAGGCTACCTTCCAACACAATGATGAGGATTTGGTTTTTAATTACATGACTATTAAAGAGAGTTATAAACATGGATAAAAATTTGATTTACTCTTTGGTGTATGCTTGGTTGTGGTTATAATTTATGAATTCACATGCAATCATAAAGAAAAAAAAATCAATTTTTGTAACATGCTTGAAAGAAGGAACTCAGATGAACGCTACAACCTTGTGAGACTTGAGCCTAAACGTTTATTTGGAGAGTTAATAATCTGTGCATCGTTGTTTTCTAAAGTCGTTGCATGATCTCATTATTCTTTGCTTGGTTGCTATTTAGAATGTGTTTCGTCATTTAGTTCCAAATACTAGAACTCATGCCTATTTCATTCAAAGCATGTTATTGATTTGCATAATACATATTCAAGATGAAGTTGTTTAGTGAGCCAAGAGCCAAAAAGCCTATCCCGTTCATTATGTGTTTAAGTTTGACCCCGTTGAGCCTTGTGTAGCCTATGTTCTTTGTTACCCACACTATCCTCACCTAGCCTAGAATAGGACCATCCATACCCTTGTTCTTGAAGCATAGTAAAGCATAATTTAAAAGGATTTCCTTTTGTTGAACTCTTGCAGAAAAACAAGTGTGGAGGAAGTCATTCTTGTGTGTGTGTGCCAAAGTCCTTAATAAGGCATGGGTAGAGAAAAGAAAAAAGAGTATGAGCAAGAGCTCTAAAGTGTTGTTTGTTAAAAAAGGGTCCAAAACATTGAATTCGGCCCTAAGTGTTGCATGAATCTTCCATTTGTATGTAAAAGTTGATTCTACATTCTAAAGAGAATTCCAAGTGTCTATTTCATTGCTTTGCTTGCTATCGCTTTAAGAACATTTGTTATTCCTATCCTTTCTTTGTTAGCCATTACCCCCAAGCCCTGTTACAACCCTTAACTTCAATCTTGAGTGTGTTGTGTGTTTCAATTTGTGGAGTTCAAAATTGGTATGAGCATATGGTGTCATTGGTTCTCGCATCTAAGTAGTAGCATACCATTCATGAGATCATATCTAAACATGCTTATTAACTCCAAAAATTGCTTTCTTTGTTATAACATATGTGAGTACTAGTCTTCCATTTTTACATCAATCTTCTCACATATAACTAGTGTAGGGTGTGTAGTCAGAAAATGTGTGTGAAAATAGAGAGTATCTAGTAAGGAATTGAGGGAATTCTCTAAGGCATGTTACTACATTCAAAATGTTGTTTAAATTGATTAAATGTGAGCTAGTGAATGGTGACTGTGATTAAGTATGCTCAAGGGTAAGGATTGCTTAAATCTATGTAAGTGGTGATCTTTGGCATGTCATGTTTCATTGAAAATCCCTAAGGCAAATGTTGGAAGGTCTAGGTTGTGTTTTGTTTGTTTCGTTTGTTTTGTTTTGCTCGAGGACTAGCAAAAGCTAAGTGTGGGGGAATTTGATAGGAGCATATTTATGCGACTTAGTTAGCTTGTTCTTGTGCATTTATGTTGTTATTTCTTAGTCAATTATGTATTTTAAGCTATTTTCGTGTGTTTGTAGGTTCAAATAACAAAGTTAGCAACAAAGTGCTATTTGCAGCATTTTGGAGCATTTTTGGGCCAAGATTGGATGGTGCAAGCATGGAGACATGAGGATGGATGTTTTTGAAGATTTGAAGGCTAGAAATCAGCATGTGTGTGTGCAAGTGTGTTGACCTACAAAACCAAACATCCACCCACTACACCTATTACATCCACTCATTACAAACACTCATCCACTACACCCATTACATCCACTCATTACCAAACATCCATCCACTACAGCCATTACATCCATTCATTACCAAACATCCATCCACTACACCCATTACATCACCCATTACATCCACTCATTACCAAACATCCATCCACTACACCCATTACATCCACTCATTACCAAACATCCATCCATTACACATCCACTCATTACCAAACATCCATCCACTACACCCATTACATCCACTCATTACCAAACACTCATCCACTACACCCATTACATCCACTCATTACCAAACATCCACCCATTACACCCATTACATCCACTCATTACCAAACACTCATCCACTACACTCATTACCAAACATCCATCCACTGCACCCATTACCAAACACTCACCCACTACACCCATTACATCCACTCATTACCAAACACTCACCCACTACACCCATTACATCCACTCATTACCACAACATACACCACTACCACCTTAATTAGATGGTGGTCCTCTCCCTAGCCTATAAATACATCCACCCTTCACCATAACAAGGGAGGGGAGAAAAGATCCATCAAAAGATACTACATTCACATCTCACAACTCCATACACTTACACTTTCATTCCTTGGCCGGGAGAACACAATCCACCCATCCACCCTTCACCATAACTCACCTATATCCATCCACCACCATAATTTACCATTCATCCATCAAACCACACCTTGTGCCGCAACAAAGAAAAGAATGAGGACCCTTGGACGTGCTTGCCATTCAAGTTGGATTGTTGGAGTGTTTTTAGGTGTTTTCATTCTTTTGTTTTCAATGTCTAAATTTGTTTATCTTTGCTTTGTGAGTATGAGGAACTAAACCCCCCTTAGATAGGGGGGAATTTGAAACCATGTTCATGCTAGCAATATGATTTGATTACCTTCAGCTGTGATTTCATAAGTTGTGAATTCAATTTGTTTAACTGCTTGATTGATAACTTATTTGTGTATGTTTATTAAGAGTGCACACTTAGTTTGCATGCATGAATATGATGCTAGAGTATAAGGGAGTTTCACCTAATAGTTACAAACTTATATTTACAAGTAGTGGAGGTCGCTTATAAACGATCACGTTAAATAAATTCTTGGCAGGAGTTTCATGCTCATCATGGTAACGAATGCCTCGTCAATACTTATAGTTTTCATAATGCTTAATGATCTTTGATTGTATCTTTATTGTGCTGTTCACGTAAAGAACTTTTGAAGAATGCTTGAATTGTTGTATGCGCTTTCCCATCAAATTCAATAACTTAAGGAGAACTTGAAGGTTAATTTAAGCGGACTTAATTAACCTGGGGTGTTGAGTTTCATGATTGATCAAAAGAACAACTGAAAATTGGTTTATGTACAAGTATGTCATGTGTGGAGAAGAACCTCCTAGCTAGCCTTCCATCCATTCAATTTACTCAAATTCGTGCAGATTTCATTAGTTCTTTAATTTACTTGTTTTGTTTTCAAATTCGTCAAAACCAAAACCCCCTTTACTTAAAAGTGTTTTATTAGTCAAAATCTGTTTTGATTTGTGTTTTTAGGTGTCCCAAAAGTGTGTTAGAGTCCAAATCTGCCCAGTTTGTGTTTTTAGGTAGATTTGAGCGTTTTTAGCTTGTTTTGAGTCATTTGAGTTTGTTTTAAGTTCTTTGAGTCTAGTTTAGTGTTTTTAACTTTGTTTATATGTTTTTAAGTCAGTTTAGAGGTTTTAGCAAGCCCTCCTAATCCCCGGTTTAGAACGGTCCCTACTTGCATTCTTTACTACAATTTGACAACAAGAGGGTTTAATTTGTGTGTTAAGTAATTTTCGCATCAAACAACCAAATCTACAAAATTTAAAGCGATAATGTCAATAAGTCGCAGCGAAAGCGAATGCAAAAGTGCGTTCAACTTATAACAACACAATAAAATGGAAATTACCTGAAAAGCATAAGGAAACCCTCTCAAGTTATATGAGTCCCAGATCGTTCCCCCCGGTTTCTCTACAACGTTTTCTTTTACAACCTTGTGGTGGGTCAAAGCAGTTGTGGATATGCTTGGCATCCACACTTGGAATGATGCGGTTCCTTAAGGATATCTTTCCCATTTTTCTTCATCTTCTACGAACTGAAGCAGGTGGTAGTCAATGGTTGACTCCTTCTCCTTGCCCAAAACAACAAAGTGGGTGTAGTACAATAGATCGAGCTTGTTGGCACATGTTGAATTACTCCACCAATTGTTTCATGGGTTATCTTCTTCTTCCCCCTAAAATATATGTCTCTAAGATGACATTCATCATCATGCTCTTTGGGGAGGGGTGGAATTCTTCGTAACTGAGTCCCGTCTGAAGGAAAAAATTTGTCCTAGCTAAGAACATGTGAGAACATTTGAACACATAAGCAAACTAATAACACATTAAAGTAGGCATGCATTCAAAAACAATTCTAAAACCCATGACTTTCAAAACCGAGTGAATGGTCAAAACACAAGACTCTTTAACAAAATTAAAGAAAAGAAAGGATTTTGAGATTCATTAACCTTGAAGCTCATCCTTGTTTACACAAGGGATTCACCCAAGTGGGGGGCCTTTAAGTCACCTCCTAGCTCCTTAGATCTTCCTTGTGTTTTTTTTCCTTTTGATACTCCTTTGCTCCTTGAGGATGTGAGGAAAGGATCTCCAAGAACACCAAAGATTTAGGGTCTCTAAGTCTCTACACCAAAGATGTAGTGTGAAGAGAAGATGGATTACTTAGAGAGATTTTTTATGCTAGTTAAAGTCTCCCTAAGTGGCCGTCCTCTATAGAGAAAAAGAGAGAAAAAGTTTCTCTTATTTGCCTCAAGAAAACCCTAGTGAGAGAATGGCTATAAAGTTGCCTTTATACCACCTCACATGTGAGTGGCAAAGTTACTGGTGATGTAATGGTTGGAACCACCCCAAGTTTAGTAGTGAACTTCTTCATCCAGAACGCTTCTTTGCAGGCTTCAACTACAGCGACATATTCAGCCTCCATCGTGGAATCAGCAATTACATCTTGTTTCTTGCTTTTCTAGCTGACAGCCCCACCATTCAGAGTGAACATATATCTGAAGTTGGAACTTCTATCATCGACGTTAGATTGGAAATCTACGTCTGTATAGGCTTCCACTCGCAACTATGTCGCTCCTCCATAAATATGGAACATGTCCTTAGTTCTTCTTAAGTACTTAAGGACCATTTTGACAGCTGCCCTGTGTTCTGATCTTGTGTTAGATTGATATCGACTAATAATGCTCACAGCATATGCGATATCAGGCCTTGTGCATATCATGCCATACATAAGGCTTCCTATGGCGGATGCATAAGGAATCTTACTCATCTACCGTATCTCTTTAGGAGTTTTTGGTCCCATGGATTTAGAAAGGTGAATTCCATGTCTCACAAGAAGAAGACATTTCTTCGATTGTTCCATTTGGAACCTACTTAGCACCTTATCTATATACATAGATTGGGATAATCCAATTAATTTTATGGATCTATCACGATAGAGCTTTATCCCTAATACATAAGATGCATCTCCCAAATCTTTCATATGGAAGGTTTTGGACAACCATACTTTTATAGAAGAAAGTACTGCAGTGTCATTCTCGAATAGTAATATGTCATCTACATATAACACTAGGAATACAACTGCATCCCCAACGACCTTTTGATGAACACAATTGTCTTCATTTTAAGTAAAACCAAACGATTTGATTTCAGTGTCAAAACGAATATTCCAGCTCCTTGAGGCTTACTTGAAGGAAGATTTTGTGAAAACATGTTCATTTGAATAACATCATATAGCATGCAATTAACAATTAAAAGGCGGAATCATGCTTGCATGCATTCAAAAACAAAACATTAACCATGAAATTCAAAGCCTAGTAGATTGGTGAACCAAAACTCAACTCAAAACAAAGTGAGTTGAAATTATACCTTTGTAGATTCCTCTTTGCATAAGCAAAGGCTAATCACCCAAAGAGAGGGCCTTCATTCCTTGCATCTAAAATCTATGGATTTGGATGGATGAAAAGGTTTCTCCAAGTTCCCAAAATTGAGAACCTCTAAGTATCCACACCAAGGATAGATTGGAGAAGAAAATGAGTGACCTTGGAGTAGTGGGATTGCTAGATGCACCCTCCAAGGGGGCCGGCCTCCTAGAGAGAAAAGGAGAGACAAGTTCTCACCAATTTTCTCCAAAAGAAACCCCTTTGAATTTTAGGCTATAAAGTCATTTATATAGTCACTTCAAATAAGTGACCTAAAGAACCAAAAGGCCATTCTCTCTAACATGGCCGGCCATGAGGGTTTTATTGGGCTTTTGGGCCTTTGTGAATTAAGTTGTCATACAACTTAAGTCAATGGGCTTGACGTTTGAAGCCCATTGGGCCTTGAGGCCCAAAACTAACCCGTGGTCTTTTAACGAACTTTATTCGTTTGATTAATTAACATATTAATTAATCCTTGCCATAAATAATTAAACCATTTAATTATTCTTACTCATCTCCATTGTTTCTTCAATCTTCACCTTACACGGTGTACGATCCATTAGGTTCCTTTTAGCGAGGCAGTGGACGATTAAAACCATTTCACATCGATTGTGAATTGAAACTTACTTTCAATTCTCCCTTTAGTGATTACACACGTTTAGGGCTTCCACAAACCATGAATGACACCTAGCAGCATATCATGGTTACCCAAGCTAATCAGAAGAGGTGGAGAACCTATTCAGTTTAGGATTACAAATGCAATACGGTCTTTCTCTAATACAATACTCTTGACCACATTGTTTGGTTTGATAGTTTATTTATTCATGTCTACTATCCAATGTGATTCGTGTGCTTATATGATTACCTTGAATGTGATTTGGAACGACTTCCTAAATCTCATTCATACTCTGGCCAGAGATTCTAAATCATATCATAGAGTATTCTCCCCCAAACGGTTTGAAGGTTAGAGATCCCTTGTTGCGCATTCACTTGCCTCCATGGCTAAGTGGCTTAACCCCAACTATGCCGTGGACACCCTCTTTTTGGAGTGACTTTTGACATAATCAAAGATCAAGGACTTAACCACAAGACAACTATGATGCCTCAGGTCAAATGACTACTTTGCATTATCCCAACCATGAGTTCTCATGTGACATGAATATGAGAACTCTTCGTTGATCGTGTTCAGTGAACTCATTCTCTATTGAGCACCTACGTACTTGTCTTGATGTCATACACACCAATGACTCGAGACTGGTCACTCTTCCTGAGAGAAGACATAACACGTACTGATCTTAACGGACTGTCAATGCCCAATTGGCAATCCTATGATCAGTAACGTTTAGGATGTGTCTACGAAAGAATGGTCTCATGAATCTAACTTCTTTAGATTGCATTCTCCCAATCACATATTCCTTGGACTTATCGTTTAAGCATATAACATTTATATGAGGCGGCTCAAACAATAATCTTTGCCCTTGATATTAAACTAGATTAGTTTAACATGTGAAATGTCCCAAGTATCATCATATGATTGGCTTTAGGGCACATTTCCAACAATCTCCCACTTGCACTAGAGCCAATCAGCTTGGTCATCTGTTATGATACTTCTTCTGTAGTCATTTCATAAATGGCTGAATAGTAGGCCTAGACAATGGATATCTATATGTTATCCATAGAAGCAACCTTGAGAATAACGACGTCACCATTATACATGATTCTCAATCATGTGGTTTAGTCTCTCATTTGTTTTCGGACCTTGATGAGACCTTGATTCCCTGGCTTGAGCTATCGCCCCATTAGTGTCATAGTGTCAGTACACTAGATACACTTTCTGGTTGGAACCGAATAGAGAGTTCATAAATGAACTTTCCCATCCAAACAACAGTGTTGTAAACTTCTAAATGGCAATATATTTTGCATTCATAATGGAACACACTAAAGTCATTACTTTAATGTTTCCATCCAAATATCTCTTTAGTCATAATAAAGAGATATCTGTTTATCTCTTCATTCATAATGAAGAAACATCCAATGATGGATTAGATTCACAATCTAATACATTTACGCTTCCATTACATTACTCTAATTCTTCCTCATTTCTTTAAGGAATCTATCCTTTAGTATTTCTTAAATACTTAAGGATTCACTTGACAGTTGCCATGGTTCTGATCCTGGGCTTTCACTGATATCGTCTTGTACCGTTCTAGGTACAACTCATATCAATGTTTTTCATACAATATGAAATACATAAATCACCTTTCTGCTTATGCATAAAGGATTCTATTTACGCATTATTTCTTTGGGAGTCAAAGGGTACGTTCCCTTTGAGAAGGGCAACTTGCTAGTCTCACTAGAATCGTCCTTCTAATTGAAGTTTATCATTATATGAGAAACTTCCTAGCATCTCTTGTCTATTATTAGGAATTGATATAATCCAATTATATCCTAAAATCTATCATTATAGATTTACATCCCATGTATATAGACTATGTCTCCCATATACATTCTATCTTCATATAATGTTTTAAAGTCATAACTTTAACAAAGAAGTAATCTTTTCATTTCCAAAATTAATATATCATATATATTTAAATTTTAGGAACATGATTAACTCCCACTAATCTTTTCATTTCCAAAATTAATATATCATATATATTTAAATTTTAGGAACATGATTAACTCCCACTAATCTTTTGTAAACCTAGTAAACAAAAGATTCATTTACATCTTTATGAGAAATCAAACGATTTGATCCTTTTCTCATAAGATGCTTATAGCTCCCACTAGCTTGCTAAGATTCATGATGAATGGATCTCTACAACTTACATGTCTTGTGATTTATAGTTTTAGACATATATTATCAAGACTATCTTAATAATGGTTTCGGAAACCCATATTATGTCCAAACATTGAATCACCATTTAGTTGTAGCTAGCTATCTTCGAATTAATTGAAACCAAGATTACGTCAAAAATGGTTTCTTCAAAGTCAACCATCCTTTTGATTGTAGTTACCTTAAGCTACCAATTAGCTTATGAAGGTTTCATTATTTCGGTTCAAATGGTACTTTACCATTTCCTTGAGTATATATCATATATACACTCAATGTAGTCATAAGGATTTTCATTCTTATTTCTTCGAATTAAGAGGTGCAACTTTATGACATAGTCATAAAGTTCAAACCATTCAATTGAGACGGTTTATAAATCCTTCTTGACTACCTTGGAGCTTTTGGTATAGGAACTAGGTTGTTTATATTTGTTGATTACTTTCTTGTCTCTCAAAGAACCCATTTTTTGAGTTCTATCTCTCGTTCATTTGCTCTTAGGCAAATCACATTGTAGGATTACAATGAACTACCCAACAAAACAATATTTGTTAGTTGGTTTATAGAAGCGATATCCAAAAGTTAATTTAAGGATATCCCACAAGATTGTTATCAAACAAATATTGCTTATTAGCTCGCAACCCCAAATCTTAACATGCTTAAGATTTGTCTTTCTTTCTGAAGGAAAAAATTTGTCCTAGCTAAGAACAAGTATGAACATTTGAATACACTTGCAAGCTATTAACACTTTAAAGTAGGCATGCATCCAAAAACAATTCATAAAACCCATGACTTTCAAAGCCTAGTATATGGTGAACCAAAATAAACTCTTTAACAACATTAAAGATAAGTAAAGATTTAGTGATTCTTTACCCTTGAAGGTCATCCTCGATTACACAAGGGATTCACCCAAGTGGAAGGCCTTCAAGTCACCTCCAAGCTCCTTGAATCCTCCTTGTGTTTTCCTCCCTTTAGTGCTCCTTTGAAGATTTGAGGAAATAAGGATTTGTTCTCCAAAACACCAAAAGCTTGATGTCACTAAGTCTCTTCACCAAGGTTGTATCTTGTGAAGATGAAATGGATGACTAAGGGAAGAAGAGATTGCTAGATGTCCCTTCCCTTAGTGGCCGGCCTCCTTAGAAGAAAATGGAGAAAATGTTTCACCCAATTTCAACAAGAAAAACCCTTAGTGAGAAAATAGCTATAAAGTTGCTTTTATAACCTTTTCTTTGGTGAGTGGCAAACTTGTAATTAAGCAAACTTTGCCCATCCACCCTAATGGCAGGCCATCCTTTGTTATTGGGCTAATTTGCCCATTTTGTTTTAGTTATCATATAACTTAAACATAATGGGCCTTTTGGACCAAAACGCTTTTGGGCCCCGAAACCCAAAACCAACATATAAGCCCAATACGAACCTTTCGTAAAATTAATTAACTAATTAATTAATCTTGACCATTCTTCAATTAAACCATTTAATTGCTTATCCATTTCATATAATTTCTTCACATACATCCTTACTCGGTGTACGATCCATTAGGTTCCAATTAGCGAGGCAGTGGGCGATGTTACTCTTAACTATCGATTGTGAATTGAAACCACATTTCAATTCTCCCTTTAATGATTAGTGTTACCTAATCATTTGGGCTTCCACAAACCATGAGTGACACCTAGCAGTATGTCATGGTTACCCAAGCTAAGTAGAATTGGTTGGAGAACCTATCCAGTTACAACTACAATGCAATACGGTCATTCTCTAATACAATACTCTTAATCACATTGTTTAAGTGATAGTTTGTTTCATGTCTACTATCCAATGTGATACTTTCCTATATGATTCCCTTGAATATGATTTGGAACAAACTTCCTAAGTCATATTCATTTGCTTTGGCCAAAGACTTTAGAATCATATCTTAGAGTATTCTCCCTCCACCATGGAAGGTTAGAGATCCCTTGTTGTACATTCATATGCCTACATGACTAGATAGCTTGACCCCAACAATGTCGTGGACACTCCAAAGGAATGTCGTTGACATGATCAAAGATCAAGGACCTAACCATTAGACATCGATGATGCCGCAGGTCAAAGGACTACTTTGCATATTGCAACCTTAGAGTTCATACATGACATGTATGTCCGAACTCTCTTTTGATCGTAGTTCAGTGTACTCGAGTACTCTTTCGAGCACCTATGTGTTTGTCTTAGTGTCCAACACCAAATGACTTGAGACTAGTTATACTCACGATTGAGTCAACATAACACATACTAGCCTTAGCGGATTGTCAATGCCCAATTAGCAATCCTATGGCTAGGAACGTTTTAGGAATGAACATAAGAGAAAGGTCTCGATAATCTAACTCATTAGATCACTTATCTCTTAGAACAAATACATTCCTTGGATTCCCTTATTGCTTAAACACATGATACAATAAATAGTGATTAACAATAAGATTTGCCCTCCATTAAACATATAAAAGTTTAACACAATAAGTATTCCAAAAAGCTATTACATCAAATGAGTGGCTTTGTGGGCATACTTCCAACACTTTCCAACTACATCTTTTGGAGTTATGAAAAATTTGGAAGATCTTCTAATTGACAATCATATTGTTTTTAGAAGTATATATCCTATATATGGGTAATAGATAACATCCAACGAACTAAATCTTATTTAAGTTCGTTCTTCTCCTTAATGGAGAAATTTATTATCTTATGATGCTTCTTTCCTTGATATCTTTCAAGGAAACTGTTCTAAAGTGTTACCTTATCTTGGATCAAATCTAAGGAGGTAAATACTTTAGACGTCTTACTCATCAACTTACATTACTTGAATTCTTTGAAACCTTTTGCAAAGTATTCGGACTTGTGTTTATTCAAAATAAACTATAGTCCAACCGAGAGTGATCTTCGGTGAATGTCATACAACATGAGTAGTATTATGTTGTGGACAAGTGCCACTAACATCTAAGTGAATTAACCTCAACAACTTTGTGATTCTTTCTTCTTTCCAAAAGAATTAAGATTCGAACATTTCGCCTCTATACAATTTTAACAAGAAGGTATTGGAACCGGATCAAACGATCCAAAGCATCCATCTTTGACCAACTCGTAATTTATGATTTAGAGGTATCACAATTTAGTTGAGATTAGTCACTACCTTGCAACCTTTTGGGTTTTAAGCATCATTATATTCTAAACAGTTAACACTACCATATCATCTCTACTATAGAGACAATCAATTAGATTACTATAATCCAATAATTGATTAATAAAGAACAATGTTTTGTCAAACAAAACATTCATCCATCTCTACTATAGTGACGGAATTAAATTCCTTAAAATTGGAATGTAAAGACAATCTTTGGTTTTTCCAATTTCTTTGGTAGTTCATATGAGGAAGTAAGTACTATCTGCTTTCGCAGAGATCTATATTTTATTCACGTTCCGAATGTGAAGCACCTTTTTCTTCTCTCATATATCTTCTACTTCTTATTAGTCACACTTTTACAACGATTGTAAAACATAATTACTAATACGGAATCAAGCATTCAAGTAGAAGAACCAACTGTTTTGAACTATTCAAGAACAATTTACAACACCTTCGAAAGGTCTGTTCTTGACACTTGCAAGACATTTCTTGCAAATACCCTTTCCAATGTCCATCTTTTCATAAAGAAAGTTTGTTCCCTTGGAGTTAATTTTATCTTCTTTATTTGACTTCTCCTTTGACTACAATAGTCATGGTCCCTAAACTCCCACTATCTCTCTTGAAACCTTTTCAATTGTGTTATACACATCAAACAATTTTGGAGAGCATGTGGATATTGGTCACTATATAGTTTACAATAAACTTAGTGAACCATTAGGATAGGGACATAAAGGTGAAGTCCTTGCCTAGTTTCCGTCTCGTTAAGTGGTTTATCACTTCAACACTCAATGATTCAAAATCATCATAAGTCCATGTTGATGGACTATTTTTGTCAACCAACCATTATGTTCTAAACATAATTACAAACTTTCAAGAGTTGTACAAGGCAACTCTCATTTCTTCATACAACTATTTGTAAGTGAAGAATCATGGCACATTAAGTGTCCATGCCTTTGTGCTTTCTTCTAAAGTTCCTTGTTCATGTAACAAAGAAACAAGCACTAATGTTTGCATTGATTAAGGGTTGTTCAAAGCAACTCTTATTTCTTCATACAACATTTTTGTAATTGAAGAATTATGACATTAAAAGTGTTGTCCTCTTTATGATAGACTTTTCTAACATATTCTTCTAATGATACATTATCAATAGGAAGATTGTGAGGATGAGACTACTTAGGTACTTCTACAATCCATTTAAGACAATCTTTGGGATTGTTGTACCAAGTCCGGAAACTAAAGCATTTGGCTTTTATTTGTCAAGTGTTGGATAGCGTTTGCAAATATATTGGTAAACAAATACATAACGAATATAAATTGATTGATTTTAAGCCATTTGATTCGGGTCTTTAAATCAAATAGCACCACCCACTATTTTTGGCAAATTCCATATCCCTCATTGGAATTCGAGAGTTTTGGATGAAACTCTTAGTAGGGTATGGGAGACTTACTACTACCAAGCCCACCTCACAATGATATGATGTTGGCTAGCATTAATAATAATGAGAGAGTACGCTTACTCATTTGCATCACTTGCAAGTACCCATCTTATTTGGCCTCTAGAGAATGTCACCTCACAATGATATGATGTTGGCTCCATTGCACTTAGTTAAGTCATTCCCCCCATGCTTAGTTCATGAAGGGGTTCAAGAATAGCCTCATGATGATACGATGTTGGCCATCCTCGTTGCCTACACTCACCTCATCAAGTATGTATATAGACTCCTCCTGAGTATAAGCGTGCACTTTGCACTCCCCCATGATAGGGTGAAGGCGGTGTGCAAGTCATAAACGATTGGAGCCTACCACGGTGGAAGGCCACGAAAGAGTGTTCAAAGCACTCTCACGCTTATCAACTTAATAATGGTTTGGTTGAGGGTTTTAGGTCTCATCACATATAAACATACATTTTAATCTTATTAAAACAATTTTGGTCCTATTACAACTATTGGTCCATTTGATTGTTTTAGTTGTATATAATACTCCCACTATACTTATAAAACGGTTTTTAAAGCAAGAGTATATGATACTACTAACATAACCTTTGCATTCATTTGATGGACTATATAGTTGCCTTAGGGCCTTAGGATGACTATGAACCTTTGTTTAGATTCAACACGAGCCTTGTGTTGAATCTCGGTCTAGGGATGGTGATTGATTTTAGTTACGCGTTTAATCACATTAAGGCGTGTTGTCTTAGGGGCGTTGGACCCAACTACTTCATTTTCATGCATATCAAATAAAGCAAGAAAGAAGTACTTCAAAGTAAAGGTGAGCTTATGCTCATTACAACATTTGCATAAAACAAATTACTTTAAAGTAAAGAAGGGCTTATGCCCTTTTACAACATTTGATCAAATCAAATTACAACCAAAATCTAATCTACACATTCCCATGGTTCAAACAAATTTGAAACGGCCTTTCACATAGCTCAATTATCGTAGGCTTAGGTTCATAATCACCCTTTAATTAATTAACACTTTAACTAATTAAATTGAATGCAACATTTTCATTTGGTTTTTGTATCCATAAGATTGATTTAAATGGAGCTAAATGAAATGAAAATCCAATTCTCATTTAAAGAGACAAAACAATTTTGTTCTCAACCTTATTTGGGCCAAAATGCAATTACCACAACCTTTGGGCAATATTACAAAAACACAAACTTTTGGGGTCACTTTGTAAGAACACAAAAGTCCACTACTTTATGTAATTACACTAGAACCCAAAATTTAAACAATGCAAAAACTTCATTAAAGGAGCAAAACAATTTGTCCTTTAGCGTTTTTGGACCTAAACGTAAAAACGTAAACTTTTGGGCCAAAGTGCAAATACACAAAAGTATCAAAACTTTATGTAATTGCATAAAAGCCCCAAAAGTACTCCCACTTGAGGGAGGGCCGGTTTTAGGAGAGATGGAAGGAAAAAATTGAAGCCACAAAATTTGGAAATTTTTTTCAACTAAGTCATAAAGCCTTGCAAGTTGAAATTGGTTGGTGGGAACATGTGTGTAAGAAAGAAAAACAATTATGTACATAAATTAAACACTCTTACAACATTTCCATCACCATTTCAAATAAATGTTTTTGATGATGGAAAAGTCACACCAACCAACTTAAAACAAAGACTTTATGAAATTAACCAAAACTTTGAATCAAAACAACAAACTTTTTGTTCTTGGCTAAAATGTCAAGAACAATGAAGAACATTCATGAAAAACCCATTAGAGGTCCATGAACATTTTTCATCCAAAAACATTCCAAAACCATTCAAACTTTAGGGAAATAACATATAACCAAACTAGGGTACATAGGGGTTCCAAAAGTTACCTTAAAACATTTTTAACAAGTCAAACAAGAACCCAAAAATCCACCCTTTGGATTTGGCCGAAAATTCCCAAAAACATGGCACCAAATTTTAGCTCCAATATTCATGCTCATATGAACTACATCTACAACATTTGAGATGGCAAATTTTCTAACAAAATTTACATTCAAAGAAACAAGAATAAAGCTTGTAACATATTACAACTTTTAAATCACAAACTATGAACCACAAAACCCAAAAGGATTCACCAACTACTAGACCTAGGCTCTGATACCACTTGAAGGAAGATTTTGTGAAAACATGTTCATTTGAATAACATCATATAGCATGCAATTAACAATTAAAAGGCGGAATCATGCTTGCATGCATTCAAAAACAAAACATTAACCATGAAATTCAAAGCCTAGTAGATTGGTGAACCAAAACTCAACTCAAAACAAAGTGAGTTGAAATTATACCTTTGTAGATTCCTCTTTGCATAAGCAAAGGCTAATCACCCAAAGAGAGGGCCTTCATTCCTTGCATCTAAAATCTATGGATTTGGATTGATGAAAAGGTTTCTCCAAGTTCCCAAAATTGAGAACCTCTAAGTATCCACACCAAGGTTAGATTGGAGAAGAAAATGAGTGACCTTGGAGTAGTGGGATTGCTAGATGCACCCTCCAAGGGGGCCGGCCTCCTAGAGAGAAAAGGAGAGACAAGTTCTCACCAATTTTCTCCAAAAGAAACCCCTTTGAATTTTAGGCTATAAAGTCCTTTATATAGTCACTTCAAATAAGTGACCTAAAGAACCAAAAGGCCATTCTCTCTAACATGGCCGCCCATGAGGGTTTTATTGGGCTTTTGGGCCTTTGTGAATTAAGTTGTCATACAACTTAAGTCAATGGGCTTGACGTTCGAAGCCCATTGGGCCTTGAGGCCCAAAACTAACCCGTGGTCTTTTAACGAACTTTATTCATTTGATTAATTAACATATTAATTAATCCTTGCCATAAATAATTAAACCATTTAATTATTCTTACTCATCTCCATTGTTTCTTCAATCATCACCTTACACGGTGTACGATCCATTAGGTTCCTTTTAGCGAGGCAGTGGGCGATTAAAACCATTTCACATCGATTGTGAATTGAAACTTACTTTCAATTCTCCCTTTAGTGAATACACACGTTTAGGGCTTCCACAAACCATGAGTGACACCTAGAAGCGTATCATGGTTACCCAAGCTAATCAGAAGAGGTGGAGAACCTATTCAGTTTAGGATTACAAATGCAATACGGTCTTTCTCTAATACAATACTCTTGACCACATTGTTTGGTTTGATAGTTTATTTATTCATGTCTACTATCCAATGTGATTCGTGTGCTTATATGATTACCTTGAATGTGATTTGGAATGACTTCCTAAATCTCATTCATACTCTGGCCAGAGATTCCAAATCATATCATAGAGTATTCTCCCCCAAACGGTTTAAAGGTTAGAGATCCCTTGTTGCGCATTCACTTGCCTCCATGGCTAAGTGGCTTAACCCCAACTATGTCGTGGACACCCTCCTTTTGGAGTGACTTTTGACATAATCAAAGATCAAGGACTTAACCACAAGACAACTATGACGCCTCAGGTCAAAGGACTACTTTGCATTATCCCAACCATGAGTTCTCATGTGACATGAATATGAGAACTCTTCGTTGGTCGTGTTCAATGAACTCATTCTCTATTGAGCACCTATGTACTTGTCTTGATGTCACACACACCAATGACTCGAGACTAGTCACTCTTCTTGAGAGAAGACACAGCACGTACTGATCTTAACGGACTGTCAATGCCCAATTGGCAATCCTATGATCAAGAACGTTTAGGATGTGTCTACGAAAGAATGGTCTCATGAATCTAACTTCTTTAGATTGCATTCTCCCAATCACATATTCCTTGGACTTATCGTTTAAGCATATAACATTTATATGAGACGACTCAAACAATAATCTTTGCCCTTGATATTAAACTAGATTAGTTTAACATGTGAAATGTCCATAAAGTATCATCATATGATTGGCTTTAGGGCACATTTCCAACATTACTCAAGTCCATAAATGGACCTCTAAAGCTTGCATACCTTGGTCTTTTCAGACTTGGACGCAAAGCCTTCGGGTTGAGTCATATAGAGCTCTTCCTCTGGGTAGCCATTCAGAAGGGCAGTCTTCACGTCCATTTGCCATATGTCATAATCATGGTACGCAGCTATAGCAAGTAAAATCTGAATGGACTTAATCATGGCTACAGGAGAGAAGGTTTCTTCATAGTCAATCCCTTATTGTTGCATGTAACCCTTGGCTACTAGTCTAGCCTTATAAGTCTCCACGTTCCCATCATCGCCTATCTTCCTCTTGAATACTCATTTGTTTCTAACAAGTACTATACCTTATGGAGGGTCTACAAGAGTCCAGACCTGATTTTGATACATGGAATCCATCTCGGATTTCATGGCCTATTGTCATCTCTTTGAATCAATGTCAGACATTGCTTCAGTGTAGTCTCTAGGGTCTTCCTTTGTCCTTTGTATCATTGTCACCTAGAAGGTGCAATTCCCCAAAGTCATTATCCAAGCCATACCTCTTAGGTGGCTTGCTGACCCGTTCAGATCTAAGTGGAGCTAGGGGTTCAGGAACAGGGTTGTTCATCTATTGATTGCTTGTTTGTGGCTTATTAGGAATTTCCTTCAATTCTATCGTTCTTTTGCCAGTTCCATTGAGAATTAATTCATCTTCAAGGAATATAGTAGTTCTGGCGACAAAGACTTTTTGGTCGTCACGGTGATAAAATTCGTATCCATATGTTTGTTTAGGATACCCCACAAAATAGCATTTAACAAATCTTGCTTCAAGCTTTCCTACATCTTGTTTCTTAACGTATGCAGGACAATCCCAAATCTTAAGATGTTTAAGACTTGACTTCTTCCCATACCATATCTCATATGGTGTTTGTGGAACAAATTTAGAAGGCACTGCATTTAGCAAATAAGCTGTTATGTGTAGTACATATCCCCATAATGATATTGATAGATCAACGAAACTCATCATAGAACGAACCATGTTCATCAAGGTTCAGTTTCTCCTCTCAGAAACTCTGTTATGTTGAGGAGTTCTTGGTGGAGTCCACTGTGATACTATTCCACACTCTTTGAGATAATCTAAGAATTCAGTACTCAGATACTCACCCCTCGATCTGATCTTCGGGTCTTTATCTGTTTCCCAGTTTGCTTCTCTACTTCATTCTTGAATTCTTTGAACTTTTCAAAGGATTCTGACTTATACTTTATAAGATACACATAGTCAAACCGAGAGTAATCGTCAGTGAATGTGATATAGTAGGAGAAGCCTCCCCTCCCCTTGATGTGGTGAACATAGGTCCACATACATTTGTGTGGATTAATGCTAGTATATCTTTGGCATGCTCTCATTTCCCAGCGAATGGAGATTTAGACATCTTTCCTAGTAGACAAGGTTCACAAGTGCCCATGTGTCATTACCCAATGGGCTAAGATATCCGTCTTTCGACATCTTGCGAATCTTACTAGTTTACACGTCTAAGTTTAAGATGCCAAACTCTAACTAACTTAACTTTTTCTCTAGCCCTTTTGGGTTTTGAGGTATTCCCGCTCTCAATATAGTGCATCCCACTACTTGTCTCTAGGTGAAAAAGTCCCTCTATCATATTGCCATGAGAGATAATACGACCGTTCAAGTATAAAGTGCAACTCATTTTGTCAAACAATACTGAGTGTTCATCTCGTAAAAGCATAGAGATGGAAATCAAATTCTTTATACATGAAGGAAAATATAAACAATTTTTAAGTTCCAAGACTTCCCCAGAAGGTAGTTTAAGCATGTAAGTGCCTACTGCTTTTGCAGAGATCTTAGTGCCGTTCCCAACTCACACAATCATCTCCCCATTACGCAGTATCCTGCTCCCTGTTAGTCCCTGCAATGAATTACAGATATGTTGACTAGTGCCTGAATCAAATATCCAAGAATTAGAGCTTACTATAAAAGCACTTTCTATGACAGAAATAGTCCCTTCAAAAGTTCATGTCATAAAGCTCACAATGCGCACCCTGTATTTCTTCTTCCAACGTTCATCATTTCCACAATGATAGCATGTTCCTTTGGATTTTCTTACCTTCTTCTTATGCAACCTTTTCCTTGTGATTGCATTCTCACTCCCACTGTCCTTTTTGAAACTTTGTTCAAACTCACAGCACATGTCAATCATCTCAGTAAAAGTATGATCGAATTTATTCACTTTATAGTTTACTATAAACTTAGTGAAATCATCCGAGAGAGATGCAAGGAAAAAATCTTGGGCCATTTTCCCATCGACGGAAGTATCTAAACTCTCAAGATCTTGAAAGATCATTTCCATCTTTTGTCCATGTTTTTGGACCGATGTCCCCTTTGCCATTTTGGCATTCAATAGACTACAAACATTTGAGAATCGTACGTTACTAGTGTCAATGTCAGGCATCTTATGCAAACTATCAACCATGGCACATGAAGTGTCCATGTGCTTTAGTGAGGATTAAGCATTTGGCTTGTAAGTCATCCTCAAAGTGTCTAGTATACTTTTGACACTCCTCCTTTAAAGCTAGTTTCGTAGGAGGTACATGAGGAGGGGATTGCTTGAGTACATACGATATGTCATTCATCTTTGAGACATTCTCAATATGATGATACCAAGCAAGGAAACGCTGGCCCCTAAGGCCCCTTTTGTCAAGTATAATGGTTGGTGTAATTTTAGGCATGTCGTTAACTATATAACATAACAGAAATCATATTACATTGTTGATTTTAAAACTACTTGATTGGGTCTTAAATCAAATAGTATCACCCACTATTTTTGGCAAATTCCACATCCCTCAATGGAATCTGAGAGTTATGTTGAACTCTTAGTGGGGTATGGGAGGCTCACCATTACCAAGCCCACCTCAGAATTATATCATTTTGGCTAGCAACAATAATGATGAGAGGATAACTCTTAGCCATTTACAACTTTTGTAATTACCCATCTGTTTTGGCCTCTAGAGAATGATTGCCTCAGAATTATATCATGTTGGTGTCATTGCACTTAGTTAAGTCATTCCCACCATGCTAGTTTATGTAGGGGTTCAAGCACAACCTCAGAATTATATCATGTTGGTCACATTCGTTGTCTACACTCACTTCATCATATGTGTTTATAGACTCCTCCTGGGTGTAAGCACATACTTTAAACTTCCCCACTATAGGGTGAAGCCGTTGTATGAGTCACAAACGATTGGAGCCCACCAAGGTGGAAGGCCCATAAAGAGATGTTCAAAGCATCTCTCGCTTATCAACTTAATATTCGTTTTGAGGGAGTAGTGTTGGGCTACATCAATTTCATTTTAATCTTATTAAAAGAACTTGGGCCTATCACAACAATTGGTCCAAGTTTATATGAATTAGTAGTATATAATACTCCCACTATTTCGATGAAACAAGCGAGACTATATGTAACTACTAACAAATGCATTGCATCCTCATATGGACTATATAGTCATTTTAGGTCTTAGGATGATTATGAACCGTTTGATTTAATCCAACACGAGCCTTGTTTTGGACCTTGGGTCTAAGGTAGGTAGTTGTTGATTTTAGTTACGCTTTTAATCTAATTAAACCGTCATTTCCTATTGGGCGTTGGACCCAACTATTCCAATTTGCATACAAATAAACAAAAAGGAATACATGAAATAAAGAGGGCTTATGCCCTTTTACAACACATTTGAAGGACTTATGCCCTTTTACAACACATTTGAACTAATCAAATTACATTCAAATCTAAACTACTTAACCCAAACATTCATAATGTGAAGCGGCCAATCACATAGCTCAATTATCGAGGCCTTTGGTTCATAATCACCCTTTTCTTAATCAATCACATTAACTAAGAAAACAACTTAAACAATTGGTTTTCGGATTCATAGAATTTATTTAAATGGAACTAAATGAAATGAAAATCCAATTCTCATTAAAGAGACAAAACCATTTTGTTCTCATCATAATTTGGGCCGAAAAAACAATGACCACAGCTATTGCGCCATAATGCTAAAACATAAACTTTTGGGGTCACTTTGTAAAAACACAAGAGTCCACAACTTCATGTAATTACAGCTAGAACCCAAAAATTTCAACAATAACAAAAACTTCATTAAAGGAGCAAAACAATTTGTCCTTTAGTGATTTTGGGCCTTTACGTAAAAATGTAAACTTTTGAGTCAAAGTGCAAATACACAAAAGTATCAAAACTTTATGTAATTGCATAAAAGCCCCAAAAGTACCCTACTTTATAGGGTGGCCGGTTATGGAGTGAGTGGTGATTGTGTGTGTGTTGAAAGAAAAGTGATTGGTGAGGTATGGTTGAAAAAGTGATTGGTATGGTTGAAAAAGAGAGGTATGGCTTTGAATAAAATTACACCAATCAAGTACACCAACCATGACTAACAAAATGTCAAATAAACAACCAAACACATTTTGAATCAAAATAACAAACTTTTTGTTCTTGGTATGAACAACAAGAACAAAGCAAGAACATTGAAGAACATCCATGAAAACCCATAAGAGCTCCATGAATGTTTTCACTCAATAAAACTAAAATTTTCACTACTCAAAAGGGAGTTAACTTCCTAGGGTACTTAGGGGTTCCAAAAGTCACTTTAAAACACTTTTAACAAGATAAACATAAACCCAAAAATCCATCCTTTGGATTTGGCCGAATTTCCCCACAAACATGGCACCAAATTTTAGCTCCAAAATTCATGCTTAAATGAACTACAACTACAACTTTTGAGATGCTAAATTTTCAAGCAAAATTTATATTCAAAAAGTAAGAACAAAGCTTGTAACATTTACAACATTTAAATCACAAACCATGAAAAACACAAAACCCAAAAGGATTCACCATACACTAGACCTAGGCTCTAATACCACTTGAAGGAAAAATTTTGTCCTAGCTAAGAACATGTGAGAACATTTGAACACATAAGCAAACTAATAACACTTTAAAGTAGGCATGCATTAAAAAACAATTCTAAAACCCATGACTTCCAAAGCCTAGTGAATGGTGAACCACAAGACTCTTTAACAACATTAAAGAGAAGAAATGATTTTGAGATTCATTACCCTTGAAGCTCATCCTTGTTTACACAAGGGATTCACCCAAGTGGAGAACCTTTAAGTCACCTCCTAGCTCCTTAGATCTTCCTTGTGTTTTTCTTCCTTTTGATACTCCTTTGCTCCTTGAGGATGTGAGGAAAGGATCTCCAAGAACACCAAAGATTTGGTGTCTCTAAGTCTCCACACCAAAGATGTAGTGTGAAGAGAAGATGGATTACTTGGAGAGATTTTTTATGCTAGTTAAAGTCTCCCTAAGTGGCCGGCCTCTATAGAGAAAAAGAGAGAAAAAGTTTCTCTTCTTTGCCTCAAGAAAACCCTAGTGAGAGAATGGCTATAAAGTTGCCTTTATACCACTTGGCAAACTTGCAATTAAGCCAAGTTTGCATCCACGAACCCTATGGCCGGTTTTTGACTTAGTTATTGGGCTAATTTCCATTTAGTTTTAGTTGTCACACAACTTAAACTCAATGGGCCTTATAGACCAAAAATCCTTTTGGGCCCTGAAACCTAAAACCAACTTAAAAGTCCAATACAAACCTTTCATAAGATTAATTAACTAATTAATTAATCTTGACCATTCTCAATTAAACTATTTAATTGCTTATCCATCTTATTTATATTTCTTCACTTTCATCCTTACTCGATGTCTGATCCATTAGGTTCCAATTAGTGAGGCAGTGGGCGATTGTTACTTTTAACGATCAATTGTGAATTGAAACTACATTTCAATTCTCCCTTTGATGAAGATTAGTGTTTGTCAATCTTTAGGGCTTCCACAAACCATGAGTGACACCTAGCAGTATGTTATGGCTACCCAAGCTAAGTAGAAGTGGTTGGAGAACCTATTTAGTTACAATTACAATGCAATACGGTCCTTCTCTAATACAATACTCTTAATCACGTTGTTTGAGTGATAGTTTGTTTTATGTCTACTATCCAATGTGATACTTCTCTATATGATTCAATTGAATATGATTTGGAACAAATCCTAAGTCATATTCGTATGCTTTGGCCAAAGACTCCTGAATCATATCTCAGAGTATTCTCCATCCACCATGGAAGGTTAGAGATCCCTTGTTGTGCATTCATATGCCTACATGACTAGATAGCTTGACCCAAACAATGTCGTGGATACTCTTAATGGAATGCCTTTAACATGGTCAAAGATCAAAGACCCAACCATTAGACATCTATGATGCCTCTGGTCAAATGACTACTTTGCATATTGCCACTTACGAGTTCTTACATGACATGTATGTTTGAACTCCTTTTGATCGTGGTTCAGTGTACTCAATTACCTTTCGAGCACCTATGTGTGTTGTCTTAGTGTCCAACACTAAATGACTTGAGACTAGTCATACTCATGCTTGAGTTAACATAACACATACTAACCTTAGCGGATTGTCAATGCCCAATTGGCAATCATATGACTAAGAACGTTTTAGGAATGAACACAAGAGAAATGTCTCGTTAATCTAACTTATTTATATCACTTCTCTCTTTGATTAAATACATTCCTTGGATTCCCTTATTGCTTAAACACATAATACAATAAATAGTGATTAACAATAAGATTTGCCCTTCATTAAACATATAATAGTTTAACACAATAAGTATTCCAAAAGCTATTACATCAAATGTGTGGCTTTATGGGCATACTTCCAACACCGTCACCAAACAAAATTTGTGACAACCGAAAGTCTCGATATGTTCCCCAAAAAGGAAGGAGACGGAATCATCACTCACTTTATCCTTAATAGCTCTAAGGATAGCGTAGTGGGTGAGCTGCTCGAACCAGTCAATGTGATCCACATCAACCAAACGGCTGAAACACTGATCCTTTGTAAATCAGCCTCTAATATTACCCAGACACCATGAGGCATATGACAGACAAGAGATGGTTGCAAGAAACACCTCATCTGACGAACACACGAGTTCTGTCAGATGTAGATTTGACTTTGGACTTGCAATATTTAGAACATAAGCAAATCAATTGAATAAGATAAGCATGCATATAGGATTTGCACATCATATGCATATTGTTTGCCCAAATTAAACCAGTTCATCAACCAACTACAAGTATGGCGAACATCAACGCGTGCACAAGATATGCACAATATATGCACATAGTATCTACCAATTCATGAACATAATTCAATCAAATTCCAGTAATATCAAAAGGATATGCACAGAATATACATATAGTATGCACAAATTCAACGAATCATGAACAAAATTTAAGCGTGCCCTATATAGACATGCAAGGACTATGCACGCAGTATGTATGAATTGATGAACATGTTTCAATCAATTAATTTTCACCAACCTCTAAACCACATGCACAATAGAAATTAACATCAAACAAATTAACTATACAAAACACTAATTCGCACCCAAAACCCAAAATTCCCAATTTTACAAAACCTACGTTCAAATAATTAAATTTCATTTCAAAGTGTATCTCTTTTTGGATTTTGCCATTGAATTCTATTGGAAAGGATGTGCAAATGCTGGGGTGGAAACAACTTTTTCAAATATTTCGAAAGGATGTGCAAATGCACAGCACAACACCTCCTAAATATATAATAGAGTGGATGGAAAAGGTTTCGTCGGTTGGAAATTGTGGTACAAAAGGGTTGCGTTGGCAGGAAATGGGGTGGAAAAGGTTGCTTCAGTTAGAAATGGGGTGGAACAGGGTCGTGCCGTTTGGGGTTAAGGTTCTTGGAGCTAAGGGTTGGGCGCCACAGATTTTCGAAAAAGGAGGAAGAAATGCTGACTTGGTTTGACAAATTAACCTATTTAAATACAAGGGCAATTAGATCATTTTAAGGTGTAGGAAAAATCATATTTTTTGTCCAATTGTTGTGCATCGCGTGCACATGGCGTGTGCATATTTGAAATGTCTTATTTTTGTCCCAAGGCTAAGAAATTGTCCAATTTTGGGGTATTTCCCCCCCCCCCCAAAAAAAAAAAAAGAAATCACTATCCCCTAGGGAATTTGCGAGAGGTGGAAATGATCTTACAATCATACTCATATTCAAACAGATACTAATTTGGTATTACATTTTTCATTTGATTATTTATTGAAGTAAAATATATTTTCTTTAACACATTAAGTTATATTACTCATTAATATAAACGGGTTGAGTTCGGATCAAGTATCATTCAATTTAACTGGTGTTACAAGAGAGAACCATTAGAATATTAAATATGGGGTGTGCTATCCACACACCCTATTTTACTTCTCACACACCTTTTTAATTTTCGGCCGTCGGATCGGATGAATTGAAGAAGATCAACGAACAGAAATTATCGGCCGTCGGATCGGATGAATTGAAGAAGATCAACGAACAGAAATTATCAAGGGGTGTGTGAGAAGTAAAATGGGGTGTGTGGATATCACACCCCATTAAGGCCCCGTTTGGGATTGAGGTGATTTTAAAAAAAGTCACTGTGAAAAAAAGCTGAGGGTCATTTTTGTGTTTGGTAAACTGAAAAAAAAGGGCTTATTTTGGAAGCTGCTGTGAGAATAAGCTAAAAATCAAAGGAAAAGCTGAAGCTGCTATTTGCTGCTTTGAAAAAAAGCCAGTTTTTTCAAAGCACACAGAGCTACAGTGCTCCTTTAATGAAAAGACATACTATCATCCTGCTTTTTTTTCCAAAAGCACTTTCACAAAAAAGTTTACCAAACACTCTACTGGTTTTATTTCACAGCCGCTTATTCTCACAGCAGTTTTTTTTCAAAGCACAGCAATACCAAACCAGCCCTAAATATGTCATGAAAACAGCAAGAACACCGAGCTCTACCTGATAGGATGATTTGAATGAATTGGACCAATTGGTGATGTGGTGTGGATTGTGTAAGAATTTGAAATTTGAAATTAGAATTTGATGGAAGCTGTCAACCTCCAACTTCATCACCAACTCATGATGAGACCTTATCTCTCATTCCCTTCCAAATTCAACCTCAAATGGTGTTTTTCTCTTTACTCTCACTCGACGACACCCTTCTCCTCCGCTTCCGCTTCAACAAAATCCGTAGGGGTTGGCGATAGGGCTGCCGCCGCCAAGGTCTCCGACGCTGCTCATCTCAAACACAACTGGTTGGCCTCTCTCTCTTGCCCTTTTCCTCAGAACCCAGACACCTTGGATTCGACCAGTACCAATTCGGATTCCAGTTGGGTCATTGGGGTCGACCCGGATGTTTCTGGTGCTTTAGCCCTCTTGAAAGGGGATGATGACCCTGCTTCTTCTTCTGCTCAGGTTAACTAACTAACTAACTTAACTGCCCTCCTGCTTCAACTACTACTCTTTGATTTCATAATATCTTAATTTTTAAGAGCAGTTAGTTAGTTAGTTAGTTAGTTATTCAGTTTAATGTTATTATTGTTTCTCATTCTGCGTATCAACTGTTTCTGTTTCGGTTTGTTTCGATTCGAGGATAAATTCTTGGCAGTTTAACATAAATTATTTTGTACATTGAGAGATTTTTTCATGAGTTTGATAAATCTTGTTACAATGCCATGGATTTTCACTTGCTAATCCCGCTCTGCTTGTTGGCCCTGTCAATTTATCCAATCTCTTTTTGTTTTTCGATTTCTCAGGTATATGACTCTCCACATTTAAAAGTTCTGGTGGGTAAAAGAGTTCGGAGGCGTTTAGATGCAAAGTCTATTGTTCAGTTGCTCGGCAGTTTCGATGCTCCCCCTGGTATGCTCTCCTATTCCTTTCATTATTTTCCTCTATCCTCCAATCCTTTTGGCATACTCAATTGCATTTTCATGTCTCAGGCACGGTTGCATATGTAGAGCAGTCGACCCCCTTTCCACAAGATGGAAAGCAGGTTAGTGTGTTATCTCTGAGTAGAGTATTCCTTGATATTGTTTTACATCTGGTTCCTTTTTTGTTTTTGTTTTCTTTTGTAAATTGTGCATATGAGAATTGCTCGGGAATTCATTGATAGAAAAGGTTATTCCCTATTGACTCACCCTTGTATCAGGCCTCGGTACGGCCTATACATGATTGGGCCATGACTGTTTTGGCAAGGTTAAAAATGGATGGTACTTATAACCAGACCCAACTGTTGGAGTACCTTATAGGAAAGAAAAAATGATTTTCTTTTGATCTCAAGGCTGCTACCGATTCCTTACCAGTTATCCTGACGTCCTGTATGATTGCATCATTGTCATCCCCAGTATTACAAAAACTTGGAAAGAATCAGAGCCATTAAAGCACTTATCTTTGATTTTAGCATAAGAGATTACTAGCAGGCTAGTTAGTCTTTAACACCGGCTCTGCTACCGTGTTAGATAACCATTGACTTTGAAATCTCAAGTCTTCAGGGAATGGACCAACAATGCATATCAAGTTAACCGCCCTTCCTCATGTGCAATCCCATCTTGCATGTGTAGGGCCAACAGAGGGAGGGAGGGACTTAAACCGATGGGTACAACTTATCCTTGCAAAACTACTACTACATATTCCTAGGAAATGTGAGATTATGCTAAAGGAAATTTCCATCAAATTTTACAAACTGATTTTCAGTTCCAGTAGATTCTGTAAGTGAATATTTTGCCATATTTTCCAGTTTTTCTCAAGATATTTATCATTAGGCTTTTCGGTCAATTATTTTAGTTGTAAGAACTTAAATTTCACCAATTCTTTTATCCATTATTGCTTTTTCTTAAAGTTCTTTCTTGAATGTCCTAGACTACTGTGATCATTTCCATTTTGCTTGACTGATTGCCTTCCAAATGAAAAGGGACAAGAAAACAGAAATCTGTTTGAATTCTTTTGGTTCTTGCTGATAGTTTTTTCCTGGATGAAGGGATGGTGGAGTGGAGGTTTCGGGTATGGACTATGGATTGGGATCTTAGTTGCCATGGGGTTTTCAGTTATTCCAGTGTCATCTATTTCGTGGAAGAACAAATTTGAAATCAGCGGAAGCATGTATACAAAGGTTGGTTGGTCCCAACTATTTACGTGTTCACAGGCTATTTACAGCAGTTTAAGTTCAGAATTTATCATAAATCTAGTTGAATAAAAACAATAGGCTAGCCAATGGTTTGATTCCTTCCAATGTATAAAGTACAAAAAAATAAAATAAAATAAAATAAAAACTAGGACAACTTTTTTGTATTTGACATTGCTTAATTTAATTTTTTAGAATATGTCCTGTGCGAGAACTTTTCCATTGAAATTTGCAAATGCTAAGTATTGACATGATAGGATGATATCCAGACAGTTGCGATTTCATCAATTTCATTGTTGAGTTCTATGTTGTAAAGCAAAACAAATATGGTATATTAATTCTAAGTTTTGACTTGATAGGATGATAGCCGGAGGGTTGCGTCTGCATTATTTCCATCATTGAGTTCCATGTTGGAAAGGAAAAAAGATCACGGTATGTATGTATATATAAGATGTATATATTGTTTCTATTATTTGTGATAAAAAAAAAATTCTCTAGATTGAGAAAGACAGATGCTATAAAGGATATGTATGAAGGAGTAAAGACTGCCGTAAGAACTCATGAAGGACAAACCGAAAGCTTTCCCATAACTGTAGGATTACATCAAGGCTCATCCTTAAGTCCTTACCTTTTTGCGTTGGTAATGGATGAGTTAACAGGACATATTCAAGATGATATTCCTTGGTGTATGCTTTTCGCAGACGATATAGTGTTGATAGATGAAACTCAGGAAGGGGTAAATGCAAAGCTTAACCTTTGGAGAGAAGTGTTGGAATCTAAAGGTCTTCGCCTAAGCCGATCAAAGACAGAATATATGGAGTGCAAGTTCAGTGCAAATGGAGGCCAAAACGAGTTAGGGGTGAGGATCGGAGATCAAGAAATACCAAAGAGCGACCGTTTTCGTTACCTAGGATCTATCTTGCAAAAGAACGGAAAATTAGATGGAGATCTCAACCATAGAATACAAGCTGGATGGATGAAGTGGAAGAGTGCATCCGGCGTGTTGTGTGACCGCCGTATGCCATTGAAGCTCAAGGGAAAATTTTATAGGACGGCAATAAGGCCGGCGATGCTGTATGGCACAGAATGTTGGGCGGTGAAACATCAACACGTACACAAAATGGGTGTAGCGGAGATGAGGATGCTTCGTTGGATGTGTGGGCACACGAGAAAGGATAAGATTAGGAATGAGGATATCCGGGGTAAAGTAGGAGTAGCCGAAATTGAAGGAAAGATGAGAGAAAATCGGTTACGGTGGTTTGGACATGTGCAAAGAAGGCCTACTGACGCTCCGATTAGAAGATGCGACTATGGGACAGAGGTTCAGGGCCGAAGGGGTAGAGGAAGACCTAGGAAAACTTTGGAAGAGACTCTAAGAAAAGACTTAGAGTACTTGGATCTAACGAAGGACATGACACAGGATCGAGCACAATGGCGTTCTAAGATTCATATAGCCGATCCCACTCAGTGACTTGGATTTTCCAAGTCTCCAACCGAGAAGTTTTCCTCACTCGGGAAAGTAAGGGAACACTATCCCAACCTACATGCTCCACTCAGAAAGCTTCAACATACAAGCTTCAACAAAACAAAATTCAAAGAACTTAGCGAAGAAGGCTTTGGTGTATTTAACACAATACGTTGAAATGAAGAAAAGCTTATTTATTGATATCCTCGATAAGCTACAAATATGTACATATACATGAGTCAAAATAAACACACAAGAGGGAGCCTTCACAAAGGTTGCTTAGGAGAAGTCTCAGCAGTCGGTAGAGCCCCAGAAAGAGAAGGCACCGGAGGGGGATCATTTGGAGCCTCAGTACTGGACAGAACCCTAGAAGGAGGAGGCATCAGAGGTTGATCATTTGGAGCTTCATTACGCGGTACAGCCCCAGAAGACGAAGGCAATAAATGCCTTTGGAACAAACCCACAAATCTCTGATGATCAAGTAAAACCTGACCATCAGTTTCCTTCATCTGGTCAAGCTTCCTCTTCATGTTTGTAGCATAGTCATGTGCGAGCCGGTGCAACTGTTTATTCTCATGCTTGAGCCCTTTAATCTCCTGTTTGAGACTCATCACTTCAGCCGCCAATGATTCAACTTGGCGGGTTCGAGCAAATAGGCGTTGGGCCATATTAGACACAGAACCTGCACACTGAACACTGAGAGCCAGCGAATCCTTAACAGCTAACTCATCAGACCGTTTGGAAAGTAGTCTGTTATCTTTGGGAGTGAGAAGGTTCCTGGCCACCACCGCAGCAGTCATATCATTCTTCATCACGGAATCCCCAACGGTAAGAGGACCAGTAGGGGAGACGAAGGATGGGCGCCATATGTTGTCTGGAGAAGGCGGGGCTGCCTCTTCAACAAGGTTCAAGTCAAAACGACGGTCGGAGGGGCCAGACATTTTCAAAGGTGTTGAAGAGAGAAGAGGTCGGACAAATCAAGATCTTAGAAGTGCAAGAATGAAGCTTCTACTGGTGGAGATTCAAGTGTGCTTTGGAACTTATTGCCAGCCCCTATAAAAATCTGCACTCGACGGAGCTTCAGAAATCGAAGAGGCGCCTGCTCAGAAATCGAAGAGGCGTTTGCTTTCTCAAAAGCTGGGCTGCTTAGAGATCACGAGGGTTGATCTCAGAAATCGAAGAGGCGTTTACTTTCTCAAAAGTTGGGCTGCTCAAAGACCACGAAGGCCGATCTCAGAAATCGAAGAGGCGCTCGCTTTCTCAAAAGCTGGGCTCCCCAGAGACCACGAGGGCCGATCTCAGAAATCGAAGAGGCACCTACTTTTCCAGCCTTGTCAGCACCTGTCACACGCACACTCAGCTTTGCTTTGCGGAAATTATGGGCATTCTGTCAAAGACTTCTGGGGAGGTAGAAAACACATGAATCTTACTGTTCAATCACCCACTTCCCACACGCAACAATAGCTCATGGGTACCACAGATAACTTTGCCAAAGTTCTCTGCCAAAGTTGAGCACGTGAAGCTTGCAGCTCCCACTACATCGCTCTGACCAAGAAGGGTAAAAGAATAGCAAAGAAACAGCACTAACAAAGTTTAGACCCATAAATTTTGAAGGTCTAGCTACCATATTATTACCCACAAGGGTAAAGGAACAGTACCACTGCTGGATAATTGGAAAGTCCCTGTGTGTCAACCTCTGTGCTTCGTGGCAAGGTAGACTAGCAAACATGCCCAACCTTTACTCACATTCGAGAAAACACTCCCAATAAGATTGCTTGCTCCAAAATCGAAGAGGCACCGTCCTCTGAATCTCGAGAGCCAGACTCCCAACATGACTACTTTCTTAAAAATCGAAGAGAGGGTAAAGGAACAGTACCATTGCTGGATAATTGGAAAGTCCCTGTGTGTCAACCTCTGTGCTTCGTGGCAAGGTAGACTAGCAAACATGCCCAACCTTTACTCACATTCGAGAAAACACTCCCAACAAGATTGCTTGCTCCAAAATCGAAGAGGCACCGCCCTCCGAATCTCGAGAGCCAGACTCCCAACATGATTACTTTCTCAAAAATCGAAGAGACACTGCTCCCCGAATCTCGAGAGCCAGACCCCCAGCATGATTGCTTTCTCAAAAATCGATGAGGCATCGTTCTCCGAATCAATCGAAGAGGCGCTCGCTTTCTCAAAAGCTGGGCTGCTACCTGTCACACGCACACTCAGCTTTGCAGAAATTATGGGCATTCTGTCGAAGACTTCTGGTGAAGTAGAAAGCACATGAATCTTACTGTTCAATCACCCACTTCCCACACGCAATAATAGCTCATGGGTACCACAGATAACTTTGCCAAAGTTCTCTGCCAAAGTTGAGCACGTGAAGCTTGCAGCTCCCACTACATCGCTCTGACCAAGAAAGGTAAAAGAATAGCAAAGAAACAGCACTAACAAAGTTTAGACACATAAATTTTGAAGGTCTAGCTACCATATTATTACCCACAAGGGTAAAGGAACAGTACCACTCCTGGATAATTGGAAAGTCCCTGTGTGTCAACCTCTGTGCTTCGTGGCAAGGTAGACTAGCAAACATGCCCAACCTTTACTCACATTCGAGAAAACACTCCCAACAAGATTGCTTGCTCCAAAATCGAAGAGGCACCGTCCTCCGAATCTCGAGAGCCAGACTCCCAACATGACTACTTTCTCAAAATCGAAGAGAGGGTAAAGGAACAGTACCATTGCTGGATAATTGGAAAGTCCCTGTGTGTCAACCTTTGTGCTTCGTGGCAAGGTAGACTAGCAAACATGCCCAACCTTTACTCACATTCGAGACAACACTCCCAACAAGATTGCTTGCTCCAAAATCGAAGAGGCACTGCCCTCCGAATCTCGAGAGCCAGACTCCCAACATGATTACTTCCTCAAAAATCGAAGAGACACTGCTCTCCGAATCTCGAGAGTCAGACCCCCAGCATGATTGCTTTCACAAAAATCGAAGAGGCATCGTTCTCCGAATCTCGAGAGCCAGATACCACAGACCACTTTTTCAAAGTGCTCTGACAGAGTTAAAACATGTGAAACTGGCAGCTCCCACTACCGTGCTATGACCAAGCAGGGTAAAGGAATAGCATTACTACTTGTTGTTAGGGAGACTCCTATATATGTCGACCTCCATCCCCAACGGACAGGCAGACCTGCAAAAATGCTCAACCCTTCATCATATCTGAGAGGGCACTCCCAACGAAGCCTTTCGAAATATTCAGCTTTCTTTCCCCCCGATAATACCTCTGCAAACAAGCTATACTAGAGCAAGAATATCTCATATCATCAGGGTTAAAAGCAAGAGTATCCCATATCATGCTTTTTCCCTGTCTTTTCTTTTGGCCTTGTTTTTACCTGCAAGACAAGGAGAAAGAGAGCAATCAGTCAACACTTGGAATCAAGCTTCCAGCCAGGAACTGACTGCCTGGAACCCTTTACCTGATTACTTACCTGGCATTGGTCTCGAGTACTCATCTTCAACATCTTATGTTTCCAGGGAAGATTCCACATCTGCTTGAGGAACAGATAGGGCAAGTGCGAAGGATACAAGGAAGCATGTGGAGACAAGCGTAACAGCACACGTGCCGATACATCCATTACTCTGTCAAAAGCAAAAGTATCCCATATCAGCAGGGTGGAATGTACTCTAGATTTGATGGACTTGTTTTGACCCTCAAATTCTTCAGTCGGCCTTATACTCTGGAGAAAACCAGAAAACCCTCCAGCTCAGTTCAAGAATAAGCCTGTGGAAAGTTACTTCTTCAAAAGCAAAAGTATCTCATATCATCTCTTCTCATTTTTCTTCTCTTTATCCTTCATGCTGCTGCAAGATGGGGAGAAGGTGAACAATCAGTCGGAGCTCTGATTGCTTACCTTGTCTGTCACCTCTTTCAGCAAACCCCCTAGCTCGGCGACTTGGAGGACTCCTACTACATGGTTTGTATCGCGCTTGACCAAGCCTGAAACTACAAGTAAGGTTCAAGTGAAATTGATACATTACCTTGTGCATCTCCACCAGTTAAAGATACCACCCCTGGATGGAGGAAGAGTACTTCCAGAGAAGATGCCACATCTACCTATGAGACAGATAAGGCAAGTCAAGACGACACCACACTCCGATACTTAGAAGTTTCGTGATTACGAGATCATTCTCCCACAATATTTCCTAATGTCATTTGTACTAAATCATTCACTTGTACTCACTAAAGGAGAGCTTGAACCTATGTACTTGTGTAAACCCTTCACAATTAATGAGAACTCTTCTATTCCGTGGACGTAGCCAATCTGGGTGAACCACGTACATCTTGTGTTTGCTTTCTTATCTCTATCCATTTATATACTTATCCACACTAATGACCGGAGCAATCTAGCGAAGATCACAAAAAGCGACCGTTTTCGCTACCTAGGATCTATCTTGCAAGAGAACGGAGAATTAGATGGAGATTTCAACCATAGAATACGAGCTGGATGGAAAGAGTGCATCCGGCGTGTTGTGTGACCGTCGTAGGCCACTGAAGCTCAAGGGAAAATTTTATAGGACGGCAATAAGGCCAGCGATGTTGTATGGCACAGAATGTTGGGTGGTGAAGCATCAACACGTACACAAAATGGGTGTAGCGGAGATGAGGATGCTTCGTGGGATGTGTGGGCACACGAGAAAGGATAAGATTGGGAATGAGGATATCCGAGGTAAAGTAGGAGTAGCCGAAATTGTAGGAAAGATGAGAGAAAATCGGCCCCGGTGACTTGGACATGTGCAAAGAAGAACGACTGACGCTCCGGTTCGAAGATGTGACTACGGGACAGAGGTTCAGGGCCGAAGGGGTAGAGGAAAGACCTAGGAAAACTTTGGAAGAGACTCTAAGAAAAGACTTAGAGTACTTGGATCTAACGGAGGACATGACACAAAACCGAGCGCAATGGCGTTCTAGGATTCATATATTCAGCCGACCCCACTTAGTGGGAAAAGGCTTTGTTGTTGTTGTTGTTGAGAAAGACAGATGGAACCAAAGAAATAAATGCGAAGCTCCCAGTCTACTTTTACTTAATCGAGGAATACAGGAATGTTGTACTGCATTTTTCAAAGGGTCCCTTTAGCTTTGCGCTGCTGTAATGTAGAAGACATGTTTGCTCATATCACCTGTCTTGTGCTCTGTGGTATAAACGCCTGTGCTAATCCTTGCAAAAACATATTCAAAGTCTATTCGAGTGTATGATCCTTTTAATCTACATGAATCTTATATGATCTAATTCTGTGATCAAAAGAAAAAAGTATTTTAGTGTTCGATTTACTGCAATGTTCTTTACTCTTCTCTTTTGAAAGGATGGTAAATGATGTTCAATGTTGTGAATTTTCCTGATATTTTAGGGAGGGCTGATGCACTACTCATTGCCGCATACGGAAAAGGGATAAAGTCAGACTTATCATCCAATCCAGAGATACCTTAAATCCTGCAGATTGCCCTTCTCCGAGCATCACACTTCATCTCCATTCCTTGTTTTTGTTGCTGTTGGCCGTCCATTATGAAGAATGTGAAACATTTGTTATAAACGAAAGAGGGGAATGATGTGTGCAGCATGCAGCAGCTTGGAAGATTTTCAAAGATTCAGATAATTGCAAAGACAGTTGGATTATTGGCTTCATGGCTAACAAAGGTTTTCGGGAACTAATTCTGGCAGGGCTTTTGTGGTTTATACTTTGGTCGGAGGCTTGATTGGGATGAAAAGATTAAGAACATTATGTTGATCAACGGCACTTTAATCTCGAGTCATCAGTTCTATGCTCCGATTTTAATATAGAAGCCTGTAATAGTTCAGCTGAGCTGGGTCTAGAACATTATTGTGTACTACTATTAGTTGTTGATCCTCATGAGACTTGATTCACCTTCATCAATAGACTGTAATGTAACATTGCTATTACTCTAACCGTACTAATTTGCAAGGGGCTTGTAGCAACAATTATTGGCGTCACACCGTCAAGGGCGTAGCTTCTTTTGTGAAGAAGTGGCAGGGCTGAATAGATTGTAAAATTGGAGGCCTGTGGAGGCATTCACAAGGGATTTTTGGTTTACGGCCACACTGCGCACAGCCCCGTTTACGGCCACACTGCACACTGCGCACAGTCTAATAGGAGAGGTTTACCGGTGCAAGCCAGAATTGAAGAATAGATCACTGGACCATAATATGCTTAAAGCGATTCCCGGGGACGCCTTTCAAACAGAAAACCGTTCGGGAACCAAGGAGAGGATCGAGACAATCATCTTACGACACAAGATAATGATATTCACACACTAATAAGCTCTAAACATAAAACATATTTTGCATTAGATTCCTCTTGCTAGCAAAGCCAGGCAATTTCCCCAAACATTAGACCTGTCCTTACAAGCAATGAAGCAAAGCATACTTGGAAACATATCATCATCCAACGAACGAGATTACTTCCATCCGACCCCATTGGCAGAATATATTTGAAACGAAAACTTTACAAGGAAACTGAAAATGTATAATCCAAACATAGGCAAGCTTCTCTCGAGGCAAAATACAGAATGAATTATCCATTTCTGGTTGAACATGAAAAGGAAGAAAATACACGTGAAGCTCTCGTGATTTGTCACCCATAAAATGTGAACGTTGTAGTTACTCATGCTGTTTTTTAAGGGTCACCTCAAAGATGACTCCTTCAAGATTTCCAACAACAGAACGAGTCCCAACTACTTCATTTATCTGCATCCCACACCGTGAAGCTTCGCTAATGACCAACGAATCCATACTGCGCACAGAAAAATGCAATTGCATAAGAGAGGGAAGGGAATTATAAACAATAGAACTCTAAGCACATTGAAAGTCATGATATCAGCAGTGATGAAACTTCCTCACATGATATGATCTTGAACCACACCAAAGCATATTAATTCTAGGTGATTTTGTTAAAGAGTAACAACTGGTGCAAGATAGAAAACATCGATGATATGGTGGAGATCTGTAGCTTTTACTCCCACTCTAACCAGTATAGGACATAAGCACCGATAGCAAATCAGTCATCTTTTAAAGGGATTATGATCTAAACCCCAATTTCTATCTGCACTGTCTTTCAAATGGATCCTCAATTTCTGAAATCGCGGAAAAGAACCGCCCGGAAAAGTGATGAAAGAAAAATGTTCAAACTGTGTATATATACCAAAGAAAATGCTTTGTTATTAGGTTTTTTCATTTATGCTCGAGAGCATGAACAATCAGCAAGAGCCACAACTGACTTAGGCAAAACACTAAACCAGACAGCACAGCAATAGACGATCCACCACCTCCTCACTTCCTCAACACATACAGCATTACTGAATACAATGATGTTTCCATTGAAAATTTTGGCAATTTAAAATTAGCAGTGATATTATTTGACTTAAACTTTCAGTCCTAAATTAACAAACAAATTTTCAGAATAAAATACCTAGGAATCTTTAGTTATGAATGCATAATGGCATCTACATGAGTAGATTTTGAATATGAATGATAATACCAACTACAGGAGCACTTATATAACTCTCTGGTATTACATTCAATAAAGACCTTTTCAGAAAATGTGAAGCAAAAAGCAAACTAATAACAAATTGCTGCTTACGTCTTCGTTCGGGATACATAGGCTAGTATGAATTTGCATTGCCCATCCCTTCTAGCTTGAAGAAGTTTTTCCACAGTGTTGAAAAGCAAACAAATGCTCGATTGTTGAAAGCGTATGCATTGTCAAGGGTTATTCTTTTTCTTTTCTAAAATATGCTGGATGAGGAACTTTATTGTAGGATGAAATGTATGTCTACTTATTTCCTACAAAAGAAATATTGAGCAGATAACAAAATCACAATTTAATAAAAGGTGGAAACAGAAGGTACAAAAACATGATTTTCAATTTTCGATAGATGAAAATAAAGAACGCATTAAACTGGTTTCTATCAATGTACAGTGTAATCCAAAGGACTCTAAATGCAGGTGCACTGACTCAGTTATGTAGCGAATAATGTAGTCATGCTGCTTAACTATGATAAAAATTAACAATTGTGGATATATATGTCAGCTCCAAGAATCAAATCAAATCCATTTGTATACGTCTGCAAAATGTGGCAGATCTGCTCCGAATTTCCCCATTCGAGTTTCTCAGCGACTAATTCTGCATACACATAACCAAAACGAATTATCAACCAAGTACACTACGCATCATATGTTTTGAGATTATTGTCTCACCAGAACAAAAGTTAGACTTCTCGGAAGATGCATGCAGATCTATATTTTTCTTCAGGATCTGCGACGAAAAACATAAAATAGTAAAATAAGAAAACTAGCAGACTAGAGATGATTCATCAAATGCCATAGCCTTAAATTTTAATACCATGACCTTGCCTTGAGAACTTCATCATTATGGTCTGTTAATACAACTTTGCTGCAGAACCTGCTGCACAGTATTCCAGTAATACCTGTAAATTGTAAAACGGAAGCTACAGAACCAAGACAGATATCGCGCACGCTTACGTGCAGATACATATACATATACATATACATATACATATTTAGTATACCAACTATCTTATGCAATGATGGAGTCAAGAGCCTAATTCCAAAGGGAGAGAAAGGAAATTGTTGAAAACTACATACCGACCCCAGAGCCTAATTCCAAAACAGTGCATCCTTGCAGAAGCACCGCATTGTTTGAAAGGTAATCGTTCAACAGCATTGCTCCAGGCCATACCAATTGCCCTGTCAGATCAAAATCGGCTGTTCCAAGAATAGTTAGAACTACAACAATGCATTATGTACAAAGGAACCTATGTGACCCCGTTGTCGACTTGAAAACAAAATTTAAAGTAATGGCTTCATTCAGATTAGGCACTTACCCATGTTATTCAAAATCCAATACATTCAAAAAGATCATTACTTATACTTTATAAAGCAAAGGGACTGAAGCAAGAATTATAATGTAAGAGTAAACTAGTTACATAACTCGTTCATATTGTAAGTTTATATAACTAAATTTGCTTCAACAAGTTCCATGGTTTGAGGAACCTCCTGTTGTAATCGATGATTTATTAGTAGAGGATAGTAACTCTATTTAATGTTGGTGCCGGACGCTCTTTTTCCTTTTGAAATCCCGGCAAGGTTTTTATCGAAGGCCACTGTTGTGCACGTGTAATCGATTTTCGTACTTTCTCTCAAAAACATTTTGTTTTCGGAAATTTCCTGATTTCTTTTAAGACAAATTTCCTGGTTTTAGGAAAAACTTGAGTTTTAACCTTAAAATTGTCGAGTCACTTAGAGAGAGGAGCCAATAAAACTTACTAGAAGCAGAGTGGAGGCAAAGAAGCTCGATAACTTGAGATCCAAATATGAAGGTGGTCAGCTGGTAACTGCACCATTTCATTCACCACTGGGATTTCTGAACGGAAATTATACAGAAGAAGAGCAACAGCAACAGCAAAAGAAGAAAACCCAGAAAAAATGAAAGGGACAGCGTCCTTAATCTTACTTGTCATCGATGAAGAAAGATTCGTCCAAGCAAACTATGTCGTCTTCTCCTCCTCCTCCTCCTCCTCCTCCTCCACCTCCTTCCATCTTAAATATCCGCTGTAGGAATGTGAAACTCGTTTCCTGCTTCTTCCACGACGAGTCTAATGTCTGTAGGCGCCGGCTTCTGCTTCTCTATGAGTTTTGTGCTATTGTACTGTCGCTAGCGACGACACAATTGGGTATATCACTCGGGACCTGGATCCTCTCCTGAGCCCAAGGTGAGGATCCTCCTAACCAAAAGACTTGGGCATTGGATGAAAATTCAACAGCTATAATTATTATAATTTTAAAAGGATTCGGTTTATAGCCGTTGGGTGCCCAAGTCCTTTGGTCAGAAGATCCTCTCCTTGGGCTCAGGAGAGGTTCCAAGTCCTATCACTCGTTCAATAGACCGGAATTACTGGTCAATTTGGATTTCGAGGATTTTAATATATTTTTTTTTAGTGATAAATTTCAAAAGATTTTAATAGACTTTATAATTTTATATAGATTTTAAAAAATTTATATAGATTTATATTATGATTTTTGTGGATTTGTATGGATTTCTTAGGATTTTGAAAAAAAATGAAAATCACACGTGGAGCCGTCGGATCATTTATGATGAAATCATGCACATGTGACTCAAACAACTCCAATTTTCCAATGTGTGTTAAGTTATGAGTCTCCTCTGTCAAACCTTCCTTCATTCAGTCTAGTAGACTAACCACAAGCCGCAAGCATATTCACCATGGTAGTTTCATTCCCTTTCAATCCCACGTCGACCATTCCTAAACTTCAATGCACACTCTGGCTTCCTGCCCTTCTAGTACCCACCAAGTAGACCTGTAAACGGGTCGGGTTTAACTCGACCCGTTAAGTTAACGGGTCACCCGTTTACACCTGTTAACAATTATTATTATTTTTTTTTGCATAGAGTTTATATTTTGCTGTTAAGACTTTATTAAAATTACTAAAACATCATCAACTAAAGGGTGTTAACAGGTCTAACGGGTTGACCCAAAGTGACCCGTTATTTAACGAGTTGTTAACGGGTTGACCCGTTAGCGACCCGACCCGTTAAGCATCCACCCAAATACTAATATTAATGGGTCGGGTCGGGTCGGGTTAACGGGTCGGGTCCAAAATGCCAGGTCTACCACCAAGCATAACATTAGAAACCACATTTCATTAATTTCCAGCAAGCTCCACTTCCCCACAACAACAATAATTTCCAGCAAGTTCCACTTCCCCACAATAACAATACATATGAATCAACAAATTCTATACATGCAACACAGAGTCCACCCCAAAACGAGAAAGTATAGCTGTTGGGAACAAAGCTCGACCCAGCGCCGAACTCACTGAATTTGTGCAAGTTGTGTGGGTTTAGGGTAATGGAGATTATGATGATTTTTGGCGATTTGAGGCGATTTTCCATTGAAAGTTGGTTTCGTGTGAGGAGAACATGGGAGAAGAAAACTGATTGCAGCAATATGTTAAAAATATATATTGAATCACTAGATCTCAGGTAGGGCAAAAAATAGAGGAAGATTGTTCCTCTTCTAAGAGAAGAGAGAAATTTTTGGTCTTGAAATGAAATCATAGGGTTGAAGGTTGGATTGTTAAAGGCATTTGGTATTTATATCATCACCTTCAAATCCAATAAAATCCATTATCATTAAAATCCTACCAAATCTTTGGTGTTTTGACTACACCTAGACATGTGTGGACATATTTTAAATCTTAATCGGCTACCCCTGAATTTGAATGTATTTTTAAAATCCTCTTAAATCCTAATTTGACTACAACATGATTTCAAAATCCTCATTTAAAATCCGAATTGACTACTGATAGGAGCATATTTATGCGACTTAGTTAGCTTGTTTCTTGGCATTTATGTTGTTAGTTCGTAGTTATTTTAGTATTTTAAGCTATTTTCGTGTGTTTGTAGGTCTAAAGGGTTAATGTGGCAAAGAAGTGCATTTTGGAGCATTTTGGAGCATTTTTAGGCATGGAATGGATGGCATATGCTTGGAGAAAAAGGAATGGACGAAATTTGAAGTTTGTGCATCATCCTCTCCCTATAAATAACCATTTTAGCACACTCATTTCACCCAACACACACATTCACCTACCACTACATCCACTCATATTACCACAACCCACTACATCCATTACATCCACTCATTACCAAACATCCACCCACTACACCCATTACATCCACTCATTACTAAACACTACTCATTACCAAACACTCATCCACTACACCCATTACATCCACTCATTACCACAACCCACTACACCCATTACATCCACTCATTACCAAACACTTATCCACTACACCCATTACATCCACTCACTACACCCATTACAGCCACTCATTACCAAACATCCACCCACTACACCCATTACATCCACTCATTACCAAACATTCATCCACTACACCCATTACATCAACTCATTACCAAACACTCATCCACTACACCTATTACATCCACTCATTACCAAACATCTACCCACTACACCCATTACATCCACTCATTACCACAACACTCACCCACTACACCCATTACATCCACTCATTACAACTCCATACACTCCTCTCCCTAGCCTATAAATACATCCACCCTTCACCATAATTTAAGGGGGCCATCATCCAAAGACACCACATCATCTACACAACTCTCCACCCTTCACTATAACTCACCTATATCTATCCACCACCACAAGAGACCATCCATTCACCACTCACACCTTGGTGCCGCATATTTGCAAGGAAGGAGGATTGCTTGGAGTTGTGCTAGTCATTCAATTTGGATTGCTGGAGCATTCTAGGTGTATTCTACTTTGGTTTTCAATGTTTAATTTCAATTGTTTCTGTTTAATTGCAAGTATGAGGAACTAAACCTCTTTTGGCTAGAGGAGAATTCGATACCATGAATATATTTGCAATATGAATTGATTCCTTCCAATTGTGATTTGATAAGTTGTGATTGCAATTCAATTATCTATTTTATTCATAACGGATTTGTGTATGTTTATTAAGGATGCATACTTAGTTTTCATGCATGAATTTGATGCTAGGATATAAATAAGTTTCACCTAATCGTTACAAGTTTATATTCATGAGTAGTGAAGGTTGCTTGTCACAATCGCGTTAATTGAATTCTTGGCAAACGTATCATGCATTCATAGTTACAATTGCCTCGTCAACGCTTATGATTTTCATGGAACGTAATGATCTTTAATTGTATCTCTATTATGCATTCATATGGGGGACTTTTAGAGAATGATTTGGGTTGTCGCATGCATTCATCCAATTCAATGAGTAAAGGAAAATCTGAGGGTTAATTTGTGCATCACGGTTAATTTGGGGTGTTGAGTATCATAGTTTATTGAAAAGCAATTGGAGATTGATTTGTATGCAAGTGTGTCATGTGTGGAGAAAGACCTTCTAGCTAGCCCATCATCCATCCAAAACAACCAATTTCGTGCAAATCTGTTTAGTTCTAGTTTCTGTTTTGTTTTACTTTATTTTTGTCCAAAACCCAATCCCCCTTTACTTTAGTGTGTCTAATTAGTTAGAATCTGTTTTAGTTTGTGTTTTTAAGTGTTTTGAGTCTATAGAGTCTAGTTAAGTGTTTTTAAGTTTCTTTTTGTAAGTCAGTTTAGTTTAGCTTAGCAATCCCTCCTAATCCCCGGTCCAGAACGATCCCTACTTATACATATACTACAATTGTCAAAAGAGGGTTTAATTTGAGTGCTTAACTTTCATCGCATCAAATTTTGGCGCCGTTGCCGGGGATTAACAATTTTGCTAATCCCTTGTTATTTCTTTTTGTTTATTGTCATGTTTTTTGTTTTAGTTACTGACTTTGTTTCTATTTGTGTCTCTTATTTTTACTTATGATATTTGATTTAGTTTTGTTTCCTTGATTTCAAATACTAGAGAAGTAAGACATGGATTTTGCTACTATTCAAGCTCAATTGGCGAAACTTACTTCTCAATTGTCACAATATGCCGAAAGGACCACAATGCAAAGTGTCCCTACAGATGGTGTGTCCTATGGGCAAGGATATCCAACTCATCAAAGTTCTCAATTCGCTGCGAATGAAAATGCTTGGGGTTATCAAGGCCATAGCCAATCAGGGGACAACATGTTTTCCAACGCTTACAATTCGGATTGGAGAGATTATTCAGATTACATGTGTGGAGAACCGCAACAATTCCAACAAGATGGATATTGGCAGCAAGAAGATGAGTTCTATCACTGGCCATATGAACCATCACAGCCACCATAACAATCTGCCCAATTCAATTCAGGTACGTCTTTGGATAATGATATGTTTAATAAGTTACTCACCTCTTTGAACCAGGAAGTAGAAAATGGAAACAAAGAGGTGCAAAATCAAGCCAAGAAGACGGGAGAATTGGATAAGCAAATTGGGCAGATTATGGAGTTCATGGCACAAATTTAAGAGCAAAGTGAACTCTCCAACTCAACTATTGAAAATTTGAAGGAAGATTTTGAAATCCATGATGCTATCACTTTGGGAAGTGCTAAGGAAGGTGGAGGTGAACCCAAGACATCCAAACCAAGCCAAAACATGGATGAACAGCTGTTGCTCGAAGAAGAGGGGAATAACAAGGCCACGGCAAGGGAAGAACCACCCTTGCCGTAACCCCATATGCCCTTTATGCCGTCCACTACAACCAAGGTAAGCCTAAATTCAATTTGTCCTGACCCCGTTTCATCAAATATCCTTATTCCTTGCAGGATCATGCAATCCAAAGAAGAAGAGGGTGAGAAAGGCATCTTCGAAACCTTTCCAAAGACTCAAGAGCAAGAAGTGGATGGGGAATGTCTAGAATTCATCAAAGAAGATACCCTTGAGATGAAAACTCCCAAAGAAGTTGGATTTTATGAACGGGACAAGTCATAACTCTCAAAACATCAAATCTGGCCAAGTCCCATATCCCTGCAACCTTCAAAGATGTGGTGTTCGTAATTGAGTTTGTGTTGGAGCAAGCAAGTAAGCCATCTTCTCCAACTTCGATTTTAGTATATACTAACTTGCTGATTTTGATGATTCAGGCACCTACACTAGAATTTAAACGATTGCCGGATCACGTCAAGTATCACCGTCCATTCAAGGATCAATTCCATGCTATGGGCCCTATCCAAGTTTAAAAGGAAGTATCGTCCGGCTGGAAGATGTTAAAGCAATCGCTTCTTGGGAGGCAACCCATGTATTCAAATAAGGAAGATTTTTGAATTGCTCCACAATCAGTTTTGCGTTTCTAAAAACCTTCCCTTTTCTTTAGTTTTATTTTGCCATGATTGTCATTTTTATCTGTTGCTTGTTTAATTGTTTTTTGTGTGGGTTTATTTTTGAAACACTGACGGTTATGCAAGGTAGTTTTACATTCATAAAAAAGGAAAGGAACATTAAGCAGATAAATACAAGAGGGAGCCTTCACAAAGGCTACTTAGGAGAAGTCTCAGTAGTCGGTGGAGCCTCAGCAGTCGGTGGAGCCCTAGAAGTAGGAGGCATCAGAGGTTGATCATTTGGAGCTTCATTACGCGGTACAGCCCCAGAAGACGAAGACAAATGCTATTGGAACAAACACACAAACCACTGATGATCAAGTAAAATCTGACCATCAGATTCCTGCATCTAGTCAATCTTCCTCTTCATGTTTGTAGCATAATTATGTGCGAGCCTGTGTAACTGTTTATTCTCATGCTTAAGCCCTCTAATCGCTTGCTTGAGACTCATCACTTCAGCCGCCAATGATTCAACTTGACGGGTTTGAGCAAATAGGCGTTGGGCCATATTTGACACGGAACCTGCACACTGCACACTGAGAGCCAGAGAATCCTTAAAAGGCAACTCATCAGACCGTTTGGCAAGTAGTCAGTTATCTTTGGGAGTGACAAGGTTCATGGCCACCACCGCAGCTGTCATATCATTCTTCATCACCGAATCCCCAACGGTAAGGGGACCAGTAGGGGATATGAAGGATGGGCGCCATATGTTGTCTGGAGAAGGCGAGACTGCCTCTTCATCAAGGTTCAAGTCAAAATGATGGTCGGAGGGGCAAGACATTTTCAAAGGTGTTAAAGAAAGAAGAGGTCAAACAAGTCAAGATCGTAGAAGTGCAAGAAGGGAGTTTTTACTGGTAGAAATTCAAGTGTGATTTGAACGTCTTACAATTTGTGATAGATGGGCTTAAAGTTCAAACAAAACACAAAACCCTACATAAAACAAAGCAAATCATAAAAGATAAAACATGCTCAAGCAAAGAAGAACTACAATCCAAAACACAAAGGGAAAAAAACAACAAAAACCATAATCTTTAGCAGCAAAAAGACTGCTGCCGTTGCCGCTTCCACAGCAAAAACCCTAGTACTTTTTAGGCCCACTATTAATATTAGGGGGCGTTTGTTTACCCTTACCAGTTATCACTAGACTAGACTAGACTATCATGCAGGACTAGTCTTAATGAGACTAGCCCGGATTCGCTTGAACTAAGTCATTCGCAAGAAGTTCTTAGTGAAACCCCCAATAGGCAGGGGACTGCTAAGACCGTTCGCATCCTTGCATCCTCATTTAGTCATCCTCCTCGTAGCCTCATCCTTGTACTGCTTGACCGACTTCGCCGGACAACCCACCGACGGAGATGGTGATGATCGTTTACGAGTTCTCGGCTCTGCGCTTCTTCGACTTCATAAAGCACGATAGTGACGATGACAAGCACAAGGCTGAGCTATGGTTCGACTCCGTTTTTGCCTATGCTCCTCATATATGTCTTTTTCCCTGATTCTTATTTCTTGAATTTCAGTTGATTCGGACTTTAGGGCCTTTTGCTTTTCTTTCTCTGAATTGCGCAGATTCTGTATTGGATTGTTTCTTTGATTTCTCAAATGGGTTTCTAGATTTGTTTGTTTGATTTCTCAATTGATTTTTCTAGAAGTTTCTTTGAATTCTCAATTGGGTTTCTGGAATTGTTTCATGGATTTCTCAATTAGGTTTCTTGAAATGTTTCTTTGATTTCTCAATTGTGTTTAGATCAGTGGCAGATCTAGGAAATAATATTATGAGGGTCCATAAGAATAGCGCGCAGCGCTCAAATTTTTTTTTACCATAAATAGCATGCATATTGTCATTTCATCAAGTCTTGGTAGGCCTAAAGTCTTTGGAAAGGCATATTGCACACCTGTTAATGTATGCAAGGGGCAGCACCCAAGGTATCCATGGACATTCACCGAGTCTTAGTAGGCTTGAAGTTAGTTGGAGGGCATGTATGAAGCCAACTCTAATCTTCAAAAGGGCAGCACCCAAGGTATCCATGGACATTTACCGAAGCTCGGATGGTCAGCACCCAAGGTATCTATGGACATTCACCGTTTGGGGGGTCAGCTGAGCCCCCCTGCCCCTCAATCCATCCGCCCCTGGTTTAGATACAACTCATATGTCAAGGCTAGAAACAGGATAGATCAGCTGAAGAGATTGTGTCACACTGAGGACAAGGTTTGACATGTTTCTCTGTTTAGAGCTTAAAGAATTTATTTTCGGGTTTGCAGATTTCCATGATAGAGTAATATGCGTAGTTTTCGCCTCATTATAATGACTGAATTTGTGTTTTCAGGTCGAGTTCATCTTAATGGGTGGTACTTTCATGTCGTTGCCCGCGGATTACCGTGATTACTTTATTATAAAAATGCACGATGCCTACAACTTTCGCTTCACCATATATAGATGAACTTAAGATCTCACTGTTCCAGAACTTTCTATTTCTCTGATTTGTATATCCAAATGTCCCGTACATGTTGTTTACTCTAATCTGCCCACACTCCCTTTCATTCAAACCAGTTATACTTCCAGATTCTACAAAACTTGAATTAAAGGTGAATTTGGTTTTTCCTCATGTATCTTATAATTGTAGCGACTGGTTGTCTGCATGGGACAACTCATTGATTTGGACAGGTTTCAAGCAATACTTGAAGCAATGCCTGGTTTCTTTTGATGGAAAGATAGGGCAGCAACTCTCAAGAGGAGACGACGTCCCAATATCTATGTGCCAACACCCACTTCCAATTGTCAACAAACGTGAACAAACAAGTGATTGGTTTCGAAGCTTGATTCGTTGCCTAAACTGGAATGAAAGACTAGATCAAAAGGCCCTTTAAATACTCTTCATTCTTTATTAATGATTCTGTATATTATTGTACATACTGTACATTATAGGAAATCAAATGGAGAGTAATTAAATATATAGATGAACTTAAGATATGTTCCAGAACTTCTTGTTCCTCTGATTTGCATATTGACTTATGACAGTGTCTTATGGCTTAAGTTTTCCCCACTTGAGCAGGTTCTACCTCATCAAACTCCATTCCGTAATTGTTTCAAACATGGTTATGGTACCCTTTTGATGGAGGAGGCCCAGCGGATCGCTAGTAGATATTGCCGTTATTTCAGGAGTAGGAACTCATCATTACTTTAGGAAATTAGGTTATGAGTTTGAATGGCCTTACTTTGTGAAACATCTTGTATGACGAGATAAAAAAAAACAAGTTTTCATACAATTTTGTAACATTATCCTAAATAAGTTGTAATTCATTGCATAACCAGTCTCTTTGATTTGAGACACCAATACAGTTCTTTTGTTATATTCCCGAGTTCTTTTCTAAATTTGGTCTATATTTTTTTACTAAGTCTCACTCATCTAATAACATTAATTTTGATAATATCTTAATAGAAAAAGAAATTAAAATGAAATTATTTTCATTATCCTGGTTCTTAGTCCGACATTGTTCCAAACGCTTCATTAAGTCAGTCCAGCTTAGTCCCTAAAGCTAGTCCAGTATGAGATAGTCTGGTGCAACAAACACACCCTTAAGGGTTAATCTCAATTTATTACCCTTAAGTTTCTTGGTTTTCAACATTTGATACATCAAGTTTTTTTTTTTTTTTTATCCCAGAGTGGTACCTGAATTCATAATTTTGGGATACGTTCATACATCCATTAAGGTTGATGTTAAATCAACCGTTAACTTGTGACGTAGCGTCCACGTGGATAATGGATAAGCCACGTGTCAATATGGGCCCACATGGATATTAAAAAAAATTTAAAATTTTTAAATTTTAAAAAATAAACTTTGGTTCGTCTCCTACCTCTCCCGACCCTCCCTCCATTCTCTCCTCTGCACCCTCACTTTCTCACTCCCCTGATCCCTCCCTCCACCTCCTCGTCAGAATTTCAGGGTCATCGAGGAGTAAGGTCGTCGAAACCCACGGGACGACGCTAATGGTGAAGGTTTAAAGCAGTAGGAATTGGAAGAGCAGCCATGGCAGCATCTGCATTTCTGGCAGTGCACAACATCCTCGTGGTTGCCCAGCAGCTAATCAACTTCTTCGGCGGTCAAGCCCAGCAACCCCTCCGCCTTCCAAGCCTTCAAAGTGATAATTTGGACGTTAGGTTGTGGTTTCTGCTTTTAGGTTATTAGGTTTTAAAATTTTAAATTTTAAATTGGGTTGATCTGAGGAGAGAGAAGGGAGGGGATGTGAAGATGGTGGAAGAGATGGAAGAGGTCGGTCGGATAGGTGAAGGGAAGGATTTGGGAAGTAAGGAAGTGAAGGTGCAGAGGAGAGAAATGATGGAGAAGGGAGGGAGGGTTGGGGGAGGCAGGAGACGACCCATTTTTTTTTAATTTTTAATTTTTTTTAATCCATGTGGCATCCAATCATTGTCTATGTGCGCGCCACATCACTAATTAACGGCTGATTTAACATCAACCTTAACCGATATATGAAAGTGTCCCAAAATCATGACTTAAGGTACAACTCTGGGATGAAAAAAACTTGATGTATCAAATGTTGTAAATCAAGAAATTTCGGGATAGTAAGCTGAAATTAACCATAATATTAAATTCATTAGGCCCACCAAACTCTAGATATCCTCTTATGTATTTTTCTTTTTTGAACAAACGATTTTATTTATACTAAGGGGGAGGGGTGGGCTTAGCCTCATAATGGGCTAGCAATAATGTGGTTCAAATTCGCCTTTGTGAGAATCGAATCTAAGACCTCTCACTTACAAGTGAAGAGGAATACTAGTAGACCTAGTACAAAATGGTAGATATCCTCTTATGTATTTAAACTTCTATGTTCATTTGAATAAGTATGAATGAAGAATATTGTAGTTTATTTTCTTGCATTTTCTCTTTCTTTCTCCTTTTTTACAAATGGGTTCCATGGTATTGTATCTTTATCGGTTGTACTGCTACGTTCTAATGCCATCGCATAGATTTTAGGTGTATCTCATGTTTGAATTTGCCTTATAATTCGCAGTCATTTTGTTTAACAACCAATCATACATAAAATTTAAAGGGAGTTTTAATCAAAGGGGCTTCATCAAACTTTTTCTTAACCATAAAACACCTCATAACTGTATTTAATAAAAAAAACTTAAAATTTAGAGAGCTTTAATGAAAATGGCTTGGGCCAACAAATATTTAACCAAAAACCATCTCAAAATGTTATTTAACCAAAAGGGCTCAAAGTTTAATAAAAAATCATCAAAAACTATTGTCCACGAGTCAAACTTACAAGCCCAACCCACTACAAATCTACACTTCCGTAAATACCCCTAAATGATTTGATTTTGTTTTGATTCTTCACCAACTTCAACCCAGCATGAAACCGTCATAATAACTCTCTGTCTTCCTATCAAATCGAATTCCCCCCATTTCAAAAACAACCAAATCAAGGTTGAAAGGGGAAGCATTCATCGGAACAAAGTCGCTGAAACAAGTTCAAAGAAGTTTAATGGCAGAAACCAGCGAAAAAATGTCTGGAAAAAAAAAAAAAACCCAAACATAAAACTGTTTCTGGATAACCCAAAACATAACACTGTTTATGGAAAAAAAAATCAGATACAGTGTTTGTTTTGTCTGTACACAAACAAACACTATATTTGGAAAGAAAAGAACCAAAATCCAAAAACAGTGACTTAAACTTCAAAAACAGTGACTTAGTTCCAAAAACAACCTATGTTTTAACCTTTGACTGTTTCTTTTTTTTCATGCATTAGTTGATTATATTTAAGAAACATGGTGCTTATTTTCCTTTGAATCTAAATACAATGAATTTCACTATTTCTTTTATAGTTTACAGTTAAGAAACAGTGTGTCTATTTCACTTGGATCCAGAAACAGTGATTTAGATTCCAGAAACTGTAACTTAGATTCCAGAAACAATGTTACTTAAAATTCAGAAACAATTTATTTTTACAATCCAAAAGCAGTGACCCGTCGTTATTATTGAATAGCATGCATATCTCAAATTTATTTTCTGGAGAAACAAACGATGAACTCCACTGACGATAAAAAGTTGAAAAACAATACCTCGAATACACTATGAATAATATCGACAATCACATTTCAACGAAATAATACAAAATATAAATTAAATAGCATGAGGATCTATATTTTTGTTTCAAAGAAAAAGAAGAAGGTATGCAAAACAAGGATGAACTCCATTAACGACGGAAATTTGGAACTCAACCTAAAAAAGTTAGGAGTAAAATAGACAAATCATAATTTATTATAGTTGGGCCATTTTTAGTTAGACTACCTTAATATGGGTCTTGTACTAATCATTAAACAAAATTTATAACATGGTTTTTTATTAAAACTAAAATTTTTCAAGTCATTTTCATTAGTTTTCCTTAAAATTTAATGAGAAGATGAAAAAAAAAACTAAAAAAGCTGGCACGGGTCTTACACGTCCCATCTCTCTCTCCCCATTCCTCACCCATCCACATCACACAAACACTCTTTCTCTCCCTCCCCCACTCCACCAGTCCCTATTTATCAATTCCCTTTCTCCCTCTCCTCTTTCAACCCATCCCCATCAACTTTCTCTCCTCTCTCCTCTATCATTTTACCCATTCTAACTCTCACTCTCATATCAAACTAGTCTCACTCCATAAATTAATATATTTCAAAACAGTGATTTTAATTTTAGTTTGTGTCACTTAGTACTACGATCTAGTGGTATTCCTCTTCACTTGTAAGTAAGAGGTCTTAGGTTTGATTCTTGTCAAAGACGAATTTAAACCACATTATTACTAGCCCAATGTGAGGCTTAGCTCACTCTCCCACCCCTTAGTATAGATAATATCCTTTGTTAAAAAAAAATTAGTTTGTTTATTTTTTTTGTTTATTGTTTGTGTTATTTGACTATTGTTCCATGAATTTTTTAAGACAAACAAAGTAATAATATTACCATCTAAAAAATGAAGAAAAAGTATCATTTTTCAGTTTTGTAAACAATGCTTATTTTATTTTTGAAACAATGGTTTTAACTTTAGTTTGGATAAATGTTTTTAGTTTGTGTATGTCATATGAGTTAAATAATACAACCATGCATCATTTAGAACAAACCAAGTAATAACATTACAATCCAAAAAAAAATGAAGAACAACTTTTATTTTTCAGTTTTATAAACTGTGATAGCCCGTCCCGAATGTATATATTATTTTATCCTCGAGAGCGTGGAAATTTCTATTATGCCCTTTAATCGTTGAGTTGTGTGTGTGTGTGTATAGGCTAAGGTTTTGGACCAATTAGTTCTATTCCTAATTAATTGGACCCAATTAGAACTAAAAGACTTAAGGTTTTGTTTGATTGGTTGCAATCTGGACCACACACACACACCCATACCACTCCCATTAACTCTCTCTATCTTTTCTCTCTCGGATTTTCCCATTTTCCGTACAAGTGTACGATCAATCTCTCAATGAGCTTCACCAGTCATGGATCGAGGCTGTGAAGGTGACTTTCGTACTCCTTAGTTGGTCGTGAGGACTTGTAAAACTTGAGTTACCCGAACTCCGGTGAGGGGTGATTTTTCCTCCGACGTGATCGCGAAGGTTTTAAGTTGTTTTGAGACCTAAGAAGGTATTATTCTTGCTTTTCTAGCACGTTGGATCAACTTGGAGTGGTTTATACATTAGAACACTCGGGTTTATCGAGTTGCAGGTTTGGCCGATTTGCATGAGATTTGTTTGGTGAGTTCCCATTGATTTTAGGACCTTTGAAAGGTATGATCATGTTCTACTTGTTGAGGGCTTCACTTTGGTGTAAAATTTTTGAGATTTGGTGTAGAAATGAGAAAGATATTGAAGTCTAAAGTTTTTCCAGAATCCGACGATAGCGGCGGTGACCGGCGCCGGACTCCGGCGAACCAAGGAAGAAAGAGGAGAATATTCTATCAAAGTTGACGGAATCTTCTAACGTCGTCGGGTAAACATAACAACATATGCTTTTATTTAACAGAATATTCCCTAACTCATTTAGGAAATCCGTCAGTATGCCAGGCACGTGCCTGCGTGTGGGCAGCGCGTCTGGCCGTTCCTTGGCCGGCGCATGAGAGCGCGTGGGAAGTCGAAAAATTTTTCTAAAAATATGGGGATGTTCCTGAGATTGAGTAGGTCCCAATGGTATATTCAAATACCCCAATTGAGCAATGTATGAGAAGTTATTACCTAGTTTTGTTTATGTGCTTAAAAATAACGTTTAAATAGTTGTTTTGCATATAGGTGAGACCTATCATGAGGACGAGCACAGTCAAGCAAGGCTCGGGGGTTACGACCCTTCCACATATCAGTGAGTGGGTTTTGGTTTTTAGTATATATCTATATACTTGGTATTTTACCCAGAAAACTTAATTAAATGATTTGATACTTTGAAATGCCATGTCAAATGCTCTTTTTGTTTAATTGTGTGTTAGTATGGTTATATATATTGTTGCTCGCCGCTGTGGACGCTCAGGTAAGCTTTAGGTGAGTATATTGATGGTACTAATGGTAATGAGTACATTAGTGTTGAGATGTATTTCGAGCTATTTATCCTGCACCCCGGTGTTAGTGCTCTGCCCGAGGACAGGGCCTAGCCTTCACGTGATTGTTCACCTCCCGCACCACACGCTCACCTTAGATCCAAGGCAGGTGCCAGCTTGTCGTACAGATCACTTTAGGTGGTTCCGACTCGTAGGTGACTTGCGATACTTCGCACAGCCTTCACGTGACCATAGCACTTGAGCGTATTTATTTACACCTAGCATGTGGTACAGACCACATTAGGTGGTTCCGACTCGTGTGCAGAATTTTGATTGATGAGTTGTAGACCCAGCCATACAGGTCACTTTAGGTAACTCCGACTGGCATGCTATTTCATATTGATTTATTGCACCTGGCTTACTTATTTCTTTCTGAGATTTGACATGGTATATTCGGTGGATTGCTATTTTGAATATGATTTTGAGATATATCGTATATGCTATTTTCTGGGAATTATACAAGTTTTACGGTGAGAGGTTACTACTTTTGATAAATGAAATGATTTTGAAAAGCTTTGTTTTTGCCCACTCACACTTTCTGTTTTGCGCCCATCCAAGTTTTAGGTAAGAGTGCTCGTTGGTGGCTCACGAGGAATTCACGGCAGCTCTGACAGATTATCACTATTGGAGGACCACCTTTGGTATTGTATAATTAGTATTCGTCCTGCTGGACTGCACCTAGGATACCTACGCTCTGGTTATGTGTAGTCACTTCTAATATCGCACTTTCACCTTATCTCATCTAGTGTTTTAGTCCGTTGGTTTTTATTTATTTGCATTTCTTATATCATTATTGCTTCCGCACTGTGCACATGGCTATGTCACCCTCATGTGACGGCCAGCATGCCTCGAATTTAGGTCGGGATGTGTCAGTTTGGTATTAGAGCCCATGTCTTGTGAGAATTCTAATTATCTTGGTGTCTTTTTGAAGGAATTATTTTGTGAAAACATGTTCATTTGAGCAACATCATATAGCATGCAATTAACAATTAAAGGCGGAATCATGCTTGTATGTACTCAAAAACAAAACATGACCATGAAATTCAAAGCCTAGTAGATTGGTGAACCAATAATCAACTCAAAAACAAAGTGAGTTGAAATTAATACCTTTGTAGATTCCTCTTTGCATAAGCAAAGGCTAATCACCCAAAGAGATAAGGGCCTTCATTCCTTGCTTCTTAGATCCATGGATTTGGATGGAAGAATAGGTTCTCCAAGTTCCCAAAATTGAGAACCTCTAATTCTCGACACCAAGGTTCGATTGTAGAAGAAATGAGTGACCTTGGAGTAGTAGGATTGCTAGATGTACCCTCCAAGGTGTTGGCCTCTTTAGAGAGAAATGGAGAGACAATTCTCACCAATTTTCCCCCAAAATAAAACCCATTTTTCACTTAATGAATATTTAGTTATAAAGTCATTTATATAGTCACTTCTTTAAGTGACCTAAATAACCAAACAACCCTAATTCATCTAATATGGCCGGCCACCTTATGGGATTTGGGCTTTTGGGCTTTAATGAATCTTCATTCATTAAATTGTCATACAACTTAAGTTAATGGGCTTGACGTTCGAAGCCCATTGGGCCTTAAGGTCCAAAACTATCCCGAAGTCTTTAACGAACTTATTCGTTTGATTAATTAACATATTAATTAATCCTTGCCATAAATAAATGATTAAACCATTTAATCATTCTTACTCATTTCCGTTTAATCTCCAATCTCCACCTTTCACGGTGTGCGATCCATTAGGTTCTTTTTAGCGAGGTAGTGGGCGATTAAAACCATTTTACATCGATTGTGAATTGAAACTATTTTCAATTCTCCCTTTAGTGATTATACACGTTTAGGGCTTCCACAAACCATGAGTGACACCTAGCAGCATATCATGGTTACCCAAGCTAATCAGAAGAGGTTAGAGAACCTATTCAGTTCGAGATTACAAATGCAATACGGTCCTTCTCTAATCTAATACTCTTGACCACATTGTTTGGTTTGATAGTTTATTTTCTCATGTCTACTATCCAATGTGTGTCTTGTGCTTATATGATTACCTTGAATGTGATTCGGAACGCATTCCCTAATCTCATTCATACTTTGGCCAAAGATTCAAATCATATCATAGAGTATTCTCCCTCAAACGGTTTGAAGGTTAGAGATCCCTTGTTGCGCATTCACTTGTCTCCATAGCTAAGCGGCTTGACCCCAACGATGCCGTGGACACCCTCCTGGTGGGATGACTTTGACATAATCAAAGATCAAGGTCTTAACCACAAGACAACTATGATGCCTCAGGTCAAAGGACTACTTTGCATTATCCCAACCATGAGTTCTTATGTGACATGGAATATGAGAACTCTTCGTTGATCGCGTTCAGTGAACTCATTCTCTATTGAGCACCTACCGTACTTGTCTTGATGTCACACACACCAATGATTCGAGACTAATCACTCTCCCTGAGAGAAGACATAGTACGTACCGATCTTGACGGACTGTCAATGCCCAATTGGCAATCCTATGATCAGGAACGTTTAGGATGTGTCTACGAAAGAATGGTCTCAAGAATCTAACTTCATTAGATTACATTCTCTCAATCACAAATTCCTTGGACTTTATCGTTTAAGCATATAACATTTATATGAGACGGCTCAAACAATAATCTATGCCCTTTATATGTTAAACTAGATTAGTTTAACATGTGAAATGTCCGTAAAGTATCATCACATGATTGGCTTTAGGGCACATTTCCAACAATCTCCCACTTGCACTAGAGCCAATCAGCTTGGTCATCTTGATGATACCTCTTTTGTAGTCATTTCATAAATGGCTGAATAGTAGGCCTAGACAGTGGATATCTATATGTGTTATCCACAGAAGCAACCTTGAGAATAACGATGTCACCATTATACATGATTCTCAATCATGTGGTTCAGTCTCTCATTTGTGTTCGGATCTTGATGAGACCTTGATTCCCAGGCTTGAGCTATCGCCCCATTAGTGTCAAACACTTTCTGGTTGGAACCGAATAGAGAGTTCATAAATGAACTTTCCCATCCAAACAACATTGTTGTAAACTTCTATATGGCAATATATCTTGCATTCATAATGGAACACACTAAAGTCATTACTTTAATGTTTCCATCCAAATATCTCTTTAGTCATAATAAAGAGATATTCGTTTATCTCTTCATTCATAATGAAGAAACATCCAATGATGGATTAGATTCATAATCTAATACATTTACGCTTCCCTTACGTTACTCTAATTCTTCCTCATTCTTTGAGGAATTTATCCGTTAGTATTTCTCAAATACTTAAGGACTCACTTGACAGTTGCCATGGTTCTGATCCTGGGCTTGCACTGATATCGTCTTGTACCGTTCTAGGTACAACTCATATCAATGTTTTTCATACAATATGAAATACATAAATCACCTTTCTGCGTATGCATAAAGGATTCAATTTACACATTATTTCTTTGGGAGTCAAAGGGGCACGTTCCCTTTGAGAATGGCAACTTACTAGTCTCACTAGAATCGTCCTTCTTATTGAAGTTTATCATCATATGAGAAACTTCCTAGCATCCATTGTCTATTATTAGGGATTGATATAATCCAATTATATCATGAAATATATCATTATAGATTTCCATCCCATGTATATAGACTATGTCTCCCATATACATTCTATCGTTTATAGAATGCTTAAAGTCATAACTTTAACGAAGAAGCTTTCTTTTCATTTCCAAAATTAATATATCATATATATTTAAATTTTTAGGAACATGATTAACTCCCACTAATCTTTTGTAAAACTAGTAAACAAAAGATTCATTTACATCTATATGAGAAATCAAACGATTTGATCCTTTTTCTCATAAAATGCAAATAGCTCCCACTAACTTGCTAAGATCCATGATGGATGGATCTCTACAACTTACATGTCTTGTGATTTATAGTTTTAGACATATATTATCAAGACTGTCTTAATAATGGTTTCGGAAACCCATATTATGTCCAAACATTGAATCACCATTTAGTTGTAGTTAGCAATCTTTGAATTTATTGAAACTAAGACTACGTCAAAAATGGTTCCTTTAAAGTCAACCATTCTATTTGATTGTAGTCACCTTAAGCTACCAATTAGCTTTGAAGGTTTCATTATTTCGAGTCAAATGGTACTTTACCATTTCCTTGAGTATATATCGTATATGCACTCAATGTAGTCATAAGGATTTTTCATTCTTATTTCTTTCGAAGTAAGAGGTGCAACTCTATGACATAGTCATAAAGTTCAAAACCATTCAACTGAGACGGTTTATAAATTCTTATCGACTACCTTGGAGCTTGTGGTATAGGAACTAGGTTGTTATATTTGTTGATTACTTTCTTGTCTCTCAAAGAACCCATTCTTTGAGTTCTATCTCTCGTTCATTTGCTTTTAGGCAAATCACATTGTAGAATTACAATGAACTACCCAACAAAACAACATTTGTTAGTTGGTTTATAGAAGCGATATCCAAAAGTTATTTTAAGGATATCCTACAAGATTGTTATCAAACAAATATTGCTTGTTAGCACACAACCCCAAATCTTTAACATGCTTAAGATTTGTCTTTCTTTCCAACTACATCTTATGGAGTCATGAAAATATTGGAAGATCTTCTCATTGACAATCATATTGTTTTAGAAGTATATATCCTATATATGGGTAATAGATAACATCTAACGAACTAAATCTTATTCAAGTTCGTTCTTCTCCTAATGGAGAAATACATTATCTTATGATGCTATTTTCCTTGATATCTTTCAAGGAAACTTATCTAAAGTGTTACCTTTCCTTGGATCAAATCTAAGGAGGTAAATACTTTAGATGTCTTACTCATCAACTTACATTACTTGAATTCTTTGAAACATTTTGCAAAGTATTCGAACTTGTGTTTATTCAAAATAAACTATAGTCCAACCGAGAGTGATCTTCGGTGAATGTTATTCAACATGAGTAATATTATGTTTGTGGACAAGTGCCACTAACATCTAAGTGAATTACCCTCAACAACTTTGTGATTCTTTCTTCTTTCCAAAAGAATAAAGATTCGAACATTTCGCCTCCATACAATTTTAACAAGAAGGTATTGGATCCGGACCTAACGATCCAAAGCGTCCATTTATGCCAACTCGTAATTTATGTTTTAGAGGTATCACAACTTTAGTTGGGATTCGTCACTACCTTGCAATTTTTTTTTGGGTTTTAAGCATCATTATTTTCTAAACAGTTAACACCACCATATTATCTCTATTATAGAGATAATTAATTAGATTACCATAATCCAATCATTGATTAATAAAGAACATTGTTTTGTCAAACAAAACATTTATCCATTTCACATAGTGACGGAATTTAGTTCCTTAAAATTGGAATACAAAGACAATCTATGTTTTTCCAATTTCTTTGGTAGTTCATATGAGGAAGTAAGTACCATCTGCTTTCGCAGAGATCTCCATTTGATTCACTCTTCGAATGTGAAGTACTTTCTCTTCTCTCATATATCTTCTACTTCTTATTAGTCACACTTTTACAACGATTGTAAAGCTTTGTTACTAATACGGAATCATGCATTCAAGTAGAAGAACCAACTATTTTGAACTTTTCAAGAACATTTTACAACACCTTCGAAAGGTGTGTTCTTGACACTTGCAAGACATTTCTTGCAAATACCCCTTCCAATGTCCATCCTTTCATAAAGAAAGTTTGTTCCCTTGGAGTTATTTATCTTCTTTATCTGACTTTCACCTTTGACTACATTAGACATGGTCCTTAAACTCCCACTATCTCTCTTGAAACCTTTTTCAATTGTGTTATACACATCAAACAATTTTGGAGAGCATGTGGTTATTGTTCACTACATAGTTTACAATAAACTTAGTGAACCATTAGGATAGGGACACAAAGGTGAAGTCCTTGCCTAGTTTCCGTCTCGTTAAGTGGTTTATCACTTCAACATTCAATGATTCAAAATCATCATAAGTCCATGTTAATGGACTATTTTTGTCAACCAACCATTATGTTCTAAACATAATTACAAACCTTCAAGAGTTGTACAAGGCAACTCTCATTTCTTCATACAACAATTTGTAAGTGAAGAAACATGGCACATAAAGTGTTCATGCCTTTGTGCTTTCTTCTCAAGTTCCTTGTTCATGTAACAAAGAAACAAGCACTAAGTGTTTGTATTGACTAAGAGTTGTTCAAAGCAACTCGTATTTCTTCATACAACAAATTGTAATTGAAGAATTATGACATTAAAAGTGTTGTCCTCTTTATGATAGACCTTTTCTAACATATTCTTCTAATGATACATTATCAATAGTAAGATTGTGAGGATGAGACTACTTTGGTACTTTTACAAGCCATTAAAGACAATCTATGGTTTTGTAGTACCAAGTCCGTAAACTAAACGTTCGGTTTTGTCAAGTGTTGGATAGCGTTTGCAAATATATTGGTAATCAAATACATAACGAATATAGATTGATTGATTTTAAGCCATTTGATTTGGGTCTTTAAATCAAATAGCACCACCCACTATTTTTGGCAAATTCCATATCCCTCATAGGAATTCGAGAGTTTTGGATGAAACTCCTAGTAGGTTATGGGAGACTCACTATTACCAAGCCCACCTCAGAATTATATCATGTTGGCTAGCATTAATAATAATGAGAGAGTACGCTTACTCATTTGCAACTAATGCAAGTACCCATCTTATTTGGCCTCTAGAGAGTGATGCCTCAGAATTATATCATGTTGGCGTCATTGCACTTAGTTAAGTCATTCCCACCATGCCTAGTTCGTGTAGGGGTTCAAGCATAGCCTCAGAATTATATCATGTTGGCTAAACTCGTTGCCTACCTCACTTCATCATGTATGTATATAGAACTCCTCCTGAGTGTAAGCACGCACTTTGTACTCCCCCATTATAGGGTGAAGCCGGTGTACGAGTCACAAACGATCGGAGCCTACCACGGTGGAAGGCCACGAAAGAGTGTTCAAAGCACTCTCCGCTTATCAACTTAATATTGGTTTGGTTGAGGGTTTTGTGTCTCATCACATATAAACATACACTTTAATCTCTATTAAAACTATTTTGGTCCTATTACAACTATTGGTCCATCCCTTTGTTTTAGTTGTACATAATACTCCCACTATGCTTTTAAAACGATTTTTAAAGCAAGAGTATATGATACTACTAACATAAACTTTGCATTCATTTGATGGACTACATAGTTGCCTTAGGGCCTAAGGATGATTATGAACCTTTGTTTAGATTCAACACGAGCCTTGTGTTGAATCTCGGTCTAGGAATGGTGATTGATTTTAGTTACGCGTTTAATCACATTAAGGCGTGTTGTCTTAGGGGCGTTGGACCCAACTACTTCATTTTCATGCATATCGTATAAAGCAAGAAAGAAGTACTTCAAAGTAAAGGTGAGCTTATGCTCATTACAACATTTGCATATAACAAATTACTTTAAAGTAAAGAAGAGCTTAAGCCCTTTTACAACATTTGATCAAATCAAATTACAACCAAAATCTAATCTACACATTCCCATGGTTCAAACAAATTTGAAACGCCTTTCACATAGCTCAATTATATTAGGCTTAGGTTCATAATCACCCTTTAATTAATTAACACTTTAACTAATTAATTGAATGCAACATTTTCATTTGGTTTTTGTATCCATAAGATTGATTTAAATGGAGCTAAACAAAATGAAAATCAAATTCTCATTTAAAGAGACAAAACAATTTTGTTCTCATCCTATTTGGGCCATCATGCAATTAACCTCAACTTTTGGGCCATATTGCAATAACAAAAACTTTTGGGGTCACTTTGTATAATACACAAAAGTCACAACTTCATGTAAATACAACTAGAACCCAAACTTTTAATAATGCAAAAACATCATTAAAGGATCAAAACAATTTGTCCTTTAGCGTTTTTGGACCTTAACGTAAAAACGTAAACTTTTGGGCCAAAGTGCAAATACACAAAAGTATCAAAACTTTATGTAATTGCATAAAAGCCCCAAAAGTACTCCCTTTGAGGGAGTGGCTGGTTTTGGGGAGGGATAAGGTTGGTGTGTGTGTTGATTAGTGAGTTTTGTCAAAAACATGCAAGTGTATGTAAGATAAGTTTATGAAATAATTCAATCACAATTATTTCAATCATCATTTATACAAATATCTAACACTTTAAATACATAATAAATCATTTAAAAACATATCACATATACTTTATGAAATAATTCAAAACTTTGAATCAATACACCAAACCTTTTTGTTCTTGGCAAGAACATCAAGAATAATGAAGAACATCCATGAAAAACCCAAATTTTTCCATGAACTTTTTCCACCCAAAAACATTCCAAAACCATTCTTACTTAAGGGAAATAACATCTAACCAAACTAGGGTACTTAGGGGTTCCAAAGAACACATTAAAACACTTTTAACAAGTCAAACAAGAACCCAAAAAATCACCCTTTGATTTTGGCCGAATTTTCCCAAAAGCATGGCACCAAATTTTAGCTCCAATATTCATGCTCATATGAACAACATCTACAACATTTGAGATAGCAAATTTTCCAACAAAATTTACTTTCAAAGAAGCAAGAATAAAGCTTGTAACAATTACAACTTTTAGATCACAAACTTATGAACTACAAAACACAAAAGGATTCACCAACTACTAGACCTAGGCTCTGATACCACTTGAAGGAATTATTTTGTGAAAACATGTTCATTTGAGCAACATCATATAGCATGCAATTAACAATTAAAGGCGGAATCATGCTTGTATGTACTCAAAAACAAAACATGACCATGAAATTCAAAGCCTAGTAGATTGGTGAACCAATAATCAACTCAAAAACAAAGTGAGTTGAAATTAATACCTTTGTAGATTCCTCTTTGCATAAGCAAAGGCTAATCACCCAAAGAGATAAGGGCCTTCATTCCTTGCTTCTTAGATCCATGGATTTGGATGGAAGAATAGGTTCTCCAAGTTCCCAAAATTGAGAACCTCTAATTCTCGACACCAAGGTTCGATTGTAGAAGAAATGAGTGACCTTGGAGTAGTAGGATTGCTAGATGTACCCTCCAAGGTGTTGGCCTCTTTAGAGAGAAATGGAGAGACAATTCTCACCAATTTTCCCCCAAAATAAAACCCATTTTTCACTTAATGAATATTTAGTTATAAAGTCATTTATATAGTCACTTCTTTAAGTGACCTAAATAACCAAACAACCCTAATTCATCTAATATGGCCGGCCACCTTATGGGATTTGGGCTTTTGGGCTTTAATGAATCTTCATTCATTAAATTGTCATACAACTTAAGTTAATGGGCTTGACGTTCGAAGCCCATTGGGCCTTAAGGTCCAAAACTATCCCGGAGTCTTTAACGAACTTATTCGTTTGATTAATTAACATATTAATTAATCCTTGCCATAAATAAATGATTAAACCATTTAATCATTCTTACTCATTTCCGTTTAATCTCCAATCTCCACCTTTCACGGTGTGCGATCCATTAGGTTCTTTTTAGCGAGGTAGTGGGCGATTAAAACCATTTTACATCGATTGTGAATTGAAACTATTTTCAATTCTCCCTTTAGTGATTATACACGTTTAGGGCTTCCACAAACCATGAGTGACACCTAGCAGCATATCATGGTTACCCAAGCTAATCAGAAGAGGTTAGAGAACCTATTCAGTTCGAGATTACAAATGCAATACGGTCCTTCTCTAATCTAATACTCTTGACCACATTGTTTGGTTTGATAGTTTATTTTCTCATGTCTACTATCCAATGTGTGTCTTGTGCTTATATGATTACCTTGAATGTGATTCGGAACGCATTCCCTAATCTCATTCATACTTTGGCCAAAGATTCAAATCATATCATAGAGTATTCTCCCTCAAACGGTTTGAAGGTTAGAGATCCCTTGTTGCGCATTCACTTGTCTCCATAGCTAAGCGGCTTGACCCCAACGATGCCGTGGACACCCTCCTGGTGGGATGACTTTGACATAATCAAAGATCAAGGTCTTAACCACAAGACAACTATGATGCCTCAGGTCAAAGGACTACTTTGCATTATCCCAACCATGAGTTCTTATGTGACATGGAATATGAGAACTCTTCGTTGATCGCGTTCAGTGAACTCATTCTCTATTGAGCACCTACCGTACTTGTCTTGATGTCACACACACCAATGATTCGAGACTAATCACTCTCCCTGAGAGAAGACATAGTACGTACCGATCTTGACGGACTGTCAATGCCCAATTGGCAATCCTATGATCAGGAACGTTTAGGATGTGTCTACGAAAGAATGGTCTCAAGAATCTAACTTCATTAGATTACATTCTCTCAATCACAAATTCCTTGGACTTTATCGTTTAAGCATATAACATTTATATGAGACGGCTCAAACAATAATCTATGCCCTTTATATGTTAAACTAGATTAGTTTAACATGTGAAATGTCCGTAAAGTATCATCACATGATTGGCTTTAGGGCACATTTCCAACACTTTTGTCAGAACTATGCCGCCTTGTAGAAAGCCACGTCCTTCAACTGAGCCTAGTTTTCCTAATATTGCTCAGTTAGGGGAAGCTATAGCAAATGCTATTCCATATTCACTTCATCCTCCCCAAGGGACACCTCTAGAGACTGTGTAGTGGAATCATTTCATGCGTAATGAAGGACATGAAGGAGCAGAGCGGTGGCTCAATCATATTGAGAAAACTTTCCATGTGATGCAAAGTTAGGGGAGTCTTACTCCTGATAGGTGGGTTAAGACGACTACCTGGTTTTTAGGTCTGGAACCTGCAGCTTGGTAGAGACAGGAGTCTTATCAGTTATCACTAGAGGAAGCTGCCAATTGGGAAGTTTTTAAGCAGTTATTTCAGAAGAGATTCATTTCTCCAGAGTATATAAATCGCAAAAAGCAAGAATTCACACACCTAAAGCAAGGAAAGATGACAGCTAATGAGTACTACAGGAGGTTTACTGATTTGTCTCACTATGATCCGAAGGTTGCTGATAATCCTGTTGAGATGCTTCGTCGTTTCAGGTTAGGTACTCGAAAGAAATGGCGTTCTATGGCGACCACGACTCCTTGTGCCGCTTACCAGGAGATTTATGAGATTTTACTGCGGATTGAAGATTTAGAGAATATGCCTAGTGAGAGTGATGAGGAAGAAAATGATGGAAATCAGAAGAAAGATGATAAAGGTAAGGGTCAATCATCTCAGGGACCTCGTAAGACTCAAAGTTTTAAGAGAAGTGGTGCCAGTTCTAGTTCTTCTAGCGGAGGTATGAGTTCCACTGGGCAGGGGAGAGGTGGTAGATTTTCTGAAGGTCCTCGTTTCCAGATGTAGAGGGATTCTGGTAGCTCTGGTGGTTCTGGTAGTCCATTTTGTCATAGGTGTAATAGTTGACATTTTGGGGAGTGCAGGCAGGGTAGTAGATGATGTTTTATCTGTGGTTAATTTGGGCATAGGGTTATGCATTGTCCTCAGAATCAGTAAAGGCCCCAGCAGCCATCCTTACCACCCCCAGGGCCGACCCAGCAAGTTTCAGGACCTAGTGATTATGCCCAGACGGGTCGTAGATGTGCTATCAGGGTGATGTAGCTCCTTATTCTGCAGAGCAGTATCAGTATCCAGAGGACCCGTATCAGCAGAGTGGTTACCCTCAGTATTCAATAGGTTATATGCCATATCCGCCATATTCAGCTGGTGGATCGCAATGGTACCTTGGTAGACAGTCCCAGCATGTGGAGATTGCTTTTAGCAGTGCAGGATCATCGAGGCAGCCCAGTCAGCCAGTTCAGGGGCGTAATGTGCAAGGTTGTAGTGGTCAGACTAGCAGAGGTCGTGGAGGCAGACAGCAGGCTCAGGGACGTATTCACCACATGACACTGCAGGATGCTCAGAATAATCCTTATTTGATCATGGGTACGTTGAATATTCTTGGTCATTTTGCTAGAGTATTAATTGATTGTGGTGCTACGCATTCTGTTATTTCTCATACGTTCGCTCAGTTGACTCAACCTTACCCTACACCTCTAGGGTATGATTTAGAGTTTGCTATGCCTAGAGGAGAGAGATGTTATGTTAGTTGTGTTTATCCAGGATGTCTTGTGTTAGTGGATGAGGTAGTTATGCCAGCTAATCTCATTCTGTTAGATATCGTTGATTTTGATGTGATTTTGGGCACAAATTGGTTGCATTATAATCGTGCCAATATAGATTGCTATGGGAAATCAGTTACTTTTCATCGTCCTGGATTGCTTGAGGTTTATTCATGGGCGAGCGTAGTGGGGTAAGGCATGGTGTTATTTCTGCCATAAGAGCTAAAAGATTGTTAGAAAAAGGTTATCAGGGATATTTGGCTTATGTGGTGTTGAATGATAATACTCTTACTTGTGTGGAGAATGTTCGTGTGGTCAGGCATTTTCCTGATGTGTTCCCTAATGATTTACCTCGATTGCTGCCAGACCGAGACGTGGAGTTCACCATTGATTTACTTCCAGGTACAGATCCTATATCTTTGACTCCTTATCGAATGGCTCCTGCTAAATTGAGGGAATTGAAAATTCAGTTGCAGGAATTAGTTGATAAAGGTTTTATTCAGCCTAGTACTTCACCCTGGGGAGCTCCTATTTTATTTATGAGGAAGAAAGACGAGACCTTGAGGCTATGTATTGATTACAGGCAATTAAATCGGGTAATGATTAAAAACTGTTATCCATTGTCGCGTATAGATGATTTATTTGATCAGCTTCGAGGTGCATGTGTGTTTTCTAAGATTGATTTGAGGTCTGGTTATTATCAATTGAAGATCAGAAGTGAGGATGTCCCTAAGATAACTTTTAGGACTCTATATGGTCATTATGAGTTTCTTGTGATGTCATTCGGGTTAACTAATGCACCTGCAGCTTTTATGGATTTGATGAATCGAGTATTCCAGCAATATTTAGACAGGTTTGTCATTGTCTTTATTGATGATATTATGGTGTACTCTAAGCCGAAATCAGAGCATGTTCGACATCTTACTTTGGTGTTGAAGAAATTGAGGGAACACCAGTTGTATGCTAAGTTTAGCAAGTGCCAATTTTGGCTAGATCAAGTGGCATTTTTGGGACATGTCATATCTACTCAAGGTATTCAGGTGGATCCTGAAAAGGTAGCAGCTGTTGAGAATTGGGAGCAACCACGAACCGTCACTGAGGTACGAAGTTTTCTTGGCCTAGCAGGTTATTATCGACGGTTTGTTAAAGATTATTCAGTTATTGCATTACCACTGACAAGGTTAACCAAGAAGGATGTTAAGTTTCAGTCGGATGATAATTGTGAGCAAAGCTTCCAGCAGTTGAAATATTGTCTCACTCATGCACCTGTTTTAGCATTTCCTTATGATAATGGTAATTTTGAGATCTACAGTGATGATTCCTTGAATGGTCTGGGATGTGTGTTGATGCAGCATGGTAGGGTGATTGCTTATGCTTCGCGTTAGTTGAAGCCTCATGAGATGAATTATCATATTCATGATCTTAAGTTAGCAGTTATTATCTTTGCCTTGAAGATTTAGAGACTTTATCTTTATGGTGAAAAATGTAAGATTTTTACAGATCATAAGAGTCTTCAGTATCTTTTCACTCAGAGGGATCTTAATCTTCGACAACGAAGATGGATAGAGTGCTCGAGGCTCAGATGAATGATGAGGAAACCCAAGAATTGATTCAAGCAAGAAATGATGGGAAAAAGAAAGATCTAAGGATTAGAGAATCGGATGGCATGCTTATGCAGGAAGGAAGAATGTATGTGCCGAATAATACGGATTTAAAGAAAGAAATTCTTGATGAAACGCGTGTATCGGCATATGCAATGCATCCGATGAAGGATGATTTTGTGAAAACATGTTCATTTGAATAACATCTATAGCATGCATTTAACAATTAAAAGGCGGAATCATGCTTGCATGCATTCAAAAACAAAACATTAACCATGAAATTCAAAGCCTAGTAGATTGGTGAACCAAGACTCAACTCAAAACAAAGTGAGTTGAAATTTATACCTTTGTAGATTCCTCTTTGCATAAGCAAAGGCTAATCACCCAAAGAGAGGGCCTTCATTCCTTGCTTATAAGATCCATGGATTTGGATGGAAGAATATGGTTCTCCAAGTTCCCAAAATTGAGAACCTCTAAGTGTCTACACCAAGGTTAGATTGGAGAAGAAATGAGTGACCTTGGAGAAGTGGGATTGCTAGCTAATCCCTCCAAGGGGGCCGGCCTCTTTAGAGAGAAAGGAGAGCTTTGTGTTCTCTCCAATTTCCTAAAAAAAACCCTTAATGAATTTAGGCTATAAAGTCCTTTATATAGTCCCTTCAAATAAGTGACCTAAAGAACCAAAAACCATTCTTCTAACATGGCCGGCCACTTTAAGGGATTTGGGCTTTTGGGCCCTTGTGAATCTTTATTCATTAAGTTGTCATACAACTTAAGTCCATAGGCTTTGACGTTCGAAGCCCATTGAGCCTTAAGGTCCAAAACTATCCCGAGGTCTTTAACGAACTTATTCGTTTGATTAATTAACATATTAATTAATCCTTGCCATAAATAATTAAACCATTTAATTATTCTTACTCATCTCAGTTGTTTCTTCAATCTCTACCTTACACGGTATACGATCCATTAGGTTCCTTTTAGCGAGGCAGTGGGCGATTAAAACTCTTTCAAATCGATTGTGAATTGAAACTTACTTTCAATTCTCCCTTTAGTGTTTATACACGTTTAGGGCTTCCACAAACCAAGAGTGACACCTAGCAGCATATCATGGTTACCCAAGCTAATAAGAAGAGGTAGAGAACCTATTCAGTTTAGGATTACAAATGCAATACGGTCTTTCTCTAATACAATACTCTTGACCACATTGTTTGGTTTGATAGTATATTCATGTCTACTATCCAATGTAATTCGTGTGCTTATATGATTACCTTGAATGTGATTTGGAACGACTTTCCTAAATCTCATTCATACTCTGGCCAGAGATTCTTAATCATATCATAGAGTATTCTCCCTCAAACGGTTTGAAGGTTAGAGATCCCTTGTTGCGCATTCACTTGCCTCCATAGCTAAGTGGCTTAACCCCAACTATGCCGTGGACACCCTCCTGATGGAGTGACTTTGACATAATCAAAGATCAAGGACTTAACCACAAGACAACTATGATGCCTCAGGTCAAAGGACTACTTTGCATTATCCCAACCATGAGTTCTCATGTGACATGAATATGAGAACTCTTCGTTGATCGTGTTCAATGAACTCATTCTCTATTGAGCACTTACGTACTTGTCTTGATGTCATACACACCAATGACTCGAGACTAGTCACTCTCCCTGAGAGAAGACACAACACGTACTGATCTTAACGGACTGTCAATGCCTAATTGGCAATCCTATGATCAGGAACGTTTAGGATGTGTCTACGAAAGAATGGTCTCATGAATCTAACTTCTTTAGATTGCATTCTCCCAATCACATATTCCTTGGACTTATCGTTTAAGCATATAACATTTATATGAGACGGCTCAAACAATAATCTTTGCCCTTTATATTAAACTAGATTAGTTTAACATGTGAAATGTCCGTAAAGTATCATCATATGATTGGTTTTAGGGCACATTTCCAACATCCGAGAGGCACTAAAATGTATTATACTATTAGGCCAACTTATTATTGGCCGGGTATGAAAAGTGAAATTGCTGAGTACGTGAGTAGGTGTGCCATTTGTCAGCAGGTCAAAGCTGAGAGGAAAAAGCCATTTAGATTGATGCAGCCACTTCCCGTGCCACAATGGAAGTCGGAAGGTATTACTATGGATTTTGTGTACAAGCTTCCTCGTACACAAAATGGTTATAATGGCATTTGGGTGATAGTTGATCGGCTTACTAAGTCAGTGCATTTTATTCCAGTGAGGGAGAAATATTCTTTAAGCTGATTAGCTAAATTATTCATATCGAAGATTGTTAAGTATTGGTATGTCACCATTTGAGGCATTTTATGGCAAATCTTGTCGTACTCCTTTGTGTTGGTCAGAGGTTGGTGAAAGAGTTTTAGTGGGCCCTGAGATTGTAGAGGAGACTACTCAGAATATTCAGGTAATTAAATCTAACCTGAAAGCGGCCCATGATCGACAAAAGAGTCTAGCAGACAGGCATGCCATTGATTGAGTGTATAAAGTGGGTGATTGGGTATTTTTGAAGCTATCACCGTGGAGAGGTGTAGTGCAATTCGGGAAAAAGGGTAAGCTAAATCCTAGGTATATCGGACCGTATCAGATCACCGAGCGAGTCGGTGAAGTTGCTTACAGGCTCGAGTTGCCTCCAGAGTTGTCTAAAGTGCACGATGTGTTCCATGTTTATATGCTTCATCATTATGTTTTTGATCCATCGCATGTGATACTTCCTCAACCATTGGAAATTAATTCAGATTTGACTTATGATGAGGAGCCAGTGATGATTTTGGATTGGAAAGATAAGGTTCTGAGGAATAAGACCGTGCGCTTAGTGAAAGTGTTGTGGAGGAATCATTCAGTGGAGGAGGCTACTTAGGAGGCTAAGGATCGTATAAAGGAAATGTATCCAGGCTTATTTTACGGTTATTAGTGGTTATACTTTATTGTATGGAATTTTGGGGACGAAATTTTCTCAAGATGGGTAGGTTGTGACAGCTCGTCCCGAATGTATATATTATTTTATCCTCGAGAGCGTGGAAATTTCTATTATGCCCTTTAATCGTTGAGTTGTGTGTGTGTGTATAGGCTAAGGTTTTAGACAAATTAGTTCTATTCCTAATTAATTGGACCCAATTAGAACTAAAAGACTTAAGGTTTTGTTTGATTGGTTGCAATCTGGACCACACACACACACCCATACCACTCCCGTTAACTCTTTTTCTCTCTCTTCTCTCTCGGATTTTCCCATTTTCCGTACAAGTGTACGGTCAATCTCTCAACGAGCTTCACCAGTCACGGATCGAGGCTGTGAAGGTAGTTCGTACTCCTTGTGAGCTCAGGAACTCATCCATACCCTTAGTTGGTCATGAGGACTTGTAAAACTTGAGTTACCCGAACTCCGGTGAGGGTTGATTTTTCCTCCGACGTGATCACGAAGGTTTTAAGTTATTTTGAGACCTAAGAAGGTATTATTCTAGCTTTTCTAGCACGTTGGATCAATTTTGGAGTGGTTTTAACGTTAGAACACTCGGGTTTATCGAGTTGCAAGTTTGGCCGATTTTCATGAGATTTTTTCGGCGAGTTTCCGTTGCTTTTAGGACCTTTGAAGGGTACGATCATGTTCTACTTGTTGAGGGCTTCATTTTGGTATAAATTTTGTGAGATTTGGTGTAGAAATGAGAAAGATATTGAAGTCTAAAGTTTTTCCAGAATCCGACAAGAGCAGCGGTGACTGGCGCTGGACTCCGGCGAACCAAGGAAGAAGGAGGAGAATATTCCGTTAAAGTTGACAGAATATTCTAACGCCATCAGGTAAACATAACGGCATATGCTTTTATTTAACGGAATATTCCTTAACGCCGTTAGGGAATCCGTCAGTGTGCCAGGCACGTGCCTGCGCGTGGGCGACGCGTGGGACGTCAGAAAATTTTTCTAAAAATATGGGGATGTTCTTGAGGTTGAGTAGGTCACGGTGGTATATTCAAATACCCCAATTGAGCAATGTATGAGAAGTTATTACCTAGTTTTGTTTATGTGCTTAAAAATAAAGTTTAAATAGTTGTTTTGCATATAGGTGAGACCTATCTTGAGTAGGTCTCGGGGGTTACGACCCTTCCACATATCAGTGAGTGGGCTTTTGGTTTTCAGTAAATATCTATATACTTGGTATTTTTCCCAGAAAACTTAATTAAATGATTTGATACTTTGAAATGCCATGTCAAATGCTCTTTATGTTTAATTGTGCGTTAGTATGGTTATATATTGTTGCTCGCCACTATAGACGCTTAGGTAAGCTTCAGGTGAGTATATTGATGGTAGTGATGGTAATGAGTACATTAGTGCTGAGATGTATTTTGAGCTATTTATCCTGCACCCCGGTGTTAGTGCTTCGCCCAAAGACAGGGCCTAGCCTTCACGTGATCGTTCACATCCCACACCACACACTTACCTTGGATCCAAGGCAGGTGCCAACCTATGGTACAGACCACTTTAGGTGGTTCCAACTCATAAGTGACTTGCGATACTTTGCACAGCCTTCACGTGACCATAGCACTTAAGCGTATTTATTTACACCTAGCCTGTGGTACATACCACATTAGGTGGTTCCGACTCGTGTGCAGAATTTTGATTGATGAGTTGTGGACCCAGCCGTACAGGTCACTTTAGGTGACTCCGGCTAGCATGCTATTTCATATTGATTTATTGCACCTGGCTTACTTATTTCTTTCTGAGATTTGACATGGTATATTCGGTGGATTGCTATTTTGAATATGATTTTGAGATATATTGTATATGTTATTTTCTGGGAATTATACAGGTTTTACGGTGAGGGGTTACTACTTTTGATAAATGAAATGATTTTAAAAAGCTTTGTTTTTGCCCACTCACACTTTCTGTTTTGCGCCCCTCCAGGTTTTAGGTAGGAGTGCTCGCTGGTGGCTCACGAGGAATTCACGGCAGCTCTGACAGATTATCACTATTGTAGGACCATCTTTGGTATTGTATAATTAGTATTCGTCCTGTTGAACTGCACCTAGGATACCTACGCTCTGGTTATGTGTAGTCACTTCTAATATCGCATTTTCACCTTATCTCATCTAGTGTTTTAGTCCGTTGGTTTTTATTTATTCGCATTTCTTATATCATTATTGCTTCCGCATTGTGCACATGGCTACGTCACCCTCACGTGACGGCCAGCATGCCTCGAATTTAGGTCGGGGTGTGTCATAAACAATCCTGAAAGCAGTCTTAGGGACATCCTCACTGCTGATCTTCAACTGGTAATAACCAGACCTCAAATCAATCTTAGAAAACACACAGGCACCTCGAAGCTGATCAAACAAATCATCTATACGCGGCAATGGATAACGGTTTTTAATTGTTACCCAATTCAATTGCCTATAATCAATACATAGCCTCAAAGTCCCGTCTTTCTTCCTTACAAACAAAACTGGAGCTCCCCAGGGTAAAGTACTAGGCTGAATAAAACTTTTATTGATTAATTCCTGCAACTGGACTTTCAATTCCCTCAATTCAACAGGAGCCATTCTATATGAAGTCAAAGATATAGGATCCGTACCTGGAAGCAAATCAATAGTGAACTCCACATCTCGGTATGGCGGCAATCCCAGTAAATCATCAGGGAATACATCAGGAAAATGCCTGACTACTCGAACATCCTCCACACTACTAGAAGCAACATCATTCAGCACTACATGAGCTAACTATCCCTGGCAACCTTTTGGTAACAACCTTTTTACTCTTACAGCAGAAATAACACAGTGCTCAGTAAAGCCTCGCTCTCTATACTATTGTTGCAGAAGCACGTTGAAGGAATAAAAAGTACTGAAAGTCCTATCCAACATATCTTCCTTAGTGATAGTCTCCCCCATAAAGTTTCATTTGGGGGCTAATTCTGAACATTGCAAAGTTATACTCAACAACCGTTTTAAAATCTTGGATTCACAGGTGTGTCCACTCATAATGAGCTCTTTGGAGAATCAGCATTTTCTGGTGATTATATATGCTTCTTAATGCATTCCAAATAACCAATGGATTTGGTATGAGCATATGGTGTCACTGGTTCTCGCATCTAAGTAGTAGCATTCCATTCATGAGATCATATCTAAACATGCTTATTAACTCCAGAAATTGCGTTCTTTGTGATACATATATGTGAGTGTTCGTTTTCATATCTACATCAATCTTCTCACATATGACTAGTATAGGGTGTGTAGTTAGAAAATCTGAGTAAAAATTGAGTGCATACTTTGTAAGGAATTGAGTAAATTCTCTAAGGCATGTTACTACATCAAAAACATTGTTTTAATCGATTAATTGTGAACAAGTAAATGGTGACTATGATTAAGTATGTGCTTAAGTGTAAGATGATTCAAATCTGTGGGGATAATGATTTTTAACATGTCATGTGCATTGGAAATCCCTGAGGCAAATGTTGGAAGGTTTAGGTTGTGATTTATTTGTTTTGTTTCGTTTTATTTCTTTGTTTTGCTCGAGGACTAGCAAAAGCTAAGTGTGGGGGAATTTGATAGGAGCATATTTATGCGACTTAGTTAACATGTTTTCTTGCATTTACTTAGTTAGTTATTGCTTATAAGAGTGTTTTAAGCTATTTTCGTGTGTTTATAGGTCCTAATAGCAAAGTTGGAAAGAAAGTGCATTTTGGTGCAATTTGGAGCAATTTTGGGCCAAAATGGATTGCATGCATATGGAGCAAGTGGGATGGACGTTTTTGGTGTTTTAAAAAGGGTTTCAACACATGCAAAAATCTGAATAATGAAGTTGAACTATGGAAGTGTGCAGATACATACACTTAAGGAACAATTTGAAAGGAAAAGAAGTGAAAGATGCCATTTGTTGGATTGCTTTACAAGTTGTATTCACATTTTCAGCAACTATAAACATAATTGCAAGCTAAAATGATGCATAGCATGTGTGTAGAGGTGTAAAGTGGCCAAAAGTTGATGTTTGCAAGATGAAATGATGCAAAACATGTGTGTGAAAGTTGTCTAACAGCTAGTACATGTGGAAAAGGGATGGAATACAAGGCAAATGCATCAGAAATTGAAGAATGAAGGCACATGGACAGCTACAAATGAGTTGAATTAGCAAGAGAGGAATGATTGCCTTTTGTTAAAGGCAAGACACAATGATAAAAGAGCATGTAAACTAGCTGTTTTTGCATCATTTTGGTCTTTGTTTGTATTGTTTATTGAAGCCACTTGAGTGATTCTTTGCTTTGGAGCTTCTAAAAATAGGGAGTGAAGGGAAGAACACTAGGGACATGAAAAATACCCCCTTTCATCTCAGAAATTCGTCCAGCCACATTCCACACCATTCTACACTCCCAAATCACCATACATCCATAATTCCTTACCTTTGCCGCACCCTCCACCTATCCTAAACACTACCATACCATCTCACATCCATTCCTCCATAAAAATATCACCCAAAACCTGTCCCCAAGTCTTGTGCCGCAGCAAAGAGGAAGGAGGACAATCCATAGGCGTGCTTGTTGTTCAAAGTGGATCATTGGAGCGTCTAGGTGTTTTCTTTCTTTTGTTTTCAATGTCTAAATTTGTTTATCTTTGCTTTGTGAGTATGAGAAACTAAACCCCCCTTAGCTAGGGGGAATTCGAAACCATGTTTATGCTTGCAATATGATTTGATTACTTCTAATTGCGTTTCATAAGCTATGAATTCAATTTACTTATCTGTTCGTATAAAAACTGATTTGTGTATGTTGGTTGAGAGTGCACGCTTAATTTTCATGCATGAATTTGATGCTAGAATATAAGGGAGTTTCACCTAATTGTTATGAACTTATATTCGCAAGTAGTGAAGGTTGCTAGTCACAATCACGTTAAGTAAATTCTTGGCATAAGTTTCATGCAATTCATAGTAACGAGTGCCTCGTCAATGCTTATGTTTTTCATAGAACTTAATGATTCTTGCTTGTATCTCTATTATGCAATTCATGTAGGGAACTTGTAGGGAATGTTTTGGGTTGTCGTATGCAATCATCCAACTCAATAACTTGTGAAAAAAAACTGAGATTTAATTAGTGCAATTCACGATTAATCTGGGGCGTTGAGTATTCATAGTTTATCGAAAAGCAACTGGAAATCGTTTTGTATGCAAGTGTGACATGTGTGGAGAAGAACCTCCTAGCTAGCCTTCCATCCATAAGTTTCATTCAAATTCATTTACAATCTGTTTTGTTTTACAAAGTTTGTTTTGTTTTCAAATTCGTCAAGAACCAATCTCCCATTTATTTCAAAGTGTTAGATTAGTTAGTAATCACTTTAGTTTGTGTTTTTAAGTGTTTTGATTCACCCAAATTTGTCTAAGAATCTGTTTACTTTGTTCTTGTCTTAATTTAATTATTTTCGTCCAAAATCAACCCCATCTTATTTCTTTGAGTCATATTAATTAGAACTTGTCTTAGATTATGTTTTTACGTGTTTTAGTTCATTAGAAAACCAAAATTCGTCCAAGTTTGTGTTAGAGTCCCAAAACTGCCCAGAAAGTGTTTTTAAGGCAGTTTTGAGTCTTTGGTTGCTGTTTTGAATCTTTTTGTTTATCTTAGTATTTTAAAGTATAGTTTTGCATTCTTTGAGTCTAGTTTAGTGTTTTAAACTTTGTTTTTACGTTTCTAAGTCAGTTTTCAAGTGATTTAGCAATCCCTCCTAATCCCCGGCCTAGAACGATCCCTACTTACATACTTTACAACATTTGATAAAAAAAGGGTTTAATTTGTGTGCTTATATATTTCGCATCAACTTGCCTTATCTTGTCGTTACCTTTCCTAATCCTAAATTACCAAAGATTCAGTCACACGAAGGGTTCCTAAATACTTTGGGACATTTCATTACATGTTCTACAAGTCTTAAACCTGCCCTAAAAGTCCAAGCCATACCATCATTCACCATTTCTCTTCCTTGCCGTGCAAGGGAGCCATCCCTTTCCAATTTTCTGCCATAAATCACTCCAATTTCCACCCATGCCGTGCACATTCATCCATGTTCCCTCCTTGCACTCATTTGCTGCACCATTCCACTTCCTTTCCTTTGTCTACCATGTGCACAATATCCTTTCACCTCCTTACACTCATTGATTCACCACTTACTCACCTTTCCACCCATGCCATGCATAACACCCTTGTCCCCTTCATTATTTCTGATTTCATGCACCATTACATTGACTCATTGCACTCAATTGCTGCACATTCCTTGTCCCCTTCACCCATCAAATTTCATGCACTTTTACCTCCACTACATGCACTCATTGATGCACCATCCACCACCTTTGGAATCCCATGTTATGCATCATGACTCTTGCTGCACCTTTGACTCATTTCTGCACCATTCCACTGAAGGAAAATTTTGTGAAAAACATGTTCATTTAAGCAACATCTATAGCATGCAATTAACAATTAAAAGGCGGAATCATGCTTGTATGCACTTAAAAACAAAACATTAACCATGAAATTCAAAGCCTAGTAGATTGGTGAACCTTTACTCAACTTAAAACAACATTTGTTAGTTGAGAAATTATACCTTTGTAGATGCCTCTTTGCATAAGCAAAGGCTAATCACCCAAAGAGAGGGCCTTCATTCCTTGCATCTTAGATCTATGGATTTGGATGGATGAAATGGTTCTCCAAGTTCCCAAAATTGAGAACCTCTAAGTCTCTTCACCAAGGCTAGATTGGAGAAGAAATGAGTGACCTTGGAGTAGTAAGATTGCTAGCTACACCCTCCAAGGAAGCCGGCCTCTTTAGAGAGAAAGGGAGAGACATGTTCTCTCCAATTTTCTCCAAAAGAAACCCTAAATGAATTTTGGCTATAAAGTCATATTTATACCTTTATTCATTGGAGTGGCAAACTTGTAATTAAGTCCAAAACTCACTCCTTTAACAAAATGGCCGGCCATAGGGTTTCATTGGGCTTTTAAAGCCTTTGTGAATTATTTGTCATTAAGTTGTCATACAACTTAAGTCAATGGGCTTGACGTTCGAAGCCCATTGGGCCTTGAGGCCCAAAACTAACCCGTGGTCTTTTAACGAACTTGATTCGTTTGATTAATTAACATATTAATTAATCCTTGCCATAAATAATTAAACCATTTAATTATTCTTACTCATCTCCATTGTTTCTTCAATCTATGCCTTACACGGTGTACGATCCATTAGGTTCCTTTTAGCGAGGCAGTGGGCGATTAAAACTCTTTCAAATCGATTGTGAATTGAAACTTACTTTCAATTCTCCCTTTAGTGATTATACACGTTTAGGGCTTCCACAAACCATGAGTGACACCTAGCAGTATGTCATGGTTACCCAAGCTAATCAGAAGAGGTGGATAACCTATTCAGTTTAGGATTACAATGCAATACGGTCTTTCTCTAATACAATACTCTTGATCACATTGTTTGGATTGATAGTTTATTCATGTCTACTATCCAATGTGATTCGTGTTCTTATATGATTACCTTGAATGTGATTTGGAACGACTTCCTAAATATCATTCATACTCTGACCAGAGATTCTTAATCATATCATATAGTATTCTCCCTCAAACGGTTTGAAGGTTAGAGATCCCGTGTTGCGCATTCACTTGCCTCCATGGCTAAGTGGCTTAACCCCGACGATGCCGTGGACACCCGCCTGATGGAGTGACTTTGACATAATCAAAGATCAAGGACTTAACCACAAGACAACTATGATGCCTCAGGTCAAAGGACTACTTTGCATTATCCCAACCATGAGTTCTCATGTGACATGAGTATGAGAACTCCTCGTTGATCGTGTTCAGTGGACTCATTCATTATTGAGCACCTACATGCTTGTCTTGATGTCACACACACCAATGACTCGAGACTAGTCACTCTTCCTGAGAGAAGACACAACACGTATTGATCTTAACGGACTGTCAATGCCCAATTGGCAATCCTATGATCAGGAACGTTTAGGATGTGTCTACGAAAGAATGGTCTCATGAATCTAACTTCTTTAGATCGCATTCTCCCAATCACATATTCCTTAGACTTATCGTTTAGGCGTATAACATTTATATGAGACGGCTCAAACAATAATCTTTGCCCTTGATATTAAACTAGATTAGTTTAACATGTGAAATGTCCGTAAAGTATCATCATATGATTGGTTTTAGGGCACATTTCCAACATCCACCTCCCTTTCCTTTCTTTACCATGTGCACACTCATTCATATTCCCTACTTGCATTCATAGTTGCAACACCACTCCATTTTACCCCTCATGCTTTGCATCATTACTTCACTTGCACCTTTGAATCATTTCAACACCACTCCATGCACTCATTGCTGCAACACCACTCCATTTTACCCCTCATGCTTTGCATCATTACTTCACTTTCACCTTTGAATCATTGCATACACCACCATTTTCCCTTCCATTGCCGTGCACTTCCTCTATAAAAGGAAGTGTGTGTGGCAGCCATAGAGTTCAGTTTTTGTTAGAACATTCACCACCATTTCAACACAACCTTCATCCAAACACATCCATTCATCTTCACATCCATTCCTCCATACAGACAAACCTTCAAACACTCACCAACACCTTGTACCGTAGCAAATGAAGGGAAGGAAAGTGCTTGGACGTGCTTGCTATTCAACTTGGATCGTTGGAGCGTTTTGGTGTTTTCTTTCTTATGTTTCCAATGTTTAAATTCATTTTCTTTCGTTTTGTTGTGAACATGAGTGGCTAAACCCCTCTTGGCTAGGGGTGATTTCAAAGCCATGATTATGTGTGCAATTTGAGTTAATAAATTCCAGTTATGAGTTCTTGAATCGTGAATGCAATTGGCTTAACTATTTGATAGATAACTTATTTGTATTTGTTGATTAAGGGTCGACACTTAATTGGCATGCATAAATCCGTTGCTAGAATATAAGAAAGTTTTACATAATCGTTACAAACTTATATTTACAAGTAGTGGAGGTCGCTTATAAACGATCGCGTTAAGTTTAATTCCTAGCATGAGTGACATGATGTCATAGTTGCAAGTGCTTTGTCAATGCTTATGATTTTCATTAAACGTAATGATCTTTGATTGTATCTCTATTATGATGTCATGTAGGGAACTTTTGAAGAATGTTTTGGGTTGTCGAATGATGTCATCCAATTCAATAATACAAGGAAAATCTGAGGGTTAACTAGTGATGTCACGGTTAATTTGGGGCATTGTCGTTTATAATTCAATGAAGGAGTAACTGGAAATTGATTTGTTTGCTTACATGTCATGTGTGGAGAAAGAGCCTCTAGCTAGCTTATCATCCATCTAATTCAACTAAATTCGTCCAAAATTTGTCTTAAGTTTTAGTTACTTGCTTTTATTTTAAATTCATCCAAAACTCAAATACCCCTTTACTTTAGTGTGTCTAATTAGTTAGAATCTGTTTTAGTTTGTGTTTTTAAGTGTTTTGATTCAAGTAAAAGTCAATTTTCGTCCAAAGTCATTCCTAGTGTTTAGTTTAAGTTTCTTCGGTTGTTTTAAGCTGTTTTGAGTATTTTAAGTTTGCTTTGAGTCTTGTGAGTCTTGTTAAGTGTTTTTAAGTTTAGTTTTATGTTTTTGAGTCAGTTTAAAGGTTATTAGCAAGCCCTCCTAATCCCCAGTCCAAAACAATCCCTACTTATACATATACTACAATTGTTAAAAGAGAGTTTAATTTGTGTGTTAAGTTAATTTTCGCATCAGTAAGGTAGTTTTTCCCAATGATATCAAGGGCAACAAAATCAAGCTTTGCCAAGTCCGCCATTTTCTTTTTCTGAAACATGAGATGTGTAAGAACTTGCAATAATATGGATTCTGAAGGAATATAGTGTTAGAACTTCTGGTTTTTACAAATTTTTCATTTTGAACTTCAATCCAAAATGATAAGCACTCGAATCTTCAGGCTTGAGATTCACATAATTTAGACATTAATGAGGAAGGCGATTGTACTGCACCACCATCTTTGAAATAATATAGTGTATAATGGGCGATTATACCACACCACTCAAGCAGCAGGAAAATTAAATATGCAGTGTAGGATGAGTGATTATACCGCACCACCTAAAATTGCAGTAAAATTAATTATGCAGTTCAAGATGGGCGATTGTACCGCACCATCTAAAATTGTAGTAAAATTAACACAAATAAACACTAGGTTAGTAACCAAGAGCTACACCAAATAAATAAAAAATATAAGTAATTATTAAATTGAGAACTAGGAGAAGGCATAGTGCTAGCAGCTCTTGGCTAAGAGATACCAAGCAGGTGAGGCAGAGAAGGAACATGAACAATAAGATCCTTGGAGGAAGCACTTTTCGGCTAAGGAAGTGAAAACTGGCTAGGGTTAGAGAGTGAGAGAGATAACCTTTGTTAGAGATAGAAGTGGAATGGGTGTAGTGGATCACGCTGTTTGTTTTTTTAACTGTATTACACAAAGGATGCATGTAAAGAGAAGGGAGGGATATAGGTATTATTACTTTTCACTCTTGATCTGGTGTGTTGTGATGAGGTTACAAGCATACCTCTATTTATAGGGATTTTCATCTGACACATCCTTACATGCATGGACTTACTATGCTAGGACTTTTACCTAAGACTTTTAAAGGTTGCCACCAAATGTCTAACTTGGTTTGCCATCTTACATAATTACATATGTGGCATTCACACTAAGTTTTATAACACGTTCTATTAATTTTTACACACTTCTTATTTTTAACTATTAGATTAAATAATCAAACAGAATTAATGACCAAAATTAAATAGAAATGTGCAAGTGTAAAAAAAGATTGTGATTATGATTTGTCAAATAAAATAGACCAGGAATTGGGTATAGGAGTCTAGGACCATGAATTAAAGGAAGCGTGTAAGAGGAGAGACCAAGCATTAAAAATAATAAAAGGCCTTGTCCAAAAAAAAATAATAATAATAAAAGAAAGTGACCAACTTCCAACTGAAAACAACCTACCAACTCTTCCGACCTCCCGCGCCATTACAATTTACCCACACGCAACGTGAGAGACGGGAGAGATGTGAATGCCTCACCAGTCTTCCATTCAACAACAAGAAAATTGTGGACAAAAAGAAACACAAACAAAGACAGAAAGAACAAAAACACAAAAAATCCGAAAAAGCGTAATTTGTAATCAAGAAAAATATTTGAATTTATAATTTAACGTCGTCCACCAACCTACCAATCCATCCCATCCCATCCCATCAACCCTTACAATTACAAACGCTTTAACCAACTCCGTCACGTTTCATCACCTTCTCTTCTTCTTCTTCGAACTCTTTTTTTCATCTAACCATCCATAACATAACGATTTCAAACTGCCTAAATTATTCCCATTTTGTAGGGTTTCTGTTTTTCTTCTCAGAAACCCTAACCCTAATTTTTCCCTTCCTCCCTCAAGGAATTCAGGTCTGTTTCCCTCACCTTCCTCCTTGTTTTTTTTCATTATAAATTTGAAACTATTTAAAACATTTTTTGTTTGAATTTGGTTTTGTTGGGAGCCAAACAGAGTTCTGGTTTTGATGCTTAATTATGTTCATTGGACTGTTTAATGTTTTTATTGTTAATTTGCTTTCCATACAGATTGTAGCTGAGATTAAGCTTTTTTTTTATTGGTTTGATGGTTATTTGGCTGCTTTGGCAAAGTAGGAGAATGTTGTTAATGTATACTTATCCTGTTTGCATAACCTGTTCATGGTGTGTTGGTGGTTTCATGCTAGAAACGTAAGTTTTCTATGCTTCTAGCAGATATTTACTTGTGTGTTGAAATGAATTCAGTTGGTCTTTTTCCGTCTACTTCCACCATGTCGAGCTTGGAGGAGCCACTCGGTTTTGACAAATTGCCTAGCATGAGTACCATGGATCGGATTCAGAGGTTCTCGTCTACTGCTTGCAGATCTAGATCAGATGATGCGGCAATGGGAAACTGTTGGATTGAAGGAAGAAGTTGCAGCACATCCAATAGCTGCGAGTAAGTGATTTGTGTGGTGTTTGGTTTGTGGAACACTCAGAATGTACATATGTATCCATTCATGTGCTTTCGTGTTTACAAAACACTCAAAAACTGACAGTGTTCCTTTTATGTTATGTCCATGTGTGTGCACTTGTGCCCATGCACGCATATGTGCAAGCATGTGCTATGGTGACCATTGACTGATCAAAGGGACATCGTTGAAAATTGTCCAAGGGATAGAGACAAGAGCTTGTTCTCCCCCTTACCTTTTAGTTAAAGATCAAATTGATCTATTAATCTTCTTATTCCGTGTTTAAGTTCAATAAGTCAGTTCTTAATTGTTTCTTGCCTTTAGAATAATGCAGTCCAGCTGCTTTGTACTGTAATAATCTTAGAGCGATAATCTAACCTTAACCTCTATTTATTTTCAGCGAAGATTATGATGAATATGCAAGAGAGGGCTTTCCATGGAAAAGACATACAAGAGACAGGGACTTGTCCCATGGTGACTCCTTCAATCAACGGACCTTGAGCTTAGGCAGGAATCACAGGGTATTTGGAAATGTGTGTGATTCATGGTATTTGTCAGATCAATATAACGCCAAGTGCAATGACAAAGATATAACAAATAAGGTGCTTCAATAACTTAAATTAGATGATGATGTGTTCTCTTCTTGTTTTGAAATATCGTATGAGGATGCCGTGATCTTTGATTAACAGACAACGTTTCCTTTTTTTTTTACTGATTTGCCTTGAACGAAACAGTTTTTGAAAGGCATACCAAAGTTTGTGAAGATAGTAGAAGTAGGTCCAAGGGATGGACTACAAAATGAAAAGAACACTATATCTGCATCCGTAAAGATTGAACTGATTCAGAGACTAGTATCTTGTGGGTTGTCTGTTGTTGAGGCTACGAGTTTTGTATCGCCCAAATGGGTTCCTCAGGTAATTTTACCCTTTAGAATTGATAACTTCAATTTTATCTTACGAAGTGCGGTTTTACTGGGAAAAGTGGGAATAGCTATTTAATAAAATACAGACCTCCCCTGAGGTTCGGTGAATTTATCAAACTTTTCTCCTATTTCAAGAAAGTAAACAAACCTACCTCGTCTTAATTTAATTTTGAAGCTGAATCTTAGTAATGGATACATTCCATTTTCCTGTCTATATAGCTAGCAGACGCAAAGGACGTAATGGAAGCAGTTCACAATCTGGAGGGTGCTAGATTGCCTGTACTGACACCCAATTTAAAAGTGAGTGATCTCTAGAAATACCAGACATTCGTCATGCAACTTATCTGACATAGAACGTCAATTTTTACAGGGGTTTGAAGCAGCTGTTGCAGCAGGTGCTAAAGATATAGCAGTATTTGCATCAGCTTCTGAATCATTTTCAAAGTCAAACATCAATTGTAGCATTGAAGAAAGTCTTGTTCGTTATCGTGCTGTAACTCGTGCTGCAAAAGAGCTTACAATTCCTGTACGAGGGTATGTTCTCTATCTCATTTTCACTGAAATAAACTAGCACGACAGCTACCTCCTTATCCTTTCAAATCATCTTATGGGTCAAGAAATGAAATGGATGGTTTATCAAGATTAAAGTAGGGTTTATATGAATTTTTTTTCTCTTTCATGCTCTCTTGTTCTCTCTGTCTCCTTGCGAGGAAAAATCTGTATAACGTTAGAGTATGTTCAGAGGGTTAAATCTCTGTGCTTGCATTAAATGGATGTTAACTGTTAAGTAGATTGGTATGCACTTCTAGCTACTCTATGCTACCATTCTCGTACATGATGTCTCAGTTAGATCTCTGTATTTTCTCTACCAAGGGCACGCTTCCTTTACAATGCAATTTTTAAGAAAGGAAATGATAAGCCACAAAATATGCTATCATTTGGCTAACCTTCCTTGACACATGGCCTCAGTTGCCTTAACATTGTGGCTAACCCTTGGAGATGACAGATGAAAGCACGAGCTTGCTGTTGCACTACTTAATTCATATTTTCATCCATTCATCTTTGGTTTCCGACCCCTCGCATCTTCTTGTTACTTACAGACAATAACATAGCATGAAAATTGAAAACATAAAAGTATGTGAGAAAACAGTGCTGGACATGATACAAGGCCATAGATCACTCCACAGAATGCTTATGCTGTCATTAAATCTTGTCTTGGGGTTTTCGATTTTGTTGTTTCTCCATTTGCGTAGGGCGTTATGCTTTACCTTCTTCCCCCTTTGCGATAGAGGATAAAGAATTTAGTGTTTGATATGGTGGGTTAGATAGAATGGTATATCTCACTTCAAAGATTTTGCAGCAGATAAGAGTTTACTGTCTTGTGATTATTTAAAAAGTTGAAATTCTGTGCTTGGTTGTATGAATGCCTTTACAGGAGTTTGGTTTATGAGCTCGGTATAATTAGTTAGATGGAAGTACAGTTCAACGTTATGTATCATTTTCATTATCCTTTAGGTGGTAATCTAACTTTTCTACTTCTTTAACGACAAAAAGGAACATTTTTTTCTTTTAGGTGGTTCTTTTATGAATAAACTTGTTTTTACCATGGATAGGTATGTCTCGTGCGTCGTTGGATGTCCAGTGGAGGGAGCAATTCCTCCATCAAGAGTGGCATATGTAGCAAAAGAACTTTACAACATGGGCTGCTTTGAAATTTCTCTTGGTGACACAATTGGTGTTGGTACACCTGGTAACACTCTGAACTTTGTCCAAAGTTTTGTTCATTCTCATTTGTTTTAAAGCTTCTGTATCTGGACTCTCGAAGACATACCATTTGGCACAAATTTTACCTCATTTTAGGCATAATCATTCGACATTAGGATGGAGATAACCAATACTGATGCAGATGTTTTAGTTCGATTTGGATGGATCTTTCGGATACCCAACATTAGGATGGAGAAAATGTGTTTATATTCAATGAAGGTCGTTACCCCTTGTTGACTTCACATATGTCGAGTCCTTGGATGGCTGCATCCATGAATTGAACTCGAGCATTTTTGCTTGATAGATCGAGACCTTATACGATTGTACTAGACAAGGCCCCTAAAGATGGGTGTTGATCATGGGGTGAACTTTTGTGTTTCCTCCAAGAGACATACGATTGTCGACTTTATTGTTTTCAAACCATCGTATCTGTCTCTGGTTCCATATTTTTGGCCTCGTATGTAATTTTTTTTTTTTCTTCTTTTGTCTTTCTTTGGAACAGGGACGGTTGTTCCCATGCTGGAAGCTGTAATGGCTGCTGTTCCTGTTGAAAAGCTTGCTGTTCACTTCCATGACACCTATGGGCAATCTCTCTCAAACATTCTAGTGTCTCTTCAAGTAAGCGATCTTAACATGTCAAAATTGTCTTACATATGAATGATAGGTAGAAGTACGATACACAATGAACAATCTTCCACGCTGAAGATGGTTTCATGAGTAAATAATGTGTTGCAAACTCTTAATCCATAATATTTTCGTTTGAACAGATGGGGATTAGCACAGTGGATTCCTCTATTGCGGGTTTAGGTGGGTGTCCGTATGCTAAAGGAGCTTCAGGTAACGTCGCCACTGAAGATGTTGTATACATGCTTTATGGACTCGGTGTGAAAACCAATGTGGATCTGGCGAAGCTCTTGGTGACCGGGGATTTCATCAGCAAGCATTTGGGTCGCCCGTCTGGCTCAAAGACTGCCGTTGCCTTGAGTCGAGTCACAGCTGACGCCTCTAAGATATAAGATATTTCAGGCTGATAACTTGTGCTCGGGCACTCTGCCACGGAGTAGGAATAAACTTCTTCATTCGCTTTCAACCTTGCCAAATTTAACTTTGAAACGTTGTATTTGTAAAACGAATACCATCAGATTGCTATATTTATCGGAGGAATGCGCATAATTATTACGGGAAAACATGTCATTCCTTTTGGTGCACGAAAGAAAACACTTGCACAATTAGTTTTAGTGGGGACACCAAGTGAGATTCACGTCTGAAATTACAATGCGAAAACTGTAGCTACAAACTCGAGTTACTGCCTACTAACCATTGGCAGTGTCTTCATCCTCCTCTGGTTTGACAAAGAACTCGATATAAGCAATTCGACTGGGTTGCTGATACCCAGCAGAATCAATCCGAGGGTGTGAAGTGGATGGTCTTGCCACTGAAACTAGGTGTTGAACTTTCAGCAATCCCCCTCTCCCAATAGTCAACTTGCTTCCTCTGTTGTCTTTAATGACGCTGCTAGGTATGTTTGAAGTAGTTGCTCGAAGAAACTTGTATTTATACCTAAGAACATCAGGGTAAGAACCAACATTAAGAAATCAGACGTGACACAGTGGATGTAATGGTTCGAAAGTGATCCAAGACAAACCTGTAAGATACTTGACGATCACAATGAAATGCAACCAAAAGATCGGTGTTCACATAGTACATCAAGTCTATCTGCAATAAAGTCAAACTGTATTCTCTGAAAATATTCGAATCATCACAGTAAGTGCTTGCTTTCAAGTTAGAACAATCTTTTACCTGCAAATCTCCGTGGCCTTCACCTCTGAATGTAACAGTTGAAGGAACTGGTTGTAAACTGATCTGGATGCTTGATCCAGGCCACTCAAGATCATCGATTGCTTCCTTCAGCGCCGCAGACTGTTAATTAAATTAGATGCCAAACAACAATTAGGAAAAAGACTTCAACATGAGTCAGAACATATTCAATACATCAAGAACATTTATGTTTGAGTGCTATACACTATATAGCGAATGCATGACTGTTTCCTTCACAAGTATTGTTAATCAGCAGGTCGTTCCTTTTAATATTCTTTTGTCTTGAAGGGCTAAAACTTCCTGTTGGTTAGAGAGTCAGATGCACGAGCACACAAGCGCACAACATGAACATAAATACTTCAATTGCATTACAGTGTCACACACCTTGAACATTCATATTCTCGTTGACCTTAAAATTTATACTGAGGACAAACATGATAACTATGCGCACATAGTGGCAGGTAAAACTAGTAATTAAGAAGCGCAGTAGAGGTTGATTCGAAAACTATTTGAAGTCAGCACCCGCTTATGAAACGGAAAAGAGATGAAATACAAGTGAATGCAGCTTCTTGTCAATAACTAACCCTTTGTTTTTTTTACTTTAAAACATAAACCTTGGACTATTTTTATCTTTAATACAGAAGGTATGGGTCAGAAAGTGGTTTGGAAAGATGGAAAAGGGAAACATAAGAAGAATGTTAAGAAGACTTCTCCAGGCACGCCTCAGTAGCGACCTTGTTGCACTGGAAGCAGACTACGAAAGGGCACCAATTTAATGATTGAGAGACCAAATGAGGCAGCATGTACACCCTCGATACGAGTAAATATAAATGAGCAGAGCAGCATACCTTAACAGTAAAGGTGAGCGGGGTGCTCCCTGCGGGTTCAAAATTGTAGTCCCATGAAACTGTATCTGGGATTCTTGTCCTGATCTCTGCATAAATGCAAGCATCCAACGAATCAACAGACCTGACAAAACAGGGAAGATAACATAGCAATGAAAAAAGTTCGATTCAGTTATCGTGGATTGAAAGCATAAATACAAGGATCATGAACAAGTAAGTATTAATGCATTGCATCCAGAAATGAACAAAATATTCAATTCAACTGTGAAAGAAATACTTGAGAAGAAGCTGCATGTCAGGGCCGGGATAGCGAATTTCGAGAATGGTTGATTGTCCAGGAACTGAAAATGTGTTCAAGCAATCGACGAAGAGCCCCAAACTGATTCCAAACCGGGGGCGGCCTTGCCCGTTGTATTCGTAACGAGTAAACAGCTACAAACAAACAACCAAGTCAACATCAAATTTCATTTCCTTTTCCTTATTCTTTTAGTAATTTACAAAAGGAAAATAACAATCCATGAATCAGCAACTGTAACTACCTCACGCTGCAAATAAACTTTGGCCTGAAGACAACCGGTTTCCTCCACAATTAAAACGACGCCGTGCTCTGATAATTCCACCACCGCGTCCTGAATTTATCGAAATTGCGACGACAGAGAGAGAGAGTTATGACAAAACCCTAGATAATTAGTGGTAAGAAGATAAAAGATTCTTCCGCAATTGCGTTCAATTTCCAGTAGAAAGAAAGAAAGAAAGCAAGCAAGCAAGCATCAAAATTGAAAGCGTTTTAGGTTGGGAGGGAGGGACACACCTGCTGGCGTTTCCATCGGACGGTCGTGAGGGCGTCGACCATGCCCTGGGCGTTGTCGATCTGGCACACCAGATCAGGGGCCTCCTCTGCCAGCGACGACGAATTCATTTTCCTCTTCTTCTTACTACTCACACAGACCGACTGACCATCTCTCTTACTACCGAATTTTGAGAAAGAAATGCTCTTCCGTGTAATGTGAGCGGGAATCTTCCCCGCCTGTTTTCATTTTTCTGTTGCCTTTTTATATAAGGAAATTAACCAAAACCTTTGAAAACTTTATGTTTTAACGATAAAAACAAAATAAAAGATAAAATAAATAGTATCAGGTTTGACTTTTTAATGTAAAAATATAGTTTTTTGTTAAAATAAACCGTACCGTGAGCTTTTCGTTAAAACTCTCTTTTATATAAGGCTTATTTTATATTGGCTTAATTGGATTATTAGTTCCCACAATGACAAGATAGTTGGAAGATATAAAAAAAAATTATGATTTAAGCTCCTACGGTGAATTTGTTAAAATTTATGCCCAAAATTAAAAATTTTGTAAATTATTAGCACGTGAGCCAACCCCCACGTGTTAACAATTAACAAAGAGTTTCGGTTTAGCCTAATAATTGTCTATATCCAATTACCCTGTCATCACGAGAACTAATAATCCAATAAGGCATTTTATTTTTGTTTTTGGTATGCCCTTATGCCAATAAATGCCTCGATTTAACTCCTACGCACTCTTATTAATTTTTGTTACTAATTCCTTTTTAATTTATTCGATCCAACGATTGAAAATTAAAAAAAAATTTCAAAAATAAAAATAAATGTTTGGATATCACTATTATAATCGCCTTAGTGAATAACAATTATCGGAGAGCATCTTCAGACTTCACCTGTAAAATAAAGGGAGCTTTAATGAAAAGGGTTTTGACTAACTTTAATTTAATAAAAAACCACATAATAACTTTATTTAATAAAAAGGATATGAATTTTAATGAAAAAGGACACAAACTATAAGAAACAGAAGCCTAACTAAAGAGCACACGGGCTAGAAGTAAGCCCAACATGCAAAACAATTTTTTTTTCCAATCCTTGCCCCTGACGGAACACCACTTCTGTTAGCCAAACCGTTTAGAATTTGAATGCCATTTTGTCAGCCAATTTCTCTCTCTTTTTTTTTTTTTTTGAATTTGCCGTTGGTTTCTCCTTTTTATTTTTCTTGTTTTCTTCTTGCCCTCCCCCTTGCTCCTGGAAGCCGGAAGGGACGTCTTTTTCATAGGCTTGAGAAACCCATTGATTCCCACTTCCTTTTATTATATATATATATATATATATATATATATATTTTTTTTTTTTTTTTTTTTTTTTCACTTATTTGAATTAGGTTGTTCAAATTACCAATCTCCACCTTAATTTTGTTTGTCACTTAGAACCTGTATAAATGTTTTCTGTAGGAACCCTTTCATTGAAAATTATTTCAATTTCATTTTTAGTTGGTGGGTTTAAAGATTTGCCAGTGCAGCCTTGACTATTGATCGATAAAACAATGGTCCTGTAAATGATCAATAGTTCAGTTTGCTTTGGTAAAAAAGTGTGGTTTAGTTTAATAAATAGTTCAGTTTGTTTTGATAAAAAAAAGTATGGTTTTCTAGTTCAGTTTGATAAATAGTTCAGTTTGCTTTGGTAAAAAAGTGTGGTTTAGTTTGATAAATAGTTCAGTTTGCTTTGGTAAAAAAGTGTGGTTTTCTAGTTCACTTTGATAAAAAGTTCAGTTTGATAAATAATTTAGTTTGCTTTGGAAAAAAAGTGTGGTTTTTTAGTTCAGTTTAATAAATAGTTCAGTTTGCTTTGGTAAAAAAATGTGGTTTTCTACTTAACTTTGATAAATAGTTCAGTTTGCTTTGGTAAAAAAGTATGGTTCAGTTTGATAAATAGTTCAGTTTGTTTTGGTAAAAAAATGTGGTTTAGTTTATTAAATAGTTCAATTTGATTTGGTAAAAAAGTGTGGTTTTCTAGTTCACTTTGATAAATAGTTCAGTTTGCTTTGGTAAAAAAAATGTGGTTTTCTAGTTTACTTTGATAAATAGTTCAGTTTGATTTGGTAAAAAAGTATGGTTTAGTTTGATAAATAGTTCAGTTTACTTTGGTAAAAAAGTATGGTTTTCTAGTTCAGTTTGATAAATAGTTCAGTTTGCTTTGGTAAAAAAGTGTGGTTTAGTTTGATAAATAGTTCAGTTTGCTTTGGTAAAAAAGTATGGTTTTCTAGTTCAGTTTGTTAAATAGTTCAGTTTGTTTTCGTAAAAAAGTGTGGTTTAGTTTGATAAATAGTTCAGTTTGCTTTGGTAAAAAAATTGTGGTTTTCTAGTTCACTTTGATAAATAGTTCAGTTTGCTTTGGAAAAAAAATGTGGTTTTCTAGTTCAGTTTGATAAATAGTTCAGTTTGATTTGGTAAAAAAGTGTGGTTTTCTACTTAACTTTGATAAATAGTTCAGTTTGCTTTGGTAAAAAAGTATGGTTCAGTTTGATAAATAATTCAGTTTGTTTTGGTAAAAAAGTGTAGTTTAGTTTGATAAATAGTTCAGTTTGTTTTGGTAAAAAAGTGTGGTTTTCTAGTTCACTTTGATAAATATTTCAGTTTGGTTTAGTAAAAAAATGTGGTTTTCTAGTTTACTTTGATAAATAGTTCACTTTGATAAATAGTTCAGTTTGATAAATAGTTCAGTTTCCTTTGGTAAAAAAATGTGGTATAATAAGATAAATAGTTCAATTTGCTTTGGTAAAAAAGTGTGGTTTTCTAGTTCAGTTTGATAAATAGTTCAGTTTGCTTTTGTAAAAAAATATGGTTTGGTTTGATAAATAGTTCAGTTTGTTTTGGTAAAAATTGTGGTTTTCTAGTTCACTTTGATAAATAGTTCAGTTTGCTTTGGTAAAAAAATGTGGTTTAGTTTGATAAATAGTTCAGTTTGCTTTGGTAAAAAAATGTGGTTTTCCAGTTTACTTTAATAAATAGTTAACTTTGATAAATAGTTCAGTTTGCTTTGGTAAAAAAATGTGGTTTAGTTAGCTAAATGGTTCAATTTGTTTTAGTAAAAAAGTGTGGTTTTCTAGTTCAGTTTGATAAATAGTTCAGTTTGCTTTTGTAAAATAATGTGGTTTGATTTGATAAATGATTCACTTTGATAAATAGTTCAATTTGCTTTGGTAAAAAAATGTGGTTTAATTTGAAAAATAGTTCAATTTACTTCGGTAAAAAAGTATGGTTTTCTAGTTCAGTTTGATAAATAGTTAAGTTTGCTTTGGTAAAAAATTATGGTTTAATTTGATAAATAGTTCAATTTGTTTTGGTAAAAAATTGTGGTTTTTTAGTTCACTTTGATAAATAGTTGAGTTTGATAAATAGTTCAGTTTGCTTTGGAAAAAAAGTGTGGTTTTCTAGTTCAATTTGATAAATAGTTCAGTTTGCTTTTGTAAAAAAGTGTGGTTTTCTACTTAACTTTGATAAATAGTTCAGTTTGCTTTGGTAAAAAAGTATGGTTAGGTTTGATAAATAGTTCAGTTTGTTTTGGTAAAAAAATGTGGTTTAGTTTGATAAATAGTTCAATTTGTTTTGGTAAAAAAAAGTGTTGTTTTCTGGTTCACTTTGATAAATAGTTCAGTTTGCTTTGGTAAAAAAATGTGGTTTTCTAGTTTACTTTGATAAATAGTTCACTTTGATAAATAGTTCAGTTTGCTTTGGTAAAAAATTTTGTTTAATTAGATAAATAATTTAGTTTACTTTGGTAAAAAAGTGTGGTTTTCTAGTTCAGTTTGATAAATAGTTCAGTTTGCTTTTGTAAAAAATTATGGTTTGGTTTGATAAATAGTTCAGTTTGTTTTGGTAAAAAGTTGTGGTTTTCTAGTTCACTTTGATAAATAGTTTAGTTTGCTTTGGTAAAAAAATATGGTTTAGTTTGATAAATAGTTCAGTTTGCTTTGGTAAAAAGATGTGGTTTTCTAGTTTGCTTTGGTAAAAAGATGTGATTTTCTAGTTAACTTTGATAAATAGTTCACTTTGATAAATAGTTCAATTTGTTTTGGTAAAAAAAAAATGTAGTTTTGTTAGATAAATAGTTCAATTTGTTTTAGTAAAAAAGTGTGGTTTTCTAGTTCAGTTTGATAAATAGTTCAGTTTGCTTTTGTAAAAAATGTGGTTTGGTTTGATAAATGGTTCACGTTGATAAATAGTTCAATTTTATAAATAGTTCAATTTGCTTTGGTAAAAAAGTGTGGTTTTCTAGTTTAGTTTGATAAATAGTTCAGTTTGCTTTGTTAAAAAAGTGTGGTTTTCTAGTTCAGTTTGATAAATAGTTCAGTTTGCTTTGGTAAAAAAGTGTGGTTTTCTACTTAACTTTGATAAATAGTTCAGTTTGATAAATAGTTCAGTTTGCTTTGGTAAAACAGTGTGGTTTTCTACTTAACTTTGATAAATAGTTCAGTTTGTTTGGTAAAAAAGTATGGTTCAGTTTGTTTTGGTAAAAACGTGTGGTTTTCTAGTTCACTTTGATAAATAGTTCAGTTTACTTTGGTAAAAATTATGGTTCAGTTTGATAAATAGTTCAGTTTGTTTTGGTAAAAAGGTGTGGTTTTTTAGTTTAATTTGATAAATAGTTCAGTTTGCTTTGGTAAAAAAATGTGGTTTTCTAATTTACTTGGATAAATAGTTCAGTTTGCTCGATAAAAAAATGTGGTTTAGTTAGATAAATAGTTCAGTTTTCTTTTGTAAAAAAATGTGGTTTGGTTTGATAAATGGTTTACTTTGATAAATAGTTCAATTTGCTTTGGTAAAAAAGTGTGGTTTAGTTTGATAAATAGTTCAGTTTACTTTGGTAAAAATGTATGGTTTTCTAGTTCAGTTTGATAAATAGTTTAGTTTGTTTTGGTAAAAAAGTGTGATTTTCTAGTTCACTTTGATAAATAGTTCAATTTGATAAATAATTTATCGCCGATAACCGATCTAATGTGCAGACTGCAGAGCCACCTTCACACAACAATTCTCTGATGCCTCCATTGAATTGACAAAAAAAAAAAGAAAAGAGGAGGTTTTGCAAATGAAAGCAACCATTGTCTTGTAAATAACGGACATCATGATTTGCTGCAATATGCTAACCAGAAACATGGTCTTGTAAGAATGAACATAAAGCGTTATCTTCACTTTCTCAGACAACCATGAACTTGTCTTTGTGTGGTTTTTGGTTCACACCATAATATTCAGAAAAACCTAGGCATATAGAATTGAACAACATTGTCCAAATCATAAACAATATTTGTATGGTAAGAAAATGAAGAAATATAATGATTTTATATCTGATACTTTGCCAAATTAACAACCTAGTTCTCTTATCCAACCCCAAATTTGCTATTTTACACATTTTTTTCAAACAAATGAACCTTGAGTCCTTCTAGTGCTGCAGATACAAAAACTGCATATGACAAGTTTGTCCACATTCATCCAAAATACACACAAAAACAAATGAAAGGGCACATTCAAACTCCAAAAAACTACATAGAATAAACTCCAAGCCTTCAATAGTAGTAGTACGAATTTGTCTTCGTATAATAAGTTCAAATATAAAACAATGATTGCCAAACTTCAACTACTACAAAAAATTTAGAAAATAATTCACCAAAAACTAAAACCTTTAGTTTATACTTTCCACATATTGTTTTTCTAGCTAATAGCTACAACAGTAAATCCATATGAAATCAAATGTTAACCAACCTGCAAATCTCATCATTGGAAACCTCGCTTGTGTATGCATGCCTGCTGATGCATGCCAGTCCATATGAAATCAAATCTTAACAGTCCATATGCGGTATGCATACCTGCTGATGCTGAAGCTCGCTTGTTCTTATTGGATTCGATCAATTCAATTGATTTAAAAATGGTGGAATTCTAATTAAATTGAAAACGAAAAAGTGACTAGGTCGAGAGGGAGAGAGACAAATTCGATCCGATTCGATTGCAAAAATGGAGGTATTGTTTCTGTGCAAAGAAGAGATCAAGATTAGATGGAGAGATCGAGAAAGGGAGAAGAAAGATCGAGAAATAGAGACTGGGCGAAGATTTCCAAAAAGGGGGAGAGTGATTAAACGGCAAAGGTTTGCTGTCAAGGGCAAAACTGGAAACTCATTACTTGGGCTAGTTTTATTGGGCTTGTTTGATGTTGGATTTGTCATAACCATTAAATAAACTTATAACATGGTTTTTGGTTAAAATTCAAAGTTTTCAAGCCATTTTCATTAGTTTTCCTTAAAATAAATTGTTGGAGCAATTGGTATTAAAAATTGATAAAAAGATAATATTATTATATTACTAATATTTTTTTCCTTTTTCAACAAACCTCTTCCTCTCCCTCGAAGCTTCTCCCTTTCCCTCCCTCTGTTCTTCGTCCCATCTCTCCCATTTCCTGCTCGAAACCCAGATCGAAACTTCTCTCTCTCCCTCTGTTCTCCGTCTCATCCCTCCCCTTTTCTTCTTGAAACCCCAATCGAAACTTCTTTCTCTCCGTCCCATCCCTCCCCTCTCCCTCTCGAAACCCAGATCGAAAATTCTCCCTCTCCCTCCCTCTTTCTCTCCACCCATCCCTCCCTTCCTTCTTTTTCGGGCTTGAAAACCGTTATGTTCATAAAAGCGCAGGGTCTTCAACAAGCAGTTCAGGGACCAAAGGATCAGAAAGAACAAGGAGAGATTGTAGATGCTGGGCATTTTGGATCCCTTCGAAGATTGCGATCTGTTTGAAGACTGGAATCGATTTAGAAGTTAGCTGCATATTTATCACATCACCACATTCAAGTTATTTGCCCAACCGTTTGCAAGGAAGAAAATATCGGTAATATCGGAAATATCGGTAGTCCGAAAACACGGAAATATCGATGGAAATATCGGGATAATATCGATATCGATAAAAATTACATGGAAACCACGGAAATTGTAAGAAAAACTTGGAAATTTTTATTGAAACTTTGCAGGATGTTTATTTAGTCAATTATCTATTAGTTTATCACAAAAAATTAGAATGAAATGCATTGCATGATGGATTTAACTGATTTAAGTTGATTATATAACGAGCTGTCAAATATTGTGAGTGTAGAAAATATGTAGTAATTAATGAAAGAAGTTTAAACACACCATAATCATTTATATATAATGAATTAGTACAATATTTTACACTTTATACATTGCATGGTAAGATACATGAGTGACTAAGTACCACATAGAGTTCCTATGAGGTTCAAAATTTTCACTATCTTCATCATCTCTATGTGTAGAGTAAGTGTATTGTGAAGAGTAGTCAGCAACCATGACAATGACTTTCAAGAACCGAAACCCAAAAGTCAATAGGAAACCGAATACTTCGGTATTTTTCGGGATTTCGGGATTACCAAACAAATGGGATTTGGAAACCAATCCCATATCGAAAATTTCGGTATTTTTCGGGATGGTTTTGGTTTGGGACTTTTTCGGTTTGGTTTGGGATTTTTGAGAATTTTTTCCAACCATACATGTAAGTGACCAAATAAAAAATAGAAAAATTAAAAACCACATGCCATTGACTAAGTAATTAATTGACACAATTTAAAATATAATACCACAAAAAATTTGGAATATGTGAAAATTTGTTTCTTGCAAAAAGAATTCAAAACAAAAACATATATATAAATAGTTTAGCATGTTTTCACAAAAACGTAAGTGGTATAGTGGTCAAGGCGCTGAAGGAGTTAGATGGGAGGAGTTCGAATCCCTTTATGTGCATATTTGAGACTTTTCAGAAATTTTCAAATATTTTTAGGTTCATCTCACGATATTATCTATAATATCGCGATACTATCGATATTTTCGTGATATTATCGATAATATCGATATTTTCGCGATATTATAGCGATAATTAAAGAAATACTCGCGAAATATCGTTATATGAAAAAAACGATAATATCGGCGATATTTCGCCGATATTATCGATATTTTCATCTATGACCGTTTGTGATGCAATATCGATATTTGATAAATAAATAAAAAATGCTAAATTGGATTAATGGTTCCTGTGCTAGGAAGGTAATCAGAAGATAGTTTTCGTGGTGAAAAAATTCTGATTTAAACTCTCGTGGTGGACTCTGTTAGGATTTAAGTCTAAAATTAACATCTTCCTCATCTGTTAACCCATTAAACCTTCATAACCAAAAGAGAAAAAACCTCAGTCATTGATGCGAAATATATTAAGCACACAAATTAAACCCTCTTTTGTCAAATTGTAGTAGAGATGTAAGTAGGGATCGTTCTAGACCGGGGATTAGGAGGGATTGCTAAACACTTGGAAACTGACTTAAAAACTCAAAAACAAAGTTTAAAACACTAAACTAGACTCAAAGAATGCAAAACTAAAGGTTAAAACGCTTAAACAAACCTAAAACTCAAAACAGCAACTAGAAGGCTCAAAAATGCCTAAAAACCACTTTCTGGGCAGTTTTGAGCACCTACACTAATTTGGACGAAATTTGATGAAAACTTGAATCAAAATACTTAGAAACACAAATCAAAATACTTTCTAACTAATCTAAGACTTCAAATGAGAGGGGGATTTGTTTTGGACGAAAATTTAACACAAAACAGAAACTTTAATTAGCACAGATTGTAAAAACGATTTTGGTGAAATAGATGGATAAAAGGCTAGTTAGGAGGTTCTTCTCCACACATGTCACACTTGCAAACAAAACGATTTTCAGTTGTTCTTCCAATAAATTATAAATACTCAACGCCCCAGATTAACCGTGAATTGCACTAATTAACCCTCAGTTTTTCCACAAGTTATTAAGTTGGATGATTGCATACGACAACCCAAAACATTCCCTACAAGTTCCCTACATGAATTGCATAATAGAGATACAAGCAAGAATCATTACGTTCTATGAAAAACATAAGCATTGACGAAGCATTTGTTACTATGAATTGCATGAAACTTATGCTAAGAATTCATTCAACGCGATCGTTTTCAAGCGATCTTCACTACTTGTGATTATAAGATTGTAACTATTAGGTGAAACTCCCTCATAATCTAGCATCATATTCATGCATGAAAACTAAGCGTGCACTCTCAATCAACATACACAAATAAATTATCAATCAAATAAATGAACGAATTGAATCCACAACTTATGAAATAACAACTGAATGTAATCGAATCAAATTGCAAGCATGTACATGGTTTCGAATTACCCCCCAACTATGGGGGTTTAGTTCCTCATACTCACAACATAAAGTTTATTGAATTGAAACATCGAAGACATAAGAAAGATTACACCTAAAACGCCCAAGAATTCCACTTTGAATTTCTGACTTCAAGCTCCTCTTTCTTCTTCTCCTTGCTGTGGCAGAGAGGGTTTAGGGTGTTTTTGGATGTGATTTTGGTTTTAGAAGGGAGTTAGGATGGTATGGTGGTGCGGCAAGGGGTATGGGTGGTGTATGGAGGTGTAGAATGGTGTATGGAAGTGTAGAATGGTGGCTGGAGTTGTAGAATGGCTGCGGCACAGAGTGGGAAGTGGCTGGACGAATTTCTGAATTATGGAGAGGGTGATCTTCGGCCAAAGGATGTAAAACACATATATATAGGCACCTAAAACCCTAAAGAAATCAGGTTAGACAATGGGCTAGGGTTTAGGTGCGGCTAGGGTTAGAAAATCCACAAGGAATTAGGGTTTACAATCAGATTTTTGCATGGGAAAAGGCCTAGGGTGCGGCTTGGGCTTAGGAGAAATGGATTAGGGTTTAACATGGCAGAAATTGAATGATTAGGCCCTAGGATGCGGCATGGGCTTAGGGTTCACAAGGAATTAGGGTTTAAGTCATCTAAAAGCCCAAAGCCGAGAATAGAAACTCACGAAAATGGAAACCTCCAAGAATAGAAACTTCCAACTTTAGAAACTTTGGTTGCCAATTCCGATTTAGGAAAGATCAACCCAAAATGGAAACTTTTAGGCTTAGCTTTCCTACTTCAAGTAGGAAACCTCAAATCTCGAACTCTTCAATTTCATCCCAACCTTGTGTTCCAAGCATGTCCTTTTCATTCCAAGCTCACTTTTTGCTCCAAAAGCTCCAAATTGCATCATTTCATGTAATATGTCCTTTAAACCTGAAAACACATGAAAGTAGCTTAAAAGACTACTTTAACGAAGAAAACATAACGAAAATGCATAAGAACTAGCTAACTAAGGCGCATAAATATGCTCCTATCAAATTCCCCCACACTTAGCTTTTGCTAGTCCTCGAGCAAAACAAACAAAAGAAAGAAAACAAAACGAAACAAACTAACCAAAACAAAACCTAAACCTTCCAACGTTTGCCTCAGGGATTTCCAATGCACATGACATGTTGAAGATTGTTATCCCCACAGATTTGAGTCATCTTTACACAAGCACATACTTAATTAAAGCCACTACTCACTAGTTCACAAGTAATCAATTAAAACAATGCTTTGAATGTAGTAACATGCCTTAGAGAATTCCCTCAATTCCTTACAAGATATACACTCTATTTTCACTCAGATTTTCTAACTCCACACCCTACACTAGTCATATGTGAGAAGATTGATGTAGATATGACAACGAATGCTCACATATATGTATCACAAAGAACGCAATTTCTAGAGTTAAGAAGCATGTTTAGATATGATCTCATGAATGGAATGCTACTACTTAGATGCGAGAACCAGTGACACCATATGCTCATACCAAATTCAAACTCCACAGATTGAAACACATAACACTCAAGATAGAAGTTAAGGGTTGTAATGGGGCTCGGGGTATTGGTTAACAAGGAAAGGATAAGGAAAACAAACGTTCTTCAAGCGATAGTAAGCAAAGCAATGAAATTGAGACTTAGAATTCACTTAGATTGCAGAAATTAACTTTAACACACAAGGGGGATACTTAAACAACTCCTTAGGGTCAAATTCATTGTTTTGGACCCTTACTTCAACCAACAATACTTTGGAAGTCTTTGTCTCAACTTTTCAACTCTTTTTTTCTTTTACTTCTCATACTTTTTCTTCATTTTTTTCTTTTTCCACGAATTTTTTTTTCTTTTTTTTTTCTTTTCTTTCCACACGTGCCTATGGCACACAAAATCACAAAAGAAATACTTCCCCCACACTTGTTTTCTGCCAACATAAATCAAAAGGAATTCAATTTGAATCATGCTTTACTATGCTTTAAGAACAAGGTATGGATGGTCCTAATCTAGGCTAGGTGAGGATAATGTGGGTTAACAACAACATAGGCTAAACAAGGCTCAACGGGGTTAAACTTAAACATAAAATGATATGGGATACACGGCAGTTTGGCTAAGGTGGTGGTAACTACACAACTTTATCTTGAATATGTGTTATGCAAATCAATAACATGCTTTGAATGAAATGGGCATGAGTTCTAGCATTTGGAACTAAATGATGAAACGCCTTCTAAATAGTAACCAAGCAAGGAATAATGAGATCATGCAACGACTTAGAAAACAAAGAATGCACAGATTTTAACTCTCCAAATAAACGTTTAGGCTCAAGTCTCACAAGGTTGTAGCGTTAGTTTGAGTTCCTTCCTTCAAGCATGTTACAAAAACTGATTTTTTTTCTTTTATGATTGCATGTGAATTCATAAGTTATAACCACAACCAAGCATAAACAAAGAGTAAATCAAACTTTCATCCATGTTAATCACTCTCTTTAACAATCATGCACTTAAAAACCAAATCCTCATCGTTGTGTTGGAAGGTACCCTAAGACACAAACAAACACACAAAAACAACTCTTTTTGGGTTTTTAAAACAAATTTTTCAAATTTTTATGTGATTTTCGGATTTTTACTTCAAAACACACTAAAACACACCAAAACTGCTCAAAAACTCTTAAAAACAGCAAGGAACAAGTCTCCAAGTTAAGGGTGATAAAATCCCACGAATTTGCATTTAAAACACTTAGTTACCCCCCCACACTTAAATCAAACATTGTCCTCAATGTTTCAAGCATAAAATCACACTAAACAAAAAGAAACACACAAACAGCAACTAAAACAACTAAATAGGCAGATTCGAAATAAATAACAAAGTGAAGAGTTTAGGAACGCAAATCTGGAATTGAAGTAATTCCTTGGTCTTCCTTTGTTGAATTGCATGGGTTGCCTCCCAAGTAGCGCTTTCCTTAACGTCGTACAGCCGGACGAAAAACACAATCATGCCCCATTGGAGCCCACGGCATGGAGTGGGATCTCCTCCACAACCTGCCCCACAAAGTTCTTGTACATTGCATCCTTGAACGGAAATGGATAGTGATGTTTGTTGATGGGTGCGTTGTGTTGCCTAAGGTTCATGTTCATGTGCCCACCATCGAAGATTTGCTTGGGTACCTGCACCAAAGAAGGAAACCACCTATCAACTTTAATGGGAATTGGATTTGGACTAGGTGCCTTACCTTGGTGTTGTGATGAAGTGGCAGCAACATGAACTTTTTTTCTCATGGTGTTCTTGAAGGGATTATTTTGAAAAACATGTTCATTTGAATAACATCTATAGCATGCAATTAACAAATTAAAGGCGGAATCATGCTTGTATGCATTCAAAAACAAAACATTACCCATGAAATTCAAAGCCTAGTAGATTGGTGAACCAATAATCAACTCAAAACAAAGTGAGTTGAAATTAATACCTTTGTAGATTCCTCTTTGCATAAGCGAAGGCTAATCACCCAAAGAGATAGGGCCTTCATTCCTTGCTTCTTAGATCCATGGATTTGGATGGAAGAATAGGTTTCTCCAAGTTCCCAAAATAGGGAACCTCTAAGTCTCTTCACCAAGGTTTGATTGTAGAAGAAATGAGTGACCTTGGAGTAGTAGGATTGCTAGATGTACCCTCCAAGGTGTTGGCCTCTTTAGAGAGAAAATGGAGAGACAATTCTCACCAATTTTCCCCCAAAATAAACCCTTAATTTTTCCTTAATGAATTTTGGCTATAAAGTCATTTATATAGTCACTTCTTTAAGTAACCTAAACAACCAAAACCCTAATTCATCTAATATGGCCGGCCATTTAGGGATGTTTGGGCTTTTGGGCTTTAATGAATCTTTATTCATTAAATTGTCATACAATTTAAGTTAATGGGCTTGACGTTCGAAGCCCATTGGGCCTTAAGGTCCAAAACTATCCCGAAGTCTTTAACGAACTTATTCGTTTGATTAATTAACATATTAATTAATCCTTGCCATAATTAAATGATTAAACCATTTAATCATTCTTACTCATTTCCGTTTAATCTCCAATCTCTACCTTTTACGGTGTGCGATCCATTAGGTTCCTTTTAGCGAGGTAGTGGGCGATTAAAACCATTTTACATCGATTGTGAATTGAAACTATTTTCAATTCTCCCTTTAGTGATTACACACGTTTAGGGCTTCCACAAACCATGAGTGACACCTAGCAGCATATCATGGTTACCCAAGCTAATCAGAAGAGGTGGAGAACCTATTCAGTTCGGGATTACAAATGCAATACGGTCCTTCTCTAATCTAATACTCTTGACCACATTGTTTGGTATGATAGTTTATTTACTCATGTCTACTATCCAATGTGAATCGTTTGCTTATATGATTTCCTTGAATGTGATTTGGAACGCATTCCCCAATCTCATTCATACTCTGGCCAGAGATTCCAAATCATATCATAGAGTATTCTCCCTCAACTGTTTGAAGGTTAGAGATCCCTTGTTGCGCATTCACTTGTCTCCATAGCTAAGTGGCTTAACCCCAACGATGCCGTAACACCCCGAGGGGGTGAATTAGACATAATCAAAGATTAAGGACTTAACCATAAGACAACTGTGATGCCTCAGGTCAAAGGACTACTTTGCATTATCCCAACCATGAGTTCTCATGTGACATGGAATATAAGAACTCTTCGTTGATCACGTTCAGTGAACTCATTCTCTTATTGAGCACCTACGTACTTGTCTTGATGTCACACACACCAATGACTCGAGACTAGTCACTCTCCCTGAGAGAAGACACAGTACGTACTGATCTTAACGGACTGTCAACGCCCAATTGGCAATCCTATGATCAGGAACGTTTAGGATGTGTCTACGAAAGAATGGTCTCATGAATCTAACTTCATTAGATTACATTCTCCCAATCACATATTCCTTGGACTTTATCGTTTAAGCATATAACATTTATATGAGACGGCTCAAACAATAATGTATGCCCTTTATATGTAAAACTAGATTAGTTTAACATGTGAAATGTCCGTAAAGTATCATCACATGATTGGCTTTAGGGCACATTTCCAACAGTTCTCGGCCACATTGGGTATCTTAAGGGCAGTGGCCGTGGGGTCCTTATGCTCTACTCCAATTCCCTCGTCTTGCATGGCTCTTGATGCAACCTTTGTGTTAAGGGCTGAATGGTCCGTCCCTATCTTTTCTATTGTATCCATAACACAACAAGAACGAACAACGTTAGGAGTCTCAATGGATTCAGAAATTTTAAAACAAATCATATCACCACCAAATGCCATAGTTACTTCTCCTTTGGCTACATCAATCTTGGTTTGAGCCGTTTTCATGAAAGGCCGTCCAAGGAGAATGGGCATTGAAGGAGCATGATCTGATTCATCCATCTCAAGAACATAGAAATCCGCCGGAAAGATCAAATGATTAACCTGCACCAAAACATCTTCCACAACTCCCTTTGGATATGCATTAGATCTATCGGCCAATTGTATGATTACACCATCATTTTTTAACTTGCCTAGGTTCATAGATGCATAAATTGAATATGGCATAACATTTATGGATGCACCTAAGTCTAACATGGCAGATTTGAACCTAGTATTACCAATGACACAAGGAATGGTGAAACTACCCGGATCTTTGCATTTAGGAGGTAGTTTACGTTGTATCATGGCAGACAAATTCTCACTTACCTGTACCACTTCTTTCTCCCGAAAACGTTTCTTTGTTGTACAAAGCTTCTTCAAACACTTGGCGTACTTCGGGATTTGCTTGATTGCATCCAAGAGAGGTATGTTAACTTGAACCTTCCTAAATGTCTCTAGAACATCTTTTTCCTCCTCTTCATTCTTGAATTGCAAAAATCTGCTAGGAAAGGGCACATTGGGTGGAATAATGTTAGAATTAACCAAACTTGGACTCATCTTACCTAGGGTGGACGGATTGGATGGCTTAGGGGCCATGGGTGCTTGCGGCAAAGGTGGTGCTACCTTTGCCGTGAGTGGACTTGGTGTCTCCTCTTCATATTTCAACGTTTCATCCTCTTTGGGACCTGATTTTGGTGGTGTAGGACCTGCCCCAACTTCTTTTCCACTTCTTAGCATGATTGCATTGGCGGTTTCAAAACCTCCTTTTGGATTCGCAATGGTTAAACTAGGAAGCTTTCCTTGTTCTCTAAACTGCCCAACAAACTCCGCAATCTGCCCAATTTGCTTCTCCAATTGATCTACCCTAATGTTCGTGCTTTGCATTGCTTGGGTTTGCTTTTCCTGCCCATGAGTCAACTTGGTTAGTATCTTAAGAAGTGCATCATTGTCTAGGGATGTACCTGAAGCATTTGGGTCAGATTGTGGTTGGTTTTGATTGGGTGTGTACGGCTTGGTGAAGAACCCCGGGGGTTGTTGCCTAAAGCCTCCTTGGTTTTGAGGTTGTTGGGGCTCCCTCCACTTGAAATTTGGGTGGTTTCTCCAACCGGGATTATATGTGTTTGAATATGGATCGTTCCTTGGTTGGTTGTGACCTTGAAACCCAATTGCATGGGCGCTTTCCCATCCACCATTTTCAATCAACTGTGGACACTTTTCAGAGACATGTCCTTGGATGGAACATACGCCACATACAATTGGTCCTTGCATCTTCATGCCCTCGGCCATCTGAGACACAAGAGAAGTAAGATTAGCCAATTGTGAATGAAGATCGGAAGTTGTACTTACCTCATGTACTTGGTGCCGTGGGGGTCCCCTTTGGCCTACTCCCTCATATTGTTGAGCGTTCAACGCTCGATTAGAGATCAAGATCTTGGCAGCCATGGGTGTTTTGTCCACCAATGCTCCCCCCGCCGAAGAATCAAGCATTTGACGTTCTAGAGGTAGGAGACCCTCGTAGAAATATTGCAAAAGCAACTCCTCCTTCATCTGATGCTGTGGACAAGAAGCAACAAGTGATTTAAATCGTTCATAATATGTAGGAAAAGACTCACCTTCTTCTTGCTGAATTCCGCTTATCTTTTTGCGTAGGAGGATGATGCGAGAAGTTGGAAAGAACTTCTCCAAGAACGCTCTCTTCATACTCTCCCAAGAAGTGACAGTGCCGGGAGCTAACTCGTATAACCAATCCTTGGCTTTATCCATCAAAGAGAATGGAAAAGCCTTCATCTTCAAGATACATCCGTCAACATTGACGGGAGTCATACTAGAGCAAACCACTTCAAATTCTTTCAAATGTTTGTTAGGATCTTCCATGGACAAGCCATGGTATTTAGGAATATGATGAAGCAAACTTGACTTTAATTCAAACTCGTCCGTCTTACCTTGGGCAGCCGTGGGGTATTGGATGCACAAGGGTGCGGCATTATCCAAACCTGAGGCGGAAAGCTCCTTGAGTGTACGGTTGTCCACCGCCATGCCTTGGACTTCTTCAAATATCCCTGCCGTGGCCTCCTCCTCTTCTTGTACGTTTTCTTCAAGGTCAGATTCAGAATTGGGTGGATGGTGTTCTTGCTGGTTTCTAGCTCTTCTCAATTTCCTCTCAAAGTCGTCGTCAAAATCCAAGATGTTCGCACGAATCGTTTGAGAGCTTCTAGTCATACACTAGTACCTAAGAAACAAGAAACAAAATTAGATCAGAAACTTAAACAAAATCAGAAACAAAAACAATCCAAGGGATTAGCAAATTTGCTAATCCCCGGCAACGGCGCCAAAAATTTGATGCGAAATATATTAAGCACACAAATTAAACCCTCTTTTGTCAAATTGTAGTAGAGATGTAAGTAGGGATCGTTCTAGACCGGGGATTAGGAGGGATTGCTAAACACTTGGAAACTGACTTAAAAACTCAAAAACAAAGTTTAAAACACTAAACTAGACTCAAAGAATGCAAAACTAAAGGTTAAAACGCTTAAACAAACCTAAAACTCAAAACAGCAACTAGAAGGCTCAAAACTGCCTAAAAACCACTTTCTGGGCAGTTTTGAGCACCTACACTAATTTGGACGAAATTTGATGAAAACTTGAATCAAAATACTTAGAAACACAAATCAAAATACTTTCTAACTAATCTAAGACTTCAAATGAGAGGGGGATTTGTTTTGGACGAAAATTTAACACAAAACAGAAACTTTAATTAGCACAGATTGTAAAAACGATTTTGGTGAAATAGATGGATAAAAGGCTAGTTAGGAGGTTCTTCTCCACACATGTCACACTTGCAAACAAAACGATTTTCAGTTGTTCTTCCAATAAATTATAAATACTCAACGCCCCAGATTAACCGTGAATTGCACTAATTAACCCTCAGTTTTTCCACAAGTTATTAAGTTGGATGATTGCATACGACAACCCAAAACATTCCCTACAAGTTCCCTACATGAATTGCATAATAGAGATACAAGCAAGAATCATTACGTTCTATGAAAAACATAAGCATTGACGAAGCATTTGTTACTATGAATTGCATGAAACTTATGCTAAGAATTCATTCAACGCGATCGTTTTCAAGCGATCTTCACTACTTGTGATTACAAGATTGTAACTATTAGGTGAAACTCCCTCATAATCTAGCATCATATTCATGCATGAAAACTAAGCGTGCACTCTCAATCAACATACACAAATAAATTATCAATCAAATAGATGAACGAATTGAATCCACAACTTATGAAATAACAACTGAATGTAATCGAATCAAATTGCAAGCATGTACATGGTTTCGAATTACCCCCCAACTATGGGGGTTTAGTTCCTCATACTCACAACATAAAGTTTATTGAATTGAAACATCGAAGACATAAGAAAGATTACACCTAAAACGCCCAAGAATTCCACTTTGAATTTCTGACTTCAAGCTCATCTTTCTTCTTCTCCTTGCTGTGGCAGAGAGGGTTTAGGGTGTTTTTGGATGTGATTTTGGTTTTAGAAGGGAGTTAGGATGGTATGGTGGTGCGGCAAGGGGTATGGGTGGTGTATGGAGGTGTAGAATGGTGTATGGAAGTGTAGAATGGTGGCTGGAGTTGTAGAATGGCTGCGGCACAGAGTGGGAAGTGGCTGGACGAATTTCTGAATTATGGAGAGGGTGATCTTCGGCCAAAGGATGTAAAACACATATATATAGGCACCTAAAACCCTAAAGAAATCAGGTTAGACAATGGGCTAGGGTTTAGGTGCGGCTAGGGTTAGAAAATCCACAAGGAATTAGGGTTTACAATCAGATTTTTGCATGGGAAAAGGCCTAGGGTGCGGCTTGGGCTTAGGAGAAATGGATTAGGGTTTAACATGGCAGAAATTGAATGATTAGGCCCTAGGATGCGGCATGGGCTTAGGGTTCACAAGGAATTAGGGTTTAAGTCATCTAAAAGCCCAAAGCCGAGAATAGAAACTCACGAAAATGGAAACCTCCAAGAATAGAAACTTCCAACTTTAGAAACTTTGGTTGCCAATTCCGATTTAGGAAAGATCAACCCAAAATGGAAACTTTTAGGCTTAGCTTTCCTACTTAAAGTAGGAAACCTCAAATCTCGAACTCTTCAATTTCATCCCAACCTTGTGTTCCAAGCATGTCCTTTTCATTCCAAGCTCACTTTTTGCTCCAAAAGCTCCAAATTGCATCATTTCATGTAATATGTCCTTTAAACCTGAAAACACATGAAAGTAGCTTAAAAGACTACTTTAACGAAGAAAACATAACGAAAATGCATAAGAACTAGCTAACTAAGGCGCATAAATATGCTCCTATCAGTCATCCAAGGCTATGAATTCGTTGATACATGCTTCGATTCCATTCAAAGATCTTTTGTCCATTAATCAATGAATTCCCTAATTATGCCCATTTGAGAAAAAATGATTCCAAAGAAGATCCTTCAGTTGTCAGATTACACAAGAATTATGATTTTTTGCTCTCAAAAAGCAAAACGAAAATGAATATTACAATTATAAACAATAGGAGGAGAAAATTGACGATGAAAATCCAAAATATGTAGTGGTATTCATTTACAGGGAAATGGGTTTCTTCTTTCATGTGTCTATGGAGATTGAAGAAACATGAAAATGGGTTTCTCTTTTGGATGGGAGGATGAATTTGGATTTTTTTTGGTGCCATTTATTTGATGGTAAGAATGTTGCTACTTTGATTGCACTATCTATCTAAACGCTCACACAATTTTTCTTTCTTCTTCTGCTTTTCTAATCAAAAGATTGAGGTTGCAGCTATTCAAATACAACGCAGGGAGAAAAATGCAGGACAAATTGAGATTGAACGCAGCAGACTTCGTGGTTTTAAAATCCAATGAAATCTTTGGAGGAAAGGTGGGATTGTTAATTTTGGGTTAACGGAGAGTTCGCATAAATGTTAGTTTTGGGCTTAAATCCTAACGGACTTCACCACGAGGGTTTAAATCCGATTTTTTTTCACCACTATCTTCCGATTACCCTCTCACCACGGGGACCATTAATCCAATTTAGCCAAAAAAAAAAAAAATCATAGTAGATAAGATATTAGGTTTCTATCTATGTCCCGGGTTTGAAACTCTTACCTTCCTCTAAATTAATGTAATAGTATCGAACTCTCTCCCGTTAATAAAAGTAAAATTTTATAAAATAATTATAAAAAAAAAAAGTATTTGCCCAATCGAGCTCTGCAGCTAATTGGCACGTCCACATCAACATTCAAGCAACTGAAGATGTAATTAGATCTTAATTACTCAGCCTGCAGACCACACAAACTTTGTAATTTTTAAAGTCAACAATAATACATAAATCAGATCAAGACCAAATTTGAGCAATATAATAAGATAGTGTTATTTACACACTTATTTTGATCTTCCACACACCTTTATTAATTTTTTACCATTAATCTTTTTTAATCAATTTAATCAGATGATCGCAATTAAAATAAGTATATAAAAAATAAAAATAAGTGTGAATAATATTTTCTTATAAATAATGCAAGCAATCAAACTACAAAACTTGCATTATCATTTATTATTCAATCACACACGACTATTTTATTTGATTGGAAACATGAGTTATGTTTTGTCAACATTTAATAGAGGGGTCATATTCTCAACTTGTATGCAACAATCAGCACACCAGTTGTGAAACCTAATTTCATTATAAAAAAAAACTTTGATATATAATTTTATCACAAGAGATGTTGAGTGAACGAGACGAGATCACACTATACATTACTCTGAGACTTCATACTGGAACCGACAGGAAGGAAAGAGAGACCGTTTTGGTAATTCCAATAAAAAGTAGGGGTAAACGTAAACATAATACGCACCAATTGCTGGGTAGCTAGCTATAGCTAGCTGGCAGCATCCATACATTACATGTATATACATATACAGTTGATGCCCTTTATTCTTCAATATCCCCTCTCTCTGTTTTCAGTTTTCACAAACTCCAACCAAAAAACAATGGAACCATTACTACGGAGCAAGTACACTAGCTTGTGTTTTCTCCTTCTTCTTCTTCTTCTTCTTCCTCTTGTTATTCCTTCGTTTTCAGGAATATCAGGTGTTGAAGCTTACAAGAATTATACAGTGGGTGACTCTTCCGGTTGGTATGAATCTGTGAACTATCAGAAATGGGTTGCCGCCAAGACATTCAGCTTGGGAGATTTTCTCAGTAAGCTTCCTTTCATTACTATCCATCAGTTTCTTTCATTTTTTGCTCCTTCGATCGATAATATTATGTTAATATCAATTGCGATCAGTCGCAAATTACGTTTTAACGCTATGTTGCGAGTTCGATCTCTATCGATTTCCCTTCTTCTTAGCAGTGGACTACTTAACCCATTAATGTTAACCTTTGGCAAAGAAAATTGCTATTATTAGTCCTTGAATTGTAATTATTTACAATTAATTCATATCCAAAAAGAAAAGAAAAATACTTGAAGTTAATCGAAAAGATTTTTTCATTTTGGTTTCCATGGATGTCGATTGTTAGCTAATTTCAAATTTCCAAACTGTTTACAATTGTTTTTTTCTCTTTTTCTAACACACATTGATAATTATAGAATGATTGTTATTAATGCTTCGAAAGTATATCATCATTCCCAAATTATGTTTATTCCGCATGTCTCTACAATTGATTATTAATAAAAAGACATTCCTGGATGCGTTAATCATTTCTTGAGTATCCTTGAGCTACTTCCTGGTTTAATTTGTCCAAATTTCGTGTTTGGAAATTAAAGAATTTGAGGTGTTGTACAGTAATATTCCTTCTTTTTTAATTTTTTTAAATATTCTGCTAATCTGTGTGTTAATAACAATAACTTAATTAAGCAGTAGTGTAATTCCCTCATCAAGTATGTAATCACGTTGCTTTTTCCCAGAACAGCATTGACGTTAGTGGAAAAGCTAAAGTTCAAAGAGAGAAACATTAAGAAAGATAGAAAGAAGAGCATAATATCCACAACAAACCCATAATGTCTAGTGTACTCCAATCAAGTGCACGGACTTTTCTGTCAAACCATGTGTACTTCACGTGTAGCCAAAGCTACCACCGCCGACGCTTGGCCCTTTCCCTACTGACTATCCAACTCATCACATGGAACATGCATTAGAATACAGCTACCATTTTCTTCTGTTTCTTTTCAATTCTTTTGATTATCCCCCAACGGGTCAAAACCTATTAATTTATTCTGTTTCCAATTTCCAATAAAGGATTGGAGTTGCATAAATTATTAGGATAATGTTAGAAGATTAAATTTTTAGATAAAATTTTAAAAATTAAATAACATGTAAATTGATACTTGAATTATTACTTAACTATTGATAACTGTGCTCATTTCTAACGATGACACATTATTTATTTTGTAAATTTTGTCTACAAATTTAATCTTCTTAACATTACCTAAATTATTATATTCGGGTGTGTATATATTTTTAAGGCTAATAATTCGGCTTGTCGGCAAGTAAAGACAGGACGTTTTATAGGTTGTGCAACTGGACAGCCTTATTATTTCTCCACTGCCATTGGTAATCTAGAGCTGACGCATGTACATAGGTATACTTATTTAAAACATTTAATTAGTCAGTGCCCTGCAACTGCTATATATGATGTATAATACCTGAAGAATATTATATTCTGGCAAATATGAAGACCAAGAACCAAAAACCTTTGATTGCTTTCGCTTGGGGAAATAATATGTATATGTATTAATTTTGTTGAAGTTTCTTTTATTTGAGTAACATTATAAATTATACTTCAGTCTAAACTAGTTTACGAAGAGGTTGTTTGAACTTGGTTTTGAAAAAGCGACGTATGCTTCTTTAGTTAACTTAGCTTCGTTCAGCTTTATATTTACTTACTGAAGAGTTGATTATAGATGTGATTGTTATGCAGTTTTTAATACGGACACCAACCACTCAGTTGTGCAAACATATAACTTGACGACATACAAGCTGTGCGATTACGACGATGCTCTAGAAAACGACACAATGCAATGGTCGGCAGCTGACCCGTCAAACACGGCAGTACGCGAGGTGTCAGTGGCAGTGCCTTTGGTAAAACAAGGGATGAACTACTTCTTTTCAGGGGATTATGATGGCGGCCAATGCAAGAACGGGCAGCACTTTAAGATCAGCGTCACTCACGGACAAGGGTTGCCAAAGAGTTTACAAAGCCCAACCACACCCACACAGGACCAGTCCCCAGGTCCAGCAACAGCAAGCAGTCCCGGCGGGTCCCCATCTCCAGGTGGTGACGGCAGTGATGATGGTTCTGTCCCGGATACACTTGTTCCTGCCAGTTTCGACCATCCCAAAGCGGATGACACTGCCACTGGCGATCATGATAAAGATTCATCTGGATCACTTTGTGTGAAGCACAATCACGGGATGCTATTTAGGGTTTTCATGTTGTTAGGGTTTCTCTACTGCTGCCTTTGGTGATTTGCTAGCTGATAATTTATTCCTAGTTTTTATATATCTTTGAGACTTTGAATATTCATTTTTACTTATCGGTTGATTTCCGCTGTGTGTGTACACTGTGTACTGTGCGTGCTTTCTTTTGTTTTTGGTTTATTTTTATTTTTATTGTACGTTAACAAGCTGAATATACTAGATCTGGAGCGTGTAAAAGTTAAAAAGAGTGTGACAACGATATTCTTTTAATAAAATATGAAGCAATGTTGGTTCCGTATTAACTTCGTGAGATATTCATTAGTACCCTACTATTGCTCTGTTAACACCCTGTTCATATCCACTTCGTTCTATCTGACGACGGTGGAAGGACTACTGATCTCAAGATCTTTCTCCCCCGAGAAGCCTCTCCCGTTATTACATTGTTAATTCTCTGTTATTTTGGGGAATTTCAAGTTTTGGTTCGTATCAAACGGAAACCAAATGGATTGGGATGATTCCGCTTCAGTTTAAATTTGAACCTAGTTATCTTGCTTTCGTACGTACTTGAAGCTGCAACTCGAACCCAACTTGAAGTTCAAACGGTGGAAAGGCAGAGAGAGAGATAAGAGTCTGACCGAGATCGAGTTCCATCATTTTATTTCTTTTGATTTTCTAGGTGGTTGTATAGAATTTGCACGAAAAGGAGAGCAAAGAAGAGAAAGAATTTGTGAATGCACCGCGAGGTCTTTGCTGTGCATTCATGTTTGATTATATATTTGTTGTGTTTCTAGGCATATATAATTGAATTAATTTAATTTTTATAAATAAATACACAAGGAAATAAATAAATAAACATATAATATCACTAGCAAAAATTACGGGTTGCCCTACCAAATTATGCTCAACGGAAGAATTTCGTCAGTTAACAAGTATTTATCCGACAGGTAATTCAGTTGATAGGGCGAAGTCGGTCAACATATTGGGTTGATTGTGTTCGTGGTGGGATTTCCCGTTGGGGATGTTTCCTGGCCAACGAGCACACAGCTCCCCTGGAGGTTCGGCGCCGGTTGAGGGCTGCTGTCGAGCTCTGTCGGGCAAGTCTCGTCAGGCAAGAACTCGTCGGGCAAGTCTCTTCGGGCAAGGCTGAAAGAGAAGGACAGCGTTAACTTTGAGAGGTGCCTTTGTGGGGCCTTAGGTGTAGGCCTTAAGGCTCACAATCAAGGTTAACATTGTAGTGCTCAGGCGTGCCACTGCCATCTTCAGCATGGCAGATGTCGAATGGATGTCAAGTTTTAGTTGTGAATATGCATATGCCCGAGGAACCGTGTTAGATATAACAGGCGCCTTTGTGAGGCCTTAGGTGTAGGCCTTGAGGCTTCCTGTCAAACTAAATCAGCACTTGAGCATATTATATTCGGTCTTTATGGTTGTCGGGGTCTGATAACTATTATATTTCTGATTATCCGAGTCTGCGAGGTAGAGCGAACCCAAATAGGTGCCTTTGTGGGGCCTTAGGTGTAGGCCTTGAGGCTTCCTATTAGAGTCCGTTCTTATACTCAAACCATTTAGACCATAGAATAGAATGATCCTACCTGGGCCCAATGGGTTGACGAATTAGAGCCTTCCTTCAAGCAGAAATGGATGAATAACGGAATTTATGAACTGATCATGCTTTCAAAGACTTCAGTTATCCCTAAGCCCGAATTAGTTACTTCTGCCCCCATTTTTTGGAATACGGGCGCAAATACTTTCGATTTCCGTATGGGCCCCATGTCTCCCACCATTCTTAATATGGCCCAGGTCTTCGGTTTAAGGCCATCGGGCAGGATAGTGGACGTTACTCAAGACTGGGTTCCGTCTTCTACCACCGGGAGCTCGAGTTCATCTACCTCCTTCCTTCCTCTGAGCTATAACTCCACCACTTTCAAGAGTTATGGGACCTCCTTTAAAGGATTCATTCCTTTTGTAAAGGCAAATTTTGGGGCAGGCTCCCCTCGGGCTGACAAAGATCAAGAGCATATGCATTTTCTTTTATACTGGCTCAACAAGCACATCTTCCCCAACAAATCTAAAGGAGTGAGGGTAGAATGGATCCCCTTGGTAGAGATTCTTCACAATTTTGATGATGTAGCCACAGGTCCATTCCTTCTTTCTCATCTCTATCACCTTCTTTTTGAAATGACTCGAGACGAGCCATTCGAGACCAACTTGAATAGACCCATCTGGATGATACAAATCTGGCTGCAATGGTATTTTCCAGAATTTCGAGCTGCTAATCTGGAGTTCCCAGAGGGTGTGGCTCCTGCCCGAATCCTGGCTGAAGCTTCCCCTGTAGACCATTCTACCTTTGCCTGCTTTTACTTTTTCAGAGTCTGCATGACTCGATCAGACTTGGAATGGGGTGCGTCAGTCTTGAGGAGATATCCTTGGTTCTCTGACCAAGCCTTCCAAGATGCCACTGGTGAGGATGCTACCCCCCTTGCAGGGAAAAATTTATCAGCTGCATTCAACCGAGAGACTTGGCCTGGGGGGTTTGGGGTAATAGATATGATCGAGGCTTGGAAGTATACCATCCTAACTTCTGCAGCAGGCAGTTAGGATTTAGGCAAGCCATACCTGCCCCCTTCTTTGACTCTGTCCATTGTGGCACCTCATTCCGGTTACAAACTCCATCTGAAGTGACATTCCGAGCCGCCCGACGCAGCCTGGATGTAATGAGTCAAACAGCCCGTCATTCCGTTGTTCTTAATTTTGAATGTACCTCGCTGTTTTCCTCTTGGTGGGAGGACAAATGGACTAAAAAGTATGGAGGAGATTTGAAGGTGAATCACGATCGCATCTTCAGCCAGCTTTCTCTTAAATCATATCCTGGCTCGGGCGAGCTTGCAAATTGGAAGGAGATGATTCAGGAGAAAAACCGGTCACTTCTGAGAGGTACTTCTCTTTCAACTCGATTTGGCTTCCCTTCTGAAGTCCTTCTATCCTTACTTTTGCTGAATTCTGCAGCTCCAGTGGATGTTGAATTGGAAGTCATTGAATCCGAAGATGACTCCGCTGATGCTGCAATTCTTCATGGTGCTGCCGTAGAGGCTGAGAGACAAGAAGCCGGGGAGGGAACGGACATCTCAGAATCCATTGGGGATTCAGGGGCTGAAGGAACACCCAAGGCAATCACTAAAGCCCTTAAGCGAAAGAAAGTGGTCATGGCTAAAGATCCCGACCCTGATTCTGCACCTCTTCCGACCACCACAAGACCCATTCTTACTCGAAAGAATAAGCGGGCAAGGATTACCATTCCTCCTAAATCAGGAGCCCCATCTGTTCCAGTTCCTGAGGCAGGCAGAAAGAAACAACAATCTTCAAGTGAGTTTCTTTTTTTCTACATCAAACTGCTACCTTTCTCCTTTATCTAATTGTTCCTCTTATCGATCAACACGACCTCAAGCATCTAAAAGGCCAATCCTTGCTTTTAAGGAGGAACCACTACGGGCTGCTATGCTTAAAAAGGCCGAAGAATTGCGAAACACCGCCCTTCGAGAACTTGAGGTATGGCTGATATTATTGTATACTTTCTTACTTTCATACAACCCTGAACTTGATTACTCTGATCAGGCTGCGAGAAATGAAATGCTCTCTTCGCCCGAGGCTTCTCCACGACCTGCCCGAGAGAAAAATCTTTCCCCCTCCCAGACCAATCCTGCTGAGGTTCTCCTATCTTTAACTCTCCAATTTTATGGATCTAATGGCTAAGGTCTTTTCTTTCTTCCTATTTGTTTTCCTAGGCTGGTGCATCTGCCTCTTTGCCTAGTCATGGACCCCCTCTGAGATCTATGACTTCTTCTACTGCTCTGGATGCGACCCCTTCCTCTCAATTTGATCCGTCCACATGAGTTATATTGCATTTCGTGGATGAGGATGATCCCTGGGTAAATTATTATTTCCTCATTGAAATTCTGCACATTGCTACCTAATTAACTCTTTTTATGTTTCCTGTAGCCATCTTCAGTATATGAGCCACCTCCCTCACTAGTGGTCTTGGATAAGGAACCCATAGTTCCTGAGATCCCTGTAGCTTCAGATGCAGCGATTTCGCAGGCGTTTGCTCGCCCGATAGTTGATGAACCTTCTTCTTCTCCTCAAGATCAGACTCAGGTACTGGAATATTTTCTTCTTGCTTCTTCCTCTGGTGACCCTTTTGTTGACAATTACTGCTTCCTTTGGATATATCCAGGATGCAGGCACAGGTTCAGGCGCAGCTCTTTCCCCTCCTGCTGGCGGTGAAGAACCTTCTCCCCAACCAAGAGTTAGTACATTCTCTGGTGAAACTCCGGGGCTGAGTCAGGTAAACTTCTTCTCTCCAGAACCTCTTTTGCTTCAATCTGTATTCAGATTATCTTGACCGAGTCTTTTGGTTTTTGTAGCAAGCTTCAAAAGAAACTTCCCCTCCTCTATTGGCTCGTAAATCAAAGCGCCCCCATCCTCATTCATCTTCTGGAGGTATTGGTACTTCCCCCTCTGGAGTTGAGCAGACTAAACAGGCAGAGATTGCCCCCTCAATAGGCATTGTCTCATCGGAGGGAACTATCACGCCGGACCCTCCTCCTTTCCCATCCTCTGATCCTGCCAAGCTGCCCAAACTCTTTGAAGCACTTGGGCGACTTGAGACACGGTTGAAATCTTCAACGCAGCCTTCAGCAACCTCCATGTCTTCGGAGCAACAGCAAATCTTTCAGGAATGGGCAAAGAAAGAATTTACCGCGTCATTTAGTCTCAAGGCTCTTTGTGATCTTGAGAAGGTCATAACTGAATTTTTCAAAACCGGTCGTTTGTCCAAGCCTCAGCACGATTCTTTCCTCTCTTTCTTCGAGAACCTGAGGGCTCTGAGGGAACAATACCAGAGAGCGGATAGACAGGCTAACCGGGCAAAATGCTTTATGGAAAAGGAATCAAACTCTTCTACTCAAGTCAACCGACTAATGGGAGAAAACATGCAGACTAAAGAAAGGGTTAAAGTGATTTCTTCTAAAATCCAGCAGCTGGAAGAGCAACTGGTTGCCCTTAAGGAAGAACAAGCCACTCTTCTGGACACCCTTGAACACCAAATCGAAGGGGTAGAGAAAGCAACTTCGGAGTTAGAGCAAGCCAAGTCCCAACTTGTAAACCACCATACTGTCTTGGCCGAACCCAATAGGATTTTTACCATCATGCGAACATATCATTCCAGAATAATCACTCTTTGTGAAGATGTAAAGTTTTTAGCATAGAATGATTTGTAACTCCTTTTTGTATTAGAATGAACATGTAATTTGCTTCTTGCTTTACCATATCTGAATTGACTTTGGGCAACTCTTTGCCCCCTCTGTCTACGCACTTTTCTCCTCCCTCTTCCCTATTGACAACCTTATAATCTGCCCCTGGTCCTCCGGTCTCCTCGTGGCACCTCTATTCAGCCAATACCCCTGGTTCTTTAAAAATGAGGTTGATCATATTGATAGGAGCCTCCGGAAAAGGGTTAGTGTCCACCATCATACTGGCTTGGGGTGAGTCAAGCAACATCTTCCCCTTCACTATAAGATCTTGTACCCAATCTCTAAACTGGACACAATTAACTATAGAATGGTTGAAGGTATAATGCAGCTTGCAATACTTTTTCCCCCTGAGTTCCTCGGGCTTGGGCATCTTTTTGGCAGTGTCGGGAAAAATTACTTTCGCCCGCACCAACTCTTCATAGATCTCCGGTGCCTTGGTTAAATCAAACGAATAGCTCTGATACTTTGGGGGTTTTATGGGGACGAAACCACCATCATTCATTACGATCTTCTGATCCTTGAAAGGTTGGACTAATCCTTTGATCGTCAATGGTTTGAAGGGTGTGGTCATCTCAGCAGCACATACATCTATATTTTCTTCCTCATGACCATCCTCGTGTTCGGGTCTGGTTTCTCCCACCTCCACATGGTGAATAGTAGCCTTGCTTTTGTAGAAATGAGGGACTTTGGAAGTGTGCTTCACTTGCTGTTCCTCTTGCAACAACCTCTCGTACTTCGTGGCAGCAATCACAAGTTCTTGTAGCTCATTAAACTGTGTATCATAAAATCTTTTTCTCAAAGGTAATTTTAAAGCCCTTTGAGCAATGGATATGAGCTGTGCTTGATTGACAGGGAATTGGCATCTCATCCTTGTTCTCCTGAGCCTCATCATGAAGTCTTCTGTGGACTCATGATCGTATTGTTTTACCTCCACTAGATCATTGATGGTCAATTCTGGTTATATTATGTAGAACTGTTCATGGAAAGCCATCTCCATCTGCCCCCAGTTGGCAATAGAGTTGGGGGGTAATAGAGAATACCATTGAGACGCCAATCCTGCCAATGAATTTCCAAACAACCTCAATTTGTAGTTTGGATTGTCCTCATACGCCACACAGTGATTGGAGAATTTGAAAATATGGTCTCTGGAGGACACACTGCTGTCTTCACCTGTGAAGGTAGGGAATGCGGGCATCTTGAAGTTAGAAGGGAATGGATTTAGCTCATCGATATATTCAGGATACGACTTCTGGTAAGTAATCCTGAATACTGGGCGAGCCCGCGGTTGGGCGTTTTGAGTCACCGTTCTTCTTAACTCAGCCAATTCCTCCCTTAGTTGCTGAGTGGCTAAATTATCATTATGACCGAGGATAGCTGATCTAATCTTCGGGCTCCGGTCATTGCCCGCATTTGCTTCTCTCCTTGGTTCAGGCTTCCTCCAGTTAGATCCTCCACCTTTATTGACCATCGGGGGTGGTCTATAGGGTGGAGGTTTATCTGACGCAGTAGTGGTAGTAGTAGTGGTAGTCTCCTTTCCACTAGTTTCTCCCATCATACCTGGCATTCCGTACCTCATCCTTTCTTGTTCGTTCTGCCCCTTATTATTAAATGATAATAATGGGAAACTGGGAAACTCTTTCTCCGGAAACGGCTCCATCACTGGTTGACTTCCTTCAGGAATTACCTTTTTCTTTCCCCTATCTCCTGCTTCTTCTAGTAGTGGGAATAAGGGAATGATTGGCTCATTTCTTGTGATAACCTGGCTCATTCCACTTCCTTGAGCACCCTTTGGAGTAGAGAACTCCAAATCAAGCCTTCTCTGTAGATTCCCTGTGAGCATACAGAGTCTGCTTACTTCTCCCTTTGTTTCCAGGGAGATTCTTTCCATGCTCTTTAACATTTGGATCATTGTAACTTGTAGCTCTTCATTGCTTCCCTTTTCTTGTGATCTTTCAGATGCAGTCGGGCTATCTGGAACCACCTGTCCGGATGAGGAAAAAGGATTTTCTGATTGTTCTGCCATTTGGAGAAGACCTTCCTTTGGATTCCTTTTACCAAGCTTATGGTTCTTCCTTTTGGACATGCAAGATCTGGAAGTTTAGATCCTACCGGGCGTGCCAAAACTATGTTCGTGGTGGGATTTCCCGTAGGGGATGTTTCCTGGCCAACGAGCACACAGCTCCCCTGGAGGTTCGGCACCGGTTGAGGGCTGCTGTCAGGCTTCTGCTTTCCTGTTGGGCTCTGTCGGGCAAGAACTCGTCGGGCAAGTCTCTTCGGGCAAGGCTGAAAGAGAAGGACAGCGTTAACTTTGAGAGGTGCCTTTGTGGGGCCTTAGGTGTAGGCCTTAAGGCTCACAATCAAGGTTAACATTGTAGTGCTCAGGCGTGCCACTGCCATCTTCAGCATGGCAGATGTCGAATGGATGTCAAGTTTTAGTTGTGAATATGCATATGCCCGAAGAACCGTGTTAGATATAACAGGCGCCTTTGTGAGGCCTTAGGTGTAGGCCTTGAGGCTTCCTGTCAAACTAAATCAACACTTGAGCATATTATATTCGGTCTTTATGGTTGTCGGGGTCTGATAACTATTATATTTTTGATTATCCGAGTCTGCGAGGTAGAGCGAACCCAAATAAGTGCCTTTGTGGGGCCTTAGGTGTAGGTCTTGAGGCTTCCTATTAGAGTCCGTTCTTATACTCAAACCATTTAGACCACAGAATAGAATGAATCCAGATAAGTGCCTTTGTGGGGCCTCAGGTGTAGGCCTTGAGGCTTCCTATCAGAATCCATTCCATACTTAAACGTTCTATGATAATCATGATATAATAGAAATAAAACCAAGAGGTAGGTCGATTACTTGCGCCCCAAGTAACTTCGGACTTCTCGTTTATCAAGGATTGTCGTGGATGGGTTAAGTCCACATAAAGTTCTTTTTTATGCCTTGAGGCCAAGGACTTTTAAACTAATCAGATTTACATGCTTGCGGGCTTAGGACTTGGATCTGATTTAAACACTGAAGATATATTTAAATCGGATCCAAGTACTGAGAAAGCTTTGTCATCGTGATTTTGCTAGAAACAACTTGCATATAACTAGAAATATACAACATATTGAAGGATTTATTTTGAAAAACATGTTCATTTGAGCAACATCATATAGCATGCAATTAACAATTAAAAGGCGGAATCATGCTTGCATGCACTCAAAAACAAAACATTACCATGAAATTCAAAGCCTAGTAGTTTGGTGAACCAATAATCAACTCAAAAACAAAGTGAGTTGAAATTAATACCTTTGTAGATTCCTCTTTGCATAAGCAAAGGCTAATCACCCAAAGAGATAGGGCTTTCATTCCTTGCTTCTTAGATCCATGGATTTGGATGGAAGAATAGGTTCTCCAAGTTCCCAAAATTGAGAACCTCTAAGTCTCTTCACCAAGGTTAGATTGTAGAAGAAATGAGTGACCTTGGAGTAGTAGGATTGCTAGATGTACCCTCCAAGGTGTTAGCTTCTTTAGAGAGAAAATGGAGAGACAATTCTCACCCATTTTCACCCAAAATAAACCCTTAATCACATTTTTGAATATTTTGTTATAAAGTCATTTATATAGTCACTTCTTTAAGTGACCTAAATAACCAAACAACCCTAATTCATCTTCATGGCCGGCCTACCTTGGGATTTTTGGGCTTTTGGGCCTTTGTGAATCTTTATTCATTAAGTTGTCATACAACTTAAGTCAATGGGCTTGACGTTCGAAGCCCATTGGGCCTTAAGGTCCAAAACTATCCCGAGGTCTTTAACGAACTTATTCGTTTGATTAATTAACATATTAATTAATCCTTGCCATAAATTAAATGATTAAACCATTTAATCATTCTTACTCATTTCCGTTTAATCTCCAATCTCTACCTTTTACGGTGTGCGATCCATTAGGTTCCTTTTAGCTAGGCAATGGGCGATTAAAACAATTTTACATCGATTGTGAATTGAAACAATTTTCAATTCTCCCTTTAGTGGTTATACACGTATAGGGCTTCCACAAACCATGGTTGACGCCTAGCAGCATGTCATGGTTACCCAAGCTAATCAGAAGAGGTTAGAGAACCTATTCAGTTCGGGATTACAAATGCAATACGGTCCTTCTCTAATCTAATACTCTTGACCACATTGTTTGGTATGATAGTTTATTTATTCATGTCTACTATCCAATGTGATTCATTTGCTTATATGATTTCCTTGAATATGATTTGGAACGCATTCCCCAATCTCATTCATACTCTGGCCAGAGATTCCAAATCATATCATAGAGTATTCTCCCTCAACTGTTTGAAGGTTAGAGATCCCTTGTTGCGCATTTACTTGTCTCCATATCTAAGTGGCTTAACCCCAACGATGCCGTGACACCCCTAGGGGGTGAATTAGACATAATCAAAGATTAAGGACTTAACCACAAGACAACTGTGATGCCTCAGGTCAAAGGACTACTTTGCATTATCCCAACCATGAGTTCTCATGTGACATGGAATATAAGAACTCTTCGTTGATCACGTTCAGTGAACTCATTCTCTTATTGAGCACCTACGTACTTGTCTTGATGTCACACACACCAATGACTCGAGACTAGTCACTCTCCCTGAGAGAAGACACAGTACGTACTGATCTTAACGGACTGTCAATGCCCAATTGGTAATCCTATGATCAGGAACATTTAGGAAGTGTCTACGAAAGAATGGTCTCATTAATCTAACTTCATTAGATTGCATTCTCCCAATCACATATTCCTTGGACTTTATCGTTTAAGCATATAACATTTATATGAGACGGCTCAAACAATAATCTTTGCCCTTTATATGTTAAACTAGATTAGTTTAACATTTGAAATGTCCGTAAAGTATCATCATATGATTGGTTTTAGGGCACATTTCCAACACATATTGCTAGACTTTAAAGAAAGAGAAGACAAAGACAGAACAAAGCAGGTCGGGCAAGATTAAACCTTATCAATTAAGGCCGATCGTCTTGCAGGTCCCTATCTTTGTAGTTCTGTCAAGGGTCTGAAAGCTTAGAGGGGGAGAAGGGAAGGGAGAATACAAAAGGTGAATCGATACTACGACAAGTTTGAACAAGGTAGCAGAGCTATTACAAAGGTTAGGAGAAAAGACTATCCCGCGGGGGATGAAGGCTTGAGCTGACTACAGCTTTGTTTTGAAAGGCAAATCTGGCTTTTTGAGCAGAGTTTGTGCTTTTGTTTGTTTGATTGAGTGTCCTTATCTTTGTCTTCTCTTCCTCCTTTTATAGACGACTTGGTTTGGCTCCTGTAGCAACAGCTTTGCCCGAATGAGGTCTGAGAGTGATGACTCATCAGTTTTATTACATGTAATGCCCCCATAAAGTACTTTATGGGCTGTGCAGTCTGATCAGTCTACACCACTTGGTCCTTGGGTAGGTAGGCAAGTGGCCTTTGTGAATTGTATCAAGTCAGAAAAGGCCCTTTCCTGCTTTCCCAAGTTTCGGCCGGGCTTTGATCTTCTATTCCTCCAGGCCTCCTTTTGGGCCGACTCCATCCTTGGGCCAAAAATCAAGTTTTAATCCAAACAGATTGAATATGTTTACGTGGGCTCATGCTCAAATTAAATTAATAATAGAATGGAAATGTAGTGGTTGGGGCAACAATATCATACAAGATACTTAACTAAAAATGAAATATTGTACGGCAATTAAAAATTATACATATAGTTAGAAATCATTATATTACTTATTATTTATTACTATATTGATTGCAACAAAATATTTCTTTCATAATTTGATTTCGAGTTACCTGCTTCTATTTTTGTGTCCTTTCTTCTCCTTGCTTCCAATGTTCTAAAAATCGGCCTAAATGGCCACCTAGGCGCTGGGCAGTGGCCAACCATCGGGATTAATGCAAAATTGGGATAGAAATTAGGCGGGCGCCGAGGCGGCCTGAGCAGCCCTTAGGCGGCCTAGGCGGGTGATTGGGTGGCCTAGCGGTCTGGGAATTTCAAATTTTTATGTGTTCGAACTTGAGAAATGATGAATGCTTCTGGTCTGTGTTATAGTTTTTCTGGAGTTCATGCATTTGGCCCGTGTTCTTGCGAAGAGGAAGAAGATGAGAGAAAATTAGTTTCTCTCTCTTCCTTCCACACCCACGTGATCACTTTTAAACTATTTATTTATTTTTTATTTTTTTTGTTTTTGTCCATTCAAGTTTGGACAGCTAGCATCTTGAATTTTCTTAAAGTAAAAGGGCTATCAGTCCATTCAATTGCTATTAATTTTTTTTCTCATTAAAAAACATAGATTGTCAAGCTATCAGTTCATAGCATCAAGTGCTATTGATTTTTTGGACTTGTTAGATACGCATTTTACTATTCTTTTACTATCTTATTCAGGGATTTCATACAAGTAGAATTTTTTGTAAGTGTTAGTATACACTTATTTACAAGATATACAAGAAATTTATCTAAATCCGTCTAGGCTGCCTAGGCACCTGCCTAAACCCCACCTTGCTGCCTAGGCGCTAGACACCAGCCCGCCGCCTGACTAGCGCCTAGCGTTTTTTAGAACCTTGCTTGCTTTGGGTTGGAAAAATAAAGAATTGAGTGAATAAAAAACCAAAGGGTAAAGATGTCCGAGTAACAATTATTTTGGATGAACATAGTTCGTAGGTTAAGAAAAACGTTGTCGAGTCAACTTTTGGCGCGAAGAGGGGAATATTTAACCAACAAATTAGCTGATCGTCGGTCAGGTAAAGTTTACATGATAGAGAGGTTCGTCGGGTAGGTCTACTATCGGTGGTCAAAAGTCTACTAATGATGTGTAATAACCATCCACTGCCATGAAATTTGCTCGACGTTTAGTGAAGAATTGTCAGACAGAGGCGTTCGTCGAGTAAACCTTTAGTCATCAATTTATAAGTCTATGCCTTCCTCCTCCTTTTTCTCCTTTATACCTTGATTTTCCTCTTTCTACTCCGTGCCTTCCTATTCGTCTTTCTCCCTTCTCCCATTCTTCTTTGGTTCAAGACCCACTGCACCTACTACCCAAACCGTAAAGTGTAAGAACATGGTGAGTGAAGGAAATTTTGTGAAAAACATGTTCATTTAAGCAACATCTATAACATGCAATTAACAAATTAAAGGCGGAATCATGCCTGTATGCACTTAAAAACAAAACATTAACCATGAAATTCAAAGCCTAGTAGTTAGGTGAACCAAGACTCAACTCAAAATTAAGTGAGTTGAGAAATTTATACCTTTGTAGATTCCTCTTTGCAAAAGCAAAGGATAATCACCCAAGAGATAGGGCCTTCATTCCTTGCTTCTTAGATCCATGGATTTGGATGGAAGAATAGGTTTCTCCAAGTTCCCAAAATTGAGAACCTCTAAGTCTCCACACCAAGGTAAGATGTGAAGAAGAGATGAGTGACCTTGGAGGAGAAAGATTACTAGCTAATCCCTCCAAGGGTGGCCGGCCTCTTTAGAGAGAAAGGAGAGCTTTGTGTTCTCTCTTTTCTTAAAAAAAAACCCTTAATGAATTTTGGCTATAAAGTCATATTTATACCTACATTCATTTGAGTGGCAAACTTGTAATTAAGTCCAAAACCCACTCCTTTAACTAAATGGCCGGCCATAGGGTTTCATTGGGCTTTTAAGGCCTTTGTGAATTATTTGTCATTAAGTTGTCATACAACTTAAGTCAATGGGCTTGACGTTCGAAGCCCATTGGGCCTTGAGGCCCAAAACTAACCCGTGGTCTTTTAACGAACTTGATTTGTTTGATTAATTAACATATTAATTAATCCTTGCCATAAATAATTAAACCATTTAATTATTCTTACTCATCTCCATTGTTTCTTCAATCTCTGCCTTACATGGTGTACGATCCATTAGGTTCCTTTTAGCGAGGCAGTGGGCGATTAGAACACTTTCAAATCGATTGTGAATTGAAACTTACTTTCAATTCTCCCTTTAGTGATTATACACGTTTAGGGCTTCCACAAACCATGAGTGACACCTAGCGGTATGTCATGGTTACCCAAGCTAATAAGAAGAGGTGGAGAACCTATTCAGTTTAGGATTACAATGCAATACGGTCTTTCTCTAATACAATACTCTTGACCACATTGTTTGGTTTGATAGTTTAATCATGTCTACTATCCAATGTGATTCATTTACTTATATGATTACCTTGAATGTGATTTGGAATGACTTCCTAAATCTCATTCATACTCTGGCCAGAGATTCTTAATCATATCATAGAGTATTCTCCCTCAAACAGTTTGAAGGTTAGAGATCCATTGTTGCGCATTCACTCGCCTCCATGGCTAAGTGGCTTAACCCCAACTATGCCGTGGACACCCTCCTGATGGAGTGACTTTGACATAATCAAAGATCAAGGACTTAACCACAAGACAACTATGATGCCTCAGGTCAAAGAACTACTTTGCATTATCCCAACCATGAGTTCTCATGTGACATGAGTATGAGAACTCCTCGTTGATCGTGTTCAGTGGACTCATTCATTATTGAGCACCTACATGCTTGTCTTGGTGTCAATCACACCAATGACTCGAGACTAGTCACTCTCACTAAGAGAAGACATAGCATGTACTGATCTTAACGGACTGTCAATGCCCAATTGGCAATCCTATGATCAGGAACGTTTAGGATATGTATACGAAAGAGAATGGTCTCAGTAATCTAACTTGTTTAAATCACATTCTCCTAATTACATATTCCTTGGACTTATCGTTTAAGCATATAACATTTATATGAGACGGCTTAAACAATAATCTTTGCCCTTGATATTAAACTAGATTAGTTTAATATGTGAAATGTCCGTAAAGTATCATCATATGATTGGTTTTAGGGCACATTTCCAACAGTAAGGATACCACTATAAGGTCGAAGAAGGTGGTGAACATAAGTTGCTTGGATTTCTTGCATGTGGAAGAACATGGAGAGGATACTACTCTAATGGACAAAAAGCCCTAAATCATAAGGCTCGGTTGTTTAAGAAAAAAGGCTCAGCCCTGTTTGTAATGCTCATGCGGAATTGGTTTTAAAAGTATTTCCTAGTGAGTTCACAGCCGAGATTTTATTTTAAATGTTTTGTAATTCCTAACAAATGCATTAGGTATTACAAAATTAGATTTGTCTTGTATCACAACATTGGCCAGTATCATATAATTGTTTTTTAAAATTTCTCAATATTTTGTAAAGGATTCTAGTTTTTGTTCACAAAAATTTGCATTTTACTTAATGAAAGTGTAGAAAAAAGACTAAGTGTTTTGGAATCCATGATATAGAAGAGGAAACAAATTCTACAAAACTGGTTTTGCACGATCCAATTCTACTCGTATTATGGTATCCAATTCGATAGGAATAAGGAATATCATAACATAATAATGGTAGAAATTGAATCACTTCATGTTTTAATATTCTATAAAAAGTTTCGTAAGTGTATGTAGAATTTATTAATTTCTTTCCAAAGTATTGTATCTATTTTTGACACACCCCGTCCCCAAGGAGGGCATGCTGGCAGTCACGTGAGAGTGATGTAACTATTTACACAGTTCAGAAGCTTTAAAGATACAATTATTAAGATGTAACACCTGATGGTGAATCCTACTTTTGTGAATTCTGTCAGAACACTGTTGGATTCCTCGTGGCCACCAAAGCTCTGCTATCTTGAACCTGAAGGGGCGCAAAACAAAGTTGAGTGGGTCAGTAAAACAAAGTTTTTCGAAAATCATCTCATTATCAAAACGCTAACCTCTCGCTGTAAAACCCGTATACTTTCCCAGAAAAATAGTATATATATAACCATATATAACAGTAAATAATCCAAATCACAAGTCTTTAACACTTTTCAAGAAATATGCCATGCTCTGCTTCAAAACATGATAAGGATGCATCAATATAACAGGTGAAATAAGGAATCAACCGGAGACCCTGTAGCTGTCCTGTACGGTTAATTCTATAGCTTAATATCCAATCCAACCGAAGTCACCACTGTGATCTGTACGGCACTACTCTGCACATAAATCGGAACTACCTGAAGTAGTCTGTACGACAAGAATGGTGTAAGAATACGCTCTAGTGCTTCGCTCATCAACAGCTGTATAATAATCTAAAGTCACCTACAAGTCGGAACCACCTCTAATGGTCTATACGACATGTCAGAACCACCTCTAATGGTCTGTTCGACATGTCGGAACCACCTCTAATGGTCTGTTCGACATGCACCTACTTGGATCCAAGGTGAGCGTGTGGTGCGGGGTGAATAATATAAGCACTAACACCAAGGGTGCAGGTTATGAGCTCTCAACACAATTCACATCATCAATAAAAACATATGAACATAAAACTCACCTGATACTCACCTGTGCATCCACAGCACCATTTCACATATATGCATCAAATACTAACTCATATATTTCATATAATATGCATGCACGACATTTTAAAACATAATTTCATTTATATTCAATTTATGGGAAAAATCAGTAGTATATAGGTATAAACAGAAAGAACTGCCCACTCATCTGGAGTTTGCCCTACAACTCCCTAGCATAACACATCAAGACGTCATGACGATCGGCGCCTAGAACAATCATCAAATCAAACCTCAGAAATCAGATCGATAGAATATATAACTTATATAAAACACGTCACTACGTAGTTCGATCCGGAAGAACTGCAACTCAGATTTCCAATCCATAACTTCCAGAGGTCCACAATATATCTCTAGAACAACATCTTAAAATTTCCTTACCATCCAACGGTCGGATCTCCGTCAATTGTCAAAACCAAGTGATGGTTAACATTCTACTTACAACTCCAATTCCGGAAGATCCGTAAATCGGATTCCCAATCCGTAAGTTCCTATAATCCTAAAAAATTACGTATTACAATGTATCAAAGTTTGGTGATGATCCAACGGTCGGATCGTCAATTCACATTTTCACCTAACCATGAATCGTAATGAACTTAGGTTCAATTACTCAATTTACGTCAATCAATTACCAAAACTGAACCTAGAACATTAAACACATGCTAAGAATGACATTGGCGGGCCACTGGCCACACACCGCCGCACGGGTCGCCCCGGCTCGCCGGAAAATCCAACTATTTCCAAAAATTACCAAAATTTATAGAAATGAAGATCTCAATGAGTAGAGTAAACTTTATACTTGTGGCCAAGGCCAATTTGGCCTGGAAAGGCTCCAATTCCATCAAACCCGTGAAGAACCCTAGAAATGGGTGAGTTCCAATTCGTCCTTAAATCAATTCCGCCGTCCCAACCAATGCTTGGGCTTTGTTCTAGGCCTCAAGAGGATGCTATGGGTGGTAACAATTGGAAGGAATTGCTTCGGGATTGGGTGATTCGAAGCCAAAGCCACTGCACCCCCTTCTTGCGATTTTCTCCATTTCCAAAGCCAAATCTCTCAAATTTTGAGATGGAATGGATAGAGGAAGGCTCCTACAGTGTTTCCCATTAGGTTTCTTGAAGCAATTCACAGGAAAAACTAGTGAAAATCATCGAAAATAGGCATGGGTGCTGACCGGGTCAAGAACGGGCCAAGGGGATCCGGCTGATCCCCCGCGGCACTCTCTCCCTCATTTCCTCCTTTCCTATGTTTCGATTGGTCGGGCTTCTCTCTCTCTTCTCTCTATTCGCTTAGCTCTCTCTCCTTTCTCTCCCGGAGCTCCTGCTCTTCCTCTGGTTGGGCAGTTATGCCCAATCTCTTCTTCTTCTTTTTCTTCACCAGTCACGCACACACACACACACACACACACACAAAGCCTTCCTTCATCTTTTTACTTTTATTTTCTTTCCCTTACATCCAAGCCATCCATTTCAGATTTCCATTAATCTGAGCCATCCAAATGGCACACCAAAATTTTTATAATAAAATTCATAAAATGCCCAAACTTTAAACTTTAAAATCTTTTTCGTTATAACTCCAAATCACGAACCATCTGCGCCCACGCTTCCGTAGCGATGAGTACTACGAGGATATGTCAAGAAAACAAATCTTAGATGGCATGACACAATGATTAACCTCTAATAATGCGCGTGCCTCAAAGGGCATTTTTGTAAAATCCTTTATTAAACTTTAAAAACTCTTAAAATTAGGGATGGGCTGTCACAATTTTTGCAATGGACTTTCGTCAGTTAAATCGTCAGTTAAACCTATAGGCATGGTCAAAAGTCCAAATTTCAAAGTGTCACAAATATCCAAAGGGTCTTGAAAATCTACTGTCACGATGGTTTCCCAACGAACCTTTGTCGGTTAGGTCATCTGCGGTCAAGAAAAGCTGCAATTCTAATTTTCAAGTGTCATATAAATCCAAACACATGTGTTAGGAATCCACTAACACAACTATTTCAAAGTGTCACAGATATCCAGTCATGGGCCTTGGAAATCTACTAACACATTGATTGCTTGGCGAACCTCCTTCGGGTAAACCTTTTTTGGTCAAAAAGTCCAATTCATGTTTTCAGAGTTTCATAGATATGCAGTTATGGGTCTTGGGAATGTACTAACACATTGATTGCCCGACGAACCTCTGTCGAGTAAACCCTTATTGGTCAAAAGTCGAATTCCTATTTTCAAAGTGTCACATATATCATCTTATGAGGGGGTGAGCTAATCATCAAAATATTGATCAACATGAGACTTCTCTCAACCCAGTTGCTTCGACCCGAAGTAGGAGAATTGGAGGAAGACACCTCCTTACAGAAGAAGTGGAAAGATCGAAAGCTGTCTTTCGCAACTGTCGAGATTTCCTAAAGCAACGTCGAGACAATCCCATCCATGTAAGCTCGAAGATCAATGACCCAAAGGTCTCTGAAAGACTCGGTCCCCTCCCATGTCCTAGGCCGGCTACCAATTTGGGGAAGGGGCAACAAGTCCTAGAGAAACACGAAGGTATAGGGGACTCAGAGATGTTCCGACAAACATACCTTGGAAGTCAGTACGGCAAGTCCAGGGAAAAATCACATGCTCTTGATCAAACCTTCATACTTCCAAGAAGAGATGGAGATTTACGAAAGAAAGCTCCAGTGGTACATGACTCCACTCAGGACCCTCTTGTGCTACAACTTCTTAAGGCAGTAAACAATTTAAAGGCCGAACGATAAGCTGAGATACCTGATTGGAACTAACCTAGGCCTGGCCCTCTTATAAGGAGGATCTTCGACACCCCCTTCAAGCAAAGACAAAGCAGAAGCTTGGCTTGCAACTCTATACTGGAAAGGAGGACCCGATTGAACACCTTAACCTTTTTGAGTCTACCATGGCAGACCGGATGCACACCGACGAAAAGCGATGTCTTTTTTTCCCCTCTACCCTCTCTGGTGGAGCTCTAAACCGGTATTGTCATCTTACACCTGAGACGGTATACTCATTTGAGGAATTGAGGAAACTTTTTGTTTCTCAACATATTTTCCAGACCGATCGCTTGCACTCTATGGATGACTTGTACAGTATTCACCAGAAGCTAGACGAGTCATTATGTATGTATGCTGGCCGCTTCAGCCATGAGTATTCCCGTTGTGCCAAGGTAGATGACACGACTGCCCTCAAAGCCTTCACGGCAGGCCTACGTGACTGTTTCTTCAAGTACATGATCAATGCCAACACTTGGAAAACTTACTCTGAGGTGATGGTACAGGCTTACAACCATGCCTCCGCCGAGGGAAAGACATATCAAGGGAAACCCCCTACAACCACCCCTTATCAGCAAGTAGGGAGTGGAAGCTAGATCCAACCAAATGAGAAAACCTCGAACTTCCAAACGGCAAAGGTGCCTCCCCTTGCCTTACTTAATACTTTGCCAAGTCAACATACATATCAATCTCAGGGCAAAAAGAAAGATTTCCATCCTCACCAGTCTCATTTTAGTAAAAGGAGTAAGGGACACTACCGCGATAACCAAGGGTATCGCCATGATAATCCCCGACCCCAGGCAGTCAACACAGTGGGTTAAGCACGTGTCGAGACAGCCTCTACCCCGAGGTATGAGGCATACACACCTTGAAACGCCACATACGTGGCCATTTACCCCAGCATAACACAGTTGATACCGAAGCCAAAGCCGAGGCACCCGGATTACAAGCCTACGAAGAACACGGGCACGTTTTGCTACTACCACGAGCATAACGACCATGATGGCGAGAAGTGTATCACCCTTTGTGATCATATTGAAGCTTTGGCACGTGAAGGAAAAATTGATCAATTCCTCCTTCACCCTTCAAGGGGTAACCGTAACCAACGCCAGGTGAATGTGATATATTCCATAAGTGGTGGCACACCCATATCTAAATCTTCCAACGGGGCCATGAAAAATAGTGAACGAGCTTTAAGGTCTGGCCACCAAGTGTTTCACATGGAAGACATCAGGGGAGGTAAGTATCAAAAACCTAACTGGGATCCAATATGTTTCTACCCTGAGGAAGAAAGAGGTATCATCTACCCTCACAACGACCCACTGATCGTGGAAGCTCACATAGCCAACTTTGAAGTACGACAAATCCTAGTAGACACGAGGGCTTTGGTCAATATCATGTTTGCTGAAGCTTTCAGGGCATTTAATGTAGCTGAACACTTGTTCGATCGCTCAATTTCCCCTCTGATAAGCTTCTCCGGTGATATCGTGCAACCTTTGGGGAGCATACACTTACCTTTCACCATTGGTATAGGCCTTTACACAGCTACCATTACCACTAACTTCCTGGTGGTTGATTGCCCAATGGCAAACAATGTCATCTTCGGATGCACAGACATCATTGAAGCCCATGGTATCCACACATATGTTATTGATGAAATTTCCAACCCTCTATGGCAATGGTTACATCAAAGGAGATCAACTTAGTGCACGATCATGTTATAACACTTCGGTCAAGCAACAACACTTGCCTGTGCCCAAGGAAACCCTTTCTATACATGACCAAGTCATAAAGACCAGCCCAGACAAAGCTAACTTGGATCTTCACGGTGGCAACAGTTAACCCGACGATCCCCGAGATGACTCTTTCACCCAGCAAGCACAACTCGCTGAAGAGTTGGAGAAAGTCTCTATCTCAAAAGATTATTCGGATCGCATGGTGAAGATTGGCACCACCTTGTCACCACCCATTCGGTTGGCATTGATATCTTTTTTGCAAGAGAACACTGAGGTCTTCACCTGGTCATACGAGGACAGGCCAGGCATCTCTCCCGATATCATCTATCATCGTTTAAGTATTGACCCCAAGACCAAGCCAGTGAGACAGAAGCGAATATCTTATGACGTTGAACGGTACGAGGCAATGAAGGCAGAAGTTGAAAAACTCAAAGGCATATGCTTTGTCCGCGAAGTCAATTGTCCAACGTGGGTAGCAAATGTTATCCTTGTTAAGAAGAATCCGACCAAGGAAAGTCTCCTGCTTCAAAAGGTCTTGTGGATAATGTGTGTCGATTACACCGACCTAAACAAAGGATGCCCGAAGGATAACTTTCCTCTTCTTCTCATAGACAAACTTATAAACTCTGCGGTAGGGTGTAAACTCCTGAGCTTCATGGATGCTTACTCAGGATACAACCAAATCCTCATGAACCCTCTGGACCAAGAACACATAGCCTTCACTACTGACAGGGGACTATATTGCTATAAAGTTATGCCCTTAGGCTTAAAGAATGCAGGAGTGACTTATCAGAGACTGGTCAATTCAATGTTCACCGAATAAATTGGGAAAAGCATGGAAGTTTACGTTGATGATATGCTAGTCAAGAGCAAACATGCTGACCAACACATCACCAACCTATATGAAACTTTCACCATTTTGAAGAGGTATCGAATAAGGTTGAATCCCAACAAATATGCCTTCGACGTAGGCTTTGACAAATTCTTAGGCTTCATGATAAGCCAACGAGGCATTGAGGCTAATCCCAAGAAGATCAAAGCAATCCTCGACATGAAGGAACCGGTAACTTCAAAAGACATTCAGAGCTTTACTAGCAAGGTGGTAGCCTTAACTAGGTTCATCTCTAAGGCTACAGACATATGTGCTCCTTTCTTCAAAGCACTTAAGGGAAGTAATAAGTACATTACATTGATTGATAAAGGTGCTGAAGCATTCCAAAACCTCAAAGACTACATAAGTAAAGCCCCTTTGCTCTATAAACCTGAGGTTGGTGATACTCTCATTATCCATTTGTCGGTATCGGCTTCAAAAATAAGTTCCATTCTCATTCGAAAGAATGGTAATGTCGAACGGCCTGTCTACTACGCTAGCAAGGCCTTACAAGATGTGGAGACATGATACTCCAACATTGAGAAATTGGCTCTAGCATTGGTCATGTCTGCTCGAAAACTTCGCCTTTACTTCCAAGCACACTCCATCATCGTGCTTACCAATCATCCTCTTCGACAGATACTCCAAAGTCCTAACACTTCTAGGCGAATGATCAAATGGGCGATAACATTGGGTGAGTTTGACATCTCCTACCAACCAAAGCCAGTTGAGAAGGGCCAAGCAGTGGCAGACTTCATTGTTGACTTCGCATATCCTGTTGACATTGTTTCTGCGTCTAAAGAAGTGGTTTCATTACCCTCGGAAGCTTAGAAAATAGAACCAACAGCCCCAACATGGAGTCTATATGTTGATGGCTCGTCCAACCAACAGGGTTGTGGAGCAGGACTAGTCTTTACAACCCCTGACAAAGTGGCGATGGAGTATGCTCTTTGTTTCAAATTCAAGGCGTCGAACAATGAGGCCGAATATGAAGCCCTTCTAGCAGGCTTACGTTTGGCCAAACACCTTGGGGTTAAACGAATTGATATCTTCAGTGACTCCCAATTGGTGGTTAACCAGGTCACCAACAACTTTGACGCTAAGGATAGCTCCATGGCAGTATATCTGGCATAAACACAATTGTTGCTCAAGCACTTCCACTACCAGATCACCTAAATTCCTCGAGCGGTAAATAGTTATGCAGATGCTTTGGCTCGCCTCGCCTCAGCGGTGAAAGACAAGATTGGGAGAAAATTTCAGGTCAAAATGTTGGTAGCACCAAGCACCATGGCTGCAAAAGTGTGCAACTTACAACAGGGGGATAGTTGGATTACCCCGATTTATAGATTCCTTGCTCATGGCACCCTTCCAAATGACAAAGTCCAATTTAAGCAGATTCGATACAAGGCTACCAGTTACTTGATCATTAATGACCAACTCTACAAGCGCGGTTTTAACCTACCATACCTAAGATGCCTTACGCCTGCAGAGGCGGAAACTGTCATTCGGGAAATACATGAAGGACTCTGCGGAGATCATGATGGATCTCGATCCCTAGCATACAAGGCTTTTCACAGAGGATATTATTGGCCAACACTCTACCAAGATGCCATCAGAATATCCCGCTCATGTGATAAGTGTCAACGCTACGCAACTATTCCTCACTCCCCTCTCGAGCCACTCACTCCTATGATCAGCCCTTGGCCCTTTGCCCAATGCGGACTTGATTTGATCGACCCAATGTCTGCAGGGAAGGGCAAGGTTCGCTATGCAATCATTGCAGTTGACTACTTCACAAAGTGGGCCAAAGTAGAACCCTTGACAACCATTACTGAGGCAAAAATAGAAGACTTTGTATGGAAGAACATCCTTTGCAGATTCGGCATCTCCAATGCAATAGTCACTGACAATGGGCGACAGTTCGACAACAATAAGTTCAGGATGTTCTGCTCTAAGTTCAACATTAACTTATGTTTTGCCTCCCCAGCTCATCCCCAGTCTAATGGACAAGTTGAAGCCATCAACAAAATAATCAAGCAAACTTTTAAAAACCAGCTTGGACAAGGCGAAAGGTTGTTGGCCAGAATTTGTACCCTAAGTTCTTTGGTCATACCGCACTTCGTATCGAACAACAACAGGAGAAACCTCATTCTCACTTGCTTTTAGTACAGAAGCAGTTGTCCCAGTTGAGCTTGAGCAAGCAACGTTCCGAGTCCAGAACTACGTGCAAAGTGAAAATGACAAACAACTTACCCTCAACTTAGATCTAGTCGAGGAACATAGAAACCAAGCTCACTTGAGGAATGTCGCGTGAAGAATTGTGCCCTAACTCTAGGCGGGAGCACTAACACTAGGGTGCAGGTTTATGAGTTCTCAATACATCACATCAAACATTGCATAACTGAAGTAATCTCATACCTTCAATTTATAAACTTACCTGGAACTTACCTGTGCATCCGCAACACCAATCATAATATATGCAACTACTAATGTAATAATAAAATAGATAGATACTTTGCATGGCATTTCAAAATGTATAATCATTCAAATTCATTTTCTGGGAAAAACTTAAGTATATAGGTATATACGGAAAACCAAAAGCACACTCACTCATATGTCGAAGGGTCGTTGTTACACCCAACCCCTAAATATTTGTATAATTTCGTAAGTCCCTAAAATTTTAATGAAAATTTCATTTTGGTTCCCTAGCTTGACTAAATCTGGACCCTTTATCTAGATTCCAAAACTCCCTCAAACTGCCACGTGGCAGCACCTTATCAATCTTCACCTCTCTTTCTTCCCTTTTCCCTTTTCTTCTCGAGTCTCTCTCTCTATTCTCTCATCTTCCCCGTCGAACACATGCACGAACATAGACCATCCACCCTTTGCAGCCCCGATGAACCCATCACCTTTAAGACTCTCTTGTCAAGATCTTCAACATGTCAAAGTCTTTCTCTCTTTCTCTCTTCCCTCTGCCACCAAAAGCACTAAGAGGGTGCAATGGCAAACTCCGGCGAACTTCACCATTTCTGAACATGTGAGCCTCGAACTCGTATTACCCTATCTTAAGTTGGATGTTAGTACGAATTTCTGAGTTTGTATACCTGTTTTGGTGAAGGTTGGACTTGAAATTAGTTCGGATGTGTTAACCCATTTTCAGGCGAGTTGTGGGTGTGCAAGCCCAGTTTTCGGTCACCCCAATCTTCTTCACGGTGAATCGTGGGTATAAACCTCTTCCTTTCATCTTGTACTCTGTTCTCACACCTAGATCGTATCCCTAGGTCGCTAGTTACCGTCGACCGGAACTTGAGAGGATCCAGCCTCCTTCCCTAGTGAGAGCAAGTGAAACCAGGCCCTTCGGGCTATTTTTAGAACTCGGGCCTTAGGCCCGTTTGAAAACCCAACCCTTTGAAGGAACTTTTGTGAAAAACATGTTCATTTGAGCAACATCTATGACATGCAATTAACATTTAAAGGTGGAATCATGCTTGTATGCACTCAAAAACAAAACATTACCCATGAATTCAAAGCCTAATAGAAAGGTGAACCAAGACTCAACTCAAGAACAAAGTGAGTTAAGAGATTTTATACCTTTGTTGATTCCTCTTTGCATAAGCAAAGGCTAATCACCCAAGGAAAGGGCCTTCATTCCTTACTTCTTAGATCCATGGATTTCTTGGATGAGGATGGTTGAAAGGATTCTCCAAGTTCCCAAAGTTGAGAACCTCTAATTTTTCCACACCAAGGATGGACTTGAAGAAGAGATAAGTGACCTTGGAGGAGGAAAGATTGCTAGCTAATCTCCTCAAAGGGACCGGCCTCCTAGAGAGAAAGAGAGAGACATGTTCTCTCCAATTTTCTCCAAAAGAAAACTCTAAGGATGAAATGTCTATAAAGTTGCCTTTACACCACCTCACAATGGAGTGGCAAACTTGCAATTAAGCCAAGTTCATTACCCCTCTCTATATGGCCGGCCATTAAGGGTTCATTGGGCTTTCATGCCCTTTGTGTTTTCAAGTTGTCATACAACTTGAGTTAATGGGCTTGACATTCAAATCCCAATGGGCCTTGCGGCCCAAAACTAACCCGAGGTCTTTAACAAACGTTATTCGTTTGATTAATTAACATATTAATTAATCCTTGCCATAAATAAATAAACCATTTAATTATCCTTACTTATCTCCGTTGTTTCTTCAATCTCTACCTTACACGGTGTACGATCCATTAGGTTCCTTTTAGCGAGGCAGTGGGCGATTGTTACTCTTAACGATCGATTGTGAATTGAAACTTACTTTCAATTCTCCCTTTAGTGATTATAAACGTTTAGGGCTTCCACAAACCATGAGTGACACCTAGCAGTATGTCATGGTTACCCAAGCTAATCAGAGGAGGTGGATAACCTATTTAGTTTAGGATTACAATGCAATACGGTCTTTCTCTAATATAATACTCTTGACCACATTGTTTGGTTTGATAGTTTAATCATGTCTACTATCCAATGTGATTCATTTACTTATATGATTACCTTGAATGTGATTTGGAATGACTTCCTAAATCTCATTCATACTCTGGCCAGAGATTCTTAATCATATCATAGAGTATTCTCTTTCAAACAGTTTGAAGGTTAGAGATCCCTTGTTGCGCATTCACTTGCCTCTATGGCTAAGTGGCTTAACCCCAACTATGCCTTGGACCCCCTCTAACAGAGTGACTTTGACATAGTCAAAGATCAAGGACCTAACCACAAGACAACTATGATGCCTCAGGTCAAATGACTACTTTGCATTATCCCAACCATGAGTTCTCATGTGACATGATTATGAGAACTCCTCGTTGATCGTGTTCAGTGGACTCATTCTCTATTGAGCACCTACATGCTTGTCTTGGTGTCAATCACACCAATGACTCGAGACCAGTCACTCTCCCTGAGAGAAGACACAGCACATACTGATCTTAACGGACTATCAATGCCCAATTGGCAATCCTATGATCAGGAACGTTTAGGATATGTATACGAAAGAGAATGGTCTCATGAATCTAACTTCTTTAAATTACATTATCCTAATTACATATTCCGTGGACTTATCGTTTAAGTATATAACATTTATATGAGACGGCTTAAAAGAATAATCGTTGCCCTTGATATTAAACTAGATTAGTTTAACATGTGAAATGTCCGTAATGTATCTATATGTTATCCATAGAAGCAACCATGAGAATAACGACGTCACCATTATACATGATTCTTAATCATGTGGTTTAGTCTCTCATTTGAGTTGGGATCATGATGAGACCTTGATTCCTTGGCTTGAGATATCGCCCTATTAGTGTCATCGTGTTGGTACACTAGAGACACTTTCTGGTTGGAACCGAATAGAGAGTTCATGAATGAACTTTCTTATCCAAACAACATTGTAGTAAGCTTCTTTATGGCAATATATTTTGCATTCACAATGGAACACACTAAAGTCATTACTTTTAATGTTTCCATCCAAATATCTCTTTAGTCATAATAAAGAGATATCTGATTATCTCTTCATTCATAATGAAGAAACATCCAATGATGGATTAGATTCATAATCTAATACATTTATGCTTCCATTACGTTACTCTAATTCTTCCTCATTCTTGAGGAATCCATCCTTTATTTTTCTCAAATACTTAAGGATTCACTTGACAGCTACCATGGTTCTGATCCTAGGCTTGCATTGATATCGTCTTGTACCGATCTTGGTACAACTCATATCAACGTTTTTCATACAATATGAAATACATAAATCACCTTTTGCGTATACATAAAGGATTCTATTTACACATTATTTCTTTGGGAGTCAAAGGGTACGTTCCCTTTGACAAGAGCTACCTCCTAGTCTTACTAGAGTTGTTCTTCTGATTGAAGTTTATCATCATATGAGAAACTTCCTAGCATCTTTTGTCTATCATTAGGGCTTGATATAATCCAATTATATCCTGAAATCTATCATTATAGATTTCCATCCCATGTTTATAGACTATGTCTCCCATATACATTCTATCGTTATAGAATGTTTAAAGTCATAACTTTAACGAAGAAGTATTCTTTTCATTTCCAAAATTAATATATCATATATGTGTATATATATATATATATATATATTCAAATTTAGGAACATGATTAACTCCGACTAATCTTTTGTAAACCTAGTAAACAAAAGATTTATTTACATCTTTATGAGAAATCAAACGATTTGATCTTTCTCTCATAAGACGCTTATAGCTCCCACTAGCTTGCTAAGATTCATGATGGATGGATCTCTACAACTAACATATCTAGTGATTCATAGTTTTAGACATATATTATCAAGACTATCTTAATAATGGTTTCAGAAACCCATATTATGTCCAAACATTGAATCACCATTTCTTTGTAGCTAGCATTCTTCGAATTAATTGAAACCAAGACTACGTCAAAGCTGGTTTCTTCAAAGTCAACCAATCTCTTTGATTGTAGTCACCTTAAGCTATCAATTAGCTATAAAGGTTTCATTATTTCGGGTCAAATGGTACTTTACCATTTCCTTGAGTATATGTCGTATATACACTCAATGTAGTCATAAGGATTTTCATTCTTATTTCTTTCGAATTAAGAGGTGTAACTCTATGATATAATCATAAAGTTCAAACCATTCAACTGAGACAGTTTATAAATCCTTCTTGACTACCTTGGAGCTTGTGGTATAGGAACTAGGTTGTTATATTTGTTGATCACTATCTTGTCTCTCAAAGAACCCATTCTCTAAGTTCTATCCCTTGTTCATTTGCTCTATCTTAGGCAAATCCTATTCTAGGATTACAATGAACTACCTGTTGGAGATATGCCCTGAAAGTCAATCTTTGGAAGAAACCTTTCAGGACAATGAATGTGTGTATAGATGATTCTTATACATCAAAAGGCAAAGATACTAATTAGGACTATCTCAATAATTGATATATGTCCTAAATAGTGAATCCATGGACAATGGATCGATGGAAGAAGTAATCTAATGATGTTAGACTACAGAGACCTTCTTCACATAACCATCATGTCCAAAAAGGTTCCTGGTCATAGGATTGTCAGAGGGATACTGACAATGCATAGACCAGTACATACTATGTCCCCTTCAATTAGAAGGATGGAAAGTCTCATCCCATTCGTGTAGTGACACTAAGACAGGTATGTAGGTGATCATTAAGGGAATGAGTTCACTGAACACAATCGAACGAGAGTACTTGCATGGAGGTCTACTCACATGTCAAGCAAGTAACTCTAATGGTTGGAATAGTGTAAGTAATCCTTTGACCTGAGACATCATAGTTGTCTTGGGGATACGTTGCTGATCATTTTGATAATGAGACGTGACCACACCTTATCTTGGGTGTGTTCTATGCATTGTTGGGGTCAGTGATTTATTCTCAAAGGCATGTGAATGATCAACAAGGGATCTCTAATCCTCGTTATGAGAGGATGAATACTCTAAGATATGATTCGAGAATCTTCGGCCGAAATATCGAGCGTAATAAAGGAAAGCGTTCCTATTGAATCATATAACATGGAATAATCACATTAGGGGTTTGACATAATATAGCAATACCCCAATAATGTGATTAAGAGTATTGTTTTAGAGAAGGATCGAATTACATTGTAATTCCAACTGAATAGGTTCTCCGAACAAATTCTACATTAGCTTGGGTAGCCATGATATATGGTTAGATGTCACTCATGGCTTGTGGGTTCTTCTAGATGATTAAATAAGTAGTCGTCAAAGAAGAAGGAGAATTAAAAGTAAGTTTTAATTCACTAAGTGATTGGATTAAATATAATCAATTGGATTGGTGCCAATCACCTCACTGCCTTGCTAATTAGAACCTAAAATGATTGTACACCGATACACTCTTTTAGTGAGACAACTAATGGATGATGGAAATAATTAATTGGATTAATTAAGTGTTGTGATTAATTAGAAAGTCTAAAGAAATCATAAAAGTGATAAAAGATCGTTTTGGACTTAAAGAAAAGTTCGGGTTAATATGGGCCCATTAAGCCCAAACCCATTGGACTTTTATTTATGCATAGAATGACTTGAAATAATAAAAGCCCAAAAGCCCAAACAACACAAAGGGGCCAGCCAAATAAGGGAAAGGGAGAGAGAGGGAGTCAAGTGGTTGGCTAACTTTCTTTGAGATATAAAAGGAACTTTTAGTGAAAAGTTTCATTAGGGTTTTGTGTGTTCATTTTTCACAAAAGAAGAAAACATCTCTCTCTCTCAAATACACACAAGGCCGGCCACCATAAGGGAGAAGTAGCTAATCATCTTCTTTCCCTTTTGGTTATTCCTCCATCCATCTCACTACACTAGTGGGTGTGGATCTTTAGAGGTCTTCTACCTTGGAGACTAAAGGAGAACCAAGGAGCACTCATTCTAGCAAAGTGGAGGAGGCAAGGAGGGAGGCTAGGCTCAAGGAGTTCCAAGAACAAAGAGCTTAGAGGTGGTCCATCCTTGGTCTCAAGTCTAGATCAAGAGGTATAAAACTATACCTTCACTTTGTTCTTCAATAATTTCTTAGATGCATCAAATATGAACCTATGCTTCTTGAAGGGGATTTTCATGACTATAGCTTTGATATTATGTGATAACATGTTCCTTTGCTAATGTATATAAATTTTGAATTGTATATGCATGCTAGTCACTAGAAATCCCACATAAATCTCATTTTTTCCCTTCACTACCCAACAAACAACATTTGTTAGTTGGTTTATAGAAGTGATATCCAAATGTTAATTTAACGATACCCACAAGATAATTCTTTAAACAAATATTGCTTATTAGCACACAACCCCAAATCTTAACATGATTTAGATTTGTCTTTCTTTCCAACTACATCCTATGGAGTCATGAAAATTTTGGAAGATCTTCTAATTGACAATCATATTGTCTTAGAAGTATTTATCCTATATATGGGTAATTGATAACATCCAACGAACTAAATCTTATTCGAGTTCTTTCTTCTCTTAATGGAGAAATCCATTATCTTATGATGCTTCTTTCCTTGATATCTTTCAAGGAAACTATTCTAATGTGTTACCTTTCTTTGGATCAAATCTAAGGAGGTAAATACTTTAGACATCTTACTCATCAACTTACATTCTTGAATTCTTTGAAACCTTTTACAAAGTATTTAGACTTGTGTTTATTCAAAATAAATGATAGTCCAACCGAGAGCGATCTTCGGTGAATGTCATACAACATGAGTAGTATTTTGTTGTGGATAAGTGCCACTAACATCTAAGTGAATTAACCTCAATAACTTTGTGATTCTTTCTTCCTTTCCAAAAGAATAAAGATTCAAACATTTTGCATCTATACAATTTTAACAAGAAGGCATTGGATCCGGATCTAACGAAATTAAGTTCCTTTATTCAAATTGGAATGTAAAGACAATCTTTGTTTTTCCATTTTCTTTGGTAGTTCATATGAGGAAGTAAGTACTACCTGCTTTCGCAGAGATCTATATTTGATTCACGTTTCGAATGTGAAGTACTTTCTCATCTTTCATTAATCTTCTACTTCTTATTAACCACACTTTTACAACGATTGTAAAACATAGTTACTAATACGGAATCAAGCATTCAAGTAGAAGAACCAATTGTTTTGAACTTTTCAAGAATAATTTACAACACCTTCGAAAGGTTTGTTCTTGACACTTGCAAGACATTTGTTGCAAATACCCCTTCCAATGTCCATCCTTTCATAAAGAAAGTTTGTTCACTTGGAGTTATTTGCCTTCTTCATTTGACTTCTCCTTTGACTACAATAGTCATGGTCCCTAAACTCCCACTATCTCTCTTGAAACTTATTTCAATTGTGTTATATACATCAAACAATTTGGAGAGCGTGTGGTTATTTGTTCACTATATAGTTTACAATAAACTTAGTGAACCATTTGGATAAGGACACAAAAGTGAAGTCCTTGCCTAGTTTCCGTCTCTAGAAGTGGTTTAACACTTCAACACTCAATGATTCAAAATCATCATAAGTCCATGTTGATGGACTATTTTGTCAACCAACCATTATGTTCTAAACACAATTACAAACTTTCAAGAGTTGTTCAAGGCAACTCTCATTTCTTCATACAACAATTTGTAAGTGAAGAATCATGGCATATAAAGTGTCCATGCCCTTGTGCTTACTTCTCAAGTTCCTTGTTCATGTAACAAAGAAACGAGCACTAATGTTTGCGTTAACTAAAGGTTGTTCAAAGCAACTCTTACTTCTTCATACAACAATTTGTAATTGAAGAATTATGACATAAAAAGTGTTGCCCTCTTTATGATAAACTTATCTAACATGTTCTTCCAATGATACATTATCAATAGGAAGATTGCGAGGGTGAGACTACTTAGGTACATATACAAGCCATTATAGACAATCTATGGGATTGTAGTACCAAGTCCGGAAACTAAAGCTTTCGGCTTTTTCTTTGTCAAGTTTTGGATAGCGTTTGCAAATATATTGGTAAATAAATACATAACGAATATAAATTGATTGATTTTAAGCCATTTGATTCGAGTCTTTAAATCAAATAGCATCACCCACTATTTTTGGCAAATTTCATATCCCTCATCGGAATTCGAGAGTTTTGGAGGAAACTCTTAGTTGGGTATGGGAGACTCATCATTACCAAGCCCACCTCACAATGATATGATGTTGGCTAGCATCAATAATAATGAGAGAGTACGCTTACTCATTTGCATCTCTTGCAAGTACCCATCTTATTTGGCCTCTAGAGAATGAAGCCTCACAATGATATGATGTTGGCTCCATTGCACTTAGTTAGTCATTCCTACCATGCAAGTTCGGGTAGGGGTTCAAGAACAACCTCACAATGATACGATGTTGATCATTCTCGTTGCCTACCTTCACAACATCATGTATGCATATAGAACTCCTCCTGAGTGTAAGCACGCACTTTCTACTCCCCCATGATAGGGTGAGGTCGGTGTACGAGTCACAAACGATCGGAGCCTACCACGGTGGAAGTTCACGAAAGAGTGTTCAAAGCACTCTCACGCTTATCAACTTAATAATGGTTTGGTTGAGGGTTTTAGGTCTCATCACATATAAGCATGCATTTTAATCTAATTAAAACAATTTGGTCCTATTACAACTATTAATCCATGTGATTGATTTAGTAGTATATAATACTCCCACTAAGCTTGTAAAACGATTTTAAAGCAAGAGTATATGGTACTGCTAACATAAGGTTTGCATTCATTGATGGATTATATAGTTGCCTTAGGGCCTTAAGATGACTATGAACCTTTGATTATATCCAACACGAGCCTAGTGTTGAATCTCGGTCTAGGGATGGTGATTGATTTTAGTTACGCGTTTAATCATATTAAGGCGTGTTTTTTCTTATTGGGCGTTGGACCCAACTACTCCAATTGCATGCATATCAAATAAAACAAGAAAGGACTACTTCAAAGTAAAGAAGAGCTTATGCTCTTTTACAACATTTGATCAAAACAAATTACTTTAAAGTAAAGAAGAGCTTATGCTCTTTTACAACATTTGATCATATCAAATTACAACCAAAATCTAATCCACACATTCCCATGGTTCAAACAAATTTGAGACGGCCTTTCACATAGCTCAATTATCGTAGGCCTATGTTCATAATCACCCTTTCTTTAATTAATTAACGCTTTAACTAATTAAACTTGAATGCAACATTTTCATTTGGTTTTTGTTTCCATAGAATTGATTTAAATGGAGCTAAATGAAATGAAAATCCAATTCTCATTTAAAGATACAAAACTATTTTGTTCTCAACTAATTTGGGCCAAATGCAATAACCTCAACTTTTTGGGCTATGTTGCAAAACACAAACTTTTGAGGTCACTTTGTGAGAACACAAAAGTCCACTACTTCATGTAATTACAACTAGAACCCAAAAATTTCATCAAATACAAAAACTTCATTAAAGGAGCAAAACAATTTGTCCTTTAGTGATTTTGGGCCTTTACGTAAAAACGTAAACTTTCAGGTCAAAGTACAAATACACAAAAGTATCAAAACTTTATGTAATTGTATAAAAGCCCCAAAAGTACCCTACATGTAGGGTGGCCGATCATGGTAGTGTGAGGGAGTGGTTTTTTGATAAAAAAAAACAAAGTCATAAAGTCTTTCAAGTTGAAAAGGATGGGTGATGGGTTGGTGTGAAAAAGTAGGTCTAGGTGTGTAAGAAAAAAGTACCAATCATGTACAAAAATTCAAACACTTTATCAACATTTCAATCACCTTTTCAAATAAATGTCTTGTTGATAGAAAAGTCACACCAACCAACACAAAACAAAGACTTTATGTAATCAACCAAAATCTTTGAATAAAAAACACCAAACTTTTTGTTCTTGGTAAGAACATCAAGAACATTGAAGAACACACATGAAAACTCGTAAGAGCTCCATGAATGTTTTCACTCAATAAAATTCAAATTTTCACTACTCAAAAGGGGGTTAACATCCTAGGGTACTTAGGGGTTCCAAAAGTCACCTTAAACAACTTTTAACAAGACAAACAAGAACCCAAAAATTCACCCTTTGGATTTGGCCGAATTTCCCCAAAAATATGGCACCAAATTTTAGCTCCAAAATTCATGCTCATATGAACTACATCTACAACATTTGAGATGGCAAATTTTCTAACAAAATTTACATTCAAAGAAGCAAGAATAAAGCTTGTAACAATTACAACATTCAAATCAAAGACTATGAACTACAAAACCCAAAAGGATTCACCAACTACCAGACCTAGGCTCTTGATACCACTTCAAGGAACTTTTGTGGAAAACATGTTCATTTGAGCAACATCTATGACATGCAATTAACATTTAAAGGCGGAATCATGCTTGTATGCACTCAAAAACAAAATATTACCCATGAAATTCAAAGCCTAGTAGAAAGGTGAACCAAGACTCAACTCAAGAACAAAGTGAGTTGAGAGATTTTATACCTTTGTCGATTCCTCTTTGCATAAGCAAAGGCTAATCACCCAAGGAGAGGGCCTTCATTCCTTGCTTCTTAGATCCATGGATTTCTTGGATGAGGATGGTTGAAAGGATTCTCCAAGTTCCCAAAGTTGAGAACCTCTAATTTTTCCACACCAAGGATGGACTTGAAGAAGAGATAAGTGACCTTGGAGGAGGAAAGATTGCTAGCTAATCTCCTCCAAGGGGCCGGCCTCCTAGAGAGAAAGGGAGAGACATGTTATCTCCAATTTTCTCCAAAAGAAAACCCTAAGGATGAAATGTCTATAAAGTTTCCTTTATACCACCTCACAATGCAGTGGCAAACTTGCAATTAAGCCTAGTTCACTACCCCTCTCTATATGGCCGGCCATTAAGGATTCATTGGGCTTTCATGTCCTTTGTGTTTTCAAGTTGTCATACAACTTGAGTTAATAGGCTTGACATTCAAATCCCATTGGGCCTTGCGGCCCAAAACTAACCCGAGGTCTTTAACGAACTTTATTCGTTTGATTAATTAACATATTAATTAATCCTTGCCATAAATAATTAAACCATTTAATTATCCTTACTCATCTCCGTTGTTTCTTCAATTTGTACCTTACACAGTGTACGATCCATTAGGTTCCTTTTAGCGAGGCAGTGGACGATTGTTACTCTTAACGATCGATTGTGAATTGAAACTTACTTTCAATTCTCCCTTTAGTGATTATAAACGTTTAGGGCTTCCACAAACCATGAGTGACACCTAGCAGTATGTCATGGTTACCCAAGCTAATCAGAAGAGGTGGATAACCTATTCAGTTTATGATTACAATGCAATACGGTTTTTCTCTAATACAATACTCTTGACCACATTGTTTGGTTTGATAGTTTAATCATGTCTACTATCCAATGTGATTCATTTGCTTATATGATTACCTTGAATGTGATTTGGAACGACTTCCTAAATCTCATTCATACTCTGGCCAGAGATTCTTAATCATATCATAGAGTATTCTCCGTCAAATGGTTTGAAGGTTAGAGATCCCTTGTTGCGCATTCACTTGCCTCCATGGCTAAGTGGCTTAACCCCAACTATGTCGTGGACACCCTCTTACAAAGTGACTTTGACATAGTCAAAGATCAAGGACCTAACCACAAGATAACTATGATGCATCAGGTCAAATGACTACTTTGTATTATCCCAACCATGAGTTCTCATGTGACATGAGTATGATAACTCCTCGTTAATCATGTTCGGTGGACTCATTCTCTATTGAGCACCTACGTGCTTGTCTTGGTGTCAATCACACCAATGACTTGAGACCAGTCACTCTCCTTGAGAGAAGACACAGAACGTATTGATGTTAACGGACTGTCAATGCCCAATTGACAATCTTATGATCATGAACGTTTAGGATATGTATACGAAAGAGAATGGTCTCATGAATCTAACTTCTTTAAATTACATTCTCCTAATTACATATTCCTTGGACTTATCGTTTAAGCATATAACATTTATATGAGACGGCTTAAAACAATAATCTTTGCCCTTGATATTAAACTAGATTAGTTTAACATGTGAAATGTCCGTAAAGTATCATCATATGATTGGTTTTAGGGCACATTTCCAACACCCTTTAATTTAAATTAGTTTAGTAAACTAAAGGCACTTTGGGCCGTGCCAAAAATGAGGGTTTTAGGCTCGTTGAGTTAAACCCTAAACCCTTTCGAATTAGGCCCTCAGGCCGTTTCATCTTAGGCCTTTGGCTTTGGGGCTAGGCCCTAACCCTTTTTAACCAAAAACCTTAGGACCCAAAACCCAAAATCTCTCCTAGGCCAATTTCGATGTTCTGAATCCATTTTTGGTGTCCATTTCCTGGAATTCTATCGTTTGGGCATAGTTTGATAAATTGTACATTTTGTGCTTAGGTGAAGTTACTAGTGGGGATTTCCTTAATCCTTTTCTGCACAACTCTGCTGCTACGGAGTATCTGTGAGTGGACCCCTTCTAAAATTTGCTTAATTTTATAGTTTATTTGCATAAATGAATAGCATCTCTTATGAGTTTATGAATTGATTTTATGTTAAGCATGTTTATGGAATATGTTGTTTATCGTCTCGTTTTTTGTGAGGAATTAATCTTTAGCCTATTTGAGCTATAGTTTCATATGTTGTACTTTCTATAAAAACCATGAACTGGTAGACTATCTGATGGATGACGATACGATGCTAGAGCATGTTCTCAAAACCTCTCTTTATAGTATAGACGATGGATGACTTTATACTATGAAGTGGTTATATTTGAGAGGCGTAACTATTTGTGCGTACCTAGTGGACACTATGTCACCTGGGGCGAGGATCTACTGTTGGCAGTTAGGCCGGGTGAAATAATCCCTAGCTACGGGCTGAGGGACACGAAGCAAGCATTGGGCCGGGAGTTGGAAATCTCTGGCTACGGGCGCAGAGACCACGGTGTTGGCATAGGGCTAGGAGTTATATTTATTCAGTGATCATACTGGCAGCACATCGCGCTTACGAGATGATCTGTGAGACGATTGATATAAACTTGTTATTCTAGAAGTTTTCTTTATATAAACTTAGGGGTTAGTATGTTGATAACTGTTTTATTATATATATATATATATATATCAACTTGGTCCACTTATGTTTGTTTGGCACCCCCTTCAGGACATAGAATCGAGGCATACAATCCCGGCATCCAGGCATTTCTGCATCGGCATCTTCGAGTCCTCTCAGTGTAGGACCCATTCCTTTGTTCAACCAATTTTTATATTAATTCTTTTAGTGTTCTAGATTAGATGTGTGCTCTGAACACATTCCTTAAATACATATTCTTCATTGTTTTACATTTATAAACCTTATTTATTCCTTTATTCTCAGCATTTGCACTCAATAAATGGCTTTCGTCACTATCAGGTGTCGGCCAGCACGTGCTTATCCTGGTATTCGAGGAATGTAGGGATCGGGGCATGTCCGATTGGTATCAGACCGTGGTTTGTTCAAAGCATGCTTAGGACCTTCTGTTACTGTAATAGTGTGTCAGTCGTGATGTCGTTTGGATGTTACGACTTCTGGATTTAGTGCCATCCGGCACAGTTGTACAAACTTTTCTCTGTTTAAATTGTCACCTTCTGGTTGAAATACAAGAATTCGTGTCAGATTGTGCCTCAGCAGCGATGAAGTGGATTGTCAGACGACTTTCAACATTGGATAAATACTCTGCAATGTGCATTCCTTGGGAATGGCGGGCAGAGTCGATGTTACTTGGAAGCGACGTGTTTTAGAAATTTCAATTTGAGGAACTCTGGTCAAGACCAGCTGTAGATCTGAAATGGCACTGCCACTCTACAACATGTGTTCCTTAGGAATTGTGGGCAAAGTCAGCTCTATATCAAAATTTTGGGAAATGGAAAAATCTTTGTGGTACGAATTGGTTAAGACCAATTGGAAATCTGAAACAGTGATATCATTATGCGACGTGTGTCTCTCAGGAATGGAGGGCAGAGTCATATCTCTTTGGATATTATTCGAATATTTCGAAGTGCGTGTTGTAAAATGAGAGTAAGTGTTGGTTGTTTTGACGTTTAGTTAATGGTAATTGGTGGGATTGAACCAATGTTCTCAGGTTTGTTCCTACTGAGGATACTCATGTGAATCTTTGGAATGAATCTTCAGCGATTGTTCTATCAATAACCTTCTTGATTTCCCCAATGACGAAGACAAGTTCCTTAACCTTTCATTTTTAGCTTCACATCAAATTATTTGAGTGTTGACTTCGTTTATATTAATTGTTTTTCTTAAGAAACTCCTCGGTAGCAGACACTATTCACACCAATTTTCAAATGGAGTTATGATTCTTGTTGTTGTTGTAGTAGGACTCAGATGATGAAGATCCAGTCTGGTTTGGATAAACAAACTCCTTGAACTTCACCTGGGTTTGGTAATCGGTGGTAAACCCTAGCTTCTAGTTCTCGTACTTGTCGGTATAGGTGAACTTAGTCTCTTGCTTGTAGCCTAACTAACCAGTGCTCTTGTCCATAAACTATTCAGCCTTGTAAGTTTTCAGTGTAATGGCTTGAGACTCCACCATATTCATCATTGCATGAAGATCGAACTTTCTCTGAATTTCTATGAACTCATTGAGCTTGGTTTGCTCAAAAGCATCACTTTAAGGTAACCAATCGTGCCACAGCATACAATTGTAGGCTGCTTTGTATCTTTCTTTTTCGTCATTCTTCTGATTCAGAGGTTTTATGTTTAATTTTTGAACTTTGAAACAGCTTGCACAAAGTATTGTGAATTGCAAAATGTCTTTGGCCTCATCAAATCTTATTAATAGTTCTTAACTATTCTTGAGCTTAGACCTATTTCTTTTGGCTAAGAAATTCACGATCGATCATTTCGGCAAAAGTGTGCAGCCCAGTATCGATTTGGACAGGAACGATAGGAGCATAACCTTTTCACAAGCTTGCTAGACTTACAGAAAGAAATTGGTGAAGATTGTGGTAAGAGATTGGTGAAGATTGTGGGTAAGCCTCTTCACCAAGGTTCAAGTCAAAACGACGGTCGGAAGGGCCAAACATTTTCAAAGGTGTTGAAGAAAGAAGAGGTCGAACAAGTCAAGATATTAGAAGTGCAAGAAGAGAGTTTCTACAAGTGCAAATTCAAGTGTGGTTTGAAATGAACTGCGTGCCTCTATAAAAATCAACACTCGACAGGATTTCAGATATCGAAGAGGCGAGCTCAAAATTCAAATAGGCCAATTCAAAAATCGAAGAGGTGCTAGTTTTCTCAAAAGTTGGGCTTGCTCAGAAACCACGGGCCATCCTCTGTTCCAGATTTGTCTGCACTCGTCACATGCAACCTCTGCACTCGACGGAGCTCAGAACTCGAAGAGGCAAGCTCAAAACTTGAAGAGGCAAGTTCAGAAATCGGGGAGTCATCTGCTTTTCCAGACGTGTGAGCATCTCTCACATGCATGCTCAGCTTTGCGGAAATCACGGGCAGTTTGTCGAAGCGTCGATTCCAGATATCGAAGAGGCATCTGCTTTATCCAGACGTGCCAACATCTGTCACATGCACACTCAGCCTTGCATAAATTACGGGCAATTTGTCGAAGATTTCTGGTGAAGTAGAAAACACGTGAAGTTTACTGTTCAATCATCCAATGGTTGCCGACAAGAGTGAAAGAATAGTACCGGTTATTATTTCCTATAAATGTCGACCTTCACCCTCCATAGCAAGGCAGACATACATAACCTTCCGTCATCTCTGAGAATTCCTTCCCAACGAAGCCTCTCGAGTCACTCAGTGTTCCTTATTCCTTGGGGTACCTCTGCAAACAACTCATCCAAAGCAAAAGTATTTCATATCATAAAGGTTGAAAGCAAAAGTATCTCATATCATGCTTTCTCCCTGTCCTTCTCCTTGTCGTTGTTTTCATCTGCAGGACAAGGAGAAAGAGAGCAATCAGCCAGCAATTGGTATCAATCTTCCGATCTGGAACCAATTGCCTGGAACCCCTTCCTGATTGCTTACCTAGCCCTGTTCTCGAGTACTCATCTTCAACATCTTATGCTTCCTCTTCATCTACCATATCTGCCTGGGGAACAGATAAGGGAAGTGAAAATGATACCTCAAAGCATGTGGAGACAAGGTACTAATTCATCCTCAGCTAGGGACAAGGAGAAAGAAAGCAAGAGGTGGGCACTTGGAAAGATTGAAGAAAGAAACAGACCATAACCTCTACCTCGTGCATGCCTGCCTTGCAGAAGAAACAAGCTGAGAATAATGCAGACTGCACAATCAAATCAACCCAGCAGAAGGAGTCTGATTTGAAACCAAGGAACTCTCGCTCAAAATTCCAAACCAGTACGAGATCAAAGCTGTGGAAAGACAACAAGATCACCTATCTCCAAAACCAGATTTGCATTCTTAAACTCTACTCTGTCTGGTTTTTACTTTGCTATACTTGTCATGTTTATTCGTTGTTTGTTTGGTTGCTTGTTTTTATGTGAGTTTATGCTTGAAACATTGAGGACAATGTTTGATCTAAGTGTGGGGGGGGGGGGGTAACCATTGTTTTGCATGAAATTCGTAGGAGTTTATCACCCATTACTTCTAGTGTTGTTCCTTGCTGTTTTAAGTGTTTTTAAGCTATTTTGGAGTGCTTTAGTGTGTTTTGACATAAAAATCCGAAAATCTCATAAAAATTTGAAAAATTATTTTGAAAAACCCAAAAAGAGTTGTTTTTATGTGTTTGTTTGTGTCTTAGGGTACCTTCCAACACAATGATGAGGATTTGGTTTTTAATTACATGACTATTAAAGAGAGTTATAAACATGGATGAAAATTTGATTTACTCTTTGGTGTATGCTTGGTTGTGGTTTAAATTTATGAATTCACATGCAATCATAAAAGAAAAATCAGTTTTGTAACATGCTTGAAGGAAAGAACTCAAATTAATGCTACAACCTTGTGAGACTTGAGCCTAAAACGTTTATTTGGAGAGTTAATAATCTGTGCATTCTTGTTTTCTAAAGTCGTTGCATGATCTCATTATGCTTTGCTTGGTTACTACTTAGAAGGCGTTTCATCATTTAGTTCCAAATGCTAGAACTCATGCCTATTTCATTCAAAGCATGCTATTGATTTGCATAACACATATTCAAGATGAAGTTGTGTAGTGACCACCACCAAAGCCAAACTGCCGTGTATCCTACTTCATTATATGTTTAAGTTTAACCCCGTTGAGCCTTGTGTAGCCTATGTTCTTTGTTAACCCACACTGTCCTCACCTAGCCTAGACTAGAACCATCCATACCCTTGTTCTTGAAGCATAGTAAAGCATGACTCAAAATGAATTCCTTTTTATTAATGTATTGTAGAAAACAAGTGTGGGGGAAGTGATTCTTGTTGTGTGTGTGTGCCAAAATCCTTAATAAGGCACGGGTAGGAAAGAAAAAGAAAAAGAAAAATTTGTGGAAAATAGAATGAAAAGAAGAAAAGTTGTGAAAAAAGAGCTTTAAAGTGTCGTTTGTTGAAGAAAGGGTCCAAAAACATTGAATTTGGCCCTAAGTGTTGCATGAATCTTCCATTTGTATTTAAAAGTTGACTCTGCATTCTAAAGTGAATTCCAAGTGACGATTTCATTGCTTTGCTTGCTATCGCTCTAAGAACGTTTGTTACCCCCTATCCTTCCTTTGTTAGCCATTACTCCCAAAGCCCCGTTGCAACCCTTGACTTCTATCTTGAGTGTTATGTGTTTCAATTTGTGGAGTTTGAATTTGGTATGAGCATATGGTGTCACTGGTTCTCGCATCTAAGTAGTAGCATTCCATTCATGAGATCATATTTAAACATGCTTATTAGCTCCAGAAACTGCTTTCTTTGTTGTAACATATGTGAGTACTAGTCTTTCATGTTTACATCAATCTTCTCACATATAACTAGTGTAGGGTGTGTAGTTAGAAAATGTGTGTGAAAATAGAGAGTATCTAGTAAGGAATTGAGGGAATTCTCTAAGGCATGTTACTACCTTCAAAATGTTGTTTTAATTGATTAAATGTGAACTAGTGAATGGTGATTATGATTAAGTATGCTCGAGGGTAAGGATTGTTTAAATCTATGTAAGTGATGATCTTGGCATGTCATGTTTCATTAAAAATCCCTGAGGCAAATGTTGGAAGGTTTAGGTTGTTATGTTGTTTCGTTTATGTTGTTTTGCTCGAGGACTAGCAAAAGCTAAGTGTGGGGGAATTTGATAGGAGCATATTTATGCGGCTTAGTTAGCTTGTTCTTGTGCATTTATGTTGTTATTTCTTAGTCAATTATGTATTTTTAAGCTATTTTCATGTGTTTGTAGGTCCTAATAACAAAGTTGGCAAGAAAGTGCATTTTGGTGCATGTTGGAGCATTTTTGAGCCAAGATTGGATAGTGCAAGCATGTAGACATGAGGATAGATGTTTTTGAAGATTAGAAGGCTAGAAATCAGCATGTGTGTGTGCAAATGTGTTGATTTTGGGCTGAAATGGTGAAGAGCATGTGTGTGCACATGCAAAGACAACATGCATACACACACATGGACAACACGACACATGGGCAAAGAGAAAGGCACACCATGGACAGCTTGGAATGGGCAGAAAATAAGTGGATTAGTGGCTGATATGATGAAGATGTGTGTGTGCAAATGCAAAGGTAAACATGTACAACACACACACATGCAAACCCACGGCAAAGTGAGGGTCTTTTTGTGCAAAGGTGACAGCATAAACACATGCAAAGGGAGGAGACATCTAACAGCTCACACACATGCAAGGATGACATACACATACATGCAAACTGCATAGACAGGTTGGAGGGCAGAAAATGTGTTTGTTTTGTGGTTGGAATGATGAAGAACATGTGTGTGCAAGTGTAACAGCTAGTACAATGTGGAAATGATGATTACATGGCAGCACACACACATGGGAAAGCAAAGAATACAAATCACATGGTAACACACGGCACATGGGCAGAAAATAGGTGGTTTTGTGGTTGAAATGATGTAGGTCATGTGTGTGCAAATGTAGAGGGAAACATGGACAACACACACCTATATAAACTGCACATGCAAGGAATTGAAGTGGTCCTCTCTTTAGCCTATAAATACATCCACCATTCCCCTTCCTAAAAACAATCTTGATCCATAAAAAAAGAGCTCATTCACAAACACAAGTCCCTTGCCGTGAGCTCCATTCCATTTCATCCATACATTCAAACACATCTCCATACACTTCCATTTTCCATGCCATGAGATCCATTCCATCCATACATCCATAAATCCCCCATTTCACAAACACAAATACATTTTCCTTCCCTTGGCCGAGACATTCACCAATCCTAAATACATTCCTAACCTTTCCATATATCCATACATATCCTAGACACTTGTGCCGCAACAAAGAGAAGGAGGACCCTTGGACGTGCTTGCCATTCAAGTTGGATTGTTGGAGCGTTTTTAGGTGTTTTCATTCTTTTATTTTCAATGTTTAAATTTGTTTATCTTTGCTTTGTGAGTATGAGGAACTAAACCCCCCTTAGCTAGGGGGAATTCGAAACCATGTTCATGGTTACAATATGATTTGATTACTTTCAGTTGTGATTCATAAATTGTGAATTCAATTTACTTATCCATTTAAATTAAAACTGATTTGTGTATGTTGGTTGAGAGTACACGGTTAATTTTCATGCATAATCTGATGCTAGGATATAAGGGAGTTTCACCTAATCGTTATGAACTTATATTCACAAGTAGTGAAGGTTGCTCATCACAACCGTGTTAAGTAAATTCTTGGCATAAGTTTCATGCAATTCATAGTTACAAGTGTTTCGTCAATGCTTATGATTTTCATAGAACTTAATGATTCTTGCTTGTATCTCTATTATGCAATTCATGTAGGGAACTTGTGGGGAATGCTTTGGGTTGTTGTATGTAATCATCCAATTCAATGAAATTAGGAAAATCTGAGGATTAATTAGTGCAATTCACAGTTAATCTGGGGCGTTGAGAATTCGTAGTTTATTGAAAAGCAATTGGAAATCGTTTTGTTTGCAAGTGTGTCATGTGTGGAGAAGAACCTCCTAGCTAGCCTTCCATCCATTCAATTTACTCAAATTCGTGCAGATTTCATTAGTTCTTTAATTTACTTGTTTTGTTTTCAAATTCATCAAAACCAAAACCCCCTTTACCTTGTTGAGTCATATTAGTTAGAAACTGATTTAGTTTGTGCTTTTAAGTATTTCGAACCAAGTTGAAACCAAAATTCGTCCAAAAGTGTGTTTAGAGTCCAAATCTACCCAGTTTGTGTTTTTAGGCAGATTTGAGTGTTTTTAGCTTGTTTTGAGTTCTTTGAGTTTGTTTTGAATTCTTTGAGTCTAGTTTAGTGTTTTTAACTTTGTTTATATGTTTTTAAGTCAGTTTAGAGGTTATTAGCAAGCCCTCCTAATCCCAGTCCAGAACGATCCCTACTTATACTTATACTACAATTGTCAAAAGAGGGTTAAATTTGTGTGTTAAGTTAATTTTCGCATCAGTTACCACTAGAGTTGGCGAGAGTGCACAATGTGTTTCATGTTTTGATAGGAGCATATTTATGCGACTTAGTTAGCTTATTTTCTTGCGTTTACATAACTAATTTTTGTTTATTAAAGTGTTTTAAGCTATTTTCACATGTTTTCAGGTTCAAATGATAAAGTTGGCAAGAAAGTGTAATTTGGAGCAGTTTTGGGCCAAGAATGGATAGCATGCGTGGGGAGTACTTTGGATGGACGCAAAAACCATAGTAGTAGTAGTTACTTCCAATATTTGAAAATTTTGTTTTTGATATTGATTTGTTTTTCTCAAAACAAATAGTGGGAGTATCATACGCTACTAGACTATAATGAATACAATTAGTAGTTATATAAATATCTCCAATATTTTGAAAAATGTTTTGATATTGATTTGTTTTATGAAAACGAATAGTGGGGATATTATATGCTACTAAATTCATTAACTTTGGACTAGTAGTTATAATAGGACAATTTATTTGATTGTGATTAAATAAATAAAATTGATGAGACCTTAAAATCCCTCAAACAAACAATATTAAGTTGTAAGCGTAAAAGTGCTTAGAACACTTTTTCGTGGCCTTCCACCGTGGTAGGCTCCAAGCGTTTATGACTTGTACACCGCCTTCACCCTATCATGGGGAAGTGACAAAGTGCATGCTTATATTCAGGAGGAGTTTATTTAAAACATTTGATGAGGTTAAGGTAGGCAACGAGTATGGCCAACATCGTATCATCGTGAGGTCATGCTTGAACCCCTAGCTAAACCGGCATGGTGGGAAAGAACTTAACTAAGAAACATAATGCCAACATCGTATCATCGTGAGGTATTATTTTCTAGAGGCCAAAAAGATGGGTAATCACAAGAGGTTGTTGTGAGAGGGTACTTGTACCCTCTCATTATTATTGTTGCTAGCCGACATCGTATCATCGTGAGGTGGGCTTGGTAATAGTGAGCCTCCCATAACCCGCTAGGAGCTTTCTTTGAAATCTCCCGGATTCCATTATGGGGGATATGGAATTTGCCAAAAATGGTGGGTGGTGTCATTCGGTTTAAAGACCCAAATCGTTTGACTTAAACAACAATCAATCTAATTATTTTATTTGTTTATGTATATAGATATGGTTGGAAGCACACTCGCGAAAATACTCGACAAACATTGCCTAGAGGGGCACAATTTCCCATCATGGTATCGTAATGTCAAGATTCTCCTAACCTTGGAGAAAATTGTTTACGTACTAGACAAGGCTCCACCTCACATACCTCTTGGCCCTGACGCCACTGAGGATGAACGTGCTAAGTATGACAAGCACGTTGAGGATGATACACAAGCCAAGTGCTATCTGTTGGCTTCCATGAATGAGGAGCTACAGAGACAGCACGAGGGCATGGACAGTGCATCTTCCATAATACTCCATCTTACGGAGTTATATGGTGAAGGGACGCGCAACCGTCGCTTTAGCACTGTCTGTGAACTTGTGAAGACCAAGATAGTCAAGGGGGCTCCAGTGCATCAACATGTACTGAAGATGATAGGATTCATTGAACAATTGGAGAACCTTGGTACTCCACTTGACGGGGAATTAGCCCAGGACTTTATATTGGCTTCTTTTTCTGATTCATTCTCGCAGTTCGTAATGAACTACAACATGAATAAGATGGATATCACTCTCTCCGAGTTACTAAACATGTTAGTAACCGCCGAGAAGACTATGAAGAAAGAGAACGTTGTAGGGACTGCTGCAGTAGCCTACAATAAGCCATCCTCTTCCAAGGCCAAGCCGCAAGGCAAAGGCAAAGGGAAGGAGAAGAAGTCCCCCACTCCTAAGCCGAAAGGAGGAGTGAGGAAAAAGAAGGCAATGGAGCCCAAAGGGACTTGCCACCACTGTGGAAAGGAGGGGCATTGGAAGAGGAATTGCAGGTTATACCTTGCAACTCTTAAGGACAAGCCACAAGGTATGGTTTGTGTTCTTATCTTCAATTCTAATTGTTAGATCTTCTAAATATTTATATTTGATATAAAGGGCTAATCACTTGTATAATTGTATATAGGTGGAGAAGCCAAGTAGAAGAAGAACAAGCAAGAAAATGTGGTGAAGTGTTCGGCCACTATGTTTTTTGCTAACTACTTAGGAAGTTTTGTTAGGCATTTAAAGATTGTCTTTAAACTTTCTTATTTTGTTAAGAACTAATTATATGGCTTCATTTGATGGAAGGCCACTATTAGTGCCTAAATGTATAAAGGCATTTATATTAGTCTCTAAATGTATAGAGCTAATACCTTTTGTATTAAACATTATGAATGTTTGAACTATCATATTAATGTAATGTGAAGTATGCCCTTTTAATACTATTTCCTTAAAGTAGTGTTATGAATTGAAAATTGTCTTGTTGTATCCTAGATGAGATACAAGAGTTATATCACTTAATTGTAATGTGATAAACCAAACTTTAGATTTATCAATTATGGATAGATCTCACATGTAGGACATAAAAGGATACAATGAATCTTTAGATTTGGTTCCATTTGTCCACTTATGAGTTCTATATGAATTGACAAAAGTCTAGAGAATCCTTTCTTGAAGAAAAGGAAGATCACATTACAATGATATAAGTAATAAGAAAAACGTTTCTTATAAGGTTATCACTTGAAACACAATGATCAAGATCACTCTTGATTCAATTAATAGTTTTGAACAATTAATTGGGCATTCTTAAAATTGTTTTAAAAAGTAAATTGTGTTAGTGATTAAACCAAGAAAGAAGTGTCTAAATCTATAAAAGGTTTAAAGACTTTAGTCACTTAAATAACAAGACATTAAACTTAGTGAAGATTGAAACAAATAAGCTTGAAATGTTTCAAAGCTACTACACAATGTCTTCTACCAATATAATCCACTTTTATACATTTTGAATGTATGAAATGATTTCTCATTAAAGTCATGAGAAATAGTGGGAGGTGTGAAAATGGATATAAACTTGAATGTGATTGGTTTATAGTTATCTAAAGAATAATAGTACTTGACTATTATTAAGAGTTTGTAATTTTAATTGTTAAAAGGACTCAAGCTCTTCAAACGTTAAAAATCTATGTTGTGTAACATTTAAAGAATAGTCTTTGAATGTTGGTTTCGTCAACCTAGCATAAAATGGTTATATGTTGGGAGTTGTCCATCATTCTCTTTTATGAGAACATGCTAATAACAAAGCATATGGACAAGTTGATGAAACAAAAGGGAATAAGTTTCAAAATGAGTCACAACATATGGTTTAACAACTAGACAATCCAAATTCAACATCTCATGTAACAATATTGCTCTATGTAGTTTTGATAGAGAATTATATCAACCACCTAGAAGGAATGGTTGAGAATCTATATCCTTAGTAGGAGCCATACTTCCACTAAGGAATTAGATAATTCTTATATGACTACATTAAAGGTCTTAGTATGACTAAAACTTTTAGTATGGTGTATGACATCGTATAATTAAATAAATAGACTTGATAAAACAAGTCACATATTCAAAAGGAATTACTTTAGAAGGAATTCTTTTGTATGTGATTCATTTAAATAACTTGTGTTAACTAGGGTTGTTGATGGTCTCAAAATTGTTGAGAACATCATCAATAAGCTAATGGATCCAAGACAAGTTAGTGGGAGCAACACGCATTCAAATCAAGAAAATGTAAGTGTTAATTTTGAATGAATGCTAAGTTACAACAAGGCCAGTGGGAGTGATGTCATAATTTGAGCAACAAGATGTGAATAAAGTCTATTTGATAGACTTGATGAAACATAGATGTTACTCGAAAATGACAAAACATGACACGGTCAATTTTGAAGTATAGACTTGAAATTGGACTTACTGATATAGCAAGGCTATCTCAATAATGTTATATGGGAATTAAATCTCAAATGTTGAAGATTTAAGAAAGCATTTTCCTATGTGATAAGAAATCACTTTCACAGCCCTTATAATGAATGTGTCATAAAATCACAAAAGGGACACATGTGTTGACTTGTGAAGTAGATATCCAAAGGTGAAGAAACCACTGAGTTTGTCACTTTAAGATATTACTATATCCCAGGATCAGAACCAAAGCAACTGATAGAGTATTATTGCCTTTAAGAAAGAAACATCAGAGTGGGACTCTGGAAGCGTGCATTCACTTAGGTTGTTAACCAAAGTGAAAATAAGCCATTTTAACAAATGGAACTTCATGATGGATGAAGTACTAATCATATGAATGAATTGTTAGTATTGTACTACAATGGTCTCAAGCTTGGAGCAAAGTTTGTATAAAGTATACAAACGAAATATATGTCGATATATAGTTTTAGAAACTGCTTCAAAAAGGTGTTTTGAATGAAAGGGGTTCTTTTAGAACCCATGATTGAATCCAAACCATAAGGTCGTTAGTAGAGTACTACGACGTAATGGGGCGATAGCTCAAGCCATGGAATCAAGGTCTCATCAAAGTATTCGAACACATTAAAGAGACATCATCAAATGTCTTGGAAACATTTGATAAGTAAATCTCTTTTAATAAAAGAGATTAATACATAACCAAGTTAACCTACGAGCATAAACTCTCTCGACAAGATGTATGAGATACACTAGTGATTGACTTTAGTGCAAGTGGGAGATTGTTGGAAATATGCCCTGAAAGTCAATCTTTGGAAGAAATCTTTCAGGACAAATGAATCGATGTATGGATGATTCTTATACATCAAATGGCAAAGATACTAATTAGGACTATCTCAATAAACGAAATATGTCCTGAATAGTGAATCCATGGACAATGGATCGATTGAAGAAGTAATCTAATGATGTTAGACTACAGAGACCTTCTTCACATAAACAGATGTCCAAAAAGGTTCCTGGTCATTGGATTGTCGGAGGGATACTGACAATGCGTAGACCGGTACATACTATGTCTGCTTCAATTGGAAGGATGGAAAGTCTCATCCCATTCGTGTTATGACACTAAGACAAGTATGTAGGTGCTCATTAAGGGAATGAGTTCACTGAACACAATCGAACGGGAGTACTTGCATGGAGGTCTACTCACATGTCAAGCAAGTAACTCTAATGGTTGGAAAGATGTAAGTAATCCTTAGACCTGAGGCATCGTCGTTGTCTTGTGGTTAAGTACTTAATCTTTGATTATGTCAAAGTCTCCCCATTCGAGGGTGTCCACGGCATAATTGGGGTTAAGCCACTTAGTCATGAAGGCAAGTGTATGCGCAACAAGGAATCTCTAATCCTCGATAAGAGAGGAAGAATACTCTAAGATATGATTCGGGAATCTTCGGCCGAAGTATCGAGCGTAATAAAGGAAAGCGTTCCTAAACGACTCAATTGGATCATATAAGAAGGAATAATCACATTAGGGGTTTGACATGATATATCCATACCCTAATGATGTGATTGAGAGTATTGTATTAGAGAAGGATTGAATTACATTGTAATTCCAACTGACTAGGTTCTCCGAATAAACTTCTACATTAGCTTGGGTAGCTATGACATATGGTTAGATGTCACTCATAGGTTGTGAGTTCTTCTAGATGATTAGATGTAGTCGTCAAAGAAGAAAGGTGAATTAAAATGAGGTTTTAATTCACTAAGTGATTGAATTAAATATAAGCAATTGGATTAATGCCAATCACCTCACTGCCTTGCTAATTAGAACCTAAAAGGTTGTTCACCAATACACTATTGTAGTGAGTAATTAATGGATGATGGAAACAATTAATTGGATTAATTATGTGTTATGATTAATTTAGAAAAGTCTAAAGAAATCATAAAAGCGATAAAGATCGTTTTGGGCTTAAAGAAACGTTCGGGTTTAATTAGGCCCATTGGGCCTAAACCCATTGGGCTTTTATTCAAGCATTGGATGACTTGAAATAATAAAAGCCCAAAGCCCAAAAACAACACAAGAGGGCCGGCCATATTATGTGGGTTTTGGAGAGATATTTAGTCAAGTGTTGACTAGGTTTTCTTTTTGTCTATATAAGCAACTTTATAAGATATTGTTCATTAGGGTTTTTGTTAGTTTTGAACAACAAAAGAGGCAAAAGAAAATAGCTCTCTTGAACCACAAAAGCCGGCCACCAAAGGGGAGTTTTTACTAACATCTCTTACACCTTTTTGGTTATTCCTTCATCCTTCTCACTACACTAGTGGGTGAGGATCTTTAGAGGTTTCCTACTTTGGGAACTTGAAGAGAACCTAGGAGCACTCATTGTAACAAAGTGGAGGAGGCAAGGAGGGAAGCTAGGCTCAAGGATTTCAAGGAGCAAAGGCCTTGGAGGTGGTCCATCCTTGGTCTTAAGTCTAGATCAAGAGGTATAAGACTAACCTTCACTTTGTTCTTGTTTCTAAAAATTGTTTTGATGCATTATATATAAACCTATGAACCTTGAAGGGGATTTGCATGACTATAGCTTTGATAATATGTTATAAATGCTTCCGCTGCTTTCGTATATTAAATTTTGATTTGTATATGCATGATAGTCATTATGAAATCCCATTCTAGAATCTCATAATTTTCCCTTCACTAACTAGGTGAAGGTCAATGTCGACGCCTGTTGGAAGAGGGATACCTTTTTGTGGTTCCATTGGGGTTGTTGTCAAAGATAGTTCCTCAGTGAGGATACCTGCTTCTTGTAGGGCGGTATGAAGCGTGAGGATACCTGCGTCCAATGCCGCTATGACAAAGGCTTTCGCTATTCTGGCAAGCTGCTTGCTTGCGAAAAATTTACAACTGCAGGAGGTGGTGATTGAGTCGGATGCAGAAGACATTATTCATTCCCTCAATTCACCCTCTCTGAGCTGTGCTTGGGACCTCTTCCAAATCCTTAGCTGTGTTTGGTAGGTTAGGAGGAGTTTCCAAACATGCTCCTGGTCGTGTATCCCACGATCATCAAATATGGCGGTTGATTTTGTCACAAGAAACATATCACCGAAGATGTGTGGCTTCGGTTGGGTTGTGAGACCACCATATACTCTTGTAGGTATCTTAAACAAGGACAGTCTTTTGTGTACTCCAATGTAAGGGTTGGGGGTTCTTTTTTTGTGGGTAAATGGGTTGATGCTTGTGTCCTTATTGGAGGCGTCTTCATGTGTCCTACATATCTCTATCTTCTGGTTTCTTGGTTAGCCCATTGGCTTTCTCTTGTTGTTTGGCCTTATGCCTTGGTTTCTTCTCTGAATCCATGTTTCAACCAAAAAAAAAAAGTATTACAAAAGACAATTTAATGTGTAGAGCTTTCCTACTAAAATTAAGAGAGTTTTAACGAAACACTCCCGGTACTGTTCATTTTTAATGAACAATGACATTTTTACCTTTTCTGGTAATATTTACTTACACTTTTATTTGTCATTTTTAATTAAAACTAAAATTTTTGAGGATTTTTCGTTAGTTTTCCTTAAAATAAAACTATAAGTTCACTTGATATAAAATTTCACAAATTAGCTAGTCTAGTATTTCATCTATTAGGATGAAGTTATCAACATACTCAGCCCACTATATTATTAATGCATCAAATTATTATTAAGTGTATGTCGCTTTTTCTTTGAACTACAACAAATCACAACCAGAGGGAATGTGTCATGTCAAAAACCAATTTAAATCATTTTTTGAGCATAAGTATGATATTCATTGATAATAAAATTGAATATGTACAACATTGAGGATAGGATGCATGTAATGGGCCTTGAGAACAATAGCATGAAATGAAATGAAAATTATACAAAATTTTTCGAAAAAACAAAAATATACCTCAACCAGATCCATAGCTAAAATGACACACTCTGACCTAAATCAGGGCATGTTGGCCGTCACGTGAGGGTGACGTAGCCATGTGCACAGTGCGGAAGCAATAGAGATATGAGGAATTACGAATAAACAAAAACCAAATCAACTAGAGTTCTAGATAAGATAAGGTGCCAGTATGAGATTAAGTGTGAAATACACAACTAGAGCATAAATAGCCTACATGCAGTCAAGCAGGACCAGTATTAATTATACAACACCTAAGGGTGATCCTACATTTATGATGTTCTATCAGAACCACTGTTGAAATCCCCGTGAGCCACCAAAGCACTTGTACCTAAAACCTGGAAGGGCGCAAAACAGAAAGTGTGAGTGGGCAAAAACAAAGCTTTTCGAAATCATTTCATTTCTCAAAAGTTCTAAGCCATCGCCGTAAAACCTGTATAATTTTCCAGAAAATAATAATAATAATAAGTTGTATTAGAAATCATACTCAAGATGAAAATCCATAGAAGTATACCATGCCAAAGTATCTCAATGCAATGCCATGAGTAATCCAAACAAAATATATCAATGTCAAATATCGCATCAGCCAAATCTCTCTAACTCAATCTATACGGCTGAGTCTATAGCTTATAACCAATCTCAATCATATCAAATCCTGCACATGAATCAGAACCACCTAAAGTGGTCTGTACGACAAGACTAGATGTAAAATAAATATGCTCTAGTGCTACGATCACATGAAAACTGTGCGAATAATCACGATTCAGCTATGAGTCGAAACCACCTATAGTGGTCTGTATAACAAGTCTGTGAATTTAACTTGGATCCAAGGTGAGCATATGGTGTAGGAGGTGAACATCACGTGAAGGACTGTGCCCTAAATCTGGGCGGGAGCACTAACACCATGGTGCAGGTCTATGAGCTCTCAATACATCACATCATATCTCACATAACTGGAGTAACCTCATATCTTTAATTTATGAACTTACCTGGCACTTACCTGTGCATCCGCATCACCAATCATAAATATATGCAACTACTAATGCATAAATAAAATAGGTAATCATTCAAATTCATTTTCTGGGAAAAATCTCAAGTACATAGGTATATACGGAAAACCAAATGCCCACTCACTGATATGTTGAAGGGTCGCTGCCCCCAAGCCTCAATTGATGGTGCTTGTCTTTAGGATAGGTCTCACCTATATGCAAAATAACTTAATAAACGTTATTTAAAGCATATATACAAAACTAGGAAATAACTTCTCACACAAAGCTCAAATGGGGTATTTGAATATACCACCATGACCTACTCAACCTCAGGAACATCCCCATATTTTTAGAAAAAAATTTCATGACCCCACGCGCCCTCATGCGCCGGCCAAGGCACGACTAGACGCGTGGCTCACGTGCAGGCACGTGCCTGGCACAGGGGACGGAATAGTTAACGCCGTTAGGGAATATTCCGTTAAAAACTAGAACATGCCGTTAATTATACCTGACGGCATCAGAATATTTCGTCAACTTTGATGGAATATTCTTCTCCTTCTTCCTTGGTTCGCCGGAGTCTGGCGCCGGTGCCGTTGCAATCGCCAGAATGGAAAATCTTAGAACTTCAATGTCTTCTTCATTTGTCAACCAAAATTCATGAAATTTGTACCAAAATGAAGCTTACAATTAGTAGAACAAAACCTTAGCAATTTTAAGCCCTAAAATCCACGGGATTTCGTCGGAGAAACCTCGATAATCCGGCCAAACTTGAAACTTGCCAAACTCAACTTCTCGATGTCCAAAACATTTCGTCTTTCTTCTCTGAGCTTAGTGAAGGTGTTTTAAGGCTTCCTATAACCTTAAAACTCCTTGAAAACTTCACAATCACGAGTGCATGAACAGTGTTCCAAATCGGGGTTTTTGGGTTCTCAGGTTTTCGAGGGTTTCAGGTACTAAATATGGTATATAACAACTCCTGAGCTTACTAGGAGTTCAAAGGTGCCAACTACAACCTCGATTCGTGACTGGAAGTGAAGGTTTGAAGGTTGTCCGTACGTTGTACAGAAAATGGATAAAATCCGAGAGAGAGAGAGAGAGTCAACATGAGGGTGATAGTGAGGGTGTGTTTGTCTGTGGTTGAGGTTTGGCCAACTAAACTAAAAACAACTAAAACCTTAAGTTCTAATTGGGTCCAAGTACTTAGGAAAGAAAATAATTGGTCCACAACACAACTTAAACCACACAACACCACAAACGTTTAAGGGTAAATTAGACATTTCACACCATCAGAGAATATCTTTTGGGATGGGCTGTGACAACCTACTTCCCTTAAGAAAATTTCGTCCTTGAAATTCAAACAATAAATACAACCCACTAATAATCATAAAACAGGCATGGATACATTTCTCTCATCTGGTCCTCTGTCTCCCAGGTGGCTTCCTCCACCGAGTGATTTCTCCACAAAACCTTCACTAGATGCACTGTCTTATTTCTCAGAACCTTATCTTTCCAATCCAAAATGATCATTGGCTCCTCATCATAAGTTAAATCTGGATTAATTTCCAGCGGTTGAGAAGGTATCACATGAGAAGGATCTGAGATGTAATGACTAAGCATAGAGACATGAGAAAACATTGTGCACTTTGGACAACTCAGGAGGCAACTCAAGCCTGTAAGCAACCTCACCGAATCGCTCGATGATCATATACGGTCCAATGTACCTAGGACTGAACTTGCCTTTCTTTCCAAACCGCACTACGCCTCTCCATGGCGATAGCTTCAGAAATACCCAATCACCTACATTATACATCTGGTCAGTGGCATGTTTGTCTGCTAGACTTTTCTGTCGATCCTAGGCCATTTTCAGGTTAGACTTCATCACCTGAATATTCTGCGTAGTCTCATCCACGATCTCACGGCCAGCCAAAACTCTTTCACCAACCTCCGACCAACACAAGGGTGTACGACAAGATTTACCATATAGTGCCTCAAATGGTGACATACCAATACTTGAATGAAAGATATTGTTATATGCAAATTCCATTAAATCCAACTGCTTATGCCAAGTGTCACCAAACTGCAATACTGAAGATCTCAACATATCTTCCAATGTCTCAATGGTCCTTTTGGTTTTTTTTTTAATTTTTTTTAATTTTTAATATTGGAGGTATTTTAACATCACCTGTAGGTAAAAAACAGTAAAATTTGGATATTAATTTATTTTTTCACCCTATTTTGGTTGACAAGGAGAATTTTATTAATCAATAGAGATAACTTTTATACTTTTATTAATATGGTCCTTTCGGTTTTTTTTTTTTTTTTAATATTGGAGGTATTTTATAGTCACCTATAGGTGAGATTTCAATAAAAAATAGTAAAATTTGGATCTGTAAAATTACTTTATTGCCCATCATTTTTTTTGTATGGTAAAAAATTAATTTGTTTTTTGACCCTATTTTGGTTCACAATAAGAATGTTATTAATCAATAGAGATAACTTTTATGCTTTTATTAATATTAAATTGAAATCTCTAGGTTCAAATCAAATAGAAGGTATACGTGCGCGGCTGAGAGAGAATCAGATGCCGATGGACCACCACTCTTTCTTTTGATATATAATGCCTACCCGTCTCTCACATTTTTCCACATTCGAGACACGCACAGACGTATTTTCCTTTTCCTTTTGGACACTTTCTCTGTGATTTTCTCGGAAGCCAAACACTCTCAACGATGGCCGATCAGCTCACCGACGACCAGATCTCCGAGTTCAAGGAGGCGTTCAGCCTATTCGACAAGGACGGCGATGGTCTCGTACTCAGATCCCTTTTGTTCTTATTATGCCTAATTAATCTATGATATTTGGATCTAAAGCTGTTATTGCATCAAACCTTAATCTTTTTCTGGTGAAAATTTGTGATTGATTGAGTATTTTTCAGCGATTGAATTGATTTATCATCCTCCGAGTGCGTTTTGATCGTTGAGGATAAGATCTGTTAGATTTGAGGTTAAATGTGTGGAATTTAAATATATGGATAGATTACGATTCTCAGATTCGTTTCCTCCATTGATAGTGGGTTTTTGATTCAATTTCTGTGTTATGGTTTTGGAGCTGCAAAATTAATTCTTCTTGTATTGGGATCATAAAGCAATGTTATGTATATATGTGTGTGTGTGTGTGTGTGTGTTTGTATATGTATAAATACAAAAATGATTTATTCTATGTTTCTGTCGCCTATGGATAGCATGAAATGCAAACTTTCATGAGGGTTTACGTCTGTCAATATATATGAACAATTTTTTGTATGTTCTCAATCTTTTACTCATGGTTGGGTGGTTTTGGGCTGGACAACGGTGAAATGATTTTGTCTTTTCCTGACTGATTTTGATATTGAATATGGAAATCTGGATGAATGTTTTACTTTTTATTGTTTGCCTTATACATGTTGTGTGCAATATTGAAAGCGTTGTTTGATTGAAATGCGATAGTTTTTTAGTTCATGTGTGTGTTTTTCTTTTGTCTGTTTAGGCGGAATTCCCTCAACAATCATAACAGTTAAAATGTATTAGAATTAAAGTTAGGGGGAGGACAGTGGTTTTTTTTGTGCTAGTATGCCCGGCTACAGTTTCCCACTCATCATACAAAAGAAGCATAGTTATCTGCCTAAAGCCCTATTACCAATTTCTTTGCTGTATTCCACACTAATACTTGTTTTGTTAAATTTTGATTCAGGTTGCATCACTACAAAAGAGTTGGGGACTGTCATGCGTTCACTTGGGCAGAACCCAACTGAAGCCGAGCTTCAGGATATGATCAATGAGGTTGATGCTGATGGGAATGGGACCATTGATTTTCCAGAGTTCCTTAACTTGATGGCCCGGAAGATGAAGGACACCGATTCTGAGGAGGAGCTCAAGGAAGCCTTCCGAGTGTTCGATAAGGACCAGAATGGCTTCATTTCTGCTGCTGAGCTTCGTCATGTTATGACAAATCTAGGCGAGAAGCTGACAGATGAGGAAGTTGATGAGATGATTCGTGAGGCTGATGTGGATGGTGATGGGCAGATCAACTATGAGGAGTTCGTCAAAGTCATGATGGCCAAGTGAGGACCAAAACTAAAGTTTATAAAGAGATTTTCGTATCCCATTAGGACATGTTCATTTGGTCTTGCTAGGTTTTGGTTGGTTCACACTGTCTATTTTCTTGTATGCATTATCTGTGGTACTGTCCCTTTAGTATCTACTTGTTTGCTGTCTCTCCATAGTTCCTATTTGGTAGTGTCTGTTACGGTACGTTGGTATTTTCATTCTTCTTTTTGAATCACGAACCTAAAACAATTGGTTGAATCTGATATTTCTGCTTATTGGTGATTATCATTGTTAATATTGCAAGTTATAGTATCTCTTGTTAATGTGATCTTGTCGTGCATTAGATATTTTAGTTCTGTTGTTTATTATCTTAAACCATGAAAATGAAATTGGCAGTTTTCGTTTTAAAATCATGTTTCCCTTGGTTTGCCCAAGCCTAACCTCCTAAAAGGTGATTTTCAGTTCACTTTAAGAAGGAAGGTAAGTTGTTGCTTTATGCCACTGCTAATTGAACGCCGCTTTTTTGTGTAAAATGCCCCTCTCGTTATACCTTTCCCCTTCACCTAGAGTTACACAAGTTTCGGGAGGATCCTCCAATTGATGCTGGTCCAAAGCCCTTAGAAGGCGTTGGGTTTGCCACTCCTAGCATCTGCAGTGTGGTTTATGGGTTTTTCATGCATCGACGGGGCGGACTGGTTGTGTGTTACTGCTGTTTTTCTTCTTTGTTCTTCTGAAAAATAGGTTTTCGGGATAACTAATTCTTCATACTGCATTGGTGGGAGTCTGAAATGGTAAGGTGCATCACGGATGCTTGTTCTGGTCTGAAGAAACTTATAAATAGCTTTATTTATTTTTGGGTGGGTTGTGGCGTGACCGGTTGCCACAAATGTTGTCACTCATCGTGAACGTGGGAAAGCTAAGAATCCGATACCCATTTCTTTTTTGCTTATTTTAAATGATTCGCTGGGAGTGGAGTTATTGTCTTCCGGGCCAAGATAGAATCCTTGGTGGGAGGGAATTTACACTAGCAATGCAATCCAAGACTTTTTCCTCCACCTGCCAACGAATTCTTAGTATAAACCAGCCATGCGCCTTAATAGAATTTCAAACATAAGTTTGTCTTTTAGATGCTTGAGATATGGGAGAAGGGGGGAATACCTACAACTGCGCATGAACGGGCAAATGCTCTTAATCAGTTACGAAAAGATCTCTAGTTTGTTTTTTGGATGCTTAAATACTTGAGGAGGGGGATTACCTAAAACTTTGTGTGAACGGGTAAATGCTCTTAATCTGTTACGAAAAGTTCTTGTAAACGAAAATAGGGTAAATTTCCTTTAATTTTATTTGTTCATTCCCAAAATCATATTTGTTATAATTAATTAATTATGACTCCTCATAGTTCTAAAAATCACTTTCAAACTGAAAATTAGCTTATTTTCTAACAAGGGAAGGGCACCAAAAGTTGAATGGGGGAAGGAGAACATGCATGCATGCATACACACATACATACAAAATGCAAATAGCATAAAGCATTAAGCATATACTTGTAGTGGTGTAACATGTTGAAGCAGCCGAATAATATAATAATATTAATAATTATGTGTTTCTACTAAATTCCAGAAGAAGCAAAAGTCGAACAAGTGAAAGGACCGACAGCAGCGGACGAGGTCGCACGAATTCAAAGGAATACAACAACAAGACCAACGGAGGGAATGGGAAGATGAGGCGGCGTCGTTTCAAGCAGCGCTTCCATGATTGTTCCATCTTGTAATTAAAACTCAATAATTTCATGTTATCCTTCTTAATCATTCCTCTAATTCTAATTAATCGAAAGGGAAAGTTTCTCGTCTCATTACTCATTTATATGCTTGAACAAACTCTGATTGTCCACAGTCGTAGAGTTAGCAATTTAGCATTATCCTATCTTTCTTGAATTTACTATTCAGATGGATGCTTTCGGCTTATGAAAAAAATTGAGTGCTTTTTTATATTATTATTTGATATGTGTAATTTCTTTGACAAAGAGCTAATTGATCATTTGATGAATTGCGTTCTGATCATGACTGGTTGGCTTGTCCAATCCCACTTCTTTTGTTCTTGGAAGTTTCTCTCTCGTAGGGTGAGAGACCAATTCGAGGATTTCGGCAAATTGGGGATCCAAATGTTAAAGCCTCTATGCAGGAAGTTAAAGAGACGATGAGGGTGAGCTCATGCATTGACAGAGATTGTAGCCTTGAAGGATTTCAACAAGAACCTGACAAAGTTAAAAAAAATCACTTTTTATGGGGTGCTCAAGGTAAAGATGTTGCACAAATTGTACAAATATGTTCCTCAACTAGCTTGGAGAAATTTAAAAGTCAATAATGTTGGAAATGTGTCCTAAACCCAATCATATGATGATATTTTACGGATATTTCACATATTAAACTAAATTTGTTTAATATGTGATCTAAAGAAGTTTGATTCATGAGACTGTTCTCTTTTGTACACATATCATAAACGTTCCTGATTATAATTGCTAATTGGCATTGACGGTCAATAAGATCAATACGTGCTATGTCTTCTCTCAGGAGGAGTGACCTCACTATAAGAAAACATGGCTTATGTGACGACAAATACTTGTTACAAGAGAAAATGCATCACATTTGATAATATGTGACGCATTTTCGGCGTCATGGCGAGCGCCACCTATAAGGCGTCACCGAAAGTATACGTGATGAATGTTACACTCGTCACCTATTAATTGATTTGAATACCGGATTCAGGAGATACATGACAAAGTAAGCGTCACAAAAAACATAATTCAGTGACGTATAAATCCGTCACATATCATATGTGTAAGTGAGGCTAAAATCGTCACCTATTTATTTGATATGTGAGGCATGGTGCGTCACATTTGTCAAAGTTATACCCATTTGTTTCTAATATGTGATGAACTAATTACCACATATTCCTTGTTTCATAATTTGAAATTAGAATTCATAACAAATGTAAGGTAGTACTTCAGTAAATCACATTTTTATTAATAAAGAATTCAATCACATAAGTCGAAAACATACACCAAATGACATCTCAGAATCTAACATGAACATCCACAAAACTAAAAAGTACCAGTCGGATACACTCGGTCTCTCATCTCAACGTAATAGCAATTCAACACCTGTAAACACTGAGGTGCTAACAAAAAAAAAGTCTACCCTGTGCTATTTGTCTACCCCTAACTTGCAGCCAAAAGACCTTCAATTGTGCAATAACATCTTCATTCTCCTTTTGCAAATCCGTTGCGCTCTCAGCTTTTTGTTTTTCATTTATGGAGCTCTTATAAACATACTAGACACTTCGTCAATATTATTCAACTAGCACTGCAAGAAAAGTCAATTACCAAGATAAATGAGAAAGAAAGGGAACATGTATACTGGATGACAGAGATAGGAGGACTTAACATGTAGGTTCAGGTTTAACCAAAGAATAGCTAGTCTTAAGGAATTGCAAGACCAATCCAACAGCAATACCTAGTCAGAGAGCAACAAGGTCGTTACCACCTATTTTCCTGTATTTTATATAAATAATCGTCACATGCATAATTTCATAGCAGAAAATCTCAATTCTTCAACAGCTCTACACAACATAAATAATCGTAGTAGAAAATCTCAATTCTTCAACAACTCTACACAACATAAATAAGCATTTAGTAGAACACACAACAACAACAACAACAACAAAGCCTTTTCCCACTAAGTGGGGTCGGCTATATGAATCCTAGAACGCCATTGCGCTCGGTTTGTGTCATGTCCTCCGTTAGATCCAAGTACTCTAAGTCTTTTCTTAGGGTCTCTTCCAAAGTTTTCCTAGGTCTTCCTCTACCCCTTCGGCCCTGAACCTCTGTCCCGTGGTCACATCTTCGAACCGGAGCATCAGTAGGCCTTCTTTGCACATGTCCAAACCACCGTAACTGATTTTCTCTCCTCTTTCCTTCAATTTCGGCTACTCCTACTTTACCTCGGATATCCTCATTCCTAATCTTATCCTTTCTCGTGTGCCCACACATCCAACGAAGCATCCTCATCTCCACTACACCTACGTGTTGATGCTTCACCGCCCAACATTCTATGCCATACAGCATTGTCGGCCTTATTGCCGTCCTATAAAATTTTCCCTTGAGCTTCAGTGGCCTACGACGGTCACACAACACGCCGGATGCACTCTTCCACTTCATCCATCCAGCTTGTATTCTATGGGTGAGATCTCCATCAAATTCTCCGTTTTTTTGCAAGATAGATCCTAGGTAGCGAAAACGGTCGCTCTTTGGTATTTCCTGATCTCCGATCCTCACCCCTAACTCATTTTGGCCTCTGTTTGCACTGAACTTGCACTCCATATATTCTGTCTTTGATCGGCTTAGGCGAAGACTTTTAGATTCCAACACTTCTCTCCAAAGGTTAAGCTTCGTGTTTACCCCTTCCTGCGTTTCATCTATCAACACTATATCGTTTGCGAAAAACATACACCAAAGAATATCATCTTAAATATTAAGTTTGTGATCTTCGCTAGATTGCTCCGGTCATTAGTGTGGATAAGTATGTAAATGGATAGAGACAGGAAGCAAACACAAGATGTACGTGGTTCACCCAGATTGGCTACGTCCACGGAGTAAAGGAGTTCTCATTAATTGTGAAGGGTTTACACAGTATATAGGTTCAAGCTCTCCTTTAGTGAGTACAAGTGAATGATTTAGTACAAATGACATTAGGAAATATTGTGGAAGAATGATCTCGTAATCACGAAACTTTTAAGTACCGAAGTGTGGTATCGTCTTCACTTGCCTTATCTGTCTCATAGGTAGATGTGACATCTTCTTTGGAAGTACTCTTCCCCCCTTTAGGGGTGGTATCTTTAACTGGTGGAGATGCACAAGGTAATGTATCAATTTCACTTGACGCTTACTTGTAGTTTCAGGCTTGGTCAAGCGTGATACAAACCATGTAGTAGGAGTCCCCCAAGTCGCCGAGCTAGGGGATCTGCTGAAAGAGGTGACAGACAAGGTAAGTAATCAGAGCTCTAAGCAATCAGTCCCAGATCAGAAGTTTGATTTCGAGTTCCGGCTGATTGTTATCCTTCTCCTTATCTTGCAGGTAGCATGAAGGATAAAGAGAAGAAAAGGAGAAAAGGTGATATGAGATACTTTTGCTTTTGAAGAAGTAACTTTCCACAGGCTTATTCTTGAACTAGGCTGGAGGGTTTTCTTGTTTCCACCAGAGTATAAGGCCGACTGAAGAATTTGAGGGTCAAAACAAGTCCATCAAATCTAGAGTACGTTCGACCCTGCTGATATGGGATACTTTTGCTGTTGACAAAGTAGTGGATGTATCGGCACATGTTCTGTTGCGCTTGTCTCCACATGCTTCCTTGTATCCTTCTCACTTGCCCTATTTGTTCCTCAGGCAGATGTGGTATCTTCTCGGGAAGCATAAGATGTTGAAGATGAGTACTCGAGAGCAATGGGGTTCCAGGCAGTCAGTTCCGGACTGGAAGCTTGATTCCAAGTGCTGACTGATTGCTCTCTTTCTCCTTGTCTTGCAGGTAAGAACAAGGCCAAAGGAAAAGACAGGGAAAAAGCATGATATGGGATACTCTTGCTTTTAACCCTGATGATATGAGATATTCTTGCTTTAGTGTAGCTTGTTTGCAGAGGTATTCTCGGAGGGAAAGAAAGCTGAGTATTTCGAGAGGCTTCGTTGGGAGTGCCCTCTCAGATATGAGGAAGGGTTGAGCATTTTTGCAGGTCTGCCTGTCCGTTGAGGATGGAGGTCGACATATATAGAAGTCTCCCTAACAAGGAGTAATACTATTCTTTTACCCTGCTTGGTCATAGCACGGTAGTGGAAGCTGCCAGCTTCACGTGTTTTAACTCTGTCAGAGAACTTTGAAAAAGTGGTCTGTGGTATCTGGAAAGCTGATGTTACGTGTGAAGATTACAGACAAGCTTTATCCAAGGAGATTTGGCTCTCGAAGTTGAGAAAGCGGTGTGAGGATTACAGACAAGCTTTATCTAAGGGGCTCTCAAAGTTGAGAAAGCGGTGCCTCTTCGGTTTTCGAACAAGCAATCCTGTCGGGGATTTGTCTCTCGAGATTCGGAGAACGGTGCCTCTTCGATTTTTGAGAAAGCAATCCTGCTAGGAGTCTGGCTTTCGAGATTCGGAGAGTGGTGTCTCGTCGCTTTTTGAGAAAGTAATCATGTTGGGAGTCTGGCTCTCGAGATTCGGAGGACGGTGCCTCTTCGATCTTGAAGCAAGCAATCTTGTTGGGAGTGTTTTCTCGAATGTGAGTAAAGGTTGGGCCTGTTTGCTAGTCTACCTTGCCACAGAGCACAGAGGTTGACCCACAGGGACTTTCCAATTATCCAGCAATGGTCTTGTTCCTTTACCCTTATGGGTAATAATATGGTAGCTAGACCTTCAAAATTTATGTGTCTAAACTTTGTTAGTGCTGTTTCTTTGCTATTCTTTTACCCTTCTTGGTCATAGCGATGTAGTGGGAGTTGCAAGCTTCACGTGTCTAAACTGTCAGAGATTTTTGGCAAAGTTATCTATGGTACCCGTGAGCTGATGTTGCGTGTGGAAAGTGAATGATTGAACAGTAACATTCACGTGCTTTCTACTTCACTAGAAATCTTTGACAGAATGCCCGTAATTTCCGCAAAGTTGAGTGTGCATGTGACAGGTGCTGACAAGGCTGAAAAAGCAGGTGCCTCTTCGATTTCTAAGATCAGCCCTCGTGGTCTCTGAGTAGCCCAGCTTTTGAGAAAGCAAGCGCCTCTTCGATTTCTGCGATCGACCTTCGTGGTCTTTGAGCAGCCCAGCTTTTGAGAAAGCAAACGCCTCTTCGATTCCTGAGATCGGCCTCGTGGTCTCTGAGCAGCCCAGCTTTTGAGAAAGCAAATGCCTTTTCGATTTCTGAGCAGGCGCCTCTTCGATTTTTGAAGCTCCATCGAGTGCAGATTTTTATAGAGGCTGGTATTAAGTTCCAAAGCACACTTGAATCTCCACCAGTAGAAGCTCATTTCTTGCATTTCTAAGATCTTGATTTGTCCGACCTATTTTCTCTTCAACACCTTTGAAAATGTCTGGCCCCTCCGACCGTCGTTTTGACTTGAACCTTGTTGAAGAGGCAGCCACGCCTTCTCCAGACAACATATGGCGCCCATCCTTCTTATCCCCTACTGGTCCTCTTACCATTGGGGATTCCGTGATGAAGAATGATATGACCGCTGCGGTGGTGGCCAGGAACCTTCTCACTCCCAAAGATAACAGACTACTTTCCAAATGGTCTGATGAGTTGGCTGTTAAGGATTCTCTGGCTCTCAGTGTTCAGTGTGCAGGTTCTGTGTCTAATATGGCCCAACGCCTATTTGCTCGAACCTGCCAAGTTGAATCATTGGCGGCTGAAGTGATGAGTCTCAAACAGGAGATTAGAGGGCTCAAGCATGAGAATAAACAGTTGCATAGGCTCGCACATGACTATGCTACAAACATGAAGAGGAAGCTTGACCAGATGAAGGAATCTGATGGTCAGATTTTACATGATCATCAGAGGTTTGTGGGTTTGTTCCAAAGGCATTTATTGCCTTCGTCTTCTGGGGCTGTACCGCGTAATGAAGCTCCAAATGATCAACCTCCGATGCTTCCTCCTTCTAGGGTGCTGTCCAGTACTGAGGCTCCGAATGATCCCCCTCCGGTGCCTTCTCTTTCTGGGGCTCTGCCGACTGCTGAGACTTCTCCTAAGCAACCTTTGTGAAGGCTCCCTCTTGTTTGTTTATTTTGACTCGTGTATATGTACATATTTGTAACTTCTTAGAGATATCAATAAATAAGCTTTGTTTCATTTCAACGTATTGTGTTAAATACACCAAAGCCTTCTTCACTAAGTTCTTTGAATTTTTCTTTTGTTGAAGCTTGTATGTTGAAGCTTTGTGAGTGGAGCATGTAGGTTGAGGTAGTGTTCCCTTAATTTCCCGAGTGGGGAAAACTTCTCGATTGGAGACTTGAAAAATCCAAGTCACTGAGTTGGGTCGGCTATATGAATCTTAGAACGCCATTGTGCTCGATCCTGTGTCATGTCCTCCATTAGATCCAAGTACTCTAAGTCTTTTCTTAGAGTCTCTTCCAAAGTTTTCCTAGGTCTTCCTCTACCCCTTCGGCCCTGAACCTCTGTCCCATAGTCGCATCTTCTAACCGGAGCGTCAGTAGGCCTTCTTTGCACATGTCCAAACCACCGTAACCGATTTTCTCTCAGTTTTCCTTCAATTTCGGCTACTCCTACTTTACCTCGGATATCCTCATTCCTAATCTTATCCTTTCTCAATTGGAAAACAAACCCATCCATTTGTTCTCTTGGTCCCAGAAAAATGTAGACGATAAAAAAAAAATTAAGATTACTCAAATTGTTATTCCATGTGAAGTTCGAATGAGAATAAAACAAAAGGTTGGAACCTGGGCTAGCTCTAAAATTTCATTATGGTCCTTTTTCAACTTAGTTGGAACATATGTAAGTACAATGACTAACTTAGTAAAAAATCATGCTAGCATGGTACATCCTATTGCAGGGATATGATATGATGCATTGCTTAAGAAAAGATATATAAAATATTTTAGTGTTAATGATGTGATTAGTGATTACAGATCATGAAATACAGTTTGACATGAGGTCAAAATAAGAAGGAGTTGTAAGTTTTGACATGTATTAAATGAATTGCGTAATGTGGCATGAAGTCAGTAGATAAAGTTATGCCTATTCATATAGCTGCACTAACGATAGGGGAGCGCAGCTTGGCCATGAGAGAGAGAGGGGGAGAGAGAGAGAGAGAGAGAGAGAGAGAGTTGTGTTGAGGGCCCTTTCTTTTTCCAGGTTCTGTGTGGGGTGGGGCGGGGTGGGGCTTTCAAGTGCTCCACCCGCCGCTGATGATCGTTTATCAGTTATCAAACAATAATAATATTGCAGAAAGAAAGCCACTCAAAAATTGAAATCAAACCAGAAAAATCCCATTCGATGACATTCCCAGATGCAGTACCAAACATACCTCTCTATCTATCTACGTATTCTTTTACATCCCCTCGGTTGTGGGACAACTGACAAGGATGCTCTGCTCGTACCCCAAATCTATATTCTGTATTTCAAACCTCAATCATCATCACAGTTGTTCCAGCCTCTTAACTCAACAAACTAAAATAAATCAAAACCCTTTCCAAGAATCATTGACAATATGCTTGTAAGTTAACTTTAATATGCACACTAAAAGTACTAACCTTGAGAAGCCATTAAATCCAAGCTCAATGATGAACCACGAACACAGCAACAAGCAAAGATCTTCCGCTCCTAGTACACGCCTTATGCACTCCTATATGGGGTAGAGTTTTGTGCTAGAATGTGTGTATAAGAGTGGGGACCTAAGCCATATATTTATAGGTGAGTATATTAGGTTTCTTGCCTATAAAGAAAACACTAATACATATCTTTAACACCTACTAGAAACCATGACCTAATATAGGAAAGATATTCCCAATCATTATAAGTTTACTTCACCACCAAGTAATCCGGGATTACCAAATATTTCTCCCTATCTTGTATCCTTAATCAAATAGAACTCCTAAATAGATGTAAGCCCAATAAAAGTCTTACATTCTCCCACTTGGGCGAGACATCTATTCAAAAGCTTTCTTTAGGATCAAGAATCGATTTCCTTATGCATGCAACTTTGGTAGATCATTTGATAACAATATCTTTCCAAACTTAGTGTCAAATATATCGTTAGCTTGTAGAACTATAGACCATGATATCCAATAGAGCGAATACATACCTCTATAATCACATACAAGCAACAATATTCACATAAAGTACCAACAAGTCATGGACAAGCATATATATATGATAAGTGAGCTTAATAGTGAATATCACACTTAACAAATATGGTCCTCTTTACGATCACAAAGTGATCTTCCTTAATGCTTAAAAATATGCCCTTATGTCAAAAGAACAATCTTGATATATAGCAAAATTAGCTAACTGGAATGTAATAATTATGTAGAAACAAAACATATTATTCTTTAATGCGTATCCATGAAATCTCAAACAAAAGAAAAATTTTCAAAACTGAAACAGATAACTAACAAACAAGAACAACTCGAGTTCCCATTATTGTATGACATCTTCGAAACTTGATAGAACTCCCATGCTTGTGACATGTTTTAGAAAATCTACATTAGAGATAGCTTTATTCAATGGGTCTGCAATCATGTCCACGGTATTGATATGATCAACCAGGGTGACTCCTTCTTGCACCTTCTCTCTAACCTTCAAAAACTTTATGTCAACATGCTTGAGTCCTGAAGATCTCTTGTTGTTTTTGCAAAAGAAAACAGCTCACTTGTTGTCACAATATAACTGAATAAGTCTTGCTATATTATCAACAACCTGCAGACCTGATATAAAATTCCTTAACCAAATGCCATGCATAGTTGCTTCAAAACATGCCATGAACTCGGCATGCATTGCTGAGATAGCCACAGTTTTTTGTTTGACACTTTTCCAAGCTATTGCACCACCTCCAAACATAAACACAAAACTGGAAGTTGACATTAAGTCATCGGCACATCTAAAAAAATCGAAATCTGAGTAACCTACCAACTCTAACTTATTAGTCTTCTTGAAAATACGCATATGATCTTTGGTTCTTTGCAAATAACGTAGAACCTCTTTGCAGCTTTCAAGTGTGCCATTCCTGGATTAGATTGGTACCTACCTAGAACACTAACTGAAAATGCTAGGTAGGGCCGAGTATATACTTGAGCATACATAATACTTCCAAGCACTGAAGCATAAGGCTTGTTCTTCATCTCCTCCCTTTCTATATCATTCCTTGGACAATCTTTGTTACTCAATTTATCTCCCTTGGAGATTGGAACTTCAGCACAGTTACTTGTCAACATGTTAAACCTCTTCAACACCTTCTCAATATAAGCCTTTTGTGAGAGACCTAACAAACCACGACTTCTATCTTGGTGAATTTCAATACCCAAAACATAAGAAGCCTCTCCAAGGTTCTTCATTTGAAAATTCTTGGACAAAAACTCTTTTGTGTCATGCAATAAATCCTTATCACTACTGGCAAGTAGTATGTCATCAACATATAGAACAAGAAAAATAAATTTGCTCCCACAGAATTCAACATATATGCATGCATCAATTTTATTTTCCTTCAAACCGTACGAAGTGACAATCTTATTGAATTTCAAATACCATTGCCTTGAAGCTTGCTTTAACCCATAGATTGACCTCTTCAACTTACACACCAAGTGTTCGTTTCCTTCCTCCACAAAACCTTCAGGTTGCTTCATGAATATTTCTTCATCTAATTCACCATTGAGAAATGTAGTTTTAACGTCCATTTGATGCAAATATAGATCAAAGTGTGCTACCAAGGCCATGATAATTCGAAATGCATATTTTGTCGAGACTGGAGAAAAAGTCTCAGTGTAGTTTACACCTTCTTGCTCTGTGAAACCTTTAGCTACCAATCTTGCCTTGTGTCTTCCGATGTTATCCTTAGAATCCTTCTTAGTTTTAAACACCCACTTGCATTCAATAGGTTTAACTCCTTGCAATGGTTCAACTAGCTCCCACACTTTATTGTTTTCCATGGATTCCAACTAACTTTGTATAGCTTCAATCCACTTTTCAGACTACACCAGTGACAACCTCCTTGTATGTTAAAGAATCTTCATATTCTGAAACATTACAGTCCATCTCACTCATGTAAACAAAATTTGGTAGTGCAGTTGGCCTTCTTTCTCTCTATGATCTCCTAACTTCTTGTGTCTCATGTTGTACCGTGCCACCAAGTTCAACATTCTCTTCAACATATGGTGCTTCATCTTGTACATTTTCTTGATTCATTGGCTCAACAACGTGCTCAACTTGTGGTAGTGGTCGAAGTAAAGGAATGGTGACTATTGGTTCAAGAATTGTGGGATTAATTGGTTCAGTCCTAATCTTTCCTTCTTCTTAAAAAATAAAGTCCTTGTTCACTCCTTCAACAACATCATCATGCTCAGTGAACTTGGCTTTTCCAGTCTCTACAATTTTGGTAGTGTGATTAGGGCTATAAAAACGAAAACCTTTTGATCTTTCTGCATAGCCAATGAAGAAACAAATGATTGTTTTGGGATCTAATTTAGCTAACTTTGGATTGTAAACTTGGGCTTCAGCTTTGCATCCCCATACATGCAAGTGATTTGGACTTGGTTTTTGTTTATACCATATTTAGGGCCTTCGTATTTAGATCTCGTACAAATACTTGGGGGACTTAAATGTAATTATGTGATAAAAGAATGGGCAAATATGTAATAAATAAGGAGCCTTTATTCTATAAAAGGACTTCTCACCCTCACAATTGAGAGAGGCCAATTCCTAAGCCTTCTCACCCCCTCTCAAAGCTCTCACTCTCAGAGCTCTCTCTCCCTCAAATAAATACATAATCAGTGTGGACGTAGCCCAAACCTTGGGGTGAACCACGATACATCTTGTGTTATTTACATTTATTGCAGATTCAATGTCGGATTTATGTTGTTCCAAGACCTCCGGTTTTGTGCATCAACATTTGGCGCCGTCTGTGGGAATCGATACGAAAAGTTGTGTCGGTTCTCTTTCATTTTTTCACCTCCACCGTGAATCTGAAAAATCACAAAATGCTTTCCCTCTCGTCCGTTCTCTCTGCTCTCTCTGCAACACTAAGAACACCATCTCAGGCAAACCAGAATCCACAAGTTTCCAGAGTCCGAACCTGTCCTTCCAACCCGGCTCTCCCAAAGGGTTTGATTAGTTTTCTATCTAGCTAGTCCCCTATGTTTTTCACGCCTGTTCTTCTATTTCTCATATCTTTCATTTTCTAATCAGATATGAAGCAAATCTTAGCGAGGACACTAGTAGACTACGAGATGTGCTAGATCTCACACCTTCAAGATCGCGGGACGTTATGAATCTATTTTTTTTTTGTTCTAAAGTCGACGAGCTCGAAAAGCAGGCCTTCAAATGTAAGACCCGGAAGCGTCTCATCATCCTCTCAGTCTCTATAGTGGTTTTGTTGGCAGTGATCATCGGCGTTGTCGCGGGAGTGATCATACACAAGCGGAACAACTAGTCGTCTTCTGTACCCAACTCGACCCCCAGCCCCGAATTGACTTCGGCGGCGTCGCTGAAGGCGGTTTACGGCGTGACCCAATACCCGAGTCCGCGTTTCTCAAGCATCTTCGCCCTCTGACACCACTAAACTCCTCCAGTCCACCACCATCTCTAGAAGCTCTTGAGAAAGAAGATGGTGAGCAGGAAGATGATGACAGCTGCTTGCCTTCTGACTTGGAGGGTGCAGTGCGTCAATCAGGTGAAGCAAGTGCAGATTTTGTGTCTTCAGGAGGAATGAGAACCATAGTTGAGCTTTTGATCCCTCAGCTGCAATTTCTAGACGAAGAAGGTGCACAAGCTGAGCTCTAGGAATTGTCAAGGGTTTTCTTAGATACGTTGATTGAAGAAACCGACGGTCAGAGACTTAAAGCTGTGTTTCCTGATGCTGGTGCAGCAGCGCTTCTAAAATACCATTGGAAAGATGCTGCTTTTGGATTCGCCAGCGAAGGGGATGGTGGAAGGTTCTTAAGTCTGGGTTGGCGTGAAAATTTGGAGGTTCGCTTTGCCTTTACCTGTATAGAAAGATCGTTGTATGTAATCAGAGAGAAATGTTTTATTCTCAGTTTATATTGGCCAAGAAAGGTCCTCTTGGGAGGATATGGATAGCGGCACATTTGGAGCGCAAGCTTCGCAAGAATCAGGTCGCCGACATCGATATTGGCATCTCCATAGAAACAGGGGAGTTTTAATCACGCCGTCGATGCGGAGAGCAGGGGGTCCCTACTGCATCGCCGGTGGTGAAGACTCTGGAGATCGGAGACGAGAAGAAGAAGGAACAGAGCCTGCCGTTTTTCCAGTCTAAGATTCCAGTGGTCTGCTGTGGTTGGAATTGGGATGGGGACAAGGTCCCAGCAGCAACTGATCGGATCATATTTATATATATTTTTACTTCAAATTCACTCGTCTTTTCTTAGTTAGTTCCTTATATTTTGAGCTATTTACGTTATTTTTGTGTTTATAGGATTTGTTTATGCAAAGAAAATAAAAATGGCACAAATGAGTTTTAAATAATAAATTCATCGAAAATTGCTTTAATCGTTCTCATTTTGTCATGGGTTATTGGTAGAATTATGTCACGGATTATAGGTCATGGAAGTTAGGCTAAATTTATTAGGTAGGCATTAGAAATTATATGATATATCTAAAATTGAAGTGTTTTGCAGTTGGTGAGTAAAGAAAAGAAACATAAAGAAGCTGCCTTTGCAGCTGGAACAAATGAAAAAAAAAAGGGATCCAAGAGACAGCAAAACGTGAAAGAATAAAATAAGGGAAGCTGCCTTTGGGCAGTGGAAAAATAAGAAGAAAAAGGAGAATCCAAGGCATGAGACACGGGGGAATAATAGTGGAACAAAAAGAATGGCAGAAAATAAGAGAAAGATCAGAGCTGCCATTTGGCAGCTGGTGCGAGAAGAAAGAAAACCAAGAAGCAAAGGAGCTGCTTGGCAGCTCGCAGAGACGCAGGAAGAGGACCGAGAGGAGAGTGCTGCCATTGGGCAGCTTGAGGAAGGGAAGTCAGTGGCGAGGAGGACAGGAGGTCTGCATGAAAATGCAGTTCAGAGTCCAAGCAGCAGATCCTTTCTTTCGGTTTAATCTTTCCAAACTCCTATTTTATTTTTGTTTTAATAATGTGTAATTAATTTTATTTTGGCTAGAGGTTAATTCGAAACCATGAATATATTTGTAATATGAATTGATTACCTTCAGTTGTGATTTCTGAGTTGTGATTTAATTTGCTTAACTGCTTGATAGATAACTTATTTTTGTATGTCGATTAAGGATGCATACTTAATTTACATGCATGAATTTGATGCTAGAATATAAGTGAATTTCACCTAATCGTTATGAACTTATATTCACAAGTAGTGAAGGTTGCTAGTCACAATCACGTTAAGTAAATTCTTGGCATAAGTTTCATGCAAATCATAGTAACGAGTGCCTCGTCAATGCTTATGTTTTTCATAGAACTTAATGATTCTTGCTTGTATCTCTATTATGCAATTCATGTAGGGAACTTGTAGGGAATGTTTTGGGTTGTCGTATGCAATCATCCAACCCAATAACTTGTGGAAAAACTGAGGGTTAATTAGTGCAATTCACGGTTAATTTGGGGCGTTGAGATTTACAACTTATTGAAAGAACAACTGAAAATCAATTTAGGTTGCATATGTGTCATTTGTGGAGAAGAACCCTCTAGCTAGTCTGTCACCTATCCTTTCACCTTAATTTCATGTTTTTGTCAATTCTGTAATTTATTTTAAGTTTAATTTACTTCTCATCAAAACCAAACACCCCCCATTATTAAATTATATTATTTAGTTAGTTTTCATTGTTGTTAGTCTTTTAATTCAATTTCCGTCCATTTCAGTTCCTAGTGTCTAATTTGATTGTTTTCATTATTTTGAGTCATTCTAAGTGTGTTTCGAGTTATTAGAGTTTTTAGCCTAGTTTTGTGTCCTTGAGTCTTGTTTAATATTTTTAAATTATTTTAGAATAGATTAGCAATCCCTCCTAATCCCCGGCCTAGAACGATACCCTACTTACATCTATACTACAATTGTCAAAAAGAGGGTTTAATTTGTGTGTCAAGTAATTCTCGCACCAAATTTTGGCGCCGTTGCCGGGGATTAGCAACTTTGCTAATCCTTTATTTTTGTTTTTGTTTATGTTTATATTGGTGTTTGTGTATTTTACTTTTGATATTTGATTTATTTTTCTTTCTTTGATTTTAGGTTCAAATGGAGCCGAGGGAAATTTAAAGGAAAGATGCGTCCGGCTAAAGACGTTAAATCAAGCGCTTCTTGGGAGGCAACCCAAGCATTCAACGAAGGGAGACTTTGGAATCACTAACCCAATCAGCTTTGCATTCTTCCACCCTTATCTTTACTGTTTTCATTTTGTTTTGTTTAGTTAGTTGTGTTATTTGGTTGATTTCTGTGAGTTTGTGTTATTTAGTTTAAGTGTGGGGGAAGGTTAACCAAAGTCTCTTTACATTAATTTACATATATAAAAATTAAAAAAAAAAAAAAAAAAAGAAAAAAAAAAAATATAAAATTTAAAATTAATGAAAAAAAAAATAAATAAAAAAAAAAATAAATTAAAAAAAAAATAAAAATTTTTTTTTTAAAAATTAAAAAAAAAAAAAAAAAGTACAAATATTTTACAATGATGTAAACTAATAGTATTCATTGGTCGGGTGGTGCTTCAGTAGTAGGTGGTGCTTCAGCAGTCGGCGGGGCCACAGAAGGAGGAGGCGGCAGAGGTTGATCAGTTGGAGCTTCACTACGCGGTGCCGCTCCAGAAGACGAAGGCAGATGCGGTTGGAACAAACCCACAAACCTCCGATGATCAAGTAAAATTTGACCATCAGTGTCCTGCATCTGGTCAATCTTCCTCTTCATGCTGGTGGCATAGCTGTGTGCGAGCTTGTGCAATTCTTTATTCTCATGTTTGAGCCCTTTAATCTCTTGTTTGAGACTCTGTATTTTAGCCACCAACGACTCAACATGACGGGTTCGAGCATATAGGCGTTGGGCCATGTTGGACACAGAACCCGCACACTGCACGCTAAGAGCCAGAGACTCCTTAACCGCCAATTCATCAGATCGTCTAGCGAGCAGTCTGTTATCTCTTGGGGTGACAAGGTTCCGGGCCACCACCGCAGCGGTCATGTCATTTTTTATCACCGAATCCCCCACGGTAAGAGGACCGGTGGGAGATATGAAGGATGGGCGCCATATGTTGTCTGGTGAAGGCGGAGCTGCCTCTTCACCAAGGTTTAAGTCAAAACGACGATCGGAAGGGCCAGACATTTTTCAGAGGTGGTGAAGAAAGAAGAGAGTCGGACAGATCAAGATTAAACAAGTGCAAGAAGGGAATGTTTACAGGAGGGAGCTCAAGTGTGTTGTGGAACAAAATTAACGCCTCTATAAAAAGAAGAAATCAAAGAGGCGTCCTCTCGCAAATCGAAGAGTCGGGGCTCCGTTCTCAAACGCCTGATTCTTTTCTCAAAAGAGGAGTTTCCTTTCTCAAAAGCCGGATTCTTTTCTCAAAAGAGGCGTTTCATTTCTTAAAGGCTGGGCTTGCTCAGAAACCACGAGCCGAACCCCGGATTTCAAAAGATCAATTTGTCCAGACGTGTCGTCACTTGTCACACGCAAATTGCTTTGCGAAATTCTCGGGCAGTTTGTCGAAGCACCAATTCAGAAATCGAAGAGGGAAATTCAATAGTCAAAGACACGCTAGCTTTCTCAAAAGCTGGGCTTCAACCCACGGGCAAATCTTCTTTTCCAGATTTATCCGCACGTGTCACATGCTACCTCTACAATCGACGATGCTCAGAGCTCGAAGCGCCGATTCCAGATATCAATGAGGAATCTGCTTTGCGGAAATTACGGGCAGCTTTGTCAGAAAGCGCGTAATTTGTACTATTCATCCATCCACCGGCTGCCGACAATGAGTGAGAGAATAGTTCCGGTTGTGAAGAAAAGTCCTATAAGTATTTACCTTCGCCTTCCACAGCAAAGGCACACCCTCTCAGCACTTCTTCATCTCCGAGAATGTATTCCCAAAGAACCCTCTCGAGTCACTCTGTATTCCTCATTCCTTGGGATACTCCTGCGAACAACCCATTCAAAGCAAAAGTATTTCATATCATAAAGGTTGAAAGCAAGAGTATCTCATATCATGCATTCTCCATGTCCTTTTCCTTGTCTTTGTTCTAACTTGCAGGACATGGAGAAATTGCTCTCGAGTACTCGTCTTCCACTGCTGATGTACTTCCAAAGAAGCTGCCACATCTACCTGAAGAACAGATAAGGCAAGCGAAAATGATACCAACAGCATGTGGAGACAACGTACAGAAGAAACAAGCAGAGAAGAATGCAGCTTGCACAATCATCCCAGCGGAAGGAGTCCGAGCTGAGGAACTAGAGAAGCTGCCACATCTGCTTGGAGAACAAATAAGGAACTGCAACATTCCCAAAGAGCAAAGCCTTGCAGTACAATAGCATAAAATCATCACTTGCAAGTGAAAAGCTAAGTGTCACCCTGTTCAAGAGGAAAGCTGTGGAAAGTCAACAAGCATGACCAATGATTACTTATTAGTTTTATTTATTATCTTTTATCGTAATTTTCAATTTTTCGTTTGCAATTTTTTTTTTAATTAATTTTCTTGCGTTACTTAACTGAATTATTTCTTTTCTTTGCATGAACTTTTGGTTATTTCCACCCTTGAAGTTGATTGCAGAATTTTAGCTTGGGGGTCATCGCTTGATTTTACTGCAAATTAGGGAAGTTTTCAGTCCAATTGTTTTATTTTGTTTCTTATTATTTATTTATTTTATTTTTATTTGCATTATAGTGTTTTCTGACATTGGGGACAATGTCAAGTTTAAGTGTGGGGGTAGAAATCTCTAGAATTTCATTTGTTTCTGTGTTGTTGCTTTTTGTTTTCTTAATTAGTTTTGTTTTCTAAAAAAAAAAAAAAAAAAAAAAAAAAAAAAAAAAAAAAAAAATTAAATTAAAAAATCGGAAAATTTAAAAAAAAATCCAAAAATATTGTCTTGTTTCCCTTATTGTTATGAATTAGATTTTTGTTAGTTTCCCGACCCAATGATATAATTGGATCAAATTTGAACCATGATCATCAAGAACTTAGTTAACATGTGTTTTGTGAAATTCCTAATTCTCTTGTTAGTTTTGTACATGTTTGATCATCTTTGAAAAACCAAATGCACATAGCCTTGTTGATGTGAAACTAAAGCATGACTTAAAGCTTCATATGTGAATTTAGTGACCATATATATCCTATGTGAGTTTTTGAGCCTATTGAAAGTGTGTGCATTTTTCATACACTCCTATTCTTTCATGTGTGATGAACTTATGTGAGATACATCTCTAGAACTTGCGTAACGATCTTTCGAAATGTTTGTCATTGATTGCATAAACTTGGAAATGATAGAGGCATTAGGTTTACCACTATGGCCCAAATAACCATGTTTCCCAAATAAAAATAATATCATTAGATTGCCAATTTGAGCCGTGTATGTTGAGCCTTTTATTTCTTACCACCAGATATGTCTACCCTTATACCTAAAACATTTTTTTTTCCTTACCCTTTCCAAGCAAGCTAGTGAGCAATGTGAGATTGTCTTATGAGAAATGTTTGTGAAGTACTTTGAAGGTGTTTGGCAAAAGAATAAGTGTGGGGGTATTTCATGTTTGTATTTAAAAAAAAAAAAAAAAAGAAAAAAGAAAAAGAAAAAGAGAGATTGTATACAAAGAAAATAAAAAGTTTTTAAAGTTTCAGTTGAAGGGGGGTGGTTGGAGGTGCGAGAAGAATCGCGGGAAAACTTGAGTTCTTATAAATCTAAACAAAAGAATTGCTTGCAATGTAGCTTGGAACTTGTATTTTCCTATTCATTCGTTTCAATAACCCTATCCCTAAGCCTCATTACATCCAATAAAAGTCCTCTTGATTTAAGTTTTGCAATTATGACTGTGGAGAAGTGATCTTTATGCAAGCTTATGGTAGAACTTTCACATTTGATTCTTTGAGCGAAATACATTAAAACTAAACGCATGTGTGATTGAGTGCATATCCCGTGAGAAGGTTGCTAGTTTGCATATGATGATTTTAAAAATATAAAAATTTTGAAATTGCATTAGCATGGCTATCTCACACACTACACTTCAAGGATGATTTAAAGATTACTGCTAATATTTGAATTAGGAAGATGAACTTGGATTAGTTCCTTGATGCTAGCTATGGTTCTTGATGATTTGTTTTCTTGAATGAAATTCTATGAGGGTCACATAGGGGGAAGCTAATGTCTTTCTTGTTACTTCTTGTTCTTGTTTTCTTTGTTTTGCTCGAGGACTAGCAAAAGTTAAGTGTGGGGGTATTTGATCGGATCATATTTATATATATTTTTACTTCAAATTCACTCGTCTTTTCTTAGTTAGTTCCTTATATTTTGAGCTATTTACGTTATTTTTGTGTTTATAGGATTTGTTTATGCAAAGAAAATAAAAATGGCACAAATGAGTTTTAAATAATAAATTCATCGAAAATTGCTTTAATCGTTCTCATTTTGTCATGGGTTATTGGTAGAATTATGTCACGGATTATAGGTCATGGAAGTTAGGCTAAATTTATTAGGTAGGCATTAGAAATTATATGATATATCTAAAATTGAAGTGTTTTGCAGTTGGTGAGTAAAGAAAAGAAACATAAAGAAGCTGCCTTTGCAGCTGGAACAAATGAAAAAAAAAAGGGATCCAAGAGACAGCAAAACGTGAAAGAATAAAATAAGGGAAGCTGCCTTTGGGCAGTGGAAAAATAAGAAGAAAAAGGAGAATCCAAGGCATGAGACACGGGGGAATAATAGTGGAACAAAAAGAATGGCAGAAAATAAGAGAAAGATCAGAGCTGCCATTTGGCAGCTGGTGCGAGAAGAAAGAAAACCAAGAAGCAAAGGAGCTGCTTGGCAGCTCGCAGAGACGCAGGAAGAGGACCGAGAGGAGAGTGCTGCCATTGGGCAGCTTGAGGAAGGGAAGTCAGTGGCGAGGAGGACAGGAGGTCAGCATGAAAATGCAGTTCAGAGTCCAAGCAGCAGATCCTTTCTTTCGGTTTAATCTTTCCAAACTCCTATTTTATTTTTGTTTTAATAATGTGTAATTAATTTTATTTTGGCTAGAGGTTAATTCGAAACCATGAATATATTTGTTATATGAATTGATTACCTTCAGTTGTGATTTCTGAGTTGTGATTTAATTTGCTTAACTGCTTGATAGATAACTTATTTTTGTATGTCGATTAAGGATGCATACTTAATTTACATGCATGAATTTGATGCTAGAATATAAGTGAATTTCACCTAATCGTTATGAACTTATATTCACAAGTAGTGAAGGTTGCTAGTCACAATCACGTTAAGTAAATTCTTGGCATAAGTTTCATGCAAATCATAGTAACGAGTGCCTCGTCAATGCTTATGTTTTTCATAGAACTTAATGATTCTTGCTTGTATCTCTATTATGCAATTCATGTAGGGAACTTGTAGGGAATGTTTTGGGTTGTCGTATGCAATCATCCAACCCAATAACTTGTGGAAAAACTGAGGGTTAATTAGTGCAATTCACGGTTAATTTGGGGCGTTGAGATTTACAACTTATTGAAAGAACAACTGAAAATCAATTTAGGTTGCATATGTGTCATGTGTGGAGAAGAACCCTCTAGCTAGTCTGTCACCTATCCTTTCACCTTAATTTCATGTTTTTGTCAATTCTGTAATTTATTTTAAGTTTAATTTACTTCTCATCAAAACCAAACACCCCCCATTATTAAATTATATTATTTAGTTAGTTTTCATTGTTGTTAGTCTTTTAATTCAATTTCCGTCCATTTCAGTTCCTAGTGTCTAATTTGATTGTTTTCATTATTTTGAGTCATTCTAAGTGTGTTTCGAGTTATTAGAGTTTTTAGCCTAGTTTTGTGTCCTTGAGTCTTGTTTAATATTTTTAAATTATTTTAGAATAGATTAGCAATCCCTCCTAATCCCCGGCCTAGAACGATACCCTACTTACATCTATACTACAATTGTCAAAAAGAGGGTTTAATTTGTGTGTCAAGTAATTCTCGCACCAGCAACCAGGCCAAAAGAGAAACGCAGTGGGAACATAATAGAAAAAGAAAAAGATGACATTACTAAAGAATATCTCAGAAAAAAAGAAAAAGAAAAAGTGGTGCAGTTATGGAGGGGTCATGTGCTCACAAAGAAGAAAAACAAAAGCACTGACAGAAGCAATACTATTGGCAGATTTAGATCAAAATCCACTGCGCTTACGCAGAAAAAAGAAAAAAAAGTGAAAAGAGAAAGCAAAAGAGAAACACATGGGGACACTGCAAAAGCAAGGAATAAACACCCCACCAGAATGATGTAATTTATTTTTATTATCTTTCGGAGACATTTGTATAAACCCCATAAGAGAGTAATATGTATAAACCTCATCAGAGGGTAATATGTATAAACCCCATCAGATGGTAACAAAAAAAAAAAAAAAAAGGGCAAAGCCCAAAATAAATAGGCTGGAATGTTGTGTAGAGGGTGAAGGCCCATAAGCCCAAAATAGTACCAACCAGGTGATGAAATGTACAACCTGTACTCTAATATCATTTGGCAACTAGCCATTCATGCCACCAACCAGGTGATGAAATGTACAACCCGTACTCTAATATCATTTGGCAACTAGCCATTCATGTTACCAACCAGGTGATGAAATGTACAACCCGTACTCTTCTTCATGCCACTAACCAGGTGATCAAAAGTACGCCCACTACTCCAAATTATACATGAGCATTACTCATGTCATTCATACATAAACATTCATGAGCATTACTCATGACAATCATACATAAACATTCATGACTATCATTCATGTCAACATTCATGAGCATCACTCATGTTAACATTCATGAGCATCACTCATGACTACATCCATGAGCATCACTCATGTCAATCAACATAAACATTCATGAGCATCACTCATGTCAATCAGCTTCAAAAGCTCCATTTACAGAGCTGTAGCTTTAAAAGCTTCATTTACAAAGCTCTAGCTTCAAAAGCTCCATTTACAAAAGCTCCAAATTCGAAAGCTTCATTTACAGAGCTCTAGCTTCAAAGCTTCACTTGCAAAGTTTCACCTACAAAGCTTCAGTGCAGGGTATACAAATACCGCCTCCGAACAACCGCCACTTCGGCCCATACATGGATTCAATTTGAAGTCTCTAGCCAACAGACTCTATTGATCGAAGACTTGGGGGACTACACTATGTACCATATATTGGGCCTCAACTGGGCCTCATGAAAAGTACTGGGGGGACTTAGCCCATTATTTATGTATTAAGGAGCGATCCCTTATTCTATAAAAAGGACTCCCTCACTTTCATTAGAGAGCACCCATTATTCATGTACTGAGGAGCGAGCCCTTATTTTATAAAAGGGACTCCCTCACCTTCATTAGAGAGCGTCGCCGCCAGCTGAGCAACCGCCTCGCCGCGAGCATCAACTCTAGTCCATTATTCATGTATTGAGGAGCGAACCCTTATTCTATAAAAAGGACCCCCTCACCATCATTAAAGAGCATCGCCGCCAACTGAGCAACTGTTTCGCAGCGAGCACCAACTCTAACCCATCATTTTTGTAATGAGGAGCGAGCCCTTATTCTATAAAAGGGACTCCCTCACCTTATTAGAGAACATCGCCGCCTACTAAGCAACCGCCTCGCCGCGAGCATCAACTCTAGTCCATTATTCATGTATTGAGGAGCGAACCCTTATTCTATAAAAAGGACCCCCTCACCATCATTAAAGAGCATCGCCGCCAACTGAGCAACTGTTTCGCAGCGAGCACCAACTCTAACCCATCATTTTTGTAATGAGGAGCGAGCCCTTATTCTATAAAAGGGACTCCCTCACCTTCAACGCCACAAGCCGAGCCAACCAAGGCAACACAAGCAGAGCAGCCTCGTAGCATGTGCTACTCCTAGTTGAGCATCATTTCAAATTGAGCGCCACCTCATATCGAGCATTAGTTCAAGACAACATCTAGTTACTTCGGCCCACACATGGACTGAATTTCAAGTCTCCAACTAAAAGACTCTCTTGACTGAAGACTTGGGGGACTACTGTTTATACCATATTTAGGGCCTCCATATTTAGATCTCGTAAAAATACTCGGGGGACTTAAATGTAATTATGTGATAAAGGAAGGGGCAAATATGTAATAAGTGAGGAGCCCTTATTCTATAAAAGGACTCCTCACCCTTACAATTGAGAGAGGCCAATTCCTAGGCCTTCTCACCCCCTCTCAAAGCTCTCACTCTCAGAACTCTCTCTCCCTCAAATAAATACATAATCAGTGTGGATGTAGCCCAAACGTTGGGGTGAACCACAATACATCTTATGTTATTTACATTTATTGCAGATTCACGGACGATTGGAAAAGGACCACATGTATTGGTGTGGATGATTTCTAAGAGATGAGAACTCCTAGTTGACCCTAATTTCCTTGAGTTAGTCATCTTTCCTTTAGTGCACTCGATGTAATCCTACTGAGTTGTCCCCAAAAAGTTACAAGGTAGTGATGGTAGGCATAAAAGCACACCACAAAGTAGCACACAAATATCCTATTAATTTTCCTTTAACACTAAGATCTGTCAATTGTAGCATATGAAAATAAGGGTCTTTCCCGTAGAAGATTGTTTTATCTAACTACTTAAAATGTCACAAAAACTGGTTGCTGTCCCTACTGACCAGCCACCGAAAAATAATTATTAGACTGACTTACACTGATCTAAAGTCTATGAAATTTATATGCACACACTAGACACACAGCACGACACTCCCACAAATTTTTGGGATTTTTGGAGTTGATTTTCTATTTAAATTAAATCGTACAAAAACAGTACAGAAACAGATTTTGAGCAATTCACAAGTTTAAGAAAAACGAGTTAGGGGAATTGCTATCCACCACCAAATAATCATGCAAACATGTTATGTTTCATTCAAATTCCTTTTATTTCCGGATGAAGATGCTCACGTTGGCTCAATGTTAGAACACAACCTATTACTCTTTCTTACGTAGAATGTTAAGAGAATAGCGTTTTCAACTTAACTTAGTTCCCAGCATGCAATCTAGAATGGCGTGTTCATAGATTTAACAAGTAGAAATCATTAAGAACGAAAAGAGTTTGAGTCATCACAAGGCATGGTAAGTACTGGCGTTGTCTTACTTATCCTAGAAATTGGTTCACATGTTAATCGCAATTAACAAGTACTACTCTAGAACATATGTAGGTCCTCATTCAACAAGGGCAGGCATACACATATTCATAGCATTTGAATCCTAGATATTCTTACTAAGTATGCATCCATAGAAAACATATAAAGAATTCATTATTGACATAAGTAGTAAACCAATTTTCATCCATTCATAAAAGCAATTCAACGAAATGTCATAACAAACTTGCAATTATATTCGGGGCTTCAAAACAGTCCCTAACTACTAAAAATTTAGTTACACATAATTCTCAAATTAAACTAAAAGTAAAACATGTGTTTGAGAAGATAAAACCAAGATAAATCGAGTGAAGCCTTTTCTTCTTTCTTCCTTCCTTGCTCTCTGCCATGCCTCTTCTCTGATTCTTCCTTGATTTTCTTTCTTTTCTTGTGTGTTTTTTTTCTCTTCTCTGCCGTGCCTTATGTTGCTGTCTTATATGATTGTTTTTCTTTGCCAAAGCCACAAAAACCAAGTGGAAGACAAGCTAATTCCATATTCTCCACCCATTTGTGTTCATGATTGCTGTTGGCATTTTTTTTCAAAAGGAAAAGTTCCACTTTTTTCCTTTGTTTTCTGTTGCATCGTTGGCTGCCAACTATTTCCACTTAATCCTCTTTTCTAGCTGTGCATTTCCACTTGCTCCAAAGGAAGATGAGTACAATCATAACCCCATTTGCTGCTGAGTGTTGATGACAAAGAAAAACACAAAACAAGTGCCTTTACTTTCTCATTTTATTAGCCAAATCTACCCTTTCAGTGTTACAATGCCCATAACTTCTTCTAGAAAAATGATATTAACAATCCATGAATTGCTCCAGAAAATAGACATCCGTAGCTTTCCAAGCATATAAGGCTCATTCTCTCATTCATTCTGAGCTGTTCGCAACATGCTTCCAAAGTCAGCTAATATGCACAGGCAGTTTTGACGAATTTATTACTTAATATCCCACTTGTGCTACTTTTCTTTTCTTTGCTTGACAAATCACACAAAACACAAAAACAAAGTAAATAGCTAAAAAATATAAGGAACTAACTAAGAAAAGACAAGTGAATTTGATGTAAAATATATATAAATATGAGCTTATCAAGTGACTAACCCTACTGAGTTGTAACACCTCGAAAACATAAATTATGATGGATGCTTTGAATCCTTAGATACGGATCTAATGCCTTCTTGTTAAACTTGTATAAAGGCGAAATGTTTGAATATTTATTCTTTTGGAAAGAAGAAAGAGTCACATTATTGTGGCTATTTCACTTAGATGTTAGTGGCACATGTCCACAACATAATACTACTCATGTTGTATAACATTCATCGAATTTGGAATGTATTTGGATTGCTTTGGCATTCATGGGAGCAAACGAGCATGCGTTTGACACCCTTTCGAACTTAAGCAAATAAATACATATAATACACTACTAGGACAATAGGAATGAGTAATCAAAATATTTAAATCTTATTCAATGTCAAAAGTACAAAGTTTTCCTATTTGGAGTGTACTTGGACTAGTTTCAGTATTCACGGGAACAAACGAGTGTTCGTTTGACACCGTTTGGAACTTAAACAAATAAACACATATAATACGCCATTAGGACAATAAGAATGAGTACACAAAAAACAAAATCTTATTTGGTGTGTATTTGAATTATTTTTGGCATTCATGGGTACAAACGACTGTGCGTTTGACATCATTTGGAACTTAAGACAATTAAAACATATAATACACTACAAGGATAATAAGAAGGTTTTTTTTTTTAGCCAAAATGTTCCCTGAGATTTGCATAACTCCTTACTTTGGTCCTTGAGATTTGAAATAAATAGAAGTGGTCCTTGAGTTTGTGCACCATTAATCATTTTGGTCCTTCCATGAAAAAATATATTAAATAAGGACCAAAATGATAAAAATATCTGAATTTAATAAACAATGGGCCAAAAGATTTCACAAAAATTAAGGGTATTTTTGTCATTTTAGCCTTATTTAATGGAGATTTTTCATGGAAGGACCAAAATGATTGATGGTGGACAAACTCAGGGACTACTTCTATTGATTTCAAATCTCAGGGACCAAAGTGAGGAGTTATGCAAATCTCAAGGACCATTTTGGCTAAAGTACATAGTTTTCTATTTGGAGTGTATTTGGACTCTTTCCAGCATTCATGGGAACAAATGAGTGTGCGTTTGACACCCTTTGGAACCTAAGAAATAAATACATATAATAGGATACTAGGATAAGAAGAATGAGTACTCAACAAATTAAAATCTTATTCGGTGTCAAAGGTACACAGTTTTTTATTTGTAGTGTATTTGGACTAGTTTTGGTATTCATGGGAACAAACGAGCATGTGTTTGACACCCTTTTGAACTTAAGCAAATAAACACATATAATATATTACTAGGACCATAAGAATGAGTACTCAAAAGATTAAAATCTTATTCGGTGTCTAAAGTACACAATTTTCCTATTTGGAGTGTATTTGGACTAGTTTCCGAATTCAAAGGATCAAACAAGCATGCGTTTGACACTCTTCCGAACTTAATCAAATAAGCACATAAAATATGGTACTAGAGCTATAAGAATGGCTACTCAAAAGATTAAAATATTTTCCGGTGTAAAAAATACACAATTTTTCTATTTGCAATGTATTTGGACTACTTTTGGTATTCATGGGAACAAATGAGCATGCGTTTGACACCGTTGGGATTTAAGAAAATAGTGATAGAAGCATATTTATGAGACTTAGTTAGCTTGTTTTCTTGCATTTATGTTGTTAGTTCCTAGTTATTTATGTATTTTAAGCTATTTTCGTGTGTTTATAGGTCCAAAGGGCTAAAGTAGCAAGAAAGTGCATTTTGGAGCATTTTTGGGTCAATAATGGATGGCACATGCTTGGAGCAAGGAGGAGGGACGAAATTGAAGACCAAAGGAGGCTAGGAATGAGCAAAGAGATGAAGGAAATAAATTCAAGACAAAAGAAGAAAAGGAAACCTAGCAATAGAGAAGGAGGGTTCCCAAATATATTAGGACATTTAATGTAAGGTTCTAGAAGACCTAATCCCAGCCACAAAGGGATGCCGCACCACCCTTCCCTTTCCCTTTTTCCTTGGATTCTGATTTGACTTAGCCTTTTTTCTTGTGGATTTAGAGTTAAAATCCTTCGACAATAATGAAAACATTATTTTTTCTTTCCCTTTATTTTTTGCCACACCCTAGCCTTAATTCCCTAGGGTTTTGACATACTTTGCTATATATTTAAGTGTGTGCCGTAGCCTTCCATCATCCATTCACCACCATTCATACTTTCAGCCATTCTTCCATACAATTCATCACTCAAACCTTCACCCACACCTTGTGCCGCAGCAAAGAAGAAGAAGGAGGACCCTTGGACGTGCTTGCCAATCAAGTTGGATTGCTAGAACATTCTTAGGTGTAATCCATCTTTTGTTTTCAATGTTTAAGTTTAATTATCTTTGTTTTGCTGTGAACATGAGGTGCTAAACTCGTTTTAGCTAGAGGAGACTTTGAAACCATGATTATATATGCAATATGAGTTGGTTATTTTCAGTTATAATTTTGTGAATTGTGAATGCAATTTACTTCACTGTTTGATTCAAAACTTATTCTTGTATGTTGATTAAGGAGGCTTATTTAATTTGCATGCATGAATTTGATGCTAGGATATAAGGGAGTTTCACAAAATCGTTACAAACTTATATTCACAAGTAGTGAAAGTCGCTGGTCACGATCGTGTTAAGTTAAATTCCTGGCATGAGTATCATGATGTCATAGTTACGAATGCCTTGTCAATGCTTATGATTTTCACTGAGCTTAATGATCTTTGCTTGTGTCTCTATTATGCAATTTATGTAAGGAACTTGGGAAGAATAATTTGGTTGCCGATGCATTGTTCGTCCAATTCAACGACTTAAGGAAAATCTGAGGGTTAATTAGTGATGACACGGTTAATCTGAGGCATTGTCATTCATGGTTTATTGAAAGAGTAATTGGAAATCAATTCGTATGAATATGTGTCATGTGTGGAAAAGGACCCTCTAGCTAACCCATCATCCATTAATTCACCCAATTTTGTCCAAACTTTGTTCAAGTTTACAATCTACTTGTTTTTACTTTAATCTCGTCCAAAACCCAATCCCCCTTTACTTGGTCGTGTCTTTTAGTTAGAATCTTTCCAATTTTGTGTCCTTTAGTATTTTGAGTCAAGTTAAAGTTAGAATTCATTCAAAGTAATCCCTAGTGTCTAGTTTGGGTCAGTTTCATTGTTTTGTGCTGTTTTGAGTCATTCTAGTTTGTTTTGAGTCTTTAGAATCTAGTTAAGTGTTTTCAGCCTAGTTTTGTGTTTTTAAGTTAGTTTTAAGTAGATTAGCAATCCCTCCTAATCCCTAGCCTAGAACAATCCTTACTTACATCTTTACTAGTATTGTTAATAAGAGGGTTTACTTTGAGTGCTAGTTTATATCACATCAAGTACCTCACTAACATGCATATTTGATTGCTGGAAAGGTAAAGTCAAAGTTAGGAATGTAAGGCATAGTTGAGGTTTGATTCTTATTATCTTATTTCAAAAGTGCTCTAATTGTTTTTTTGTAGGTTATTTAGGACGTTTATGGGTACCGTCACTGTTAAACCCTTAGGAGACTCAACTCCTCCTACTAGGGATGCCTAGAGGTTTAAAGGCTTGATGCATAAGCTGAATGCATTCGTCTCACCAACGGAATTGGTCTTAGATTAACTTATGTTTATCTTTTGTGTTGCTTTAGTATCTTTTAGTTTTGGTTTGCTCCAACGGAATTGGAGCTCACTGTAAAAGCACTATCTATGACAGAAATAGTCCCTTATAAAGTTCGTGTCATAAGGCTCGCAATGCGCACCCTGTATTTCTTCTTCCAACGTTCATCCTTTCCACAATGAAAGCATGTTCCTTTGGATTTTATTGCCTTCTTCTTATGTAACCTTTTCCTTGTGATTGCATTCTCACTCCCACTGTCCCTTTTGAAACCTTGTTCAAACTTATAGCACATGTCAATCATCTCGGTAAAAGTATGATCGAATCTATTCACTTTATAGTTTACAATAAACTTAGTGAAATCATCCGAGAGAGATGCAAGGAAAAAGTCTTGGGCCATTTTCCCATCGATGGAAGTTCCTAAACTCTCAAGATCTTGAAAGATCCTTTCCATCTTTTGTCCATGTTTATGAACCGATGTCCCCTTTGCCATTTTGTCATTCAATAGACTACAAACATTTGAGAATCGTACATTACTAGTCTCAATGTCATGCATCTTATGCAAACTTTCAACCATGGCACAAGAAGTGTCCATATGCTTATGTAGCTTCATAAGCTCCTCACTAAGTGAAGTGAGGATTAAGCATTTAGCTTGTAAGTCATCCTCATAGTGTCTATCATAATTTTGACACTCCTCCTTTGAAGCTAGTTTCGTAGGAGGTACATGAGGAAGGGATTGCTTAAGCACATACAATATGTCTTTCACCTTTGAGACATTCTCAATGTGGCGATACCAAGCAAGGAAACGTTGGCCCCTAAGGCCCTTTTTGTCAAGTATAATGGTGGGTGTAATTTTAGGCATGTCGTTAACTACATAACATAATAGAAATCGTATTAGATTGTTGATTTTAAAACTACTTGATTGGGTCTTAAATCAAATAGTACCACCCACTGATAGGAGCATATTTATGCGACTTAGTTGGCTTGTTCTTGTGCATTTATGTCGTGTTTCCTTAGTTATTTTAATGTTTAAAGTCATTTTCGTGTGTTTTCAGATTTTATGGACAAAGTAGGCAAGAAGATGCATTTTGGAGCATTTTGGAAAAAAATGGAGCTTGGAATGCATGTCACATATTTGGGCCAAAGTGGATGGACGAATTTGAGAACTAAAGAGGCCAAGAATGTGAAGAATTATGGTCCAAAAGATGAAGAACTCAGCCCAAAAATTTGTCACCCCAACTTGCCTTCATTGCCATGCAAAACAACATAGAATTCCCTTTGGATTCCCATGCCATGCTTGATCACTCTTGTCCCCTACATAATTTCTGATTTCATGCTTCAATTCATTTAATTATTATACTTAATTGCTTGATACCTCTTGTTCCCTTCACCCACAAAATTTTATACAACTTTCACAACCATAACATGCACCAATTGATGCTCCATCATTCACATTTGGAATCCCATGCCTTGTGTACCACATGTTGCTGCACCTTTGACCCATTTATTGACACATTTTCACCTCCCTTTCCATCTCTATGCAATGTACACAATCATTCATGCCCCTAGCTACAAGACCACTCCATTTTACCCTTCACACTTTGCATCATCACTTCATTTTCACCCTTGGACCATTGCACACCACATACACTCTTTGCCGTGCATTCTCCCTAGCCTAACCTGATTCTCTAAGGTTTTTGGGGCCTATATATACATGTTTACACTCCTTGGCAAAGGGTTCACACTCTCATATTCATCATTCATCACAGAAAATTCGTCCATACAACCTCTAGGTAGCAAAACACCCCAAAAACACCATTCTAGTGCCTAGAAAACATAACAGCCACTCCACCTTCTTCCACCCTCTTTGCCGAGGTTCTCCACCACCCTTCCACCATCAAACACTCCTCTACACTCACCATAAACCTTTTCATACCATTCCCCATCCATTCTACATCATAAAACTACCCAAAAATCTGTCCACAAAGCAATCTGCCGCAAGCAAGCAAAGGAGAATTCTTGGATGCACTTGCTACCCAAGTTGGAGCATTTTAGGTGTTTTCTTTCCTTTGATTTTAATGTCTAATTTTATGTATCTTTGCTTTGTGAGTATGAGGAACTAAACCCCTCTTAGTTAGGGGGTGATTCGAAACCATGTTCATACTTGCAATATGATTTGATTACATCCAGTTGTGATTCATAAGTTGTGAATTCAATTTACTTATCCGATCATATAAAAAATGATTTGTGTATGTTGGTTGAGAGTGCACGCTTAATTTTCAAGCATGAATTTAACACTAGAATATAAGGGAGTTTCACCTAATCGTTATGAACTTATATTCACAAGTAGTGAAGGTTGCTAGTCACAATCACGTTAAGTAAATTCTTGGCATATGTTTCATGCAAATCATAGTAACGAGTGCCTCGTCAATGCTTATGTTTTTCATAGAACTTAATGATTCTTGCTTGTATCTCTATTATGCAATTCATGTAGGGAACTTGTAGGGAATGTTTTGGGTTGTCGTATGCAATCATCCAATCCAATAACTTGTGGAAAAACTGAGGGTTAATTAGTGCAATTCACGGTTAATTTGTGGCGTTGAGTATTCATAGCTTATTGAAAAGCAACTGGAAATCATTTTGTATGCAAGTGTGACATGTGTGGAGAAGAACCTCCTAGCTAGCCTTCCATCCATAAGTTTCATTCAAATTCATTTTACAATCTGTTTTGATTCACTTAAATTTGTCTAAGAATTTGTTTACTTTGTTCTTGTCTTAATTTAATTATTTTCGTCCAAAATCAACCCCATCTTATTTCTTTGAGTCATATTAATTAGAACTTGTCTTAGATTATGTTTTTAAGTGTTTTAGTTCATTAGAAAACCAAAATTCGTCCAAGTTTGTGTTAGAGTCCCAAAACTGCCCAGATTGTTTAAGGTAGTTTTGAGTGTTTAGGGGCTGTTTTGAGTCTTTTGGTTTGTTTTAGTGTTTTAAAGTATAGTTTTGCATTCTTTGAGTCTACTTAGTGTTTTAAACTTTGTTTTTACGTTTTCAAGTCAGTTTCCAAGTGATTTAGCAATCCCTCCTAATCCCCGGCCTAGAACGATCCCTACTTACATACTTTACTACAATTGATAAAAAGAGGGTTTAATTTGTGTGCTTATATATTTCGCATCAAATTTTTGGCGCCGTTGCCGGGGATTAGCAACTTTGCTAATCTCTTGGATTGTTTTCTTTCGAATTATTGTATTTTGTTTAAGTTTCTGTTTAAGTTGCTGATTTGTTTTGTTTTCTTTGTTTTTAGGTACTAGTTTATGACCCGTAGCTCACAACCTGTTCGTGAGCATATCTCCGACTTTGACGGTGATTTTGAGAGGACTTTAGAAATTGCAAGAGTCTAATCCTCCTAGTCCCGAGCCTGAATTAGAAGAGCAAGAAGTTGAGGTTGAAGAGAAGGCCACGGCACAAGTGGGTGGAGAAGAGCAAGGTATAGCCATGGACAACCGTACGCTCAAGGAGCTTGCCGCCTCGGGTTTGGATAATGCCGCACCATTGTGTATCCAATATCCCATGGCTGCTCAAGGTAAAACTGAAGAGTTCGAGTTAAAGTCAAGTTTGCTCCACCACATTCCAAAGTTCCATGGGCTGTCCATGGAGGATCCGAACAAACATTTGAAAGAATTTGAAGTGGTGTGCTCAAGTATGACTCCGGTTACCGTTGACGGAAGTATTTTAAAGATGAAGGCTTTTCCGTTCTCTTTAATGGACAAAGCCAAGGATTGGTTATACGAGTTGGCTCCCGGTACAGTTACATCTTGGGAGAGTATGAAGAGGGCGTTTCTGGAGAAGTTTTTCCCAACTTCTCGCATCATTCTTCTTCGTAAAAAAATAAGTGGAATTCAACAAGATGAAGGTGAGTCTTTTCCTACATATTATGAACGATTTAAATCACTTGTTGCTTCTTGTCCACAGTATCAGATGAAGGAAGAGTTGCTTTTGCAATACTTCTACGAAGGGCTCCTACCACTAGAACGTCAAATGCTCGATGCTTCGGCGTGTGGAGCATTGGTGGACAAAACACCCATGGCTGCAAAAATCTTGATTGCTAATCGAGCGTTGAACGCTCAACAATACGAGAGTGTAGGCCAAAGAGGACCCCCACGGCAACAAGTTGATGAGGTAAGTTCCGCATCCAATATTCAATCTCAGTTAGCTAATCTTACTTCTATTGTTTCACAGATGGCCGAGGGAATGAAGATTCAAGGACTCATGGTGTGTGGCGTATGTTCTATCCAAGGACATGCATCCAAAAAGTGTCCTCAACTCATTGAGAATGGTGGATGGGAGAGCGCTAATGCCATTGGGTTTCAAAGCCAAAATCAGCCAAGACATGATCCATATTCCAACACGTATAATCCGGGGTGGAGAGACCATCCAAACTTCAAATGGAGAGAGCCATAACAAGCCCAACCACAAGGAGGCTTTAGGCAACAACCCTCGGGCTTCTACAACAAACCATACGCACCCCCTCAATTCCAACCACAATCTGCCCCAAATACTTCAAGTAATGCTTTGGATAATGATACACTTGTTAAGTTACTAACCACTTTGACTAATGGGCAGGAAAATCAAAACAAAAGGGTGGACCAACTAGAGAAACAAATGGGACAGATTGCCGAGGTTGTTGGGTAGATTAGAGACCAAGGAAGGCTCCCTAGTTCTACCATTCCAAATCCAAAGGGAGGGTTTGAATCAGCCAAAGCAATCACCCTAAGAAGTGGTAAGGAGGTTGGGGTAGGTTCTTCATCAAAAATAGGTCCCAAAGAGGATGAAATGTTGCAAATGGAAGAGGAGGAATCAAGCCCACCCACGGCAAGGATGGACACACCTATGCCGCAAGTGTCCATGGCCCCTAAACCTTCAAATCTGTCCAATAAGGGTAAGAATGTGTTAAATTCAATTCCGACTAATGTTTTTCCTTTGAATGTCCCCTTTCCTAGCATATTTTTGCAATCAAAGAACGAAGAGGAGGAAAAAGATGTTCTAGAGACATTTAGAAAGGTGCATGTCAACATTCCCCTCCTTGATGCCATAAAGCAAATCCCGAAGTATGCCAAGTGTTTAAAGAAGCTTTGTACAACAAAGAAACGTGTCCGGGAGAAAGAGGTGGTACATGTAAGTGAGAATGTCTCCGCCATCTTGCAACATAAACTACCCCCCAAATGCAAAGATCCGGGGAGTTTTACAATTCCGTGTGTCATTGGTAATACCCGTTTCAAATCTGCCATGCTTGATTTAGGTGCTTCTATAAATGTTATGCCATATTCCATTTATGCATCTATGAACTTAGGAGCTTTTAAAAATGATGGTGTAATCATACAATTGGCCGATAGATCTAACGCTTATCCAAAGGGAGTTTTGGAAGACGTTTTAGTGCAGGTTGATCATTTAATCTTCCCAGCAGATTTCTATGTCCTCGAAATGGATGAATCGGACCATGCCCCTTTATTGCCCATCCTCCTTGGAAGGCCATTCATGAAAACGGCTCAAACGAAGATTGATGTGGCCAAAGGATTCGTCATTATGGCATTTGGTGGTGACATGATTAGTTTTAAAATTTCTGAATCCATTGAGACTCCTAATGTTGTTCATTCTTGTTGTGCCATTGATAAAATTGAAAAGATAGGACTGGACCGTTCAGCACCAAGCACAAAGGATGCATCAACAACCATGCAAGACGAGGGAATTGGAGTGGAGTACAAGGACCATACGGCCACTGCCCTCACAATGCTCAAATTGGCCGAAAGCACCATGGGGAAGAATGTTCACATTGCTGCCACTTCATCACATCACATAGGTAAGCCACCTAATCCAAATCCAATTCCCATTAAAGTTGATAGGTGGTTCCCTTCTTTGGTGCAGATACCCAAGCAGATCCCCGACGGTGGGCACAGGAACGTGAACCTTAGGCAACACAACGCACCCATCAACAAACATCACTATCCATTTCCGTTCAAGGATGCAATGTACGAGAGCTTTGTAGAACAAGATGTGGAGGAGACAACCCACTATGCCGTGGGTTCCCATGAAGGTTGATCAAGGTGTTCATCGTCCGGCTGGAAGACGTTAAAGCAAGCGCTTTAAGGGAGGCAACCCATTTATTCTGCTTGATTGTCAATTTTATTACTTGTTTAATTATTTTTGGTTGTGACTTTCTATTTTGAAACATTAACAAATATGCAAAGGATTTTAACATTAAACTTCATGGAAATGAACAGGAAACTGGGAAATAAAGAAACATAGCATAATACAAGAGGGAGCCTTCACAAAGGCTGCTTGGGAGAGGTCGCAGTAGTCGGCGGAGTCTCAGCAGTCGGTGGGGCCACGGAAGGAGGAGGTATCGGAGGTTGATCAGTTGGAGCTTCACTACGCAGTGCCGCCCCAGAAGACGAAGGCAGATGCTGTTGGAACAAACTCACAAACCTCCGGTGATCAAGTAAAATCTGACCATCAGTTTCCTGCAGCTGGTCAATTTTCCTCTTCATGTTTGTGGCATAATTGTGTGCAAGCTTGTGCAATTGTTTATTTTCATTCTTGAGTCCTCTAATCTCCTCTTTGAGACTCTGTATTTCAGCCGCCAACAATTCAACGTGACGGGTTCGAGCAAATAGGCGTTGGGCCATGTTGGACACAGAACCGGCACACTGCACGCTAAGAGCCAGAGACTCCTTAACCGCCAATTCATCAGACCGTCTAGCGAGCAGTCTGTTATCTCTAGGGGTGACAAGGTTCTGGGCCACCACCGCAGCGGTAATGTCATTTTTCATCACCGAATCCCCAACTGTAAGAGGACCAGTAGGGGATATAAGGGACGGGCGCCATATGTTGTCTGGAGAAGGAGGGGCTGCTCCTTCACCAAGGTTCAAGTCAAAACGACGGTCGGAAGGGCCATAAATTTTTCAGAGGTGTTAAAGAAAGAGGAGATCGGACAAGTCAAGATCGTAGAAGTGCAAAACGGGAGTTTTTACAGGCAGAAATTCAAGAGTGCTTTGAACGTCCTGCATACCTCTATAAAAATCAGCACGCGATGGGATTTTAGAGATCGAAGAGGTGAGCTCAGAAATCGAAGAAGCCATTCGGAGATCGAAGAGGCGCCAGCTTTCTCAAAAGTTGGGCTTGCTCACAAACCACCAATTCCAGATACCGAAGAGTGTCAACTATCTCAGCCTCATCAGCACCCATCACACGCAACTCAGCTTTACGAAAATTACGGGCAGTCTGTCGAAGCATAGATTCCAACCATCTGTCTCTCTCAGCCTCGTCAGCACTTGTCACATGCAATCTCTGCCCTCAACGAAGCTCAGAACTCGAAGCGTAAATTCCGGATATTAAAGAGGCTTCTGCTTTATCGAGACGTGTCAGCATCTGTCAATTTGCACATCTGCGTTGCGTAAATCACGCGCAATCTGTCGAAAATTTTTGGAGAAGTGGAATGCACGTGAAAACTACTGTTAAATTATCCCAGGCTTGCCGACACGAGTAATGGAACAATGCCTTCTGTTGGAAGTATGCCCACAAAGCCACTCATTTGATGTAATAGCTTTTTAGAATACTTATTGTGTTAAACTTTTATATGTTTAATGGAGGGCAAATCTTATTGTTAATCATTATTTATTGTATCATGTGTTTAAGCAATAAGGGAATCCAAGGAATGTATTTGATTAAGAGATAAGTGATCTAATGAGTTAGATTATCGAGACATTTCTCTTATGTTCATTCCTAAAACGTTCCTAGCCATAGGATTGCTAATTGGGCATTGACAATCCGCTAAGGCTAGTATGTGTTATGTTGACTCAATCGTGAGTATAACTAGTCTCAAGTCATTTGGTGTTGGACACTAAGACAAACACATAGGTGCTCGAAAGAGTACTCGAGTACACTGAACTACGATCAAAAGAGAGTTCGAACATACATGTCATGTATGAACTCTAAGGTTGCAATATGCAAAGTAGTCCTTTGACCTGAGGCATCATAGATGTCTAATGGTTAGGTCCTTGATCTTTGATCATGTCAACGGCATTCCTTTGGAGTGTCCACGGCATTGTTGGGGTCAAGCTATCTAGTCATGTAGGCATATGAATGCACAACAAGGGATCTCTAACCTTCCATGGTGGAGGGAGAATACTCTAAGATATGATTCTAAAGTCTTTGGCCAAAGCAAATGAATATGACTTAAGAAGTTTGTTCCAAATCATATTCAAGGGAATCATATAGGAAAGTATCACATTGGATAGTAGACATGAAACAAACTATCACTTAAACAATGTGATTAAGAGTATTGTATTAGAGAATGACCGTATTGCATTGTAGTTGTAACTGGATAGGTTTTCCAACCAATTCTACTTAGCTTGGGTAACCATGACATACTGCTAGGTGTCACTCATGGTTTGTGGAAGCCCAAATGATTAGGTAACACCAATCATTAAAGGGAGAATTGAAATGTGGTTTCAATTCACAATCGATAGTTAAGAGTAACATCGCCCACTGCCTCGCTAATTGGAACCTAATGGATCGTACACCGAGTAAGGATGTATGTGAAGAAATTATATGAAATGGATAAGCAATTAAATGGTTTAATTGAAGAATGGTCAAGATTAATTAATTAGTTAATTAATTTTACGAAAGGTTCGTATTGGGCTTATATGTTGGTTTTGGGTTTCGGGGCCCAAAAGCGTTTTGGTCCAAAAGGCCCATTATGTTTAAGTTGTATGACAACTAAAACAAAATGGGCAAATTAGCCCAATAACAAAGGATGGCCGGCCATTAGGGTGGATGGGCAAAGTTTGCTTAATTACAAGTTTGCCACTCACCAAAGAAAAGGTTATAAAAGCAACTTTATAGCTATTTTCTTATAAGGGTTCTTCTTGTTGAAATTGGGTGAAACATTTTCTCTCTTTTTCTCTAAGGAGGCCGGCCACTAAGGGGAGGGACATCTAGCAATCTCTTGGACCAATAGTTGTGATAGGCCCAAGTTCTTTTAATATGATTAAAATGATTTTGATGTAGCCCAAAACTACTCCCTCAAAATGAAGATTTAAGTTGATAAGCGAGAGATGTTTAGAATATCTCTTCGTAGGCCTTCCACCGTGATGGGCTCCAAGTGTTTGTGACACATACACCGGCTTCACCCTATCAATGGGGAGTACAAAGTATGTGCTTACATCCAGGAGGAGTCCATAAACATATGATGAGGTTAGTGTAGGCAACGAGGGTAGCCGACATCGTATCATCGTGAGGCTATTCTTGAACCCCTTCACAAACTAAGCATGGTGGGAATAACTTAAACTAAGTGCAATGGTGCCAACATCGTATCATCGTGAGGCAACATTCTCTAGAGGCCAAACGGATGGGTAATTACAAAAGTTGTAAATGAATAATGCGTTATTCTCTCATCATTATTTTTGCTAGCCAAACATCGTATTATCGTGAGGTGGGCTTGGTAATGGTGAGTCTCCCATAACCCGCTAAGAGTTCAATATAACTCTCGAATTCTATTGAGGGATGTGGAATTTGCCAAAAATAGTGGGTGGTACTATTTGATTCAAAGACCCAATCAAATAGTTTTAAACAAACAATCTAATACGATTTCTGTTATGTTATGTAGTGAACGACATGCCTAAAATTATACCCACCATTATACTTGACAAAAGTGGCCTTAAGGGCCAACGTTTCCTTGCTTGGTATCGCCATATTGAGAATGTCTCAAAGGTGAAAGACATATTGTATGTGCTTAAGCAATCCCCTCCTCATGTACCTCCTACGTGAAGGGAAAATTATGAGATTCTAGAATGGGATTTCAAATAGACTATCATGCATATACAAATCAAATTGAATATACGAAAGCAGCGGAAGCATTTATAACATATTATCAAAGCTATAGTCATGCAAATCCCCTTCAAGGTTCATAGGTTTATATATAATGCATCAAAACATTTTAAAGAACCAAGAACAAAGTGAAGGTTAGTCTTATACCTCTTAATCTAGACTTGAGACCAAGGATGGACCACCTCCAAGCCCTTTGCTCCTTGAAATCCTTGAGCCTAGCTTCCCTCCTTGCCTCCTCCACTTTGATAGAATGAGTGCTCCTAGGTTCTCTTCAAGTTTCCAAAGTAGGAAACCTCTAAAGATCCTCACCCACTAGTGTAGTGAGAAGGATGAAGGAATAACCAAAAGGGTGTAAGAGATGTTAGTAAAAACCCCCTTTGGTGGCCGGCCTTTGTGTAGTTTAGAGAGCTATTTTTCTTTTGCCTCTTTGTTGTTTTAACAAACAAAAACCTTTATGAACAATATCTTATAAAGTTCCTTATATAGACAAAAGAAACCTAGTCAACACTTGACTAAATATCTCACCCTTTCCACCTTAAAGTGGCCGGCCTCTTTGTTGTTTGTTTGGGCTTTGGGCTTTTATTATTTCAAGTCATCCAATGCTTGAATAAAAGCCCAATGGGTTTAGGCCCAATGGGCCCAATTAAACCCGAACGTTTCTTAAGCCCAAAACGATCTTTATTGCTTTTATGATTTCTTTAGACTTTCTAAATTAATCACAACAATTAATTAATCCAATTAATTATTTCCATCATCCATTAGTTACTCACTACAATAGTGTTGTGGCGAACAATCTTTTAGGTTCTAATTAGCAAGGCAGTGAGGTGATTGGCATCAATCCAATTGCTTGTATTTAATTCAATCACTTAGTGAATTAAAACTTCATTTTAATTCACCTTTCTTCTTTGACGACTACATTTAATCATCTAGAAGAACTCACAAGCTATGAGTGACATCTAACCATATGTCATAGCTACCCAAGCTAATGTAGAAGTTTATTCGAAGAACCTAGTCAGTTGGAATTATAATGTAATTCAATCCTTCTCTAATACAATACTCTCAATCACATCATTAGGGTATGGATATATCATGTCAAACCCCTAATGTGATTATTCCTTCTTATATGATCCAATTGAGTCATATAGGAACGCTTTCCTTTATTACGCTCGATACTTCGGCCGAAGATTCCCGAATCATATCTTAGAGTATTCTTCCTCTCTTATCGAGGATTAGAGATTCCTTGTTGCACATACACTTGCCTTCATGACTAAGTGGCTTAACCCCAACTATGCCGTTGACATTCTGATAGAGTGACGTTGACATAATCAAAGATTAAGTACTTAACCACAAGACAACGACGATGCCTCAGGTCAAATGACTACTTACATTATTCCAACCATTAGAGTTGCTTGCTTGACATGTGAGTAGACCTCTATGCAAGTACTCTCTTTCGATTGTGTTCAGTGAACTCATTCCCTTAATGAGCACCTACATACTTGTCTTAGTGTCACAACACGAATGGGATGAGACTTTCCATCCTTCCAATTGAAGCGGACACAATATGTACCGGTCTAAGCATTGTTAGTATCCCTCCGACAATCCAACGACCAGGAACCTTTTGGACATAATGGTTATGTGAAGAAGGTCTCTGTAGTCTAACTTCATTAGATTACTTTTTCAATCGATCCATTGTCCATGGATTCACTATTCAGGACATATATCGTTTATTGAGATAGTCCTAATTAGTATCTTTGCCATTTGACGTATAAGAATCATCCATACATTGATTCATTTGTCCTGAAAGATTTCTTCCAAAGATTGACTTTCAGGGCATATTTCCAACAATCTCCCACTTGCACTAAAGTCAATCACTAGTGTATCTTATACATCTTGTCGAGAGAGTTTATGCTCGTAGGTTAAGTTGGTTATGTATTAATCTCTTTTATATTTAAAAGGGATTTACTTATCAAATGTTTCCAAGACATTTGATGATGTCTCTTTAATGTGTTCGAATACTTTGATGAGACCTTGATTCCATGGCTTGAGCTATCGCCCCATTACGTCGTAGTACTCTACTAATGACCTTATGGTTTGGATTCAATCATGGGTTCTAAAAGAACCCCTTTCATTCAAAACACCTTTTGAAGCAGTTTCTAAAACTTATATATCTACATATATTTCGTTTGTATACTTTATACAAATTTTGCTCCAAGCTTGAGACCATTGTAGTACAATACTAACAATTCATTCATATGATTAGTACTTCATCCATCATGAAGTTCCATTTGTTAAAATGGCTTATTTTCACCTTGGTTAACAACCTAAGTGAATGCACGCTTCCAGAGTCCCACTCTGATGTTTCTTTCTTAAAGGCAATAATACTCTATCAGTTGCTTTGGTTCTGATCCTGGGATATAGTAATATCTTAAAGTGATAAACTCAGTGGTTTCTTCACCTTTGGATATCTACTTCACAAGTCAACACATGTGTCCCTTTTGTGATTTTATGACACATTCATTATAAGGGTTATGAAAGTGATTTCCTATCACATAGGAAAATGCTTTCTTAAATCTTCAACATTTGAGATTTAATTCCCATATAACATTATTGAGATAGCCTTGCTATATCAGTAAGTCCAATTTCAAGTCTATACTTCAAAAGTGACCGTGTCATGTTTTGTCATTTTTCGAGTAACTTCTATGTTTCATCAAGTCTATCAAATAGCCTTTATTCACATCTTGTTGCTCAAATTATGACATCACTCCCACTGGTCTTGTTGTAACTTAGCATTCATTCAAAAATAACACTTATATTCTCTTGATTTGAATGCATGTTGCTCCCACTAACTTGTCTTGGATTTATTGACAATCATTAGAATCCATTAGCTTATAGATGATGTCTCAACAATTTTGAGACTATCATCAATGCTAGCTAACACAAGTTATTTAAACGAACATACACAAAAGAATTTCTTCTAAAGTAACCTTTTTGAAATGTGTGACTTGCTTTATCAAGTCTATTCATTTAAATTATATGGTGTCGTACACCATACTTTAAGTTTTAGTCATACTAAGACCTTTTAATGTAGTCATATAAGAATTATCCAAGTCTTTAGTGAAGCATGGCTCCTACTAAGGATATGGAAACTCAACCATTCCTTCTAGGTGGTTGATATAATTCTTTATCAAAACTACATAAAGCAATATAGTTACATGAGATGTTGTATTTGGATTGTCTTGTTGTTAAACCATATGTTGTGACTCATTTTGAAACTAATTCCCTTTTGTTTCATCAACTTGTCCATATGCTTTGTTATTAGCATGTTCTCATAAAAGAGAATGATGGACAACTCCCAACATATAAACAATTTTGCTAGGTTGACGAAACCAACATTCAAAGACTATTCTTTAAATGTTACACAACATAGAATTTTAACGTTTAAAGAGCTTGAGTCCTTTTAACAATTAAAATTACAAACTCTTAATAATAGTCAAAGTACTATTATTCTTTAGACAACTATAAACCAATCACATTCAAGTTTATATCCATTTTCACACCTCCCACTATTTCTCATGACTTTAATGAGAAATCATTTCATACATTCAAAATGTATAAAAGTGGATTATATTGGTAGAAGACATTGTGTAGTAGCATTGAAACATTTAAAGCTTATTTGTTTCAATCTTCACTAAGTTTCTGTCTTGTTATTAAGTGAATAAATTCTTTAAACATTTTATAGATTTAGACACTTCTTTCTTGGTTTAATCACTAACACAATTGACATTTTAAAACCTTTTAAAGAATGTCCAATTAGTTGTTCAAAACTACTAATTGAATCAAGAGTGATCTTGATCATTGTGTTTGAAGTGATAACCATATAAGAAACGTTTTTCTTATTACTTATATCATTATAATGTGATCTTCCTTTTCTTCAAGAAAGGATTCTCTAGACTTTTGTCAATTCATATAGAACTCATAAGTAGACAAATGGAACCAAATCTAAAGATTCATTGTATCCTTTTATGTCCTACATGTGAGATCTATCCATAATTGATAAATCTAAAGTTTGGTTATCACATTATAATAAGTGATATAACTCTTGTATCTCATCTAGGATACAACAAGACAATTTTCAATTCATAACACTACTTTAAGGAAATAGTATATTTAAAAGGGCATACTTCACATTACATTAATATGATAGTTCAAACATTCATAATGTTTAATACATAAAGTATTAGCTCTATACATTTAGAGACTAATATAAATACCTTTATACATTTAGGCACTAATAGTGGCCTTCCATCAAATGAAGCCATATAATTAGTTCTTAACAAAATAAGAAAGTTTAAAGACAATCTTTAAATGCCTAACAAAACTTCCTAAGTAGTAAGCAAAAAACATAGTGGCCGAACCCTTCTCCAAATTTTCTTTGCTTATCTTTCTTCTACTTGGCTTCTCCACCTATATACATTTATACAAGTGATTAGCACTTTATATCAAATATAAATATTTAGAAGATCTAACATTTAGAATTGAAGATAAGAACATAAACCATACCTTGTGGCTTGTCCTTAAGACTTGCAAGGTATAACCTGCAATTCCTCCTCCAATGCCCCTCCTTTCCACAGTGGTGGCAAGTCCCTTTGGGCTCATTTGCCTTCTTTTTCCTCACTCCTCCTTTCGGCTTAGGAGTGGGGGATTTCTTCTCCTTCCCTTTGCCTTTGCCTTGCGGCTTGGCCTTGGAAGAGGATGGCTTGTTGTAGGCTACTGCAGCAGTCCCTACAACGTTCTCTTTCTTCATAGTCTTCTCGGCAGTTACTAACATGTTTAGTAACTCGGAGAGAGTACTATCCATCTTATTCATGTTGTAGTTCATTACGAACTGCGAGAATGAATCAGAAAGAGAAGCCAATATGAAGTCCTGGGCCAATTCCCCGTCAAGTGGAGTACCAAGGTTCTCCAATTGTTCAATGAATCCTATCATCTTCAGTACATGTTGATGCACTGGAGCCCCCTTGACCATCTTGGTCTTCACAAGTTCACAGACAGTGCTAAAGCGACGGTTGCGTGTCCCTTCACCATATAACTCCGTAAGATGGAGTATTATGGAAGATGCACTGTCCATGCCCTCATGCTGTCTCTGTAGCTCCTTATTCATGGAAGCCAACAGATAGCACTTGGCTTGTGTATCATCATCAACGTGCTTGTCATACTTAGCACGTTCATCCTTAGTGGTGTCAGGGCCAAGAGGTATGTGAGGTGGAGCCTTGTCTAGTACGTAAACAATCTTTTCCAAGGTTAGGAGAATCTTGACATTACGATACCATGATGGGAAATTGTGCCCCTCTAGGCAATGTTTGTCGAGTATTTTCGCGAGTGTGCTTCCAACCATATCTATATACATAAACAACAACAACAACAACAAAGCCTTTTCCCACTAAGTGGGGTCGGCTATATGAATCCTAGAACGCCATTGCGCTCGGTTTTGTGTCATGTCCTCCGTTAGATCCAAGTACTCTAAGTCTTTTCTTAGAGTCTCTTCCAAAGTTTTCCTAGGTCTTCCTCTATCCCTTCGGCCCTGAACCTCTGTCCCGTAGTCACATCTTCGAACCGGAGCGTCAGTCGGCCTTCTTTGCACATGTCCAAATCACCGGAGCCGATTTTATCTCATCTTTCCTACAATTTCGGCTACTCCTACGTTACCTCGGATATCCTCATTCCCAATCTTATCCTTTCTCGTGTGCCCACACATCCCACGAAGCATCCTCATCTCCGCTACACCCATTTTGTGTACGTGTTGATGCTTCACCACCCAACATTCTGTGCCATACAACATCACTGGCCTTATTGCCGTCCTATAAAATTTTCCCTTGAGCTTCAGTGGCCTACGACGGTCACACAACACGCCGGATGCACTCTTTCCATCCAGCTCATATTCTATGGTTGAGATCTCCATCTAATTCTCCGTTCTCTTGCAAGATAGATCCTAGGTAGCGAAAACGGTCGCTTTTTGTGATCTTCGCTAGATTGCTCCGGTCATTAGTGTGGATAAGTATATAAATGGATAGAGATAGGAAAGCAAACACAAGATGTACGTGGTTCACCCAGATTAGCTACGTCCACGGAATAGAAGAGTTCTCATTAATTGTGAAGGGTTTACACAATTACATAGGTTCAAGCTCTCCTTTAGTGAGTACAAGTGAATGATTTAGCACAAATGACATTAGGAAATATTGTGGGAGAAAGATCTCGTAATCACGAAACTTCTAAGTATCGGAGTGTGGTGTCGTCTTGACTTGTCTTATCTGTCTCATAGGTAGATGTGGCATCTTCTCTGGAAGTACTCTTCCTCCATCCAGGGGTGGTATCTTTAACTGGTGGAGATGCACAAGGTAATGTATCAATTTCACTTGAAGCTTACTTGTAGTTTCAGGCTTGGTCAAGCGCGATACAAACCATGTAGTAGGAGTTCCCCAAGTCGCCGAGCTAGGAGGTCTGCTGAAAGAGGTGACAGACAAGGTAAGCAATCAGAGCTCCGACTGATTGTTCACCTTCTCCCCATCTTGCAGCAGCATGAAGGATAAAGAGAAGAAAAATGAGAAGAGATGATATGAGATACTTTTGCTTTTGAAGAAGTAACTTTCCACAGGCTTATTCTTGAACTGAGCTGGAGGGTTTTCTGGTTTCCTCCAGAGTATAAGGCCGACTGAAGAATTTGAGGGTCAAAACAAGTCCATCAAATCTAGAGTACGTTCCACCCTGCTGATATGGGATACTTTTGCTTTTGACAGAGTAATAGATGTATCGGCATGTGTGCTGTTACGCTTGTCTCCACATGCTTCCTTGTATCCTTCGCACTTGCCCTATCTGTTCCTCAAGCAGATGCGGAATCTTCCCTGGAAACATAAGATGTTGAAGATGAGTACTCGAGAGCAATGCCAGGTAAGTAATCAGGTAAGGGGTTCCAGGCAGTCAGTTCCTGGCTGGAAGCTTGATTCCAAGTGCTGACTGATTGCTCTCTTTCTCCTTGTCTTGCAGGTAAAAACAAGGCCAAAAGAAAAGACAGGGAAAAAGCATGATATGGGATACTCTTGCTTTTAACCCTGATGATATGAGATATTCTTGCTCTAGTATAGCTTGTTTGCAGAGGTATTATCGGGGGGAAAGAAAGCTGAATATTTCGAAAGGCTTCGTTCGGAGTGCCCTCTCAGATATGATGAAGGGTTGAGCATTTTTGCAGGTCTGCCTGTCCGTTGGGGATGGAGGTCGACATATATAGGAGTCTCCCTAACAACAAGTAGTAATGCTATTCCTTTACCCTGCTTGGTCATAGCACGGTAGTGGGAGCTGCCAGTTTCACATGTTTTAACTCTGTCAGAGCACTTTGAAAAAGTAGTCTGTGGTATCTGGCTCTCGAGATTCGGAGAACGATGCCTCTTCGATTTTTGAGAAAGCAATCATGCTGGGGGTCTGACTCTCGAGATTCAGAGAGCAGTGTCTCTTCAATTTTTGAGGAAGTAATCATGTTGGGAGTCTGGCTCTCGAGATTCGGAGGGCGGTGCCTCTTCGATTTTGGAGCAAGCAATCTTGTTGGGAGTGTTGTCTCGAATGTGAGTAAAGGTTGGGCATGTTTGCTAGTCTACCTTGCCACGAAGCACAAAGGTTGACACACAGGGACTTTCCAATTATCCAGCAATGGTACTGTTCCTTTACCCTCTCTTCGATTTTGAGAAAGTAGTCATGTTGGGAGTCTGGCTCTCGAGATTCGGAGGACGGTGCCTCTTCGATTTTGGAGCAAGCAATCTTGTTGGGAGTGTTTTCTCGAATGTGAGTAAAGGTTGGGCATGTTTGCTAGTCTACCTTACCACGAAGCACAGAGGTTGACACACAGGGACTTTCCAATTATCCAGCAGTGGTACTGTTCCTTTACCCTTGTGGGTAATAATATGGTAGTTAGACCTTCAAAATTTATTTGTCTAAACTTTGTTAGTGCTGTTTCTTTGCTATTCTTTTACCCTTCTTGGTCAGAGCGATGTAGTGGGAGCTGCAAGCTTCACGTGCTCAACTTTGGCAGAGAACTTTGGCAAAGTTATCTGTGGTACCCATGAGCTATTGTTGCGTGTGGGAAGTGGGTGATTGAACAGTAAGATTCATGTGCTTTCTACTTCACCAGAAGTTTTCGACAGAATGCCCATAATTTCTGCAAAGCTGAGTGTGCGTGTGACAGGTGCTGACAAGGCTAGAAAAGTAGGTGCCTCTTCGAATTCTGAGATCGGCCCTCGTGGTCTCTGAGCAGCCCAGCTTTTGAGAAAGCGAGCGCCTATTCGATTGATTCGGAGAACGATGCCTCATCGATTTTTGAGAAAGCAATCATGCTGGGGGTCTGGCTCTCGAGATTCGGGGAGCAGTGTCTCTTCGATTTTTGAGAAAGTAATCATGTTGGGAGTCTGGCTCTCGAGATTCGGAGGGCGGTGCCTCTTCGATTTTGGAGCAAGCAATCTTGTTGGGAATGTTTTCTCGAATGTGAGTAAAGGTTGGGCATGTTTGCTAGTCTACCTTGCCACGAATCACAGAGGTTGACACACAGGGACTTTCCAATTATCCAGCAATGGTACTGTTCCTTTACCCTCTCTTCGATTTTTAAGAAAGTAGTCATGTTGGGAGTCTGGCTCTTGAGATTCGGAGGACGGTGCCTCTTCGATTTTGGAGCAAGCAATCTTATTGGGAGTGTTTTCTCGAATGTGAGTAAAGGTTGGGCATGTTTGCTAGTCTACCTTGCCACGAAGCACAGAGGTTGACACACAGGGACTTTCCAATTATCCAGCAGTGGTACTGTTCCTTTACCCTTGTGGGTAATAATATGGTAGCTAGACCTTCAAAATTTATGGGTCTAAACTTTGTTAGTGCTGTTTCTTTGCTATTCTTTTACCCTTCTTGGTCAGAGCGATGTAGTGGGAGCTGCAAGCTTCACGTGCTCAACTTTGGCAGAGAACTTTGGCAAAGTTATCTGTGGTACCCATGAGCTATTGTTGCGTGTGGGAAGTGGGTGATTGAACAGTAAGATTCATGTGTTTTCTACTTCCCCAGAAGTCTTTGACAGAATGCCCATAATTTCCGCAAAGCTGAGTGTGCGTGTGACAGGTGCTGACAAGGCTGGAAAAGTAGGTGCCTCTTCGATTTCTGAGATCGGCCCTCGTGGTCTCTAGGGAGCCCAACTTTTGAGAAAGCGAGCGCCTCTTCGATTTCTGAGATCGGCCTTCGTGGTCTTTGAGCAGCCCAACTTTTGAGAAAGCAAACGCCTCTTCGATTTCTGAGATCAACCCTCGTGATCTCTAAGCAGCCCAACTTTTGAGAAAGCAAACGCCTCTTCGATTTCTGAAGCTCCGTCGAGTGCAGATTTTTATAGGGGCTGGCATTAAGTTCCAAAGCACACTTGAATCTCCACCAGTAGAAGCTTTATTCTTGCACTTCTAAGATCTTGATTTGTCCGACCTCTTCTCTCTTCAACACCTTTGAAAATGTCTGGCCCCTCCGACCGTCGTTTTGACTTGAACCTTGTTGAAGAGGCAGCCCCGCCTTCTCCAGACAACATATGGCGCCCATCATTCGTCTCCCCTACTGGTCCTCTTACCGTTGGGGATTCCGTGATGAAGAATGATATGACCACTGCGGTGGTGGCCAGGAACCTTCTCACTCCCAAAGATAACAGACTACTTTCCAAACGGTCTGATGAGTTAGCTGTTAAGGATTCGCTGGCTCTCAGTGTTCAGTGTGCAAGTTCTGTGTCTAATATGGCCCAACGCCTATTTGCTCGAACCCGCCAAGTTGAATCATTGGCGGCTGAAGTGATGACTCTCAAACAGGAGATTAGGGGGCTCAAGCATGAGAATAAACAGTTGCACCGGCTCGCACGTGACTATGCTACAAACATGAAGAGGAAGCTTGACCAGATGAAGGAAACTGATGGTCAGGTTTTACTTGATCATCAGAGATTTGTGGGTTTGTTCCAAAGGCATTTATTGCCTTCGTCTTCTGGGGCTGTACCACGTAATGAAGCTCCAAATGATCAACCTCTGATGCCTCCTCCTTCTAGGGTTCTGTCCAGTACTGAGGCTCCAAATGATCCCCCTCCGGTGCCTTCTCTTTCTGGGGCTCTACCGACTGCTGAGACTTCTCCTAAGCAACCTTTGTGAAGGCTCCCTCTTGTGTGTTTATTTGACTCATGTATATGTACATATTTGTAGCTTATCGGGGATATCAATAAATAAGCTTTCCTTCATTTCAACGTATTGTGTTAAATACACCAAAGCCTTCTTCGCTAAGTTCTTTGAATTTTCTTTTGTTGAAGCTTGTATGTTGAAGCTTTCTGAGTGGAGCATGTAGGTTGGGGTAGTGTTCCCTTAATTTCCCGAGTGAGGAAAACTTCTCAAACGATTTGGGTCTTTAAACCGAATGACACCACCCACCATTTTTGGCAAATTCCATATCCCTCAAGATGGAATCCGGGAGATTTCAAAGAAAGCTCCTAGTGGGTTACGGGAGGCTCACTATTACCAAGCCCACCTCACGATGATACGATGTCGGCTAGCAACAATAATAATGAGAGGGTACAAGTACCCATTCACAACAACCTCTTGTGATTACCCATCTTTTTGGCCTCTAGAGAAAAATACCTCACGATGATACGATGTTGGCACCTTTTCTCTTAGTTAAGTTTTGTCCCACCATGCCGGTTTAGGATGGGGTTCAAGCATGACCTCACGATGATACGATGTCGGCCACACTCGTTGCCTACCTTAACCTCATCAAATGTTTTAAATAAACTCCTCCTGAATATAAGCATGCACTTTGTCACTTCCCCATGATAGGGTGAAGGCGGTGTACAAGTGATAAACGCTTGGAGCCTACCACGGTGGAAGGCCACGAAAAAGTGTTCTAAGCACTCTTACGCTTACAACTTAATATTGTTTGGTTGAGGGATTTTAAGGTCTCATCAATTTTATTTATTTAATCATATTCAAATAAATTGTCCTATTATAACTATTAGTCCAAAGTTAATGAAATTAGTAGCATATGATATCCCCACTATTCGTTTTCATAAAACAAATCAAAATCAAAACATCTTTCATAATATTGGAGATATATATAACTACTAATTGAATTCATTATAGTTTAGTAGCGTATGATACTCCCACTATTTGTTTTAAGAAAAACAAATCAATATCAAAAACGAATTTTTCAAATATTGGAAGTAACTACTACTACTACGGTTTTTGCATTCTTTGAAATTGAACTTTATAGTTATCTTAGGCTCTTGGATGACCATGGACTTATTAGGTTATTGCAACAACGAGCCAACATTGTTGAATATAAACTCGGGGAGGTTGTGTCAATTTAATTACGTGCTTATCAATCCAATTAAAACCATTTTCATTGAGCCATTAGAAATGAAAGACAATCATCCATTGCTAATTTGGGCATTGGACCATTTTAATCTTCAATCTCATGTCAAAACCCTCTTTTAATTATGTCTCCTTACCAATAGTTAAAGAAACTCTAGTCTAGCACTAGAGGGAATCAACTAACGAATAGAGATTAAGAAGTAATAAGAATTACAAACCGATTTGTACAAATTCCTATAAATTACATGTACTGAAAGGGGAGAGATAGATTAACGTCAAACGTGACAAGATCCAATTAAACAGTAATTAAAACATATTCCCAAGGTTCAAACAATTTGATTTTAGCGCTTTATCATATAGCTCAATTATCGTTTAAGGCATAAGTCCAAAATCATCCATTTCATAACTACTTAAACACATTTAAATAATCATAAAGGAATGCAACATAGACATTTAGATTTAGTGCATATGGGCATAATATAATTATGAGTTTAAACAACTAACAAAATTAAAATCAAATATTTTAACTTTCTAGTTAGTAAGGGCCTAAATGTAAATATGAAAAATTAGGGGTAAAAACGTAAATACTCAAAAGTATAAAATATCAACTTTTCAAAGATTACAAAAGACCCCTCAAGTGGATAAATCCACTAGGGTGGCCGGCCATTAAAGGGGAAGGGGAAGTCTCATCCACATGCACAAATTTAATGCAAAGTAGAAAAAATCATAATTTTGCTTGTCACTTGGTTTTGGCATTGAATGGCTTTAATGAAAAAGTTTGATGGAAATCTCCTAGACAAGTCTAGGGTTTTAATAAGTTTTAATATAGTTATGGATGGTAAGAACATCACCCAAAACCATAAAACCATGCATGAAAACCAAATAAAACCATTTTCACCCAAAACCCAATTATGAACACCAAGAACAAAACCATGAACACTTTTTCAAGATTTGTGTATTCTTGGTGATTTTTCAAACCCAAAAACAAAAGTGACAAGGTTTCTACTTTCTAGCTTTAAAATGATGTGTGAGTGTCTTACAATAAAACACAAACACATGCTCAAAACCACCCCAAAACCGTGCCTACCCTAAGTAACAAAACCACAAATTTTGTTCATGACTTATTCTTCATTCATGCATACAAAACAACTTTTACATGCATATCTTTTACAACTCTTGATTTATATTTTTCAACCATTGAAAAACAAAAGATAAACATACTTTCAAATGAAGAAATAATATGTCATACTAGTCTTAAACTCATTTTTCATTCATGCATACAAAACACTTTTGCAAACATATCTTTCTCAACTTTTGACTAACATTTTTCAACTATTGAAAAACAAAAGATAAACATACTTTGAATGAAACAATAATTATGTCATGCATAATATTAATACCCATATGCATAAAATCCAAAAGGACACATTATACATAAACCATTGGCTCTGATACCACTTGAAGGGAAAATTATGAGATTCTAGAATGGGATTTCAAATAGACTATCATGCATATACAAATCAAATTGAATATACGAAAGCAGCGGAAGCATTTATAACATATTATCAAAGCTATAGTCATGCAAATCCCCTTCAAGGTTCATAGGTTTATATATAATGCATCAAAACATTTTAAAGAACCAAGAACAAAGTGAAGGATAGTCTTATACCTCTTGATCTAGACTTGAGACCAAGGATAGACCACCTCCAAGCCCTTTGCTCCTTGAAATCCTTGAGCCTAGCTTCCCACCTTGCCTCCTCCACTTTGATAGAATGAGTGCTTCTAGGTTCTCTTCAAGTTTCCAAAGTAGGAAACCTCTAAAGATCCTCACCCACTAGTGTAGTGAGAAGGATGAAGGAATAACCAAAAGGGTGTAAGAGATGTTAGTAAAAACCCCCTTTGGTGGCCGGCCTTTGTGTAGTTTAGAGAGCTATTTTTCTTTTGCCTCTTTGTTGTTTTAACACACAAAAACCCTTATGAACAATATCTTATAAAGTTCCTTATATAGACAAAAGAAACCTAGTCAACACTTGACTAAATATCTCACCCTTTCAACCTTAAAGTGGCCGGCCTCTTTGTTGTTTGTTTGGGCTTTGGGCTTTTATTATTTCAAGTCATCCAATGCTTGAATAAAAGCCCAATGGGTTTAGGCCCAATGGGCCCAATTAAACCCGAACGTTTCTTAAGCCCAAAACGATCTTTATCGCTTTTATGATTTCTTTAGACATTCTAAATTAATCACAACAATTAATTAATCCAATTAATTATTTCCATCATCCATTAGTTACTCACTACAATAGTGTTGTGGCGAACAATCTTTTAGGTTCTAATTAGCAAAGCAGTGAGGTGATTGGCATCAATCCAATTGCTTGTATTTAATTCAATCACTTAGTGAATTAAAACTTCATTTTAATTCACCTTTCTTCTTTGACGACTACATTTAATCATCTAGAAGAACTCACAAGCTATGAGTGACATCTAACCATATGTCATAGCTACCCAAGCTAATGTAGAAGTTTATTCGAAGAACCTAGTCAGTTGGAACTATAATGTAATTCAATCCTTCTCTAATACAATACTCTCAATCACATCATTAGGGTATGGATATATCATGTCAAACCCCTAATGTGATTATTCCTTCTTATATGATCAATTGAGTCGTATAGGAACGCTTTCCTTTATTACGCTCGATACTTCGGCCGAAGATTCCCGAATCATATCTTAGAGTATTCTTCCTCTCTTATCGAGGATTAGAGATTCCTTGTTGCGCATACACTTGCCTTCATGGCTAAGTGGCTTAACCCCAACTATGCCGTTGACATTCTGATAGAGTGACGTTGACATAATCAAAGATTAAGTACTTAACCACAAGACAACGACGATGCCTCAGGTCAAAGGACTACTTACATTATTCCAACCATTAGAGTTACTTGCTTGACATGTGAGTAGACCTCCATGCAAGTACTCTCTTTCGATTGTGTTCAGTGAACTCATTCCCTTAATGAGCACCTACATACTTGTCTTAGTGTTACAACACGAATGGGATGAGACTTTCCATCCTTCCAATTGAAGCGGACACAGTATGTACCGGTCTAAGCATTGTCAGTATCCCTCCGACAATCCAACGACCAGGAACCTTTTGGACATAATGGTTATGTGAAGAAGGTCTCTGTAGTCTAACTTCATTAGATTACTTCTTCAATCGATCCATTGTCCATGGATTCACTATTCAGGACATATATCGTTTATTGAGATAGTCCTAATTAGTATCTTTGCCATTTGATGTATAAGAATCATCCATACATCGATTCATTTGTCCTGAAAGATTTCTTCCAAAGATTGACTTTCAGGGCATATTTCCAACACTACGAAACTAGCTTCAAAGGAGGAGTGTCAAAATTATGTTAGACACTATGAGGATGACTTACAAGCCAAATGCTTAATCCTTACTTCACTTAGTGAGGAGCTTATGAAGCTACATAAGCATATGGACACTTCTTGTGCCATGGTTGAAAGTTTGCATAAGATGCATGACATTGAGACTAGTAATGTACGATTCTCAAATGTTTGTAGTCTAATGAATGCCAAGATGGCAAAGGGGGCATCGGTTTATAAACATGGACAAAAGGTGGAAAATATATTTAGAGATCTTAAAAGTTTAGGAACTTCCATCGATGGGAAAATGGCCCAAGACTTTTTCCTTGCATCTCTCTCGGATGATTTCACTAAGTTTATTGTAAACTATAAAGTGAATAGATTCGATCATTCTTGGAAAGAGATGATTGACATGTGCTGTAGATTTGAAAAAGGTTTCAAAATGGACAGTGGGAGTGAGAATGCAAACATAAGGAAAAGGTTGCATAAGAAGAAGGCAAAGAAATCCAAAGGAACATGCTTTCATTGTGGAAAGGATGAACGTTGGAAGAAGAAATACAGGGTGCGCATTGCGAGCCTTATGACAAGAACTTTTGAAGAGACTATTTCTGTCATAGAGAGTTCTTTTACAGTGAGCTCCAATTCCTGGATATTTGATTCAAACGCTAGTCAACATATCTGTAATACGATGCAGGGACTAGTGGGGAGCAAATCATTGAGCAATGGGGAGATGATTGTGCGAGTTGGGAACGGCACTAAAATCTCGGCAAAAGCAATAGGCACCTACATGCTTAACCTACCCTCTGGGGAAGTCCTGGAACTTAAAAATTGTTTATATTTTCCTTCATGTATAAAGAATTTGATTTCCATCTCTAAGCTTTTACGAGATGGGCACTCAGTATTGTTTGACAAAATGAGTTGCACTTTATACTTGAACAGTCGTATTATCTCTCATGGTAATATGATAGAGGGACTTTTTCACCTAGAGACGAATAGTGGGTTGCACTGTATTGAAAGCGGGAATACCTCAAAACCCAAAAGGGCTAGAGAAGATGTTAACCAAGAAAAGACGTGGCATCTTAAACTTGGACATGTGAACCTTGATAAGATTCGCAAGATGTCGAAAGACGGATATATCCACCCATTGGGTAATGACCAGATGGGTATTTGTGAATGTTGCTTGAAAGGGAAAATGACCAAATCTCCATTTACTGGAAAAGGAGAGCGTGCCACTGAAATTCTAGGGTTAATCCACACTAACGTATGTGGACCTATGTCTACTACGTCGAGAGGAGGCTTCTCCTACTATATCACATTCACCGACGATCACTCTCGGTTTGGCTATGTGTATCTTATGAAGTACAAGTCAGAATCCTTTGAAAGGTTCAAAGAATTCAAGAATGAAGTTGAGAAGCAAACTGGAAAACAGATAAAGACCCTAAGATCAGATCGAGGGGGTGAATATCTGAGTAATGAGTTCCTAGATTATCTCAAAGAGTGTGGAATAATATCACAGTGGACTCATCCAGGAACTCCACAACTTAATGGAGTTTCTGAAAGGAGAAATCGAACCTTGATGAACATGGTTCGTTCTATGATGAGTTCCGCTGATCTACCAGTAACATTCTGGGGATACGCTCTATATACAGCAGCTTACTTGCTTAATAGAGTACCTTCCAAGTCAGTTCCACAAACGCCCTATGAGATATGGCATGGAAGAAAGCCAAGTCTTAAACATGTTAAGATTTGGGGTTGTGAAGCATATGTCAAGAAGCTTGAAGCTACTAAGCTTGAAGCGAGATCAGTAAGATGTTATTTTGTGGGATATCCTAAAGAAACTATGGGATATGAGTTCTACAATCCTGACGACCAGAAAGTCTTTGTCGCCAGAACTGCTAAGTTTCTAGAGGATGAATTTGTTCTGAAAGGAACTATAAGCAAACAGATGGAAATTAATGAGATTAATAATGAACCACAAACAAGCACTCGACATATTGACAATCCTGTTCCTGAACCCCTAGCTTCACGTAGATCTGAACGGGTTAGTAAGCCACCTAAGAGGTATGGCTTAGACAATGACTTTGATGAATTGTACCTTCTAGGTGACAATGAAACAAAAGAGGACCTTAGAGACTACACTGAAGCAATGTCCGACATTGATTCAAAGAGATGGCAAGAGGCCATGAAATCCGAGATGGATTCCATGTATCAAAATCAGGTCTGGACTCTTGTAGATGAAGGATTTATTTTGAAAAACATGTTCATTTGAATAACATCTATAGCATGCAATTAACAAATTAAAGGCGGAATCATGCTTGTATGCATTCAAAAACAAAACATTACCCATGAAATTCAAAGCCTAGTAGATTGGTGAACCAATAATCAACTCAAAACAAAGTGAGTTGAAATTAATACCTTTGTAGATTCCTCTTTGCATAAGAAAAGGCTAATCACCCAAAGAGATAGGGCCTTCATTCCTTGCTTCTTAGATCCATGGATTTGGATGGAAGAATAGGTTCTCCAAGTTCCCAAAATTGAGAACCTCTAAGTCTCTTCACCAAGGTTTGATTGTAGAAGAAATGAGTGACCTTGGAGTAGTAGGATTGCTAGATGTACCCTCCAAGGTGTTGGCCTCTTTAGAGAGAAAATGGAGAGACAATTCTCACCCATTTTCACCCAAAATAAACCCTTAATCACATTAATGAATATTTGGCTATAAAGTCATTTATATAGTCACTTCTTTAAGTGACCTAAACAACCAAAACCCTAATTCATACACATATGGCCGGCCATTTAGGGAGTTTTGGGCTTTTGGGCCTTAATGAATCTTTATTCATTAAATTGTCATACAACTTAAGTTAATGGGCTTGACGTTCGAAGCCCATTGGGCCTTAAGGTCCAAAACTATCCCGAAGTCTTTAACGAACTTATTCGTTTGATTAATTAACATATTAATTAATCCTTGCCATAAATAAATGATTAAACCATTTAATCATTCTTACTCATTTCCATTTAATCTTCAATCTCCACCTTTTATGGTGTGCGATCCATTAGGTTCCTTTTAGCGAGGCAGTGGGCGATTAAAACCATTTTACATCGATTGTGAATTGAAACAATTTTCAATTCTCCCTTTAGTGGTTATACACGTATAGGGCTTCCACAAACCATGGTTGACGCCTAGCAGCATGTCATGGTTACCCAAGCTAATCAGAAGAGGATAGAGAACCTATTCAGTTCGGGATTACAAATGCAATACGGTCCTTCTCTAATCTAATACTCTTGACCACATTGTTTGGTATGATAGTTTATTTACTCATGTCTACTATCCAATGTGAATCGTTTGCTTATATGATTTCCTTGATGTGATTTGGAACGCATTCCCCAATCTCATTCATACTCTGGCCAGAGATTCCAAATCATATCATAGAGTATTCTCCCTCAACTGTTTGAAGGTTAGAGATCCCTTGTTGCGCATTTACTTGTCTCCATAGCTAAGTGGCTTAACCCCAACGACGCCGTGACACCTCTAGGGGGTGAATTAGACATAATCAAAGATTAAGGACTTAACCACAAGACAACTGTGATGCCTCAGGTCAAAGGACTACTTTGCATTATCCCAACCATGAGTTCTCATGTGACATGGAATATAAGAACTCTTCGTTGATCACGTTCAGTGAACTCATTCTCTTATTGAGCACCTACGTACTTGTCTTGATGTCACACACACCAATGACTCGAGACTAGTCACTCTCCCTGAGAGAAGACACAGTACGTACTGATCTTAACGAACTGTCAATGCCCAATTGGTAATCCTATGATCAGGAACATTTAGGATGTGTCTACGAAAGAATGGTCTAATTAATCTAACTTCATTAGATTGCATTCTCCCAATCACATATTCCTTGGACTTTATCGTTTAAGCATATAACATTTATATGAGACGGCTCAAACAATAATCTTTGCCCTTTATATGTTAAACTAGATTAGTTTAACATTTGAAATGTCCGTAAAGTATCATCATATGATTGGTTTTAGGGCACATTTCCAACAATCTCCCACTTGCACTAGAGCCAATCAGCATTGGTCATCAGTGATGATACCTCTTCTGTAGTCATTTCATAAATGGCTGAAAAGTAGGCCTAGACAATGGATATCTATATGTGTTATCCACAGAAGCAACCTTGAGAATAACGACGTCACCATTATACATGATTCTCAATCATGTGGTTCAGTCTCTCATTTGTATTCGGATCTTGATGAGACCTTGATTCCCAGGCTTGAGCTATCGCCCCATTAGTGTCATACACTTTCTGGTTGGAATCGAATAGAGAGTTCATAAATGAACTTTCCCATCCAAACAACATTGTTGTAAACTTCTATATGGCAATATATCTTGCATTCATAATGGAACACACTAAAGTCATTACTTTAATGTTTCCATCCAAATATCTCTTTAGTCATAATAAAGAGATATTTGTTTATCTCTTCATTCATAATGAAGAAACATCCAATGATGGATTAGATTCATAATCTAATACATTTACGCTTCCATTACGTTACTCTAATTCTTCCTCATTCTTTGAGGAATCTATCCTTTAGTATTTCTTAAATACTTAAGGACTCACTTGACAGTTGCCACGGTTCTGATCCTGGGCTTGCACTGATATCGTCTTGTACCGTTCTAGGTACAACTCATATCAATGTTTTTCATACAATATGAAATACATAAATCACCTTTCTGCTTATGCATAAAGGATTCAATTTATGCATTATTTCTATGGGAGTCAAAGGGTACGTTCCCTTTGAGAAGGGCAACTTGCTAGTCTCACTAGAATCGTCCTTCTTATTGAAGTTTATCATCATATGAGAAACTTCCTAGCATCCATTGTCTATTATTAGGGATTGATATAATCCAATTATATCATGAAATATATCATTATAGATTTCCATCCCATGTATATAGACTATATCTCCCATATACATTCTATCTTCATATAATGTATTAAAGTCATAACTTTAACGAAGAAGTATTCTTTTCATTTCCAAAATTAATATATCATATATACTTAAATTTTAGGAACATGATTAACTCCCACTAATCTTTTGTAAAACTCGTAAACAAAAGATTTATTTACATCTTGATGAGAAATCAAACGATTTGAACCTTTTTCCTCATAAAATGCAAATAGCTCCCACTAACTTGCTAAGATCCATGATGGATGGATCTCTACAACTTACATGTCTTGTGATTTATAGTTTTGGACATATATTATCAAGACTATCTTAATAATGGTTTCGGAAAACCATATTATGTCAAAACATTGAATCACCATTTTAGTTGTAGCTAGCAATCTTCGAATTAATTGAAACCAAGCCTATCTCAAAGATGGTTTCTTCAAAGTCAACCATTCTCTTTGATTGTAGTTACCTTAAGCTACCAATTAGCTATGAAGGTTTCATTATTTCGAGTCAAATGGTACTTTACCATTTCCTTGAGTATATATCGTATATGCACTCAATGTAGTCATAAGGATTTTCATTCTTATCGACTACCTTGGAGCTTGTGGTATAGGAACTAGGTTGTTATATTTGTTGATTACTTCCTTGTCTCTCAAAGAACCCATTCTTTGAGTTCTATCTCTCGTTCATTTGCTCTTAGGCAAATCACATTGTAGGATTACAATGAACTTCCCAACAAAACAACATTTGTTAGTTGGTTTATAGAAGCGATATCCAAAAGTTATTTTAAGGATATCCTACAAGATTGTTATCAAACGAATATTGCTTATTAGCACACAACCCCAAATCTTTAACATGCTTAAGATTTGTCTTTCTTTTCCAACTACATCTTATGGAGTCATGAAAATATTGGAAGATCTTCTCATTGACAATCATATTGTTTTAGAAGTATATATCCTATATATGGGTAATAGATAACATTTAACGAACTAAATCTTATTCGAGTTCGTTCTTCTCCTAATGGAGAAATACATTATCTTATGATGCTATTTTCCTTGATATCTTTCAAGGAAACTCATCTAAAGTGTTACCTTTCCTTGGATCAAATCTAAGGAGGTAAATACTTTAGATATCTTACTCATCTATTTACATTTCTTGAATTCTTTGAAACCTTTTGCAAAGTATTCGGACTTGTGTTTATTCAAAATAAACTATAGTCCAACCGAGAGTGATCTTCGGTGAATGTCATATAACATGAGTAGTATTATGTTGTGGACAAGTGCCACTAACATCTAAGTGAATTAACCTCAACAACTTTGTGATTCTTTCTTCTTTCCAAAAGAATAAAGATTCGAACATTTCGCCTCCATACAATTTTAACAAGAAGGTATTGGATCCGGATCTAACGATCCAAAGCGTCCATCTATGACCAACTCGTAATTTATGTTTTTAGAGGTATCACAACTTTAGTTGGGATTAGTCACTACCTTGCAACCTTTTGGGTTTTAAGCATCATTATTTTCTAAACAGTTAACACTACCATATTATCTCTACTATAGAGACAATCAATTAGATTACTATAATCCAATTTCTTTGGTAGTTCATATGAGGAAGTAAGTACTATCTGCTTTCGCAGAGATCTATATCTTATTCACGTTCCGTATGTGAAGCACCTTTTCTTCTCTCATATATCTTCTACTTCTTATTAGTCACACTTTTACAACGATTTGTAAAACATAGTTACTAATACGGAATCATACATTCAAGTAGAAGAACCAACTGTTTTGAACTATTCAAGAACAATTTACAACACCTTCGAAAGGTGTGTTCTTGACACTTGCAAGACATTTCTTGCAAATACCCCTTCCAATGTCCATCCTTTCATAAAGAAAGTTTGTTCCCTTGGAGTTATTTATCTTCTTTATTTGACTTTCACCTTTGACTACATTAGTCATGGTCCCTAAACTCCCACTATCTCTCTTGAAACCTTTTTCAATTGTGTTATACACATCAAACAATTTGGAGAGTATGTGGTTATTGTTCACTACATAGTTTACCATAAACTTAGTGAACCATTAGGATAGGGAAACAAAGGTGAAGTCCTTGCCTAGTTTCCGTCTCGTTAAGTGGTTTATCACTTCAACATTTTATGATTCAAAATCATCATAAGTCCATGTTAATGGACTATTTTTGTCAACCAACCATTATGTTCTAAACATAATTACAAACCTTTAAGAGTTGTACAAGGCAACTCTCATTTCTTCATACAACAATTTGTAAGTGAAGAATCATGGCACATAATGTATTCATGCCTTTGTGCTTTCTTCTCAAGTTCTTTGTTCATTTAACAAAGAAACAAGCACTAAGTGTTTGCATTGACTAAGAGTTGTTCAAAGCAACTCTTATTTCTTCATACAACAATTTGTAATTGAAGAATTATGACATTAAAAGTGTTGTCCTCTTTATGATAGACATTTTCTAACATATTCTTCTAATGATACATTATCAATAGGAAGATTGTGAGGATGAGACTACTTAGGTACATATGCAATCCTTTTTAAGACATTCTTTGGGATTGTGGTACCAAGTCCGGAAACTAAAACATTCGGTTTTATTTGTCAAGTGTTGGATAGCGTATGCAAATATATTGGTAAACAAATACATAACGAATATAAATTGATTGATTTTAAGCCATTTGATTCGGGTCTTTAAATCAAATAGCATCACCCACTATTTTTGGCAAATTCCATATCCCTCATTGGAATTCGAGAGTTTTGGATGAAACTCTTAGTAGGTTATGGGAGGCTCACTATTACCAAGCCCACCTCAGAATTATATCATGTTGGCTAGCGTTAATGATAATGAGAGAGTACGCTTACTCATTTGCAACTAATGCAAGTACCCATCTTATTTGGCCTCTAGAGAATGATTGCCTCAGAATTATATCATGTTGGCTCCATTGCACTTAGTTAAGTCATTCCCACCATGCTTAGTTCATGTAGGGGTTCAAGCATAGCCTCAGAATTATATCATGTTGGCTAAACTCGTTGCCTACACTCACCTCATCATATGCATATAGACTCCTCCTGAGTATAAGCATGCACTTTGTACTTCCCCATTATAGGGTGAAGGCGGTGTATAAGTCATAAACGATTGGAGCCTACCACGGTGGAAGGCCACGAAAGAGTGTTCAAAGCACTCTCACGCTTTCAACTTAATATTGGGTTGGTTGAGGGTTTTAGGTCTCATCATATATCAATATACATTTTAATCTCTATTAAAACAATTTTGGTCCTATTACAACTATTGGTCCATATGATTGTTATAGTTGTACATAATACTCCCACTATGCTTTTAAAACGGTTTTTAAAGCAAGAGTATATGTTACTACTAACATAAGGTTTGCATTCATTTAATGGACTATATAGTTGCCTTAGGGCCTTAGGATGACTATGAACCTTTGTTTAGATTCAACACGAGCCTTGTGTTGAATCTCGGTCTAGGGATGGAGATTGATTTTAGTTACGCGTTTAATCACATTAAGGCGTGTTGTCTTAGGGGCGTTGGACCCAATTACTTAATTTTCATGCATATCATATAAAGCAAGAAAGAAATACTTCAAAGTAAAGGATGAGCTTATGCTCATTACAACATTTGCATAAAACAAATTACCTTAAAGTAAAGAAGGACTTATAACCTTTTACAACATTTGATCAAATCAAATTACAACCAAAATCTAATCTACACATTCCCATGGTTCAAACAAATTTGAAACGCCTTTCACATAGCTCAATTATATTAGGCTTAGGTTCATAATCATCCTTTAATTAATTAACGCTTTAACTAATTAATTGAATGCAACATTTTCATTTGGTTTTTGTATCCATAAAATTGATTTAAGTGGAGCTAAACAAAATGAAAATCCAATTCTCATTTAAAGAGACAAAACAATTTTGTTCTCATCCTATTTGGGCCATCATGCAATAACCACAACTTTTGGGCCATATTGCGAAAACATAAACTTTTGGGGTCACTTTGTAAAAACACAAAAGTCACTACTTCATGTAAATACAACTAGAACCCAAAATTTAAATAAATTCAAAAACTTCATTAAAGGAGCAAAACAATTTGTCCTTTAGCGTTTTTAGGCCTTAACGTCAAAACGTAAACTTTCGGGTCAAAGTACAAATACACAAAAGTATCAAAACTTTATGTAATTGCATAAAAGCCCCAAAATTACCCTATTTTATTAGGGTGGCCGGTTTTTAGGGATAAAATGGAGTGGTGGGTGTTTTGATTTATTAGTTTTGTCAAAAACAATCAAGTAGTGCTTTCACCTTTCATAAAAATAATATATGTTTTGATGATTGATGTTTCCATCATCATTTATACAAATATTTAACACTTTAAATACTTTCATAAAATTAATATATGTTTTGATGATTGATGTTTCCATCATCATTTATACAAATATTTAACACTTTAAATACATGATAAATCATTTGAAAAACATATATCATAAACTTTATGAAATAAATCAAAACTTTGAATCAAAACACAAACCTTTGTGTTCTTGGCAAGAACATCAAGAACATATGAAGAACATCCATGAAAACCCATAAGAGCTCCATGAATGTTTTCATGCAATAAAACTCAAATTTTTATCATTCAAAATGAGGCTAACATCCTAGGGTACTTAGGGGTTCCAAAAGTCACCTTAAAACCATTTTAACAAGACAAACATGAACCCAAAAAATCACCCTTTGGATTTGGCCGAAAATCCCTAAAATCATGGCACCAAATTTTAGCTCCAATATTCATCCTCATATGAACTACATCTACAACATTTGAGATGGCAAATTTTCAAACAAAATTTACATTCAAAGAAGCAAGAATAAAGCTTGTAACAATTACAACTTTTAAATCATAAACTTATGAACTACAAAACCCAAAAGGATTCACCAACTACTAGACCTAGGCTCTGATACCACTTGAAGGATTTATTTTGAAAAACATGTTCATTTGAATAACATCTATAGCATGCAATTAACAAATTAAAGGCGGAATCATGCTTGTATGCATTCAAAAACAAAACATTACCCATGAAATTCAAAGCCTAGTAGATTGGTGAACCAATAATCAACTCAAAACAAAGTGAGTTGAAATTAATACCTTTGTAGATTCCTCTTTGCATAAGCAAAGGCTAATCACCCAAAGAGATAGGGCCTTCATTCCTTGCTTCTTAGATCCATGGATTTGGATGGAAGAATAGGTTCTCCAAGTTCCCAAAATTGAGAACCTCTAAGTCTCTTCACCAAGGTTTGATTGTAGAAGAAATGAGTGACCTTGGAGTAGTAGGATTGCTAGATGTACCCTCCAAGGTGTTGGCCTCTTTAGAGAGAAAATGGAGAGACAATTCTCACCCATTTTCACCCAAAATAAACCCTTAATCACATTAATGAATATTTGGCTATAAAGTCATTTATATAGTCACTTCTTTAAGTGACCTAAATAACCAAAACCCTAATTCATACACATATGGCCGGCCATTTAGGGAGTTTTGGGCTTTTGGGCCTTAATGAATCTTTATTCATTAAATTGTCATACAACTTAAGTTAATGGGCTTGACGTTCGAAGCCCATTGGGCCTTAAGGTCCAAAACTATCCCGAAGTCTTTAACGAACTTATTCGTTTGATTAATTAACATATTAATTAATCCTTGCCATAAATAAATGATTAAACCATTTAATCATTCTTACTCATTTCCATTTAATCTTCAATCTCCACCTTTTATGGTGTGCGATCCATTAGGTTCCTTTTAGCGAGGCAGTGGGCGATTAAAACCATTTTACATCGATTGTGAATTGAAACAATTTTCAATTCTCCCTTTAGTGGTTATACACGTATAGGGCTTCCACAAACCATGGTTGACGCCTAGCAGCATGTCATGGTTACCCAAGCTAATCAGAAGAGGATAGAGAACCTATTCAGTTCGGGATTACAAATGCAATACGGTCCTTCTCTAATCTAATACTCTTGACCACATTGTTTGGTATGATAGTTTATTTACTCATGTCTACTATCCAATGTGAATCGTTTGCTTATATGATTTCCTTGAATGTGATTTGGAACGCATTCCCCAATCTCATTCATACTCTGGCCAGAGATTCCAAATCATATCATAGAGTATTCTCCCTCAACTGTTTGAAGGTTAGAGATCCCTTGTTGCGCATTTACTTGTCTCCATAGCTAAGTGGCTTAACCCCAACGATGCCGTGACACCCCTAGGGGGTGAATTAGACATAATCAAAGATTAAGGACTTAACCACAAGACAACTGTGATGCCTCAGGTCAAAGGACTACTTTGCATTATCCCAACCATGAGTTCTCATGTGACATGGAATATAAGAACTCTTCGTTGATCACGTTCAGTGAACTCATTCTCTTATTGAGCACCTACGTACTTGTCTTGATGTCACACACACCAATGACTCGAGACTAGTCACTCTCCCTGAGAGAAGACACAGTACGTACTGATCTTAACGGACTGTCAATGCCCAATTGGTAATCCTATGATCAGGAACATTTAGGATGTGTCTACGAAAGAATGGTCTCATTAATCTAACTTCATTAGATTGCATTCTCCCAATCACATATTCCTTGGACTTTATCGTTTAAGCATATAACATTTATATGAGACGGCTCAAACAATAATCTTTGCCCTTTATATGTTAAACTAGATTAGTTTAACATTTGAAATGTCCGTAAAGTATCATCATATGATTGGTTTTAGGGCACATTTCCAACAGTAGACCCTTCAGAAGGTATTGTACCTGTTGGAAACAAATGGGTCTTCAAGAGGAAGATAGGCGTTGATGGGAACGTGGAGACTTATAAGGCTAGACTAGTAGCCAAGGGTTACAGGCAAAGAGAAGGGATTGACTATGAAGAAACTTTCTCTCCTGTAGCCATGATTAAGTCCATTCGGATTTTGCTTGCGATAGCTGCGTACCATGATTATGAGATATGGCAAATGGACGTGAAGACGGCCTTTCTGAACGGCTACCTAGAGGAAGAGCTCTATATGACTCAACCCGAGGGTTTCGTGTCCAAGTCTGAAAAGACTAAGGTATGCAAGCTTCAAAGGTCCATTTATGGACTTAAGCAAGCCTCCAGGAGCTGGAACATTCGTTTCGACACTGAGATCAAAACGTTTGGTTTTACTCAAAACGAAGATGACAATTGTGTTTATCAAAAGGTCGTTGGGGATGCAGTTGTATTCCTAGTGTTATATGTAGATGACATATTACTATTCGGGAATGACACTGCAGTACTTTCTTCTGTAAAAGTGTGGTTGTCCAAAACCTTCCACATGAAAAATTTGGGAGATGCATCTTATGTACTTGGGATAAAGCTCTATCGTGATAGATCCAGAAAATTAATTGGATTATCCCAATCTATGTACATTGATAAGGTGCTAAGTAGGTTCCAGATGGAACAATCTAAGAAAGGTTTTCTTCCTGTTGGACATGGAATTCACCTTTCTAAATCCATGGAACCTAAAACTCCTGAAGAGATACGGCAAATGAGTTGTATTCCTTATGCCTCAGCCATAGGAAGTCTCATGTATGCCATGATATGCACAAGGCCAGATATTGCATATGCTGTGAGCATTACTAGTCGATATCAATCTAACCCAGGATCAGAACACTGGGGAGCTGTCAAGACGGTCCTTAAGTACTTAAGAAGAACTAAGGACATGTTCCTCGTGTATGGAGGAGCATCAGAGTTGCGAGTGGAAGGCTATACAGACGCAGATTTCCAATCTGACGTCGATGATAGAAGTTCCAACTCTGGATATGTATTCACTCTGAATGGTGGGGCTATCAGTTGGAAAAGCAAGAAGCAAAGTGTAATTGCTGATTCCACGACAGAGGCTGAATATGTCGCTGCAGCTGAAGTCGGCAAAGAAGCGTTCTGGATGAAGAAGTTCATCACTGAACTTGGGGTGGTTCCAACCATTACATCACCAGTAACTTTGTACTGTGATAATAGTGGGGCGATAGCTCAAGCCAAGGAACCCAGGGCACATCAAAAGAACAAGCATATTGACAGACGCTTTAATATCATTAGAAGATATGCTGCCGAGGGGAAAGTCAACATCCTCAAAGTTGCTTCAGCCGATAACGTAGCAGATCCACTGACAAAGCCAATGTCTCAGATCCAGCTTGACCGTCATATGGAAAAGATGGGTATTAGATACATGGGAAGATGACTTTGAGTGCAAGTGGGAGATTGTTGGAAGTATGCCCACAAAGCCACTCATTTGATGTAATAGCTTTTTGGAATACTTATTGCGTTAAACTTTTATATGTTTAATGGAGGGCAAATCTTATTGTTAATCACTATTTATTGTATCATGTGTTTAAGCAATAAGGGAATCCAAGGAATGTATTTGATTAAGAGATAAGTGATCTAATGAGTTAGATTATCGAGACCTTTCTCTTATGTTCATTCTTAAAACGTTCCTAGCCATATGATTGCTAATTGGGCATTGACAATCCGCTAAGGCTAGTATGTGTTATGTTGGCTCAATCGTGAGTATAACTAGTCTCAAGTCATTTGGTGTTGGACACTAAGACAAACACATAGGTGCTCGAAAGAGTACTCGAGTACACTGAACTACGATCAAAAGAGAGTTCGAACATACATGTCATGTATGAACTCTAAGGTTGCAATATGCAAAGTAGTCCTTTGACCTGAGGCATCATAGATGTCTAATGGTTAGGTCCTTGATCTTTGATCATGTCAACGGCATTCCTTTGGAGTGTCCACGGCATTGTTGGGGTCAAGCTATCTAGTCATGTAGGCATATGAATGCACAACAAGGGATCTCTAACCTTCCATGGTGGAGGGAGTGAAGGAATTATTTTGTAAAACATGTTCATTTGAGCAACATCATATAGCATGCAATTAACAATTAAAGGCGGAATCATGCTTACATGCACTCAAAAACAAAACATTTACCCATGAAATTCAAAGCCTAGTAGATTGGTGAACCAATAATCAACTCAAAAACAAAGTGAGTTGAAAAATACCTTTGTAGATTCCTCTTTGCATAAGCAAAGGCTAATCACCCAAAGAGATAAGGGCCTTCATTCCTTGCTTCTTAGATCCATGGATTTGGATGGAAGAATAGGTTCTCCAAGTTCCCAAAATTGAGAACCTCTAATTCTCGACACCAAGGTTCGATTGTAGAAGAAATGAGTGACCTTGGAGTAGTAGGATTGCTAGATGTACCCTCCAAGGTGTTGGCCTCTTTAGAGAGAAAATGGAGAGACAATTCTCACCTATTTTCCCCAAAAATAAACCCATTTTTCACTTAATGAATATTTGGCTATAAAATCATTTATATAGTCACTTCTTTAAGTGACCTAAACAACCAAAACCCTAATTCATTTCATCATGGCTGGCCATTTAGGGGATTTTGGGCTTTTGGGCTTTAATGAATCTTCATTCATTAAATTGTCATACAACTTAAGTTAATGGGCTTGACGTTCGAAGCCCATTGGGCCTTAAGGTCCAAAACTATCCCGAAGTCTTTAACGAACTTATTCGTTTGATTAATTAACATATTAATTAATCCTTGCCATAAATAAATGATTAAACCATTTAATCATTCTTACTCATTTCCGTTTAATCTCCAATCTCCACCTTTCACGGTGTGCGATCCATTAGGTTCCTTTTAGCGAGGTAGTGGGCGATTAAAACCATTTTACATCGATTGTGAATTGAAACTATTTTCAATTCTCCCTTTAGTGATTATACACGTTTAGGGCTTCCACAAACCATGAGTGACACCTAGCAGCATATCATGGTTACCCAAGCTAATCAGAAGAGGTTAGAGAACCTATTCAGTTCGAGATTACAAATGCAATACGGTCATTCTCTAATCTAATACTCTTGACCACATTGTTTGGTTTGATAGTTTATTTTCTCATGTCTACTATCCAATGTGTGTCTTGTGCTTATATGATTACCTTGAATGTGATTAGGAACGCATTCCCAAATCTCATTCATACTCTGGCCAGAGATTCAAATCATATCAGAGAGTATTCTCCTTCAAACGGTTTGAAGGTTAGAGATCCCTTGTTGCGCATTCACTTGTCTCCATAGCTAAGCGGCTTGACCCCAACGATGCCGTGGACACCCTCCTGGTGGGATGACTTTGACATAATCAAAGATCAAGGTCTTAACCACAAGACAACTATGATGCCTCAGGTCAAAGGACTACTTTGCATTATCCCAACCATGAGTTCTCATGTGACATGGAATATGAGAACTCTTCGTTGATCGCGTTCAGTGAACTCATTCTCTATTGAGCACCTACCGTACTTGTCTTGATGTCACACACACCAATGACTAGAGACTAATCACTCTCCCTGAGAGAAGACATAGTACGTACCGATCTTGACGGACTGTCAATGCCCAATTGGCAATCCTATGATCAGGAACGTTTAGGATGTGTCTACGAAAGAATGGTCTCAAGAATCTAACTTCATTAGATTACATTCTCCCAATCACAAATTCCTTGGACTTTATTGTTTAAGCATATAACATTTATATGAGACGGCTCAAACAATAATTTATGCCCTTTATATGTTAAACTAGATTAGTTTAACATGTGAAATGTCCGTAAAGTATCATCACATGATTGGCTTTAGGGCACATTTCCAACAGGGAGAATACTCTAAGATATGATTCTAAAGTCTTTGGCCAAAGCAAATGAATATGACTTAGGAAGTTTGTTCCAAATCATATTCAAGGGAATCATATAGGAAAGTATCACATTGGATAGTAGACATGAAACAAACTATCACTTAAACAATGTGATTAAGAGTATTGTATTAGAGAATGACCGTATTGCATTGTAGTTGTAACTGGATAGGTTCTCCAACCAATTCTACTTAGCTTGGGTAACCATGACATACTGCTAGGTGTCACTCATGGTTTGTGGAAGCCCAAATGATTAGGTAACACCAATCATTAAAGGGAGAATTGAAATGTGGTTTCAATTCACAATCGATAGTTAAGAGTAACATCGCCCACTGCCTCGCTAATTGGAACCTAATGGATCGTACACCGAGTAAGGATGTATGTGAAGAAATTATATGAAATGGATAAGCAATTAAATGGTTTAATTGAAGAATGGTCAAGATTAATTAATTAGTTAATTAATTTTACGAAAGGTTCGTATTGGGCTTATATGTTGGTTTTGGGTTTCGGGGCCCAAAAGCGTTTTGGTCCAAAAGGCCCATTATGTTTAAGTTGTATGACAACTAAAACAAAATGGGCAAATTAGCCCAATAACAAAGGATGGCCGGCCATTAGGGTGGATGGGCAAAGTTTGCTTAATTACAAGTTTGCCACTCACCAAAGAAAAGGTTATAAAAGCAACTTTATAGCTATTTTCTTATAAGGGTTCTTCTTGTTGAAATTGGGTGAAACATTTTCTCTCTTTTTCTCTAAGGAGGCCGGCCACTAAGGGGAGGGACATCTAGCAATCTCTTCTTCCCTAAGTCATCCATTTCATCTTCACAAGATACAACCTTGGTGAAGAGACTTAGAGACATCAAGCTTTTGGTGTTTTGGAGAACAAATCCTTAATTCCTCAAATCTTCAAAGGAGCACTAAAGGGAGGAAAACACAAGGAGGATTCAAGGAGCTTGGAGGTGACTTGAAGGCTCTCCACTTGGGTGAATCCCTTGTGTAATCAAGGATAAGCTTCAAGGGTAAAGAATCACTAAATCTTTACTTATCTTTAATGTTGTTAAAGAGTTTCTTTTGGTTCACCATATACTAGGCTTTGAAAGTCATGGGTTTTATGAATTGTTTTTTGATGCATGCCTACTTTAAAGTGTTAATAGCTTGCATGTGTATTCAAATGTTCATACTTGTTCTTAGCTAGGACAAAATTTTTCCTTCACCTTCCCAGCCATTAAGAAAATTCTATAAATGCTGAACTTCAAAGTGAAGCAATCTCACCCAACTTTCAGCCTCACTTAACCCTTCATCCTCTCTGAAATGGCTTTCCAACAAACCCTCTCGAGTCACTCTGTATTTTTCATCCCCTGGGATACCCCTACAAACAACCCATCCAGAGCACAAGTATTTCATATCATAAAGGTTGAGAGCACGAGTATTTCATATCATGCTTTCTCCCTGTCCTTTCTCCAGCCAGCACCTGCTCTCGAGTACTCATCATCTTGTGCTTCCGCTTCGTCTCTCACGTATAAGGGAAGTGAAGATGATATCTCGAAGCATGTGGATACAACGTGCTGATTCATCCTCAACTAGGGACAATGAGAAAGAAAGCAAGAGGTGGGCACTTGGAAAGATTGAAGAAAGAAACAGACCAACACCTTTACCTCGTGCCCGCCCGTTGTGCAGAAGAAACAAGCAGAGAAGAATGCAGCTTGCACAATCAACCCAGCACAAGAAGTCTGAGATGAAGAACTAAAGAAGCTGCCACATCTGCTTGGAGAACAAATAAGGAACTGCAACATCACCAAAGAGCAAAGCTTTGCCGTACAATTCCAATCCAGTTCAAGATCAAAGCTGTGGAAAGTCAACAAGATCAACTATCTCCAAAACCAGATTTGCGTTCTTAAACTCTACTCTGTCTGGTTTTTACTTTGCCATATTTGTCATGTTTATTTGTCGTTTGTTATTTACTTGTTTTTGGTGTGAGTATATGCTTGAAACATTGAGGACAATGTTTGATTTAAGTGTGGGGGGGGTAACCATTGTTTTGCATGAAATTCGTAGAAATTTATCACCCATTACTTTTAGTGTTGTTCCTTGTTGTTTTAAGTATTTTTAAGCTGTTTTGGAGTGTTTCAGTGTGTTTTGACATAAAAATCCGAAAATTCATAAAAATTTGAAAAATTGTTTTTGAAAATCCCAAAAAGAGTTGTTTTTGTGTGCTTATTTGTGTCTTAGGGTACCTTCCAACACAATGATGAGGATTCGGTTTGTAATTGCATGACTGTTAAAGAGAGTTATAAACATGGATGAAAGTTTGATTTACTCTTTATTTATGCGTGGTTATGGTTATAACTTATGAAATCACATGTAATCATAAAAGAAAAAAATTAGTTTTTGTAACATGCTTGAAGGAAAGAACTGATAGGAGCATATTTATGCGACTTAGTTGGCTTGTTCTTGTGCATTTATGTCGTGTTTCCTTAGTTATTTTAATGTTTAAAGTCATTTTCGTGTGTTTTCAGATTTTATGGACAAAGTAGTCAAGAAGATGCATTTTGGAGCATTTTGGAGCAAAATGGAGCTTGGAATGCATGTCACATATTTGGGCCAAAGTGGATGGACGAATTTGAGAACTAAAGGGGCCAAGAATGTGAAGAATTATGGTCCAAAAGATGAAGAACTCAGCCCAAAAATTTGTCACCCCAACTTGCCTTCATTGCCATGCAAAACAACATAGAATTCCCTTTGGATTCCCATGCCATGCTTGATCACTCTTGTCCCCTACATAATTTCTGATTTCATGCTTCAATTCATTTAATTATTACACTTAATTGCTTGATACCTCTTGTTCCCTTCACCCACAAAATTTTAGACAACTTTCACAACCATAACATGCACCAATTGATGCTCCATCATTCACATTTGGAATCCCATGCCTTGTGTACCACATGTTACTGCACCTTTGACCCATTTATTGACACATTTTCACCTCCCTTTCCATCTCTATGCAATGTACACAATCATTCATGCTCCCTAGCTTCAAGACCACTCCATTTTACCCTTCACACTTTGCATCATCACTTCATTTTCACCCTTGGACCATTGCACACCACATACACTCTTTGCCATGCATTCTCCCTAGCCTAACCTGATTCTCTAAGGTTTTTGGGGCCTATATATACATGTTTACACCCCTTGGCAAAGGGTTCACACTCTCATATTCACCATTCATCACAGAAATTCGTCCATACTCACCCTAGGTAGCAAAACACCCCAAAAACACCATTCTAGTGCCTAGAAAACATAACAGCCACTCCACCTTCTTCCACCCTCTTTGCCTAGTTCTCCACCACCCTCCAACCATCAAACACTCCTCCACACTCACCCTAAACCCTTCCATACCATTCCCCATCCATTCTACATCATAAAACTACCCAAAATCTGTCCATAACCCAATCTGCCGCAAGCAAGGGAAAGGAGGAATCTTGGATGCACTTGCTACCAAGTTGGAGCATTTTAGGTGTTTTCTTTCCTTTGATTTTAATGTCTAATTTTATGTATCTTTGCTTTGTGAGTATGAGGAACTAAACCCCTTTTAGTTAGGGGGTGATTCGAAACTATGTTCATACTTGTAATATGATTTGATTACATCCAGTTGTGATTCATAAGTTGTGAATTCAATTTACTTATCCGTTCATATAAAAACTAATTTGTGTATGTTGGTTAAGAGTGCACGCTTAATTTTCATGCATGAATTTGACGCTAGAATATAAGGGAGTTTCACCTAATCGTTATAAACTTATATTCACAAGTAGTGAAGGTTGCTAGTCACAATCACGTTAAGTAAACTCTTGGCATAAGTTTCATGCAAATCATAATAACGAGTGCCTCGTCAATGCTTATGTTTTTCATAGAACTTAATGATTCTTGCTTGTATCTCTATTATGCAATTCATGTAGGGAACTTGTAGGGAATGTTTTGGGTTGTCGTATGCAATCATCCAACCTAATAACTTGTGGAAAAACTGAGGGTTAATTAGTGCAATTCACGGTTAATTTGGGGCGTTGAGTATTCATAGCTTATCGAAAAGCAACTGGAAATCGATTTGTATGCAAGTGTGACATGTGTGGAGAAGAACCTCCTAGCTAGCCTTCCATCCATAAGTTTCATTCAAATTCATTTTACAATCTGTTTTGATTCACTTAAATTTGTCTAAGAATTTGTTTACTTTGTTCTTGTCTTAATTTAATTATTTTCGTCCAAAATCAACCCCATCTTATTTCTTTGAGTCATATTAATTAGAACTTGTCTTAGATTATGTTTTTAAGTGTTTTAGTTCATTAGAAAACCAAAATTCGTCCAAGTTTGTGTTAGAGTCCCAAAACTGCCCAGATTGTGTGTTTAAGGTAGTTTTGAGTGTTTAGGGGCTGTTTTGAGTCTTTTGGTTTGTTTTAATGTTTTAAAGTATAGTTTTGCATTCTTTGAGTCTAGTTAGTGTTTTAAACTTTGTTTTTACGTTTTCAAGTCAGTTTCCAAGTGATTTAGCAATCCCTCCTAATCCCCGGCCTAGAACGATCCCTACTTACATACTTTACTACAATTGATAAAAAGAGGGTTTAATTTGTGTGTTTAGTTATTTTACGCATCAAGAACTCAAACTAACGCTACAACCTTGTGAGACTTGAGCTTAAACGTTTATTTGGAGAGTTAAAATCTGTGCATTCTTGTTTTCTAAAGTCGTTCCATGATCTCATTATTCTTTGCTTGGTTATTACTTAGAAGGCGTTTCATCATTTAGTTCCAAATGCTAGAACTCATGCCTATTTCATTCAAAGCATGGTATTGATTTGCATAAAACATATTCAAGATGAAGTTGTGTAGTTACCACCACCAAAGCCAAACTGCCATGTATCCCATATCGTTATATGTTTAAGTTAACCCCATTGAGCCTTGATAGCCTACATTCTTTGTTAAACCACATTATCCTTACCTAGCCTAGTTTAGGACCATCCATACCCTTATTCTTGAAGCATAGTAAAGCATGATTCAAATTGAATTTCTTTTGATTAATGTATGGCAGAAAACAAGTGTGGGGGAAGTGTGAGTTATTATGCTTGTTGAAAAGAAAAGAAGAGAAAAAAAAAAAAAAAAAAAAAAAAAAAAGGAGTTGAAAAATATGCGAAAAAGAGTTTTAAAGTGCTGCTTGTTGAAGAAAGGGTCCAAAACATAGAATTCGGCCCTAAATATTGTTTGAATTTTCCCTTCGTGTCTAAAAGCTGATTTCTGCAATCTAAGTGAATTCTAAGTTTCAATTTCATTACTTTACTTGCTATTGCTTTAAGAACGATTGTTATCCTTATCCTTCATTTGTTAGCCATCACCCCAAGCCCCGTTACAACCCTTAACTTCATCTTGAGTGTCATGCGTTTCAATATGTGGAGTTTGAAATTGATATGAGCATATGGTGTCACTGGTTCTCGCATCTAAGTAGTAGCATTCCATTCATGAGATCATATCTAAACATGCTTATTAACTCCAGAAATGGCTTTCTTTGTGATACATATATGTGAGCGTTCGTTTTCATATCTACATCAATCTTCTCACATATAACTAGTATAGGGTGTGTAGTTAGAAAATCTGAGTGAAAATTGAGTGCATATCTTGTAAGGAATTGAGTGATTTCTCTAAGGCAAGCTACTACATCAAAAACATTATTTTAATCGATTAATTGTGAACAAGTAAGTGGTGACTATGATTAAGTACGTGCTTAAGTGTGAAGATGACTCAAATCTGTGGGGATAATAATTTTTAACATGTCATGTGCATTGGAAATCCCTGAGGCAAATGTTGGAAGGTTTAGGTTGTGTTTTTTTTTACTTTGTTTCGTTTTATCTCTTTGTTTTGCTCGAGGACTAGCAAAAGCTAAGTGTGGGGGAATTTGATAGGAGCATATTTATGCGACTTAGTTGGCTTGTTCTTGTGCATTTATGTCGTGTTTCCTTAGTTATTTTAATGTTTAAAGTCATTTTCGTGTGTTTTCAGATTTTATGGACAAAGTAGGCAAGAAGATGCATTTTGGAGCATTTTGGAGCAAAATGGAGCTTGGAATGCATGTCACATATTTGGGCCAAAGTGGATGGACGAATTTGAGAACTAAAGAGGCCAAGAATGTGAAGAATTATGGTCCAAAAGATGAAGAACTCAGCCCAAAAATTTGTCACCCCAACTTGCCTTCATTGCCATGCAAAACAACATAGAATTCCCTTTGGATTCCCATGCCATGCTTGATCACTCTTGTCCCCTACATAATTTATGATTTCATGCTTCAATTCATTTAATTATTACACTTAATTGCTTGATACCTCTTGTTCCCTTCCCTTTCCCTTTCCCTTGCCATGCAAGGCATCCACTTTTCCTTCCTTGCCGCATTCCCTTTTGCATTTCCTTCCCTTTTCCTTGTTGCACATACCCTTTCCTCTTTCCTAAACCCTTGCCGCATATCCCCTTTCCCGTTTTCCTTGGATTCTGATTTGACTTAGCCTTTTTTCTTGTGGATTTAGAGTTAAAATCCTTCGACAATAATGAAAACATTATTTTTTCTTTCCCTTTATTTTCTGCCACACCCTAGCCTTAATTCCCTAGGGTTTTGACATACTTTGCTATATATTTAAGTGTGTGCCGTAGCCTTCCATCATCCATTCACCACCATTCATACTTTCAGCCATTCTTCCATACAATTCATCACTCAAACCTTCACCCACACCTTGTGCCGCAGCAAAGAAGAAGAAGGAGGACCCTTGGACGTGCTTGCCATTCAAGTTGGATTGCTAGAACATTCTTAGGTGTAATCCATCTTTTGTTTTCAATGTTTAAGTTTAATTATCTTTGTTTTGCTGTGAACATGAGGTGCTAAACTCGTTTTTGCTAGAGGAGACTTTGAAACCATGATTATATATGCAATATGAGTTGGTTATTTTCAGTTATAATTTTGTGAATTATGAATGCAATTTACTTTACTGTTTGATTCAGAACTTATTCTTGTATGTTGATTAAGGAGGCTTATTTAATTTGCATGCATGAATTTGATGCTAGGATATAAGGGAGTTTCACAAAATCGTTACAAACTTATATTCACAAGTAGTGAAGGTCGCTGGTCACGATCGTGTTAAGTTAAATTCCTGGCATGAGTATCATGATGTCATAGTTACGAATGCCTTGTCAATGCTTATGATTTTCACTGAGCTTAATGATCTTTGCTTGTGTCTCTATTATGCAATTTATGTACGGAACTTGGGAAGAATAATTTGGTTGCCGATGCATTGTTCGTCCAATTCAATGACTTAAGGAAAATCTGAGGGTTAATTAGTGATGACACGGTTAATCTGAGGCATTGTCATTCATGGTTTATTGAAAGAGTAATTGGAAATCAATTCGTATGAATATGTGTCATGTGTGGAAAAGGACCCTCTAGCTAACCCATCATCCATTAATTCACCCAATTTTGTCCAAACTTTGTTCAAGTTTACAATCTACTTGTTTTTACTTTAATCTCGTCTAAAACCCAATCCCCCTTTACTTGGTCGTGTCTTTTAGTTAGAATCTGTCCAATTTTGTGTCTTTTAGTATTTTGAGTCAAGTTAAAGTTAGAATTCATTCAAAGTAATCCCTAGTGTCTAGTTTGGGTCAGTTTCATTGTTTTGTGCTGTTTTGAGTCTTTAGAATCTAGTTAAGTGTTTTCAGCCTAGTTTTGTGTTTTTAAGTTAGTTTTAAGTAGATTAGCAATCCCTCTTAATCCCCAGCCTAGAACAATCCTTACTTACATCTTTACTAGTATTGTTAATAAGAGGGTTTACTTTGAGTGCTAGTTTATATCACATCAAGTACCTCACTAACATGCATATTTGATTGCTGGAAAGGTAAAGTCAAAGTTAGGAATGTAAGGCATAGTTGAGGTTTGATTCTTATTATCTTATTTCAAAAGTGCTCTAATTGTTGTTTTGTAGGTTATTTAGGACGTTTATGGGTACCGTCACTGTTAAACCCTTAGGAGACTCAACTCCTCCTACTAGGGATGCCTAGAGGTTTAAAGGCTTGATGCATAAGCTGAATGCATTCGTCTCACCAACGGAATTGGTCTTAGATTAACTTATGTTTATCTTTTGTGTTGCTTTAGTATCTTTTAGTTTTGGTTTGCTCCAACGGAATTGGAGCTCACTGTAAAAGCACTATCTATGACAGAAATAGTCCCTTATAAAGTTTGTGTCATAAGGCTCGCAATGCGCACCCTGTATTTCTTCTTCCAACGTTCATCCTTTCCACAATGAAAGCATGTTCCTTTGGATTTTATTGCCTTCTTCTTATGTAACCTTTTCCTTGTGATTGCATTCTCACTCCCACTGTCCCTTTTGAAACCTTGTTCAAACTTACAGCACATGTCAATCATCTCGGTAAAAGTATGATCGAATCTATTCACTTTATAGTTTACAATAAACTTAGTGAAATCATCCGAGAGAGATGCAAGGAAAAAGTCTTGGGCCATTTTCCCATCGATGGAAGTTCCTAAACTCTCAAGATCTTGAAAGATCCTTTCCATCTTTTGTCCATGTTTATGAACCGATGTCCCATTTGCCATTTTGTCATTCAATAGACTACAAACATTTGAGAATCGTACATTACTAGTCTCAATGTCATGCATCTTATGCAAACTTTCAACCATGGCACAAGAAGTGTCCATATGCTTATGTAGCTTCATAAGCTCCTCACTAAGTGAAGTGAGGATTAAGCATTTAGCTTGTAAGTCATCCTCATAGTGTCTATCATAATTTTGACACTCCTCCTTTGAAGCTAGTTTCGTAGGAGGTACATGAGGAGGGGATTGCTTAAGCACATACAATATGTCTTTCACCTTTGAGACATTCTCAATGTGGCGATACCAAGCAAGGAAACGTTGGCCCCTAAGGCCCTTTTTGTCAAGTATAATGGTGGGTGTAATTTTAGGCATGTCGTTAACTACATAACATAATAGAAATCGTATTAGATTGTTGATTTTAAAACTACTTGATTGGGTCTTAAATCAAATAGTACCACCCACTATTTTTGTCAAATTCCACATCCCTTAATGGAATTCGAGAGTTATGTTGAACTCTTAGCGGGGTATGGGAGGCTCACCATTACCAAGCCCACCTCACGATGATACGATGTTGGTTAGCAAAAATAATGATAATAGAATAACGCTTTAGTCATTTACAACTCTTCTAATTACTCATCTTGTTTGGCCTCTAGAGAATGATGCCTCACAATGATATGATGTTGGCACCATTGCACTTAGTTAAGTTATTCCCACCATGCTAGTTCGTGTAGGGGTTCAAGAATAGCCTCACAATGATATGATGTCGGCCATCCTCGTTGCCTACCTCACCACATCATGTATGTACATATGGACTCCTCCTGAATGTAAGCACATACATTGAACTTCCCCATGATAGGGTGAAGCCGGTGTAGGAGTCACAAATGATTGGAGCCCTCCATGGTGGAAGGCCTACGAAGAGATGTTCAAAGCATCTCTCGCTTATCAACTTAATATTCGTTTTGTTGAGGGAGTTGTGTTGGGCTACATCAATTTTATTTTAATCTTATTAAAAGAACTTGGGCCTATCACAACCATTGGTCCAAGTTAATATGAATTAGTAGTATATAATACTCGCACTATTTCGATGAAACAAGCGAGACTATATGGAACTACTAACGAATGCATTGCATCTTCATATGGACTATATAGTCATATTGGGTCTTAGGATGATTATGAACCAACACGAGCCTTGTGTTGGACCTTGGGTTTAAGGTAGATAGTTGTTGATTTTAGTTACGCGTTTAATCTAATTAAACCGTTATTTCCTATTGGGCGTTGGACCCAACTATTCCAATTTGCATACATATAAACAAAAAGGAATACATGAAATAAAGAGAAGGGCTTATGCCCTTTTACAACAAATTAGAAGGACTTATGTCCTTTTACAACAAATTTGAACTAATCAAATTACATTCAAATCTAAACTACTTAACCCAAACATTCACAATGTAAAGCGGCCAATCACATAGCTCAATTATCGAGGCCTTTGGTTCATAATCACCCTTTTCTTAATCAATCAAATTAACTAAGAAAGCAACTTAAACAATTGGTTTTCAGATTCATATAATTGATTTAAATGGAACTAAATGAAATGAAAATCCAATTCTCATTAAAGAGACAAAACCATTTTGTTCTCCTCATCTTTTGGGCCGAAAAACAATGACCACAACAATTGGGCCATAAGGTTAAAACATAAACTTTTGGGGTCACTTTGTAAAAACACAAGAGTCCACAACTTCATGTAATTACAACTAGAACCCAAAAATTTCAACAATAGCAAAAACTTCATTAAAGGAGCAAAACAATTTGTCCTTTAGCGTTTTTAGGCCTTAACGAAAAAACGTAAACTTTTGGGCCAAAGTACAAATACACAAAAGTATCAAAACTTTATGTAATTGCATAAAAGGCCCCAAAAGTACCCCCATTAAGGGGTGGCCGGTTTTGGTAGTGAAAAAGGAGGGGGGAAAAGGTTTTGGTGAAAAATTCAAAATTTGAAAGTGTTTTGTGCAAGTGGATAGGTAGGTGAGGAAAAGTTGATTGGTATAGGTTGTAAGAAAATGTTTTGTCAAACAATAAAGACATAAATCATCCATCACCAATTAATTATAAACCAAAACTTTATGAAAAACACCAAACATTTTGAATCAAAACTCCAAACCTTTTTGTTTTTGGTAAGAACATCAAGAATATTGAAGAACACACATGAATACTCATAAGAGTTCCATGAATGTTTTCACACAATAAAACTCAAATTTTCACTACAAAAAAGAGGGTTAACATCCTAGGGTACTTAGGGGGTTCCAAAAGTCACTTTAAAACTCTTTTAACAAGACAAACATGAACCCAAAAATCCACCATTTGGATTTGGCCGAATTTCCCAACATACATGGCACCAAATTTTAGTTCCAATATTCATGCTTAAATGAACTACATCTACAACATTTGAGATGCTAAATTTTCAAGCAAAATTTATATTCAAAAGCAAGAACAAAGCTTGTAACATTTACAACATTTAAATCACAAACCATGAAAAACACAAAACCCAAAAGGATTCACCATAAACTAGACCTAGGCTCTTGATACCACTTGAAGGAAAAATTATGTCCTAGCTAAGAAAATGTGAGAATATTTGAACACATATGCAAACTATTAACACATTAAAGTAGGCATGCATTAAAAAACAATTCTAAAACCCATGACTTTCAAAGCCTAGTGAATGGTGAACCACAAGACTCTTTAACAACATTAAAGAGAAAGAAGGTTTTAGAGATTCATTACCCTTGAAACTCATCCTTGTTTACACAAGGGATTCGCCCAAGTGGAGGGCCTTCAAGTCACCTCCTAGCTCCTTGGATCTTCCTTGTGATTTTCTTCCTTTTGATGCTCCTTTGCTCCTTGAGGATGTGAGGAAAGGATCTCCAAAAACACCAAAGATTTGGTGTCTCTAAGTCTCCACACCAAGGATGAGGTGTGAAGATGAAATGGATGACTTAGAGAAGAAAAGATTGCTAGCTATATCTTCTCTAAGTGGCTGGCCTCCTTTAGAGAAAAAGAGAGAAAATGTTTCTCATCTTTGCCTTCAGAAAACCCTAATGAGGTAAAAACTATAAAGATGCATTTATATCTCTTGTCTTAGGTGAGTGGCAAACTTGCAATTAAGCAAAACTTACCACTCCCTCACTATGGCCGGCCTCTTTTAAGTGATTGGGCTATTTGCCCATATTTGTTTTAGTTGTCATACAACTTAAACATAATGGGCCTAGTGGACCAAACCCTTTTGGACCCCGAAGCCCAAAACTAACTTAAAAGCCCAATACGAACCTTTCGTATAATTAATTAACTAATTAATTAACCTTGACCATATTTCAATTAAACCATTTAATTGCTTATCCATTTCATTTATATTTCTTCACTTTCATGGTTACTCGGTGTACGATCCATTAGGTTCCAATTAGTGAGGCAGTGGGCGATTGTTACTCTTAACGATCGATTGTGAATTGAAACTACATTTCAATTCTCCCTTTGATTAAGATTAGTGTTTGCTAATCTTCAGGGCTTCCACAAACCATGAGTGACACCTAGCAGCAGGTCATGGATAACCAAGCTAAATAGAATTGGTTGGAGAACCTATCCAGTTACAATTACAATGCAATACGTGAAGGATGATTTTGTGAAAACATGTTCATTTGAATAACATCTATAGCATGCATTTAACAATTAAAAGGCGGAATCATGCTTGCATGCATTCAAAAACAAAACATTACCCATGAAATTCAAAGCCTAGTAGATTGGTGAACCAAGACTCAACTTAAATCAAAGTGAGTTGAGAAATTATACCTTTGTAGATTCCTCTTTGCATAAGCAAAGGCTAATCACCCAAAGAGAGGGCCTTCATTCCTTGTATCTTAGATCTATGGATTGGGATGGATGAAATGGTTCTCCAAGTTCCCAAAATTGAGAACCTCTAAGTCTCCACACCAAGGTAAGATTGATGAAGAAATGAGTAACCTTGGAGGAGAAAGATTACTAGCTAATCCCTCCAAGGGGGCCGGCCTCTTTAGAGAGAAAGGGAGAGACATGTTCTCTCCAATTTTCTCCAAAAGAACCCTTAATGAATTTTAGGCTATAAAGTTCTTTATATAGTCACTTCTTTAAATGACCTAAAGAACCAAAAACCCTAATTCAACACACATGGCTGGCCACATAAGGGATTTGGGCTTTTGGGCCTTTGTGAATCTTTATTCATTAAATTGGCATACAACTTAAGTCAATGGGCTTGACGTTCGAAGCCCATTGGGCCTTAAGGTCCAAAACTATCCCGAGGTCTTTAACGAACTTATTCGTTTGATCAATTAACATATTAATTAATCCTTGCCATAAATAATTAAACCATTTAATTATTCTTACTCATCTCCATTGTTTCTTCAATCTCCACCTTACACGGTGTACGATCCATTAGGTTCCTTTTAGCGAGGCAGTGGGCGATTAAAACTCTTTCAAATCGATTGTGAATTGAAACTTACTTTCAATTCTCCCTTTAGTGTTTATACACGTTTAGGGCTTCCACAAACCAAGAGTGACACCTAGCAGCATATCATGGTTACCCAAGCTAATCAGAAGAGGTAGAGAACCTATTCAGTTTAGGATTACAAATGCAATACGGTCTTTCTCTAATACAATACTCTTGACCACAGTGTTAGGTTTGATAGTTTATTCATGTCTACTATCCAATGTGATTCGTGTGCTTATATGATTACCTTGATTGTGATTTGGAACGACTTTCCTAAATCTCATTCATACTCTGGCCAGAGATTCTAAATCATATCATAGAGTATTCTCCTCAAAACGGTTTGAAGGTTAGAGATCCCTTGTTGCGCATTCACTTGCCTTCATAGCTAAGTGGCTTAACCCCAACTATGCCGTGGACACCCTCCTGATGGAGTGACTTTTGACATAATCAAAGATCAAGGACTTAACCATAAGACAATTATGATGCCTCAGGTCAAAGGACTACTTTGCATTATCCCAACCATGAGTTCTCATGTGACATGAATATGAGAACTCTTCGTTGATCGTGTTCAGTGAACTCATTCTCTATTGAGCACCTACGTACTTGTCTTGATGTCACACACACCAATGACTCGAGACTAGTCACTCTCCCTGAGAGAAGACACAGCACGTACTGATCTTAACGGACTGTCAATGCCCAATTGGCAATCCTATGATCAGGAACGTTTAGGATGTGTCTACGAAAGAATGGTCTCATGAATCTAACTTCTTTAGATTGCATTCTCCCAATCACATATTCCTTGGACTTATCGTTTAAGCATATAACATTTATATGAGACGGCTCAAACAATAATCTTTGCCCTTGATATTAAACTAGATTAGTTTAACATGTGAAATGTCCGTAAAGTATCATCATATGATTGGTTTTAGGGCACATTTCCAACAATACGGTCCTTCTCTAATACAATACTCTTAATCATATTGTTTGAGTGATAGTTTGTATCATGTCTACTATCCAATGTGATACTTCTCTATATGATTCAATTGAATATGATTTGGAACATACTTCCTAAGTCATATTCGTATGCTTTGGCCAAAGACTCCCGAATCATATCTTAGAGTATTCTCCTTCCCCCATGGAAGGTTAGATATTCCTTGTTGTGCATTCATATGCCTACATGACTAGGTAGCTTAACCCCAACAATGCCGTGGACACTCTGGATGGAATGCCTTTGACATGATCAAAGATCAAGGACCTAACCATTAGACATCTATGATGCCTCAGGTCAAAGGACTACTTTGCAACTTACGAGTTCTTACATGACATGTATGTTCGAACTCTCTTTTGATCGTTGTTCAGTGTACTCGATTACTCTTTCAAGCACCTATGTGTTTGTCTTAGTGTACAACACTAAATGACTTGAGACTAGTCATACTCACGCTTGAGTTGACATAACACATACTATCCTTAGCGGATTGTCAATGCCCAATTGGCAATCCTATGGCTAGGAACGTTTTAGGAATGAACATAAGAGAAAGGTCTCGTTAATCTAACTTATTTAAATCACTTCTCTCTTAGATCAAATACATTCCTTGGATTCCCTTATTGCTTAAATACATGATACAATAAATAGTGATTAACAATAAGCTTTGCCCTTCATTAAACATATAATAGTTTAATACAATAAGTATTCCAAAGGCTTACATCAAATGAGTGGCTTTGTTGGCATACTTCCAACACTATAAATGAGAGTCAATTCAAGGATGTAAATGTGTCAGATGTTAGAAAAATTCCTAAGCCTATTAATAAGATAAAAATACACAGAATCAGAATGAGAAAGAATAGGAGAAAAAAAAAAAAAAAAAAAAAACACAGAATCTTGAGACAGCAGGAGTCTTCAGCCTTGAGTAGTTTCTAGGTTCTAGCTTTCCTAACTTTTTATGTATTTTATGATGTTTTTAATTTAGTTTATGGATACTTAGGGCTGCTTTGAAGTCCTAGAGATGATTGAATTAATGTTATGATGCAGCTTTAGTTTATCAATTTCATTTGCAAGCTAGAATCAGTTTCTGTTTCAATCATTTCAAGCACATATTTTCAAGCTTAGCTACCTTGTTTATGTTTGCTTTCTGTTGAGAACGATAAGGATGACTACCATATCTTCTTTCATTCATTAGTAACATGTGGTTAGGTTCAGAACTAATCATGTAAATTGATTCCATGAAGTTCTAGGATAAATGCCATGTTCTAAGGTTCATGTGATGTTCATAATCCTCTTTGTTCTTAATGAGTTTCTAGGTGCTAAATCTGAGTATATGCCATGCTAGGTTGCACCTACAAATATGTGAACATCTTATTTGTGCATTTGAAAGGGATAAGTTAAAAGATCATATCACTGATTCAGGAATGTTTAGGGGAAGGCCTTTGTTTATTTGAAGTCAGATTTAAGTCCTAAAAACGTTTCTAACCTATTTCATGTCTTAGGTTTACTTTTAGATAATTCTAATTGTTTCCTTTTCTTTTTTCCTTTATTTCTTTTCCAAAATTACTCAAACCCCCCATTTTATATCATAGGAGTCTTTAACTAATGCTAATTTGTAAGAGTAAAGGTTTTACTAAGTTGTTTCTCAATCCCTGTGGTTTGACACCCTTACTTGTGCCACTATACTATCCTTATATTTGCACTCGAAAGGAACTTCAATAGTCACAATAACATTTATTACTTTCCTATTAGCCATAGCCGATGTGACTTCACCTGAGGTCCAATCATACTTTGCTTTTACCATAGATTTACCATCCATAATTCCTGAGAGGGTCCTCCATTTAATGGTGAGGTAATCAACTGCATTTGAATCTTGTGCCTTCGAAAAGATTTGAAACTTTTGACACCATGCATCATAGCATGTTCTGTTAGACTCCACAAAATACCAATAACTCCCAGAGATCACTCTATGTATATCTAGACCAAATCTCTGATACCAATTGAAATTGGGTACTAGGTGGAATATATTGCAAGTAAAAATTTTACTTTGCATAGTAGACTAGTCAAATGAGCTAGTCAAAAAACCTAACTGACCAATATGTTCAACTAATCAAAGTATGCCCATATTAGTTTCACAACAATGATTCCTAAACTTGAACAACTTTACATATCAGTTCATTATGCAAACAACAATGGGAAAGCAATTATGAATTAAAGTATGTTGGATTGACTAGTTAATGATAGGAGCATATTTATGCGACTTAGTTAGCTTGTTTTCTTGCATTTTCATAGTTAGTTTGTGTTTACTTTAGTACTTTAACCTATTTTCGTGTGTTTGTAGGTCCAATTGGCAAAGTTGGCAAGAAAGTGCATTTTGAAGCATTTTAGAGCAATTTTGGGTTGGATTGGATTGCATGCATGTGGAGCACAAGGAATGGACGTTTTTGAAGATCAAATGAAACGAGGAATGTACTAAAAAGATAGAGAAATTAATTTAAGACTTGGAAGATGAGTAATCAGCTGTAAAGGGACCTAAATCCCTTCTAGAAGGCCTATCCCTTCTCTTATACATGTGCCGCATCCACCTTTCTAGAAGCCCTAGAAAGGTGGTGCCCCAAACCCTTATAGAAGTTCCAATTTCTGCCGCAAAACATTTTCTTTCTAGAAGCCTAAAAGAGTGCCGCACCCTTTCCTTCTAGAAACCCTAAAACTCTGCCAGAAACCCTAGTTATTTTCCCCCTTGGATTGGGCCAAGCCTTGTGCCGCAAACCCTAAGCTTTTTCCTCCTAAAATTTGGCCAAACCCTAACCTATAAATATATGTTTTTAGCCATAATTTCGACTACCACCCCCCATATAATTCTACACTCCCTTTCAGCTGCAAAAACACCAATTAACACCTTTTGCCGCAACTTTGGAGAAGAAGAAGCCTTTGCCGTGGCTTCCATTGGAGAAGGAGGACCTTGTGCGCAAGCCACCTGCAACCATTGGAGTTTTAAGAGTTCTTTCTTCCCTCGTTTCATTTCCATGTTTATTTTCTGTGCTTTTCAATTGCTATGAACACGTGGAATGATAGGAGCATATTTATGCGACTTAGTTGGCTTGTTCTTGTGCATTTATGTTGTGTTTCCTTAGTTATTTTAATGTTTAAAGTCATTTTCGTATGTTTTCAGATTTTATGGACAAAGTAGGCAAGAAGATGCATTTTGGAGCATTTTGGAGCAAAATGGAGCTTGGAATGCATGTCACATATTTGGGCCAAAGTGGATGGACGAATTTGAGAACTAAAGAGGCCAAGAATGTGAAGAATTATGGTCCAAAAGATGAAGAACTCAGCCCAAAAATTTGTCACCCCAACTTGCCTTCATTGCCATGCAAAACAACTTAGAATTCCCTTTGGATTCCCATGCCATGCTTGATCACTCTTGTCCCTACATAATTTCTGATTTCATGCTTCAATTCATTTAATTATTACACTTAATTGCTTGATACCTCTTGTTCCCTTCACCCACAAAATTTTATACAACTTTCACAACCATAACATGCACCAATTGATGCTCCATCATTCACATTTGGAATCCCATGCCTTGTGTACCACATGTTGCTGCACCTTTGACCCATTTATTGACACATTTTCACCTCCCTTTCCATCTCTATGTAATGTACACAATCATTCATGCCCCCTAGCTACAAGACCACTCCATTTTACCCTTCACACTTTGCATCATCACTTCATTTTCACCCTTGGACCATTGCACACCACATACACTCTTTGCAGTGCATTCTCCCTAGCCTAACCTGATTCTCTAAGGTTTTTGGGGCCTATATATACATGTTTACACCCCTTGGCAAAGGGTTCACACTCTCATATTCATCATTCATCACAGAAAATTCGTCCATACAACCTCTAGGTAGCAAAACACCCCAAAAACACCATTCTAGTGCCTAGAAAACATAACAACCACTCCACCTTCTTCCACCCTCTTTGCCTAGTTCTCCACCACCCTTCAACCCTCAAACACTCCTCCACACTTACCCTAAACCTTTCCATACCATTCCCCATCCATTCTACACCATAAAAACCACCCAAAACCGTCCAAAACCTCTAGTGCCGCTGCTTGCAAGGAAGGAAAGAGAAGGAACATCTTGTGCCGTGCCTATGCCCAAGCCTTGGGAGTGTTGGAGCGTTTCTAGGTGTTTTCTATCTTTGTTTTTAATGTCTAAATTTATGCATCTTTGCTTTGTAAGTATGAGGAACTAAACCCCTCTTAGTTAGGGGGTGATTCGAAACTATGTTCATGCTTGCAATATGATTTGATTACATCCAGTTGTGATTCATAAGTTGTGAATTCAATTTACTTATCCGTTCGTATAAAAACTGATTTGTGTATGTTGGTTGAGAGTGCACGCTTAATTTTCATGCATGAATTTGACGCTAGAATATAAGGGAGTTTCACCTAATCGTTATGAACTTATATTCACAAGTAGTGAAGGTTGCTAGTCACAATCATGTTAAGTAAATTCTTGGCATAAGTTTCATGCAAATCATAGTAACGAGTGCCTCGTCAATGCTTATGTTTTTCATAGAACTTAATGATTCTTGCTTGTATCTCTATTATGCAATTCATGTAGGGAACTTGTAGGGAATGTTTTGGGTTGTTGTATGCAATCATCCAACCTAATAACTTGTGGAAAAACTGAGGGTTAATTAGTGCAATTCACGGTTAATTTGGGGCGTTGAGTATTCATAGTTTATCGAAAAGCAACTGGAAATCGTTTTGTATGCAAGTGTGACATGTGTGGAGAAGAACCTCCTAGCTAGCCTTCCATCCATAAGTTTCATTCAAATTCATTTACAATCTGTTTTGTTTTACAAAGTTTGTTTTGTTTTCAAATTCATCAAGAACCAATCTCCCATTTATTTCAAAGTGTTAGATTAGTTAGTAATCACTTTAGTTTGTGTTTTTAAGTGTCTTGAGTCAAGTCATAACCCAATTTCGTCCAATTTAGTGTTAGGTGTTCAAAACTGCCCAGAAAGTGTTTTTAAGGCAGTTTTGAGTCTTTGGTTGCTGTTTTGAATCTTTTTGTTTATCTTAGTATTTTAAAGTATAGTTTTGCATTCTTTGAGTCTAGTTTAGTGTTTAAAACTTTGTTTTTACGTTTTCAAGTCAGTTTCCAAGTGATTTAGCAATCCCTCCTAATCCCCGGCCTAGAACGATCCCTACTTACATACTTTACTACATTTGATAAAAAGAGGGTTTAATTTGTGTGCTTATATATTTCGCATCATGGAACTAATTCCTTTTTAGTTAGAGGTGAATTCAAAGCCATGGACATATGTTTATTATGAATTGATTACTTTTAATTTTTGTTTCGTAAAACATGAATGTGATTTACTTATCTGTTTGATTGAGAACTTATTCTTGTGTGTTGATTGAGGATGCATACTTAGTTTGCATGCATGAATCTGATGCTGAAATATAAGGGAGTTTCACCTAATAGTTACAAACTTATATTTACAAGTAGTGAAGGTTGCTAGTCACAATTGTGTTAAGTAGATTCTTGGCAAGAGTATCATGCAGTTCATAGTTACAAATGCCATGTCAATACTTATGATTTTCATAGAACGTAATGATCTTTGATATGTATCTCTATCATGTTGTTCATATAGGGAACTTGATAAGAATAATTTGGTTGCGATGCGTTGTCCATTCAATTCAATGAACTTATGAAAATCTGAAAGTTAATTAGTGCATTCACAATTAATTTGGGGCATTGTCATTCATGGTTTGAAGAAACAATACTGGAAATCAATTTATGTGCATATGTTTCATGTGTGGAGAATGACCCTCTAACTAGCTTTTCACCCTTGAATTCATCTTAGTTTCGTTTTAACTTACTTTGTTTGCTGTAATTTACTTACTTTTGTCAAATTCGTCCAAAACCCCCTTTAGTTTGTCACATCCCACCCTGGGGCGGATCACTTCTCGGGCCCGCTCCACCACTGTAGCATGATATTGTCCGCTTTAGGCCCCGACCACGCCCTCACGGTTTTGTTTCTGGGAACTCACGAGCAACTTCCCAGTGGGTCACCCATCCTGGGAGTGCTCTGGCCTCCTTCTCACTTAACTTCGGAGTTCCGACGGAACCCGAAGCCAGTGAGCTCTCAAAAGGCCTTGTGCTAGGTAGGGATGGGAATAGACACTTAAGGATCACTCCCCTGGGCGATGTGGGATGTTACATATTTGGTGTCTTAGTTTAGTTAATTTCGTTCAAATCTGTCCCCATTTGGTATTTTGAGTCAAGTTGGTTTAGAATTCGTCCAAATCACTCTTTAATAGTTGTTTTGAGTCTTTTTAACTTAGTTTTGCTGTTTTGAGTCAATTTGGTTAGTTTTGAGTCATACGAGTCTAGTTTTCTGTTTTTGAGTCTAGTTTAGTGTTTTAAAGTTTAAATTGAGTAGATTAGCATCCCTTCTAATCCCCGGCCTTAAATGATCCCTACTTACATATACTACAATCATAGGGTTTTAATTTGAGTGTTGGAATATTTCACATCAGTTAAGCTCACCAGTCAACTAAGTACAAATCGTCAGTTAATCAAACACAAATCTATGAATCAAACTTAGTTCACTACAAGTTATCCTAGTCAACAACAATTTAGTTCATGAATATGCAGCGTAAACTTAGTCTCTAACACATATCAAATAAAAATTCATATGATGCATGAAGCAAATGCAAGTAAATAAGATATGTGGACAAGTTTAAGAGACAAAGAATGCAACAATTTTTTGGCCGGAAAAACCCACCTCTGGGTTAAAAAATCGAGGACTCTCCACTGAGTCCAATCCACTAGTGTAATTAAGATTTTTACAAAGTTCAATTCCTAGATCCTTATCTATGGAGGAGCTTTACATTTTTGCAACCTTACCTTACACGAGATAAACTCCGTCAGTCTTCACGAAGTGGCAGCTCTTCTAAGCTCTTCACCTTGTGGCAGCAAAATCAAATCAACTTATGCAAATGATGTTATGATGAAGTTGATGCAAATCTGGATTCGATGTCTAGTCAGTTTCACCAGTCAAACACTTAAAGATGAAACTGACTTAGATGCAAAAAGTGGTCAGTTAAAAGATTTGAAACTTGAAAAACTTGACCACAAAATTAAAACAAAAGCATGAAGATCATAAGCTCATATTTATATATATTTTACATCAAATTCACTTGTCTTTTCTTAGTTAGTTCCGTATATTTTTGAGCTATTTACTTTGTTTTTGTGTTTTGTGGGATTTGTCAAGCAAATAAAAGAAAAATAGCACAAGTAGGATTTTTAGTAACAAATTCGTCAAAACAGCCTGTGCAGATCAGCTGACTTTGGAAGCAAGTTGTGAACTGCTCAGAATGAATTAGAGAACAACCATTATATGCTTGGAAAGCTACGGATGTCTATTTTATGGAGCATTTCGTGGATTGCTAATATCATGTTTCTAGAAGAAGTTATGGCCGTTTTAACACTGAAAGGTTACCAAGAGGCTGAGCAGTTTGTAACTGCAATGGAAGCAATAAATCCAATAAAACTAGCAGCCAAAACTGATGCAGCCAAGAACAAGTCAGCTGACACCTATTCAAATATCAGATGAAATGGAATTAAAAATGAGGATTAAGAGGGAGTAATTGGCATAAAGGCTACCTAAAGTGTTACAATTGTTTTACCACATTTCCTCTCACTTATTGTCATCACTAAATGGCTATTAGTGGGTGAGTTAAGGAGAAGAAAATGATGCAGCAAGAATGGGTTTAAAAGCAGCATTGGGGAATGAAGGAAGGGGGGAGGAGGCCTCGGTCGATTTCTTTCGGTTCTATCTTCTCAAACTCATGTCTATCTTTTGTTTTAACTTATGGATTGTGTGTAACTAAATTTTTAGTAGTTAGGGGCTGTTTTGAAGCCCCGAATATGATTGCAATTTTGTTATGACATTTCGTTGAATTACTTTTATGAATGGATGAAAATTGGTTCACTACTTGTCTCATTGATGAATTCTTTATTTGTTTTCTATGGATGCATACGTAGTAAGCATATCTAGTATTCTAATGCTATGAATATGTGTGTGCCTGCCCTTGTCGAATGAGGACCTACATATGTTCTAGAGTAGTACTTGTTAATTGCGATTAACATGTGAACCAATTTCTAGGATAAGTAAGACAATGCCAGTACTTACGATGCCTTGTGATGACTCAAACTCTTTTCGTTCTTAATGATTTCTACTTGTTAAATCTATGAACACGCCATTCTAGATTGCATGTTAGGGACTAAGTTAAGTTGAAAACGCCATTCTCTTAACATACTACGTAAGAAAGAGTAATAGGTTGAGTTCTAACATTGAGCCAACTTGAGCATCTTTATCCGGAAATAAAAGGAATTTGAATGAAACATAACATGTTTGCATGATTATTTGGTGGTGGATAGTAATTCCCCTAACTCGTTTTTCTTAATTTATGAACTATTTAAAATTTGTTTCTGTCCTGTTTTTGTTCAATTTAATTTAAATAGAAAATCAACTCCAAAAATCCCAAAAATTTGTGTGAGTGTAGCTCTGTGTGTCTAGTGTTTTCATATAACATTTCGTAAACTTTAGATAAGCGTAAGTCAGTCTAATAATTATTTTTCGGTGGCTGGTCAGTAGGGACAGCAACCAGTTTTTGTGACATTTTAAGTAGTTAGATAAAACAATCTTCTGCGGGAAAGACCCTTATTTTCATATGCTACAATTGACAAATCTTAGCTTTAATAAGGAAAATCAATAGGACATTTGTGTGCTACTTTGTGGTGTGCTTTTAATCCTATCAGAAGACAATGCTACCCTATTATGCAATGATTGGGTGTTTGATGGATGAACATGGTTTTGTGGCTAAGGTTTCAATGAAGTTTTTGGTGTAAAGAGGGTTTGATGTTCATTCCATATTTAACACTCTCCTAGACACAAACTCTCTCATAAACCTAGAAGTCTATAGACACAAACTCCCTCATAAACCTAGAAGTCTATAGACTAAGTGGCAGCACCAAATTGGAAATGTCCAAATTTATAGCAAATACACAATTCAAGGATAGCAAAAGCACAAAGTGAAGTAACAATTAAGCACAGGTAAGTAAACCAACTCCCTCAGAAAGGATGCATATAATGAAATCGAACTCCACCAGAATTGATGCTCTTCATGTACACACACTCCCCCATAATTCTAAATCATGACTTCATTTATTTGACAAGGGACAATGACTTAACATAAAATAAAGATGTATATTGACACATGAATTTGAGCATAAGCATAGAAAAATGTACCTAAACAACCAACGGCAACTTATTAAGATTCCAGTGACACACCCTGACCGGAGTTGAGACGTGATGGCCGTCACGTGAAAGTGACATAGCCAAGTGCACAACAAAAGTGTTACTAATAAAAGAAATGTGAATAATTAAAAACCAAAATTAAACTAATTTAACTAGAGATACTATGGAAGTGTGTGAAAGTGATCAAATATAAGATACATGCACATCAAAACATAGGTTAAACGAAAGTGCAGTCAAATTAACTAAGTACTAATTATACAAACAGGGAGAAGATCCCTACTTTTATTTATGGAAACGTTAGAACCGCCGTGTAGTCCTCGTGAGCCACCAAAGACAAACAACTACCTAGAACTTGGAAGGGCGTAAAACAGAAGGGTGAGTGGGCAAAAACAAAGCTTTAGAACAACACATTTATCTTTATCAACATAATAACCACTCTTTGTAAAACCTGTATAATTTCCAGGAAATAGTAATATGCACGTATATAAAAACAATGTTCAAGAGCAGTGAAAACAAAATTATGCCATGTCATAACGTTCAACACTTAAATATGTAAGCCAAGTGAAAAGTCGATATAAATTAGCATGCCAGCCTGAGTCACCTAACGTGACCTATACGACTAGACCTATAGCTCATCAACATATGTCTACACATGAATCAGAGTCACCTAATGTGACCTGTACGACAAGCTGGGTGTAAATAAGTACGCTCAAGTGCTACGATCACGTGTAAGCTATGCAATAGATCGCGGGTCACCTACGAGTTAGAACCACCTATTGTGGTGTGTACGACAGGCTAGCATCAAAACTTGGATCCAAGGTGAGCGTGTGGTGCAGGAGGTGAACAATCACATGAAAGTTGTGCCCTGGCCTTGAGCGGGAGCACTAAGACCAGGGTGTAGCATAATAAGCTTTAAATGAGTAAATGCATAGTGATATGCAATGCAACAAGATGAATCACATGACTCACCTGAAGCTTACCTGAGCCTCCGCAGCATCAAATTCATACTAATGCAACGATATAGTAATAAGCGGTATAGACATGGCATACAAGGCATAAATTTCTTTATAAAAGCTTTTTTGGAAATCGTAAAGCATATATATATATATATATATATATAAAGCAAATGCCCACTCAATAATAAGTAGCAGAATCGTAGCCCCCTAGCCTTACTTGTACACTCTCGTTATCGGGGTATGTCTCACCTATATGTGATACAACTATTTTAACGTTAATTCGATAACACATAAACAAAGCCCAAGATTAATTCCTCATACGTTGCTCAAATGGGGTGTTTGAATATACCAACGCGTTCTACTCGACAGTATGAACACACACATATTTTTAGAAAAAAATTTGGACACCGGACGCACAGGCACACGCCGTCCGTGTGACTGATGCCGTTAGGAATATTCTGTCAGTTTGATAGAATATTCTATTAAATGTAACTGACGGTATATGACGCTGTTAGAATATTCCGTTAAAGTTAACGAAATATTCCCTTTCTTCTCTGGTCACTCTGCCGGTCTTGCACTCGTCGGTTTCTGAAAAAAAATTCTAGAGCTCATAACTTTGTCATTTCTCAACCAAAATCCATGAAATTTATATTGATTTGAAGGTCTTGAATAGTAGAACACATTCGTACCTAATAGAAGTTCAAAATGCAATGGAAAATGGTGGGAAATTCCCTCGATACTTCTGGCCAACTCTGCAACCTTCCAAACTCGTCTATACCAATGTCCACTTCACTCCAAAACCACTTCAGGGTTAGGAAAGTTGGGTGAATACCTTTCCAAGCCTTAAAATCTCGAAACCACACCGAGATAGCGTCGGAGAAAACTTGACTCCTCGCCGGAGCTTCTGGTTTCTCATGTTCTTGTTATCTGTTCGATGAGCTAAGGGTATAGCTGAGTTCGTGAGGTCGAGATGAGAATGATGGTGGTTTCCAAAGACTCGATCCATGAGGGTTTGATGATGATGGTGTATGTGGGTGTCACGACGCAGAGAGAAGAAGGAAAGAGAAGGAGCAAGAAGAGGGGAGAAAGTATACACGTGTGTGTGTGTGTGTGTGTGTGTGTGTGTGTATCCTTCTGATTAAGCAGAAAAAGAAAATGTTAAGCCCTGATTGGGCTGCCGTAAGAGAGGGAGAGATAGGACTAATTTTGATTAGTTTAGATGAGATAATAGTCCAAATACATAATAGGGTCCAAGGAAATAGGAATTATGGTGGTTGGTCTGTTATTTTGGTCTGTTTTACAACTCTGATTCGGCCTTAACTCACGTCAATGCGCTCGTGACGTCAAGTACAATCTAATTACGATAGTGAGGAAATTAATTTAGAAATGCATGTGTACATCCACTTCGCTAAGCCAACAAGGGCAATATTGTCACTTTACACACTAGAGGAGGAAATATATATAATAATTTGGGACGAGTCATCACATCTAGAGATCGAGATAACAATTGAATCATTGCACCAATAAATTACAGCTAAAGCACAAGCCATGAAAGGGATAAGAAAAAGTAGTTTGAGACCGTTTTGGAAAGTATGGACCAAAAAATCAAATATCTAAAGGGCACATTAGAGAGAGAGAGCATAGCATGCAAAACTTTTAGCAGCATCAAGAATGAGACTTCCATTGTTTAAGATATGACTCGGAGGCTTAACCTTTGGATAGAGGAACCGTAGGGTCCTGATAGGCTTGATAATGGTAGGCTTCTATGTCATAGTGACGAGTGAACAACTCAGAAGGGTGCATACTAGCAGCAGAGGTGAAAGTGAAACCTTAGAGATGTTCGAGAAGGTAAATTCCTAGGATACCATGAAGAGATCAGAACCATAAAAGGTACATGAATGGTTGAGATGAGGAGGTTAAATACATAAAGTGCATTAACATAATTACCTCAATATTTTAATTTTTTTTACAAGAACCACTGACTCGATAGAAGAGAAAAATGTCCATTTAAAAACAGTTTCCTACAAAAGCTCAAATCAAAGTATTCAACCAATTGGGACACCACACAGAAGAAAAAGAGATCATAGAAGACAGTCATAACCTTAGCACCAATAAACAACAGCTAACAAGACAAACCACAAAGGGAATGAATGAAGAAATAGCTTCAACATCTATGCTTCCAAGAGATAGTAGACAAAATACTTGAATTAGAAACATGAAATGCAACTCTCAAAAGACAAATATTCAAGATTATACATGGACAACAATACTTAGACTAACACTTGCTCATGAAGCAACAATGAAGTGTCAAGGTATAGGAAGAGGGACAAGTGATAGCATTCTTGAAATCATAGCTCCATGCTACTAGTCCCAATGTTAATTCAAAGGCTAACCAAACTTTTAATAATCTATTAAGCTTAAGAAACGGCACTTCCTACATAATATGAACAAAGGACAAGACTCGCAAAAAGCAAGACACAAGCCTTGAAAGAAAAGTGAACTTTGGTGTCGAACATTGAGTGAGGCACCAATTTGAGATATGCCAAGGTCATTTGACTGAAAGGTGAATATTTATGAGACACCATTTGATTTTTAGAAATTTGAATTCATGACCTGTAGAGGGGATCTTAAAGCACAACCTCATGAAATTGCATGGAAGGACAAATTAATGAGATTTTCCCATTTTTTTTCAAAGACACCCCTCTCATACAACACTCTCCCATTTGAATTTTTGTTTTTATTTGAGGAGAGGACAAAAAGAAGAAGAGAAATGACACATGGTCTAGATCATATAGTAAGTAAAGTCACTACAACTCAATCAAGACCAAAATCAACTTAACCCCCAAATAAACTCAATATTTTGTAAGGTAAGAAAAATGATTTTTCCGTGGCTCTCTGAAGTAAAAAGGGAGAACCTTTGACATCAAAGTGAAAATTTTTACAAGGTTTATCCACAAATTACTGACAATGTATAACAGTCAAGAGATGCATACATAGAGCAAAACATTATTTTATGATGAGTTGATAAACAAGATAGACTCAATCACAGAGACAGAACATGCAAGAAAAACTTGGAAGCATAGTTATTCAACATATTCAATTAATAGCACAAAGACCAATAGACTGTTGAAGATTTTTATGCCTTCAAATGTCTAAAGTACTTGTGAGATGGTTGACTAGCTGTTTTTCAACTTGTACTAAGATTACAACATAAATTTTCTTTCCATAGACCATCCAAAGTGGTGAAATTTTGTCCAAAAAGATTGATTGTTAAATGTTGGACAAGGTTCTTCGAAATATTCAATTTCAAACACATGGTCACAGACTCACAATGAAAATGAATGACTAACTATTTCACCCCAAGGTTATTGAGCAGATACAACAACCACAACACAAAAACACAAGTAAACAAGACAAGACCACAATTTGCATTCATATAAGAAAGAGAAACATACCTTCGATTTTCAATGCATCTAGCAATCAACACTATTGTTATCTTACCACGAAACATCATTAAAGTTTGAGTACTAAGGATCATTTCAACCAAAAAGGATCTTTGGAAATTCCATTGTAGGAGACTCCCTTGTGAGACATCATAAAGTGTTTTCCTAAGATGTAAGATTCACAACTATAACATTCAGAGAAGTAGAGATGTGTTGCCTCTTTATGACCATTAGTTTATAAGTTTCTTTGTTCCAATTTGAGCACTAACCACCTTTAGGAAAAACAAGATTGCAACAATTGTCCTCTTATCTCGGAACAGCTAGGAAGTTCATTCCATTTTTAACAATAAACCTGCAATGCTTTTTGAAGAAACACACTTCATTAGCAACATCATCATAAAGCTGGCCAATGCTAAGAATGCTTGGTGTCAAAGCAGCCACATAATACACATTTTCAAGCTGAGGAAAAACCAGGAATCTTGACTACCCCCTTTCCAGCAATCTGAGCCATGTAACCTTCACTAAACTCTATCTCATCGCCATTGACATATGCAAAGGACAATAAGACATCTTTGTCACCCCTCATAAGATAGAAATACTCACTATCAAGGTACTAAACATATGATTTTGGGATGTAAAGAGCACAGTAAGCGACCACAAATTTATCAGAAACCCTTCAAAAATGACTTGGACGAGACTTGATATTTCCAGAGCTAGAAGAATCAACAAATTAAGCCATTATGTAGACTTCCATGGATAGTCAATTAGCTTGATTCTTCAAGTCATTCTTTCTTTCTGAGAAACGTTTCAGCACCTAGGTTAAATATCACCAGGTTCACCATAGGATGACATGTGGGAATAGGTCTTGTCTTTTAAGAATTACAGACCATAGGAGTCATAGGCAAAGATTCCTCCATAATCTGTGTGCTTGTGCCCATGAAACATGAACCACATTCCATAAACCAAGATTATTCTTGGCACCATATAGGCTTCTAACATTTAGCATTTTGTTGGATTATTCAGCACCAAGAATCAGACAATCTACTTTATACATAGCCTCAATTAATTCAATGGTAGTTTCAAGTTGATCTCATGATATGTTTCGTTGTTGGCTCTCAACATATAAACTTGTTGTAATAGTCTTTCTTGAGATATCATCAATTCCTGAGCCTGAGCTTCAAAAGAAGCAGTAAGATCATCTATTTCATCTTCATCAACACAGATAAGAGCCCTTTCGTTCAATCCATGAAACTGAGCATCAAGAAAACTAACTTTCTCCCTCAATTCCGTTCTGACTAGTCAGAGATACTCAACTTCTTTTTTTAGCTTAGAAACCTTCTTGTCAGCTTAGCATTGTCCAATTTTGCAACACAAGTCACATCAAACAAAGAGTCATACATGACAAGCAGATCACGATGCGATATTTCTTTAGTAATGTTCAACACAAGTTCATCATCACCAGGAGACACCTCTTCAACTAAGGTAACAAAGGCAATGGCTTTCTCTTATCATCTTATGACCAGTCAGAATAAACAGATTCTTCACTCTTGCTTTCACATTAGGTAGCCATTATTGCTTTGACACATTTCAGATTCGGTTTCCTGCTGCTTGCATACTCAACAACCAGATGTTTAATACCACCACAAGATAAACAAGGTCCATGTTCATTGTAGAAGGCGTGTCCATACAATTGATAATTCTGCCTTGCTTCCTACCAAAAGTGAAATTCCTTCAAGGTTGAAACATGAAATCTTTTGAAAACTCTCCAGCCTTTTTGACATCCTTTTCTTTGTTCCTGAGAGTCATTCTGAATTGTTTAACAAAAGAAGCTAGATTATCTTCTGAAGATTGATCAGATGATCCCTTGGTGATCCTAGTTTCTTCAACACTTTGAAATGCAACATCTTTCCACCTTTTTGAAACTTCTTATGCTTGTAGCCTTCATGAATAATTCTGAGCTTATCCTATGCATGCTTGTCATCATACAATACCAAATGTAGTTGATTTGAGTTTGTGAGATGGTAGTGACAATAACATTTATTGCTCTCCTATTAACCACGGCCAATGTGACTTCACCTGATGTCCAATCACACTTTGCTTTTACCATAGATTCACCATCCATAATCCATGAGAGAGCCATCCAGCCTATTCCGTTAGATTCTACCAAATACCAGTAACTCCTAGAGATCACTCGATGTATATATAGAGCAAGGCTCTGATACCAATTGAAATTGGGTACTAGGCGGAATATCTTGCAAATAAAAATTTAACTTTGCATAGTAGACTAGTCAAATGAGCTATTCAACAAGTTACATAGTCAGTGATAAAAAGTGCAGTTGCAAGAACAAAACCTAACTGATCAATATATTTAACTAATTGGAATCTACCCAGATTAGTTTCAAAACAATGATTCCTAAACTTGAACACATTTACATGTCAGTTCATTATACAAACATCAATTCCAAAGCAATTATGAATTGACTAGTCAAGATCACCAATCAACTAACTATAGATTCGTCAGTTAATCAAACGCAAATCTACGAATCAAACTTAGTTCACTACAAGTTATCCTAGTCAACAACAATTCAGTTCATTCCTCATAATATGCAGTGTAAACTTAGTCTCTAACACATATCAAATAGTAATTTATAGGATGTATGAAGCATATGCAACAAAATAAGTTATTGAAGGGAAATAATGAGATTTATGTGGGATTTCTAGTGACTAGCATGCATATACAATTCAAAATTTATATACATAAGCAACGGAAGCATGTTATCACATAATATCAAAGTTATAGTCATGAAAATCCCCTTCAAGAAGCATAGGTCCATATTTGATGCATCTAAGAAATTATTGAAGAACAAAGTGAAGGTATAGTTTTATACCTCTTGATCTGGACTTGAGACCAAGGATTGACCACCTCCAAGCTCTTTGTTCTTGGAACTCCTTGAGCCTAGCCTCCCTCCTTGCTTCCTCCACCTTGCTAGAATGAGTGCTCCTAGGTTCTCCTTTAGTCTCCAAGGTTGAAGACCTCTAAAGATCCACACCCACTAGTGTAGTGAGATGGATGGAGGAATAACCAAAAGGAAAGAAGATGATTAGCTACTCTTTCCTTTGGTGGCCGGTCTTGTGTGTGTTTTAGAGAGAGAGATGTTTTTCTTCTTTTGTGAAAAATGAGCACACAAAACCCTAATGAAACTTTTCACTAAAAGCCCTTTATAAATGTCTAAGAAATGAATCAACAACTTGACTCTCTCTCTCTCTCTCTCTCTTCAATGGCCGGCCCCTTTTGTGTTGTTTGGGCTTTGGACTTTTATCATTTCAAGTCATCCTATGCTTAAATAAAAGCCCAATGGGTTTGGGCTTAATGGGCCCATATTAACCCGAACTTTTCTTTAAGTCCAAAAACGATCTTTCATCGCTTCTATGATTTCTTTAGACTTTCTAATTAATCATAACACTTAATTAATCCAATTAATTTATTCCATCATCCTTTAGTTGTCTCACTACAAGAGTGTATCAGTGTACAATCATTTTAGGTTCTAATTAGCAAGGTAGTGAGGTGATTGGCACCAATCCAATTGATTATATTTAATCCAATCACTTAGTGAATTAAAACTTACTTTTAATTCTCCTTCTTCTTTGACGACTACTTATTTAATCATGTAGAAGAACTCACAAGCCATGAGTGACATCTAACCATATATCATGGCTACCCAAGCTAATGTAGAATTTGTTCGGAGAACCTATTCAGTTGGAATTACAATGTAATTCGATCCTTCTCTAAAACAATACTCACAATCATATTACTAGGGTATGGATATTTAATGTCAAACCCTTAATATGATTATTCCATGTTATATGATTCAATTGAGTCATATAGGAACGCTTTCCTTCATTACGCTCGATACTTCGGCCGAAGATTCCCGAATCATATCTTAGAGTATTCATCCTCTCATAACAAGGATTAGAGATCCCTTGTTGATCATTCACATGCCTCTGAGAATAAATCACTGACCCCAACAATGCATAGAACACACCCAAGATGAGGTGTGGTCATGTCTCATTATCAAAATGATCAGCAATGTATCCCCAAGACAACTATGATGTCTCAGGTCAAAGGATTACTTACATTATTCCAACCATTAGAGTTACTTGCTTGACATGTGAGTAGACCTCCATGTAAGTATTCTCGTTCGATTGTGGTCAATGAACTCATTCCCTTAATGAGCACCTACATACCTATCTTAGTGTCACTACATGAATGGGATGAGACTTTCCATCCTTCCAATTGAAAGGGACATAGTATGTACTAGTCTATGCATTGTCAGTATCCCTCTGACAATCCTATGACCAGGAACCTTTTGGACATGATGGTTATGTGAAAAAGGTCTCTGTAGTCTAACATCATTAGATTACTTCTTCCATCAATCCATTGTCCATGGACTCACTATTTAGGACATATATCGTTATTGAGATGGTCCTAATTAGTATCTTTGCCGTTTGATGTATAAGAATCATCTATACACACATTCATTGTCCTGAAAGGTTTCTTCCAAAGATTGACTTTTAGGGCATATCTCCAACAGTTATGTGGACAAGTTTAATAGACATAGAACGCAAGACGTTTTTGGCCAGCAAAACCTACTTCTAGGTTAAAAAACCAAGGACTCTCCATTGAGTCCAATCCACTAGTGTAAACAAGATTTTTACAAAGTACCACGCAAAGTTCAATTCTTAGATCCCTATATATGGAGCAGTTTTACCTTTGTGCAACTGATAGGAGCATATTTATGTGACTTAGTTAGCTTGTTCTTGTAGATTTATGTTGTTATTTCTTAGTTAATTTAGTATTTCAAGCCATTTTTCATGTGTTTGTAGGTCCAAAGGGTTAAAGAGGCAAAGAAGTGCATTTTGGAACCTTTTGGAGCAGTTTTGGGCATGGAATTGATAGCATATGCTTGGAGCAAAGGGGATGGACGAAATTGAAGACCTAAAGATGCAAGGATTCCTAGTTGAAGAAGGATTCCTAGAAGAATGAGGATTCCTACTCAAAGAAAGAATGTTAGCCAAGGTTTCCTACTTTGGTTTTGACTTTTCCTAATCCTTAAAATTCCCTAAGTTCCAGCAACAAAGAAGGCTCCAACATACATTAGGGCACTTAACAAAGACTCCTAGAAACACTTGAGCCCTTGCCGTACCTTTCCTTCCATTGCCGTGCAAGGGAGACCATTCCCTTTCCTATTTTCTGCCATAAACCACTGTACCTTTCTCTTGAGTCCATGCCGCACCCTCTTACCCTTTTTCCTTTAGACTTTGACTTGGACTTAGCCTTTTTCCTAATAGATTTAGAGTAATAAATCCTAAACATTAATAAAAACTTTCTTTCCTCTTTCCTTTAATTTCTGCCAAACCCTAACCTTAATTACCTAGGGTTTTACATACTTTAGGAGATATAAAAGACCCTTGTCGCAGCCTTGGGGGGGAGATCATATCATCCACCATTCAACATCTCAAATCCATTCACAAACATCCTTGCTGCAGCCATCAACTCACCCATTCATTACCATACACAATTCCAGCCATTTTCCTATACAAATAGGGGTGGGCACTTGGAACCAAAACACAAATCAAATCAAACCGCACCGAACGGTTTGGTTTTGCGGTTTTGAAACAGTTTTGGTTTCGAAACCGAACCGCTACAAAGAAAACAGTTTGGTTTAGGTTTTGGGTTTTGAAAACCGCACCAAAACCGAAACCACACCATATAATAAAATTAATAAATAAATGTTATATTTTTAATTTTTAATTAGTTCAACTAGGTTACTAGACTATCATTATGATCTAGTTTTGCACTTCGACTCCTGAAGGTTGAAACACATCTTCATCTCCTTAACTCATCTTCTTAAAACTCATTTTTGGTGCAATTTTGTTGCAGTTTTTTACTGTAGTTTTGGTGCAGATTTTCTGCAGTTTTGCTGCATTTTTTGTGCAGCTGTGCTGAGTTTTTTGCTGCAGTTTTGGTGCTGTTTTTCTGTTGTTTTGTTGCTTTTTTTATGCAGTTTTGCTGCATTTTTTTTTTGCAGTTTTGCCACTGTTTTTTGCTGCATTGTTGTTGCTTGTTTGCCACTATTTTTTGCTGCATTGTTGTTGCTTGTTTGCTACAATTTTGCTGCATATTCATTAATTAATATATGAGGAAAATAGGACCGTCTTATGCATAAATAGGTGTATATTTTAAATTGTACATTTTTTTCTCAAAAACCAAACCAAAACCGTTTGAAACCGCATCGAACTGAACCAAACGGTTTGGTTTCATTTCGATTTTAGCTTCAAAACCGCACCGCACAGAACCGCAAAAAGTTTCGGTTTTGGTTGTGGTTTCACTCGAAACCGCACACCGCATCCACGCCTACATACAAACCACCACTCAAACCTTTACCCAACCCTTGTGCCGCAACAAAGAGAAGAAGGAGGACCCTTGGACGTGCTTGCCATTCAAGTTGGATTGCTGGAACGTTTTTAGGTGTTTTCAATCTTTTGTTTTCAATGTCTAAATTTATGTATCTTTGTTTTGTGAACATGAGAGGCTAAACTCGTTTTAGCTAGGGGGAATTTCAAAGCCATCAACATATTTTCAATATGAATTGATTACTTCCAGTTGTGAGTCTATGAATCGTGAATGCAATTTACTTAACTGTTTGATTGATAACTTATTCTTGTTTGTAGATTAAGGATGCATAATTAGTTTGCATGCATGAATTTGATGCTAGAATACAAGGCAGTTCACCTAATCGTTATGAATTTGTATTCATAAGTAATGGAGGTTGCTAGTCACAATCGTGTTAAGTAGATTCCTAGCAGGAGTATCATGCTCATCATAGTTACGAATGCTTTGTCAATGCTTATGATTTTCATAAAGCTTAATGATCTTTGATTGTATCTCTATTATGCTGTTCATGTAGGGAACTTTTGAAGAATAATTTGGATTGCCGATGCGTTATCCGTCCAATTCAATGAATTAAGGAAGATCTGAGAATTAATTTAAGCGTACCTAATTAATCTGAGGTAACTCCGCCTATGTAAGTTTATCTTACATTGCCGGTCCCAAGCCCGGATAAAGGAGGAGGGGGAGGGCGTCAGGTAGCCGACAGCCAACACTCCACAGTTACGTCGAATCCTTATGACAATGAATCCAGAACGAAATCGCGCTAAAGCTAGGACGTCACCCGTAAGTGGCGCGCTGTGTGGCCCGAGCACAGTGATAAGTGAGCAAGGGTCGCTGTATCTCCATCGGCACCCGGATGCAGTGTTAAATGAGTAAGGGGGCCATAGAAACTTCTTTTCGAACGACTCCACTCAAAGTTGTTTGGGAGCATATGCTCCTATCAACTTTACACAGGACACAGAAAAGAAGTACTTTGATCCTATTAGACGGGGGATGGTGAAGAAGCTAGGATAGAAGGGTAGAGTTCAAGAGAGTAGAATGCGTTTAGGAACGTGGAATATAGGAACCTTAACGGGAAAATCTATGGAAGTAGTGGAAGTTATGGTGAGGAGAAGGATAAATATTATGTGCCTACAAGAAACTAAGTGGGTTGGTCTTAAGGCAAAGGATCTAGAAAACTCAGGGTTTAAGCTTTGGTATTCGGGCACAAATAGAACGAGAAACGGTGTTGGCATCATTGTGGACAAGACCTTGACACAAGATGTTGTAGATGTCAAGAGGGTAGGAGATAGAATCATGGCAATCAAGATTGTAATAGGACAAGAACTCATCAATGTGATTAGTGCGTACGCACCTCAAGTAGGGTTGGATACGAGTTCGAAGGAGAAATTTTGGGAAGACCTTGGAGACTTGGTGCAAGGAATTGCTCAGACGGAGAAGTTATTTATAGGAGGAGATTTAAATGGACACGTGGGCAAGGAGACAGGCAACTATGGAGGTTTTCATGGTGGCCATGGTTTTGGGGAGAGAAATGAGGATGGGGAAGCTATCTTGGATTTTGCAATGGCATATGATCTCTTCTTAGCCAACACCTTCTTTAAGAAGAGAAAAGAACATGTGATCACCTACAAGAGTGGGTCGTCAAAAACACAAATAGATTTTCTTCTAATGAGGAAAGGGGATCGTATAACTTGTAAGGATTGCAAAGTTATACCGGGGGAGAGCTTGGCTAATCAACATCGCTTGTTGGTGATGGATGTACATATCAAAAGAGTGAGAAAAAAGAACAAGACTTGGAAGTGCCCAAAGACTAGATGGTGGAATCTAAAAGTTGAAAAACAAGTCATTTTCAAAGAGCAAGTAATCACCCAGTGTGTATGGGATAGAGAGGGGGAAGCTAGACAAATGTGGGATTCCATGGCTAGCTGTATCCGAAAAGTAGCAAAAGAGGTATTAGGAGAGTCCAAGGGCTTTGCTCCACACCAAAAGGAATCTTAGTGGTGGAATGAGGAGGTACAAACAAAGGTGAAGGCTAAGAAGGAATGTTGTAAAGCGTTATACAAGGATAGGACCGATGAAAATGGGGAAAGGTATAGAAGAGCGAAGCAAGAGGCGAAGAAAGCTGTGAGAGAAGCTAAGTTAGCGGCTTATGACAACATGTATAAGCGACTAGATACCAAAGAAGGAGAGTTGGATATCTATAAACTAGATGGAGAGGTTATTTTCATAATCTTTTCAATGAAGGACATGAAAGGAGTACTCCTTTAGGGGAGTTGAGTAACTCAGAAGAGTGTAGAAACTACTCCTTTTATCGTCGAATCAGGAAGGAATAAGTGGTTGTAGCTTTGAAGAACATGAAGCATAGAAAAGCAGTGGGCCCAGACGATATACCGATTGAAGTGTGGAAAGCCTTGAGAGAGACAGGTATAACATGGCTCACTGACCTTTTCAATAGGATTTTGAAAACGAAGAAGATGCCAAACGAGTGGCGAAAGAGCACCTTGGTGCCTATTTACAAGAATAATGGCGACGTACAAAATTGCATGAACTATAGGGGTATTAAGCTAATGAGTCATACAATGAAGCTCTGGGAGAGAGTCATTGAGCATAGATTGAGGCAAGAGACATGGGTTTCGGACAACCAATTCGGGTTCATGCCAGGGCGCTCAACCATGGAGGCAATCTATCTCTTACGAAGATTGATGGAAAGATATAGAGATGGGAAAAAGGATTTACACATGGTCTTTATAGATTTGGAAAAAGCGTATGATAGGGTCCCAAGAGACATTCTTTGGAGGATTTTAGAGAAGAAAGGAGTACGAGTAGCATATATCCTAGCTATAAAGGATATGTATGAAGGAGCAAAGACTGCCGTAAGAACTCATGAAGGACAAACCGAAAGCTTCCCCATAACTGTAGGATTACATCAAGGCTCATCCTTAAGTCCTTACCTTTTTGCGTTGGTAATGGATGAGTTAACAGGACATATTCAAGATGATATTCCTTGGTGTATGCTTTTCGCAGACGATATAGTGTTGATAGATGAAACTCAGGAAGGGGTAAATGCGAAGCTTAACCTTTGGAGAGAAGTGTTGGAATCTAAAGGTCTTCGCCTAAGCCGATCAAAGACAGAATATATGGAGTGCAAGTTCAGTGCAAATGGAGGCCAAAATGAGTTAGGGGTGAGGATCGGAGATCAGGAAATACCAAAGAGCGACCGTTTTCGCTACCTAGGATCTATCTTGCAAAAGAACGGAGAATTAGATGGAGATCTCAACCATAGAATACAAGCTGGATGGATGAAGTGGAAGAGTGCATCTGGCGTGTTGTGTGATCGTCGTATACCACTGAAGCTTAAGGGAAAATTTTATAGGACGACAATAAGGCCGGCGATGCTGTATGGCACAGAATGTTGGGCGGTGAAGCACCAACACGTACACAAAATGGGTGTAGCGGAGATGAGGATGCTTCGTTGGATGTGTGGGCACACAAGAAAGGATAAGATTAAGAATGAGGATATCCGAGGTAAAGTAGGAGTAGCCGAAATTGAAGGAAGACTGAGAGAAAATCGGTTACGGTGGTTTGGACATGTGCAAAGAATGCCTACTGACGCTCTGGTTAGAAGATGCGACTACGGGACAGAGGTTCAGGGCCGAAGGGGTAGAGGAAGACCTAGGAAAACTTTGGAAGAGACTCTAAGAAAAGACTTAGAGTACTTGGATCTAACGGAGGACATGACACAGGATCGAGCACAATGGCGTTCTAAGATTCATATAGCCGACCCGACTCAGTGACTTGGATTTTTCAAGTCTCTAATCGAGAAGTTTTCCCCACTCGGGAAATTAAGGGAACACTACCTCAATCTACATGCTCCACTCACAAAGCTTCAACATACAAGCTTCAACAAAAGAAAAATTCAAAGAACTTAGTGAAGAAGGCTTTGGTGTATTTAACACAATACGTTGAAATGAAACAAAGCTTATTTATTGATATCTCTAAGAAGTTACAAATATGTACATATACACGAGTCAAAATAAACAAACAAGAGGGAGCCTTCACAAAGGTTGCTTAGGAGAAGTCTCAGCAGTCGACAGAGCCCCAGAAAGAGAAGGCACCGGAGGGGGATCATTCGGAGCCTCAGTACTGGACAGCACCCTAGAAGGAGGAGGCATCGGAGGTTGATCATTTGGAGCTTCATTACGCGGTACAGCCCCAGAAGACGAAGGCAATAAATGCCTTTGGAACAAACCCACAAACCTCTGATGATCATGTAAAATCTGACCATCAGATTCCTTCATCTGGTCAAGCTTCCTCTTCATGTTTGTAGCATAGTCATGAGCGAGCCGGTGCAACTGTTTATTCTCATGCTTGAGCCCTCTAATCTCCTGTTTGAGACTCATCACTTCAGCCGCCAATGATTCAACTTGGCAGGTTCGAGCAAATAGGCGTTGGGCCATATTAGACACAGAACCTGCACATTGAACACTGAGAGCCAAAGAATCTTTAACAGCCAACTCATCAGACCGTTTGGAAAGTAGTCTGTTATCTTTGGGAGTGAGAAGGTTCCTGGCCACCACCGCAGCGGTTATATCATTTTTCATCACGGAATCTCCAACGGTAAAAGGACCAGTAAGGGATAAGAAAGATGGGCGCCATATGTTGTCTGGAGAAGGCGTGGCTGCCTCTTCAACAAGGTTCAAGTCAAAACGACGGTCGGAGGGGCCAGACATTTTCTAAAGAGGTCGGACAAATTAAGATCTTAGAAATGCAAGAAGGGAGCTTCTACTGGTGAAGATTCAAGTGTGCTTTGGAACTTTATACCAGCCTCTATAAAAATCCGCACTCGATGGAGCTTCAGAAATCGAAGAGGCGCCTGCTCAGAAATTGAAAAGGCGTTTGCTTTCTCAAAAGCTGGGTTGCTAAGAGACCACGAGGGCCGATCTCAGGAATCGAAGAGGCGTTTGCTTTCTCAAAAGCTGGGCTGCTCAAAGACCACGAAGGTTGATCGCAGAAATCGAAGAGGCGTTTGCTTTCTCAAAAGCTGGGCTAATCAGAGACCACGAGGGCCGATCTCAGAAATCAAAGAGGCACCTGTTTTTTCAGCCTTGTCAGCACCTGTCACATGCACACTCAACTTTGCGGAAATTACGGGCATTTTGTCGAAGATTTCTAGTGAAGTAGAAAGCACGTGAATGTTACTGTTCAATCATTCACTTTCCACACGCAACATCAGCTCACGGGTACCACAGATAACTTTGCCAAAAATCTCTGACAAAGTTTAGACACGTGAAGCTTGCAGCTCTCATTACATCGCTATGACCAAGAAGGGTAAAAGAATAGCAAAGAAACAGCACTAACAAAGTTTAGACACATAAATTTTGAAGGTCTAGCTACCATATTATTACCCACAAGGGTAAAGGAACAGGACCGTTGCTGGATAATTGGAAAGTCCATGTGGGTCAACCTATGTGCTCCGTGGCAAGGTAGACTAGCAAACAAGCCTAACCTTTACTCATATTCGAGAAAACACTCCCAACAAGATTGCTTACTTCAAGATCGAAGAAGCATCGTCTTCCGAATCTCGAGAGCCAGACTCCCAACATGATTACTTTCTCAAAAAGCGACGAGACACCGCTATCTGAATCTCGAGAGCCAGACTCCTAGCAGGATTGCTTTCTCAAAAATTGAAGAGGCACCGTTCTCCGAATCTCGAGAGACAGATCCCCGACAGGATTGCTTTCTCAAAAACCGAAGAGGCACCGCTTTCTCAACTTCGAGAGCCCCTTAGATAAAGCTTGTCTGTAATCCTCACATCGTTTTCCCAATTTCGAGAGCCAGATCTCCTTGGATAAAGCTTGTCTGTAATCTTCACACGTAACATCAGCTTTCTAGATACCACAGACCACTTTTTCAAAGTGCTCTGACAGAGTTAAAACACGTGAAGCTGGCAGCCCCCACTACCGTGCTATAACCAAGCAGGATAAAAGAATAGTATTACTCCTTGTTAGGGAGACTCCTATATATGTCGACCTCCATCCTCAACCGACAGGCAGACCTGCAAAAATGCTCAACCCTTCCTCATATCTGAGAGGGCACTCCCAACGAAGCCTCTCGAAATACTCAGCTTTCTTTCCCCCCGAGAATACCTCTGCAAACAAGCTACACTAGAGCAAGAATATCTCATATCATCAGGGTTAAAAGCAAGAGTATCCCATATCATGCTTTTTCCCTGTCTTTTCCTTTAGCCTTGTTCTTACCTGCAAGACAAGGAGAAAGAGAGCAATCAGGCAGCACTTGGAATCAAGCTTCCAGGCCAGAACTGACTGCCTGGAACCCCATTGCTCTCGAGTATTCATCTTCAACATCTTATGTTACCCAAGAAGATACCACATCTGCCTGAGGAACAAATAGGGCAAGTGAGAAGGATACAAGGAAGCATGTGGAGACAAGCACAATAGAACACGTGCCGATACATCCACTACTTTGTCAACAGAAAAAGTATCCCATATCAGCAGGGTCGAACGTACTCTAGATTTGATGGACTTATTTTGACCCTCAAATTCTTCAGTCGGCCTTATACTCTAGCGGAAACAAGAAAACCCTCCAGCCCAGTTCAAGAATAAGCCTGTGGAAAGTTACTTCTCCAAAAGCAAAAGTATCTCATATCACATTTTCTCCTTTTCTTCTCTTTATCCTTCATGCTACCTGCAAGATAAGGAGAAGGATAACAATCAGCCGGAACTCGAAATCAAACTTCTGATCTGGGATTGATTGCTTGGAGCTCTGATTGCTTACCTTGTCTGTCACCTCTTTCAGCAGATCCCCTAGCTCGGCGACTTGGGGGACTCCTACTACATGGTTTGTATCGCGCTTGACCAAGCCTGAAACTACAAGTAAGCGTCAAGTGAAATTGAGACATTACCTTGTGCATCTCCACCAGTTAAAGATACCACCCCTGGAGGGAGGAAGAGTACTCCCAAAGAAGATGCCACATCTACCTATAAGACAGATAAGGCAAGTGAAGACGATACCACACTTCGGTACTTAAAAGTTTCGTGATTACGAGATCATTCTTCCACAATATTTCCTAATGTCATTTGTACTAAATCATTCACTTGTACTCACTAAAGGAGAGCTTGAACCTATATAATGTGTAAACCCTTCACAATTAATGAGACTCCTTTACTCCGTGGACGTAGCCAATCTGGGTGAACCACGTACATCTTGTGTTTGCTTCCTGTCTCTATCCATTTACATACTTATCCACACTAATGACCGGAGCAATCTAGCGAAGATCACAAACTTAATATTTAAGATGATATTCTTTGGTGTATGCTTTTCGCAAACGATATAGTGTTGACAGATGAAACGCAGGAAAGGGTAAACGCGAAGCTTAACCTTTGGAGAGAAGTGTTGGAATCTAAAGGTCCTCGCCTAAGACGATCAAAGACAGAATATATGGAGTGCAAGTTCAGTGCAAACGGAGGCCAAAATAAGTTAGGGGTGAGGATCAGAGATCAGGAAATACCAAAGAGCGACCGTTTTCGCTACCTAGGATCTATCTTGTAAAAGAACGGAGAATTTGATGGAGATCTCACCCATAGAATACAAGTTGGATGGATGAAGTGGAAGAGTGCATCCGGCGTGTTGTGTGACCATCGTAGGCTACTGAAGCTCAAGGGAAAATTTTATAGGATGGCAATAAGGCCGGCAATACTGTATGGCATAGAATGTTGGGCGGTGAAGCATCAACACGTAGGTGTAGTGGAGATGAGGATGCTTCGTTGGATGTGTGGGCACACGAGAAAGGATAAGATTAGGAATGAGGATATCCAAGGTAAAGTAGGAGTAGCCGAAATTGAAGGAAAGATGAGAGAAAATCGGTTACTGTGGTTTGGACATGTGCAAAGAAGGCCTACTGACGCTTCGGTTCGAAGATGTGACCACGGGACAGAGGTTCAGGGCTGAAGGGGTAGAGGAAGACCTAGGAAAACTTTGGAAGAGACCCTAAGAAAAGACTTAGAGTACTTGGATCTAACGGAGGACATGACATAAAACCGAGCGCAATGACGTTCTAGGATTCATATAGCCGACCCCACTTAGTGGGAAAAGGCTTTGTTGTTGTTGTACCTAATTAATCTGGGGTGTTGAGAATCATGGTTTATTGAAAACCAATTGGAAATCGTTTTGTATGCAAGTGTGTCATGTGTGGAGAAGAACCGTCTAGCTAGCCAATCACCCATACTTTATCCCAATTTCGTGCTAAAATCTGTCTAAAGTCTTTAGTTACTTGTTTTACTTAAAATTCGTCCAAAAACCAATCCCCTTTACTTTAGTGTGTTAAATTAATTAGAATCTGTCTTAATTTGTGTTTTTAACTGTTTTGAGTCAAGCTAAAATCAATTTTCATCCAAAGTCATTCCTAGTGTCTAGATTGAGTCTATTTAGTTGTTTTAAGCTGTTTTGAGTCGTTAGAGTCTAGTTAAGTGTTTTCAACCCTAGTTTAGTGTTTTAAAGTCAGTTTTAGATTAGCAATCCGTTCTAATCCCCGGTCCAAAACGATCCCTACCTACATCTTTACTAAAATTGTCAATAAGAGGGTTTAATTTGTGTGTTAAGTTAATTTTTACATCAGCAACCTTGCCTTACACGAGATGAACTCATTCGGTTTTCACGAGTGGCAGCTCTTCTAAGCTCTTCACCTTGTGGCACCGAAATCAAATCAACTTATGCAAATGATGTTATGATGAAAATGATGCAAATCCGAATTCGATGTCTAGTCAGTTTCACCAGTCAAACACTTCAAAGATGAAACTGACCTGAATCCAAAAAGAGGTCAGTTTAAAGATTTGATACTTGAAAAACTTGACCACAAAATTAAAACAAAACCATGAAGACAATGTTACCCTAATATGCAATTATTGGTTATTTGATGCATGAACATGGTTTTGTGGCTAGCGTTTCAATGAAGAACACAAGAGGTAGCTCAAAGCTAAAATCAACTCTTTTCTAAAAGTGTAAAACTCCTAGCCAAAACAAAGGAGCATATAAAACGAATTTAAGCAAGCAATTTCAAAGATAGATTTAGAAATATTTGATGAAGAATATTACCCACAAAATATGCTTGATGTTCCTAGGAGATCTGAGATGGAGATGAAAATAAAGCTTTCAAAAAAACTTTTCCAATCTTAAACCCTAAAAATAAATGAACCCTGGATTGATCTTTTATAGAGGGTTTGATGTTCAGACCGAAAGGGGATCAGAATAGCCAAGTGTCATGTTCAAAAGCAATTTGGAATGATCTAGGGTTGAGTTGAAGTTCCTTTCGAGTGCAAATATAAAGATAGTATAGCAGCAGAAGTAAGGGTGTCGAACCACAGGGATTGAGAAACAACTTAGTAAAACCTTTGACTCTTACAAATTAGCATTAGTGAAAGACTCCTATGACTTAAAATGGGGGGTTAAGTAATTTTGGAAAAGAAATAAAGACAAAAAGAAAAGGGAAAAATTAGATTTATCTAAAAATAAACCTAAGACATGAAATAGGTTAGAAACGTTTTTAGGACATAAATCTAACTTCAAATAAACAAAGGCCTTCCCCTAAACATTCTTGAATCAGTGATATGATCTTTTAACTTATCCCTTTCAAATGCAGAACTAAGTTGTTCACATATCTAGCATGGCATATAACTAGATTGTATGAATCCTCTCTTACTTTGCATGTTAGATGCATGGCATATACATAAAACTTATATTTATGGGTGCAACCTAGCATGGCATATACTCTGATCTACCACCTAGAAACTCATTAAGAAAGAAGAGGATTATGAACATCACATGAACCCTAGAACGTGGCATTTATCCTACAACTTCATGGAATCAATTTACATGATTAGTTCTGAACCTAACCACATGTTGCTAATGAATGAAAGAAGATATGGTAGTCATCCTTATCATTCTCAATCGAAAGCAAACATAAACAAGGTAGCTAAACTTGAAAATATGTACTTGAAACAATTGAGATAGGAAAGTGATTCTAGCTTGCAAATGAAATTGATAAACTAAACCTGTTTCATAACATTAATTAAATCATGTCTAGGGCTTCAAAGCAGCCCTAGGTATCCATAAAATAAACTAGAAACATAACAAAATACATAAAAAGTTAGGAAAGCTAGAACCTAGAAACGGCTCGAGGTGGATGTTTCTGATTCTGTGTGTTTCTGTTTTTTTTTTTCCTCATCTTCTCCCCTCATGTTATGTATTTGTCTCCTATTAAAAGGCTTATGAGTTATCTAACATCTGACTCATTTAAATCCTTAAATTGACTCTCATTTATAACTCATCACAACCAGCTTTTAGTATTGAAGTAACTGAAAACTAGCTTTTCTTAGAATTTCTAACTGAACAACTCCTCTTTATTCTGTCATAATTTCCTGTTGAAACCTCCAAATCACAAGCTGTAAAGACCATCAGAAAGAAGACTTCCAGGGCTTTCCAAGCATATATGGCTCATTGTCTAATTTGATCTGAACACTTTGGGGCAAAGCTTGCAAGTTGGCTATTCTGCAAGGGCCTTTTCTGGCAGATCTTGGGCCACTTGTGGGCTATAGTTGATAACTCATATATTTCATATAGTTATTGATGTGATATAAACTAGCACTCAAATTAAACCCTCTTATTGATAATTGTAGTAAAGATGTAAGTAGGGATCGTTCTAGGCCGGGGATTAGGAAGGATTGTTAGTCTACTTAAAACTGACTCAAAAATACAAAACTAGGCTTGAAAACACTTAACTAGACTCAAAGAACTCAAAATAAACCAAAAAGACTCAAAACAGCATAAAACAATCAAATAGACTCAAACTAGACACTAGAGAGTGATTGGGACGAAAATTGATTTCAACTTGACTCAAAACACTTAAAAACACAAGTTTGGACAGATTCTAACTAATTTGACACGATAAAGTAAAGGGGATTGGGTTTTTGATGAATTTAAAGTAAAGACAAGTAACTTAAAGACTTAAACAAGTTTAGCACGAATTTGAGGGAAAATATGGGTGATTGACTAGCTAGAGCGTTCTTCTCCACACATGACGCACTTGCATACAAATCGATTTCTAGTTGCTTTTCCAATAAACCATGAACCTCAACGCCCCATGTTAACCGTGAACAGCTAACCCTCAGATATTCCTTCAATCATTGAATTGGATGGACAACACATCGGCAACCAAATTATTCTTCAATAGTCCTTTACATGAGCAGTATAATAGAGATACAATCAAAGATCATTACGTTTTATGAAAATCATAAGCATTGACAAGGCACTTGTAACTATGAATTGCATGATACTTATGCCAAGAATTTACTTAACACGATCATGACTAGCAACCTCCACTACTTATGAATATAAGTTCATAACGATTAGGTGAAACTCCATTATATTCTAGCATCAAATTCATGCATGCAAACTAAGCATGCAAACTTTCTTTAACAGTCATGTAATTAAAAACCAAATCCTCGTCATTGTGTTGGAAGGTACCCTAAGACATAAATAAACACACAAAAACGACTCTTTTTGGATTTTTTCAAAACTTTTTCTAAATTTTTTTCAAATTTTCGTATTTTTCTTTCAAAACACTTCAAAACACACTAAAAACACTTAAAAATAGTGAAAATCAACTCTAGAGGTGCTAGGTGGTAAAATCCCACGAAAATCAATGAAAAAACATTTTGATTACCCCTCACACTTAAACCAAACATTGTCCTCAATGTTGCAAACATAGACTCACACATAAGCAAACAAATAAACAACGAACTAATCTTGACAAACATGGCAAAATAAATGTAGTAAAGAGAAGGGTTTAGGAACGCAAATTTGGTTGTGGAGTAATTCCTAGGTCTTCTTTATTTGAATGTATGGGGTGCTTCCCAAGAAGCGCTTGCTTTAACATCTTCTAGCCGGACGATACCTCTCTTTAAGCTTCATTGGAGCCCATGGCATGGAGGGGTATTTCCTCCACCACATGCTCCTTGAAACACTTCCTGCTTTGGATCTTTGAATGGAAAAGGATAGTGATCCTTCCTGATTGTGGTGTTTTGCTTCCTTAAGTCAACGTGAACTCTCCCACCACCTTGAATTCGATTAGGTACCTGCACCAAAGAAGGTAACAACATATTATTTGAAATGGGAATTGGCATTGGCGTAGGTGGCTAACCAATGTATTGCGATGTCGGTTCAAAAGTACCAGTATTATGAACAAATTCACTATGGGTGCTTTCGGTCAGATTGGGTTTCTTGATGGCATGGGCATATCCCCTGCGCTTTATTCCAATTCTTCGTTGGTGGTTCGAAATACATCCTTCTTAATTTTTGCTGAACGTTCCTACCCTACATCTTTAATTACATCAATGGAAAAACAAGAACGAACATAATTAGGGTTCTCAATAGATTCAGAAACTTTAAAGTTCATCATATCGCCACCAAACACCATTGTTAATGCTCCCTTATGATACGAGCATATTTATATGACTTAGTTAGCTTCTTTTCTTGCATTTATGTTGTTAGTTCATAGTTATTTTAGTATTTTAAGCTATTTTCATGTGTTTGTAGGTCCAAAGGGCTAAAGTAGCAAGAAAGTGCATTTTGTAGCATTTTGGAGCAGTTTTGGGCTTGGAATGGATATCACATGCATGGAGCAAGGTGGATGGACGAAATTGAAGACCAAAAGAGGCTAGGATTATGCTTAAAGATATGAAGAAATTAATTCAAGAAAAGAAAGTAAAGGATGCAAGCAAGAAAGAAGGAATGTTAGCCAAAGTTACCTTATTTTGCCCTTAACTTTCCTAATCCTTCACCACCTAATTTCCAGCTTTAAGCAGGGTTCCCAAAGATAGGTTCTAGGAGACCTAATCCCAGACACAAAGGGGTTGCCGCACCTTTCCTTGCATCTTCCCTTCCTTGCCGCACAAGGGGAACACTTTCCCTTTCTTTTTAGGTTCCTTTCCTTTTTTTTCCCTTGCTTTGCCGCACCCTATTTCCTATTCCCTTTGCATTTTGACTTTGACTTAGCCTTTTCCTAGTAGATTTAGAGTTAGAAATCCTAAAACAATAATAAAAACTTACTTAGCCATTTTCCTTTATTTCTGTCGTACCTTAGCCTTTATTCCCTAGGGTTTTTACATGCTCTACTATATATATAACTCCTTGCTACACCTTGATAGGAGCATATTTATGCGACTTAATTGGCTTGTTCTCGTGCATTTACGTTTTGTTTCCTTAGTTATTTTAGTGTTTAAAGTCACTTTTGTGTGTTTTCAGATTCCAAGGACAAAGTACATAAGAAGTTGCATTTTGGAGCATTTTGGAGCAAAATGGAGCTTGGCATGATTATCACATGCTCGGAGCACAAGGAATGGACGTTAATTGAAGATTTGAAGAAGTTAGGATTCCTAATCAACAAAGGATTCCTAATTGAAGATGGATTCCTAATCACATGAGGATTCCTAGATGAACAAGGATTCCTACTCCAACAAGGATTCCTACTTGAAGTAGGAAAGTTAAGCCAAGGTTTCTTATTTTGGTTTGACCTTTCCTAATCCTAATTGTCCCTATGTTCCAGCAACTTTGAAGGCCTTTTAAGCATTCTAGGACACAAATTACACATTCCTTGCATGGTCCTCATTCTTGCCGCACCTTTCCCACCTTCCCTCTTCCTTGCCGTGCAAGGGAGGGAGTTATTTCCTGTTTCCTTGCTTGTAAACACCTTCCTAATCTATTTTAGGTTAGTGCCGCACCCTTTAGCCTACTTTCCCTTAAGTTTCTGATTTGATTTCCTATTTCTAGAAGCTTTTGACTTAATTTCTGTTTACCAAAATATCCTAGGGTTTTTAATTTCCTAATCCCTTTAAATAAACATCCTTGTGCAGCCACAAAGATCCCTATTCATCCATAGACTGCCATTCACGCCAGAACACATTCCATACACTTAGCCGCACCATTCTACCACCATTCACCCTAGTTTCTGCCTAAAAACATCCCTAGCCGCCCCATACACTCACCCTACACCCCTTGCCGTGCCTCTACACCCCCCAAAATCCATTCTACATCATCAAAACAGCCCAGGAACCACCAACATCCAATCTGCCGCAAGAAAGGAAAGGGGACAGTTTCACTCAATTGTTTGGCTCTTCATTCTGAGTTGTTGAACAATTTTAGGTGTATTCTATCTTATATTTCAATGTCTAATTCATTTAATCTTTGTTTTTCTTTAAGTATGATTGGCTAATTTCGTTTTGGCTAAGGGTGTATTCAAAACCATGATTATATATGTGAAATAAGTTGATTACTTCCAGTTATTGTTCCATAAGTCGTGAATACAATTTGCTTAACTGTTTGATTTAGAACTTATTCTTGTATGTTGATTGAGAGTGCACGCTTAATTTGCATGCTTGAATTTGGTGCTAGGATATAAGTTTGTTTAACCTAATCGTTATGAATTTATATTCGCAAGTAGTGAAGGTCGCTAGTCACGATCGTGTTAAGTAGATTCTTGGCAAGAGTATCATGCTTTTCATAGTTACAATTGCCTTGTCGATGCTTATGATTTCCAAGGAACGTAATGATTCTAACTTGTTTCTTTATCATGTTGTTCATATAGAGAACTTGTTAGGAATAATTTGTTTGCGATGCATATTCATCCAATTTAATGATTATAGGGAAATCTGAAGGTTAATTTAAGCGGACCTAATTAACTTGGAGTGTCGAGGTTCACAACTTATTAAATTGATAACTAGAAATTGATTTACGTTGCATATATTTCATGTGTGGAGAAGAACCCCTTAGCTATTCCATCATCCATTGATTCATCACAATTTTGTCTTACAATTTGTTATCTTTTCAATCTGCCCATTTAATTATTTTTGTCCAAAATCAATCCCACCCTATTTCTTTGAGTCATATTAACTAGAACTGGTCTTAGAATATGTTTTTAGGTATTTTAGGTCATTAGAAAACCAAAATTCGTCCAAGTTGTGTTAGAGTCCCAAAACTGCCCAGAAAGTGGGTTTTAGGCAGTTTTGAGTGTTTGTTTGCTGTTTTGAGTCTTTTGGTTTGTTTTAGTGTTTTAGATTTTAGTTTTGCATTCTTCGAGTCTAGTTTAGTATTTTAAACTTTGTTTTACAGATTTGAGTCAGTTTAGAGTGTTTTAGCAATCCCTCCTAATCCCCGGTTTAAGAACGATCCCTATGAAGGATGATTTTGTGAAAACATGTTCATTTGAATAACATCTATAGCATGCATTTAACAATTAAAAGGCGGAATCATGCTTGCATGCATTCAAAAACAAAACATTACCCATAAAATTCAAAGCCTAGTAGATTGGTGAACCAAGACTCAACTCAAATCAAAGTGAGTTGAGAAATTTATACCTTTGTAGATTCCTCTTTGCATAAGCAAAGGCTAATCACCCAAGGAGAGGGCCTTCATTCCTTGCTTCTTAGATCCATGGATTTGGATGGAAGAATATGGTTCTCCAAGTTCCCAAAATTGAGAACCTCTAAGTGTCTACACCAAGGTTAGATTGGAGAAGAAATGAGTGACCTTGGAGGAGTGGGATTGCTAGATACACCCTCCAAGGGGGCCGGCCTCCTAGAGAGAAAAGGAGAGACATGTTCTCTCCAATTTTCTCCAAAAGAACCCTTAATGAATTTTAGGCTATAAAGTTCTTTATATAGTCACTTCTTTAAATGACTTAAGAACCAAAAACCCTAATTCAACACATATGGCCGGCCACATAAGGGATTTGGGCTTTTGGGCCTTTGTGAATCTTTATTCATTAAATTGTCATACAACTTAAGTCAATGGGCTTGACGTTCAAAGCCCATTGGGCCTTAAGGTCCAAAACTATCCCGAGGTCTTTAACGAACTTATTCGTTTGATTAATTAACATATTAATTAATCCTTGCCATAAACAATTAAACCATTTAATTATTCTTACTCATCTCCATTTTTTCTTCAATCTCCACCTTACACGGTGTACGATCCATTAGGTTCCTTTTAGCGAGGCAGTGGGCGATTAGAACTCTTTCAAATCGATTGTGAATTGAAACTTACTTTCAATTCTCCCTTTAGTGTTTATACACGTTTAGGGCTTCCACAAACCAAGAGTGACACCTAGCAGCATATCATGGTTACCCAAGCGAATCAGAAGAGGTAGAGAACCTATTCAGTTTAGGATTACAAATGCAATACGGCATTTCTCTAATACAATACTTTTGACCACATTGTTTGGTTTGATAGTTTATTCATGTCTACTATCCAATGTGATTCGTGTGCTTATATGATTACCTTGAATGTGATTTGGAACGACTTTCCTAAATCTCATTCATACTCTGGCCAGAGATTCTAAATCATATCATAGAGTATTCTCCCCCAAATGGTTTGAAGGTTAGAGATCCCTTGTTGCGCATTCACTTGCCTCCATAGCTAAGTGGCTTAACCCCAACGATGTCGTGGACACCCGCGGATGGGGTGACTTTGACATAATCAAAGATCAAGGACTTAACCACAAGACAAACGTGATGCCTCAGGTCAAAGGACTACTTTGCATTATCCCAACCGTGAGTTCTCATGTGACATGAATATGAGAACTCTTCGTTGATCGTGTTCAGTGAACTCATTCTCTATTGAGCACCTACGTACTTGTCTTGATGTCACACACACCAATGACTCAAGACTAGTCACTCTCCCTGAGAGAATACACAGCACGTACTGATCTTAACGGACTGTCAATGCCCAATTGGCAATCCTATGATCAGGAACATTTAGGATGTGTCTACGAAAGAATGGTCTCATGAATCTAACTTCTTTAGATCGCATTCTCCCAATCACATATTCCTTGGACTTATCGTTTAAGCATATAACATTTATATGAGACGGCTCAAACAATAATCTTTGCCCTTGATATTAAACTAGATTAGTTTAACATGTGAAATGTCCATAAAGTATCATCATATGATTGGTTTTAGGGCACATTTCCAACACCCTACTTATCCATACTACAATTGTCAACAAGAGGGTTAATTTGTGCGTTTAGTTATTTTACGCATCAAATTTTGGTGCCGTTGCTGGGGATTAGCAACTTTGCTAATCCCTCGTTCTTTTTGTTTATTATTTATTTTCGTTTGTTTCTTATTGCAGATTGCTAACTTGTTTTGTTTCTTTGTTTTTAGGTACTAGTGCATGACTCGAAGTTCCAAACCTGTTCGTGAGCATATTTTGGACTTTGACGACGATTTTGAGAGAACTTTGAGAAGAAGGAAGAACCAACAAGAGTCTAACCCACCTAGCCCGGAACCTGACCTTGAAGAACAAGTTCTAGAAGAAGAGGAGGATCCCACGGCATAAGTGGGTGGAAAAGTTCAAGGCATGGCCATGGACAACCGTACACTCAAGGAGCTTTCCACCTCGGGTTTGGATAATGCCGCACCATTGTGTATCCAATATCCCACGGCTGCTCAAGGTAAAACCGAAGAGTTCGAGCTAAAGTCAAGTTTGCTTCACCACATTCCAAAGTTCCATAGGCTGTCTATGGAGGATCCGAACAAACATTTGAAAGAATTTGAAGTGGTGTGCTCAAGTATGACTCCGGTTAACGTTGACGGAAGTACTTTAAAGATGAAGGCTTTTCCATTCTCTTTAATGGACAAGGCCAAGGATTGGTTATACGAGTTGGCTCCCGGAACAGTTACGTCTTGGGAGAGTATGAAGAGGGCGTTTCTGGAGTAGTTTTTCCCAACTTCTCGCATCATTCTTCTTCGTAAAAAAATAAGTGGAATTCAACAAGATGAAGGTGAGTCTTTTCCTACATATTATGAACGATTTAAATCACTTGTTGCTTCTTCTCCACAGCATCAGATGAATGAGGAGTTGCTTTTGCAATACTTCTACGAAGGGCTCCTACCACTAGAACGTCAAATGCTCGATGCCTCGGCGGGTGGAGCATTGGTGGACAAAACGCCCATGGCTGCAAAAATCTTGATTGCTAATCGAGCGTTGAACGCTCAACAATACGAGGGTGTAGGCCAAAGAGGACCCCCACGGCAACAAGTTCATGAGGTAAGTTCCACATCCAATATTCAAACTTAGTTAGCTAATCTTACTTCTATTGTTTCACAGATGGCCGAGGGAATGAAGATGCAAGGACCCATGGTGTGTGGCGTATGTTCTATCCAATGACATGCTTCCGAAATGTGTCATCAACTCATCGAGAATGGTGGATGGGAGAGCGCTAATGCAATTGGGTTTCAAAGCCAAAATCAGCCAAGACATGATCCATACTTCAACACGTATAATCCGGGGTGGAGAGACCATCTAAATTTCAAATGGAGAGAGCCACAACAATCCCAACCACAAGGAGGCTTTAGGCAACAACCCCCGGGCTTCTACACCAAGCCATACGCACCCACACAAGCTCTTCCATAACCTGCCCAAACTACTTCAGGTAATGATTTGAATAATGATACACTTGTTAAGCTACTCTCCACCTTGACTCAGGGCCAAGAAAATCAAAACAAAAGGGTGGATCAACTAGAGAAACAAATGGGGCAGATTGCCGAAGTTGTTGGGCAGATTAGAGACCAAGGAAGGCTTCCTAGTTCTACCATTCCAAATCCAAAAGGAAGGTTTGAATCAGCCAAAATAATCACCCTAAGAAGTGGTAAGGAAGTTGGGGCAGGTTCTTCATCAAAAACAGGTCATAACGAGGATGAAATTTTGCAAATGGAAGAGGAGGAATCAAGGTCACCCACGGCAAAGGTGGTTCCACCTTTGCCGCAAGCTTCAAGTACCCCAAATCTGTCCAATTCGTCCAATAAGGGTAAGAATGTGTCAAATTCAGTTCCTACTAATGTTTTTCCTTCAAATGTTCCTTTTCCTAGTAGGTTTATGCAAACAAGGAAGGAGGAAGCTGAAAAGGACATTCTTGAGACATTTAGGAAAGTTCAAGTTAACATACCCCTTTTGGATGCAATCAAGCAAGTCCCAAGGTACGCCAAGTTTTTGAAGGAGTTGTGCACCACTAGGAAGAGGATGTCGACTAAGGAAGTGGTAAAGGTAGGTGAGAATGTGTCCACCATTTTGCAACGCAAACTACCTCCCAAATGCAAAGATCCGGGTAGTTTTACCATCCCTTGTGTCATTGGTAACACTAAATTTGAATCTGCCATGCTTGATTTAGGTGCTTCTATAAATGTTATGCCATATTCCATTTATGCATCTATGAACTTAGGAGCATTGAAAAATGATGGTGTAATAATACAATTGGCCGATAGGTCTAATGCCTATCCAAAGGGAGTTTTGGAAGATGTTCTTGTCCAGGTTAATCATTTAGTCTTCCCGGCGGATTTCTATGTCCTCGAAATGGATGAATCGGACCATGCTTCTTCACGGCCCGGACGAAGATTGATGTGTATAATGGAACTTTGTCCATGCAATTTGATGGGGAAGTTATTAATTTTAATCTTTCTGATTCCATTAAGTACCCTAGTGAGGACCATTCATGTTTCTCTATTGATATAATTGACTATTTGGCGCAGGGATATCTCGAAGATTTGAATGACGATGCGCTTGAAAAAGTCATTACAAGAGGCATGGAATTCAAAACCAAGGGGGCATATTCTAGGGTAACCCACGGCATACATGAATCATCCCATGATGTGCCTCCTAGTGAGGAAATTATTGAGTTGGTTGCTGCCCTTGATTCAGTGCCTACACATGATGGTAAGTCTTCTAACCGTGAGTCCATTCCCGTTTCGACTAATAAATTGCTTCCATCCATAATTCAGGCACCTACCCTTGAACTCAAACCTTTACCAAGCCATTTGAAGTACATCTTTTTGGGGGAAAACGAGACACTACCTGCCATCATCTCTTCATCCCTCACGGCACAAGAAGAGGAGAAACTAGTGCGTGTCTTGAAGGAGTTCAAATCTGCCCTAGGTTGGACATTGGCCGATATTAAAGGTATAAACCCTACGACTTGTATGCATCACATATTTCTTGAGGAGGGGGCCAAACCAACTAGAGAGGCTCAACGCCGTCTCAACCTTCCGATGATGGAAGTTGTGAAAAAGGAGATAATCAAACTTCTAGATTGTGGGGTGATTTATCCCATCTCCGATAGTCGTTGGGTTTCACCTATCCAATGTGTGCCCAAGAAATCTGGAGTGACGGTTGTCAAGAATGCGGAGAATGAGCTTGTGCCCACCCGAATTCAAACCGGTTGGCGAGTGTGCATTGATTATAGGAAGCTAAACGCAACCACAAGGAAAGATCACTTCCCATTGCCGTTCCTAGATCAAATGCTCGAAAGGTTAGCAGATCATTCCTTTTATTTCTTTCTTGATGGATACTCCGGTTATAATCAAATTGTTATTGCCCCGGATGATCAAGAAAAGACCACTTTTACTTATCCCTTCGGAACGTTTGCATATCAACGCATGCCATTCGGTTTGTGCAATGCCCCTGCCACGTTTCAAAGGTGTATGGTTAGCATCTTTTCTGATTATGTTGAGAAGATTATTGAGATATTCATGGATGATTTTAGTGTGTTTGGTAAATCATTTGATAATTGCTTGGATAATCTCACTTTAATCTTGAAACGTTGTGTTGAAACAAACCTTGTGTTAAATTGGGAGAAATGCCATTTTATGGTTAAACAAGGTATTGTTTTGGGTCATATAATTTCTGAACGAGGAATTGAGGTTGATAAGTCTAAAATAGATCTTGTACGCTACTTACCTTCTCCTACTTCAGTGAGAGAGGTTCGTTCTTTTCTTGGTCATGCAGGATTCTATAGACGATTTATCAAGGATTTCTCCAAGATTGCACAACCCCTATGCCGTCTCCTACAAAAGGATGTGTCATTTGAGTTCAACGAGGCATGTGAGAAGGCATTCAAGCATCTCAAGGACCTCCTCACCACGGCACCCATCATAACTCCCCCGGATTGGTCCATTCCCTTTGAATTGATGTGTGATGCATCGGATTATGCACTTGGAGCTGTTTTGGGTCAAAGAAAAAATAAATAGCCACATGTTATTTATTATGCTTCACGCACTTTGAATGATGCTCAATTGAATTATTCCACAACCGAAAAAGAACTTTTGGCGGTTGTATTTGCTTTAGATAAATTTAGATCATATCTAATTGGTACTAAAGTAATTGTTTTCACTGACCATGCAGCCTTGAAATATCTTTTCACCAAAAAGGAGGCTAAACCGAGGCTCATTCGTTGGATGCTCGAGTTCGATATTGAAATTAGGGACAAGAAAGGTGTGAAAACATGGTGGCTGACCACCTAAGCAGATTGGTGCGTGAAGAAGAGTCCCTCCCCATTTCTGAGACGTTTCCGGATGAACAACTTCTGTCCATTGAGGTAAGTACCCCCTGGTATGCCGATTTGGTCAATTTATTGGTGTCTAAGCAAGTTCCTAACACTCTAAGCAAGGTTCAACGTGATAAATTGAAACATGATGCAAGATTTTATGTGTGGGATGATCCATATCTATGGAAATATTGCCCAGATCAGATTGTTAGAAGATGTGTGCCAAATTTTGATTTTAATTCAATTCTAGCATTTTGTCATTCTTATGCATGTGGGGGACATTTTGGCACCCAACACACTGCCCCTAAAGTCTTAAAATGTGGGTTCTATTGGCCAACCATTTTTAGGGATGCTAGGACATTTTGCCTTACATGTGATCGTTGTCAACGAATGGGTAATATAAGTGTTAAGGATCAAATGCCACAAAACCCTATACTTTCTGTTGAAATATTTGATGTGTAGGGAATTGATTTTATGGGTCCTTTTCCTTCATCACATGGTTTTCTCTATATCTTGTTGGCGGTGGATTATGTTTCCAAATGGGTGGAAGCAAAAGCCACCCGGACTGACGATTCCAAAGTGGTTGCAGATTTTGTGAAGTCCAACCTTTTTGCTAGGTTTGGAATGCCTCGAGTCCTTATAAGTGATGGAGGTTCACATTTTTGTAATCGTACAATCGAGGCTCTGCTCAAGAAGTACAACGTTACACATAGGGTTTCGACACCCTATCATCCTCAAACAAGCGGGCAAGCCGAGGTGTCGAATATGGAGATAAAACAGATTCTTGAGAAGACAGTTGGACCAACAAGAAAAGATTGGAGCTTGAGGTTGGAAGATGCGTTGTGGGCTTATAGGACCGCCTACAAAACACCCATAGGAATGTCCCCCTTTCGGCTTGTGTATGGAAAACCATGTCACTTACCTGTGGAGTTGGAGCATAAGGCTCATTGGGCCGTGAGGAAGTTCAACATGGATGTAGATGAGGCGGGAATTCATCGTAAGCTTCAATTGAATGAACTTGAGGAAATACGGAATGAAGCTTACGAGAATGCTCGACTCTACAAGGAAAAGACGAAGGCCTTTCATGACAAGATGATTCGCACCAAGTCCTTCTCTACTGGACAAAAAGTGTTGTTGTTTAATTCTTGTCTTCGTCTATTTCCGGGTAAGTTACGTTCACGTTGGATTGGACCCTTTGTTATTACTAATGTTTTTCCTCATGGTGCAGTCCAAGTTCGTAGCTTCAAAACAGGTCAAGAGTTCAAGGTGAATGGGCATCGCTTGAAGCCTTACTACGAGAGCTTTGTAGAACATGATGTGGAGGAGACAACCCAGTATGCCGTGGGTTCCCATGAAGGTTGATCAATGAGGCATCGTTCGGCTGCAAGACGTTAAAGAAAGCGCTACTTGGGAGGCAACCCATGCATTCGACAAAGGAAGATCTAGAGAGCACTCCAATTCCAGATTTGCGTTCCTAAAACCCTTCTCTTTGTTGATTCTTTCTAATCTGCCAGTTTACATGTTTAGTTGCTGTTTGTGTGTTTAATTTTGTTTGGTGTGATTTTATGCTTGAAACATTGAGGACAATGTTTGATTTAAGTGTTGGGGGGGGGTAACTAAGTGTTTTTGATGCAAATTCGTGGGATTTTACCACCCATAACTTATAGACTTGTTCTTGCTGTTTTTAAGTGTTTTTAAGCAGTTTTGGTGTGTTTTAGTGTGTGTTGACATAAAACTCCGAAAATCACATAAAAATTTGAAAAAAAACGTGTTTTGAAAAACCTAAAAAGAGTGTTTTGAGTCATTTTTGTGTGTTTGTGTCTAGGGTACCTTCCAACACAATGATGAGGATTCGGTTTGTAATTGCATGGTTGTTAAAGAAAGTTATTAACATGATGAAAGTTTGAATTACTCTTTGGTTATGCTTGGTTGTGGTTATAGCTTATGAATTCACATGTAATCATAAAGAAAAAAAATTAGTTTTTGTAACATGCTTGAAGGAAGGAACTCAAACAAACGCTACAACCTTGTGAGACTTGAGCCTAAACGTTTATTTGGAGAGTTAAGATCTGTGCATTATTGTTTTCTAAAGTCGTTGCATGATCTCATTATTCTTTGCTTGGTTATTACTTAGAAGGCATTTCATCATTTAGTTCCAAATGCTAGAACTCATGCCAATTTCATTCAAAGCATGTTATTGATTTGCATAACACATATTCAAGATGAAGTTGTGTAGTTACCACCACCAAAGCCAAATTGTCATGTATCCCATATCATTTTATGTTTAAGTTAATCCCATTGAGCCTTGTTAGCCTACATTCTTTGTTAACCACATTCACCTCACCTAGCCTAGATTAGGACCATCCTTACCCTTGTTCTTGAAGCATAGTAAAGCATGATTCAAATTGAATTCCTTTTGATTAATGTTTGGCAGAAAACAAGTGTGGGGGAAGTATTGCTCATGTAAGTGGTGTGCCATAGGCACGGGTAGAAAGAAAGAAAAAAAAAAGTGTGAAAAGTATGAAAAAAAGAGTTGAAAAGATGTAAAAAAGAGTTCTAAAGTATTGTTTGTTGAAGAAAGGGTCCAAAACATTAAATTTGACCCTAAGAGTTGTTAAATCTTCCCCTTATGCCTAAAAGTGATTTCTGCATTCTAAAGTGAATTCTAAGTCTAAATTTCATTACTTTGCTTGCTTATGCTTTAAGAACGGTTGTTATCCCTATCCTTCATTTGTTAACCAATACCCCAAGCCCCGTTACAACCCTTTACTTCAATCTTGAGTGTTATGTGTTTCGATTTGTGGAGTTTGAATTTGGTATGAGCATATGGTGTCACTGGTTCTCGCGTCTAAGTAGTAGCATTCCATTCATGAGATCATATCTAAACATGCTTATTAACTCCAGAAATTGCTTTCTTGGTAATACATATATGTGAGCATTCGTTTTCATATCTACATCAATCTTCTCACATATAACTAGTATAGGGTGTGTAGTTAGAAAATCTGAGTGAAAATTGAGTGCATATCTTGTAAGGAATTGAGCGAATTCTCTAAGGCATGTTACTACATCAAAAACATTGTTTAATTGATTAGTTGTGAACTAGTAAGTAGTGACTATGATTAAGTATGTGCTTAAGTGTAAAGATGACTCAAATCTGTGGGGATAATGATTTTTAACATGTCATGTGCATTGGAAATCCCTGAGGCAAATGTTGGAAGGTTTAGGTTGTGTTTTATTTGTTTTGTTTCGTTTTATTTCTTTGTTTTGCTCGAGGACTAGCAAAAGCTAAGTGTGGGGGAATTTGATAGGAGCATATTTATGCGACTTAATTGGCTTGTTCTCGTGCATTTACGTTGTGTTTCCTTAGTTATTTTAGTGTTTAAAGTCACTTTTGTGTGTTTTCAGATTCCAAGGACAAAGTACGCAAGAAGTTGCATTTTGGAGCATTTTGGAGCAAAATGGAGCTTGGCATGATTATCACATGCTCGGAGCACAAGGAATGGACATAATTGAAGATTTGAAAAAGTTAGGATTCCTAATCAACGAAGGATTCCAAATTGAAGATGGATTCCTAATCACATGAGGATTCCTAGAAGAACAAGGATTCCTACTCTAACAAGGATTCCTACTTGAAGTAGGAAAGTTAAGCCAAGGTTTCTTATTTTGGTTTGACCTTTCCTAATCCTAATTGTCCTTATGTTCCAGCAACTTTGAAGGCATTTTTAACATTCTAGGACACAAATTACACATTCCTTGCATGGTCCTCATTCTTACCGCACCTTTCCCACCTTCCCTCTTCCTTGCCGTGCAAGGGAGGGAGTTATTTCCTGTTTCCTTGCTTGTAAACACCTTCCTAATCTATTTTAGGTTAGTGCCGCACCCTTTAGCCTACTTTCCCTTAAGTTTCTGATTTGATTTCCTATTTCTAGAAGCTTTTGACTTAATTTCTGTTTACCAAAATAGCCAAGGGTTTTTAATTTCCTAATCCCTTTAAATAAACATCCTTGTGCAGCCACAAAGATCCCCATTCATGCATAGACTGCCATTCATGCCAGAACACATTCCATACACTTAGCCGCACCATTCTACCACCATTCACCCTAGTTTCTGCCTAAAAACATCCCTAGCCGCCCCATACACTCACCCTACACCCCTTGCCATGCCTCTACACCCCCCAAAATCCATTCTACATCATCAAAACAGCCCAGGAACCACCAACATCCAATCTGCCGCAAGCAAGGAAAGGGGACAGTTTCACTCAATTGTTTGGCTCTTCATTCTGAGTTGTTGAACAATTTTAGGTGTATTCTATCTTATATTTCAATGTCTAATTCATTTAATCTTTGTTTTTCTTTAAGTATGATTGGCTAATTTCGTTTTGGCTAAGGGTGTATTCAAAACCATGATTATATATGTGAAATAAGTTGATTACTTCCAGTTATTGTTGCATAAGCCGTGAATACAATTTGCTTAACCGTTTGATTTAGAACTTATTCTTGTATGTTGATTGAGAGTGCACGCTTAATTTGCATGCTTGAATTTGGTGCTAGAATATAAGTTTGTTTCACCTAATCGTTATGAATTTATATTCGCAAGTAGTGAAGGTCGCTAGTCATGATCGTGTTAAGTAGATTCCTGGCAAGAGTATCATGTTTTTCATAGTTACAATTGCCTTGTCGATGCTTATGATTTCCAAGGAACGTAATGATTCTAACTTGTTTCTTTATCATGCTGTTCATATAGAGAACTTGTTAGGAATAATTTGTTTGCGATGCATATTCATCCAATTCAATGATTCTAGGGAAATCTGAAGGTTAATTTAAGCGGACCTAATTAACTTGGAGTGTCGAGGTTCACAACTTATTAAATTGATAACTGGAAATTGATTTACGTTGCATATATTTCATGTGTGGAGAAGAACCCCTTAGCTATTCCATCATCCATTGATTCATCACAATTTTGTCTTACAATGTGTGTTCTTTTCAATCTGCCCATTTAATTATTTTCGTCCAAAATCAATCCCACCCTATTTCTTTGAGTCATATTAACTAGAACTTGTCTTAGAATATGTTTTTAGGTATTTTAGGTCATTAGAAAACCAAAACTCGTCCAAGTTGTGTTAGAGTCCCAAAACTGCCCAGAAAGTGGTTTTAGGCAGTTTTGAGTGTTTGTTTGTTGTTTTGAGTCTTTTGGTTTGTTTTAGTGTTTTAGATTTTAGTTTTGCATTCTTTGAGTCTAGTTTAGTATTTTAAACTTTGTTTTACAGATTTGAGTCAGTTTAGAGTGTTTTAGCAATCCCTCCTAATCCCTGGTTTAAGAACAATCCCTACTTATCCATACTACAATTGTCAACAAGAGGGTTAATTTGTGCGTTTAGTTATTTTACGCATCACACCTATAAGGGATTTTGGGACCATTCTACACATCTTACATCATTCACCACCATTCAACACAACAAAAACACATCCAAACACCCTTTGCCGCAACCATCCATCAACACATCCATTCACTACCATTCACAATTTCAACCATTGTTCCATACAATACACCATCCAAACCTTCACCCAACCCTTGTGCCGCAACAAAGAGAACAAAGAGGACCCTTGGAGTGCTTGCTATTCAAGTTTGGATTGCTGGATAATTCTTAGGTGTAATCTATCTTTTGATTTCAATGTTTAAGTTTGTTTGTCTTTGTTTTGTGAACATGAGGAGCTAAACCCCTTTTAGCTAGGGGGAATTTCGAAACCATGAAGATATTTGCATTCCGAATTGACTAATTCCAATTGTGATTTCATAAAGTGTGAATGCAATTTGCTTAACTGTTTTATTCAAAACTTGTTCTTGTATGTTGATTAAGGAGGCCTACTTAGTTTCCATGCTTGAATCTGATGCTAGAATATAAGGGAGTTTCACATAATCGTTACAAACTTATATTCACAAGTAGTGAAGGTCGCTGGCCACGATCGCGTTAAGTTAAATTCTTAGCATGAGTATCATGATGTCATAGTTACAAATGTTTTGTCAATGCTTATGATTTTCATAGAGCTTAATGATCTTTGATTGTATCTCTATTATGATGTGCAAGTAGGGGACTATTCAAGAATGATTTAAGTTGATGATGCGTATCCCGTCCAATTCAATGACTTAAGGAAAATTTGAGGGTTAATTAGTGATGACACGGTTAATCTGGGGCATTGTCATTCATGGTTTATCGAAAAAGCAACTGGAGATTGATTTGTGTGTAAGTGTGTCATGTGTGGAGAAAGACCCTTTAGCTAGCCCATAATCCATTTAATTCACCAAATTCGTCCAACTTTGTTTAAGTCTTTAATTCACTTGTTTTCACTTTAATTTTGTCCAAAAACCAATCCCTTTTACGTTAGTGTGTCAGATTAGTTAGAATCTGTCTTAGTTTGTGTTTTTAAGTGTTTTGAGTCAAGAGAAAATCAATTTTCATCCAAAGTCATTCCTAGTGTCTAGTAGAGTCTATTTAGTTATTTTAAGCTGTTTTGAGTCTTTTAAGTTTGTTTCGAGCCATTAGAGGTTAGTTAAGTGTTTTTAAGTTTGTTTTTGAGTTTTTGAGTCAGTTTAGAGTAGATTAGCAATTCGTCCTAATCCCCGGTTTAGAATGATCCCTACTTATCCATACTACAATTGTCAACAAGAAGGTTTAATTTGTGTGTTAAGTTAATTTTCGCATGAAATTTTGGCGCTGTTGCCAGGGATTAGTAACTTTGCTAATCCCTCGTTAGTTCTTTTTGTTTATTTTTGTGTGTTTTTGTTTCTAGTTTCTGACCTTGTTTTGTTTTCTTGTTTTTAGGTACTAGTTTATGACTCGGAGTTCTCAACCGGTTCGTGAGCTTATTTTTTACTTTGACGATGATTTTGAGTGAACTTTGAGAAGGAAGAGAAATCATCAAGAATCTAATCCACCTAGCCTTGACCCCATGCTTGAAGAAGAAGCGTAGAAGAGGAAGAAAAACCCACGACTTAGGTGATGGAGGAAGCACAAGTCAGGGCAGCGGACAATCGAACAATCAAAGAACTTTCCGCTTCGGGATTGGGCAATGCCGTGCCCATATGCATTCAATATCCGACAGCAGCTCAAGGAAAGACCGAAGAATTCGAATTGAAGTTAAGCTTGCTGCACCATATTCCCAAATACCATGGGCTGTCCATGGAGGATCCAAATAAGCATTTCAAGGAATTTGAAGTGATTTGTTCAAGCATGACCCAGTCAATGTCGATGGAAGCATATTGAAGATTAAGGCATTTCCATTCTTACTTATGGACAAGGCTAATGATTAGTTGTATGAATTGGCACCTGGAATGGTTACTTCTTGTGAAAGCATGAAAAGAGCGTTCTTAGAGAAGTTTTTCCCAACCTCACTAGTCATTCTCTTGAGGAAGAGAACTAGTGGCATCCAACAAAACCAAGAAGAGTCGTTTCCAGCCTATTATGAGCGTTTCAAGACATTAGTTGCTTCTTGTCCACAACACCAACTGAAGAGGGAGCTTTTACTTTAATATTTATATGAAGAACTTCTTCCTATTGAAAGACAAATGCTTCATGCTTCAGCGGGATAAGCTTTGGTGGACAAAACCTCGACGGCTGCAAAGATCTTAATTGCAAATAGAGCGTTGAATGTGCAACAATATGAAGGCGTTGGAGGAAGAGACACCACATGGCAACAACCTAAGTTAATGAGGTAAGTGCAATTTCTGAAATTCAATCTCAATTAGCTAACCTCACTACCCTTGTGTCACAGGTTGTGGATGGATTTAAAATGCAAAATGCAGCCATATGTGGAGTGTGTTCTATGCAAAGACATCTCAATGGCCAATGTCCTCAATTGATTGAGAATGGAGGATGGGAAACCCTCAATGCCGTGGGTTTTCATGGCCAACACTAGCCACGCAATGATCCGTACTCCAACACTTACAATCCGGGGTGGAGAGATCATCCAAATTTCAAGTGGAGAGAGCCACAACAACCTACCCAACAAGGAGGATTTCGATAACCACCTCTGGAATGTTTCCAAGGTCATACGCACCACCACAACCTGCATCACAATCTGTCCAAACCAACTCAGGTACATCTTTAGATAATGATACACTTCTCAAATTACTAACTTCCTTAACGCAAGGCTAACAAAATCAAGCCAAGGAGATGAATGAAGTCAAGATGCAAATTGGGCAGATGGTGGAGATTATGGGGCAGTTTAGAGAAGAAGGGAAGCTATCTAGCTCCACCATTGTCAATCCAAAAAGAGGCTTTGAATATGCCAAAGCAATCACATTGAGAAATGGAAAAGAAGTAGGTACTGATCCACAATCATCCAATTTAAGCCACAAAGAGGATGAAAAATTGCAATTCAAGGAGGATGAGTAAGACAAGGCACTACAAGGAAGGAAACAACCTTGCCGCAGCCTCCACCACTCCCTAATCCATTAAATCCGTCCACTACAGGTAAGAAAGGTTCAAATTCTATTAATTCTAACCCTATTCCACCATATTGGAGCCTTCCTTTTGAACTAATGTGTGATGCATCAGATTATGCAATTGAAGCTGTTTTAGGCCAAAGGAAGAACAAGTAGCCACATGTCATCTATTATGCATCCCGAACCTTGAATGATGCTTAATTAAACTACTCCACCATTGAAAAATAACTTCTTGCTGTTTTGTTTGCATTAGATAAGTTTCATTTTTATTTAATTGGCACTAAAATTATTGTTTCCACTAATCATGGAGCTTTGAAGTATTTGCTTACATGGAAAGAAGCTAAACCAAGGCTTATGCGATGGATGCTTCTTCTCCAAGAGTTCGATATTGAAATTAGGGACAAGAAATGGAGTGAAAACGTGGTGGCTGACCACTTGAGCCATTTGGTGCATGATGAGGAGTCAATACCTATCCAAGACACATTCCCTGATAAGCAATTACTGTCCATTGAGGTAAGTGAACCATGGTATGTTGATTTGGTGAATTATTTAGTTTCTAAACAAGTTCCAAGCACCAACATGATAAACTTACACATGATGCATGGTTTTATGTTTAGGATGACCCATATTTATGAAAATTTTACCTTGATCAGATTGTACGTAGGTGTGTGCATGAATCTGAGTTTCCTTCAATTTTAAACTTTTGTCATACATATGCATGTGGTGGTCACTTTGGTACACAAAGAATAGCACTTAAGGTTTTAGAATGCTGATTTTATTAGCCAACTCTATTTAAAGATGCTAGAACTTTTTGCATAACATGTGGTCGTTGCTAAAGAACAGGGAATATAGGTGCAAGAGACCAAATGCCACAAACTGCCATATTCAATGTTGAAATTTTTTATGTTTGGGGCATTGATTTCATGGGTCCTTTTCCTTCTCCTGATGGTTTCCCTTATATTTTGCTTGCGGTTGATTATGTATCGAAATGGTTGGAAGCAAAAGCCACCCGTACTAATAATTCTAAAGTGGTTGCAGATTTTATCAAACTTAACATCTTCTCCAGATTTGGAATGCCAAGGGTTTTCATAAGTGATGGAGGCTCTCATTTTTGCAATCGGACCACTGAGGCATTGTTCAAGAAGTATAATGTCAAGCATAAGGTTTCGACACCTTATCACCCCAAACAAATGGCCAAGTCGAGGTTTCGAATAGAGAAATCAAGCAGATTTTGGAGAAGATTGTTAGAGCCACTAGGAAAGATTGGAGTTTGCGTTTGGATGATGCACTGTGGTCATATCATACAGCCTCCAAAACACCACTTGGGATGTCTCCATTTCGGCTAATCTATGGCAAACCATGTCATCTCCCTGTGGAATTAGAGCACAAGGCACATTGGGTTATCAAAACATTCAACATGGACCTAGATGCGCCTGGAATGCATAGAAGGCTCTAATTGAATGAACTTGAAGAGATTAGGAATGAAGTATATAAGAATGCTCGAATTTACAAGAGAAGACAAAGGCATTCCATGACAAGATGATTCATGGCAAAACATTCTCAATAGGGCAAAAAGTGTTGCTTTTCAACTCCCGCCTACGTTTGTTCCCTGGTAAGTTGTGTTCTAAACGGATTGGCCCGTTTGTTGTTACTAATGTTTATCCTTATGGTGCAGTCCAAATTCAAAGCTTAAGAAATGACGTAGAATTCAAAGTGAATGGTCATCGTTTGATGCCATATTACAAGAATGTTGTGGGGCAGGTTATGGAAGACATTCATTTCCATGCCGTGGGCTCCAATGAAGCTTGAAGGGAGGTATTTGTCCGGCTGTAAGATGTTAAAGGAAGCGCTTCTTGGGAGGCAACCCATGCATTCAACAAGGAAAAGATGGGCTTTTCACTTCAAAACCAGATTTGCGTTCCTAAACCCCTTCTCTTTACTATTTTATTTTTCCTTGCTTAGTTCGTTGTTTGTTCGTTTGCTTTTGTGTGAGTTTATGTTTGAAACATTGATGACAATGTTTGGTTTAAGTGTGGGGGGGGGGGTAAACAAATGATTTTCATTGAATTTTCGTGGGATTTATTCACCTATCACTCCAAATGTTGTTATTCACTGTTTTTAAGTGTTTTAGTGTGTTTTGAAGTGTTTCTGTGTCATATAACATAAAAAGAAAGAAAAAATCGAAAAAAGTTTTGAAAAACAACCCAAAAAAGTCGTTTTTTTGTGTTTGTATCTCAGGGTACCTTCCAACACAATGATGAGGATTTGGTTTTTAAGTACATGACTGTTAAAGAAAGCTACAAAAATGGATGAAAGTTTGATATGCTCTTTGGTTAATACTTTGTTGTAGTTGACGTTTACGAATTAACATGAAATCACAAAACAAAAAAAAATCAGTTTTTGTAACATGCTTGAAGGAAGGAACTCAAACTAACGCTACATCCTTGAGAGACTTGAGCCTAAAACTTTGTTTGGAGAATTATTAATCTGTGATATCTTGTTTTCTAAAGTCATTGCATGATCTCATTATTCATTGCTTGGTTGCTACTTAGAATGCATTTTCATCATTATAGTTCCAAATACTAGAACTCATGCCTGTTTCATTCAAAGCTTAAAATTGAGTGCATAACACATAACAAGATGAAGTTGTTTAATAGTTACCACCAGAGCCAAAAAAGCCTTCATCCCATGCATTTGTTTTGTAGGTTTAACCCCTTTGAGCCTTGTTTAGCCTATTTTCTTTGTTAGCCAGATTATCCCTACCTAGCCTAGAATAGGACTATCGATATCCTTATTCTTGAAGTATAGTGGAACATGACTTAAAAGGAATTCAATTTGATCAACATTATGCATAAAACAAGTGTGGGGGAAGGTTATTTCCAACAAAAGAAAAAAGAAAAAAAAAGTGTGTAGAAAAGAAAGGAAAAGAGTTCTAAATAAGTGAGAATGAACTCAAAAGAGTTGGTTGTTGAAGAAAGGGTCCAAAAGTTTAAATTTGGCCCTAAGTGTTTAGTGAATCTTCCCTTGTGTTTTAAGTTAGTTGCTGCATTCAAAAGTGAATTCTAAGTGTCAATTTCATTACTTTGCTCACTATTTCTTTAAGAACATTTGTCCATCCTAACCTTTCTTGTTAGCCAATTCCCTTAGCCTCGTTACAACCCTAGGACTTCAATCTTTAGTGTTAAGTGTTTCAATCTGTGGAGTTTGAAATTGGTATGAGCATATGGAATCCCTGGTTCTCGCTTCTAAGTAGTTGCATTTTGTTCATGAGATCATATATATACATGCATTTATAATTCCAGAAATTGCCTTATTTGTTTAAAAGCATATGTGAGTACTAGTCTACATGTTTACATTAATCTTCTCACATATACCTAGTATAGGGAGTGTAGTTAGAAAATATGTGTGAAAATAGAGTGTATATCCAGTAAGGAATTGAGGGAATTCTCTAAGGCATGTTACTTCATTCAAAATGTTGTTTTAATTGATTAAATGCGAACTAGTAAATGGTGACTATGATAAAGTGTGCTCGAGGGTAAGGATTGCTAAAATCTATGTAAGTGGTGATCTTTGGCGTGTCATGTTCATTGGAAATCCCTAAGGCAAATGTTGGAATGTTTAGGTTATGTTTTGTTTTGTTTTGCTCGAGGACTAGCAAAGGCTAAGTGCGGGGGAATTTGATAGGAGCATATTTATGCGACTTAGTTAGCTTGTTTTCTTGCATTTATGTTGTTAGTTCATAGTTATTTTAGTATTTTAAGCTATTTTCCTGTGTTTGTAGGTCCAAAGGGCTAAAGTAGCAAGAAAGTGCATTTTTGAGCAATTTTGGGCTTGGAATGGATATCACATGCATGGAGCAAGGTGGATGGACGAAATTGAAGACCAAAAGAGGCTAGGATTATGCTGAAGATATGAAGAAATTAATTTAAGAAAAGAAAGTAAAGGATGCAAGCAAGAAAGAAGGAATGTTAGCCAAAGTTACCTTATTTTGCCCTTAACTTTCCTAATCCTTCACCACCTAATTTCCAGCTTTAAGGAGGGTTCCCAAAGATATTAGGACACTTAAGAAAGGTTCTAGAAGACCTAAACCCGTCCACAAAGGGGTTGCCGCACCTTTCCTTGCATCTTCCCTTCCTTGCCACACAAGGGGAACACTTTCCCTTTCTTTTTAGGTTCCTTTCCTTTTTTCCCTTGCTTTGCCGCACCCTATTTCCTTTTCCCTTTGGATTTTGACTTTGACTTAGCGTTTTCCTAGCAGATTTAGAGTTAGAAATCCTAAAACAATAATAAAAACTTACTAAGCCTTTTTCCTTTATTTATGCCGTACCTTAGCCTTTATTCCCTAGGGTTTTTACATACTCTACAATATATATAACACCTTGCCACACCTCTAAGGGATCCCGGGACCATTCTACACATCTTACATCATTCACCACCATTCAACACAACAAAAACCCATCCAAGCACCCTTTGCCGCAACCATCCATCAACACATCCATTCACTACCATTCACAATTTCAACCATTCTTCCATACAATACACCATCCAAACCTTCACCCAACCCTTGTGCCGCAACAAAAAGAAGAAGGAGGACCCTTGGAGTGCTTGCTATTCAAGTTTGGATTGCTGGATCATTCTTAGGTGTAGTCTCTCTTTTGATTTCAATGTTAAGTTTGTTTATCTTTGTTTTGTGAACATGAGGAGCTAAACCCCTTTTAGCTAGGGGGAATTTCAAAACCATGAAGATATTTGCATTCCAAATTGACTAATTCCAGTTGAGATTTCATAAAGTGTGAATGCAATTTGCTTAACTGTTTTATTCAAAACTTATTCTTGTATGTTGATTAAGGAGCCCTACTTAGTTTGCATGTTTGAATCTGATGCTAGAATATAAGGGAGTTTCACATAATAGTTACAAACTTATATTCACAAGTAGTGAAGGTCGTTGGTCACGATCGCGTTAAGTTAAATTCCTAGCATGAGTATCATGATGTCATAGTTACGAATGCTTTGTCAATGCTTATGATTTTCATAGAGCTTAATGATCTTTGATTGTATCTCTATTATGATGTGCATGTGGGGGACTATTGAACAATGATTTGAGTTGATGATGCATATCCCATCCAATTCAATGACTTAAGGAAAATCTGAGGGTTAATTAGTGATGGCACGGTTAATCTGGGGCACTGTCATTCATGGTTTATCAAAAAAGCAATTGGAGATTGATTTGTATACAAGTGTGTCATGTGTGGAGAAGGACCCTCTAGCTAGCCCATCATCCATTTAATTCACCAAATTCGTCCAACTTTGTTTAAGTCTTTAATTTTCTAGTTTTCACTTTAATTTCATCCGAAAACCAATCCCCTTTACGTTAGTGTGTCAAATTACTTAGAATCTGTCTTAGTTTGTGTTTTTAAGTGTTTTGAGTCAAGTTAAAATCAATTTTCATCCAAAGTCATTCCTAGTGTCTAGTAGAGTCTATTCAGTTGTTTTAAGCTGTTTTGGGTCTTTTAAGTTTGTTTCGAGTCATTAGAGTCTAGTTAAGTGTTTTTAAGTTTGTTTTTGAGTTTTTGAGTCAGTTTAGAGTAGATTAGCAATCCGTCCTAATCTCCGATTTAGAACGATCCCTACTTATCCGTACTACAATTGTCAACAAGAGGGTTTAATTTGTGTGTTAAGTTAATTTTCGCATCACCTTGGCCACATCAATCTTGGTTTGGGCTGTTTTCATGAAAGGTCATCCAACTAAGATTGGTGATGGTGGAGAGTGGGTTGAATCCTCCATGTCAATTACATAGAAATCTGCAGGAAAAATCAAATGGTCTACCTGCACCAAAACATATTCCAAAACTCCTTTCAGGTATGCATTAGATCAATCGGCTAATTGAATAATAACACCATCATTTTTAAGCTCTCCTAGATTCATAGATGCATAAACAGAATATGGCATAACACCATCATTTTTAAGCTCCTCATCGAATTGCAGTTTCTCGTCCTCTTTTTTACTTGATTTGGATGATCTTGGGTCAGTTCCAACTTGTTTGCCACTTCTCAGTGTGATGGCTTTGGCAGATTCAAATCCTCCATTCGGGTTGACAACGGTTGAACTAGGCAATCTGCCTTACTCTTTGAATTGGCCCTTGAATTTTGCCATTTGCCCCATTTGCTTCTCCAATTCATCCACCTTTTTGGCTTGATTTTGCATTGCTTGGATTTGATTTTGGACTCCCTGTGCCAAAGTGGTTAATAATTGAACAATTTGATCATTATCCATGGACGAACCTGTTTTTGGTTAGGCAGATTGTGGTTGGGGTTGAGTTGGTGCATATGGCCTTGGAAATATCCTAAGGGGTGGTGGCCAAAATCCTCCTTGTTAAGGCTGATGAGGCTCTATCCACTTCATATTTGGATGATCTCTCCTGCCCGGATTTTATGTGTTTGCGTATGGATTATATATGGGCTGATTTTGGCTTTGGAATCCAATAGCGTTTGCACTTTCCCATCCTTCATTCTCGATCAATTAAGGGCACTTTTCAGATTGGTGTCCTTGCATGGAACACACGCCATAGATTATACTTTCTTGCACTTTGGGTTTGTCAACAACCTATGACACAAGAAGAGTGAGATTAGCCAATTGAGATTAAATTTCAGATATTGCACTTACCTCATTCACGTGTTGCTGCCGTGGAGGGTTCCTTTGTCCAACTCATTCATATTGTTGTGAATTCAATGCTCAATTGGCAATTAAAGTCTTGGCAGCAATCGGTGTTTTGTTAACCAACGCTCCTCTCACTGAGGCATCTAGCATTTGTCTTTCAATTGGAAGAAATCCTTCGTAGAAATATTGAATGAGAAGCTCTTCTTTCATTTGATGTTGGGGACATGATGCAACAAGAGTCTTGAAACGTTCATAGTACGCCGGAAAGGATTCTCATTGATTTTGTTGAATGCCACTAATTCGCTTCCTCAAAAGAATGATTCTTGATGTTGGAAAGAACTTCCTAAGAATGCTCTTTTCAAGCTCTCCCAAGAAGTGACGGTTCCAGGTGCTAATTCGTACAACCAATCCTTAGCTTTTTCCAATAGAGAGAATGGAAAATCTTTCATCTTCAATATGCTTCCATCGACCTTGATTGGGGTCATGCTTGAACAAACCATTTCAAATTCTTTTAAATGCTTGTTTGGATCCTCCATAGACAGCCTATGGTACTTGGGAATTGATGCGAGTTTGAAATTGGTACTTGGAAACAAACCACTTCAATCTTAAGTGTTATGTGTTTCAATCTGTGGAGTTTGAAATTGGTATAAGCATATGGAATCCCTGGTTCTCACTTCTAAGTAGTAGCATTCTGTTCATGAGATCATATATATACATGCATTTATAATTCCAGAAATTACCTTCTTTGTTTAAAAGCATATGTGAGTACTAGTCCATATGTTTACATTAATCTTCTCACATATACCTAGTATAGGGAGTGTAGTCAGAAAATCTGTGTGAAAATAGAGTGTATATCCAGTAAGGAATTAAGGGAATTCTCTAAGGCATGTTACTTCATTCAAAATGTTGTTTTAATTGATTAAATGCGAACTAGTAAATGGTGACTATGATTAAGTGAACTTGATGCGAAAATTAACTTAACACACAAATTAAACCCTCTTGTTGTCAAATTGTAGTATAAATGCAAGTAGGGATCGTTCTGGACCGGGGATTAGGAGGGATTGCTAATCTAAACTAAACTGACTTACAAAAAGAAACTTAAAAACACTTAACTAGACTCTATAGACTCAAAACACTTAAAAACACAAATTAAAACAGATTCTAACTAATTAGACACACTAAAGTAAAGGGGGATTGGATTTTGGACGAAAATAAAGTAAAACAACACAGAAACTAGAACTAAACAGATTTGCACGAAATTGGTTGTTTTGGATGGATGATGGGCTAGCTAGAAGGTCTTTCTCCACACATGACACACTTGCATACAAATCAATTTCCAATTGCTTTTCAATAAACTATGATGCTCAACACCCCAGATTAACCGTGGTGCACAAATTAACCCTCAGATTTTCCTTTACTCCTTGAATTGGATGAATGCATGCGACAACCCAAATCATTCTCTAAAAGTCCCTTATATGAATGCATAATAGAGATACAATTAAAGATCATTAAGTTCCATGAAAATCATAAGTGTTGACGAGGCAATTGTAACTATGAATGCATGATACGTTTGCCAAGAATTCAATGAACGCGATTGTGACAAGCAACCTTCAGTACTCATGAATTTAAACTTGTAACGATTAGGTGAAACTTATTTATATCCTAGCATCAAATTCATGCATGAAAACTAAGTATGCATCCTTAATAAACATACATAAATCCGTTATGAATAAAATAGATAATTCAATTGCAATCACAACTTATCAAATCACAATTGGAAGAAATCAATTCATATTGCAAATATATTCATGGTTTCGAATTCTCCTCTAGCCAAAAGAGGTTTAGTTCCTCATACTTGCAATTAAACAGAAACAATTGAAATTAACATTAAAAACCAAAGTAGAATACACCTAGAATGCTCCAGCAATCCAAATTGAATGACTAGCACAACTCCAAGCAATCCTCCTTCCTTGCAAATATGCGGCACCAAGGTGTGAGTGGTGAATGGATGGTCTCTTGTGGTGGTGGATGGATATAGGTGAGTTATGGTGAAGGGTGGAGAGTTGTGTAGATGATGTGGTGTCTTTGGATGATGGCCCCCAAATTATGGTGAAGGGTGGATGTATTTATAGGCTAGGGAGAGGAGTGTATGAAGTTGTAATGAGTGGATGTAATGGGTGTAGTGGGTGAGTGTTGTGGTAATGAGTGGATGCAATGGGTGTAGTGGGTGAGTGTTGTCGTAATGAGTGGATGTAATGGGTGTAGTGGGTGGATGTTTGGTAATGAGTGGATGTAATGAGTGTAGTGGGCGGATGTTTGGTAATGAGTGGATGTAATGGGTGTAGTGGATGGATGTTTGGAGTTGTAGGTCAACACACTTGCACACACACATGTTGATTTCTAGCCTTCAAATCTTCAAAAACGTCCATCCTCATGTCTCCATGCTTGCACTATCCAATCTTGGCTAAAAAATGCTCAAAAATGCTCCAAAATGCACTTTCTTGCCAACTTTGTTATTATGACCTACAAACACACAAAAATAGCTTAAAATACATAATTAACTAAGAAATAACAACACAAATACACAAAAACAAGTTAACTAAGTCACATAAATATGTTCCTATCAGTGCTCGAGGGTAAGGATTGCTAAAATCTATGTAAGTGATGATCTTTGACATGTCATGTTCATTGGAAATCCCTAAGGCAAATGTTGGAAGGTTTAGGTTATGTTTTGTTTTGCTCGAGGACTAGGAAAAGCTAAGTGCGGGGGAATTTGATAGGAGCATATTTAGGCGACTTAGTTAGCTTGTTTTCTTGCATTTATGTTGTTAGTTCTTACTTATTATAGTGTTTTAAGTTATTTTTGTGTGTTTGTATGTCCAAATGACAAAGTTGGCAAGAAAGTACAATTTGGAGCATTTTAGAGCAGTTTTGAGCTTGGAATGGATATCATATGTGGGGAGCACTTTGGATGGACGTTTTGAAGTTCAAAAGGCTAGGAATATGCTAAGGAGATGAAGAAAATAAATCCAAGACAAAGAAGATAAGGAATCAGCTGAAAAGAAGGTAACATTATCGACAACCTTATCTTAACCAACCTTATCCAAACTAACCTTATCTTATCTTATCCTATTCTAATCTTATCATGCCTTAATTCCAGCTACAAGGGGGGATTATTTTCAGACTTGGATACATAAAAACTTGTTTCTAGAAGGCCTATCCCTTCTCCTATTAACATGCCGCACCACCCTTTCTAGAAGCCATAGAAAGGTGGTGCTTCTTTGTTTTCTAGAAGCTCTAGAACCTGCAATCCTTTTCCTCTTGGATTTCTGCCAAACCCTAGTTCTTTTCCCTTTTGGATTGGGCCGAGCCTTAACCTTGTCCTCCAAGGAATTGTGCCGCATAACCCTAGCCCTATAAATATATGTTTCTACCACAAATCAGAACCACCACCCCCACATAATTCGACACCACCATCTACCGTACAATTCACGCCAAAACACATAAATTCATCAAGTGCTTGCGAGGAAGGAGGGAGAAGAAGGAACTTTGTGCCGTGGCTTGCAATCCAAGGAGGGGTCAAAATCTGCCATTGGAGTTGCTGAGACGTTCTTGGTTCTTCTTACCCTTAGATTTGTTTCAATGTTGGTTTTAATGTTGTTTTCAGTTTCTAAAGACATGTGGAACTAATTTCTTTATAGTTGGAGGTGAATTCAAAACCATGATTATATGTTTTATATGAATTGATTACATCTAGTTTTTGTTTCTTGAGTCTTGAATGTGATTTGCTTATCTGAGTTATCAAAACTTATTTATGTATGTAAGCTAAGGGTCGACACTTCATTTGCATGCATGAATTTGATGCTAGAGTATAAGGGAGTTTCACCTAATCGTTATGAACTTATATTCACAAATAGTGGAGGTTGCTAGTCACAATTGTGTTAAGTGAATCCTTGGCAGGAGTATCATGTTTTTCATAGTTACAAATTCCTCTTCAATGCTTATGGTTTTCAAAGAACTTAATGACCTTTGATATGTTTTTCTATCATTCTTTTCATAGTTAGGGAACTTGATAAGGATAGTTTGGTTGCAATGCGTATTCCATCCAATTCAATGAGTTAAGGAAAATCTGATGGTTAATTTGTGCTCTCACGGTTAACTTGGGGTGTTGTCATTCATAGTCTAAATGAATAATAACTGGAAATTGGTTCATATGCATATGTCATGTGTAGAGAAGGACCCTCTAACTAGCCTTTCACCTTTTTCAATTCACCAAATTCGTTTTTATAAAGTGTTTTATGCAAAGTTTCTGTTTTAAGTTTTAAATTCGTCAAAAATAATCCCCCATTCATTAAGTCTTGTTAGTTGAGTCATAATCTGTTTTCTTTTAATCTTTTGAGTTAAGTTAAGTTTATTTTCGTCAAAATCACTTGTTAGGTCTAGAATTGAGTCTTTTTTATTGTTTGTTGTTGTTTTGAGTCAATTTTGAGTCTATAGAGTCTAATTTAGTGTTTTTAAGTCTTCTTTGTGTTGATTAGCATCCCTAGTTAATCCTATGTCTAGAACGATCCCTACTTACATCTTTACTACAATTGTCAACAATAGGGTTTAATTTGTCTGTCAAGTTAATTCTCACATTAGGAATATGATGCAACAAACTGGACTTCAACTCGAACTCTTTGGTCTTGCCTTAAGCTGCCGTGGGATATTGAATGCATAGGGGTACGGCATTGTCCAATCCTGAAGCTGAGAGTTCCTTGATTGTTCGATTGTCCGTTGTCATGACTTGTGCCTCCTCTAATTCCTGAGCCATGGCCTCTTCTTCCTCTTCTATATCTTCTTCTTCAAGCTCGAGTTCAGGATTTGTTGGGTTAGACTCTTGTTGATTCCTCTTCCTTCTCAAAGTTCGTTCAAAATTGTCATCAAAATCAAAGATATGCTTACGAACGGTTGAGAACTTCGAGTCATAAACTAAGTACCTAAAAACAAGAAAACAAAACATAGTTAGAAACTAAAATAAAAACACACGAAAATGAAACAGAAAGAAACAATGGGGGATTAGCAAAGTTGCTAATCCCCGGCAACGGCGCCAAAAATTTGATGTTATATAAACTAACACTCAAATTAAACCCTCTTATTGACAATTGTAATAAAGATGCAAGTAGGGATTATTCTAGGCTATGGATTATGAGGGATTGCTAATCTACTTAAAACTGACCCAAAAAAGACTAAACTAGGCTTGAAAACACTTAACTAGACTTAAAGAACTCAAAACAAACTAAAAAGACTCAAAAAAGCACAAAACAATCAAATAGACGCAAACTAGACACTAGAAAGAAAGGGGAATGTGACTTCCTTGCACGGCAAGGAAGGATTCCTTGCATATTTGGTGCGACAGCCTTCTTTGACTGGGATTAGGTCTTCTAGGATCATTTATTTAGTGTCCTAAAATAAGGTAACTTTGGCTAACATTCCTTCTTTATTGCTTGCATCCTTTACTTCCTTTTCTTGATTTAATTTCTTAATAACTTCAGCATAATCCTAGCCTCTTTTGGTCTTCAAATTCGTCCATCCACCTTGCTCCATGCATGTGTTATCCATTCCAAGCCCAAAACTGCTCCAAAATGCACTTGCTTGCTACTTTAGCCCTTTGGACCTACAAACAAGAAAATAGCTTAAAATAATAAAATCACTATGAACTAACAATATAAATGCAAGAAAACGAGCTAACTAAGTCGCCTAAATATGCTCCTATCATTTATACCATCCATTCCTAGTCTGTTTGTGATATTTTTGAGTTAAACTAGTTGCATTTTACCTTATTTTGTATTAGTGTGCAGCTAATTGTACTTTGGAGCTCAGTTGAGGACAAAAAAGACAAAATTGTGTTAAAAGTGGAGAATTGAATAAGGATGCTGATGTAGACAAAGAAATAAAAGTGGGAATTGAATATGGTGATGAATATGGCTCTTTATAAGACCAATAACAGCAGAAAACACGGGAATTAAATACCCAATTACTGGGATGTATTTGAAGGATTTATTTTGAAAAACATGTTCATTTGAGCAACATCATATAGCATGCAATTAACAATTAAAGGCGGAATCATGCTTGCATGCACTCAAAAACAAAACATTACCATGAAATTCAAAGCCTAGTAGATTGATGAACCAATTATCAACTCAAAACAAAGTGAGTTGAAATTATTACCTTTGTAGATTCCTCTTTGCATAAGCAAAGGCTAATCACCCAAAGAGATAGGGCCTTCATTCCTTGCTTCTTAGATCCATGGATTTGGATGGAAAAATAGGTTTCTCCAAGTTCCCAAAATAGGGAACCTCTAAGTCTCTTCACCAAGGTTTGATTGTAGAAGAAATGAGTGACCTTGGAGTAGTAGGATTGCTAGATGTACCCTCCAAGGTGTTGGCCTCTTTAGAGAGAAAATGGAGAGACAATTCTCACCAATTTTCCCCCAAAATAAACCCTTAATTTTTCCTAAATGAATTTTGGCTATAAAGTCATTTATATAGTCACTTCTTTAAGTAACCTAAACAACCAAAACCCTAATTCATCTAATATGGCCGGCCATTTAGGGATGTTTGGGCTTTTGGGCTTTAATGAATCTTTATTCATTAAATTGTCATACAATTTAAGTTAATGGGCTTGACGTTCGAAGCCCATTGGGCCTTAAGGTCCAAAACTATCCCGAAGTCTTTAACGAACTTATTCGTTTGATTAATTAACATATTAATTAATCCTTGCCATAATTAAATGATTAAACCATTTAATCATTCTTACTCATTTCCGTTTAATCTCCAATCTCTACCTTTTACGGTGTGCGATCCATTAGGTTCCTTTTAGCGAGGTAGTGGGCGATTAAAACCATTTTACATCGATTGTGAATTGAAACTATTTTCAATTCTCCCTTTAGTGATTACACACGTTTAGGGCTTCCACAAACCATGAGTGACACCTAGCAGCATATCATGGTTACCCAAGCTAATCAGAAGAGGTGGAGAACCTATTCAGTTCGGGATTACAAATGCAATACGGTCCTTCTCTAATCTAATACTCTTGACCACATTGTTTGGCATGATAGTTTATTTACTCATGTCTACTATCCAATGTGAATCGTTTGCTTATATGATTTCCTTGAATGTGATTTGGAACGCATTCCCCAATCTCATTCATACTCTGGCCAGAGATTCCAAATCATATCATAGAGTATTCTCCCTCAACTGTTTGAAGGTTAGAGATCCCTTGTTGCGCATTCACTTGTCTCCATAGCTAAGTGGCTTAACCCCAACGATGCCGTGACACCCCGAGGGGGTGAATTAGACATAATCAAAGATTAAGGACTTAACCACAAGACAACTGTGATGCCTCAGGTCAAAGGACTACTTTGCATTATCCCAACCATGAGTTCTCATGTGACATGGAATATAAGAACTCTTCGTTGATCACGTTCAGTGAACTCATTCTCTTATTGAGCACCTACGTACTTGTCTTGATGTCACACACACCAATGACTCGAGACTAGTCACTCTCCCTGAGAGAAGACACAGTACGTACTGATCTTAACGGACTGTCAATGCCCAATTGGTAATCCTATGATCAGGAACATTTAGGATGTGTCTACGAAAGAATGGTCTCATTAATCTAACTTCATTAGATTGCATTCTCCCAATCACATATTCCTTGGACTTTATCGTTTAAGCATATAACATTTATATGAGACGGCTCAAACAATAATCTTTGCCCTTTATATATTAAACTAGATTAGTTTAACATTTGAAATGTCCGTAAAGTATCATCATATGATTGGTTTTAGGGCACATTTCCAACAATCTCCCACTTGCACTAGAGCCAATCAGCATTGGTCATCAGTGATGTTACCTCTTCTGTAGTCATTTCATAAATGGCTGAAAAGTAGGCCTAGACAATGGATATCTATATGTGTTATCCATAGAAGCAACCTTGAGAATAACGACGTCACCATTATACATGATTCTCAATCATGTGGTTCAGTCTCTCATTTGAGTTCGGATCTTGATGAGACCTTGATTCCCAGGCTTGAGCTATCGCCCCATTAGTGTCATACACTTTCTGGTTGGAACCGTATAGAGAGTTCATAAATGAACTTTCCCATCCAAACAACATTGTTGTAAACTTCTATATGGCAATATATCTTGCATTCATAATGGAACACACTAAAGTCATTACTTTAATGTTTCCATCCAAATATCTCTTTAGTCATAATAAAGAGATATCTGTTTATTTCTTCATTCGTAATGAAGAAACATCCAATGATGGATTAGATTCATAATCTAATACATTTACGCTTCCATTACGTTACTCTAATTCTTCCTCGATCTTTGAGGAATTTATCCTTTAGTATTTCTTAAATACTTAAGGACTCACTTGACAGTTGCCATGGTTCTGATCCTGGGCTTGTATTGATATCGTCTTGTACCGTTCTAGGTACAACTCATATCAATGTTTTTCATACAATATGAAATACATAAATCACCTTTCTGCTTACGCATAAAGGATTCTATTTACGCATTATTTCTTTGGGAGTCAACAACTTCTTAGTCTTACTAGAATTGTCCATTTGATTGAAGTTTATCATCATATGAGAAACTTCCCAGCATCTCTTGTCTATTATTAGGGATTGATACAATCCAATTATATCCTAAAATCTATCAATATAGATTTCATTCCCATGTATATAGACTATATCTCCCATATACATTCTATCTTTTTATAGAATGCTTAAAGTCATAACTTTAACGAAGAAGAATTCATTTCATTTCCAAAATTAATATATCATATATATTTTAAATTTTAGGAACATGATTAACTCCCACTAATCTTTTGTAAACCTAGTAAACAAAAGATTCATTTACATCTTTATAAGCAATCAAACGATTTGATCTTTTTCTCATAAGATGCAAATAGCTCCCACTAGCTTGCTAAGATCCATGATGGATGGATCTCTACAACTTACATGTCTTGTGATTCATAGTTTTAGACATATATTATCAAGACTATCTTAATAATGTCCAAACATTGAATCACCATTTAGTTGTAGCTAGCAATCTTCGAATTAATTGAAACTAAGACTATCTCAAAGATGGTTTCTTCAAAGTCAACCATTTTCTTTGATTGTAGTCACCTTAAGCTACCAATTAGCTATGAAGGTTTCATTATTTCGAGTCAAATGGTACTTTACCATTTCCTTGAGTATATATTGTATATGCACTCAGTGTATAAGGATTTTCATTCTTACTTCTTTCGAATTAAGAGGTGCAACTCTATGACATAGTCATAAAGTTCAAAACCATTCAACTGAGACGGTTTATAAATCCTTATTGACTACCTTGGAGCTTGAGGTATAGGAACTAGGTTGTTATATTTGTTGATTACTTCCTTGTCTCTCAAAGAACCCATTCTTTGAGTTCTATCTCTCGTTCATTTGCTCTTAGGCAAATCACATTGTAGGATTACAATGAACTTCCCAACAAAACAACATTTGTTAGTTGGATTATAGAAGCGATATCCAAAAGTTAATTTAAGGATATCCCACAAGATTGTTATCAAACAAATATTGCTTATTAGCACACAACCTCAAATCTTAACATGCTTAAGATTTGTCTTTCTTTCCAACTACATCTTATGGAGTTATGAAAATTTTGGAAGATCTTCTAATTGACAATCATATTGTTTTAGAAGTATATATCCTATATATGGGTAATAGATAACATCTAACGAACTAAATCTTATTCGAGTTCGTTTTTCTCCTAATGGAGAAATTCATTATCTCATGATGCTCCTTTCCTTGATATCTTTCAAGGAAACTCATCTAAAGTGTTACTTTTCCTTGGATCAAATCTAAGGAGGTAAATACTTTAGACGTCTTACTCATCAACTAACATTACTTGAATTCTTTGAAACCTTTTGCAAAGTATTCGGACTTGTGTTTATTCAAAATAAACTATAGTCCAACCGAGAGTGATCTTCGGTGAATGTCATATAACATGAGTAGTATTATGTTGTGGACAAGTGCCACTAACATCTAAGTGAATTAACCTCAACAACTTTGTGATTCTTTCTTCTTTCAAAAAAAAAATAAAGATTCGAACATTTCGCCTCTATACAATTTTAACAAGAAGGTATTGGATCCGGATCTAACGATCCAAAGCATCCTTGTTTCACCAACTCGTAACTTATGTTTTAGAGGTATCACAATTTAGCTGGGATTAGTCACTACCTTGCAACCTTTTGGGTTTTAAGCATCATTATATTCTAAACAGTTAACACTACCATATCATCTCTACTATAGAGACAATCAATTAGATTACTATAATCCAATTTCTTTGGTAGTTCATATGAGGAAGTAAGTACTATCTGCTTTCGCAGAGATCTATATCTTATTCACGTTCCGTATGTGAAGCACCTTTTCTTCTCTCATATATCTTCTACTTCTTATTAGTCACACTTTTACAACCATTTGTAAAATATAGTTACTAATACGGAATCATACATTCAAGTAGAAGAACCAACTGTTTTGAACTTTTCAAGAACATTTTACAACACCTTCGAAAGGTGTGTTCTTGACACTTGCAAGACATTTCTTGCAAATACCCCTTCCAATGTCCATCCTTTCATAAAGAAAGTTTGTTCCCTTGGAGTTATTTATCTTCTTTATTTGAGTTTCACCTTTGACTACATTAGTCATGGTCCCTAAACTCCCACTATCTCTCTTGAAACCTTTTTCAATTGTGTTATACACATCAAACAATTTGGAGAGTATGTGGTTATTGTTCACTACATAGTTTACCATAAACTTAGTGAACCATTAGGATAGGGGAAACAAAGGTGAAGTCCTTGCCTAGTTTCCGTCTCGTTAAGTGGTTTAACACTTCAACACTCAATGATTCAAAATCATCATAAGTCCATGTTAATGGACTATTTTTGTCAACCAACCATTATGTTCTAAACATAATTACAAACTTTCAAGAGTTGTACAAGGCAACTCTCATTTCTTCATACAACAATTTGCAAGTGAAGAATCATGGCACATTAAGTGTCCATGCCTTTGTGCTTTCTTCTCAAGTTCTTTGTTCATTTAACAAAGAAACAAGCACTAAGTGTTTGCATTGACTAAGGGTTGTTCAAAGCAACTCCTATTTCTTCATACAACAATTTGTAATTGAAGAATTATGACATTAAAAGTGTTGTCCTCTCTATGATAGACCTTTTCTAACATATTCTTCTAATGATACATTATCAATAGGAAGATTGTGAGGATGAGACTACTTAGGTACATTTACAAGCCATTAAAGACAATCTATGGTTTTGTAGTACCAAGTCCGTAAACTAAACGTTCGGCTTTTATTTGTCAAGTGTTGGATAGCGTTTGCAAATATATTGGTAAACAAATACATAACGTATATAAATTGATTGATTTTAAGCCATTTGATTCGGGTCTTTAAATCAAATAGCATCACCCACTATTTTTGGCAAATTCCATATCCCTCATTGGAATTCGAGAGTTTTGGATGAAACTCTTAGTAGGTTATGGGAGGCTCACTATTATCAAGCCCACCTCACGATGATACGATATATGGCTAGCAACAATAATAATGAGAGAGTACGCTTACTCATTTGCAACTAATGCAAGTACCCATCTTATTTGGCCTCTAGAGAATGTAACCTCACAATGATATGATATTGGTTCCATTGCACTTAGTTAAGTTCTTCCCACCATGCTTAGTGCGTGAAGGGGTTCAAGAATAGCCTCACGATGATACGATATATAGCTATCCTCGTTGCCTACACTCACCTCATCATATGTATATGGATTCCTCCTGAGTATAAGCATGCACTTTGTACTCCCCCATGATAGGGTGAAGCCGGTGTACAAGTCATAAACGATTGGATCCCACCACGGTGGAAGGCCACGAAGAGATATTCTAAACATCTCTCGCTTATCAACTTAATATTGGTTTGGTTGAGGGTTTTTAGGTCTCATCACATTTCAATATACATTTTAATCTCTATTAAAACAATTTTGGTCCTATTACAACTATTGGTCCATATGATTGTTTTAGTTGTACATAATACTCCCACTATACTTTTAAAACGGTTTTTAAAACAAGAGTATATGTTACTACTAACATTAGGTTTGCATTCATTTGATGGACTATATAGTTGTCTTAGGGCCTTAGGATGACTATGAACCTTTGTTTAGATTCAACACGAGCCTTGTGTTGAATCTCGGTCTAGGGATGGAGATTGATTTTAGTTACGCGTTTAATCACATTAAGGCGTGTTGTCTTAGGGGCGTTGGACCCAATTACTTCATTTTCATGCATATCATATAAAGCAAGAAAGAAATACTTCAAAGTAAAGGATGAGCTTATGCTCATTACAACATTTGCATAAAACAAATTACCTTAAAGTAAAGAAGGACTTATGCCCTTTTACAACATTTGATCAAATCAAATTACAACCAAAATCTAATCTACACATTCCCATGGTTCAAACAAATTTGAAACGCCTTTCACATAGCTCAATTATATTAGGCTTAGGTTCATAATCATCCTTTAATTAATTAACGCTTTAACTTATTAATTGAATGCAACATTTTCATTTGGTTTTTGTATCCATAAAATTGATTTAAGTGGAGCTAAACAAAATGAAAATCCAATTCTCATTTAAAGAGACAAAACAATTTTGTTCTCATCCTATTTGGGCCATCATGCAATAACCACAACTTTTTGGGCCATATTGCGAAAACATAAACTTTTGGGGTCACTTTGTAAAAACACAAAAGTCACTACTTCATGTAAATACAACTAGAACCCAAAATTTAAATAAATTCAAAACTTCATTAAAGGAGCAAAACAATTTGTCCTTTAGCGTTTTTAGGCCTTAACGTCAAAACGTAAACTTTCGGGTCAAAGTACAAATACACAAAAGTATCAAAACTTTATGTAATTGCATAAAAGCCCCAAAAATACCCTATTTTATTAGGGTTGGCCGGTTTTTAGGGATAAAAAGGAGTGGTGGGTGTTTTGATTTATTAGTTTTGTCAAAAACAATCAAGTAGTGCTTTCACCTTTCATAAAAATAATATATGTTTTGATGATTGATATTTCTTTCATCATTTATACAAATATTTAACACTTTAAATACTTTCATAAAAATAATATATGTTTTGATGATTGATGTTTCCATCATCATTTATACAAATATTTAACACTTTAAATACATGATAAATCATTTGAAAAACATATATCATAAACTTTATGAAATAAATCAAAACTTTGAATCAAAACACAAACCTTTGTGTTCTTGGCAAGAACATCAAGAACATATGAAGAACATCCATGAAAACCCATAAGAGCTCCATGAATGTTTTCAAGCCAAAAAACTCAAATTTTCATCATTCAAAATGAGGCTAACATCCTAGGGTACTTAGGGGTTCCAAAAATCACCTTAAAACCATTTTAACAAGACAAACATGAACCCAAAAAATCACCCTTTGGATTTGGCCGAAAATTCCCAAAATCATGGCACCAAATTTTAGCTCCAATATTCATCCTCATATGAACTACATCTACAACATTTGAGATGGCAAATTTTCAAACAAAATTTACATTCAAAGAAGCAAGAATAAAGCTTGTAACAATTACAACTTTTAAATCATAAACTTATGAACTACAAAACCCAAAAGGATTCACCAACTACTAGACCTAGGCTCTGATACCACTTGAAGGATTTATTTTGAAAAACATGTTCATTTGAATAACATCTATAGCATGCAATTAACAAATTAAAGGCGGAATCATGCTTGTATGCATTCAAAAACAAAACATTACCCATGAAATTCAAAGCCTAGTAGATTGGTGAACCAATAATCAACTCAAAACAAAGTGAGTTGAAATTAATACCTTTGTAGATTCCTCTTTGCATAAGCAAAGGCTAATCACCCAAAGAGATAGGGCCTTCATTCCTTGCTTCTTAGATCCATGGATTTGGATGGAAGAATAGGTTCTCCAAGTTCCCAAAATTGAGAACCTCTAAGTCTCTTCACCAAGGTTTGATTGTAGAAGAAATGAGTGACCTTGGAGTAGTAGGATTGCTAGATGTACCCTCCAAGGTGTTGGCCTCTTTAGAGAGAAAATGGAGAGACAATTCTCACCCATTTTCACCCAAAATAAACCCTTAATCACATTAATGAATATTTGGCTATAAAGTCATTTATATAGTCACTTCTTTAAGTGACCTAAATAACCAAAACCCTAATTCATACACATATGGCCGGCCATTTAGGGAGTTTTGGGCTTTTGGGCCTTAATGAATCTTTATTCATTAAATTGTCATACAACTTAAGTTAATGGGCTTGACGTTCGAAGCCCATTGGGCCTTAAGGTCCAAAACTATCCCGAAGTCTTTAACGAACTTATTCGTTTGATTAATTAACATATTAATTAATCCTTGCCATAAATAAATGATTAAACCATTTAATCATTCTTACTCATTTCCATTTAATCTTCAATCTCCACCTTTTATGGTGTGCGATCCATTAGGTTCCTTTTAGCGAGGCAGTGGGCGATTAAAACCATTTTACATCGATTGTGAATTGAAACAATTTTCAATTCTCCCTTTAGTGGTTATACACGTATAGGGCTTCCACAAACCATGGTTGACGCCTAGCAGCATGTCATGGTTACCCAAGCTAATCAGAAGAGGATAGAGAACCTATTCAGTTCGGGATTACAAATGCAATACGGTCCTTCTCTAATCTAATACTCTTGACCACATTGTTTGGTATGATAGTTTATTTACTCATGTCTACTATCCAATGTGAATCGTTTGCTTATATGATTTCCTTGAATGTGATTTGGAACGCATTCCCCAATCTCATTCATACTCTGGCCAGAGATTCCAAATCATATCATAGAGTATTCTCCCTCAACTGTTTGAAGGTTAGAGATCCCTTGTTGCGCATTTACTTGTCTCCATAGCTAAGTGGCTTAACCCCAACGATGCCGTGACACCCCTAGGGGGTGAATTAGACATAATCAAAGATTAAGGACTTAACCACAAGACAACTGTGATGCCTCAGGTCAAAGGACTACTTTGCATTATCCCAACCATGAGTTCTCATGTGACATGGAATATAAGAACTCTTCGTTGATCACGTTCAGTGAACTCATTCTCTTATTGAGCACCTACGTACTTGTCTTGATGTCACACACACCAATGACTCGAGACTAGTCACTCTCCCTGAGAGAAGACACAGTACGTACTGATCTTAACGGACTGTCAATGCCCAATTGGTAATCCTATGATCAGGAACATTTAGGATGTGTCTACGAAAGAATGGTCTCATTAATCTAACTTCATTAGATTGCATTCTCCCAATCACATATTCCTTGGACTTTATCGTTTAAGCATATAACATTTATATGAGACGGCTCAAACAATAATCTTTGCCCTTTATATGTTAAACTAGATTAGTTTAACATTTGAAATGTCCGTAAAGTATCATCATATGATTGGTTTTAGGGCACATTTCCAACAGTAGACCCTTCAGAAGGTATTGTACCTGTTGGAAACAAATGGGTCTTCAAGAGGAAGATAGGCGTTGATGGGAACGTGGAGACTTATAAGGCTAGACTAGTAGCCAAGGGTTACAGGCAAAGAGAAGGGATTGACTATGAAGAAACTTTCTCTCCTGTAGCCATGATTAAGTCCATTCGGATTTTGCTTGCGATTAACATCTATAGCATGCAATTAACAAATTAAAGGCGGAATCATGCTTGTATGCATTCAAAAACAAAACATTACCCATGAAATTCAAAGCCTAGTAGATTGGTGAACCAATAATCAACTCAAAACAAAGTGAGTTGAAATTAATACCTTTGTAGATTCCTCTTTGCATAAGCAAAGGCTAATCACCCAAAGAGATAGGGCCTTCATTCCTTGCTTCTTAGATCCATGGATTTGGATGGAAAAATAGGTTTCTCCAAGTTCCCAAAATAGGGAACCTCTAAGTCTCTTCACCAAGGTTTGATTGTAGAAGAAATGAGTGACCTTGGAGTAGTAGGATTGCTAGATGTACCCTCCAAGGTGTTGGCCTCTTTAGAGAGAAAATGGAGAGACAATTCTCACCAATTTTCCCCCAAAATAAACCCTTAATTTTTCCTAAATGAATTTTGGCTATAAAGTCATTTATATAGTCACTTCTTTAAGTAACCTAAACAACCAAAACCCTAATTCATCTAATATGGCCGGCCATTTAGGGATGTTTGGGCTTTTGGGCTTTAATGAATCTTTATTCATTAAATTGTCATACAATTTAAGTTAATGGGCTTGACGTTCGAAGCCCATTGGGCCTTAAGGTCCAAAACTATCCCGAAGTCTTTAACGAACTTATTCGTTTGATTAATTAACATATTAATTAATCCTTGCCATAATTAAATGATTAAACCATTTAATCATTCTTACTCATTTCCGTTTAATCTCCAATCTCTACCTTTTACGGTGTGCGATCCATTAGGTTCCTTTTAGCGAGGTAGTGGGCGATTAAAACCATTTTACATCGATTGTGAATTGAAACTATTTTCAATTCTCCCTTTAGTGATTACACACGTTTAGGGCTTCCACAAACCATGAGTGACACCTAGCAGCATATCATGGTTACCCAAGCTAATCAGAAGAGGTGGAGAACCTATTCAGTTCGGGATTACAAATGCAATACGGTCCTTCTCTAATCTAATACTCTTGACCACATTGTTTGGCATGATAGTTTATTTACTCATGTCTACTATCCAATGTGAATCGTTTGCTTATATGATTTCCTTGAATGTGATTTGGAACGCATTCCCCAATCTCATTCATACTCTGGCCAGAGATTCCAAATCATATCATAGAGTATTCTCCCTCAACTGTTTGAAGGTTAGAGATCCCTTGTTGCGCATTCACTTGTCTCCATAGCTAAGTGGCTTAACCCCAACGATGCCGTGACACCCCGAGGGGGTGAATTAGACATAATCAAAGATTAAGGACTTAACCACAAGACAACTGTGATGCCTCAGGTCAAAGGACTACTTTGCATTATCCCAACCATGAGTTCTCATGTGACATGGAATATAAGAACTCTTCGTTGATCACGTTCAGTGAACTCATTCTCTTATTGAGCACCTACGTACTTGTCTTGATGTCACACACACCAATGACTCGAGACTAGTCACTCTCCCTGAGAGAAGACACAGTACGTACTGATCTTAACGGACTGTCAATGCCCAATTGGTAATCCTATGATCAGGAACATTTAGGATGTGTCTACGAAAGAATGGTCTCATTAATCTAACTTCATTAGATTGCATTCTCCCAATCACATATTCCTTGGACTTTATCGTTTAAGCATATAACATTTATATGAGACGGCTCAAACAATAATCTTTGCCCTTTATATATTAAACTAGATTAGTTTAACATTTGAAATGTCCGTAAAGTATCATCATATGATTGGTTTTAGGGCACATTTCCAACAGTATTGGCAATCTGAAACAGCCTCTTTAACCTTATAAAACTGAGAGTTTTAGCCACTTTTACACAAGTTTCCCCTTGGGGTTGCCCAGAGCTCTCTCTCTTCTTTTTCTTTAGCCTTTCTTCCAGAAACAAAACCTTATTTCCTTTCACCATCTGCTGCCACTGAAGAAACCACGCTGCCACGTTGTTCTTGGAGAAGTTCAACATCAGAATCGCTTCAAGGGGGTTTTCTCTATGAACTTTAATTTCACTCATGTTGTTCTTGATATTTATATATTATGTAATCATGTTGTGTAATTAAGTTCATAACTGAGGATTTCAATGTAGCCTTGCAAAACTACTCTATGTTATTAAGTTAAAGTATTCGATTCATGAATCTATTTTCTTGTTTCATTCACTGATTTCATAGTTCAATTTGTTTGTTAATCTTAATGTCTGATCACCATTAGGGCTGCTTATGAATTATTTGATCAAGGTTATAGTACACATCATGCTTAATCTTGGTGGACATGTGAATGAATGAAGAAACTGCTATGCATACATCCTGCCATGTGATTTCTTTGGTTCTTTGAAGTTTTCTTGTTCTTAATGGATTCTTATTTGGTAATCTAAGTTGAACACCACAACTAGGTTGCAGATTGGAGTACTTGATCACAACCACACATCAAATGGATGATCATAAATAAGTAAAACGAACCCTAGTTGCAGATTGGAGAGTTGAATACGTTTTGACTTAATTTTCATTTAATTGGCTTGTAATGGTGAAATTGATATTCGTAGTTCCATTCCCATCGTTTCTTAATTAATCTGCCATTCATCTTTATCTTGTCTTGCATTTTAAGTTACTTTAGCTTTCAAACAAAAAAACTCTAAATTCAATGTTCATTTGCATTTTCTTTAGGGTTCACATAAAGCTAGTAATTGTAGAGGTCTAATTAGTCCCTGTGATTTGACACCCTTACATGTGCCATTATACTATCCTTATATTTGCACTTGAAAGGAACATGACAATGGTTTGGTCTTGGGCGAGTTGGGCTTCAAACTATTCATTCTAGGCTCTTAAAATATTCAAAATAAGATGATTTCTTCAAGCCCTTACTTTCATCTTGAAATACAATACAAACAACAAAATACCTTGTGATGCATAGAGATTTTAAGTAAAAAAACCTAAGTAAAAGAGGGCATAAAAGTATAACTCTATGCACTCAACAAATACCCCCAAACTTAGATTTTGCTAGTCCTCGAGCAAACCAAAACTAAAAGACACAAAAACAACACAAAAGACAAACATAAATTAATCTAAGACCAATTTCGTTCTGTTGGTGAGACAAATGCATTTAGCTTATGCATCAAGTGTTGTGTTCCCTTCAAGTGCAAATATAAGGATAGTATAATGGCACAAGTAAGGGTGTCGAACCACAGGGACTAATTAGACCTCTACAAATTACTAGCTTTATGTGAACCCTAACTAGCCAATGAAAATGCAAACTGAATATAGATTTTTGTTTTGAAAGCTAAAGTAATTTAAAATGCAAGACAAGATAAAGATGAATGATAGATTAATTCAAAAACGATGGGAATGGAACTAGGGATACCGATTTCACCATTACAAGTCAATTCCTTGAAAATTAAGTCAAAACGCATTCAACTCTCCAATCTGCAACAAGGGTTCATTTTAGTTATTTATGATCATCCACTTGATGTGTGGTTGTGATCAAGTACTCATAATTTGTGATCTTGTTGTGATGTTCAACTTAGATTAGCAAGTAAGAATCTATTAAGAACAAGAAAACTTAAAAGAACCAAAGAAATCACATGGCAAGATGTATGCATAGCAATTTCTTCATTCATTCACATGTCTACCAAGATTAAGCATGATGTGTACTATAATCTTGATCAAATAATCTGTAAGAAACCCTAATGGAGATCAAACATTAAGATAAACAAACAAATTAAACTATAAAATCAGTGAATGAAACAAGAAAACAGATTGATGAATCGAATACTTTAACTTAATAACATAGAACAATTTTGCAAGGCTACATCGAAATCCTCAGCTATGAACTTAATTACACAACATGATTACAGAATATATAAATATCAAGAACAACATGAGTGAAATTAAATTCATAGAAGAAACCCCCTTGAAGCAATTCTGATGTGGAAATACTTCAAGAACAGTGCGGCTGCATGGTTTCTTCAGTGGCGGCGGATGATGCGAAATATATAAGCACACAAATTAAACCGTCTTTTTATCAAATGTAGTAAAGTATGTAAGTAGGGATCGTTCTGGACCGGGGATTGGGAGGGATTGCTAAACACTTGAAAACTGACTTAGAAACGAAAAAACAAAGTTTAAAACACTAAACTAGACTCAAAGAATGTAAAACTAAATTTTGAAACACTGAAACAAACCAAAAGACTCAAAACAGCAAACAAACACTCAAAACTGCTTTAAAAACACTTTCTGGGCAGTTTTGAACACAAACACAAATTTAGACGAAATTGGGTTACAACTTGAATCAAAACACTTAAAAACACAAACTAAATGGATTTCTAACTAATCTAACACCTTAAAATAAAGGGGGATTTGGTTTTGACGAAATTGAAAACAAGACAAAACTTTGTAATTAAAACAGATTGTAGAACGAATTTGAATTAAGCTTATGGATGGAAGGCTAGCTAGGAGGTTCTTCTCCACACATGTCACACTTGCATACAAAACGATCTCCAATTGCTTTTCGATAAACTATGAATACTCAACGCCCCAGATTAACCGTGAATTGCACTAATTAACCCTCAGTTTTTTCACAAGTTATTGAGTTGGATGATTGCATACGACAACCCAAAACATTCCCTACAAGTTCCCTACATGAATTGCATAATAGAGATACAAGCAAGAATCATTAAGTTCTATGAAAAACATAAGCATTGACGAGGCACTCGTTACTATGAATTGCATGAAATTTATGCCAAGAATTTACTTAACGCGATTGTTACTAGCAACCTTCACTACTTGCGAATATAAGTTCATAACGATTAGGTGAAACTCCCTTATATTCTAGCATCAAATTCATGCATGAAAATTAAGCGTGCACTCTCAACCAACATTCACAAATCAGTTTTTATATGAACGGATAAGTAAACTGAATTCACAGCTTATGAAACGCTATTAGAAGTAATCAAATCATATTGCAAGCATAAACATGGTTTCGAATTCCCCCTAGCCAAAGGGGGGTTTAGTTCCTCATACTTACAAAACAAAGAGTATTGAATTTAAACATTGAAAACAAGGGAAAGAAAACACCTAAAACGTTCCAGCAATCCTAACTTGAATGGCATGCACGTCCAAGGCTTCTCCTCCTTCCTCTTTGCTGCGGCACAAGGTTTTGGGAACAGGTTTGGATGGTATTTGTATGGAGGAATGGATGGGAGATGGTATGGTGGTGTTTAGGATGGATGGGGGGTGTGGCAAAAGAGAGAAAGATGGCTGAAAATGTGTTTGTGATGTAGTGTATGAATGTGTAGATGGGTTTGGCTAAAAGAATGGATGGAGAATGGGTGGTGTGGCTGATTGTATTTTTTTTATGTCCTCTTATGTTCTTCCCTTCACTCCCTATTTATAGAAGCTCTAAAGTAAAGAATCACTCAAGTGGCTTGCTAATTAGATGTCATATGGTTAGATGTCACTCATAGCTTGTGAGTTCTTCTAGATGATTAAATGTAGTCATCAAAGAAGAAAGGTGAATTAAAATGAAGTTTTAATTCACTAAGTGATTGAATTAAATATAAGCAATTGGATTGATGCCAATCACCTCACTGTCTTGCTAATTAGAACCTAAAAGATTGTTCACCACAACACTATTGTAGTGAGTAACTAATGGATGATGGAAACAATTAATTGGATTAATTATGTGTTGTGATTAATTTAGAAAAGTCTAAAGAAATCATAAAAGCGATAAAGATCGTTTTGGGCTTAAAGAAACGTTCGGGTTTAATTAGGCACATTGGGCCTAAACCCATTGGGCTTTTATTCAAGCATTGGATGACTTGAAATAATAAAAGCCCAAAGCCCAAAAACAACACAAGAGGGCCGGCCATATTATGTGGGTTTTGGAGAGATATTTAGTCAAGTGTTGACTAGGTTTTCTTTTGTCTATGTAAGCAACTTTATGAGATATTGTTCATTAGGATTTTTGTGTGTTAAAACAACAAAGAGGCAAAAGAAAAATAGCTCTCTAAACTACACAAAGGCCGGCCACCAAAGGGGGTTTTTACTAACATCTCTTACACCCTTTTGGTTATTCCTTCATCCTTCTCACTACACTAGTGGGTGAGGATCTTTAGAGGTTTCCTACTTTGGGAACTTGAAGAGAACCTAGGAGCACTCATTATAACAAAGTGGAGGAGGCAAGGAGGGAAGCTAGGCTCAAGGATTTCAAGGAGCAAAGGGCTTGGAGGTGGTCCATCCTTGGTCTCAAGTCTAGATCAAGAGGTATAAGACTAACCTTCACTTTGTTCTTGATTCTAAAATTTGTTTTGATGCATTATATATAAACCTATGAACCTTGAAGGGGATTTGCATGACTATAGCTTTGATAAATTGTTTTATATGCTTCCGCTGCTTTCGTATATTAAACATGATTTGTATATGCATGATAGTCATTATGAAATCCCATGCTAGAATCTCATAAATTTCCCTTCAAGTGGTATCAGAGCCAATGGTTTATGTATAATGTGTCCTTTTAGATTTTATGCATATGGGTATTAATGTTATGTATGACATATTATTGTTTCATTCAAAGTATGTTTATCTTTTGTTTTTCAATAGTTGAAAAATGTTAGTCAAAAGTTGAGAAAGATATGTATGCAAAAGTGTTTTGTATGCATGAATGAAAAATGAGTTTAAAACTAGTTTGACAAATTATTTCTTCATTTAAAAGTATGTTTGTCTTTTGTTTTTCAATGGTTGAAAAATATAAATCAAGAGTTAAAAAAGATATGCATGTAAAAGTTGTTTTGTATGCATGAATGAAGAATAAGTCATGAACAAAATTTGGGGTTTTGTTGCTAAGGGTAGGCACGGTTTTGGGGGTGGTTTTGGGTTGTGTTTGTGTTTTATTGTAAACCACTCACACATCCTTTTAAAGCTTGAAAGAAGTGTTCTTGTCACTTTTGTTTTTGGGTTTGAAAAATCACCAAGAATACACAAATCTTGAAAAAGTGTTCATGGTTTTGTTCTTGGTGTTCATAGTTTGGTTTTGGGTGAAAATGGTTTTATTTGGTTTTCATGCATGGTTTTATGGTTTTGGGTGATGTTCTTACCATCCATAACTATATTAAAACTTATTAAAACCCTAGACTTGTCTAGGAGATTTCCATCAAATTTTTCATTAAAGCCATTTAATGCCAAAACCAAGTGACAAGCAAATTTGGATTTTTCTTTGCATTGAATTAAAGCTTGATGGGTGAGACTTCCCATCCCCCATCAAATGGCCGGCCACCCTAGTGGATTTGTCCACTTGGGGGGTCTTTTGTAATCTTTGAAAAGTTGATATTTTATACTTTTGAGTATTTACGGTTTTACCCCTAACTTTTCATATTTACATTTAGGCCCGTACTAACTAGAAAGTTAAAATATTTGATTTTAATTTTGTTAGTTGTTTAAACTCATAATTATATTATGCCCATATGCACTAAATCTAAATGTTTATGTTGCATTCATCATGATTATTTAAATGTGTTTAAGTAGTTATGAAATGGATGACTTTGGACTTATGCCTTAAACGATAATTGAGCTACATGATAACGCGCTAAAATCAAATTGTTTGAACCTTGGGAATGTGTTTTAATTACTGTTTAATTGGACCTTGTCACGTTTGACGTTAATCTATCTCTCCCCTTTTAGTATATGTAATTTATAGGAATTTGTACAAATCGGTTTGTAATTCTTATTACTTCTTAATCTCTATTCATTAGTTGATTCCCTCTAGTGCTAGACTAGAGTTTCTTTAACTATTGGTAAGGAGACATAATTAAAAGAGGGTTTTGACACGAGATTAAAGATTAAAAGGGTCCAATGCCCAAATTAGCAATGAATGATTGTCTTTCATTTCTAATGGCTCAATGAAAATGGTTTTAATTGGATTGATAAGCACGTAATTAAATTGACACAACCTCCCCGAGTTTATATTCAACAATGATGGCTCGTTGTTGCAATAACCTAATAAGTCCATAGTCATCCAAGAGCCTAAGATAACTATAAAGTTCAAATCGAAAGGAATGCAAAAACCTTAGTAGTAGTAGTTACTTCCAATATTTGTAAAATTCGTTTTTGATATTGATTTGTTTTTCTCAAAACAAATAGTGGGAGTATCATACGCTACTAGACTATAATGAATACAATTAGTTGTTATATATATCTCCAATATTTTGAAAAATGTTTTGATATTGATTTGTTTTATGAAAACGAATAGTGGGGATATTATATGCTACTAATTTCATTAACTTTGGACTAGTAGTTATAATAGGACAATTTATTTGATTGTGATTAAATAAATAAAATTGATGAGACCTTAAAATCCCTCAACCAAACAAATATTAAGTTGAAAGCGTAAGAGTGCTTAGAACACTTTTTCGTGGCCTTCCACCGTGGTAGGCTCCAAGCGTTTATGACTTGTACACCGCCTTCACCCTATCATGGGGAAGTGACAAAGTGCATGCTTATATTCAGGAGGAGTTTATTTAAAACATTTGATGAGGTTAAGGTAGGCAACGAGTATGGCCAACATCGTATCATCGTGAGGTCATGCTTGAACCCTTAGCTAAACCGGCATGGTGGGAAAGAACTTAACTAAGAAACATAATGCCAACACCTTCGTATTGTTGAGCGTTCAACGCTTGATTAGCTATCAATGTCTTTGCAGCCGTGGGGGTCTTGTCCACCAAAGCTCCTCCCGCCGAGGCATCTAGCATTTGACGTTCGATTGGTAGAAGCCCCTTGTAGAAGTATTGTAGAAGAAGCTCCTCCTTCATTTGATGTTGTGGACAAGAAGCAACAAGAGATTTAAAACGTTCATAATACGTAGCAAAAGACTCACCTTCATCTTGTTGAATTCCACTTATCCTTTTTCGTAGGAGAATGACTCAAGAAGTTGGGAAAAACTTCTCCAAGAAAGCCCGTTTCATGCTCTCCCAAGATGTGACCGTTCCGGGAGCTAATTCATACAACCAATCTTTCGCCTTTTCCATGAGAGAAAAGGGAAAGGCCTTCATCTTCAATATGCTCCCGTCAACATTGATTGGAGTCATGCTTGAACACACCACCTCGAACTCTTTCAAGTGCTTGTTAGGATCCTCCATGGACAACCCATGGTACTTTGGAATGTGGTGTAGCAAACTTGACTTCAACTCGAATTCCTAGGTCTTTCCTTGGGCAGCCGCGAGATATTGAATACATAGAGGTGTGGCATTGTCCAATCCCGAAGACGAAAGCTCCTTGATTGTACGATTGTCTTGTGTCATAGCTTCCTCCACTTCACCCACTCTTGCCGTGGGTTCTTCTTCCTCAAAATCAAGTTCGGCTTCTGAATTTTAACTTGATTCACTAGGTTCTGGATTCTTCCTCTTTCGTCTCAACTCTCGCTCAAAATCGTCATCAAAGTCCAAGATGTGTTCACGAATCGGATGAGAACTCCGAGTCATAAACTAGTACCTAAACCAAGAACCAAAACAAGGTCAGAATCTGGAACAAATTAAAACAAATTGAAATAAAACAATCCAAGGGACTAGCAATGTTGCTAATCCCCGGCAACGGCGCCAAAAATTTGATGCGAAATATATAAGCACACAAATTAAACCCTCTTTTTATCAAATGTAGTAAAGTATGTAAGTAGGGATCGTTCTGGACCGGGGATTAGGAGGGATTGCTAAACACTTGAAAACTGACTTAGAAACGTAAAAACAAAGTTTAAAACACTAAACTAGACTCAAAGAATGTAAAACTAAATTTTGAAACACTGAAACAAACCAAAAGACTTAAAACAGCAAACAAACACTCAAAACTGCCTTAAAAACACTTTCTGGGCAGTTTTGAACACAAACACAAATTTGGACGAAATTGGGTTACAACTTGAATCAAAACACTTAAAAACACAAAGTAAATGGATTTCTAACTAATCTAACACTTTAAAATAAAGGGGGATTTGGTTTTGACGAAATTGAAAACAAGACAAAACTTTGTAATTAAAACAGATTGTAGAACGAATTTGAATGAAGCTTATGGATGGAAGGCTAGCTAGGAGGTTCTTCTCTACACATGTCACACTTGCATACAAAACGATCTCCAATTGCTTTTCGATAAACTATGAATACTCAACGCCCCAGATTAACCGTGAATTGCACTAATTAACCCTCAGTTTTTTCACAAGTTATTGAGTTGGATGATTGCTAACGACAACCCAAAACATTCCCTACAAGTTCCCTACATGAATTGCATAATAGAGATACAAGCAAGAATCATTAAGTTCTATGAAAAACATAAGCATTGATGAGGCACTCGTTACTATGAATTGCATGAAATTTATGCCAAGAATTTACTTAACGCGATTGTGACTAGCAACCTTCACTACTTGCGAATATAAGTTCATAACGATTAGGTGAAACTCCTTTTGGAAATATGCCCTGAAAGTCAATCTTTGGAAGAAACCTTTCAGGACAAATGAATCGATGTATGGATGACTCTTATACATCAAATGGCAAAGATACTAATTAGGACTATCTCAATAAACGATATATGTCCTTATTAATGAATCCATGGACAATGGATCGATTGAAGAAGTAATCTAATGATGTTAGACTACAGAGACGTTCTTCACATAACCATTATATCCAAAAAGGTTCCTGGTCATTAGATTGTCAGAGGGACACTGACAATGCTTAGACCGGTACATACTGTGTCCACTTCAAATGGAAGAATGGAAAGTCTCATCCCATTTGTGTAGTGACACTAAGACAAGTATGTAGGTGCTCATTAAGGGAATGAGTTCACTGAACACAATCGAACGAGAGTACTTGCATGGAGGTCTACTCACATGTCAAGCAAGTAACTCTAATGGTTGGAATAATGTAAGTAGTCCTTTGACCTGAGGCATCGTCGTTGTCTTGTGGTTAAGTACTTAATCTTTGATTATGTCAAAGTCACCCCATTCGCGGATGTCCACGGCATAATTGGGGTTAAGCCACTTAGTCATGAAGGCAAGTGAATGCGCAACAAGGAATCTCTAATCCTCGATTAGAGAGGAAGAATACTCTAAGATATGATTCGGGAATCTTCGGCCGAAGTATCGAGCGTAATAAAGGAAAGCGTTCCTATACGACTCAAATGAATCATATAAGAAGGAATAATCACATTAGGGGTTTGACATAATATATCCATACCCTAGTAATGTGATTGAGAGTATTGTTTTAGAGAAGGATCGAATTACATTGTAATTCCAACTGAATAGGTTCTCCGAACAACTTCTACATTAGCTTGGGTAGCTATGACATATGGTTAGATGTCACTCATAGCTTGTGGGTTCTTCTAGATGATTAAATGTAGTCATCAAAGAAGAAAGGTGAATTAAAAGGAAGTTTTTAATTCACTAAGTGATTGGATTAAATATAATCAATTGGATTGATGTCAATCACCTCACTGCCTTGCTAATTAGAACCTAAAATGATTGTACACCGATACACTCTTGTAGTGAGTAATTAATGGATGATGGAAATAATTAATTGGATTAATTAAGTGTTGTGATTAATTTAGAAAGTCTAAAGAAATCATAAAAGCGATAAAAGATCGTTTTGGGCTTAAAGAAATGTTCGGGTTTAATTGGGCCCATTGGGCCTAAACCCATTGGGCTTTTATTCAAGCATTGGATGACTAGAAATAAATAAAAGCCCAAAGCCCAAACCAACACAAAGGGGCCGGCCCTTGCAAGTGGAGAGGGAGAGATATTTAGTCAAGTTGTTGACTAGGTTTCTTTATGTCTATATAAGGAACTTTATAGAGTTTTAATCCTTAGGGTTTTTTGTGTTTTTTAAAACAACAAAGAGGCTAAAGAAAACATCTCTCTAAAACCACAAAGGCCGGCCACCTAGAGGGTGAATTAGCTAACAATCTTTCACCCTTTTGGTTATTCCTCCATCCATCTCACTACACTAGTGGGTGTGGATATTTAGAGGTCTTCTCCTTTGGAGACTAAAGGAGAACCTTGGAGCACTCTTACTAACAAAGTGGAGGAGGCAAGGAGGGAGGCTAGGCTCAAGGACTTCAAGGAGCAAAGGACTTGGAGGTGGTCCATCCTTGGTCTAAAATCAAGATCAATAGGTATAGATCTATACCTTCACTTTATTCATAACTTAAATGTTTTAGATGCATTATATATAAACCTATGAACCTTGAAGGGGATTTGCATGACTATAGCTTTGATATTATTTGATAAATTGCTTCCGTTGCTCATGTATATAAATCTTGAATTGTATATGCATGCTAGTCATTGAGAAATCCCATGTGTTAAACTCATATTTTTCCCTTCAAGTGGTATCAGAGCCAAAGGTTTATGTATAATGTGTCCTTTTGGATTTTATGCATATGGGTATTAATATTATGCATGACATAATTATTGCTTCATTCAAAATATGTTTATCTTTTGTTTTTCAATAGTTGAAAAATGTTAGTCAATAGTTGAGAAAGATATGTATGCAAAAGATGTTTTGTATGCATGAATGAAAATTGAGTTTTGAACTAGTTTGACATATTATTTCTTCATTTAAAGTATGTTTATCTTTTGTTTTTCAATGGTTGAAAAATATAAATCAAGAGTTGAAAAAGATATGCATGTAAAAGTTGTTTTGTATGCATGAATGAAGAATAAGTCATGAACAAAATTTTGGGGTTTTGTTCTTTGTGGTTGGCACGGTTTTGGGGATTTTTGGGCATGTGTTTGTGTTTTATTGTAAGACACTCACACATCATTTTAAAGCTAGAAAGTAGAAACCTTGTCACTTTAGTTTTTGGGTTTGAAAAATCACCAAGAATACACAAATCTTGAAAAAGTGTTCATGGTTTTGTTCTTGGTGTTCATAGTTTGGTTTTGGGTGAAAATGGTTTTATTTGGTTTTCATGCATAGTTTTATGGTTTTGGATGATGTTCTTACCATCCATAACCATATTAAAACTTTTAAAACCCTAGACTTGTCTAGGAGATTTCCATCACCTTTTTCATTAAATCCTTTTAAGCCAAAACCAAGTGACATGCAAATTTGGATTTTTCTACCTTGAGTTGAATTAAAGCAAGATGGGTGAGACTTCCCATCTCCCCTTAATGTGGCCGGCCACCCTAGTCGATTTATCCACTTGGGGGGTCTTTTGTAATTTGGAAAAAGATATTTTATACTTTTGAGTATTTACGGTTTGACCCCTAACTTTTTCTTATTTGCATTTAGGCCCCTACTAACTAGAAAGTTAAAATATTTGATTTTAATTTTGTTAGTTGTTTAAACTCATAATTCTATTATACCCATATGCACTAAATCTAAATGTTCATGTTGCATTCCATTTTGATTATTTAATGTGATTAAGTAGTTAGAAAAAGGGTGACTATGGACTTATGCCTTAAACGATAATTGAGCTATGAGATAAGGCGCTAAAATCAAATTGTTTGAACCTTGGGAATGTGTTTTAATTACTTTTTTTGTTGGACCTTGTCACATTTGACATTAATCTATCTCTCCCTCTTAGTATGTGTAATTTGTAGGAATTTGTACAAATCGGTTTGTAATTCTTATTATTTCTTAATCTCTTTTAGTTAGTTGATTCCCTCTAGTGCTAGACTAGAGTTTCTTTAACTATTGGTAAGGAGACATAACTAAAAGAGGGTTTTGACATGAGATTAAAGATTAAATGGGTCCAATGCCCTAATTAGCAATGAATGATTGTCTTTCATTTCTAATGGCTCAATGAAAATGTTTTAATTGGATTGAAAAACACGTAATTAAATTGACACAACCTCCCCGAGTTTATATTCAACAATGTTGGCTCACTGTTGCAATAACCTAATAAGTCCATGGTCATCCAAGAGCCTAAGATAACTATAAAGTCCAATTTAAAAGGAATGCAAAAACCTTAGTAGTAGTAGTTACTTCCAATATTTGAAAAATTCGTTTTTGTTTGTTTTTCTTAAAACAAATAGTGGGAGTATCATACGCTACTAAACTATAATGAAGACAATTAGTAGTTATATATATCTCCAATATTTTGAAAAATGTTTTGATATTGATTTGTTTTATGAAAACGAATAGTGGGGATATCATATGCTACTAATTTCATTAACTTTGGACTAGTAGTTGTAATAGGACATTATTTATTTGAATATGATTAAATAAATAAAATTGATGAGACCTTAAAATCCCTCAACCAACATACAATATTAAGTTGAAAGCGTAAGAGTGCTTTGAACACTTTTTCGTGGCCTTCCACCGTGGTAGGCTCCAATCGTTTATGACTTGTACATCGCCTTCACCCTATCATGGGGGAGTGCAAAGTGCATGCTTATACTCAGGAGGAGTTTATTTAAAACATTTGATGAGGTTAAGGTAGGCAACGAGTGTGGCCAACATCGTATCATCGTGTGGTCATGCTTGAACCCTTATCTAAACCGGCATGGTGGGAAAGAACTTAACTAAGAGAAATGATGCCAACATCGTATCATCGTGAGGCATTGCTCTCTAGAGGCCAAAAAGATGGGTAATCACAAGAGGTTGTTGTGAATGGGTAATTGTACCCTCTCATTATTATTTTTGCTAGCCAACATCGTATCATCGTGAGGTGGGCTTGGTAATAGTGAGCCTCCCATAACCCGCTACGAGCTTTCTTTGAAAACTCCCGGATTCCATCTTGAGGGATATGGAATTTGCCAAAAATGGTGGGTGGTGTCATTCGGTTTAAAGACCCGAATCGTTTGACTTAATCAACAATCAAACTAATTATTTTATTGTTTATGTATTTAGATATGGTTGGAAGCACACTCGCGAAAATACTCGACAAACATTGCCTAGAGGGGCACAATTTCCCATCGTGGTATCGTAATGTCAAGATTCTCCTAACATTGGAGAAGATTGTTTACGTCCTAGACAAGGCTCCACCTCACATACCTCTCGGGCCTGAGGCTACTGAGGATGAACGTGCTAAGTTTGACAAGCACGTTGAGGATGACACACAAGCCAAGTGCTATCTGTTGGCTTCCATGAATGAGGAGCTACAGAGACAGCAAGAGGGCATGGACAATGCATCTTCCATAATACTCCATCTTACGGAGTTATATGGTGAAGGGACGCGCAATCGTCGCTTTAGCACTGTTTGTGAACTTGTGAAGACCAAGATGGTCAAGGGGGCTCCAGTGCATCAACATGTACTGAAGATGATAGGATTCATTGAACAATTGGAGAACCTTGGTACTCCATTTGACGGGGAATTGGCCCAGGACTTCATATTGGCTTCTCTTTCTGATTCATTCGCGCAGTTCGTAATGAACTACAATATGAATAAGATGGATAGTACTCTCTCTGAGTTACTAAATATGTTAGTAACTGCCGAGAAGACTATAAAGAAAGAGAATGTTGTAGGGACTTCTGCAGTAGTCTACAACAAGCCATCATCTTCCAAGGCCAAGCCGCAAGGCAAAGGCAAAGGGAAGGAGAAGAAGCCACCCACTCCTAAGCCGAAAGGAGGAGTGAGGAAAAAGAAGGCAAAGGAGCCCAAAGGGATTTGCCACCACTGTAGAAAGGAGAGGCATTGGAGGAGGAATTGCAGGTTATACCTTGCAAGTCTTAAGGACAAGCCACAAGGTATGGTTTATGTTCTTATCTTCAATTCTAAATGTTAGATCTTCTAAATATTTATATTTGATATAAAGAGCTAATCACTTGTATAATTGTATATAGGTGGAGAAGCCAAGTAGAAGATGAACAAGCAAGGAAAATGTGGTGAAGGGTTCGGCCACTATGTTTTTTGCTTACTACTTAGGAAGTTTGTTAGGCATTAAAGATTGTCTTTAAACTTTCTTATTTTGTTAAGAACTTATTATGTGGCTTCATATGATGGAAGACCACTATTAGTGCCTAAATGTATAAAGGTATTTAAATTAGTCTCTAAATGTATAGAGCTAATACTTTTTGTATTAAACATTATGAATGTTTGAACTATCATATTAATGTAATGTGAAAAATGCCTTTTTAATATACTATTTCCTTAAAGTAGTGTTATGAATTGAAAATTGTCTTGTTGTATCCTAGATGAGATACAAGAGTTATATCACTTATTGTAATGTGATAACCAAACTTTAGATTTATCAATTATGGATAGATCTCACATGTAGGACATAAAAGGATACAATGAATCTTTAGATTTGGTTCCATTTGTCGACCTATGAGTTCTATATGAATCGACAAAAGTCTAGAGTATCCTTTCTTGAAGAAAAGGAAGATCACATTATAATGATATAAGTAATAAGAAAAACGTTTCTTATATGGTTATCACTTGAAACACAATGATCAAGATCACTCTTGATTCAATTAGTAGTTTTGAACAACTAATTGGGCATTCTTTAAAAGGTTTTAAAATGTCAATTATGTTAGTGATTAAACCAAGAAAGAAGTGTCTAAATCTATAAAATGTTTAAAGACTTTAGTCACTTAATAACAAGACATTAACTTAGTGAAGATTGAAACAAATAAGCTTGAAATGTTTTAAAGCTACTACACAATGTCTTCTTCCAATATACTCCACCTTTATACATTTTTGAATGTATGAAGTGATTTCTCATTAAAGTCATGAGAAATAGTGGGAGGTGTGAAAATGGATATAAACTTGAATGTGATTGGTTTATAGTTGTCTAAAGAATAATAGTACTTGACTATTATTAAAAGTTTGTAATTTTAATTGTTAAAAGGACTCAAGCTCTTCAAACGTTAAAATTCTATGTTGTGTGACATTCTAAAGAATAGTCTTTGAATGTTGGTTTCGCCAACCTAGCATAAAATGGTTATATGTTGGGAGTTGTCCATCATTTTCTTTTATGAGAACAAGCTAAATAACTAAGCATATGGACAAGTTAATGAAACAAAAGGGAAATAAGTTCAAAATGAGTCACAACATATGATTTAACAACAAGACAATCCAAATTCAACATCTCATGTAACAATATTGCTCTATGTAGTTTTAATAAAGAATTATATCAACCACCTAGAAGGAATGGTTGAGTTTCTAGATCCTTAGTAGGAGCCATGCTTCCACTAAAGACTTGGATAATTCTTATATGACTACATTAAAGGTCTTAGTATGACTAAAACTTGAAGTATGGTGTATGACACCATATAATTTAAATGAATAGACTTAATGGAACAAGTCACACATTTCAAATGGAATTACTTGAGAAGGAATTCTTTTGTGTGTGATTCATTTAAGTTAGTGGGAGCAATATGCATTCAAATCAAGAAAATATAATTGTTATTTTGAATGAATGCTAAGTTACAACAAGGCCAGTGGGAGTGATGTCATAATTTGAGCAACAAGATGAAGGAAGATTTTGTGAAAACATGTTCGTTTAAGCAACATCTATAGCATGCTATTAACAATTAAAAGGCGGAATCATGCTTGCATGCACTTAAAAACAAAACATTAACCATGAAATTCAAAGCCTAGTATATTGGTGAACCAAGACTCAACTCAAATCAAAGTGAGTTGAGAAATTTACCTTTGTAGATTCCTCTTTGCATAAGCAAAGGCTAATCACCCAAGGAGAGGGCCTTCATTCCTTGCTTCTTAGATCCATGGATTTGGATGGAAGAATAGATTCTCTAAGTTCCCAAAATTGAGAACCTCTAAGTTTCCACACCAAGGATGGATTGATGAAGAAATGAGTGACCTAGAGGAAGCAAGATTGCTAGTTAATTTCCTCTTGGGTGGCCGGCCTCTTTAGAGAGAAAAGAGAGCTTTGTGTTCTCATCTTTTCTCCAAAAGAAAACACTTAATTAATTTTTTTTTGGCTATAAAGTCATATTTATACCTTAATTCATTGGAGTGGCAAACTTGTAAATAAGTCCAAAACCCACTCCATCTCTAAATGGCCGGCCATAGGGATTCATTGGACTATTTGGGCCTTTGTGAATCATTATTCATTAAGTTGTCATACAACTTAAGTCAATGGACTTGACGTTCGAAGCCCATTGGGCCTTAAGGTCCAAAACTATCCCGAGGTCTTTAACGAACTTATTCGTTTGATTAATTAACATATTAATTAATCCTTGCCATAAATAATTAAACCATTTAATTATTCTTACTCATCTCCGTTGTTTCTTCAATCTTTACCTTCTTTTAGCGAGGCAGTGGGCGATTAGAACTCTTTCAAACCGATTGTGAATTGAAACTTACTTTCAATTCTCCCTTTAGTGATTATACACGTTTAGGGCTTCCACAAACCATGAGTGACACCTAGCAGCATATCATGGTTACCCAAGCTAATCAGAAGAGGTGGAGAACTTATTTAGTTTAGGATTACAAATGCAATACGGTCTTTCTCTAATATAATACTCTTGACCACATTGTTTGGTTTGATAGTTTATTCATGTCTACTATCCAATGTGATTCGTGTGCTTATATGATTACCTTGAATGTGATTTGGAACGACTTCCTAAATCTCATTCATACTCTGATCAAAGATTCTTAATCATATCATAGAGTATTCTCCCTCAAACGGTTTGAAGGTTAGAGATCCCTTGTTGCGCATTCACTTGCCTCCATAGCTAAGTGGCTTAACCCCAACTATGTCGTGGACACCCTCCTGATGGAGTGACTTTGACATAATCAAAGATCAAGGACTTAAACCACAACACAACTATGATGCCTCAGGTCAAAGGACTACTTTGCATTATCCCAACCATGAGTTCTCATGTGACATGAATATGAGAACTCTTCGTTGATCGTGTTCAGTGAACTCATTCTCTATTGAGCACCTACGTACTTGTCTTGATATCACACACACCAATGACTCGAGACTAGTCATTCTCCCTGAGAGAAGACACAACACGTACTGATCTTAACGGGCTGTCAATGCCCAATTGGCAATCCTATGATCAGGAACGTTGAGGATGTGTCTACGAAAGAATGGTCTCATGAATCTAACTTCTTTAGATTGCATTCTCCCAATCACATATTCCTTGGACTTATCGTTTAAGCATATAACATTTATATGAGACGGCTCAAACAATAATCTTTGCCCTTTATATTTAAACTACATTAGTTTAACTTTGTGAAATGTCCGTAAAGTATCATCATATGATTGGTTTTAGGGCACATTTCCAACAATCTCCCACTTGCACTAGAGCCAATCAGCTTGGTCATCAGTGATGATACCTCTTCTGTAGTCATTTCATAAATGGCTGAGTAGTAGGCCTAGACAATGGATATATGTATGTTATACATAGAAGCAACCTTGAGAATAACGACGTCACCATTATACATGATTCTCAATCATGTGGTTCAGTCTCTCATATGAGTTCGGATCTTGATGAGACCTTGATTCCCTGGCTTGAGCTATCGCCCCATTAGTATCATAGTGTCAGTACACTAGATACACTTTCTGGTTGGAACCGAATAGAGAGTTCATAAATGAACTTTCCCATCCAAACAACATTGTTGTAAGCTTCTATATGGCAATATATTTTGCATTCATAATGGAACACACTAAAGTCATTACTTTAATGTTTCCATCCAAATATCTTTTTAGTCATAATAAAGAGATATCTGTTTATCTCTTCATTCATAATGAAGAGACATCCAATGATGGATTAGATCCATAATCTAATACATTTACGCTTCCATTACGTTACTCTAATTCTTCCTCATTCTTTGAGGAATCTATCCTTTAGTATTTCTTAAATACTTAAGGACTTACTTGACAGTTGCCATGGTTCTGATCCTGGGCTTGCACTGATATCGTCTTGTACCATTCTAGGTACAACTCATATCAATGTTTTTCATACAATATGAAATACATAAATCACCTTTATGCGTATGCATAAAGGATTCTATTTACGCATTATTTCTTTGGGAGTCAAAGAGTACGTTCTCTTTGAGAAGAGCAACTTCTTAGTCTCACTAGAGTTGTCCTTCTAATTGAAGTTTATCATCATATGAGAAACTTCCTAGCATCTATTGTCTATTATTAGGGATTGATATAATCCAATTATATCATGAAATATATCATTATAGATTTCCATCCCATGTATATAGACTATATCTCCCATTTACATTCTATCTTCATATAATGTTTTAAAGTCATAACTTTAACGAAGAAGAATTCTTTTCATTTCCAAAATTAATATATCATATATATTAAATTTTAGGAACATGATTAACTCCCATATACATTCTATCGTTATAGAATGTTTAAAGTCATAACTTTAACGAAGAAGTATTCTTTTCATTTCCAAAATTAATATATCATATATATTTAAATTTTAGGAACATGATTAACTCCCACTAATCTTTTGTAAACCTAGTAAACAAAAGATTCATTTACATCTTTATGAGAAATCAAACGATTTGATCCTTTTCTCATAAGATGCTTATAGCTCCCACTAGCTTGCTAAGATTCATGATGGATGGATCTCTACAACTTACATGTCTTGTGATTCATAGTTTTAGACATATATTATTAAGACTATCTTAATAATGGTTTCGGAAACCCATATTATGTTCAAACATTGAATCACCATTTAGTTGTAGCTAGCTATCTTCGAATTAATTGAAACCAAGACTACGTCAAGATGGTTTTTTCAAAGTCAACCATTCTTTTGATTGTAGTTACCTTAAGCTACAAATTAGCTTATGAAGGTTTCATTATTTCGGGTCAAATGGTACTTTACCATTTCCTTGAGTATATATCGTATATACACTCAATGTAGTCATAAGGATTTTCATTCTTATTTCTTTCGAATTAAGAGGTGCAACTCTATGACATAGTCATAAAGTTCAAACCATTCAACTGAGACGGTTTATAAATCCTTCTTGACTACCTTGGAGCTTTTGGTATAGGAACTAGGTTGTTATATTTGTTGATTATTATCTTGTCTCTCAAAGAACCCATTCTTTGAGTTCTATCTCTCGTTCATTTGCTCTTAGGCAAATCACATTGTAGGATTACAATGAACTACCCAACAAAACAACATTTGTTAGTTGGTTTATAGAAGTGATATCCAAAAGTTAATTTAAGGATATCCCACAAGATTGTTATCAAACAAATATTGCTTATTAGCACACAACCCCAAATCTTAACATGCTTAAGATTTGTCTTTCTTTCCAACTACATCTTATGGAGTTATGAAAATTTTGGAAGATCTTCTAATTGACAATCATATTGTTTTAGAAGTATATATATCATATATATGGGTAATAGATAACATCCAACGAACTAAATCTTATTCGAGTTCGTTCTTCTCCTAATGGAGAAATTCATTATCTTATGATGCTTCTTTACTTGATATCTTTCAAGAAAACTATTCTAAAGTGTTACCATTCCTTGGATCAAATCTAAGGATGTAAATACTTTAGACGTCTTACTCATCAACTTACATTTCTTGAATTCTTTGAAACCTTTTGCAAAGTATTCAGACTTGTGTTTATTTAAAATAAACTATAGTCCAACCGAGGGTGATCTTCGGTGAATGTCATACAACATGAGTAGTATTATGTTGTGGACAAGTGCCACTAACATCTAAGTGAATTAACCTCAACAACTTTGTGATTCTTTATTCTTTCCAAAAGAATAAAGATTCGAACATTTCTCCTCTATACAATTTTAACAATAAGGTATTGGATCCGGATCTAACAATCCAAAGCATCCATCTATGACCAACTCGTAATTTATGTTTTAGAGGTATCACAACTCAGTTGGGATTAGTCACTACCTTGCAACCTTTTGGGTTTTAAGCATCATTATATTCTAAACAGTTAACATTACCATATCATCTCTAATATAGAGACAATCAATTAGATTACTATAATCCAATCATTGATTAATAAAGAATAATGTTTTGTCAAACAAAACATTCATCCATCTCTACTATAGTGATAGAATTAAGTTCCTTAAAATTGGAATGTAAAGACTATCTTTGGTTTTTCCAATTTCTTTGGTAGTTCATATGAGGAAGTAAGTACTATCTGCTTTCGCAGAGATCTATATTTTATTCACGTTCCGAATGTGAAGCACCTTTTTCTTCTCTCATGTATCTTCTACTTCTTATTAGTCACACTTTTACAACGATTGTAAAACATAGTTACTAATACGGAATCAAGCATTCAAGTAGAAGAACCAACTGTTTTGAACTATTCAAGAACAATTTACAACACCTTCGAAAGGTGTGTTCTTGACACTTGCAAGACATTTCTTGCAAATACCCCTTCCAATGTCCATCCTTTCATAAAGAAAGTTTGTTCCCTTGGAGTTAATTTTATCTTCTTCATTTGACTTCTCCTTTGACTACAATAGTCATGGTCCCTAAACTCCCACTATCTCTCTTGAAACTTATTTCAATTGTGTTATACACATCAAACATTTTGGAGAGCATGCGTTTATTGTTCACTATATAGTTTACAATAAACTTAGTGAACCATTAGGATAGAGACACAAAGGTGAAGTCCTTGCCTAGTTTCTGTCTCTTGAAGTGGTCTAACACTTCAATCACTCAATGATTCAAAATCATCATAAGTCCATGTTGATGGACTATTTTTGTCAACCAACCATTATGTTCTAAACATAATTACAAACTTTCAAGAGTTGTTCAAGGCAACTCTCATTTCATCATACAACAATTTGTAAGTGAAGAATCATGGCACATAAAGTGTCCATGCCATTGTGCTTTCTTCTCAAGTTCTTTGTTCATTTAACAAAGAAAACAAGCACTAGTGTTTGCATTGACTAAGGGTTGTTCAAAGCAACTCTTATTTCTTCATACAACAATTTGTAATTGAAGAATTATGACATTAAAAGTGTTGTCCTCTTTATGATAGACTTTTTCTAACATATTCTTCTAATGATACATTATCAATAGGAAGATTGTGAGGATAAGACTACTTAGGTACATTTACAAGCCATTAAAGACAATCTATGGTTTTGTAGTACCAAGTCCGGAAACTAAAGCTTTCGGCTTTTATTTGTCAAGTGTTGGATAGCGTTTGCAAATATATTGGTAAATAAATACATAACGAATATAAATTGATTGATTTTAAGCCATTTGATCCGGGTCTTTAAATCAAATAGCACCACCCACTATTTTTGGCAAATTCCATATCCCTCATTGGAATTCGAGAGTTTTGGAGGAAACTCTTAGTAGGGTATGGGAGACTCACTACTACCAAGCCCACCTCACAATGATATGATGTTGGCTAGCATTAATAATAATGAGAGAGTACGCTTACTCATTTGCATCTCTTGCAAGTACCCATCTATTTGGCCTCTAGAAAACAATGCCTCACGATGATACGATGTTGGCATCATTTCTCTTAGTTAAGTTCTTTCCCACCATGCCGGTTTAGATAGGGGTTCAAGTATGACCTCACGATGATACGATGTTGGCCACACTCGTTGCCTACCTTAACCTCATCAAATGTTTTAAATAAACTCCTCCTGAGTATAAGCATACACTTTGCACTCCCCCATGATAGGGTGAAGGCGGTGTATAAGTCATAAACGATTGGAGCCTACCACGGTGGAAGGCCACGAAAGAGTGTTCAAAGCACTCTCAAGCTTATCAACTTAATAATGGTTTGGTTTGAGGGTTTTAGGTCTCATCATATATAAACATACATTTTAATCTTATTAAAACAATTTTGGTCCTATTACAACTATTGGTCCATATGATTGTTTTAGTTGTATATAATACTCCGACTATGCTTATAAAACGGTTTTTAAAGCAAGAGTATATGATACTACTAACATAAATACTACTAACATAAACTTTTGCATTCATTTGATGGACTATATAGTTGCCTTAGGGCCTTAGGATGACTATGAACCTTTGTTTAGATTCACCACGAGCCTAGTGTTGAATCTCGGTCTAGGGATGGTGATTGATTTTAGTTACGCGTTTAATCACATTAAGGCGTGTTGTCTTAGGGGCGTTGGACCCAACTACTTCATTTTCATGCATATCAAATAAAGCAAGAAAGAAGTACTTCAAAGTAAAGATGAGCTTATGCTCATTACAACATTTGCATAATTCAAATTACTTTAAAGTAAAGAAGAGCTTAAGCTCTTTTACAACATTTGATCAAATCAAATTACAACCAAAATTTAATCTACACATTCCCATGGTTCAAACAAATTTGAAACGGCCTTTCACATAGCTCAATTATCGTAGGCTTAGGTTCATAATCACCCTTTAATTAATTAACACTTTAACTAATTAAATTGAATGCAACATTTTCATTTGGTTTTTGTATCCATAAAATTGATTTAAATGGAGCTAAATGAAATGAAAATCCAATTCTCATTTAAAGAGACAAAACAATTTTGTTCTCAACCTAATTTGGGCCATCATGCAATAACCACAACTTTTTGGGCTATATTGCGAAAACACAAACTTTTGGGGTCACATTGTAAAAACACAAAAGTCCACTACTTCATGTAATTACAACTAGAACCCAAAAATTTCAATAAATTCAAAACTTCATTAAAGGAGCAAAACAATTTGTCCTTTAGCGTTTTTAGGCCTTAACGTCAAAACGTAAACTTTCGGGTCAAAATACAAATACACAAAAGTATCAAAACTTTATGTAATTGCATAAAAGCCCCAAAAATACCCTATTTAATAGGGTGGCCGGTTTGAGGGAGAAAAAAGGAGTGGAGATAAGTCCACAAAAATTTGGAAATTTTTCAACAAAGTCATAAAGCCTTGCAAGATATTTGTGACATAAATTCATGCAAGTGGTGGGTATCCTTTCACACCCACCAATATTTCTTACACCTTTTAAATAAATATCTAACACATTTAAATATAAGATAAATCACTAAACAAAGACTTTATGAAATTATCCAAAACTTTGAATCAAAACATCAAACCTTTTTGTTCTTGGCAAGAACATCAAGAACAATGAAGAATATCCATGAAAACCCATAAGAGCCCCATGAACATTTTCACTCAAAAAACATCCCAAAAACATTCAAACTTAAGGGAAATAACATACAACCATACTAGGGTACATAGGGGTTCCAAAAGTCACTTGAAAACACTTTTAACAAGTCAAACAAGAACCCAAAAATCCACCCTTTGGATTTGGCCGAATTTTCCCAAAAGCATGGCACCAAATTTTAGCTCCAATATTCATGCTCATATGAACTACATCTACAACATTTGAGATGGCAAATTTTCTAACAAAATTTACATTCAAAGAAACAAGAATAAAGCTTGTAACATATTTCAACTTTTAAATCAAAACTATGAACTACAAAACCCACAAGGATTCACCAACTACTAGACCTAGGCTCTGATACCACTTGAAGGAAGATTTTGTGAAAACATGTTCATTTGAGCAACATCTATAAGCATGCAATTAACAATTAAAGGCAGAATCATGCTAGCATGCACTCAAAAACAAAACATTACCCATGAAATTCAAAGCCTAGTAGATTGGTGAACCAAGACTCAACTCAAATCAAAGTGAGTTGAGAAATTTATACCTTTGTAGATTCCTCTTTGCATAAGCAAAGACTAATCACCCAAGGAGAGGGCCTTCATTCCTTGCTTCTTAGATCCATGGATTTGGATGGAAGAATAGATTCTCCAAGTTCCCAAAACTGAGAACCTTTAAGTTTCCACACCAAGGATGGATTGATGAAGAAATGAGTGACCTAGAGGAAGCAAGATTGCTAGTTAATTTCCTCTTGGGTGGCCGGCCTCTTTAGAGAGAAAAGAGAGCTTTGTGTTCTCATCTTTTCTCCAAAAGAAAACCCTTAATTAATTTTTTTTTGGCTATAATGTCATATTTATACCTTAATTCATTGGAGTGGCAAACTTGTAAATAAGTCCAAAACCCACTCCATCTCTAAATGGCCGACCATAGGGATTCATTGGACTATTTGGGCCTTTGTGAATCATTATTCATTAAGTTGTCATACAACTTAAGTCAATGGACTTGACGTTCGAAGCCCATTGGGCCTTAAGGTCCAAAACTATCTCGAGGTCTTTAATGAACTTATTCGTTTGATTAATTAACATATTAATTAATCCTTGCCATAAATAATTAAACCATTTAATTATTCTTACTCATCTCCGTTGTTTCTTCAATCTTTACCTTACACGGTGTATGATCCATTAGGTTCCTTTTAGCGAGGCAGTGGGCGATTAGAACTCTTTCAAACCGATTGTGAATTGAAACTTACTTTCAATTCTCCCTTTAGTGATTATACACGTTTAGGGCTTCCACAAACCATGAGTGACACCTAGCAGCATATCATGGTTACCCAAGCTAATCAGAAGAGGTGGAGAACTTATTCAGTTTAGGATTACAAATGCAATACGGTCTTTCTCTAATACAATACTCTTGACCACATTGTTTGGTTTGATAGTTTATTTATGTCTACTATCCAATGTGATTCGTGTGCTTATATGATTACCTTGAATGTGATTTGGAACGACTTCCTAAATCTCATTCATACTCTGATCAGAGATTCTTAATCATATCTTAGAGTATTCTCCCTCAAACGGTTTGAAGGTTAGAGATCCCTTGTTGCGCATTCACTTGCCTCTATAGCTAAGTGGCTTAACCCCAACTATGTCGTGGACACCCTCCTGATGGAGTGACTTTGACATAATCAAAGATCAAGGACTTAACCACAACACAACTATGATGCCTCAGGTCAAATGACTACTTTGCATTATCCCAACCATGAGTTCTCATGTGACATGAATATGAGAACTCTTCGTTGATCGTGTTCAGTGAACTCATTCTCTATTGAGCACCTACGTACTTGTCTTGATGTCACACACACCAATGACTCGAGACTAGTCACTCTCACTGAGAGAAGACACATCACGTACTGATCTTAACGGACTGTCAATGCCCAATTGGCAATCCTATGATCAGGAACATTTAGGATGTGTCTACGAAAGAATGGTCTCATGAATCTAACTTCTTTAGATTGCATTCTCCCAATCACATATTCCTTGGACTTATCGTTTAAGCATATAGCATTTATATGAGACGGCTCAAACAATAATCTTTGCCCTTTATATTTAAACTACATTAGTTTAACTTTGTGAAATGTCCGTAAAGTATCATCATATGATTGGTTTTAGGGCACATTTCCAACACAAGATGTGAATAAAGTCTATTCGATAGACTTGATAAAACATAGATGTTACTCGAGAAATGACAAAACATGACATGGTCAATTTTGAAGTATAGACTTGAAATTGGACTTATTGATATAGCAAGGCTATCTCAATAATGTTATATGGGAATTGAATCTCAAATGTTGTAGATTTAAGAAAGCATTTTCCTATGTGATAGGAAATCACTTTCATAACCCTTATAATGAATGTGTCATAAAATCACAAAAGGGACACATGTATTGACTTGTGAAGTAGATATCCAAAGGTGAAGAACCACAGGGGTTGTCACTTTAAGATATTACTATATCCCAGGATCAGAACCAAAGCAACTGAAAGAGTATTATTGCCTTTAAGAAAGAAACATCAGAGTGGGACTCTGGAAGCGTGCATTCACTTAGGTTGTTAACCAAAGTGAAAATAAGCCATTTTAACAAATGGAACTTCATAATGGATGAAGTACTAATCATATGAATGAATTGTTAGTATTGTACTACAATGGTCTCAAGGTTGGAGCAAAGTTTGTATAAAGTATACAAACTAAATATATGTCGATATATAGTTTTAGAAACTGCTTCAAAAGGTGTTTTGAATGGAAGGGGTTCTTTTAGAGCCAATGATTGAATCCAAACCATAAGGTCGTTAGTAGGATACTACGACGTAATGGGGTGATAGCTCAAGCCATGGAATCAAGGTCCCATCAAAGTATTCGAACACAATAAAGAGACATCATCAAATGTTTTGGAAACATTTGATAAGAAAATCCCTTTTAAATAATAAAAGGGATTAATACATAACCAAGTTAACCTATGAGCATAAGCTCTCTCAACAAGATGTATAAGATACACTAGTGATTGACTTTAGTGCAAGTGGGAGATTGTTGGAAATATGCCCTGAAAGTCAATCTTTGGAAGAAACCTTTCAGGACAAATGAATCGATGTATGGATGACTCTTATACATCAAATGGCAAAGATACTAATTAGGACTATCTCAATAAACGATATATGTCCTTATTAATGAATCCATGGACAATGGATCGATTGAAGAAGTAAGACTACAGAGACCTTCTTCACATAACCATTATGTCCAAAAAGGTTCCTGGTCATTGGATTGTCGGAGGGACACTGACAATGCTTAGACCGGTACATACTGTGTCCACTTCAAATGGAAGAATGGAAAGTCTCATCCCATTTGTGTAGTGACACTAAGACAAGTATGTAGGTGCTCATTAAGGGAATGAGTTCACTGAACACAATCGAACGAGAGTACTTGCATGGAGGTCTACTCACATGTCAAGCAAGTAACTCTAATGGTTGGAATAATGTAAGTAGTCCTTTGACCTGAGGCATCGTCGTTGTCTTGTGGTTAAGTACTTAATCTTTGATTATGTCAAAGTCACCCCATTCGCGGATGTCCACGGCATAATTGGGGTTAAGCCACTTAGTCATGAAGGCAAGTGAATGCGCAACAAGGAATCTCTAATCCTCGATTAGAGAGGAAGAATACTCTAAGATTTGATTCGGGAATCTTCGGCCGAAGTATCGAGCGTAATAAAGGAAAGCGTTCTTATACGACTCAAATGAATCATATAAGAAGGAATAATCACATTAGGGGTTTGACATAATATATCCATACCCTAGTAATGTGATTGAGTGTATTGTTTTAGAGAATGATCGAATTACATTGTAATTCCAACTGAATAGGTTCTCCGAACAACTTCTACATTAGCTTGGGTAGCTATGACATATGGTTAGATGTCACTCATAGCTTGTGGGTTCTTCTAGATGATTAAATGTAGTCATCAAAGAAGAAAGGTGAATTAAAAGGAAGTTTTTAATTCACTAAGTGATTGGATTAAATATAATCAATTGGATTGATGTCAATCACCTCACTGCCTTGCTAATTAGAACCTAAAATGATTGTACACCGATACACTCTTGTAGTGAGTAATTAATGGATGATAGAAATAATTAATTGGATTAATTAAGTGTTGTGATTAATTTAGAAAGTCTAAAGAAATCATAAAAGCGATAAAAGATCGTTTTGGGCTTAAAGAAATGTTCGGGTTTAATTGGGCCCATTGGGCCTAAACCAATTGGGCTTTTATTCAAGCATTGGATGACTAGAAATAAATAAAAGCCCAAAGCCCAAACCAACACAAAGGGGCCGGCCCTTGCAAGTGGAGAGGGAGAGATATTTAGTCAAGTCGTTGACTAGGTTTCTTTTTGTCTATATAAGGAACTTTATAGAGTTTTAATCCTTAGGGTTTTTTGTGTGTTTTAAAACAACAAAGAGGCTAAAGAAAACATCTCTCTAAAACCACAAAGGCCGGCCACCTAGAGGGTGAATTAGCTAACAATCTTTCACCCTTTTGGTTATTCCTCCATCCATCTCACTACACTAGTGGGTGTGGATATTTAGAGGTCTTCTCCTTTGGAGACTAAAGGAGAACCTTGGAGCACTCTTACTAACAAAGTGGAGGAGGCAAGGAGGGAGGCTAGGCTCAAGGACTTCAAGGAGCAAAGGACTTGGAGGTGGTCCATCCTTGGTCTAAAATCAAGATCAAGAGGTATAGATCTATACCTTCACTTTATTCTTAACTTAAATGTTTTAGATGCATTATATATAAACCTATGAACCTTGAAGGGGATTTGCATGACTATAGCTTTGATATTATTTGATAAATTGCTTCCGTTGCTCATGTATATAAATCTTGAATTGTATATGCATGCTAGTCATTTAGAAATCCCATGTGTTAAACTCATATTTTTCCCTTCAACTCCCTTATATTCTAGCATCAAATTAATGCATGAAAATTAAGCATGCACTCTCAACCAACATACACAAATCAGTTTTTATACGAACGGATAAGTAAATTAAATTCACAACTTATGAAACGCAATTAGAAGTAATCAAATCATATTGCAAGCATAAAAATGGTTTCGAATTCCCCCCTAGCCAAAGGGGGGTTTAGTTCCTCATACTTACAAAACAAAGAGTATTGAATTTAAACATTGAAAACAAGGGAAAGAAAACACCTAAAACGTTCCTGCAATCCTAACTTGAATGGCATCCACGTCCAAGGTTTCTCCTCCTTCCTCTTTGCTGCGGCACAAGGTTTTGGGGACAGGTTTGGATGGTATTTGTATGGAGGAATGGATGGGAGATGGTATGGTGGTGTTTAGGATGGATGGGGGGTGTGGCAAAAGAGAGAAAGATGGCTGAAAATGTGTTTTTGATGTAGTGTATGAATGTGTAGATGGGTTTGGCTAAAAGAATGGATGGAGAATGGGTGGTGTGGCTGATTGTATTTTTTTTATGTCCTCTTATGTTCTTCCCTTCACTCCCTATTTATAGAAGCTCCAAAGTAAAGAATCACTCAAGTGGCTTCAATAAACAATACAAACAAAGACCAAAATGATGCAAAAACAGCTAGTTTACATGCTCTTTTATCATTGTGTCTTGCCTTTAACAAAAGGCAATCATTCCTTTCTTGCTAATTCAACTCCTTTGTAGCTGTCCATGTGCCTTCATTCTTCAATTTCTGATGCATTTGCCTTGTATTCCATCCCTTTTCCATATGTACTAGCTGTTAGACAACTTTCACACACATGTTTTGCATCATTTCATCCTGCAAACATCAACTTTCGGCCACTTTACACCTCTACACACATGCTATGCATCATTTCAGCTTGCAATTATGTTTGTAGAATACAACTTGTAAAGCAATCCAACAAATGGCATCTTTCACTTCTTTTCCTTTCAAATTGTTCCTTAAGTGTATGTATCTGCACACTTCCACACTTCAACTTCATTATTCAGATTTTTGCATGTGTTGAAACCCTTTTTAAAACACCAAAAACGTCCATCCCACTTGCTCTATATGGATACAATCCATTTTGGCCCAAAATTGCTCCAAATTGCACCAAAATGCACTTTCTTTCCAACTTTGTTATTAGGACCTACAAACACACGAAAATAGCTTAAAACACTCTTATAAGAATTATCTAAGTAAGTAAATGCAAGAAAACATGTTAACTAAGTCGCATAAATATGCTCCTATCAGCGGAGGGAAAGAGGGTTTTGTTTCTGGAAGAAAGGCCAAAGAAAGAGAATAGAGAGAGCCATGGGCGACCCCAAGGGGAAGCTTGTCTAAAAGTGGTTGAAACTCTCTATTTTATAAGGTTAAAGAGGCTGTTACAGATTGCCAATACATCCCAGTAATTGGGCATTTAATTCCCATTATTTTTTGCTGTTATTGGTCTCTTAAAGGGTGAAGGAAAAATTTTGTCCTAACTAAGAACATGTGAGAATATTTGAACACATATGCAAACTATTAACACATTAAAGTAGGCATGCATTCAAAAGTAATTCTAAAACCCATGACTTTCAAAGCCTAGTGAATGGTGAACCAAGAGACTCTTTAACAACATTAAAGAGAAAGAAGGTTTTAGAGATTCATTACCCTTGAAGCTCATCCTTGTTTACACAAGGGATTCACCCAAGTGGAGGGCCTTCAAGTCACCTCCTAGCTCCTTGGATCTTCCTTGTGATTTCCTTCCTTTTTGATGCTCCTTTGCTCCTTGAGGATGTGAGGAAAGGATCTCCAAAAACACCAAAGGCTTGGTGTCTCTAACTCTCCACACTAATGCGAATAATATAAGCACACAAATTAAACCCTCTTTTGATAATTGTAGCAAAGTATGTAAGTAGGGATCGTTCTAAACCGGTGATTAGGAGGGCTTGCTAAAACCTCTAAACTGACTCAAAAACAAAAAAAAACAAAGTTAAAAATGTAAACAAAAGACTTTAAAACAAGAAAGTAAAAGGGGGATTTGGGTTTGGTGAAGTTGAAAGTAGAACAAATAAACTAAAACTTAAATAGATTTTTAGCTAGGCAGATTGTAAAACGAATTTGAGAAATAAGATGATGGATAGATTAGTTAGAGGTCCGTTCTTCACACATGACACACTTGTACATGAATCGATTTCCAATTGCTTTTCAATAAACTATGATGCTCAACACCCCAGATTGACCGTAATGCACAAATTAACCCTCAGATTTTCCTTTACTTATTGAATTGGATGAATGCATGCGACAATCCAAATTATTCTCTAAAAGTCCCTTATATGAATGCATAATAGAGATACAATCAGAGATCATTACGTTCAATGAAAATCATAAGTGTTGACGAGGCAATTGTAATTATGAATGCATGATACGTTTGCCAAGAATTCAATTAACGCGATTGTGACAAGCAACCTTCACTACTCATGAATATAAACTTGTAACAATTAGGTGAAACTCATTTATATTCTAGCATCTAATTTATGTATGAAAACTAAGTATGCATCCTTAATAAACATACAAGAATCAGTTATGAAGAAAATAGATAATTGAATTGCAATCACAACTTATCAAATCACAATTGGAAGAAATCAATTCATATCACAAGCATGTTCATGGCTTCAAACTTCCCCCTAACTAAATAGGGGTTTAGTTCCTCATGTTCACAAAACAAAGATAAACAGAATTATACATTGAAAACAAAAGAAAGAAAACACCTAAACGTTCCAACGATCCATGTTGGATAGCAAGCACGTACAAGAACTTTCCTCTTCTTCTTTGCTGCAACTCAAGGTTGGAGTGATGTTTTGAAGGGTTGGTTATGTGGAGGAATGGATGGGAAGGAGTTTAGATATGTAGGGAGAGGCAAGGCAAGGCTTGGAGAATGGTTAATTTCTGGATGATTTCAATGAGGCTGCTGCCATGGGTATTTATAGGGAGAGGATGGACTTGTTTAATTCAATTTTCTGGTGGAAAACAAGTAGGTGACACACGGCATTGATGTGGAGAATAATGGTGGGTTAGGTCTTGAATCATCCACTCAATTTCTGTGCACAATCTACTCATTTTCTGTTGAGTTGGGGATGAATCATCCACTCAAATGTCATGGTGAGTTAGGCATTGCATCATCTCAAATGTCATGGTGAGTTAGGCATTGCATCATCATTCAAATTTCTGGTGGAAAGCAACAAGGATGCACGGCAAGGATGTGAATTTCTCTGATTTTAGGGATGAATCATCTACTCAATTTCCTAGTGGGTTAGGTATTGAACAATCACTCAAATTTCTGGTGGAAGTGAGTCAATACCCACGACATTGATGAATTTCTGGGGTAGGCATGGTTTTGAGTGAAATTTTGGTCAATCCTTCTAGAAACCTATCCCTTCTTGCAACTTGTATTTGTTTCACCAGATTTTTAGCATGTTCCTAGCCTCTTTTGACTTCAAATTCGTCCAAACTCCTTGCTCCATGCATATGCACTTCATTCCAAGCCCAATTTTGCTCCTAAAAGCTCCAAAATGCTCATTTTTGCATACTTTGACAATAAAACCTGAAATTGCACGAAAATGACTTTAAACACTAAACTAACTAAGGAAAAACAACATAAATGCATGAGAACAAGCCAATTAAGTCGTATAAAAATGCTCCTATCAAATTCCCCCACACTTAGCTTTTGCTAGTCCTCGAGCAAAACAAAGAAATAAAACAAAACAAAACCAACAAACATGACATGTTAAAGATTATCATTCCCACAGATTTGAGTCAATTTAACACTTAAGCACATACTTAATCATAGTCACTACTTACTAGTTCACAATTAACCAATTAAAACAATGTTTTGAATGTAGTAACATGCCTTAGAGAATTCCCTCAATCCTTACAAGATATGCACTCTATTTTCACTCAGATTTTCTAACTACACACCCTATACTAGTTATATGTGAGAGAATTGATGTAGATATAAAAACGAATGCTCACATATATGTATCACAAAGAACGCAATTTCCGGAGTTAACAAGCATGTTTAGATATGATCTCATGAATGGAATGCTACTACTTAGATGCGAGAACCAGTGACACCATATGCTCATACCAAATTCAAACTCCACAAATTGAAACACATAACACTCAAGATAGAAGTTAAGGGTTGCAACGGGGCTTGAGGTATTGGTTAACAAAGAAAGGATAGGGAAAACAAAGTTCTTCAAGCATTAGTACGCAAAGTAATGAAATTAAGACTTAGAATTCACTTAGATTGCATAAATTAACTTTAAAACACATGGGGAAGACTTAGACAACTCCTTAGGGTCGAATTCATTGTTTTGGACCCTTACTTCAACAAACAATACTTTGGAACACTTTTTCACATCTTTTCAACTCTTTTTTTTTTTTCATACTTTTCATATTTTTTTCTTTATTTTTTTTCTTTTTCCACGAATTTTTTTTTTCTTTCTACCCGTGCCTATGGCACACAATTGACAAAATAAAAACTTCCCCCACACTTGGTTTCTGCCACAAAGGGATTCAATTTGAATCATGCTTACTATACTTTAAGAACGAGGGTATGTATAGTCCTAATCTAGGCTAGGTGAGGGTAATGTGGGTTAACAAAGAAAAGGCTAAACAAGGCTCAATGGGGTTAACACCTACAAAACATAATGACATAGGGATTCACGGCTTTTTGGCTAAGGTGGTGGTCACTACACAACTTTATCTTGAATATGTGTTATGCTAATCAATAACATGCTTTGAATGAAATGGGCATGAGTTCTAGCATTTGGAACTAAATGATGAAACGCCTTCTAAGTAGTAACCAAGCAAAGAATAATGAGATCATGCAACGACTTAGAAAACAATAATGCACAGATTATCAACTCTCCAAATAACGTTTAGGCTCAAGTCTCACAAGGTTGTAGCGTTTGTTTGAGTTCCTTCCTTCAAGCATGTTACAAAAACTAATTTTTCCTTTATGATTGCATGTGAATTCATAAATTATAACCACAACCAAGCATACACCAAAGAGTAAATCAAATGTTCATCCATGTTTATAACTCTCTTTAACAGTCATGTAATTAAAAACCAAATCCTCATCATTGTGTTGGAAGGTACCCTAAGACACAAAATAAACAAAAACAACTCAAAACACTCTTTTTAGGCTTTTATTTTCGGATTTTTGTGTCAAAACACACTAAAACATTCCAAAATAGCTTAAAAACACTTAAAACAGCAAGGAACAACACTAGAAGTAATGGGTGATAAATTCCTACGAATTTCATGCAAAGAATTTCTTCATGCAAAACAATGGTTACCCCCCCCCCCCCACACTTAAATCAAACATTGTCCTCAATGTTTCAAGCATAAATTCACACAAACAAACAACGAATAAACATGACAAGTATGGCAAAGTAAAAATTAAACATAGTAGAGTTTAGGAACGCAAATATGGTTATGGAGGTAGATGATATTGTTGCCTTTCCACAGCTTTGATCTTGAACTGGATTGGAATTGTACGGCGAAGCTTTGCTCTTTGGCGATGTTGTTGAAGCTTCTTGAGTTCTTCAACTCAGACTCCTTCTGCTCTCGAGTTGATTGTGCAGGCTCAATTCCTTATTTGTTCTCCAAGCAGATGTGGTAGCTTCTTTAGTTCTTCAACTCAGACTCCTTGTGCTGTGTTGAATGAGCAAGCTGCATTCTTCTCTGCTTGTTTCTTCTGCACGTTGTCTCCACATGGTGCTGGTATCATTTTCGCTTGCCTTAACTGTTCTTCAGGTAGATGTGGCAGCTTCTTTGGAAGTACATCAGCAGTGGAAGATGAGTACTCGAGAGTAATTTCTCCATGTCCTGCAGGTTAGAACAAAGACAAGGAAAAGGACATGGAGAATGCATGATATGAGATACTCTTGCTCTCTACCTTCATGATATGAAATACTTTTGCTCTTGAAGATTTGTTTGCAGAGGTATCCCAGGGGATGAGGAACACTGAGTGACTCGAGAGGGTTTGTTGGAAAGCCATTTCAGAGAGGATGAAAGGTTAAGTGCGGCTGAAAGTTGGGTGAGGCTGCCTCACTTTGAAGTTCAACATTTATAGAATTTTCTTAATGGCTGGGAAGGCATTGTTCCATTACTCGTGTCGGCAAGTCTGGGATAATTTAACAGTAGTTTTCACGTGCATTCTGCTTCTCCAGAAATATTCAACAGATTGCGCGTGATTTACGCAACGCAGATGTGCAGTTTGACAGATACTGACACGTCTCGATAAAGCAGAGGCCTCTTTAATATCCGGAATTTACGCTTCGAGTTCTGAGCTTCATTGAGGGCAGAGATTGCATGTGACCAGTGCTGACGAGGCTGAAAGAGACAGATGGTTGGAATCGGCGCTACGACAGACTGCCCGTGATTTTCGTAAAACTGAGTTTGCGTGTGACGAGGCTGAGAAAGCTGACACTCTTTGATATCTGGAATCGGTGGTTTGTGAGCAAGCCCAACTTTTGAGAAAAGCTGGCGCCTCTTTGATCTCTGAAATCCCATCGCGTGCTGTTTTTTATAGAGGTATGCAGGACGTTCAAAGCACACTTGAATTTCTGCCTGTAAAAACTCCCTTCTTGCACTTCTACGATCTTGACTTGTCCGACCTCTTCTTTCTTTAACACCTCTGAAAATGTCTGGCCCTTCCGACCGTCGATTTGACTTGAACCTTGGTGAAGAGGCAGCTCCGCCTTCTCCAGACAACATATGGCGCCCATCCTTCATATCCCCTACTGGTCCTCTTACCGTTGGGGATTCGGTGATGAAAAATGACATGACCGCTGCGGTGGTGGCCAGGAACCTTGTCACCCCTAGAGATAACAGACTGCTCTCTAGACAATCTGATGAGTTGGCTGTGAAGGAGTCTCTGGCTCTTAGCGTGCAGTGTGCGGGTTCTGTGTCCAACATGGCCCAACGCCTATTTGCTCGAACCCATCAAGTTGAATCGTTGGCGACTGAAGTAATGAGTCTCAAAGAGGAGATTAGATGGCTCAAGCATGAGAATAAACAGCTGCACAAGCTCACACACAACTATGCCACAAACATGAAGAGGAAAATTGACCAGATGCAGGAATCTGATGGTCAGATCTTACTTGATCATCAGAGGTTTGTGGGTTTGTTCCAACAGCATCTGCCCTCGTCTTCTGGGGCGGCACTGCGTAGTGAAGCTCCAACTGATCAACCTTCGATACCTCCTCCTTCCGTGGCCCCACCTACTGTTGAGATTCCGCCGACTACTGCGACCTCTCCCAAACAGCCTTTGTGAAGGCTCCCTCTTATATTTCCCAGTTTCCTGTTCATTTCCATGAAGTTTAATGTCAAAAATCCCTTGCATATTTGTTAATGTTTCAAAAATAGAAAATCATAACAAAAAATAATTAAACAAGCAACAACTCATAGATCTTCCTTATTTGAAAACATGGGTTGCCTCCCAAGAAGCGCTTGCTTTAAAGTCGTACAGCCGGACGAAGAACCCATTCACTCCTCAATGGAGTCCGCGGCATGCAAGGGAATGTCATCCACGGTATGCTCCTCAAAGTTCTCGTAGTACGGCTTCAAACGATGCCCGTTCACCTTGAATTCGTGTCCCGTTTTCAAGCTTTGGATTTGGACTGCACCATGAACAAAAACATTAGTAATAACAAAAGGTCCAATCCACTTGGAACGTAACTTACCGGGAAACAAACGTAAACGGGAATTGAACAATAGCAGTTTCTGCCCAATTGCGAACGTTTTGCCTCTAATCATCTTATCATGGAACGCCTTGGTCATTTCCTTGTAAATGCTTACGTTCTCGTATGCCTCGTGCCGTATCTCATCAAGCTCATTCAATTGGAACTTCCGGTGACTTCCCGCTTCATCGAGGTTCATGTTAAACTTCTTGACGGCCCAATGAGCTTTGTGCTCCAACTCAACGGGGAGATGGCACGGTTTGCCATAGACAAGCCGAAAGGGGGACATTCCAATGGGTGTCTTGTACGCCGCACGATACACCCAAAGTGCATCATCTAACCGTAAACTCCAATCCTTCCTCATTGGCCCAACGGTCTTCTCTAGGATTTGCTTGATCTCACGGTTGGAAACCTCGGCTTGGCCATTAGTTTGAGGATGATAAGGCGTAGAAACCTTATGATTGAAATTGTATTTCCTCAATAACGCCTCAATGGTCCGGTTGCAAAAGTGTGACCCTCCATCACTAATGATCACTCGTGGCATGCCAAACCTTGCAAAAATGTTAGTTCTAATAAAATCTGCAACCACTTTAGAATCATTAGTTCGGGTGGCCTTTGCTTCCACCCACTTTGACACATAATCAACCGCAAGCAAAATATATATAAAACCATACGAAGAAGGAAAGGGACCCATGAAATCAATACCCCAAACATAAAAAATTTCAACATTTAGGATAGAAACCTACGACATTTGGTCCCTAGCACCAATGTTACCCATTCGTTGGCATTTATCACATGTTAAGCAAAAAGTTCTAGCATCCTTAAAAATACTAGGCCAATAAAATCCACATTGTAATACCTTAAGGGCAGTTCTTTGTGTGCCAAAGTGCCCTCCACATGCATATGTGTGACAAAAACTTAAAATTGAACGAAATTCAGAATCATGCACACAACGACGAACAATTTGATCCGGGCAAAATTTCCACAAATATGGATCATCCCACACATAAAACAATGCATCATGCCTAAGTTTATCACGTTGGTGCCTAGTGTAAGTGCTTGGAATTCGTTTTGTCACCAAAAAGTTCACCAAATCAGCATACCAAGGCTCACTAACCTTTATGGACAGCAATTGTTCATCGGGGAATGTCTCCAAAATCGGCCAAGCCTCCTCATGTTGGAAATATGCCCTGAAAGTCAATCTTTGGAAGAAATCTTTCAGGACAAATGAATCGATGTATGGATGATTCTTATACATCAAATGGCAAAGATACTAATTAGGACTATCTCAATAAACGATATATGTCCTGAATAGTGAATCCATGGACAATGGATCGATTGAAATAGTAATCTAATGAAGTTAGACTACAGAGACCTTCTTCACATAACCATTATGTCCAAAAGGTTCCTGGTCGTTGGATTGTCGGAGGGATACTGACAATGCTTAGACCGGTACATACTGTGTCTGCTTCAATTGGAAGGATGGAAAGTCTCATCCCATTCGTGTTGTGACACTAAGACAAGTATGTAGGTGCTCATTAAGGGAATGAGTTCACTAAACACAATCGAAATAGAGTACTTGCATGGAGGTCTACTCACATGTCAAGCAAGTAACTCTAATGGTTGGAATAATGTAAGTAGTCCTTTGACCTGAGGCATCGTCGTTGTCTTGTGGTTAAGTACTTAATCTTTGATTATGTCAACGTCACTCTATCAGAATGTCAACGGCATAGTTGGGGTTAAGCCACTTAGTCACGAAGGCAAGTGTATGTGCAACAAGGAATCTCTAATCCTCGATAAGAGAGGAAGAATACTCTAAGATATGATTCGGGAATCTTCGGCCGAAGTATCGAGCGTAATAAAGGAAAGCGTTCCTATACGACTCAATTGGATCATATAAGAAGGAATAATCACATTAGGGGTTTGACATGATATATCCATACCCTAATGATGTGATTGAGAGTATTGTATTAGAGAAGGATTGAATTACATTATAATTCCAACTGACTAGGTTCTTCGAATAAACTTCTACATTAGCTTGGGTAGCTATGACATATGGTTAGATGTCACTCATAGCTTGTGAGTTCTTCTAGATGATTAAATGTAGTCGTCAAAGAAGAACGGTGAATTGAAATGAAGTTTTAATTCACTAAGTGATTGAATTAAATATAAGCAATTGGATTGATGCCAATCACCTCACTGCCTTGCTAATTAGAACCTAAAAGATTGTTCGCCACAACACTATTGTAGTGAGTAACTAATGGATGATGGAAATAATTAATTGGATTAATTAATTGTTGTGATTAATTTAGAAAGTCTAAAGAAATCATAAAAGCGATAAAGATCGTTTTGGGCTTAAGAAACGTTCGGGTTTAATTGGGCCCATTGGGCCTAAACCCATTGGGCTTTTATTCAAGCATTGGATGACTTGAAATAATAAAAGCCCAAAGCCCAAACAAACAACAAAGAGGCCGGCCACTTTAAGGTGGAAAGGGTGAGATATTTAGTCAAGTGTTGACTAGGTTTCTTTTGTCTATATAAGGAACTTTATAAGATATTGTTCATTAGGGGTTTTTGTGTGTTAAAACAACAAAGAGGCAAAAGAAAAATAGCTCTCTAAACTACACAAAGGCCGGCCACCAAAGGGGGTTTTTACTAACATCTCTTACACCCTTTTGGTTATTCCTTCATCCTTCTCACTACACTAGTGGGTGAGGATCTTTAGAGGTTTCCTACTTTGGAAACTTGAAGAGAACCTAGGAGCACTCATTCTATCAAAGTGGAGGAGGCAAGGAGGGAAGCTAGGCTCAAGGATTTCAAGGAGCAAAGGGCTTGGAGGTGGTCCATCCTTGGTCTCAAGTCTAGATCAAGAGGTATAAGACTAACCTTCACTTTGTTCTTGATTCTTTAAAATGTTTTGATGCATTATATATAAACCTATGAACCTTGAAGGGGATTTGCATGACTATAGATTTGATAATATGTTATAAATGCTTCCACTGCTTTCGTATATTCAATTTGATTTGTATATGCCTGATAGTCTATTTGAAATCCCATTCTAGAATCTCATAATTTTCCCTTCACCTCATTATGCACCATTCGGCTCAGGTGGTCAGCCACTACGTTCTCACTTCCCTTCTTGTCACGAATCTCTATGTCGAACTCTTAAAGTAGCAACATCCACCGAATTAGCCATGGCTTGGCCTCCTTTTTGGTGAGCAAGTACTTCAATGCTGCATGGTCAGTGAAAACAATTACTTTAGTACCAATTAGATATGATCTAAACTTATCTAAAGCAAAAACAACGGCAAGAAGTTCTTTTTCTGTAGTGGAATAGTTCAATTGTGCATCATTCAACGTCCGTGAGGCATAGTAGATGACGTGTGGCTTTTTGTCCTTCCTTTGTCCCAAAACAGCCCCTAAAGCGTAGTCGGACGCATCGCACATAAGCTCGAAAGGTAGGCTCCAATCTGGTGGAACAATGATGGGTGCCGTGGTCAACAACTCCTTGAGTTGATTGAATGATGCCGTGCACTCCTTGGTGAATTCAAACGCCACTTCTTTTTGTAGGAGACGGCAAAGAGGTTGTGCTATCTTCGAAAAATCTTTGATAAACCTACGATAAAATCCTGCATGACCAAGAAACGAACGAACCTCTCTAACCGAAGTCGGAGAGGGTAAGTGACGTACTAGATCTATTTTGGACTTATCCACCTCAATGCCGTTTTCAGAGATAATATGTCCTAAAACTATGCCTTGTTTAACCATGAAATGACACTTTTCCCAATTAAGAACAAGGTTAGTTTCAACGCAACGTTTTAAGATCAAACTTAGATTATGCAAGCAACCATCAAAAGAATCACCAAAGACGCTAAAATCATCCATAAAAACTTCAATTATTTTCTCTACATAATCAGAAAATATGCTCATCATGCATCTTTGAAATGTAGCAGGTGCATTACATAAACCAAAAGGCATGCGACGATATGCAAATGTACCAAATGGACATGTAAAAGTGGTTTTTTCTTGGTCCTCGGGTGCAATGACAATTTGATTATAACCAGAATAACCATCAAGAAAACAATAGAAAGCATAACCCGCTAACCTCTCAAGCATTTGGTCAATGAATGGCAATGGGAAGTGGTCCTTCCTCGTGGTGGCGTTTAGCTTCCTATAGTCGATGCACACCCTCCAACCGGTTTGAATGCGTTGAGGAACAAGCTCATTCTCGGCATTAGTTACCACTGTCACTCCGGATTTCTTTGGTACGCATTGCACGGGTGAAACCCACCTACTATCCGAGATTGGATAGATAACTCCACAATCTAGAAGCTTTATGATCTCCTTTTTCACAACTTCCATCATAGGAGGGTTAAGACGGCGTTGAGCCTCTCGAGATGTTTTAGACCCCTCCTCCAAAAGTATGCGATGCATGCACGTTGTTGGGCTAATTCCCTTGATGTCGGCCAATGTCCATCCAATGGCCGTTTTGTACTCCTTTAGCACCCTCACTAACTTGCTCTCTTCTAGTGCCGTGAGTGAGGATGAGATAATGACGGGCAATGTCTCATCTTCTCCCAAGAAAACGTATTTCAAGTGACTAGGCAACGGCTTAAGTTCAAGTGTAGCTGGCTGCACAACTGAGGGAAGCAGTTTATTAGTCGAAACTGAACTTAAAATAGGTTTCAAAAACTTACCGGATTGTGATGGCAATGACTCAAGGGCAGCCACCATCTCAATGACTTCCTTACTAGGGGGCACGGCAATGGACTCCTCATTCTTGCTGTGGGGTTCCTTGGTGGCTGTTTCAATGTTTTTCATGTCCATTCCTTGTGCAATGACCAATTCAAGTGCATCGTCCTTCAAATTGTCAAAATGGTCCTGCGCCAAAGAATCAATTACGTCAATAGCAAAACATGAATGATTTTCATTAGGAAACTTCATAGAATCAGAGAGATTGAAATTGATAACTTCCCCATCAAATTCCATCGTCAAAGTGCCATTAAATACGTCAATCTTCGTACGAGCAGTTTTCATAAATGGCCTTCCAAGGAGGATGGGCAATGACGGGGCATGGTCCGATTCGTCCATCTCAAGTACATAGAAATCCGCCGGGAAGATCAAATGATTAACCTACACCAAAACATCTTCCAAAACTCCCTTTGGATAAGCATTAGATCTATCGGCCAATTGTATGATTACCCCATCGTTTTTCAACTCTCCTAGGTTCATAGATGCATAAATTGAATATGGCATAACATTTATTGATGCACCTAAGTCTAGCATGGCAGATTCAAACCTAGTATTACCAATGACACAAGGAATCGTAAAACTACCCGGATCTTTGCATTTGGGGGGCAGTTTGCGTTGCAAAATGGCCGACACATTCTCACCTACTTTCACAACTTCCTTGGTCGAAATCCTCTTTCTTGTGGTGCAAAGTTCCTTTAAGAACTTGGCGTACCTCGGCACTTGCTTGATTGCATCCAAAAGGGGAATGTTGACTTGAACTTTCCGGAATGTCTCTAGAATGTCCTTTTCAGCTTCTTCTTTCTTTGTTTGCTTAAACCTATTTGGAAAAGGAGCATTCGAAGGAAAAACGTTAGTAAGAACTGAATTTGACACGTTCTTACCTTCCTTGGACGAATTGGATAGTTTAGGCCCACTTAAAGCTTGCGGCATTGGTGTGTCCACCCTTGCCGTGGCCTTCCCTTGTTCCTCCTCTTCAATTATCAACTCCTCCACCTCGTTAGAACGTGATTTGGAAGGTTGGGGGTCAGATTCTACTTGCTTCCCACTCCGCAAAGTTATGGCTTTTGCAGATTCGAAACCACCCTTTGGATTCACTACGGTTGAGCTAAGCAACTTGCCTTGCTCACGAAACTGCCCCATAAACTCGGCAATTTGTCCCACTTGCTTCTCCAACTCATCCACCTTCTTGTCCCTAGTTTGCATGCTCTGCGCCATAGAAGTTAGTAAATTCAAAATCTGATCATTATCAATAGAAGTACCTGACTTTTGGGCAGGTTGTGCTTGGGGTTGAGTTGGTGCAAACGGCTTTTGATAGAAACCCGGGGGTTGTTGCCTAAATCCGCTTTGTTGTTGGCCTTGTTGGGGTTCTCGCCATTTGAAATTTGGATGATCACGCCAACCGGGATTGTAAGTATTGGAAAAGGGGTCATTCCTTGGTTGGTATTGGTTGCCAAATCCCACGGCATTGAGGGTCTCCCACCCTCCATTTTCTATCAACTGTGGGCACTTGTCCGTAAGGTGGCCTTGCATGGAACACACGCCACAAGCTGCCATGTTTTGCACTTTTGGACCTTCCACCACCTGAGAAAGCAAAGTAGTAAGGTTAGCCATTTGATTTTGAAGCTCGGTTATGGCACTTACCTCATTGACTTGATGTGGTCGTGGGTTACTCCTTTGTCCAACGCCTTCGTATTGTTGAGCATTCAACGCACGGTTGGAAATTAAAGTCTTTGCTGCCGTGGGGGTCTTGTCCACCAAGGCTCCTCCCGCCGAGGCATCTAGCATTTGACGTTCGATAGGTAGTAGCCCCTCGTAGAAGTATTGCAAAAGAAGTTCCTCCTTCATCTGATGATGTGGACAAGAAGCAACAAGAGATTTAAAACGTTCATAATAAGTAGGAAAAGATTCACCTTCCTCTTGTTGAATTCCACTTATCCTTTTCCGTAGGAGGATGACTCGAGAAGTTGGGAAAAACTTCTCCAAGAAGGCCCGTTTCATGCTTTCCCATGATGTGACGGTTCCGGGCGCCAATTCGTACAACCAATCCTTCGCCTTTTCCAAGAGAGAAAAAGGGAAGGCTTTCATCTTCAAAATACTCCCATCGACATTGACAGGGGTCATGCTCGAACACACCACCTCGAATTCTTTCAAGTGTTTGTTAGGATCTTCCATGGACAACCCATGGTACTTCGGAATGTGGTGTAACAAGCTTGACTTCAATTCAAATTCTTCTGTCTTTCCTCGGGCTGCTGCGGGGTATTGGATGCATAGAGGCGTGGCATTGTCCAATCCCGAGGCTGAAAGTTCTTTGATTGTTCGATTGTCCACCTCCATGTCTTTTTCTGCCTCCTCCTTTTCTTCAAATTTGGATTCAGAACTAGAACTAGGTGGACTAGGTTCTGGTACTTTCCTTTTCCTTCTCAAAGTTCGTTCAAAATTGTCGTCAAACTCCGATATATGTGCACGAACTGGTTGAGAACTACGAGTCATAAACTAGTACCTGAAATAAACAAAATCAAATAAAATTAAAACTAAAATTAAAACACACAAAAAAAAGAAATAAAAAGAAACAATGGGGATTTAGCAAAGTTGCTAATCCCCGGCAACGGCGCCAAAATTTTAATGCGAATAATATAAGCACACAAATTAAACCCTCTTTTGATAATTGTAGCAAAGTATGTAAGTAGGGATCGTTCTAAACCAGGGATTATGAGGGCTTGCTAAAACCTCTAAACTGACTCAAAAACAAAAAAAACAAAGTTAAAAATGTAAACAAAAGACTTTAAAACAAGAAAGTAAAAGGGGGATTTGGGTTTGGTGAAGTTGAAAGTAGAACAAATAAACTAAAACTTAAATAGATTTTTAGCTAGGCAGATTGTAAAACGAATTTGAGAAATAAGATGATGGATGGATTAGTTAGAGGTCCGTTCTTGACACATGACACACTTGTACATGAATCGATTTCCAATTGCTTTTCAATAAACTATGATGCTCAACACCCCAGATTGACCGTAATGCACAAATTAACCCTCAGATTTTCCTTTACTTATTGAATTGGATGAATGCATGCGACAATCCAAATTATTCTCTAAAAGTCCCCTATATGAATGCATAATAGAGATACAATCAAAGATCATTACGTTCAATGAAAATCATAAGTGTTGACGAGGCAATTGTAATTATGAATGCATGATACGTTTGCCAAGAATTCAATTAACGCGATTGTGACAAGCAACCTTCACTACTCATGAATATAAACTTGTAACAATTAGGTGAAACTCATTTATATTCTAGCATCTAATTTATGTATGAAAACTAAGTATGCATCCTTAATAAACATACAAGAATCAGTTATGAAGAAAATAGATAATTGAATTGCAATCACAACTTATCAAATCACAATTGGAAGAAATCAATTCATATCACAAGCATGTTCATGGCTTCAAACTTCCCCCTAACTAAATAGGGGTTTAGTTCCTCATGTTCACAAAACAAAGATAAACATAATTATACATTGAAAACAAAAGAAAGAAAACACCTAAACGTTCCAACGATCCATGTTGGATAGCAAGCACGTACAAGAACTTTCCTCTTCTTCTTTGCTGCAACTCAAGGTTGGAGTGATGTTTTGAAGGGTTGGTTATGTGGAGGAATGGATGGGAAGGAGTTTAGATATGTAGGGAGAGGCAAGGCAAGGCTTGGAGAATGGTTAATTTCTGGATGATTTCAATGAGGCTGCTGCCATGGGTATTTATAGGGAGAGGATGGACTTGTTTAATTCAATTTTCTGGTGGAAAACAAGTAGGTGACACACGACATTGATGTGGAGAATAATGGTGGGTTAGGTCTTGAATCATCCACTCAATTTCTGTGCACAATCTACTAATTTTCTGTTGAGTTGGGGATGAATCATCCACTCAAATGTCATGGTGAGTTAGGCATTGCATCATCACTCAAAATTTTGGTGGAAAGCAACAAGGATGCACGGCAAGGATGTGAATTTCTGTGATTTTAGGGATGAATCATCTACTCAATTTCCTAGTGGGTTAGGTATTGAACAATCACTCAAATTTCTGGTGGAAGTGAGTCAATACCCACGGCATTGATGAATTTCTGGGGTAGGCATGGTTTTGAGTGAAATTTTGGTCAATCCTTCTAGAAACCTATCCCTTCTTGCAACTTGTATTTGTTTCACCAGATTTTTAGCATGTTCCTAGCCTCTTTTGACTTCAAATTCATCCAAACTCCTTGCTCCATGCATATGCACTTCATTCCAAGCCCAATTTTGCTCCTAAAAGCTCCAAAATGCTCCTTTTTGCATACTTTGACAATAAAACCTGAAATTGCACGAAAATGACTTTAAACACTAAACTAACTAAGGAAAAACAACATAAATGCATGAGAACAAGCCAATTAAGTCGCATAAAAATGCTCCTATCACACACCAAGGATGAGGTGTGAAGATGAAATGGATGACTTAGAGAAGAAAAGATTGCTAGCTATCTCCTCTCTAAGTGGCCGGCCTCCTTGTTGAGAAAAAGAGAGAAAGTGTTTCACCTCTTTGCCTAAAAAAAAAACCCTAAATGAGGTAAAAGCTATAAAGATGCTTTTATATCTCTTTTCTTAGGTGAGTGGCAAACTTGCAATTAAGCAAAACTTCCCACTACCCTTGCTATGGCCGGCCATCTTAAGTGATTTGGCTATTTGCCCATATTTGTTTTAGTTGTCATACAACTTAAACATAATGGGCCTAGTGGACCAAACCCTTTTGGACCCCAAAGCCCAAAACTAACTTAAAAGCCCAATACGAACCTTTCGTAAAATTAATTAACTAATTAATTAATCTTGACCATTCTCAATTAAACCATTTAATTGCTTATCCATCTCATTTATATTTCTTCACTTTCATCTTTACTCGGTGTACATTAGGTTCCAATTAGCAAGGCAGTGGGCGATTGTTACTCTTAACGATCGATTATGAATTGAAACTACATTTCAATTCTCCCTTTGATTAAGATTAGTTTTTGCTAATCTTTAGGGCTTCCACAAACCATGAGTGACACCTAGCAGCATGTCATGGTTACCCAAGCTAAGTAGAAGTGGTTGGAGAACCTATCCAGTTACAACTACAACGCAATATAGTCCTTCTCTAATACAATACTCTTAATCACATTGTTTGAGTGATAGTTTGTTTCATGTCTACTATCCAATGTGATACTTCTCTATATGATTCAATTGAATATGATTTGGAACAAACTTCCTAAGTCATATTCATATGCTTTGGCCAAAGACTCTCGAATCATATCTTAGAGTATTCTCCTTCTACCATGGAAGGTTAGAGATCCCTTGTTGTGCATTCATATGCCTACATGACTAGATAGCTTGACCCCAACAATGCCATGAACACTCTCAATGGAATGCCTTTGACATGATCAAAGATCAAAGACCTAACCATTAGACATCTATGATGCCTCAGGTCAAAGGACTACTTTGCATATTGCAACTTACGAGTTCTTACATGACATGTATGTTCGAACTCTCTTTTGATCGTTGTTCAGTGTACTTGATTACTCTTTCAAGCACCTATGTGTTTGTCTTAGTGTCCAACACTAAATGACTTGAGACTAGTCATACTCTTGCTTGAGTTGACATAACACATACTAACCTTAGCAGATTGTCAATGCCCAATTGACAATCCTATGGCTAGGAACGTTTTAGGAATGAACATAAGAGAAAGGTCTTGTTAATCTAACTTACTTAAATCACTTCACTCTTAGATCAAATAAATTCCTTGGATTCTCTTATTGCTTAAACACATGATACAATAATTAGTGATTAACAATAAGCTTTGCCCTTCATTAAACATATAATAGTTTAATACAATAAGTATTCCAAAAGCTATTACATCAAATGAGTGGCTTTGTGGGCATACTTCCAACAATCTCCCACTTGCACTCAAAGCCACCTTCCCATGTATCTAATACCCATCTTTTCCATATGGCGGTCAAGTTGGATTTGAGACATTGGCTTTGTCAATGGATCTGCTACGTTATCTGCTGAGGCAACCTTGAGGATGTTGACTTTCCCCTCGGCAGCATATCTTTTAATGATATTAAAGCGCCTGTCAAAATGCTTGTTCTTTTGATGAGCCCTGGGTTCCTTGGCTTGAGCTATCGCCCCACTATTATCACAGTACAAAGTTACTAGTGATGTAATGGTTGGAACCACTCTAAGTTTAGTAACGAACTTCTTCATCCAGAACGCTTATTTGCCAGCTTCAGCTGCAGCGACATATTCTGCCTCTATCGTGGAATCAGCAATTACATCTTGTTTCTTGCTTTTCCAGCTCACAGCCCCACCATTCAGAGTGAATACATATCCGGAGTTGGAACTTCTATCATCGACGTCAGATTGGAAATCTGCGTCTGTATAGGCTTCCACTCGCAACTCTGTTGCTCCTCCATAAACGAGGAACATGTCCTTAGTTCTTCTTAAGTACTTAAGGAACGTCTTGACAGCTGCCCAGTGTTCTGATCCTGGGTTAGTAATGCTCACAGCATATGCGATATCAGGCCTTGTGCATATCATGGCATACATGAGACTTCTTATGGTTTAAGCATAAGGAATAGCACTCATCTGCCGAATCTCTTCAGGAGTTTTAGGTCCCATGGACTTAGAAAGGTGAATTCCATGTCTCACAGGAAGAAGACCTTTATTAGATTATTCCATCTGGAACCCACTCAGCACCTTATCTATGTATATAGATTGGGATAATCCAATTAATTTTCTAGATCTATCACAATAGAGCTTTATCCCAAGTACATAAGATACATCTCCTAAATCTTTCATGTGGAAGGTTTTGGACAACCACACTTTTACAGAAGAAAGTACTGCAGTGTCATTCCCGAATAGTAATATGTCATTCACATATAACACTAGGAATACAACTGCATCCCTAACGACTTTTTGATAAACACAATTGTCGTCTTCGTTTTGAGTAAAACCAAACGTTATGATTTCAGTATCCAAACGAATGTTCTAGCTCCTAGAGGCTTGCTTAAGTCCATAAATGGACCTCTGAAGCTTGCATACCTTAGTCTTTTCAGACTTGGACACGAAACCTTCAGGTTGAGTCATATAGAGCTCTTCCTCTAGGTAGCCGTTCAGAAAGGTCGTCTTCACGTCCATTTGCCATATCTCATAATCATGGTACACAGCTATAGCAAGCAAAATCCGAATGGACTTCATCATGGCTATAGGAGAGAAGGTTTCTTCATAGTCAATCCATTCTCGTTGGCTATAACCCTTGGCTACTAGTCTAGCCTTATAAGTCTCCACGTTCCCTTCAACGGTTATCTTCCTCTTGAAGACCCATTTGTTTCCAACAGGTACTATACCTTCTGGAGGGTCTACAAGAATCCAGACCTGATTTTGATGCATGGAATTCATCTCGGATTTCATGGCCTCTTGCCATCTCTTTGAATCAATGTCGGACATTGCTTCAGTGTAGTCTCTAGGGTCTTCCTTTGTGTCATTGTCACCTAGAAGGTGCAATTCCCCAAAGTCATTATCTAAGCCATACCTCTTAGGTGGCTTGTTAACCCTTTCAGATCTACGTGGAGCTAGGGGTTCAGGAACAGGGTTGTCAACTTGTCGAGTGCTTGTTTGTGGTTCATCATTAATCTCATTAATTTCCATCATTCAACTTATAGTTCCTTTGAGAACAAATTCGTCCTCTAGAAACTTAGCAGTTTTGGCGACAAAAACTTGTTGGTCGTCAGGATGGTAGAACTCATATCCCATTGTTTCTCTAGGATATCCCACAAAATAGCACCTAACTGATCTTGCTTCAAATCTTAATGTGATTAAGACTTGGCTTTCTTCCATGCCATATCTCATAGGGCGTCTGTGAAACTGACTTGGAAGGTACTCTATTAAGCAAGTAAGCTGCTGTATATAGAGCGTATCCCCATAATGTTACTGGTAGATTGGCGGAACTCGTCATAGAACGAACCATGTTCATCAAAGTTCGATTTCTCCTTTCAGAAACTCCATTAAGTTGAGGAGTTCCCGGTGGAGTCCACTGTGATATTATTCCACACTCTTTGAGATAATCTAGGAGCTCGGTGCTTAGATACTCTCCCCCTCGATATGATCTTAGGATCTTTATCTGTTTCCCAGTTTGCTTCTCAACTTCATTCCTGAATTCTTTGAACCTTTCAAAGGATTCTGACTTGTACTTCATAAGATACACATAGCCAAACCGAGAGTGATCGTCGATGAATGTGATATAGTAGGAGAAGCCTTTTCTCGACGTAGTAGACATAGGTCCATATACGTCAGTGTTGATTAACCCTAGAATTTCAGTGGCACGCTCTCCTTTCCCAGTGAATGGAGATTTGGTCATCTTCCATTTTAAGCAACATTCATAAGTACCCATTTGGTCATTACCTAATGGGCGGAAATATCCGTCTTTCGACATCTTGCGAATCTTATCAAGGTTCACATGTCCAAGTTTAAGATGCCACATCTTTTCTTGGTTAACTTCTTCTCTAGCCCTTTTGGGTTTTGAGGTATTCCCGCTTTCAATACAGTGCATCCCACTACTTGTCTCTAGGTGAAAAAGTCCCTTTATCATATTACCATGAGAGATAATACGACCGTTCAAGTATAAGGTGCAACTCATTTTGTCAAACAATACTGAATGCCCATCTCGTAAAAGCGTAGAGATAGAAATCAAATTCTTTGAAGGATGATTTTGTGAAAACATGTTCATTTAAGCAACATCTATAGCATGCTATTAACAATTAAACGGCAGAATCATGCTTGCATGCACTTAAAAACAAAACATTAACCATGAAATTCAAAGCCTAGTAGATTGGTGAACCAAGACTCAACTCAAATCAAAGTGAGTTGAGAAATTATACCTTTGTAGATTCCTCTTTGTATAAGCAAAGGCTAATCACCCAAAGAGAGGGCCTTCATCCTTGCATCTTAGATCTATGGATTTGGATGAATGAAAAGGTTTCTCCAAGTTCTCAAAATAGAGAACATCTAAGTCTCCACACCAAGGTTAGATTGGAGAAGAAATGAGTGACCTTGGAGTAGTAGGATTGCTAGCTACACCCTCCAAGGGTGCCGGCCTCCTAGAGAGAAAAGGGAGAGACATGTTCTCTCCAATTTTCTCCAAAATAAACCCTTAATGAATTTAGGCTATAAAGTCCTTTATATAGTCCCTTCAAATAAGTGACCTAAAGAACCAAAAAGCCATTCTCTCTAACATGGCCGGCCATAAGGGTTTTATTGGGCTTTTGGGCCTTTGTGAATTAAGTTGTCATACAACTTAAGTCAATGGGCTTGACGTTCGAAGTCCATTGGGCCTTGAGGCCCAAAACTAACCCTTGGTCTTTTAACGAACTTTATTCGTTTGATTAATTAACATATTAATTAATCCTTGCCATAAATTATTAAATAATTAAACCATTTAATTATTCTTACTCATCTCCATTGTTTCTTCAATCTCCACCTTACACGGTGTACGATCCATTAGGTTCCTTTTAGCGAGGCAGTGGGCGATTAAAACCATTTCAAATTGATTGTGAATTGAAACTTACTTTCAATTCTCCCTTTAGTGATTATACACGTTTAGGGCTTCCACAAACCATGAGTGACACCTAGCAGCATATCATGGTTACCCAAGCTAATCAGAAGAGGTGGAGAACCTATTCAGTTTAGGATTACAAATGCAATACGGTCTTTCTCTAATACAATACTCTTGACCACATTGTTTGGTTTGATAGTTTATTCATGTCTACTATCCAATGTGATTCGTGTGCTTATATGATTACCTTGAATGTGATTTGGAACGCCTTCCTAAATCTCATTCATACTCTGATCAGAGATTTTCAATCATATCATAGAGTATTCTTCCCCAAACCATTTGAAGGTTAGAGATCCCTTGTTGCGCATTCACTTGCCTCCATAGCTAAGTGGCTTAACCCCAACTATGCCGTGGACACCCTCATGATGGAGTGACTTTGACATAATCAAAGATCAAGGACTTAACCACAACACAACTATGATGCCTCAGGTCAAATGACTACTTTGCATTATCCCAACCATGAGTTCTCATGTGACATGAATATGAGAACTCTTCGTTGATCGTGTTCAGTGAACTCATTCTCTATTAAGCACCTACGTACTTTTCTTGATGCCACACACACCAATGACTCGAGACTAGTCACTCTCCCTAAGAGAAGACACATCACGTACTGATCTTAACGGACTGTCAATGCCCAATTGGCAATCCTATGATCAGGAACGTTTAGGATGTGTCTACAAAAGAATAGTCTCATGAATCTAACTTCTTTAGATTGCATTCTCCCAATCACATATTCCTTGGACTTATCGTTTAATCATATAACATTTATATCAGACGGCTCAAACAATAATCTTTGCCCTTTATATTTAAACTACGTTAGTTTAACTTGTGAAATGTCCATAAAGTATCATCATATGATTGGTTTTAGGGCACATTTCCAACATTCTTTACACATGAAGGAAAATATAAACAATTTTTAAGTTCCAAGACATCCCCAGAAGGCAGTTTAAGCATGTAGGTGCCTATTGCTTTAGCAGAGATCTTAGTGATGTTCCCAACTCGCACAATAATCTCCCCATTGTGCAATGTCCTGCTCCCTGTTAGTCCTTGCAACGAATTGCAGATATGTTGACTAGCGCCTGAATCAAATATCCAGGAATTGGAGCTCATTATAAAAGCACTCTCAATGACAGAAATAGTCCCTTCAAAAGCTCGTGTCATAAGGCTCGCAATACGCACCCTGTATTTCTTCTTCCAACGTTCATCCTTTCCACAATGAAAGCATGTTCCTTTGGATTTTCTTGCCTTCTTCTTATGCAACCTTTTCCTTGTGATTGCATTCTCACTCCCACTGTCCTTTTTGAAACCTTGTTCAAACTTACAGCACATGTCAATCATTTCGGTAAAAGTATGATTGAATCTATTCACTTTATAGTTTACAATAAACTTGGTGAAATCATCCGAGAGAGATGCAAGGAAAAAATCTTAGGCCATTTTCCCATCGATGGAAGTTCCTAAATTTTCAAGATCTTGAAAGCTCCTTTCCATCTTTTGTCCATGTTTATGAACCGATGTCCCCTTTGCCATTTTGGCATTCAATAGACTGCAAACATTTGATAATTGTATATTACTAGTCTCAATGTCATGCATCTTATGCAAACTTTCAACCATGGCACAAGAAGTGTCCATGTGCTCATGTAGCTTCATAAGCTCCTCACTAAGTGAAGTGAGGATTAAGCATTTGGCTTGTAAGTCATCCTCATAGTGTCTATCATAATTTTGACACTCCTCCTTTGAAGCTAGTTTCGTAGGAGGTACATGAGGAATGGATTGCTTAAGCACATACAATATGTCTTTCACCTTTGAGACATTCTCAATGTGGCGATACCAAGCAAGGAAACGTTGGCCCTTAAGGGCCCCTTATGTCAAGTATAATGGTGGGTGTAATTTTAGGCATGTCGTTAACTACATAACATAACAGAAATCATATTAGATTGTTAATTTTAAAACTACTTGATTGGGTCTTAAATCAAATAGTACCACCCATTATTTTTGGCAAATTCCACATCCCTCAATGGAATTCGAGAGTTGTGTTGAACTCTTAGCGGGGTATGGGAGACTCACCATTACCAAGCCCACCTCACGATGATACGATGTTGGTTAGCAAAAATAAAGATGAGAGAATAACGCTTTAATCATTTACAACTCTTGTAATTACCCATCTTGTTAGGCCTCTAGAGAATGATGCCTCACAATGATATGATGTTGGCACCATTGCACTTAGTTAAGTTATTCCCACCATGCTAGTTTGTGTAGGGGTTCAAGAATAGCCTCACAATGATATGATGTCGGCCATCCTCGTTGCCTACCTCACTACATCATGTATGTATATATGGACTCCACCTGAATGTAAGCACATACTTTGAACTCCCCCATGATAGGGTGAAGCCGTTGTATGTTGGAAGTATGCCCACAAAGCCACTCATTTGATGTAATAGCTTTTTGGAATACTTATTGTATTAAACTTTTATATGTTTAATGAAGGGCAAAGCTTATTGTTAATCACTATTTATTGTATCATGTGTTTAAGCAATAAGGGAATCCAAGGAATGTATTTGTTCTAAGAGAGAAGTGATCTAATGAGTTAGATTATCGAGACCTCTCTCTTATGTTCATTCCTAAAACGTTCCTAGCCATAGGATTGCCAATTGGGCATTGACAATCCGCTAAGGTTAGTATGTGTTATGTTGACTCAAACGTGAGTATGAACTAGTCTCAAGTCATTTGGTGTTGGACACTGAGACAAACACATAGGTGCTCGAAAGAGTAATCGAGTACACTGAACGTCGATCAAAAGAGAGTTCGAACATACATGTCATGTATGAACTCTAAAGTTGCAATATGCAAAGTAGTCCTTTGACCTGAGGCATCATAGATGTCTAATGGTTAGGTCCTTGATCTTTGATCATGTCAATGGCATTCCTTCGGATTGTCCACGGCATTGTTGGGGTCAAGCTATCTAGTCATGTAGGCATATGAATGCACAACAAGGGATCTCTAACCTTCCATGGTGGAAGGAGAATACTCTAAGATATGATTCCAAAGTCTTTGGCCAAAGCATATGAATATGACTTAGGAAGTATGTTCCAAATCATATTCAAAGGAATCATATAGGAAAGTATCACATTGGATAGTAGACATGAAACAAACTATCACTTAAACAATGTGATTAAGAGTATTGTATTAGAGAAGGACCGTATTGCATTGTAGTTGTAACTGGATAGGTTCTCCAACCAATTCTACTTAGCTTGGATAACCATGATATGCTGCTAGGTGTCACTCATGGTTTGTGGAAGCCCTGAAGATTAGCAAGCACTAATCTTAAGGGAGAATTGAAATGTGGTTTCAATTCACAATCGATCGTTAAGAGTAACATCGCCCACTGCCTCGCTAATTGGAACCTAATGGATCGCACACCACATAAGGATGTTAGTGAAGAAATTATATGAAATGGATAAGCAATTAAATGGTTTAATTGAAGAATGGTCAAGATTAATTAATTGGTTAATTAATTATACGAAAGGTTCGTATTGGGCTTATATGTTGGTTTTGGGTTTCGGGGCCGAAAAGTGTTTTGGTCCACAAGGCCCATTATGTTTAAGTTGTATGACAACTAAAACAAAATGGGCAAATTAGCCCAATAACAAGGAGAGGCCGGCCATTAGGGTGAATGGGCAAGCTTGCTTAATTACAAGTTTGCCACTCACCAAAGAAAATGTTATAAAAGCAACTTTATAGCAATTTTCTCATTAAGGGTTTTCTAATAGAAATTGGTTGAAACATTTTCTCTCTTTTTCTACATAGAGGCCGGCCACTTAGAGGATTTTTACTAGCATCTAAAATCTCTCTAAGTCATCCATATCATCTTCACAATATACAACCTTGGTGAAGAGACTTAGAGACATCAAGCTTTTGATGTTTTTGGAGAACAAATCCTTTTTCCTCTAATCATCAAAGGAGCACTAAAGGGAGGAAAACACAAGGAGGATTCAAGGAGCTTGGAGGTGACTTGAAGGCCCTCCACTTGGGTGAATCCCTTGTGTAAACAAGGATGAGCTTCAAGGGTAAAGAATCACTAAATCTTTACTTCTCTTTAATTTTGTTAAAGAGTTTATTTTGGTTCACCATATACTAGGCTTTGAAAGTCATGGGTTTTATGAATTGTTTTTGGATGCATGCCTACTTTAAAGTGTTGATAGCTTGCATGTGTATTCAAATGTTCATACTTGTTCTTAGCTAGGACAAAATTTTTCCTTCAAGTGGTATCAGAGCCTAGGCCTAGTGTATGGTGAATCCTTTTGGGTTTTGTGATGTTCATATTTTGTGATTTAAATGTTGTAAATGTTACAAGCTAATATATAAATTTTGCTACAAAATTTAGCATCTCAAATGTTGTAGATGTATTTCATTTAAGCATGAATATTGGAACTAAAATTTGGTGCCATGAGTTTTGGGAAATTCGGCCAAATCCTTAGGGTGATTTTTTGGGTTCATGTTTGTCTTGTTAAAATGGTTTTAAGGTGACTTTTGGAACCCCTAAGTACCCTAGGATATTAGCCCTCTTTTGAGAGGTGAAAAATTGAGTTTTGGTGAATGAAAACATCCATGGAACTATTATGAGTTTTCATGGTGTTCTTCATTGATCTTGGTGTTCTTGCCAAGAACATAAAGTTTTGAAGTTTTGATTCAAAAATTTTATGTTTTTCATAAAGTTTTGGTATATTATTGATTTATTATTTGATGGGTGATGTTATTGGTGAGATGTGATGAAATGTTTTATTGTTTTGTCATAAACTTTAAGTCTTTCTTACAAACCATCACCTTCACCTTTAACCTCACCTAATAAAATCAACTTGCAAAAACTTTTTAGAAATTTTTTCAATTTTTCATTAAATGGCCGGCCACCCCTAGTGGGGGTCCTTTTGGGGCCTTTTGTGCAATTAACATAAAGTTTTGATACTTTTGTGTTTTTTGCATTTTGGCCCAAAAGTTTACGTTTTTACGTTTAGGCCCTAAAACTCTAAAGGACAAATTGTTTTGATCCTTTAATGATGTTTTTACATTATTAAAATTTTGGGATCTAGTTGTATTTACATGAAGTTGTGGACTATTGTGTTTATACAAAGTGACCCCAAAAGTTTTTTGTATTTGCATTATGGCCCAATTGTTGTGGTCATAGTTTCCTTTTGGCCCAAATAAAATGAGAACAAAATTGTTTTGTCTCTTTAATGAGAATTGGATTTTCATTCTATTTAGTTCCATTTAAATCAATTCTATGGATCCAAAAACCAATTGTTTAAGTTGCTTTCTTAGTTAATGTGATTAATTGAGAAAAGGGTGATTATGAACCAAAGGCCACGATAATTGAGCTATGTGATTGGCCGATATACATTATGAATGTTTGGGTTTTAGTAGTATAGGTTTGAATGTAATTTGATTAATTCAATTGTTGTAAATGGACATAAGTCCATCATTTGATTTATGTTGTAAAAGGGCATAAGCCCTTATTATTATTTCATGTATTCCTTTTTGTTTATATGTATGCAAAGTGGAATAGTTGGGTCCAACGCCCAATAGGAAATAACGGGTTAATTGGATTAAACGCGTAACTAAAATCAACAACTATCTACCTTAAACCCAAGGTCCAACACAAGGCTCGTGTTGGATCAAATCAAACGGTTCATAATCATCCTAAAACCTAATATGACTATATAGTCCATATGAGGATGCAATGCATTCGTTAGTAGTTCCATATAGTCTCGCTTGTTTCAACGAAACAGTGGGAGTATTATATGCTACTAAATCATATTGACTTGGACCAATAGTTGTGATAGGCCCAAGTTCTTTTAATATGATTAAAATGTTTTGATGTAGCCCAAAACTACTCCCTCAAATCAAATATTAAGTTGATAAGCGAGAGATGTTTTGAACATCTCTTCGTAGGCCTTCCACCGTGGTGGGTTCCAAGCGTTTGTGACTCATGCACCGGCTTCACCCTATCATGGGGAAGTACAAAGCATGTGCTTACATCCAGGAGGAATTCATATACATATGATGAGGTGAATGTAGGCAACGAGGATAGCCGACATCGTATCATCGTGAGGCTATTCTTGAACCCCTATACAAACTAAGCATGGTGGGAATAACTTAACTAAGTGCAATGAAGCCGACATCGTATCATCGTGAGGCAACATTCTCTAGAGGCCAAACGGATGGGTAATTACAAAAGTTGTAAATGAATAATGCGTTATTCTCTCATCATTATTTTTGCTAGCCAACATCGTATCATCGTGAGGTGGGCTTGGTAATGGTGAGTCTCCCATAACCCGCTAAGAGTTCAATATAACTCTCAAATTCTATTGAGGGATGTGGAATTTGCCAAAAATAGTGGGTGGTACTATTTGATTCAAAGACCCAATCAAATAGTTTTAAACGAACAATCTAATGCGATTTCTGTTATGTTATGTAGTGAACGACATGCCTAAAATTATACCCACCATTATACTTGACAAAAATAGCCTTAAGGGCCAACGCTTCCTTGCTTGGTATCGCCACATTGAGAATGTCTCAAAGGTGAAAGACATATTGTATGTGCTTAAGCAATCCCCTCCTCATGTACCTCCTACGAAATTAGCTTCAAAGGAGGAGTGTCAAAACTATGTTAGACACTATGAGGACGACTTACAAGCCAAATGCTTAATCCTCACTTCACTTAGTAAGGAGCTTATGAAGCTACATAAGCACATGGACACTTCTTGTGCCATGGTTGAAAGTTTGCATAAGATGCATGACATTGAGACTAGTAATGTACGATTCTCAAATGTTTGTAGTCTAATGAATGCCAAAATGGCAATGGGGACATCGGTCCATAAACATGGACAAAAGATGGAAAAGATATTTAAAGATCTTAAAAGTTTAGGAACTTCCATCGATGGGAAAATGGCCCAAGATTTTTTCCTTGCATCTCTCTCGGATGATTTCACTAAGTTTATTGTAAACTATAAAGTGAATAGATTCGATCATTCTTTGAAAGAGATGATTGACATGTGCTGTAAATTTGAAAAAGGTTTCAAAATAGACAGTGGGAGTGAGAATGCAAACATAAGGAAAAGGTTGCATAAGAAGAAGGCAAAGAAATCCAAAGGAACATGCTTTCATTGTGGAAAGGATGAACGTTGGAAGAAGAAATACAGGGTGCGCATTGCGAGCCTTATGACACGAACTTTTGAAGAGACTATTTCTGTCATAGAGAGTGCTTTTACAGTGAGCTCCAGTTCCTGGATATTTGATTCAGGCGCTAGTCAACATATCTGTAATACGATGCAGGGACTAGTGGGGAGCAAATCACTGCGCAATAATGAGATGGTTGTGCGAGTTGGGAACGGCACTAAAATCTCTGCAAAAGCAATAGGCACCTACATGCTTAACCTACCATCTGGGGAAGTCCTGGAACTTAAAAATTGTTTATATTTTCCTTCATGTATAAAGAATTTGATTTCCATCTCTAAGCTTTTACAAGATGGGCACTCAGTATTGTTTGACAAAATGAGTTGCACTTTATACTTGAACGGTCGTATTATCTCTCATGGTAATATGATAGAGGGACTTTTTCACCTAGAGACGAATAGTGGGATGCACTGTATTGCGAGCAGGAATACCTCAAAACCCAAAAGGGCTAGAGAAGAAGTTAACCAAGAAAAGATGTGGCATCTTAAACTTGGACATGTGAACCTTGAAAAGATTCACAAGATGTCGAAAGACGGATACATCCACCCATTAGGTAATGACCGGATGGGTACTTGTGAATGTTGCTTGAAAGGGAAAATGACCAAATCTCCATTTACTGGAAAAGGAGAGCGTGCCACTGAAATTCTAGGGTTAATCCACACTGACGTATGTGGACCTATGTCTACTACGTCGAGAGGAGGCTTCTCCTACTATATCACATTCACCGACGATCACTCTCGGTTTGGCTATGTGTATCTTATGAAGTACAAGTCAGAATCCTTTGAAAGGTTCAAAGAATTCAAGAACGAAGTTGAGAAGCAAACTGGGAAACAGATAAAGATCCTAAGATCAGATCGAGGGGGTGAATATCTGAGTAACGAGTTCCTAGATTACCTCAAAGAGTGTGGAATAATATCACAGTGGACTCCACCGGGAACTCCACAACTCAATGGAGTTTCTGAAAGGAGAAATCGAACCTTGATGAACATGGTTCGTTCTATGATGAGTTCTGCTGATCTACCAGTAACATTCTGGGGATACGCTCTATATACAGCAGCTTACTTGCTTAATAGAGTACCTTCCAAATCAGTTTCACAAACGCCCTATGAGATATGGCATGGAAGAAAGCCAAGTCTTAAACACATTAAGATTTGGGGTTGTGAAGCATATGTCAAGAAGCTTGAAGCTACTAAGCTTGAAGCGAGATCAGTAAGATGCTATTTTGTGGGATATCCTAAAGAAACTATGGGATATGAGTTCTACCATCCTGACGACCAGAAAGTCTTTGTCGCCAGAACTGCTAAGTTTCTAGAGGACGAATTCGTTCTCAAAGGGACTATAAGCAAACAGATGGAAATTAATGAGATTAATAATGAACCACAAACAAGCACTAGACATATTGACAACCCTGTTCCTGAACCCCTGGCTCCACGTAGATCTGAACGGGTTAGTAAGCCACCTAAGAGGTATGGCTTAGACAATGACTTTGATGAATTGTACCTTCTGGGTGACAATGAAACAAAGGAGGCCCTAGAGACTACACTGAAGCAATGTCCGACATTGATTCAAAGAGATGGCAAGAGGCCATGAAATCCGAGATGGATTCCATGTATCAAAATCAGGTCTGGACTCTTGTAGACCCTCAAGAAGGTATTGTACCAGTTGGAAACAAATGGGTCTTCAAGAGGAAGATAGGCGTTGATGGGAACGTGGAGACTTATAAGGCTAGATTGGTAGCCAAGGGTTACAGGCAAAGAGAAGGGATTGACTATGAAGAAACTTTCTCTCCTGTAGCCATGATTAAGTCCATTCGGATTTTGCTTGCTATAGCTGCGTACCATGATTATGAGATCTGGCAAATGGACGTGAAGACGGCCTTTCTGAACGGCTACCTAGAGGAAGAGCTCTATATGACTCAACCCGAAGGTTTCGTGTCCAAGTTTGAAAAGACTAAGGTATGCAAGCTTCAAAGGTCCATTTATGGACTCAAGCAAGCCTCCAGGAGTTGGAACATTCGTTTCGACACTGAAATCAAAACGTTTGGTTTTACTCAAAACGAAGACGAAAATTGTGTTTATCAAAAAGTCGTTGGGGATGCAGTTGTATTCCTAGTGTTATATGTAGATGACATATTACTATTCGGGAATGACACTGCAATACTTTCTTCTGTAAAAGTGTGGTTGTCCAAAACCTTCCACATGAAAGATTTAGGAGATGCATCTTATGTACTTGGGATAAAGCTCTATCGTGATAGATCCAGAAAATTAATTGGATTATCCCAATCTATGTACATTGATAAGGTGCTAAGTAGGTTCGAGATGGAACAATGTAAGAAAGGTTTTCTTCCTGTAAGACATGGAATTCACCTTTCTAAGTCCATGGAACCTAAGACTCCTGAAGAGATAAGGCACATGAGTAGAATTCCTTATGCTTCAGCCATAGGAAGTCTCATGTATGCCATGATATGCACAAGGCCTGATATCGCATATGCTGTGAGCATTACTAACCCAGGATTAGAACACTGGGCAACTGTCAAGACGGTCCTTAAGTACTTAAGAAGAACTAAGGACATGTTCCTCGTATATGGAGGAGCATCAGAGTTGCGAGTGGAAGGCTATACAGACGCAGATTTCCAATCTGACGTCGATGATAGAAGTTCCAACTCCGGATATGTATTCACTCTGAATGGTGGGGCTGTCAGTTGGAAAAGCAAGAAGCAAAGTGTAATTGCTGATTCCACGACAGAGGCTGAATATGTCGCTACAGCTGAAGCCGGCAAAGAAGCGTTCTGGATGAAGAAGTTCATTACTGAACTTGGAGTGGTTCCAACCATTACATCACCAGTAACTTTGTACTGTGATAATAGTGGGGCGATAGCTCAAGCCAAGGAACCCAGGGCACATCAAAAGAACAAGCATTTTGATAGGCGCTTTAATATCATTAGAAGATATGCTGCCGAGGGGAAAGTCAACATCCTCAAAGTTGCCTCAGCCGATAACGTAGCAGATCCACTGACAAAGCCAATGTCTCAAATCCAGCTTGATCGTCATATGGATAAGATGGGTATTAGATACATGGGAAGATGGCTTTGAGTGCAAGTGGGAGATTGTTGGAAGTATGCTCACAAAGCCACTCATTTGATGTAATAGCTTTTTGGAATACTTATTGTATTAAACTTTTATATGTTTAATGAAGGGCAAAGCTTATTGTTAATCACTATTTATTGTATCATGTGTTTAAGCAATAAGGGAATCCAAGGAATGTATTTGTTCTAAGAGAGAAGTGATCTAATGAGTTAGATTATCGAGACCTCTCTCTTATGTTCATTCCTAAAACGTTCCTAGCCATAGGATTGCCAATTGGGCATTGACAATCCGCTAAGGTTAGTATGTGTTATGTTGACTCAAACGTGAGTATGAACTAGTCTCAAGTCATTTGGTGTTGGACACTGAGACAAACACATAGGTGCTCGAAAGAGTAATCGAGTACACTGAACGTCGATCAAAAGAGAGTTCGAACATACATGTCATGTATGAACTCTAAAGTTGCAATATGCAAAGTAGTCCTTTGACCTGAGGCATCATAGATGTCTAATGGTTAGGTCCTTGATCTTTGATCATGTCAATGGCATTCCTTCGGATTGTCCACGGCATTGTTGGGGTCAAGCTATCTAGTCATGTAGGCATATGAATGCACAACAAGGGATCTCTAACCTTCCATGGTGGAAGGAGAATACTCTAAGATATGATTCCAAAGTCTTTGGCCAAAGCATATGAATATGACTTAGGAAGTATGTTCCAAATCATATTCAAAGGAATCATATAGGAAAGTATCACATTGGATAGTAGACATGAAACAAACTATCACTTAAACAATGTGATTAAGAGTATTGTATTAGAGAAGGACCGTATTGCATTGTAGTTGTAACTGGATAGGTTCTCCAACCAATTCTACTTAGCTTGGATAACCATGATATGCTGCTAGGTGTCACTCATGGTTTGTGGAAGCCCTGAAGATTAGCAAGCACTAATCTTAAGGGAGAATTGAAATGTGGTTTCAATTCACAATCGATCGTTAAGAGTAACATCGTCCACTGCCTCGCTAATTGGAACCTAATGGATCGCACACCACATAAGGATGTTAGTGAAGAAATTATATGAAATGGATAAGCAATTAAATGGTTTAATTGAAGAATGGTCAAGATTAATTAATTGGTTAATTAATTATACGAAAGGTTCGTATTGGGCTTATATGTTGGTTTTGGGTTTCGGGGCCCAAAAGTGTTTTGGTCCACAAGGCCCATTATGTTTAAGTTGTATGACAACTAAAACAAAATGGGCAAATTAGCCCAATAACAAGGAGAGGCCGGCCATTAGGGTGAATGGGCAAGCTTGCTTAATTACAAGTTTGCCACTCACCAAAGAAAATGTTATAAAAGCAACTTTATAGCAATTTTCTCATTAAGGGTTTTCTAATAGAAATTGGTTGAAACATTTTCTCTCTTTTTCTACATAGAGGCCGGCCACTTAGAGGATTTTTACTAGCATCTAAAATCTCTCTAAGTCATCCATATCATCTTCACAATATACAACCTTGGTGAAGAGACTTAGAGACATCAAGCTTTTGATGTTTTTGGAGAACAAATCCTTTTTCCTCTAATCATCAAAGGAGCACTAAAGGGAGGAAAACACAAGGAGGATTCAAGGAGCTTGGAGGTGACTTGAAGGCCCTCCACTTGGGTGAATCCCTTGTGTAAACAAGGATGAGCTTCAAGGGTAAAGAATCACTAAATCTTTACTTCTCTTTAATTTTGTTAAAGAGTTTATTTTGGTTCACCATATACTAGGCTTTGAAAGTCATGGGTTTTATGAATTGTTTTTGGATGCATGCCTACTTTAAAGTGTTGATAGCTTGCATGTGTATTCAAATGTTCATACTTGTTCTTAGCTAGGACAAAATTTTTCCTTCATTGTAGGAGTCACAAACGATTGGAGCCCACCATGGTGGAAGGCCTACGAAGAGATGTTCAAAACATCTCTCGTTTATCAACTTAATATTCGTTTTGTTGAGGGAGTAGTGTTGGGCTACATCAATTTTATTTTAATCTTATTAAAAGAACTTGGGCCTATCACAACCATTGGTCCAAGTTAATATGAATTAGTAGTATATAATACTCCCACCATTTCGATGAAACAAGCGAGACTATATGGAACTACTAACGAATGCTTTGCATCCTTATATGGACTATATAGTCATATTAGGTCTTAGGATGATTATGAACCGTTTGATTTGATCCAACACGAGCCTTGTGTTGGACCTTGGGTTTAAGGTAGATTGTTGTTGATTTTAGTTACGCGTTTAATCTAATTAAACCGTTTCTTCCTATTGGGCGTTGGACCCAACTATTCCAATTTGCATACATATAAACAAAAAGGAATACAAGAAATAAAGAGAAGGGCTTATGCCCTTTTACAACACATTTGATGGACTTATGTCCATTTACAACAAATTTGAACTAATCAAATTACATTCAAATCTAAACTACTAAACTCAAACATTCATAATGTAAAACGGCCAATCACATAGCTCAATTATCGAGGCCTTTGGTTCATAATCACCCTTTTCTTAATCAATCACATTAACTAAGAAAGCAACTTAAACAATTGGTTTTCGGATTCATAGAATTGATTTAAATGGAACTAAATGAAATGAAAATCCAATTCTCATTAAAGAGACAAAACCATTTTGTTCTCATCTTATTTGGGCCAAAAAACAATGACCTCAACAATTGGGCCATTATTCAATAAACATAAACTTTTGGGGTCACTTTGTAAAAAAACAAGAGTCCACAACTTCATGTAATTACAACTAGAACCCAAAATTTTAACAATAATAAAAACATCATTAAAGGAGCAAAACAATTTGTCCTTTAGAGTTTTTGGGCCTTAACGTAAAAAACGCAAACTTTTGGGGCAAAGTGCAAATACACAAAAGTATCAAAACTTTATGTAATTGCATGAAAGCCCCAAAAATACCCCCACTAAGGGGTGGCCGGTTTTGGAAGTGAAAAGGGAAGGGGGAGGCTTTGGTGAAAAATTCAAAGTTTGAAAGTGTTCTATGCAAGTGGATAGGTAAGTGAGGATAAAGGTGATGGGTATAGGTTGTAAGAAAATGTTTTGTGAAACATTAATGGCATTTATCATCCCTCACCAATAATCCATCATCCATAAAAAATAAACCAAAACTTTATGAAAACACCAAACATTTTTGAATCAAAACTCCAAACCCTTTTGTTCTTGGTAAGAAACTCAAGAACATTGAAGAACATACATGAAAACTCATAAGAGCTCCATGAATGTTTTCACACAATAAAACTCAATTTTTCACTACACAAAAGAGGGTTAACATCCTAGGGTACTTAGGGGTTCCAAAAGTCACTTTACAACTCTTTTAACAAGACAAACATGAACCCAAAAATCCACCCTATGGATTTGGCCGAATTTCACAACATACATGGCACCAAATTTTAATTCCAATATTCATGCTTAAATAAACTACATCTACAACATTCGAGATGCTAAATTTTCAAGCAAAATTTATATTCAAAAGCAAGAACAAAGCTTGTAACATTTACAACATTTAAATCACAAATCATGAAAATCACAAAACCCAAAAGGATTCACCATAAACTAGACCTAGGCTCTGATACCACTTGAAGGAAAAATTTTTTCCTAGCTAAGAACATGTGAGAATATTTGAACACATATGCAAACTATTAACACATTAAAGTAGGCATGCATTCAAAAGCAATTCTAAAACCCATGACTTTCAAAGCCTAGTGCATGGTGAACCAAGAGACTCTTTAACAACATTAAAGAGAAAGAAGGTTTTAGAGATTCATTACCCTTGAAGCTCATCCTTGTTTACACAAGGGATTCACCCAAGTGGAGGGCCTTCAAGTCACCTCCTAGCTCCTTGGATCTTCCTTGTGATTTCCTTCCATTTTTATGCTCCTTTGCTCCTTGAGGATGTGAGGAAAGGATCTCCAAAAACACCAAAGGTTTGGTGTCTCTAACTCTCCACACCAAGGATGAGGTGTGAAGATGAAATGGATGACTTAGAGAAGAAAAGATTGCTAGCTATCTCCTCTCTAAGTGGCTGGCCTCCTTGTTGAGAAAAAGAGAGAAAGTGTTTCACCTCTTTGCCTAAAAAAAAAAACCCTAAATGAGGTAAAAGCTATAAAGATGCTTTTATATCTCTTTTCTTAGGTGAGTGGCAAACTTGCAATTAAGCAAAACTTCCCACTACACTTGCTATGGCCGGCCATCTTAAGTGATTTGGCTATTTGCCCATATTTGTTTTAGTTGTCATACAACTTAAACATAATGGGCCTAGTGGACCAAAACCTTTTGGACCCCGAAGCCCAAAACTAACTTAAAAGCCCAATACGAACCTTTCGTAAAATTAATTAACTAATTAATTAATCTTGACCATTCTCAATTAAACCATTTAATTGCTTATCCATCTCATTTATATTTCTTCACTTTCATCTTTACTTGGTGTACGATCCATTAGGTTCCAATTAGCGAGGCAGTGGGCGATTGTTACTCTTAACGATCGATTATGAATTGAAACTACATTTCAATTCTCCCTTTGATTAAGATTAGTTTTTGCTAATCTTCAGGGCTTCCACAAACCATTAGTGACACCTAGCAGCATGTCATGGTTACCCAAGCTAAGTAGAAGTGGTTGGAGAACCTATCCAGTTACAACTACAACGCAATACGGTCTTTCTCTAATACAATACTCTTAATCACATTGTTTGAGTGATAGTTTGTTTCATGTCTACTATCCAATGTGATACTTCTCTATATGATTCAATTAAATATGATTTGGAACAAACTTCCTAAGTCATATTCATATGCTTTGGCCAAAGACTCTTGAATCATATCTTAGAGTATTCTCCTTCTACCATGGAATGTTAGAGATCCCTTGTTATGCATTCATATGCCTACATGACTAGATAGCTTAACCCCAACAATGCCGTGGACACTCTCAATGGAATGCCTTTGACATGATCAAAGATCAAGGACCTAACCATTAGACATCTATGATGCCTCAGGTCAAATGACTACTTTGCATATTGCAACTTACGAGTTCTTACATGACATGTATGTTCGAACTCTCTTTTGATCGTTGTTCAGTGTACTCGATTACTCTTTCAAGCACCTATGTGTTTGTCTTAGTGTCCAACACTAAATGACTTGAGACTAGTCATACTCTTGCTTGAGTTGACATAACACATACTAACCTTAGCGGATTGTCAATGCCCAATTGACAATCCTATGGCTAGGAACGTTTTAGGAATGAACATAAGAGAAAGGTCTCGTTAATCTAACTTACTTAAATCACTTCTCTCTTAGATCAAATACATTCCTTGGATTCTCTTATTGCTTAAACACATGATACAATAATTAGTGATTAACAATAAGCTTTGCCCTTCATTAAACATATAATAGTTTAATACAATAAGTATTCCAAAAGCTATTACATCAAATGAGTGGCTTTGTGGGCATACTTCCAACAAAGGTTCATATTCATCTCCATATTCTATTGTACACTTTGAATCTCTCTCTACATCATAATCCTTATTCAATTCTCCACTTTCAGCACCATTTTGCCTTAATTACCCTCAAATGGCTCTAAAATACAATTAACTGCGCATTAACACAAAAGAGAGTAAAACACAACCAGTTTAACACAAAAGTATCACAAAAAGACTAGGAATGGATGGTATAAATGTATGAAATATATGAGTTATCATCAAGCCTTTAAACCTCTATGCATCCCTAGTAGGAGGAGTTATGTCTCCTGAAGGTTTAACAGTGATGGTACCCATAAACGTCTGAAACAACCTACAAAACAATGATTAGAGCACTTTTGAAACAAGATAATAAGAATCAAAGCTCAACTATGCCTTACATTCCTAACTTTGACTTTACCTTTCCAGCGAACAAATCTGCATGTTAGTGAGGTGCTCTAGCTCAAATTTAACCTGTTACTAAGTTACAAGCTCAAGCAAGGAAGATAAGATTCGTCTCAACTCTAATCTCATAGAATCACTCTTTCACTTAATTCCTAGGGCTTGCTCTCAACAAGTATATGTGAGTGAGGTTATGTAATGGAAAGCAAGATATTCTCACACATAATTCAATTACAAACAAAAGAAATTTTTGGACAGATCTCATGAAAGGAATCAAATACTAAGAATAGGATAGCACATATACTTACTAACAAGAATGAGTACTCAGAAGATCAAAAGCTTATTGGGTGTCAAAAGTGTTGGAAATGTGCCCTAAAACCAATCATATGATGATACTTTACAGACATTTCACATGTTAAACTAATATAGTTTAATATAAAGGGCAAAGATTATTGTTTGAAGCCGTCTCATATAAATGTTATATGCTTAAACGATAAGTCCAAGGAATATGTAATTGAGAGAATGCCATTAAAAGAAGTTAGATTCATGAGACCATTCTCTTTCGTATACATATCCTAAACGTTCCTGATCATAGGATTGCCAATTGGGCATTGACAGTCCGTTAAGATCAGTATGTGCTATGTCTTCTCTTAGGGAGAGTGACTGGTCTCGAGTCATTGGTGTGATTGACACCAAGACAAGCATGTAGGTGCTCAATAGAGAATGAGTCCACTGAACACGATCAAGAAGGAGTTCTCATACTCATGTCACATGAGAACTCATGGTTGGGATAATGCAAAGTAGTCCTTTGACCTGAGGCATCATAGTTGTCCTGTGGTTAGGTCCTTGATCTTTGACTATGTCAAAGTCACTCCGTCAGAGGGTGTCCACATGCAAGTGAATGCACAACAAGGGATCTCTAACCTTTAAATTGTTTGAGGGAGAATACTATATGAAATGATTAAGAATCTCTGGCCAGAGTATGAATGAGATTTAGGAAATTGTTCCAAATCACATTGGATAGTAGACATGAATAAACTATCAAACCAAACAATGTGGTCAAGAGTATTGTATTAGAGAAAGACCGTATTGTATTGTAATCCTAAACTGAATAGGTTCTCCACCTCTTCTGATTAGCTTAGGTAACCATGACATACTGCTAGGTGTCACTCATGGTTTGTGGAAGTGCTAAACGTGTATAATCACTAAAGGGAGAATTGAAAGTAAGTTTCAATTCACAATCGATTTGAAAGAGTTCTAATCGCCCACAGACTCGCTAAAAGGAACCTAATGGATCATACACCGTGTAAGGTAGAGATTGAAGAAACAACGGAGATGAGTAAGGATAATTAAATGGTTTAATTATTTAGGGCAAGGATTAATTAATATGTTAATTAATCAAACGAATAAAGTTCGTTAAAGACCTCGGGTTAGTTTTGGGCCTCAAGGCCCAATGGGCTTCGAACGTCAAGCCCATTGACTTAAGTTGTATGACAACTTAATGACTAATAATTCACAAAGGCCCAAATAGCCTAATAAAACCCTATGGCCGGGCATATTGATAAAGGAGTGGGTTTTGGACTTATTACAAGTTTGCCACTCCAATGAAGGTAGGTATAAATGTGACTTTATAACCTTTTCTTCATTAGGGTTTCTTTTGGAGAAAAGATGAGAACACAATGTTTCTCCCTTTCTCTCTAGGACACTGGCCCCCTTGGAGGAGATTAGCTAGCAATCTTTCCTCATCCCAGGTCACTCATCTCTTCTTCGAACCATCCTTGGTGTCGGAACTTAGAGGTCTCCAACTTTGGGGACTTTTGGAGAAACCAATTCTTCCATCCATATCCAAGAAGGCATGGAGCCAAGAAGCAAAGTTCCTCCATCCATATCCATGGAGCCAAGGAGTAAGGTGACAAAGGAAAGAAGGCCCTTACATGGGTGATTAACCTTTGCTAAGCAAAGATGTGTTTCAAAGGTATAAAGTTTCTCAACTCACTTTGTTTTGAGTTGAGTCTTGGTTCACCCTTCTACTAGGCTTTGAATTTCATGGGTAATGTTTTGTTTTGAGTGCATACAAGCATGATTCCGCATTTAAATGTTAATTGCATGCCATAGATGTTGCTCAAATGAACATGTTTTTCACAAAATTTCCTTTAAAAAGTACACATATTTTCTATTTGGAGTGTATTGGGATTGTTTTTGGCATTAATAAAATGAAACGAGTGTACGTTTGACACCCTATGGAACTTGAGCAAAAAAACACATATAATGCACAACTAGGACCATAAGAATTAGTACTCAATGGTTTAAAAGCTTATTGGGTGCCGAAAGGACACAATTTCTTTTATTTACAGTGCATTTGATAGAAAATAAACACATATATGAGTTACTAGGACTAGAAAAATGAGTACCTAAAAGATCAAAAGCTTATTAGGTGCCAAAAGTACACAGTTTTTCTATATTGAGTTCATTTGGACCGTTTTCGACATTCTTGAAAACAAACGAGCATTTGTTTGACACCCATTAGAACTTAAGCAAATAAACACATATAATGCACTACAAGGACCATGAGAATGAGTTCTTGAAAAATCAAAAGGTTATTAGGTGTCAAAAATACACAATATTTCTATTTGGAGTTCAGTTGAACTGTTTTCGGCATTAATAAAAACAAACGAGCATACATTCAAAACTCATTGGAAATTAAAGAAATAAACACACATAATGTGCTTCTTGGACCACAGGAATGAGTACTCAAAAGATCTAAAGCTTATTGGGTGTGAAAGGTACACAGTTTTTCTGTTTGGAGTGCATTTGGACTGTTTTCGTCATTAGTAAAAACAAACGAGCTTCGATTTGACTCCCATTAGAACATAAGCAAATAAACACATATGATGCACTACAGGGACCATAAGAATGAGTAATCAATAGATAAAAAGCTTATTGGGTGTCAAAAGTACATAGTTTTTCTATTTGGCGTTCATTTGGACCATTTTCGACATTAATAAAAACAAACAAGCATACTTTTAGCACCCATTGGAACTTAAGCAAATAAAAACATATAATGCAGCGCTAGGAACATAAGAATGATTACACAAAAGACCAAAAGCTTATTGTGTGTCAAAAGTACATAATTTTTCTGTTTGGAGTTCATTTGGACCGTTTCCAGCATTAATAAAAACGAACGAGCATGCGTTTGATACCCAATGGAACCTAAGCAAATAAACACATACAATGCACTAAAAAGACCAAGAGAACGAGTACTCAAAATATAAAAAGCTTATTGGTTGTGAAAAGTATGCAATTTTTCTATTTGGAGTGCATTTGGACTGTTTTTCGGCGTTAATAAAAACAGACGAGCTTGCGTTTGACACCCATTGGTACTTAAGCAAATCAAGACATATGTTGCAATACTTGGACCATAAGAATGAGTACTCAATAGATCAAAAGTTTATTGGGTGTCAAAAGTACATAGCTTTTTAGTTGGAGTGCATTAGGTATGTTTTAGGTATAAATAAAAACAAACAGCGTTCGTTTGACACCCATTGGAACCTAAGAAAATAAACACATATATTGTGCTACTAGGACCATAAGAAAGAGTGATAAAAAGATCAAAAGCTTATTGGGCGTCAAAAGAATACCCTTTTTTTTATTTGGAGTTCATTTGGATTGTTTTCAAAATTAATAAAATGAAACGAGCATTTGTGTATTACCTTAAGTTCGAACGTGTCTAACACTAAACACATTTAATGTGCTACTAGGACCATAAGAATGAGTACTTAAATGATCAAAAGCTTATTGGGTGTCAAAAGTACGCAGTTTTTCTATTTGGAGTGCATTTGGACAATTTTTGTCATTAATAAAAACAAACGAGTGTGTGTTTGACACCATTGGAATTAAAGCAAATAAACACATAGTGTGCTACTTGGACCATAAGAATGACTACTCAAAAGATCTAAAGCTTATCGGGTAAGAAAAGTACATAGTTTTTAGTTTGGAGTGCGTTTGGACTATAATGGGCATTAATAAAAACGAACGAGTGTGCGTTTTACACCCCATTGGAACTTAAGCCAATAAACTCATAAGCTAGTAAACACATACAATGCGCTACTTGGACCATAAGAATGAGTACTCAATAAATCAAAAGCTTATTGGGTGCCAAAAGTACACAGTTATATGATTTGGGGTGCACTTGGAATGTTTTAGGCATTAATAAAAACGAACGAGCATGCGTCTAATACCCATTGGCACTTAAGCTAATAAGCACATATAATGCGTTACTAGGACCATAAGAATGAGTAATCGAAAGATCTTAGCTTATTAGGTGTCAAAAAGTAAACAGTTTTCATATTTCGAGTTCATTTGGATTGTTTTCAGCATTAATAAAAACGAAAGAGCGTGCGCTTGACACCCATTGGAACTTAAGAAAACAAACACATAAAATGCACTACAAGGACCATGAGAATGACTACTCAAAATATCAAAAGCTTATTGGGTGTCAAAATTACATAGTTTTTCTATTTGGAGTGCATTTGGACTGTTTTGGGCATTAATATAAAAGAACGAGCGTGCATTTGACATCCATTGGAACTTAAGCAAATAAATACATATAATGCGCTACTAGGACCATAAGATTGTATTCTCAATAAATCAAAATCTTATTGGGTGTCAAAAGTACAGGGTATTTTTATGTGGAGTGCATTTGAACTATTTTCGGCATTGATAAAAACAAACGAGCATGTCTTTGACAACCATTGGAACTTCAGCAAATAAACCCATATAATGCACTACTAGGACCACAAGAATGAGTACTTAGAAGATCAAAAGCTTATTGGGTGATAGAGGTACGCAGTTTTTCTATTTGGAGTTCATTTGGAGTGTTTTCTGCACTAATTAAAACAAACGAGCTTGCGTTTCCCATCCTTTCGAACTTAAACAAATAAACACATATAATACGCTACTAGGACCATAAGAATGTGTACTGAAAATATCAAAAGCTTATTGGTTGTCAAAAGAACATAGTTTTTCTATTTGCAGTGCATTTAGACCGTATTCGACATTCATAAAACAAATGAGCGTGTGTTCGACACCCATTGGAGTTTAAGGAAACAAATACATATAATGTGTTGCAAGGTTGGCAACGATGAGTACTCAAATTATCAAAAGCTTATTGGGTGTCAACAATACACATTTTTTGTACTTGGAGTACATTTGGATTGTTTTTCGGATTAATAAAAACGAACGTGCATGCGTTTGACACCCATTGGAACTTAAGCTAATAAACACATATAATATGCTATTAGAACCATAAGAATGAGTACTCAAGGGATCAAAATCTTATTGGGTGTCAAACGTACACAATTTTTTTATTTTGGAGTGCATTTGGACTGTTTTCGGCATTAATAAAAACAAACGAGCATTCGTTTGACACCCTTTGGAACATAAGAAAATAAACACATATAATGCGCTACTCGGACCATAAGAATGATTACTCAAAATGATCAAAAGCATATTGGGGGTTAAAAGTACACGGTTTTTCTATTTGGAGTGCATTTCAACTGTTTTTTGGCATTAATTAGAACAAACGAGCACGTTTGACACCCGTTGGAACTTAAGCTAACAAACACATATAATGCGCTATTAGCACCACAAGAATGAGTACTCAATAGATCAAAATCTTATTGGGTGTCAAAAGTGAACAATTTTTTTATTTTGGAATTCATTTGGACTATTTTCAGCATTAATAAAAGTGAACAAGCGTGCGGTTGACACCCATTGGAACTTAAGCAAATAAACACATATAATGTGCTACTAGGACCATAAGAATGTGTACTCAAAAGATCAAAAGCTTATTGGGTCTCAAAAGTACTTGATTTTTTTATGTGGAGTGCATTTGACTATTTTTGGCATTGACAAAAACAAACGAGCGTGCCTTTGACACCCATTGGAACTTCAGCAAATGAACACATCTAATGCTCTACTAGGATCATAAGAATGTGTACTAAGAGGTTCAAAAGTTTATTGGGTGTCAAAAGTACATAGTTTTTCTGTTTGGAGTTCAATTGTGCTATTTTGGGTATTAGTAAAAACAAACGACCTTGCGTTTGAATCCATTTGAACTTAAGCAAACAAACACATATAATACACTACTAGGACCATAAGCATGTGTACTCAGAAAGATCAAAAGCATATTAGGTTTCAAAAGCTAACAGGTTTTTTATTTGGAATGTATTTGGATTGTTTTTGGATTAAGAAAAATGAACAACCTTTCGGTTGTTACCCATTGAATCTTAAGCAAACAAACATATATCATGCACTACTAGGATCGTAAGGTGGAAGGTCTAGGTTATGTTTTGTTTGTTTTTGTTTGTTTTGTTTTGCTCGAGGACTAACAAAAGCTAAGTGTGGGGGAATTTGATAGGAGCATATTTATGCAACTTAGTTAGCTTGTTTTCGTGCATTTATGTTGGTAGTTCTTAGTTATTTTAGTATTTTAAACTATTTTCGTATGTTTGTAGGTTCAAAGGGCTAAAGTAGCAAGAAAGTGCATTTTGGAGCCTTTTGGAGTAGTTTTGGGCTTGGAATGGATATCACATGCTTGGAGCATGGTGGATGGACGAAATTGAAGACCAAAAGAGGCTAGGATTATGCTAAAGTTATGAAGAAATTAATTCAAGAAACAGGAAGTTAAGGATGCAATCAAGAAAGAAGGAATGTTAGCCAAGATACCGTTTTTTGTCCTAAAACTTTCCTAATCCTTCACCACCTATGTTTCAGCTGCAAAGAGATGTCCTAATTATTTTAGGACACTTAAATAAATGTTCTAGAAACCCTAATCCCAGTCAAAGAGGGATGCCGCACATTTTCCTCCACCTTTCTTCCCTTGCCGTGCAAGGGATCCTTCTTTCCCTTTCCTTGTGTGCATATCCCTTTCCCTTATCCCTCTAGGACCCTTTGCCGCACCCTATTTCCTTTTCCCTTTGGATTTTGACTTTGACTTAGCCTTTTCCTAATAGATTTAGAGTTAAAATCCTTCTAAAAATAATTAAAACTTTCCTTTCTCCTTCCCTTTATCTCTACCGCACCTTAGCCTTTATTCCCTAGGGTTTTGACATATTTTGCTATATAAATGAGCCTTTGCCGCACCATTTTGGATCATCCATCAACATATCCCATTCTAAACACACAACCTTTCATACAATACACCATCCAAACCTTCATCCACACCTTGTGCCACAGCTAAGAAGAAGAAGGAGGACCTTGGACGTGCTTGCCATTCAAGTTGGTTTGCTGGAACATTTTTAGGTGTCTTCAATATTTTGTTTTCAATGTCTAAGTTTATTTATCTTTTTTTTGCGAACATGAGGAGCTAAACTCATTTTAGCTAGGGGAAATTCAAAGCCATGAACATATTTGCAATATGAATTGATTACTTCCAGATCTAATTCTATAAATCGTGAATGCAATTTACTTAACTTTTTTATTCAAAAATTATTCTTGTTTGTGGATTAAGGATGCATACTTAGTTTGCATGCATGAATTTGATGCTAGAATATAAGGGAGTTTCACCTAATAGTTATGAACTTATATTCATAAGTAGTGGAGGTTGCTAGTCACAATCATGTTAAGTAGATTCCTGGCAGGAGTATCATGCTCATCATAGTTACGAATGCTTTGTCAATGCTTATGATTTTCACAAAGCTTAAAGATCTTTGATTGTATCTTTATTATGCTGTTCATGTAGGGAACTTTTGAAGAATAATTTGGGTTGCCGATGCGTTATCCGTCCAATTCAATGACTTAATTAGTTAAAATCTTTCCAAACTTGTTTTTTAAGTGTTTTAAAGTGTTTTGAGTCCAAGTAAAATCAATTGTCGTCCAAATCACCTCCTAGTGTCTAGTTTGAGTCTATTTAATTGTTTTGTGCTGTTTTGAGTCTTTTTAGTTTGTTTTGAGTTCTTTGAGTCTAGTTAAGTGTTTTCAAGCCTTGTTTTATGTTTTTAAGTTAGTTTTAAGTAGATTATCAATCCCTCATAATCCTCGGTCTAGAACGATCCCCACTTACATCTTTACTACAATTGTCAATAAGAGGGTTTAATTTGAGTGTTGTTTTATTTCACATTAAATTTTTGGCACCGTTGCTGGGGATTAGCAACTTTGCATCGTTGTTTCTTTTTGTTTATTTTCGTGTGTTTTTGTTTTTAGTTTCTGACCTTGTTTTGTTTTCTTGTTTTTAGGTACTAGTTTATGACTCGAAGTTCTTAATCGGTTCGTGAGCATATCTTTGACTTTGACGACGATTTTGAGCGGACTTTGAGAAGGAAGAGGAATCATCAAGAATCTAATCCACCTAGCCCTAACCCCATGCTTGAAGAAGAAGAAGTACCAGAGGAAGAGGAGCCCACGGCTCAGGTGTTGGAGGAAGCACAAGTCATGGTAGCGGACAACCAAACAATCAAAGAACTTTCCGCCTTGGGATTGGACAATGACGTGCCCATATGCATTCAATATCCCACGGCAGCTCAATAAAAGACTGAAGAATTCAAATTGAAGTCAAGCTTGCTGCACCATATTCCTAAATACCATGGGCTATCTATGGAGGATCCAAACAAGTATTTGAAGGAATTCGAAGTGGTTTGTTCAAACATGACCCCAGTCAATGTCGATGGAAGCATATTGAAGATGAAGGCCTTTCCATTCTCACTTATGGACAAGGCTAAGGATTGGTTGTATGAATTGGCACCTGGAACAGTTACTTCTTGGGAAAGCATAAAGAGAGCGGTCTTAGAGAAGTTTTTCCCATCCTCACGAGTCATTCTCTTGAGGAAGAGAATTAGTGGCATCCAACAAAACCAAGGAGAGTCGTTTCTTGCCTATTATGAGCGTTTCAAGACGTTAGTTGCTTCTTGTCCACAACACCAAATGAAGGAGGAGCTTTTACTTCAATATTTCTATGAATGACTTCTTCCTATTGAAAGATAAATGCTTGATGCTTTAGCGGGATGAGCTTTGGTGGATAAAACCTCGACGGCTGCAAAGATCTTAATTGCAAATAGAACGTTAAATGCACAACAATATGAAGGCGTTGGAGGAAGAGACATCCCACGACAACAACCCCAAGTTAATGAGGTAAGTGCAATTTCTAAAATTCAATCTTAATTAGCTAACCTCACTACCCTTGTGTCACAGGTTGTGGATGGATCTAAAATGCAAAATGTAGCCATATGTGGAGTGTGTTCTATGCAAAGACATCTCAATGACCAATGCCCTCAATTGATTGAGAATGGAGGATGGGAAACCCTCAATGCCGTGGATTTTCAAGGCCATAATCAGCAACATAATGACCCCTACTCCAACACTGACAATTAGGGGTGGAGTGATCATCCAAATTTCAAATGGAGAGAAACACAACAACCTGCCCAACAAGGAGGATTTTGGCCACCGCCCTCTGGGATATATCAAAGGCCATATGCACCACCATAACCTCCACCAAAATCTGCCTAAACCAACTCAGCTTCGTCCTTATATAATTATAAACTTCTTTATTTACTAACTTCATTAACGCAAGGCCAACAAAATCAAGCCAAGGAGTTGAATGAAGTGAAGAAGCAAATTGGGCAAATGGCGGAGTTCATGGGGCAGTTTAGAGAAGAAAGGAAACTACCTAGCTCCACCATTATCAATCCAAAAAGAAGCTTTGAATCTCCCAAGGCAATCACATTGAGAAGTGGAAAAGAGGTAGGAACTGATCCCCAACCATCCAAATCAAGTTAAAAAGAGGACGAGAAGTTACAATTCAACGAGGAGAACCATGACAAGGCCACGATAAGGAAGGAAGCAACCTTGCTGCAGCCTCATACATTCCCTAATCCATTCAATTCATCCACTACAGGTAAGGTTCAAATTCTATTAATTCTAACCCTATTCCACCCAATGTACCCTTCCCTCGCAGATTTATGCAATCAAAGAAGGAAGAAAGTGACTAGGACATTCTTGAGATATTTAGGAAAGTTCAAGTCAACATCCCACTCTTGGATGCAATCAAACAAGTCCCCAAGTATGCCAAATTCTTGAATGAACTTTGCACAACAAGGAAGAGGATTTCGAACCAGGAGGTGGTAAGGGTAGGTGAGAATGTTTTAGCCGTCTTGCAACGAAAACTTCCCCCTAAATGCAAAGATCCAGGTAGTTTTACAATTCCTTGTGTTATAGGCAATACTCGTTTTGAACATGCCATGTTAGACTTAGGTGCATCCATTAATGTCATGCCCTATTCAATTTATGCATTTATGAACCTAGGTGAGCTGAAAAATGATGGAATGATTATTCAATTAGCCGATCAATCTAATGCTTATCCAAAAGGAGTTTTAGAGGATGTTTTAGTGCAGGTTAATCACTTAATCTTCCCGGTTGATTTCTATGTGCTCGAGATGGAAGATTCGGCCCATTCTTCTTCATTGCCGATTCTAGTTGGAAGGCCATTCATGAAAACAGCCTGCACCAAGATAGATGTGTTCAAATGGATGTTATCCATGGAATTTGATGGGGAAGTTATTGATTTCAATCTTTCTGAAACTATAAAGTATCCTAGTGATGATCATTCTTGTTTTTCTATTGATATCATTGATTCTTTGGTGCAGCAATACTTTGAAGATTTGAATGAGGATGCACTTGAAATGGTCATTACAAATGGAATGGGACTCAAAAACCAAGGAGCAATAATAAAGCACACCACGGCATGCATGAAAATCCCTTTCCATGCACCTTACTGAAGATGTGGTTGAGATGGTGGTTGCCCTAGAGTTATTACCACTACAAAATGGTAAGCTTTTGCTCATAATTTCAAGCTCAGTTTTGACTAATAAGATGCTACCTTTAGTTGTGTAGCCACCTTCCCTTAAACTTAAACCATTACCAAGACATTTGAAGTATGTTTTCTTGGGAGAACAAAAGACTTTTCCCATCATAGTGTCTTCCACACTCACGACACAAGAGGAGGAGAAGTTGGTAAGGGTGTTGAAGGAATACAAAACAGCCATTGGGGGGGGACCTTAGCCGACATCAAGGGTATAAGTCTTACAACTTGCATGCATCGTATACTCTTGGAGGAGGGGGCTAAACCATCACGAGAAGCTCAACGCCGGCTCAACCCTCCAATGATGGAAGTAGTGAAAAAGGAGATAATCAAGCTACTTGATTGTGGAATGATCTATCCCATCTTTGATAGTCGTTGGGTTTTGCTGGTCCAAGTGGTTCCAAAGAAATTTGGAGTCACTGTGGTAAAGAATGAAGAGAATGAGATTGTGCCTACCCGTATCCAAACTGGTTGGAGAGTTTGCATTGATTATAAGAAGCTCAACGCCACCACAAGGAAGGATCACTTCCCTTTGCCGTTCATTGACCAAATGCTTGAAAGGTTAGCTGGTTATGCATTTTATTGTTTTCTTGATGGTTATTCCGGTTATAATCATAATGTCATAGCTCCAGAAGATCAAGAAAATACCACTTTCACTTGCCAATTTGGTATATTTGCTTATAGTCGCATGCCATTTGGTTTATGCAATGCACCAACCACTTTTCAGAGATGCATGGTAAGTATATTTTCAGATTATGTTGAAAAGATCATTGAGGTCTTTATGGATGATTTTAGTGTTTTTGGTAAGTCATTTGATGATTGTTTATCTAATCTGACCTTAGTCTTGAAACGATGTGTTGAAACTAACCTTGTTTTAAATTGGGAAAAATGTCATTTCATGGTAAAACAAGGCATAGTTTTGGGTCACATAATTTATGAAAAAGGAATTGAGGTTGATAAGTCAAAGATAGATCTTTTACATTACTTACCCTCTCCCACTTCGGTGAGAGAGGTTCGTTCTTTTCTTGGTCATGCAAGATTCAATAGGCAATTTAACAAGGATTTTTCAAAGATTGCATAGCCCCTATGTTGTCTCCTCCAAAAAGAAGTGGCCTTTGAGTTCAACGAGGAATGTGAGAAAGCTTTCAAACACCTCAAGGACATGCTTACTTCGGCCCCCATCATCATTCCACCAGATTGGAGCCTTCATTTTGAACTAATGTGTGATGCATCAGATTATGCAATTGGAGCCTTTTTAGGCCAAAGGAAGAACAAGCAGCCACATGTCATCTATTATGCATCCCGAACCTGGAATGATGCTCAATTGAACTACTCTACCATTAAAAAAGAACTTCTTGTTGTTGTGTTTGCATTAGATAAGTTTCGTTCTTATTTAATTGGCACTAAAGTTATTGTTTTCATTGATCATGCAGCCTTGAAATATTTGCTTACAAAGAAAGAAGCTAAACCAAGGCTTATTCGATGGATGCTTCTTCTCCAAGAGTTCGATATTGAAATTAGGGACAAGAAAGGGAATGAAAACGTGGTGGCTAACCACTTGAGCCGTTTGGTGCATGATGAGGAGTCAATACCTATCCAAGACACATTCCCTGATGAGCAATTGTTGTCCATTGTTGTAAGTGTACCATGGTATGCAAATTTGGTGAATTATTTTATGTCTAAACAAATTCCAAGCAACTTAAACAAGCACCAACGTGATAAACGTATAAAGGATGCATAGTTTTATGTTTGGGATGACCCATATTTGTGGAAATATTGCTCTGATCAGATTGTGCTTAGGTGTGTGCATGAGTCTGAATTTAATTCAATTTTAACTTTTTGTCACACATATGCATGTGGTGGTCATTTTGGCACACAACGCACAACACATAAGGTTTTAGAATGTGGATTTTATTGGCCTAATGTCGTTAAGGATGCTAGAACTTTTTGTATGACTTGTGATCTTTGCCAAAGAACAGGAAATATAGGTCAAAGAGACCAAATGCCACAAACATCCATTCTTGGTGTTGAAATTTTTTATGTTTGGGGTATTGATTTCATGGGTCATTTTCCTTCTTCACATGGTTTCCTTTATATTTTGCTTGCGGTGGATTATGTCTCGAAATGGATGGAAGCAAAAGCCACCCGTACTAATAATTCTAAAGTGGTTGTAGATTTCATTAGAACTAACATCTTTGCAAGGTTTGGCATGCCAAGAGTTCTCATAAGTGATGGGGGTTCTCATTTTTGCAATTGAACCATCGAGGCGCTACTCAAGAAATATAGTGTCACACATAAGGTTTCAACACCTTATCACCCTCGAACAAGTGGCCAAGCTGAGGTTTCGAATAGGGAAATCAAGCAAATTTTGGACATGACCGTGGGACCAACTAGAAAAGATTAGAGCTTGCGTTTGGATGATACACTGTGGGCGTATCGTACAACCTACAAAACACCCATTGGCATGCCTCTATTTCGGCTCATCTATGGCAAATCGTGCCATCTTCCTATTGAATTAGAGCATAAGGCACATTGGGCTGTCAAGACATTCAATTTAGACATAGATGCTGCTGGAATTCATAGGAAGCTACAATTGAATGAACTTGAAGAGATTAGGCACGAGGCTTATGAGAATGCTCAAATTTACAAAGAGAAGACAAAGGCATTCCATGACAAGATGATTTGTAGCAAGACATTCTCAATAGGGCAGAAAGTGTTACTTTTCAATTCCCGCCTACGTTTATTTCTCGGTAAGTTACGTTCTAAATGGATTGGCCCGTTTGTTATTACTAATTTCTTTCCCTATGGTACAGTCCAAATCCAAAGTTTTAAGACTGGCCAAGAATTCAAGGTGAACGGGCATCGTTTGAAGCCTTACTACGACCTTTTTGAGGAGCATGTGGTGGAGGAAACACCCCTCCATGCCGTGGGCTACAATGAAGTTGATGTGAGAATTACTTGACACACAAATTAAACCCTCTTTTTGACAATTGTAGTATAGATGTAAGTAGGGTATCGTTCTAGGCCGGGGATTAGGAGGGCTTGCTAATAACCTCTCACTTGACTCAAAAATATAAGAAGAAACTTAAAAACACAAAAGTAGGCTTTAAAACACTAAACTAGACTCAAAGAGTTCAAAACAAACTTAAGCACACTTTGATACAAGAAAATAAATGGGGGGTATTGGTTTTGGTTGTGATTGAGATAAAAAGTAAAACTAAATATATGGTTGATGGATTAGCTAGAGATCCATTCTTCACACATGACACACTTAAACATGAATTGATTTTCAGTTGCTTTTCGATAAGCTATTAATACTCAATGCCCCAAATTAACCGTGAATTGCACTAATTAACCCTTAATTTTTCCACAAGTTATTGGGTTGGATGATTGCATACGACAACCCAAAACATTCCCTACAAGTTCCCTACATGAATTGCATAATAGAGATACAAGCAAGAATCATTAAGTTCTATGAAAAACATAAGCATTGACGAGACACTCGTTACTATGATTTGCATGAAACTTATGCCAAGAATTTACTTAACGTGATTGTGACTAGCAACCTTCACTACTTGTGAATATAAGTTCATAACGATTAGGTGAAACTCCCTTATATTCTAGCGTCAAATTCATGCATGAAAATTAAGCGTGCACTCTCAACCAACATACACAAATCAGTTTTTATACGAACGGATAAGTAAATTGAATTCACAACTTATAAATCACAACTGAAGGTAATCAATTCATATTACAAATATATTCATGGTTTTGAATTAACCTCTAGCCAAAATAAAATTAGTTACACATTATTAAAACAGAAATAAAATATAAGTTTGGAAAGATTTAACCGAAAGAGGATCTGCTGCGTTCGTGCCCACGCTGCCAAGGGTAGCTTTCTGTGCCGTTAGTTTCTCGTTCCTGCGCCTGCAGTTCTCTCCCCTCGCGCTAATTTCTTCTCTGACCTCACCTCATGCTCAAGCTGTCAAATGGCAGCTTTCTTTCTTAACCTCTCTCTTCAGTCACGCTGCCAAGGCAGCGTCTCTTCTCCCGCGCCTTCTCTCTTTCCGTTTCTGTCTCTCTAACGTCGCTGCCAAAGGGCAGCCTTATTCCCTCCAGCTCCAAGACAGCCTTATCTTTCCGTGTCCCCTACTTCTCTCCTCTGACCTCGCTGCCAAAGGGCAGCGATCTTCCCCCCCTACGTCTCTGCGAGCTGCCCAAAGGGCAGCCCCTTTCTCCTTCCCGCTGCTCAAAGGCAGCTTTCTCCCTTATCTTTCTCCTCTCCTTATTTCTGCACCTTCTCTCTTCTTATCCTGTGCTCCAAGACAGCCCACTTCCACGTTTCACACTGCCCTTTTTCCGCTGCTTTGCTATCCTCCCTTTTCTGACTTTTCTTCTGCTTATCTCTCTTCCACGCTGCCCACGCTGCCCACCTACCACGCTGCACTCAGCAGCTTTCATTTATTCTTTTGTTTTCTTTTGTTCCACCCAGGCAGCCAAGTGCTGCTTTTCCTCTTTTATTTTATTCTTCTTTTTGGCAGCCTTGCTGCTTCTTTTCTTTGTGCGTTACTCACCATTCCACCTGAAACATCTTTAAGTTTAATAAAAACCCCAGTGCAAACTCTGATTCCAACCTGACAAAATTTAGTGAGTAAATAACAAGTTTGTGCCATTTTTATTTTCTTTGCATAACAAATCCTATAAACACAAAAATAACGTAAATAACTCAAAATTATAAGGAACTAACTAAGAAAAGACGAGTGAATTTGAAGTAAAAATATATATAAATATGATCCGATCAGAAGTCTAAATGGAGGTTTTTGTCCGACTGCAAGACGTTAAAGCAAGCGCTTCTTGGGAGGCAACCCATACATTCAACTAGGGAATGTTGGAATTCTCATTCCAAACTCAAATTTGCGTTCCTAAACCCTTCTCTTTACTGCATTTATTTTTCCATGCTTATCGTGATTGTTAATTGTGTTGTTTGTATGCTTATATGTGAGTCTTTGTTTTAAACATTAAGGACAATGTTTGGTTTAAGTGTGGGGGGGGGAGTAAACAAGTTGTTTTTGCATGATTTTCATGGGATTTTACCACCTATCACTTTTAATGTTGTTTCTTACTGATTTAAGTATTTTTAGTGTGTTTTGAGTTGTTTTAATGTGTTTTGAAAGCAAAATACGAAAATTTGAAAAAAATTAGAAAAAGTTTTGAAAAACAAACCAAAAAGAGTCGTTTTTGTGTGTTTGTGTCTTAGGGTACCTTCCAACATAATGATGAGGATTTGGTTTTTAATTGCATGATTGTTAAAGAGAGTTACAAACATGGATGGAAGTTTGATATGCCTTTGGTTTATGCTTGGTTGTGGTTGACGTTTACGAATTCAAATGGAATCACAAAGAAAAAAAATCAGTTTTTGTAACATCTTGAAGGAAGGAACTCAAACCAACGCTACATCCCTAAGAGACTTGAGCTTAAACTTTGTTTGGAGAGTTATTAATCTGTGATGTTTTTGTTTTCTAAAGTTGTTGCATGATCTCATTATTCTTTGCTTGGTTGCTACTTAGAATGTGTTTTTCATCATTTTAAGTTCCAAATACTAGAACTCATGCTCGTTTCATTCAAAGCTTGAAATTGAGTGCATAACATATAACAAGATGAAGTTGTTTAGTAGTTACCACCAGAGCCAAAAAGCCTTCATCCCATGCATTTGTTTTGTAGGTTTAACCCTTTTGAGCCTTGTTTAACCTATTTTCTTTGTTAGCCACATTCTCCCTACCTAGCCTAGAATAGAACTATCCATACCCTTGTTCTTAAAGTGTAGTGGAGCATAATTTAAAAGGAACTCCTTTTGATGAACATTATGCAGTGATGTGAAATATTCTAACACTCAAATTAAAACCCTATGATTGTAGTATATGTAAGTAGGGATCGTTTTAGGCCAGGGATTAGAAGGGATGCTAATCTACTCAATTTAAACTTTAAAACACTTAACTAGACTCAAAAACAGCAAACTAGACTGTTATGACTCAAAACTGATCAAATTGACTCAAAACAGCAAAACTAAGTTAAAAGGACTCAACACAGACTCTAGGGAGTGATTTGGACAAATTTAAGATTATGAAGACTCAAAGCACTAAATTAGACAAATTTGAACTCAATTAACTAAACTAAGACACCAAATAAGAACTAAGGGGGTTTTTTGGACGAATTTGACAAAACTAAGTAAATTGCAGCAAACAAAGTAAGTTAAAATGAAATTAAGATGAATTCAAGGGTGAAACGCTAGTTAGAGGGTCCTTCTCCACACATAAACATATTCAACATAAATCCATTTCCAGTATTGTTTCTTTAAACCATGAATGACAATGCCCCAAATTAATCGTGAATGCACTAATTAACTCTTAGATTTCCCTAAATTCATTGAATTGAATGGGCAACGCATCGCAACCAACTTATTCTTCTCACAAAGGGGAAATTCACACAATACTTAGGGCCAGATTCAAACTTTTGGACCCTTTCTTCAACAACCATACTTGTGAGTTCATTCTCACTTATTTCTTCAACAACCAACTTTTTTTTCTTCTTTCTTTTTTCTTTTCACGATTTTTCTGTTTTTTTTTTTTTTTTTTTTTACCCGTGCCCTTCCTTTCTTTTGGCACACTAACCATACATATTTCTCATGAAAAACCTTTACCCCACACTTGTTTTTATGCATAATGTTGATAAACAAGAATTCCCTCTAAGTCATGCTCCACTATACTTTAAGAACAAGGGTATGGATAGTCCTATTCTAGGCTAGGTAGGGATAAGTGGCTAACAAAGAAAATAGGCTAAATAAGGCTTAAAGGGGTTAACCCTACAAAACATATGCATGGAATAAAGGCTTTTTGGCTATGGTGGTAACTATTAAACAACTTCATCTTGTTATTGATAGGAGCATATTTATGCGACTTAATTAGCCAGTTTTCTTGCGTTTTCATAGTTAGTTTATGGTTATTTTAGTGTTTTAAGCTATTTTCGTGTGTTTGTAGGTCATAATTACAAAGTTGGCATGAAACTGCAATTTGGAGCATTTTGGGGCAGTTTTGGGCCAAGAATAGATAGCTTACATATGGAGAAAGATGGATGGACGCTTTTTAAGTTCAAAAGGATAGGAATCTGATAAGGAGATGAAGAAATTAAATTCAAGACAAAGAAGACAAGGAATCAGCTCAAAAGAAGGAACATTATCCAACCTTATCTTATCCAAACTAACCTTATCATATCTTATCCTATCCTAATCTCATCATACCTTAAATCTAGCTGCAAGGGGACCTAAATATCTATTTCTAGAAGCGTTCCCTTCTAGAAGTCTTAATTTTTGCCACAAAACACATTGTTTCTAGAAACCCTACAAAAGTGGCGCCTATTCCCTTCTATAAGGCTTCTGCCTTGCCTTGCACTCAACTCCCTTTCCTTCCAATTCTTGCCGCACCTCTTCTTACTCAATTCCCTATGGATTCTGATTTAATTAGCCTTTTTCCTTGTGGATTTGGGTTATGCAAATCCTTTTCAGAAATTAATTTGGCCAAACCTTTTTCCTGGTGGATTTAAACCTTTGTGCCGCACCCTAAGGCCCTAATTCTCTATTTATGATGATTTCTAACCCTAGTCTGATTCTCTCTAGGGTTTTCCGTGCCTATATATACATATTTTCAGCCAAATTTCGTTCACCACCCCCCATATAATTCAGAAACACATTCAGCCGCAATTCTCACCATTCTACATCATTTGCCGCACCATTGGAGAAGAATGAGCCTTTGCCATGGCTTCCATTGGAGAAGGATGACCTTGTGCGCAAGAGTTCTAAGAGTTCCTTCTTCCCTCGTTTCGTTTCCATGTTTATTTTCTGTTGCTTTTCAATTGTTATGAACATGTGGAACTAATTCCTTTTTAGTTAAAGGTGAATTCAAAGCCATGGACATATGTTTAATATGAATTGATTACTATAAGTTTTTGTTTCATAAAACATGAATGTGATTTACTTATCTGTTTGATTGATAACTTATTCTTGTGTGTTGATTAAGGATGCATACTTAGTTTGCATACATGAATCTTATGCTAAATTATAAGGGACTTTCACCTAATTGTTAGGAACCTATAATTAAAAGTAGTGAAGATTGCTAGATTCTTGGCTGGAGTATCATGCAATTCATAGTTATGATAGCCTTGTCAATGCTTATGATTTCCATGGAACTTAATGATCTTTGAATGTATCTCTATCATGCTGTTCGTATAGGGAACTTGATGAGAATAATTTGGTTGCGATGCATTGTCCATTCAATTCAATGAATTTAGGGAAATCTGAGAGTTAATTACTGTATTCACGATTAATTTGGGGCATTGTCATTCATGGTTTAAAGAAACAATATTGGAAATTGATTTATGTTGCATATGTTCATGTGTGGAGAAGGACCCTCTAACTAGCCTATTTCACCATCCAATTCACCTGATTTAGTACCTAGTTTGATTTAGTTTTGCAATCTGTTCAATTTAATTAATTTCGTCCAAATCAATCCCCTTTTAATTAAGTGTGTTAGATTAGTTAGAAAAGTGTTGAAATCTATCCAATTTAGTGTTTTGAGTCTTAGTAGTCTTAAATTCGTCCAATTAACTCCCTAGAGTCAGTTTTGAGTCAATTTCACTTATTTGTGTTGTTTTGAGTAGTTTGAGTCAGTTTTAAGTCTTAAGTGTTTAGTTTTGTGTTTCTAAGTCTAGTTTTATGTTTTTGAGTCATATTTGTGTTGATTAGCAGCCCTAGTTAGTCCCCGGTTTAGAACAATCCCTACTTGCTTAACACTACAATTACATGTTTAATAGGGTTTAATTTGTGTGTCAAGTCATTTTCAGATCAGTTATATGTTACGCATTCTAAGTAGCAACCGAGCAAAGAAATAATGAGATCATGGAACGACTTTAGAAAAAAAAACATCACAGATTAATAACTCTCCAAACAAAGTTTAGGCTCAAGTCTCTCAGGGTTGTAGCGTTAGTTTGAGTTCCTTCCTTTAAGCATGTTACAAAAACTGATTTTTTTCTTCTTTTGTGATTATATGTGAATTGGTTAATGACAACTACAACCAAGTATTAACCAAAGAGAATATCAAACTTCCACCCATGTTTGTAATTTTCTTTAACAGTCATGCAATTAAAAACCAAATCCTTATCATTGTGTTGGAAGGTACCCTAAGACACAAACACACAAAAACGACTCTAAAACCATTCTTTTTGGGTTTTTCAAAACTTTTCTAATATTTTTTTTCAAATTTTTGTATTTTTCTTTCAAAACACTTCAGAACATGCTAAAAACACTTTAAAACAGTGAAAAACAACTCTAGTGGTGCTAGGTGATAAAATCCCACGAAAATGAATGAAAAACACTTTGTTTACCCCCCCCCCCACACTTAAACCAAACATTGTCCGCTATGTTTCAAACATGGACTCACACGTAAGCAAGCAAACAACACAACTAACACTCACGAAAATTATGGCAAAGTAAAAGCAATAAAGAGTAGAGTTTAAGAACGCAAATCTGGTTATGGAGTTGGAGCTTCCTTGGTCTTCTTTATTTAAATGCATGGGTTACCTCCCAAGAAGCGCTTGCTTTAATGTCTTGCAGCCGGACGATACCTCCATTTAAACTCCCCTAGGTCCCATGGCCTGGAATTGATCTTTGAATGGGAGGTGATACTTGAAATGATCCGGTAATGGTTTAAATTCTATAGTGGGTGCCTAAATCATTAACAACATATTAGTATAAAACAAAATTGAAATTCGGGGAGGTGGCTTACCTGTGTGCTCCGTCATGAACTCAAGAATAAACACTCCTTCGAAAGTTGTAGGACTAGAAAATTCAGCCAGATTTGGTGTTTTGAGAGTTATGACTTGTCTTGTGTCATAAAATCTAACTTCTTTGGGAATTTGATAGGAGCATATTTATGGGACTTAGTTAGCTTGTTTTCTTGCATTTTGATAGTTAGTTTGTGTTTATCATAGTGATTTAAGCTATTTTCGTGTGTTTGTAGGTCCAATTGGCAAAGTTGGCAAGAAAGTGCATTTTGAAGCATTTTAGAGCAATTTTGGGCTGGATTGGATTGCATGCATGTGGAGCACAAGGAATGGATGTTTTTGAAGATCAAATAAAGCGAGGAATGTGCTAAAGAGATGGAGAAATTAATTCAAGACTTAGAAGATGAGTAATCAGCTGCAAGGGGACCTAAATCCCTTCTCTTATACATGTGCTGCACCCATCTTTCTAGAAGCCCTAGAAAGGTGGCGCTCCAAACCCTTCTAGAAGTTCCAATTTCTGCCACAAAACATTTTCTTTCTAGAAGCCTAAACGAGCGACGCACCCTTCCTTCTAGAAACCCTAGTTATTTTCCCCCTTGCATTGGGCCAAGCCTTGTGCCGCAAACCCTAACCCTTTTCCTCCAGAAATTCGGCCAAACCCTAACCTATAAATATATGTTTTCAGCCATAATTTCGACTATCACCCCCATATAATTCTACACCCCCTTTCAGCCGCAAAAACACCAATTAACACCCTTTGCCGCAACTTTGGAGAAGAAAAAGCCTTTGCCGTGGCTTCCATTGGAGAAGTAGGACCTTGTGCGCAAGCCACCTGCAACCATTAGAGTTCTAAGAGTTCTTTCTTCTCTTGTTTCGTTTCCATGTTTATTTTCTATTGCTTTTCAATTGTTACAAACATGTGGAACTAATTCCTTTTTAGTTAGAGGTGAATTCAAAGCCATGGACATATGTTTAATATGAATTGATTACTTTCAGCTTTTGTTTCATAAAACATGAACGTGATTTACTTATCTGTTTGATTGAAAACTTATTCTAGTGTGTTGATTGAGGATGCATACTTAATTTGCATGAATGAATATGATGCTAAAATATAAGGGAGTTTTACCTAATAGTTACAAATTTATATTTACAAGTAGTGAAGGTTGCTAGTCACAATCGTGTTAAGTAGATTCTTGGCAGGAGTATCATGCAGCTCATAGTTACGAATGCCATGTCAATGCTTATGATTTTCATAGAACGTAATGATCTTTGATATGTATCTCTATCATGTTGTTCATATAGAGAACTTGATAAGAATAATTTGGTTGTGATGTGTTGTCCATTCAATTCAATGAACTTAGCAAAATTTAAAGGTTAATTAATGCATCCACAATTAATTTGGGGCATTGTTATGCATGGTTTGAAGAAACAATACTGGAAATCAATTTATGTACATATGTTTCATGTGTGGAGAAGAACCCTCTAACTAGCTTTTCACCCTTGAATTCACTTTAATTCCATTTTAACTTACTTGGTTTTCTGCAATTTACTTAGTTTTGTCAAATTCGTCCAAAAACCCCCTAAGTTCTTATTTGGTATCTTAGTTTAGTTAATTTCATTCAAATCTATCCCCAGTTTTTATTTTGAGTCAAGTTAGTTTAGAATGCGTCCAAATCACTCTTTAGTTGTTATTTTGAGTGTTTTTAACTTAGTTTTGCTGTTTTGAGTCAATTTGGTCAGTTTTGAGTCATAAGAGTCTAGTTTTCTGTTTTTGAGTCTAGTTTAGTGTTATAAAGTTTAGATTGAGTAGATTAGCATCCCTTTTAATCCTTGGCCTAAAACGATCCCTACTTACATATACTACAATCATAGGGTTTTAATTTGAGTGTTGAAATATTTCACATCAGAATTGTCGTCTCAAGTGTATCCTCTTTGATGAATTCTAGAAATTCCCTATCCACTTCTTGCTCTTGATTCTTTGGAAAGGTTTCGAAGATGCCTTTCTCACCTTCTTCTTCCTTGGATTGCATGATCCTACAAGGAATAAGGACATTTGGTGGAATAGGGTCAGGACAAATTGAATTTGGGCTTACCTTGGTTGTAGTGGACGACATACATGGCATATGGGGATGAAACAAGGGTGTTGGGGCTAGGATAGGTTGCGGCAAGGGTGGTTCTTCCTTTGCCATGGCCTTCTTATCCTCCTCTTCTTCTAGTAGCAGCTGTTCATCCATGTTTTGGCTTGGTTTGGACGTCTTGGGTTCATCTCCAACCTTCATGCCATTTTCCAATGTGATAGCTTCAGCAATTTCAACAGTTGAGTTAGATAGTTCACTTTGTTCTTAGATTTGCCCCATGAATTCCGTGATCTCTCCCATTTGATTCTTCACTTTGTTCATAACTTGGGCTTGATTTTGTAATTCCTGCGTCAAAGAAGTTAGTACATCAAGAAATTGAGCACAATCTATTGACGAACCTGAATTCGGTTGGAATTGTTGCGGGGCAGGCTGTGGTGGCTGCATAGGCATTGTATAGAACTCCTCATATGGCTGCCAATATTCTCCTTGTTGAGCTTCCTTGGCTTGATTTTGTGAGCCCTGCACCAAAGAAATTAATTCATCAAGAATTTGATCACAATCTATTAACGAACCTGAGTTTGGTTGGGCATATTGTATATGAGGTTGTGATGGCTACGCAGGTCTTGAATAGAACTCCTCATATGGCTGCCAATATCCTTTGTGTTGAAGTTGTTGAGATTCCCACCACATAGAGTTTGAATGATCACTCTAATCTGAATTGTACATGTTAGAAAACAAATTGTTCACTGATTGATTATGATTTTGATAACCCCAGGTATTGACATTCCCCCAACCTCTTTGTGGACGTTGATTTGCTTGATATTTTTGCCTATAAGAGGCACCAAATGTAGGGACACTTTGCCTTGTGGTCCTTTCGATATATTGCGTTAACTAAGAACTAAGATTCGTTATTTGAGCTTGAAGATTAGCAATTGCCATGTCTTACTTCTCTAGTACCTAAAATCAAAGAATGAAAACTAAATCAAATATCAAAAGTAAAATAAGCAAAACAGGGTGATTAGCAATTTTGCTAATCCCCAACAGCAGCGCCAAAATTTGATGTGAAATTTAACTAACACACAAATTAAACCCTATTAAACATGTAATTGTAGTATTAAGCAAGTAGGGAATGTTCTAGACCGGGGATTAACTAGGGATGCTAATCAACACAAATAAGACTCAAAAACACTAAATTAGACTCTTTAGACTCAAAACTGACTCAAAACACTCAAAACAGCAACAAACAATAAAAAAGACTCAATTCTAGACCTAACAAGTGATTTTGACGAAAATAAACTTAACTTCACTCAAAGGATTAAAACAAAACAGATTATGACTCAACTAACAAGACTCAATGAATGGGGGATTGTTTTTTATGAATTTAAAACTTAAAACAGAAACTTTGCATAAAACACTTTATAAAAACGAATTTGGTGAATTGGAAAAGGGTGAAAGGCTAGTTAGAGGGCCCCACATGACATATGTATACAAACCAATTTTCAGTTATTATTCCTTTAAACTATGAATGACAACACCCCAAGTTAACCATGATAGCACAAATTAACCATCAGATTTTCCTTAACTCATTGAATTTGATGGAATACGCATCGCAACCAAATTATTCTTATCAAGTTCCCTAACTATGAAAACCATAATAGAAAGACATATCAAAGGTCATTAAGTTCTTTGTGTTGGAAATATGCCCTGAAAGTCAATCTTTGGAAGAAACCTTTCAGGACAAATAAATCGATGTATAGATGAATCTTATACATCAAATGGCAAAGATACTAATTAGGACTATCTCAATAAACGATATATGTCCTAAATAGTGTATCCATGGACAATGGATCGATTGAAGAAGTAATCTAATGATGTTAGACTACAGAGACCTTCTTCACATAACCAAATGTCCAAAAAGGTTCCTGGTCATTGGATTGTCGGAGGGATACTGACAATGCTTAGACCGGTACATACTGTGTCTACTTCAAATGGAAGGATGGAAAGTCTCATCCCATTCGTGTTGTGACACTAAGACAAGTATGTAGGTGCTCATTAAGGGAATGAGTTCATTGAACACAATAGAACGAGAGTACTTGCATGGAGGTCTACTCACATGTCAAGCAAGTAACTCTAATGGTTGGAATAATGTAAGTAGTCCTTTGACCTGAGGCATCGTCGTTGTCTTGTGGTTAAGTACTTAATCTTTGATTATGTCAAAGTCTCCCCATTCGCGGGTGTCCACGACATAATTGGGGTTAAGCCACTTAGTCATGAAGGCAAGTGTATGCGCAACAAGGAATCTCTAATCCTCGATAAGAGAGGAAGAATACTCTAAAATATGATTCGGGAATCTTCGGCCGAAGTATCGAGCGTAATAAAGGAAAGCGTTCCTATACGACTCAAAAGAATCATATAAGAAGGAATAATCACATTAGGGGTTTGACATAATATTTCCATACCCTAGTAATGTGATTGAGAGTATTGTTTTAGAGAAGGATCGAATTACATTGTAATTCCAACTGAATAGGTTCTCCGAACAAACTTCTACATTAGCTTGGGTAGCCATGATATATGGTTAGATGTCACTCATGGCTTGTGAGTTCTTCTAAATGATTAAATGTAGTCGTCAAAGAAGAAGGTGAATTAAAAGTATGTTTTAATTCACTAAGTGATTGGATTAAATATAATCAATTGGATTGGTGCCAATCATCTCACTGCCTTGCTAATTAGAACCTAAAAGATTGTTCACCAATACACTATTGTTTTGAGTAACTAATGGATGATGGAAATAATTAATTGGATTAATTAAGTGTTGTGATTAATTTAGAAAGTCTAAAGAAATCATAAAAGCGATAAAGATCGTTTTGGGCTTAAAGAAACGTTTGGGTTTAATTGGGCCCATTGGGCTTTTATTCAAGCATTGGATGACTTGAAATATATAAAAGCCCAAAGCCCAAATCCAACACAAGAGGCCGGCCACTTTAAGTGGAAAGGGAGAGATATTTAGTCAAGTGGTTGACTAGGTTTCTTTTTGTCTATATAAGGAACTTTATAGAGATATTGTTCATAAGGGTTTTTGAAGTGTTAAAACAACAAAGAGGCAAAAGAAAAATAGCTCTCTAACACTACAAAGGCCGGCCACCTTAGGGGTGTTTTTACTAACACATCTTTCACCCTTTTGGTTATTCCTTCATCCTTCTCACTACACTAGTGGGTGAGGATCTTTAGAGGTTTCCTACTTTGGAAACTTAAAGAGAACCTAGGAGCACTCATTCTAACAAAGTGGAGGAGGCAAGGAGGGAAGCTAGGCTCAAGGAGTTCAAGGAACAAAGGGCTTGGAGGTGGTCCATCCTTGGTCTCAAGTCTAGATCAAGAGGTATTAGACTAAACCTTCACTTTGTTCTTCTCTAAAATTGTTTTGATGCATTATATATAAACCTATGAACCTTGAAGGGGATTTGCATGACTATAGCTTTGATAATTTGTTATAAATGCTTCCGCTGCTTTCGTATATTAAATTTGATTTGTATATGCATGATAGTCCTTTTTGAAATCCCTATATGTGAAAACTCATAATTTTCCCTTCAAGTGGTATCAGAGCCAAAGGTTTATGTATAATGTGTCCTTTTGGATTTTATGCATATGGGTATTAATATTATGTATGACATAATTATTGCTTCATTCAAAATATGTTTATCTTTTGTTTTTTAATAGTTGAAAAATGTTAGTCAATAGTTGAGAAAGATATGTATGCAAAAATGTTTTGTATGCATGAATGAAAAATGAGTTTAGAACTAGTTTGACATATTATTTCTTCATTTAAAGTATGTTTGTCTTTTGTTTTTCAATGGTTGAAAATTATAAATCAAGAGTTGAAAAGATATGCATGTAAAAGTTGTTTTGTATGCATGAATGAAGAATAAGTCATGAACAAAATTTTGGGTTTTTGAACCAAAAGGGAGGGCACGGTTTTGGGGGTGGTTTTGGGTTGTGTTTGTGTTTTATTGTAAACCACTCACACATCCTTTTAAAGCTAGAAAAAAGGGTTCTTGTCACTTTTGTTTTTGGGTTTGAAAAATCACCAAGAATATACAAATCTTGAAAATGTGTTCATGGTTTTGTTCTTGGTGTTCATGGTTTGGTTTTAGGTGAAAATGGTTTTATTTGGTTTTCATGCATTGTTTTGTGGTTTTGGATGATGTTCATACCATCCATATGTTGGAAATGTGCTCTAAAGCCAATCATATGATGATACTTTACGGACATTTCACATGTTAAACTAATCTAATTTACATATAAAGGGCAAAGATTATTGTTTGAGCCGTCTCATATAAATGTTATATGCTTAAACGATAAAGTCCAAGGAATATGTGATTGGGAGAATGCAATCTAATGAAGTTAGATTAATGAGACCATTCTTTCGTAGACACATCCTAAATGTTCCTGATCATAGGATTGCCAATTGGACGTTGACAGTCCGTTAAGATCAGTACGTACTATGTCTTCTCTCAGGGAGAGTGATTAGTCTCGAGTCATTGGTGTGTGTGACATAAAGACAAGTACGTAGGTGCTCAATAGAGAATGAGTTCACTGAACGTGATCAACGAAGAGTTCTTATATTCCATGTCACATGAGAACTCATGGTTGGGATAATGCAAAGTAGTCCTTTGACCTGAGGCATCACAGTTGTCTTGTGGTTAAGTCCTAGATCTTTGATTATGTCAAAGTCACCCCCTCGGGGTGTCCACGGCATCGTTGGGGTTAAGCCACTTAGCTATAGAGACAAGTGAATGCGCAACAAGGGATCTCTAACCTTCAAACAGTTGAGGGAGAATACTCTATGATATGATTTGAAATCTCTGGCCAGAGTATGAATGAGATTAGGGAATGCGTTCCAAATCACATTCAAGGAAATCATATAAGCACACGAATCACATTGGATAGTAGACATGAATAAATAAACTATCATACCAAACAATGTGGACAAGAGTATTAGATTAGAGAAGGACCGTATTGCATTTGTAATCCCAAACTGAATAGGTTCTCTATCCTCTTCTGATTAGCTTGGGTAACCATGATATGCTGCTAGGTGTCACTCATGGTTTGTGGAAGCCCTAAACGTGTGTAATCACTAAAGGGAGAATTGAAAATAGTTTCAATTCACAATCGATGTAAAATGGTTTTAATCGCCCACTACCTCGCTAAAAGGAACCTAATGGATCGCACACCATAAAAGGTGGAGATTGAAGATTAAACGGAAATGAGTAAGAATGATTAAATGGTTTAATCATTTATTTATGGCAAGGATTAATTAATATGTTAATTAATCAAACGAATAAGTTCGTTAAAGACTTCGGGATAGTTTTGGACCTTAAGGTCCAATGGGCTTCGAACGTCAAGCCCATTAACTTAAGTTGTATGACAATTTAATGAATGAAGATTCATTAAAGCCCAAAAGCCCAAAATCCCCTAAATGGCAAGCCATAGTGTGATGAATTAGGGTTTTGGTTATTTAGGTCACTTAAAGAAGTGACTATATAAATGACTTTATAACAAAATATTCATTAATGTGATTAAGGGTTTATTTTGGGTGAAAATGGGTGAGAATTGTCTCTCCATTTTCTCTCTAAAGAGGCCAACACCTTGGAGGGTACATCTAGCAATCCTACTACTCCAAGGTCACTCATTTCTTCTACAATCAAACCTTGGTGAAGAGACTTAGAGGTTCTCAATTTTGGGAACTTGGAGAACCTATTCTTCCATCCAAATCCATGGATCTAAGAAGCAAGGAATGAAGGCCCTATCTCTTTGGGTGATTAGCCTTTGCTTATGCAAAGAGGAATCTACAAAGGTAATAATTTCAACTCACTTTGTTTTGAGTTGATAATTGGTTCACCAATCTACTAGGCTTTGAATTTCATGGTAATGTTTTGTTTTTGAGTGCATGCAAGCATGATTCCGCCTTTAATTGTTAATTGCATGCTATATGATGTTGCTCAAATGAACATGTTTTTCAAAATAAATCCTTCACCATAACCATATCATATATTTATAAAACCCTAGACTTGACTAGGAGGATTTCCATCACCTTTTCCCTTAAGTCTTTGAAGCAAAACCAAGTGACAAGCAAAATTTAATTTTTTCTACTTAATGTGGTTTTTGATGCATGTTGTGTAAGAGTGTGTAAGAAACCTCCCATCCCCTTAATGTGGCCGGCCTCCCTAGTGGATTTATCCACTTGTGGGGCTATTTTGTAATCTTTGAAAAGTTTATATTTACTTTTGAGTATTTATGGTTTGACCCCTAACTTTTTCATATTTGCATTTAGGCCCCTACTAACTAGAAAGTTAAAATATTTGATTTTAATTTTGTTAGTTGTTTAAACTCATAATACTATTATGCCCATATGCACTAAATCTAAATGCTCATGTTGCATTCCATTTTGATTATTTAATATGATTAAGTAGTTAGAAAATGGATGACTTTGGACTTATGCCTTAAACGATAATTGAGCTATGAGATAAGGCGCTAAAATCAAATTGTTTGAACCTTGGGAATGTGTATTAATTACTGTTTAATTGGACCTTGTCACGTTTGACGTTAATCTATCTCTCCTCTTTTAGTATGTGTAATTTATAGGAATTTGTACAAATCGGTTTGTAATTCTTATTACTTCTTAATCTCTATTCGTTAGTTGATTCCCTCTAGTGCTAGACTAGAGTTTCTTTAACTATTGGTAAAGAGACATAACTAAAAGAGGGTTTTGACATGAGATTAAAGATTAAACGGGTCCAATGCCCTAATTAGCAATGAATGATTGTCTTTCATTTCTAATGGCTCAATGAAAATGTTTTAATTGGATTGATAAGCACGTAATTAAATTGACACAACCTCCCCGAGTTTATATTCAACAATGGTGGCTCGTTGTTGCAATAACCTAATAAGTCCATGGTCATCCAAGAGCCTAAGATAACTATAAAGTCCAATTTCAAAGGAATGCAAAAACCTTAGTAGTATTAGTTACTTCCAATATTTGAAAAATTCGTTTTTGATATTGATTTGTTTTTCTTAAAACAAATAGTGGGAGTATCATATGCTACTAAACTATGATGAATACAATTAGTAGTTATATATATCTCCAATATTTTGAAAAATGTTTTTGATATTGATTTGTTTTATGAAAACGAATAGTGGGGATATTATATGCTACTAAATTCATTAAACTTTGGACTAGTAGTTGTAATAGGACATTATTTATTTGAATATAATTAAATAAATAAAATTGATGAAACCTTAAAATCCCTCAACCAAACAATATTAAGTTGTAAGCGTAAGAGTGCATTGAACACTTTTTCGTGGCCTTCCACCGTGGTAGGCTCCAATCGTTTATGACTTGTACACCGCCTTCACCCTATAATGGGGGAGTGCAAAGTGCATGCTTATATTCAGGAGGAGTTTATTTAAAACATTTGATGAGGTGAAGGTAGGCAACGAGTGTGGCCAACATCGTATAATCGTGAGGTCATGCTTGAACCCCTATCTAAACCGGCATGGTGGGAAAGAACTTAACTAAGATAAATGGTGCCAACATCGTATAATCGTGAGGCATTGTTCTCTAGAGGCCAAAAAGATGGGTAATCACAAGAGGTTGTTGTGAATGGGTAAGTGTACCCTCTCATTATTATTTTTGCTAGCCAACATCGTATAATCGTGAGGTGGGCTTGGTAATAGTGAGCCTCCAATAACCCGCTAGGAGCTTTCTTTGAAAACTCCCGGATTCCATCTTGAGGGATATGGAATTTGCCAAAAATGGTGGGTGGTGTCATTCGGTTTAAAGACCCGAATCGTTTGACTTAATCAACAATCAATCTAATTATTTTATTGTTTATGTATATAGATATGGTTGGAAGCACACTCGCGAAAATACTCGACAAACATTGCCTAGAGGGGCACAATTTCCCATCGTGGTACCGTAATGTCAAGATTCTCCTAAAATTGGAGAAGATTGTTTACGTACTAGACAAGGCTCCACCTCACATACCTCTTGGCCCTGACGCCACTGAGGATGAACGTGCTAAGTATGACAAGCACGTTGAGGATGATACACAAGCCAAGTGCTATCTGTTGGCTTCCATGAATGAGGAGCTACAGAGACAGCACGAGGGCATGGACAGTGCATCTTCCATAATACTCCATCTTACGGAGTTATATGGTGAAGGGACGCGCAACCGTCTCTTTAGCACTGTTTGTGAACTTGTGAAGACCAAGATGGTCAAGGGGGCTCCAGTGCATCAACATGTACTGAAGATGATAGGATTCATTGAACAATTGGAGAACCTTGGTACTCCACTTGACGGGGAATTGGCCCAGGACTTTATATTGGCTTCTTTTTCTGATTCATTCTCGCAGTTTGTAATGAACTACAATATGAATAAGATGGATAGTACTCTCTCTGAGTTACTAAATATGTTAGTAACTACTGAGAAGACTATGAAGAAAGAGAACGTTGTAGGGACTGCTGCAGTAGCCTACAACAAGCCATCCTCTTCCCAGGCCAAGTCGCAAGGCAAAGGCAAAGGGAAGGAGAAGAAGTCACCCACTCCTAAGTCGAAAGGAGGAGTGAAGAAAAAGAAGGCAATGGAGCCCAAGGGGACTTGCCACCACTGTGGAAAGGAGGGGCATTGGAAGAGGAATTGCAGGTTATACCTTGCAACTCTTAAGGACAAGCCACAAGGTATGGTTTATGTTCTTATCTTCAATTCTAATTGTTAGATCTTCTAAATATTTATATTTGATATAAAGGGCTAATCACTTGTATAATTGTATATAGGTGGAGGAGCCAAGTAGAAGAGGAACAAGCAAGGAAATATGTGGAGAAGAGTTCGGCCACCATGTTTTTGCTTACTACTTAGGAAGTTTGTTAGGCATTTAAAGATAGTCTTTAAACTTTCTTATTTTGATAAGAACTTATTATGTGGCTTCATATGATGGAAGGCCACTATTAGTGCCTAAATTTATAAAGGTATTTAAATTAGTCTCTAAATGTATAGAGCTAATATTTTTTGTATTAAACATTATGAATGTTTGAATTATCATATTAATGTAATGTGAAGAATGCCTTTTCAATATACTATTTCCTTAAAGTAGTGTTATGAATTGAAAATTGTCTTGTTGTATCCTAGATGAGATACAAGAGTTATATCACTTATTGTAATGTGATAACCAAACTTTAGATTTATCAATTATGGATAGATCTCACATGTATGACATAAAAAGGATACAATGAATCTTTAGATTTGGTTCCATTTGTCTACCTATGAGTTCTATATGAATTGACAAAAGTCTAGAGAATCCTTTCTTGATGAAAAGGAAGATCACATTATAATGATATAAGTAATAAGAAAAACGTTTCTTATATGGTTATCACTTGAAACACAATGATCAAGATCACTCTTGATTCAATTAGTAGTTTTGAACAACTAATTGGGCATTCTTTAAAAGGTTTTAAAATGTCAATTGTGTTAGTGATTAAACCAAGAAAGAAGTGTCTAAATCTATAAAATGTTTAAAGACTTTAGTCACTTAATAACAAGACATTAACTTAGTGAAGATTGAAACAAATGAGCTTGAAAGGTTTTTTAAGCTACTACACAATGTCTTCTACCAATATAATCCACTTTTATACATTTTGAATGTATGAAATGATTTCTCATTAAAGTCATGAGAAATAGTGGGAGGTGTGAAAATGGATATAAACTTGAATATGATTGGTTTATAGTTGTCTAAAGGATAATAGTACTTGACTATTATTAAGAGTTTGTAATTTTAATTGTTAAAGGACTCAAGCTCTTCAAACGTTAAAATTCTATGTTGTGTGACATTCTAAAGAATAGTCTTTGAATGTTGGTTTCGTCAACCTAGCATAAAATGGTTATATGTTGGGAGTTGTCCATCATTCTCTTTTAAGAGAACAAGCTAAATAACTAAGCATATGGACAAGTTGATGAAACAAAAGGGAATAGTTTCAAAATGAGTCGCAACATATGGTTTAACAACAAGACAATCCAAATTCAACATCTCATGTAACAATATTGCTCTATGTAGTTTCGATAAAGAATTATATCAACCACCTAGAAGGAATGGTTGAGTTGTTATCCTTAGTAGGAGCCATGCTTCCACTAAAGACTTGGATAATTCTTATATGACTACATTAAAGGTCTTAGTATGACTAAAACTTAAAGTATGATGTATGACACCATATAATTTAAATGAATAGACTTGATAAATCAAGTCACACATTTCATGGAATTACTTGAGAAGGAATTCTTTTGTGTATGATTCATTTAAGTTAAGTGGGAGCAATATGCATTCAAATCAAGAAAATATAATTGTTATTTTTGAATGAATGCTAAGTTACAACAAGGCCAGTGGGAGTGATGTTATAATTTGAGCAACATGATGTGAATAAAGTCTATTTGATAGACTTGATAAAACATAAATGTTACTCGAAAAATGACAAAACATGACATGGTCAATTTTGAAGTATAGACTTGAAATTGGACTTATTGATATAGCAAGGCTATCTCAATGATGTTATATGGGAATTAAATCTCAAAAGTTGTAGATTTAAGAAAGCTTTTTCCTATGTGATAGAAAATCACTTTCATAACCCTTATAATGAATATGTCACAAAATCACAAAAGGGACACATGTATAGACTTGTGAAGTAGATATCCAAAGGTGAAGAACCACATGGTTGTCACTTTAAGATATTACTATATCCCAGGATCAGAACCAAAGCAACTGATAGAGTATTATTGCCTTTAAGAAAGAAACATCAGAGTGGGACTCTGGAAGCGTGCATTCACTTAGGTTATTAACCAAAGTGAAAAATAAGCCATTTTAACAAATGGAACTTCATAATGGATGAAGTACTAATCATATGAATGAATTGTTAGTATTGTACTACAATGGTCTCAAGGTTGGAGCAAAGTTTGTATAAAGTATACAAACGAAATATATGACGATATATTGTTTTAGAAACTGCTTCAAAAAGGTGTTTTGAATGGAAGGGGTTCTTTTAGAACCAATGATTGAATCCAAACCATAAGGTCGTTAGTAGGATACTACGACGTAATGGGGCGATAGCTCAAGCCACGGAATCAAGGTCTCATCAAACTATTCGAACACAATAAAGAGACATCATCAAATGTTTTGGAAACATTTGATAAGAAAATCCCTTTTAAATAATAAAAGGGATTAATACATAACCAAGTTAACCTACGAGCATAAAGATCTCTCAACAAGATGTATAAGATACACTAGTGATTGACTTTAGTGCAAGTGGGAGATTGTTGGAAATATGCCCTGAAAGTCAATCTTTGGAAGAAACCTTTCAGGACAAATAAATCGATGTATAGATGAATCTTATACATCAAATGGCAAAGATACTAATTAGGACTATCTCAATAAACGATATATGTCCTAAGTAGTGTATCCATGGACAATGGATCGATTGAAGAAGTAATCTAATGATGTTAGACTACAGAGACCTTCTTCACATAACCAAATGTCCAAAAAGGTTCCTGGTCATTGGATTGTCAGAGGGATACTGACAATGCTTAGACCGGTACATACTGTGTCTGCTTCAAATGGAAGGATGGAAAGTCTCATCCCATTCGTGTTGTGACACTAAGACAAGTATGTAGGTGCTCATTAAGGGAATGAGTTCACTGAACACAATCGAACGAGAGTACTTGCATGGAGGTCTACTCACATGTCAAGCAAGTAACTCTAATGGTTGGAATAATGTAAGTAGTCATTTCACCTGAGGCACCGTCGTTGTCTTGTGGTTAAGTACTTAATCTTTGATTATGTCAAAGTCTCCCCATTCGCGGGTGTCCACAGCATAATTGGGGTTAAGCCACTTAGTCATGAAGGCAAGTGTATGCACAACAAGGAATCTCTAATCCTCGATAAGAGAGGAAGAATACTCTAAGATATGATTCGGGAATCTTCGGCCGAAGTATCGAGCGTAATAAAGGAAAGCATTCCTATATGACTCAAAAGAATCATATAAGAAGGAATAATCACATTAGGGGTTTGACATAATATTTCCATACCCTAGTAATGTGATTGAGAGTATTGTTTTAGAGAAGGATCGAATTACATTGTAATTCCAACTGAATAGGTTCTCCGAACAAACTTCTACATTAGCTTGGGTAGCCATGATATATGGTTAGATGTCACTCATGGCTTGTGAGTTCTTCTAAATGATTAAATGTAGTCGTCAAAGAAGAAGGTGAATTAAAAGTATGTTTTAATTCACTAAGTGATTGGATTAAATATAATCAATTGGATTGGTGCCAATCACCTCACTGCCTTGCTAATTAGAACCTAAAAGATTGTTCACCAATACACTATTGTTTTGAGTAACTAATGGATGATGGAAATAATTAATTGGATTAATTAAGTGTTGTGATTAATTTAGAAAGTCTAAAGAAATCATAAAAGCGATAAAGATCGTTTTGGGCTTAAAGAAACGTTCGAGTTTAATTGGGCCCATTGGGCCTAAACCCATTGGGCTTTTATTCAAGCATTGGATGACTTGAAATATATAAAAGCCCAAAGCCCAAATCCAACACAAGAGGCCGGCCACTTTAAGTGGAAAGGGAGAGATATTTAGTCAAGTGGTTGACTAGGTTTCTTTTTGTCTATATAAGGAACTTTATAGAGATATTGTTCATAAGGGTTTTTGAAGTGTTAAAACAACAAAGAGGCAAAAGAAAAATAGCTCTCTAACACTACAAAGGCCGGCCACCTTAGGGGTGTTTTTACTAACACATCTTTCACCCTTTTGGTTATTCCTTCATCCTTCTCACTACACTAGTGGGTGAGGATCTTTAGAGGTTTCCTACTTTGGAAACTTGAAGAGAACCTAGGAGCACTCATTCTAACAAAGTGGAGGAGGCAAGGAGGGAAGCTAGGCTCAAGGAGTTCAAGGAACAAAGGGCTTGGAGGTGGTCCATCATTGGTCTCAAGTCTAGATCAAGAGGTATTAGACTAAACCTTCACTTTGTTCTTCTCTAAAATTGTTTTGATGCATTATATATAAACCTATGAACCTTGAAGGGGATTTGCATGACTATAGCTTTGATAATTTGTTATAAATGCTTCCGCTGCTTTCGTATATTAAATTTGATTTGTATATGCATGATAGTCCTTTTTGAAATCCCTATATGTGAAAACTCATAATTTTCCCTTCACTTTGAAAACCATAAGCATTGACGAAGCATTCGTAACTATGAAAAGCATGATACTCCTACCAGGAATTTACTTAACACAATCATGACTAGTGACTTCCACTACTTGTGAATATAAGTTCATAACGATTTGGTGAAACTCCCTTATACTCTAGCATCAAATTTATGCATGCAAATTAAGTGTCAACCCTCAATCTATAGACATAAATAAGTTTCGATAACTCAGATAAGCAAATCACATTCAAGATTAAGAAACAATAACTGGATGTAATCAATTCACATAAAACATATAATCATGGCTTCAAATTCACCTCCAATTATAAAGAAATTAGTTCCTCATGTTCGCAATTAAGCAAAGACAATTAAATTTAAACATTGAAAACAAAGATAGAATACACCTAGAAACGCTCCAACAATCCAACGTCTTGAATGGCAAGTAATGTGAAAATTAACTTGACGCACAAATTAAACCCTATTGATGACAATTGTAGTAAAGATGTAAGTAGGGATCGTTCTAGACCGAGGATTAACTAGGGATGCTAATCAACACAAATAAGACTCAAAAACACTAAACTAGACCCTAAAACAGAAAGCTAGACTCTAAAACAGAAAACTAGACTCTTATGACTCAAAACTGACTCAAAACACTCGAAACAGCAACAAACAATCAAAAAGACTCAATTCTAGACCTAACAAGTGATTTTGACAAAAACAAGACTTAACTTGACACAAAAGACTAAAAGAAAATAGATTATGACTCAACTAATAAGACTTAATGAAAGGGGGAATGTTTTTGACGAATTTAAAACTTAAAACAGAAACTTTGCATAAAACACTTTAAGAAAACGAATTTGATGAATTGATAAAGGTGAAAGGCTAGTTAGAAGGTCCTTCTCCACACATGACATATGCAAACAAACCAATTTCCAATATTGTTCCTTTAAACCATGAATGACAACACCCCAAGTTAACCGTTACAGCACAAATTAACCATCAGATGTTCCTTAACTCATTGAATTGGACGAGATACGCATCACAACCAAATTATCCTTCTCAAGTTCCGTAACTATGAAAAACATGATAGAAAAACATATCAAAGGTCATTAAGTTCTTTGAAAACCATAAGCATTAACAAGGCATTCGCAACTATGAAAAGCATGATACTCCTGCCAAGGATTCACTTAACACAATCATGACTAGTGACTTCCACTAATTGTGAATATTAGTTCATAACGATTAGGTGAAACTCCCTTATACTCTAGCATCAAGTTTATGCATGCAAACTAAGTATACATCCTCAATCAACATACATGAACAAGTTTTGATAACTTAGATAACCAAATCACATTCAAGACTCAAGAAACAATAACTGGATGTAATCAATTCATATAAAGCATATAATCATGGCTTCGAATTCACCTCTAACTAAAAAGTAATTAGTTCCTCATGTTCGCAATTAAACAAGGACAATTAAATTTAAACATTGAAAACAAAGATAGAATACACCTAGAAACACTCCAACAATCCATCATCTTGAATGGCAAGCACAGCTCCAAGTGGCTCCTTCTTCTCCTTCCTTGCACAGCTGCGGCACTAAAGGGATGTATGGCATGAATTTGTGGTGAATGGTGTAGAAAAATATGGTAGAGAATGGTGATTTGAATGAAAGTTGCAGTACTTGTATTTATAGGGAGAAAAGGCACGGCCTAGGTACCATTGGAGAAGGATTGGCACTCCAAAACCCAAGTGGAATGGGTTAAAACAATTAGAAACCAAGGGGAATTAGGTTTACAGGTTCTAGAGCTTCTAGAATAGGGGAGGCGCCAAATTTGTAGGGACTTCTAGAAAGAGTGCTATATGGCTGATTTCTAGAAGAATAAGGCCTAAAATATGCGGCACCATTGTAAGAATAGATAAGGCTTACTGAATCATAGGGGAAAAGGATTAGGAAATTCAGCCAAAGCTTTTAGAATGGAATATCTTGCAGATTTCTAGATGAAAAGCAATAAAAGGTGCTACACCAATCTAGGGCAAGTGATAAGGCTTCTACAAAGAGGCATTTAGGTAATTTAATGTGTAATTGATCCCCCCTTGCAGCTGGAATTAAGGTATGATAAGATTAGGATATGATAAGATAAGATAAGGTTAGTTTGGATAAGATAAGGTTGGATAATGTTTGGCCCTTTTAGCTGATTCCTTATCTTCTTTGTCTTGAATTTATTTTCTTCATCTCCTTAGCATATTCCTAGCCTTTTGAACTTCAAAAATGTCCATCCAAAGTGCTCCCCATGCATGCTATGAAGGGAAATAATGAGATTTATGTGGGATTTCTAGTGACTAGCATGCATATACAATTCAAAATTTATATACATTAGCAACGGAAGCATGTTATCACATAATATCAAAGCTATAGTCATGCAAATCCCCTTCAAGAAGCATAGGTTCATATATGATGCATCTAAGAAATTATTGAAGAACAAAGTGAAGGTATAGTTTTATACCTTTTGATCTAGACTTGAGACCAAGGATGGACCACCTCCAAGCTCTTTGTTCTTGGAACTCCTTGAGCCTAGCCTCCCTCCTTTCTTCCTCCACCTTGCTAGAATGAGTGCTCCTTGGTTCTCCTTTAGTCTCCAAGGTTGAAGACCTCTAAAGATCCACACCCACTAGTGTAGTGACATGGAAGGAGGAATAACCAAAAGGGAGAGAAGATGATTAGCTACTTCTCCCTTATGGTGGCCGGCCTTGTGTGTGTTTTGGAGAGAGAGATGTTTTCTTCTTTTGTAAAAAATGAACACACAAAACCTTAATGAAACTTTTCACTAAAAGTTCCTTTTATATCTCAAAGATAGTTAGCCAACAACTTGACTCCCTCTCTCTCCCTTTCCCTTTATTTGGCCGGCCCATTTAGTGTTGTTTGGGCTTTGGGCTTTTATTATTTCAAGTCATCCTATGCTTAAATAAAAGCCCAATGGGTTTGGGCTTAATGGGCCCATATTAACCAGAACTTTTCTTTAAGTCCAAAAACGATCTTTCATCGCTTCTATGATTTCTTTAAACTTTCTAATTAATCATAACACTTAATTAATCCAATTAATTTATTCCATCATCCATTAGTTGTCTCATTACAAGAATGTATCGGTGTACAATCATTTTAGGTTCTAATTAGCAAGGTAGTGAGGTGATTGGCACCAATCCAATTGATTATATTTAATCCAATCACTTAGTGAATTAAAACTTACTTGTAATTCTCCTTCTTCTTTGACGACTACTTATTTAATCATCTAGAAGAAATCACAAGCCATGAGTGACATCTAACCATATATCATGGCTACCTAAGCTAATGTAGAATTTGTTCGGAGAACCTATTCAGTTGGAATTACAATGTAATTCGATCCTTCTCTAAAACAATACTCTCAATCACATTATTAGGGTATGGATATATTATGTCAAACCCCTAATGTGATTATTCCATGTTATATGATTCAACTGAGTCGTATAGGAACGCTTTCCTTTATTACGCTCAATACTTCGGCCGAAGATTCCCGAATCATATCTTAGAGTATTCATCCTCTCATAACGAGGATTAAAGATCCCTTGTTGATCATTCACATGCCTCTGAGAATAAATCACTGACCCCAACAATGCATAGAACACACCCAAGATGAGGTGTGGTCACATCTCATTATCAAAATGATCAGCAACGTATCCCCAAGACAACTATGATGTCTCAGGTCAAAGGATTACTTACATTATTCCAACCATTAGAGTTACTTGCTTGACATGTGAGTAGACCTCCATGCAAGTACTCTCGTTCGATTGTGTTCAGTGAACTCATTCCCATAATGAGCACCTACATACTTGTCATAGTGTCACTACACGAATGGGATGAGACTTTCCATCCTTCCAATTGAAGGGGAAGTAGCCATATGAACCATCACAGCCACCATAACAATCTGCCCAATTCAATTCAGGTACATCGTTGGATAATGATATGTTAAATAAGTTACTCACCTCTTTGAACCAAGATGTAGAAAACCGAAACAAAAAGGAGCAAAATCAAGCCAAGAAGACAGGCGAATTGGAAAAGCAATTTGGGTAGATTATGGAGTTCACGGCACAAATTCAAGAGCAAAGTGAATTCTCCAACTCAACTGTTGAAAATTTGAAGGAAGATTTTGAAATCCATGATGCTATCACTTTGGGAAGTGCTATGGAGGTTGGAGGTGAACCCAAGACATCCAAACCAAGCCAAAACATGGATGAACAGCTGCTGCTCGAAGAAGAGGAGAATAACAAGGCCACGACAAAGGAAGAACCACCCTTGCCGCAGCACCATAAGCCATCTATGCCATCCACTACAACCAAGGTAAGCCTCAATTCAATTTGTCCTGACCCCGTTTCACCAAATGTCCTTATTCCTTGCAGGATCATGCAATCCAAGAAAGAAGAGGATGAGAAAGGCATCTTCGAAACCTTTCCAACGAATCAAGAGCAAAAAGTGGATGGGGAATGTCTAGAATTCATCAAAGAAGATGCACTTGAGACGAAAATTCTCAAAGAAGTTGGATTTTATGACACGGGACAAGTCATAACTCTCAAAACACCATATCCCTGCAACCTTCAAAGATGTGGTGTTCGTAATTGAGTTTGTGTTGGAGCAAACAAGTAAGCCATCTTCTCCAACTTCGATTTTATTATATACTAACTTGCTGATTTTGATGATTCAGGCACCTACACTAGAATTTAAACCATTGTCGGATCACGTCAAGTATCACCTTCCATTCAAGGATCAATTTCATGCTATGGGCCCTATCCAAGTTTAGAAGGAAATTTCGTCCGGCTGGAAGACGTTAAAGCAAGCGCTTCTTGGGAGGCAACCCATGTATTCAAATAAGGAAGATTTTTGAATTGCTCCACAATCAGTTTTGCGTTTCTAAAAACCTTCCCTTTTCTGTAGTTTTATTTTGCCATGATTGTCATTTTTATTTGTTGCTTGTTTAATTGTTTTTGGTATGGGTTTATTTTTGAAACACTAACAGTTATGCAAGGTATTTTTACATTCATAAAAAAGAAAGGAACATTAAGTAGATAAATACAATAGGGAGCCTTCACAAAGGCTGCTTAGGAGAAGTCTCAGTAGTTGGTGGAGCCTCAGCAGTCGGCGGAGCCCCAGAAGGAGGAAGGATCGGAGGTTGATCATTTGGAGCTTCATTAGCGGTACAGCCCTAGAAGACGAAGGCAAATGCTGTTGGAACAAACCCACAAACCTCTGATGATCAAGTAAAATCTGACCATCAGATTCCTGCATCTGATCAATCTTCCTCTTCATGTTTGTAGCATAGTTATGTGTGAGCCTGTGCAACTATTTATTCTCATGCTTGAGCCCTCCAATCTCCTGTTTGAGACTCATCACTTCAGCCGCCAATCATTCAACTTGACGGGTGCGAGCAAATAGGCGTTGGGCCATATTAGACACAGAACCTGCACACTGCACACTGAGAGCCAGAGAATCCTTAACAGCCAACTCATCAGACCGTTTGGCAAGTAGTCTGTTATCTTTGGGAGTGACAAGGTTCCTGGCCACCACCGCAGTTGTCATATCATTCTTTATCATCGAATCCCCAACGGTAAGGGGACCAGTAGGGGATCTGAAGGATAGGCGCCATATGTTGTCTGGAGAAGGCGGGACTACCTCTTCACCAAGGTTCAAGTCAAAACGACGGTCGGAAGGGCCAGACATTTTCAGAGGTGTTAAAGAAAGAAGAGGTCGGACAAGTCAAGATCGTAGAAGTGCAAGAAGGGAGTTTTTACAAGCAGAAATTCAAGTGTGCTTTGAACGTCCTGCATACCTCTATAAAAATCAGCACGTGATGGAATTTCAAAGATCGAAGAGGCGAGCTTAGAAATCGAAGAGGCCAACTCAAAAATCAAAGAGGCGCTAGCTTTCTCAAAAGCTGGGCTTGCTCAGAAACCACGGCCAATCTTTTTTTCCAGATTTTTCCGCACTTGTCACATGCAACCTCTGCACTCGATGGGATTTCAGAGATCGAAGAGGTAATTCCAGATATCGGAAAGACATCTGCTTTTCCAGACGTGTCAACATCTGTCACATGCAGAGTAAGCTTTGCGAAAATCACGGGCAGGTTGTCGAAGCGTTTTTCCAGACGTGTCAACATCTGTCACATGCAGAGTCAGCTTTGCAGAAATCACAGGCAGTTTGTCGAAGCGCCGAATCCAGTTATCGAAGAGGCACTTGGTTTTCCAGACGTGTCAACGCCTGTCACATGCACAGTTAGCTTTGCGGAAATTACAGGCAATCTGTCGAAGATCTCTTGTGAAGTAGAAAGCACGTGAAGTTTACTATTAAATCATCCAACGGTTGCTGACAAGAGTGAAAAAATAGTACCAGTTATTAATTCCTATAAATGTCACCCTTCACCCTCCATTGCAAGGCAGACATACATAACCCTTCTTCTTCTCCGAGAATGCCTTTCCAACAAACCCTCTCGAGTCACTCAGTGTTCCTTATTCCTTGAGGTACCTCTGCAAACAACTCATCCAAAGCAAAAGTATTTCATATCATGAAGGTTGAAAGCAAGAGTATCTCATATCATGCTTTCTCCATGTCGTTCTCCTTGTCGTTGTTTTAGGACAAGGAGAAAGAGAGCAATCAGCCAGCACTTGGTATCAATCTTCCGATCTGGAACCGACTGCCTGGGACCCCTTCCTGATTGCTTACCTAGCCTTGCTCTCGAGTACTCATCTTCATCATTTTATGCTTCCTCTTCGTCTACCACATCTGCCTGGGGAACATATAAGGGAAGTGAAACTGATACCTCGAAGCATGTGGAGACAATTTGCCAATTCATCCTCAGCTAGGAACAAGGAGAAAGAAAGCAAGAGGTGGGCACTTGGAAAGATTGAAGAAAGAAACAGACCAATACTTCTACCTCGTGCCTGCCCGCCGTGCAGAAGAAACAAGTAGAGAAGAATGCAGACTGTATAATCAAATCAACCCAGCAGAAGGAGTCTGATTTGAAACCAAGGAACTCTCATATTCCTCACTCAAAATTCCAAACCAGTTCGAGATCAAAGCTGTGGAAAGATAACAAGATCATCTATCTCCAAAACCAGATTTGCGTTCTTAAACTCTACTCTGTCTAATTTTTACTTTGTCATACTTGCCATGTTTATTCATTGTTTGTTTGTGTAAGTTTATGCTTTAAACATTGAGGACAACATTTGATTTAAGTGTGGGGGGGTAACCATTGTTTTGCATAAAATTCTTTGCATGAAATTCGTAGGAGTTTATCACCCATTACTTCTAGTGTTGTTCCTTGCTTTTTTAAGTGTTTTTAAGCTGTTTTGGAGTGTTTTAGTGTGTGTTGACATAAAAATCCGAAAATCTCATAAAATTTTGAAAAATTGTTTTGAAAAACCCCAAAAAAAAAGTTGTTTTTGTATGTTTATTTGTGTCTTAGGGTACCTTCCAACACAATGATGAGGATTTGGTTTTTAATTACATGACTGTTAAAGAGAGTTATAAACATGGATGAAAATTTGATTTACTCTTTGGTGTATGCTTGTTTGTGGTTATAATTTATGAATTCACATGCAATCATAAAGGAAAAATCAGTTTTGTAACATGATTGAAAAAATGAACTCAAATGTACGCTACAACCTTGTGAGACTTGAGCCTAAACGTTTATTTGGAGAGTTAATAATCTGTGCATCATTGTTTTCTAAAGTCGTTGCATGATCTCATTATTCTTTGCTTGGTTGCTACTTAGAAGGCGTTTCATCATTTAGTTCCAAATGCTAAAACTCATGCCTATTTCATTCAAAGCATGTTATTGATTTGCATAACACATATTCAAGATGAAGTTGTTTAGTGAGCCAAGAGCCAAAAAGCCTATCCCGTTTATTATGTGTTTAAGTTTAACCCCGTTGAGCCTTGTGTTGCCTATGTTCTTTATTACCCACAATATCCTCACCTAGCCTAGATTAGGACCATCCATACCCTTGTTCTTGAAGCATAGTAAAGCATAATTTAGAAGGAATTCCTTTTGTTGAACTCTTGCAGAAAAACAAGTGTGGGGGAAGTGATTCTTGTGTGTGTGTATGCCAAAGTCCTTCATAAGGCACGGGTAGAAAAGAAAAAGAAAAAGAAAAATTTGTGGAAAATAGAATGAAAAGAAGAAAAGTTGTGAAAAGAGTTGAAAAATATATGAGAAAGAGCTCTAAAGTGTTGTTTGTTGAAGAAAGGGTCCAAAGCATTGAATTCGACCCTAAGTGTTGCATGAATCTTCCCTTTGTGTTTAAAAGTTGATTTTTGCATTCTAAACTAAATTCCAAGTGTTGATTCCATTACTTTGCTTGGTATTGCTTTCAGAACGTTTGTTATCCTTATCCTTTCTTTGTTAGCCATTACCCTTAAACCCTGTTACAACCCTTAACTTCATCTTGAGTGTCATGTGTTTCAATATGTGGAGTTTGGAATTGGTATGAGCATATGGTGTCACTGGTTCTTTCATCTAAGTAGTAGCATTCCATAAATCCACCCTTTTTACACTACATAAGCCTAAAATTCATATATATACGAGGGTGCAGATTTTTAGTTGGGGGAGAGTAGGGAGAGACACATTCTGCCGCAAGGCAGAGTTTTTCTTGTTAACCATTCCCACATCCCACAAACACAAAGAATTTCCAATTCCTTAGCTGTGAGCACCTTACATTCATCCATATATTCCCACATCCCACAAACACATACAAATCCATTCCCTTGTCGTGGCACTCATCCAACCAAAAATCAAACACAGATCCATACATTCCCTTCAGCCTTGCTGTGGCATCCATCCAACCTAAATACATTCATAACCTTTCCATAAATCCATACACATCCTTAGATACTTGTGCTGCAACAAGGTGGTGAAAACGAAGGTCTTTGGTGTTGCAAGCTTGAAACTTTGGAGCATTTTAGGTGTACTTCGTTCTTGCTTTCAATATCTACTTTGTTATTTTCTGATTTTGTTGCAATTATGAGTAACTAAACCCCCCTTAGCTAGGAGGGAATTCAAAGCCATGAACATACTTGCAATATGAATTGATTACCTTCAGTTGTGATTTCATAAGTTGTGAAATCAATTTGTTTAACTGCTTGATTGATAACTTATTCGTGTATGTTTATTAAGAGTGCACACTTAGTTTGCATGCATGAATATGATGCTAGAGTATAAGGGAGTTTCACCTAATAGTTACAAACTTATATTCATAAGTAGTGGAGGTCGCTTATAAACGATCGCGTTAAACGAATTCTTGGCAGGAGTTTCATGCTTATCATAGTAACGAATGCCTCGTCAATACTTATAGTTTTCATAATGCTTAATGATCTTTGATTGTATCTTTATTGTGCTGTTCACGAAAAGGACTTTTGAAGAATGCTTGAATTGTTGTATGCGCTTTCCCATCCAATTCAATAACTTAAGGAGAACTTGAAGGTTAATTTAAGCGGACTTAATTAACCTGGGGTGTTGAGTTTCATGATTTATCGAAAGAACAACTGAAAATTGGTTTATGTGCAAGTGTGTCATGTGTGGAGAAGAACCCTCCTAGCTAGCCTTCCATCCATTCAATTTACCCAAATTCGTGCAGATTTCATTAGTTCTTTAATTTACTTGTTTTCTTTTCAAATTCATCAAAACCAAAACCCCATTTACCTTGTTGAGTCATATTAGTTAGAAACTGATTTAGTTTGTGCTTTTAAACATTTCGAACCATGTTTACCCAAATTCGTCCAAAATCTGTTTTAGCTTACAATCTGTTTGTTTTGTTTGCAAATTCGTCAAAATCAAATCCCCCTTTACTTTAAAGTGTTTTATTAGTCAAAATCTGTTTTGATTTGTGTTTTTAAGTGTCTTGAGTCAAGTTAGAACCTAATTTCGTCCAAAACCATCCCTAGAGTCAGTTTAGAGTCTAATTCATTGTTTTAAACTGTTTTGAGTCTTTTACACTAGTTTTGAGTCTTTTTAGTTTGTATTGCATCTTTTGAGTCTAGTTTGGTGTTTTAAACTTAATTTTACGTTTTTAAGTCAGTTTCAAGTGTTTTAGCAATCCCTCCTAATCCCTGCCCTAAAACGATCCCTACTTACATTCTTTACTACAATTGACAACAAGAGGGTTTAATTTGTGTGTAAGATAATTTTCGCATCATTGATATGGTTAGGAATGACAATGGATGAAAGCACACTATCAGAAATTTTAGCTTGCCCTACCAAATATTGAGCGATAGAAACAATTTCATCAGTTAAACCTTCCTTACACGACGAACATAATTCTTAGGTGAAGAGACAATTTGTCGGATCAAATTTCAGCATCAAGTAGAAGTTTTAACTGACGAACAAATGTGTCGTCGTGGAAAAATGATTTAGCTGTGCATCAGGAAACTTTTCTCAAGGTGGTCAAAAGTCCGTTGGCCGCATGTCAAAAAAGTTGACCAACAAAGTATTACTCGACGTGTGTTTTTAGTTACCTAACAGAGTATTTTGTCAGGTAAACCCTTAGTTGAAGTTTATAAGTCCATGCCTCCATTTTTCTCATCCATACATTTATTTTCCTCCGTCATCTCCTCCCATATATTAATGTGCCTAAACCCTCAACATAAGTTTATGAAAAAGCATCATTAGCAAACGCATGTCTATTGTGGCCTGGTCTAGGGAGTTCAAGAACATGGTGAGGTTACCATTGTAACATCGAAGGCAGAGGTGAACAAAAGTTATTCAGATTTCTTGCATGTGGAAGAACATAGAGAGGATACTTCTGTAATGGGTGAAACGCCCTAAATCATAAGGCTGGGCTGACCAAGAAAAAAGGCTTAGCCATGTTTGTAAATCTCAAATGGCATTGGATTTAAAAGTGTTCCTAGTGAGTTCACAATCGAGCTTTTATTTTAAACTTTTTATTTTAATTTTTTTTCATGCATTCCTGCTTGGTAATGTGAAAATGAACTTGACATACAAATTAAACCCTATTGATGACAATTGTAGTAATAAGTAAGTAGGAATCGTTCTAGACTGATGATTAACTAGGGATGCTAATCAACACAAATAAGACTCAAAAACACTAAACTAGACTCTATAGACTCAAAACTAACTTAAAACACTAAAAACAGCAAGAAACAACCAAAAAGACTCAATTCTAGACCTAAAAAGTGATTTGGACGAAAATAAGACGTAACTTGACTCAAAAGATTAAAACAAAACAGGTTTTGACTCTAAAAACAAGACTTAAGAAAAAGGGGTTTTGGTTTGACGAAATTAAAACTTAAAAATAGAAACTTGTAAAACAAACTTAAGAAGACACGAAATTGATGAAATAGAATGGTGAAAGGCTAGTTAGAGGGTTCCCTCTCCACACATGAAACATATGCATACGAATCGATTTCCAATTATTCTTTCGACAAACCATGAATGACAATGCCCCAAATTAATTGTATTGAACTAATTAATTCTCAGATTTCCCTAGATTCATTGAATTGAATGGAAAACGCATCAGAACCAAATTATTCTTTATCAAGTTCCCTAACTATGGAATACGCATGATAGAAACACTCAACAAAGATCATTAAGTTCAATGGAAACCATAAGCATTGACGAGGCATTCATAACTATGAAAAGCATGTTACTCTTGCCTAGGATTTTACTAAACACAATCATGACTAGCGACTTTTACTACTCATGAATATAAGTTCATAACGATTAGGTGAAATTTCCTTATACTCTAGCATCAAATTCATGCATGCAAACTAAGTTGGCCACCTTAATCAATATACAAGAACAAGTTCTTAATAAAATAGATAAGCAAACCACATTCACGATTCATGAAACAATAATTGGAGGAAATCAATTCACATAAAACATATGACCATGGCTTCGAATTCACCTCCAACTATAAAGAAATTAGTTCCTCATGTTCACAATTAAACAAAGATAACGTAAATTAAACATTGAAAGTAAAAGATGGAAAATACCTAAGAATGCTCCAGCACTCCCAAAGACTTGGGCATAGGCACGGCACAAAGGCTCCTCTTCTTTCTCCTTGCAATACTCACGGCACAATGAGGGGTGAATGTGCTTGAGGGATGTATGTGTTGGAAATGTGCCCTAAAACCAATCATATGATGATACTTTACGGACATTTCAAATGTTAAACTAATCTAGTTTAACATATAAAGGGCAAAGATTATTGTTTGAGCCGTCTCATATAAATGTTATATGCTTAAACGATAAAGTCCAAGGAATATGTGATTGGGAGAATGCAATCTAATGAAGTTAGATTAATGAGACCATTCTTTCGTAGACACATCCTAAATGTTCCTGATCATAGGATTACCAATTGGGCATTGACAGTCCGTTAAGATCAGTACGTACTGTGTCTTCTCTCAGGGAGAGTGACTAGTCTCGAGTCATTGGTGTGTGTGACATCAAGACAAGTACGTAGGTGCTCAATAAAAGAATGAGTTCACTGAACGTGATCAACGAAGAGTTCTTATATTCCATGTCACATGAGAACTCATGGTTGGGATAATGCAAAGTAGTCCTTTGACCTGAGGCATCACAGTTGTCTTGTGGTTAAGTCCTTAATCTTTGATTATGTCTAATTCACCCCTTAGGGGTGTCACGGCATCGTTGGGGTTAAGCCACTTAGCTATGGAGACAAGTAAATGCGCAACAAGGGATCTCTAACCTTCAAACAGTTGAGGGAGAATACTCTATGATATGATTTGGAATCTCTGGCCAGAGTATGAATGAGATTGGGGAATGCGTTCCAAATCACATTCAAGGAAATCATATAAGCAAACAATTCACATTGGATAGTAGACATGAGTAAATAAACTATCATACCAAACAATGTGGTCAAGAGTATTAGATTAGAGAAGGACCGTATTGCATTTGTAATCCCGAACTGAATAGGTTCTCTAACCTCTTCTGATTAGCTTGGGTAACCATGACATGCTGCTAGGCGTCAACCATGGTTTGTGGAAGCCCTATACGTGTATAACCACTAAAGGGAGAATTGAAAATTGTTTCAATTCACAATCGATGTAAAATTGTTTTAATCGCCCACTGCCTCGCTAAAAGGAACCTAATGGATCGCACACCATAAAAGGTAGAGATTGAAGATTAAACGGAAATGAGTAAGAATGATTAAATGGTTTAATCATTTATTTATGGCAAGGATTAATTAATATGTTAATTAATCAAACGAATTAGTTCGTTAAAGACCTCGGGATAGTTTTGGACCTTAAGGCCCAATGGGCTTCGAACGTCAAGCCCATTAACTTAAGTTGTATGACAATTTAATGAATAAAGATTCATTAAAGCCCAAAAGCCCAAAATTCCTTAGGTGGCCGGCCATATGGTGATGAATTAGGGTTTTGGTTGTTTAGGTCACTTAAAGAAGTGACTATATAAAGGACTTTATAGCCAAATATTCATTAATGTGATTAAGGGTTTATTTTGGGTGAAAATGGGTGAGAATTGTCTCTCCATTTTCTCTCTAAAGAAGCTAACACCTTGGAGGGTACATCTAGCAATCCTACTACTCCAAGGTCACTCATTTCTTCTACAATCAAACCTTGGTGAAGAGACTTAGAGGTTCTCAATTTTGGGAACTTAGAGAACCTATTCTTCCATCCAAATCCATGGATCTAAGAAGCAAGGAATGAAGGCCCTATCTCTTTGGGTGATTAGCCTTTGCTTATGCAAAGAGGAATCTACAAAGGTATTAATTTCAACTCACTTTGTTTTGAGTTGATTATTGGTTCACCAATCTACTAGGCTTTGAATTTCATGGTAATGTTTTGTTTTTGAGTGCATGCAAGCATGATTCCGCCTTTAATTGTTAATTGCATGCTATATGATGTTGCTCAAATGAACATGTTTTACAAAATAAATCCTTCAAGTGGTATCAGAGCCTAGGTCTAGTAGTTGGTGAATCCTTTTGGGTTTTGTAGTTCATAAGTTTGTGATTTAAAAGTTGTAATTGTTACAAGCTTTATTCTTGCTTCTTTGAATGTAAATTTTGTTTGAAAATTTGCCATCTCAAATGTTGTAGATGTAGTTCATATGAGCATGAATATTGGAGCTAAAATTTGGTGCCATGATTTTGGGAATTTTCGGCCAAATCCAAAGGGTGATTTTTTGGGTTCATGTTTGTCTTGTTAAAATGGTTTTAAGGTGACTTTTGGAACCCCTAAGTACCCTAGGATGTTAGCCTCATTTTGAATGATGAAAATTTGAGTTTTATTGCATGAAAACATTCATGGAGCTCTTATGGGTTTTCATGGATGTTCTTCATATGTTCTTGATGTTCTTGCCAAGAACACAAAGGTTTGTGTTTTGATTCAAAGTTTTGAATTATTTCATAAAGTTTATGATATATGTTTTTCTAATGATTTATCATGTATTTAAAGTGTTAAATATTTGTATAAATGATGATGGAAACATCAATCATCAAAACATATATTATTTTTATGAAAGTATTTAAAGTGTTAAATATTTGTATAAATGATGAAAGAAATATCAATCATCAAAACATATATTATTTTTATGAAAGGTGAAAGCACTACTTGATTGTTTTTTACAAAACTAATAAATCAAAACACCCACCACTCATTTTTATCCCTAAAACCGGCCACCCTAATAAAATAGGGTATTTTTGGGGCTTTTATGCAATTACATAAAGTTTTGATACTTTTGTGTATTTGTACTTTGACCCGAAAGTTTACGTTTTGACGTTAAGGCCTAAAAACGCTAAAGGACAAATTGTTTTGCTCCTTTAATGAAGTTTTGAATTTATTTAAATTTTGGGTTCTAGTTGTATTTACATGAAGTAGTGACTTTTGTGTTTTTACAAAGTGACCCCAAAAGTTTATGTTTTCGCAATATGGCCCAAAAAGTTGTGGTTATTGCATGATGGCCCAAATAGGATGAGAACAAAATTGTTTTGTCTCTTTAAATGAGAATTGGATTTTCATTTTGTTTAGCTCCACTTAAATCAATTTTATGGATACAAAAACCAAATGAAAATGTTGCATTCAATTAATTAGTTAAAGCGTTAATTAATTAAAGGATGATTATGAACCTAAGCCTAATATAATTGAGCTATGTGAAAGGCGTTTCAAATTTGTTTGAACCATGGGAATGTGTAGATTAGATTTTGGTTGTAATTTGATTTGATCAAATGTTGTAAAAGGGCATAAGTCCTTCTTTACTTTAAGGTAATTTGTTTTATGCAAATGTTGTAATGAGCATAAGCTCATCCTTTACTTTGAAGTATTTCTTTCTTGCTTTATATGATATGCATGAAAATGAAGTAATTGGGTCCAACGCCCCTAAGACAACACGCCTTAATGTGATTAAACGCGTAACTAAAATCAATCTCCATCCCTAGACCGAGATTCAACACAAGGCTCGTGTTGAATCTAAACAAAGGTTCATAGTCATCCTAAGGCCCTAAGGCAACTATATAGTCCATCAAATGAATGCAAACCTTATGTTAGTAGTAACATATACTCTTGCTTTAAAAACCGTTTTAAAAGCATAGTGGGAGTATTATGTACAACTAAAACAATCATATGGACCAATAGTTCTAATAGGACCAAAATTGTTTTAATAGAGATTAAAATGTATATTGATATGTGATGAGACCTAAAACCCTCAACCAAACCATTATTAAGTTGATAAGCGGAGAGTGCTTTGAACACTCTTTCGTGGCCTTCCACCGTGGTAGGCTTCAATCGTTTGTGACTCATACACCGTATTCGTCCAGTTCTGGGGTTGCAAAGTATGTGCTTACATTCAGGAGAAGCCTATAAACATATGATGAAGTGAAAGGTAGGCAACGAGTGTGGCCAATATGGAGTTCTTCTGAGGCCATTCTTGAACCCCTACTTGAACTAGCATGGTGGGAATGACTTAACTAAGTGCAATGGTGCCAATATGGAGTTCTTCTGAGGCATCATTCTCTAGAGGCCAAACGAGATGGGTACTTGCATAGGTTGCAAATGAGTAAGCGTACTCTCTCATTATTATTGTTGCTAGCCAATATGGAGTTCTTCTGAGGTGGGCTTGGTAATAGTGAGCCTCCCATAACCTACTAAGAGTTTCATCCAAAACTCTCGAATTCCAATGAGGGATATGGAATTTGCCAAAAATAGTGGGTGATGCTATTTGATTTAAAGACCCGAATCAAATGGCTTAAAATCAATCAATTTATATTCGTTATGTATTTGTTTACCAATATATTTGCATACGCTATCCAACACTTGACAAATAAAACCGAATGTTTTAGTTTCCGGACTTGGTACCACAATCCCAAAGAATGTCTTAAAAAGGATTGCATATGTACCTAAGTAGTCTCATCCTCACAATCTTCCTATTGATAATGTATCATTAGAAGAATATGTTAGAAAAGGTCTATCATAAAGAGGACAACACTTTTAATGTCATAATTCTTCAATTACAAATTGTTGTATGAAGAAATAGGAGTTGCTTTGAACAACCCTTAGTCAATGCAAACCTTAGTGCTTGTTTCTTTGTTAAATGAACAAAGAACTTGAGAAGAAAGCACAAAGGCATGGACACTTTATGTGCCATAATTCTTCACTTGCAAATTGTTGTATGAAGAAATGAGAGTTGCCTTGTACAACTCTTGAAGGTTTGTAATTATGTTTAGAACATAATGGTTGGTTGACAAAAATAGTCCATTAACATGGACTTATGATGATTTTGAATCATTGAATGTTGAAGTGATAAACCACTTAACGAGACAGAAACTAGGCAAGGACTTCACCTTTGTTTCCCTATCCTAATCGTTCACTAAGTTTATTGTAAACTATGCAGTGAACAATAAACCACATGCTCTCCAAAATTGTTTGATGTGTATAACACAATTGAAAAAGGTTTCAAGAGAGATAGTGGGAGTTTAGGGACCATGACTAATGTAGTCAAAGGTGAAAGTCAAATAAAGAAGATAAATAACTCCAAGGGAACAAACTTTCTTTATGAAAGGATGGACATTGGAAGGGGTATTTGCAAGAAATGTCTTGCAAGTGTCAAGAACACACCTTTCGAAGGTGTTGTAAATTGTTCTTGAATAGTTCAAAACAGTTGGTTCTTCTACTTGAATGTATGATTCCGTATTAGTAACTATGTTTTACAAATCGTTGTAAAAGTGTGACTAATAAGAAGTAGAAGATATATGAGAGAAGAAAAGGTGCTTCACATACGGAACGTGAATAAGATATAGATCTCTGCAAAAGCAGATAGTACTTACTTCCTCATATGAACTACCAAAGAAATTGGATTATAGTAATCTAATTGATTGTCTCTATAGTAGAGATGATATGGTAGTGTTAACTGTTTAGAATATAATGATGCTTAAAACCCAAAAGGTTGCAAGGTAGTGACTAATCCCAACAAAAGTTGTGATACCTCTCAAACATAAATTACGAGTTGGTAATAAATGGATGCTTTGGATTGTTAGATCCGGATCCAATACCTTCTTGTTAAAATTGTATAGAGGCGAAATGTTCGAATCTTTATTCTTTTGGAAAGAAGAAAGAATCACAAAGTTGTTGATGTCAATTCACTTAAATGTTAGTGGCACTTGTCCACAAACATAATATTACTCATGTTGAATAACATTCACCGAAGATCACTCTCGGTTGGATTATAGTTTATTTTGAATAAACACAAGTCCGAATACTTTGCAAAATGTTTCAAAGAATTCAAGAAATGTAAGTTGATGAGTAAGACGTCTAAAGTATTTACCTCCTTAGATTTGATCCAAGATAAGGTAACACTTTAGATGAGTTTCCTTGCAAGATATCAAGGAAAATAGCATCATAAGATAATGTATTTCTCCATTAGGAGAAGAACGAACTCGAATAAGATTTAGTTCGTTAAATGTTATCTATTACCCATATATAGGATATATACTTCTAAAACAATATGATTGTCAATGAGAAGATCTTCCAATATTTTCATGACTCCATAAGATGTAGTTGGAAAAGAAAGACAAATCTTAAGCATGTTAAAGATTTGGGGTTGTGTGCTAATAAGCAATATTTGTTTGATAACAATCTTGTAGGATATCCTTAAAATAACTTTTGGATATCGCTTCTATAAACCAACTAACAAATGTTGTTTTGTTGGGTAGTTCATTGTAATTCTACAATGTGATTTGCCTAAAAGCAAATGAACGAGAGATAGAACTCAAAGAATGGGTTCTTTGAGAGACAAGATAGTAATCAACAAATATAACAACCTAGTTCCTATACCACAAGCTCCAAGGTAGTCGATAAGAATGAAAATCCTTATGACTACATTGAGTGCATATACGATATATACTCAAGGAAATGGTAAAGTACCATTTGACTCGAAATAATGAAACCTTCATAGCTAATTGGTAGCTTAAGGTAACTACAATCAAAGAGAATGGTTGACTTTGAAGAAACCATCTTTGAGATAGGGTTGGTTTCAATTAATTCGAAGATTGCTAGCTACAACTAAAATGGTGATTCAATGTTTTGACATAATATGGGTTTCCGAAACCATTATTAAGATAGTCTTGATAATATATGTCCAAAACTATAAATCACAAGACATGTAAGTTGTAGAGATCCATCCATCATGGATCTTAGCAAGTTAGTGGGAGCTATTTGCATTTTATGAGGAAAAAGGATCAAATCGTTTGATTTCTCATCAAGATGTAAATGAATCTTTTGTTTACGAGTTTTACAAAAGATTAGTGGGAGTTAATCATGTTCCTAAAATTTAAGTATATATGATATATTAATTTTGGAAATGAAAAGAATACTTCTTCGTTAAAGTTATGACTTTAATACATTATATGAAGATAGAATGTATATGGGAGATATAGTCTATATACATGGGATGGAAATCTATAATGATATATTTCATGATATAATTGGATTATATCAATCCCTAATAATAGACAATGGATGCTAGGAAGTTTCTCATATGATGATAAACTTCAATAAGAAGGACCATTCTAGTGAGACTAGCAAGTTGCCCTTCTCAAAGGGAACGTACCCTTTGACTCCCATAGAAATAATGCGTAAATTGAATCCTTTATGCATAAGCAGAAAGGTGATTTATGTATTTCATATTGTATGAAAAACATTGATATGAGTTGTACCTAGAACGGTACAAGACGATATCAGTGCAAGCCCAGGATCAGAACCGTGGCAACTGTCAAGTGAGTCCTTAAGTATTTAAGAAAAACTTAAGGATAGATTCCTCAAAGAATGAGGAAGAATTAGAGTAACGTAATGGAAGCGTAAATGTATTAGATTATGAATCTGATCCATCATTGGATGTTTCTTCATTATGAATGAAGAGATAAACAAATATCTCTTTATTATGACTAAAGAGATATTTGGATGGAAACATTAAAGTAATGACTTTAGTGTGTTCCATTATGAATGCAAGATATATTGCCATATAGAAGTTTACAACAATGTTGTTTGGATGGGAAAGTTCATTTATGAACTCTCTATTCGATTCCAACCAGAAAGTGTATGACACTAATGGGGCGATAGCTCAAGCCTGGGAATCAAGGTCTCATCAAGATCCGAACACAAATGAGAGACTGAACCACATGATTGAGAATCATGTATAATGGTGACGTCGTTATTCTCAAGGTTGCTTCTGTGGATAACACATATAGATATCCATTGTCTAGGCCTACTTTTCAGCCATTTATGAAATGACTACAGAAGAGGTATCATCACTGATGACCAATGCTGATTGGCTCTAGTGCAAGTGGGAGATTGTTGGAAATGTGCCCTAAAACCAATCATATGATGATACTTTACGGATATTTCAAATGTTAAACTAATCTAGTTTAACATATAAAGGGCAAAGATTATTGTTTGAGCCGTCTCATATAAATGTTATATGCTTAAACGATAAAGTCCAAGGAATATGTGATTGGGAGAATGCAATCTAATGAAGTTAGATTAATGAGACCATTCTTTCGTAGACACATCCTAAATGTTCCTGATCATAGGATTACCAATTGGGCATTGACAGTCCGTTAAGATTAGTACGTACTGTGTCTTCTCTCAGGGAGAGTGACTAGTCTCGAGTCATTGGTGTGTGTGACATCAAGACAAGTACGTAGCTGCTCAATAAAAGAATGAGTTCACTGAACGTGATCAACGAAGAGTTCTTATATTCCATGTCACATGAGAACTCATGGTTGGGATAATGCAAAGTAGTCCTTTGACCTGAGGCATCACAGTTGTCTTGTGGTTAAGTCCTTAATCTTTGATTATGTCTAATTCACCCCTTAGGGGTGTCACGGCATCGTTGGGGTTAAGCCACTTAGCTATGGAGACAAGTAAATGCGCAACAAGGGATCTCTAACCTTCAAACAGTTGAGGGAGAATACTCTATGATATGATTTGGAATCTCTGGCCAGAGTATGAATGAGATTGGGGAATGCTTTCCAAATCACATTCAAGGAAATCATATAAGCAAACGATTCACATTGGATAGTAGACATGAGTAAATAAACTATCATACCAAACAATGTGGTCAAGAGTATTAGATTAGAGAAGGACCGTATTGCATTTGTAATCCCGAACTGAATAGGTTCTCTAACCTCTTCTGATTAGCTTGGGTAACCATGACATGCTGCTAGGCGTCAACCATGGTTTGTGGAAGCCCTATACGTGTATAACCACTAAAGGGAGAATTGAAAATTGTTTCAATTCACAATCGATGTAAAATTGTTTTAATCGCCCACTGCCTCGCTAAAAGGAACCTAATGGATCGCACACCATAAAAGGTAGAGATTGAAGATTAAACGGAAATGAGTAAGAATGATTAAATGGTTTAATCATTTATTTATGGCAAGGATTAATTAATATGTTAATTAATCAAACGAATTAGTTCGTTAAAGACCTCGGGATAGTTTTGGACCTTAAGGCCCAATGGGCTTCGAACGTCAAGCCCATTAACTTAAGTTGTATGACAATTTAATGAATAAAGATTCATTAAAGCCCAAAAGCCCAAAATTCCTTAGGTGGCCGGCCATATGGTGATGAATTAGGGTTTTGGTTGTTTAGGTCACTTAAAGAAGTGACTATATAAAGGACTTTATAGCCAAATATTCATTAATGTGATTAAGGGTTTATTTTGGGTGAAAATGGGTGAGAATTGTCTCTCCATTTTCTCTCTAAAGAAGCTAACACCTTGGAGGGTACATCTAGCAATCCTACTACTCCAAGGTCACTCATTTCTTCTACAATCAAACCTTGGTGAAGAGACTTAGAGGTTCTCAATTTTGGGAACTTAGAGAACCTATTCTTCCATCCAAATCCATGGATCTAAGAAGCAAGGAATGAAGGCCCTATCTCTTTGGGTGATTAGCCTTTGCTTATGCAAAGAGGAATCTACAAAGGTATTAATTTCAACTCACTTTGTTTTGAGTTGATTATTGGTTCACCAATCTACTAGGCTTTGAATTTCATGGTAATGTTTTGTTTTTGAGTGCATGCAAGCATGATTCCGCCTTTAATTGTTAATTGCATGCTATATGATGTTGCTCAAATGAACATGTTTTACAAAATAAATCCTTCAGTATGAGTGTAGAAAAATATGGTAGAGAGTGTTCACTAATTTATGTGGCAAGGGTTGGTATTTATAGGGTTAAAAACCCACGGCACAAGGTAGCAAAGGAAAAGGATTTTGAAGGCCTAATTTGTATAGGAAATTAATACACAATCCTTGAAGGAAAAGGGTCTTCTAGAAGTTAGAAATCCAAAGGAAATAGGGAGAATAGAATCAGGTTTCTAGAACTTCTAGAAAGGTTTCTAGAACCAGATTTGTAGGACAAGGAATAAGGCCTTCTAGAAAGGGTGTTTTGTGGTTGATTTCCTAGAAAAACAAGGGATAAGGTGCGGCACCTTTGTAGGAGTGGATAAGGGCTTCTAGAAACCAATTTTAATGTGTTTTATTTGTATAATTATCCCTTAGAAATAGCTAGAATTCAGGCAAAAACTGATTTGGAAAGGATAAGATAAGATAAGGCTAGTTTGGATAAGATAAGGTTGGATAAGGTTTTGGATAATATCTCTTTCTTTTGAGCTGATTCCTTATCTTCTTTGTCTTGAATTTATTTCTTCACTCTTTTCAACACATTCCTAGCCTCTTGAACTTCAAATTCGTCCATCCATCTTGCTCCATTCATAAGCTGTCCATTTGATGCCCAAAACTGCCTCAAAAAGCTCCAAATTGCACTTCTTGCCAACTTTGTCATATGGACCTATAAACACACGAAAATAGCTTAAAACATTATAATAAACACAAACTAACTATGAAAATGCAAGAAAACAAGCTAACTAAGTCGCATAAATATGCTCCTATCACTTGGTCAGGAATCATAGCATTTCTGAGTGGTCAAGACTTTGAGCATTTCTGTGTGGTCAGGAATCAGAGCATTTTTGCATGATGTATAAAGTTGTAATATACTTTTTAATGTACATAAAGATTGACAGGGAAACCGAGAGCAGAAGTCGTACAAGCACCACTCAGGTTGTCGACCCTTATCTTACCGGGTAGAGGAACGGCAGGAGGCTAGGAAGAAGTTCCTGGAGGTGGTGGTCGTGTGTAGACCCATGCCAACTATGGCAACGATATCGCTGATGAGATTTATGTAAGTATTCTTGCATAACTTAGTATTTTGTTTTTAATTACTATAATTATGATTTAAATTCCATTTGACTAACTTTGTATATTTTTTTTTGTAGGCTTCAATTGTATAGAAAAAGGACTAGTATCTCGCCACTCCATTTCAGTAGCATCCTGACATGCCTATTGAGGAGCTGACACCTGACTAAGAGGTGTCTCTTTATGTGCTGATGGATGCGGTTGGCCGAAGGAAAGGCAAGGAAGTTCGCAGCCGAAGAAAGGATCGATTCATGTTCTTCGTCGAGTTCCACTGCAGCGACCGGGACCGACTCTCAACTTCAGCAGGTGGGGAGGAGTTGGCACGCCAAAGGGAATTAGTATGCCAGTAATTCATGGTCGTATCCCAGAGCTTATCAGCTTCTGGCATTATGATTCCATTGCCGCCATCCGAGCTTGTGTCGCCATCCTAATAGGCTCCCCAGCAGTCATCCTAAGAGCCCCCCCCCCCCCCCCACCCCGTGTAGCTGTCCGATGAGCCGCCCCATCAATCATCAAGACCTCCTGTAGAACGAACAATTTTTTTTGGGTTGGATATATTTAGTTTCAATTTTACAATGTTTTTTTGGGTTCTAATACATATTTTTTTAATCTTTGTGTTTAATATTTTTTATCTACGTAAACTCTTTTTGCTCGACGGAGTGTTCGTCGGATTATCTCGTTGTATTATTTTAATATAAAATGACGACAAGGTGCAGTTCATTGTTTGAAATCACCTCCGTCATGTTATTTTTGTCCTACACGACGAATGTATTTGTCGGGTAAGAATGAACTTAGCCAACGGACATTCATGTCTATGGGTAAAACTCTGTGCGACGAACTTGACCCTACGAAACTTGACCAACGATCGTCGTTCAAGTTTTTTGCAGACGAACCTAGTTCTATGCAGACGATGCTATTCCATCTCGTAATACATTTTTTCTATAGTGACGGTAATGAGAATGTCATTACAATCCTCATCCCCGCCTTCATACCTATATTTAAATGAGAGCTTTCATGCAAAGGGCTTAGGCTAAATTTATTTTAACAAAAAATCATACTATAACTTTATTTAATGTAAAAAACTTAAATTTTAATAAAGAGGACAAAATAATTTAAATTTTAATGAATATAACACAATTATGATATATATATATATATATGTATATAATAATAATAATAAAACCTAACGCGCGTCCATCATATACATTGTTTGTGATACTAAATAGCACTACATTGTTTATGAAATTTAACAGTACTACATTATTTGTGAAACTAAGCGGTACTATACTATTTATAAAACTGAACATTATTTATGAAACTAACCGATACTACTTTATTTGTGAAACTGAATGGTACTATATGAAACTTACCAGTACTACATTATTTATGAAACTATATGATACTATACTATTTTTTAAATTAAATGGTACTACACTATTTATTGGTCATGATTCATAAACAGTACCTAGTTCTTGGTTCGCTTTTATAAATAGTATTTAGTTATTGGGTCCAGTTCCATAAATAGTGTATAGTAATTGGTATATTTCCATAAATAGTGTCTCATTCTTGGTCTAGTTTCATAAATAGTGTCTAATTCTTGGTCCAATTCCATAAATAGTGTATAGTAATTTGTACAATTTCATAAACAATGTCTCTTTTTGGTTTAGTTTCATAAATAGTGTCTCTTTCTTGGTCCAGTTTCATAAATAGTGTCTCTTTCTTGATCCATGTTGGAAATATGCCCTGAAAGTCAATCTTTGGAAGAAATCTTTCAGGACAAATGAATCGATGTATGGATGATTCTTATACATCAAATGGCAAAGATACTAATTAGGACTATCTCAATAAACGAAATATGTCCTGAATAGTGAATCCATGGACAATGGATCGATTGAAGAAGTAATCTAATGATGTTAGACTACAGAGACCTTCTTCACATAAACAGATGTCCAAAAAGGTTCCTGGTCATTGGATTGTCGGAGGGATACTGACAATGCATAGACCGGTACATACTATGTCTGCTTCAATTGGAAGGATGGAAAGTCTCATCCCATTCGTGTTGTGACACTAAGACAAGTATGTAGGTGCTCATTAAGGGAATGAGTTCACTGAACACAATCGAACGGGAGTACTTGCATGGAGGTCTACTCACATGTCAAGCAAGTAACTCTAATGGTTGGAAAGATGTAAGTAATCCTTAGACCTGAGGCATCGTCGTTGTCTTGTGGTTAAGTACTTAATCTTTGATTATGTCAAAGTCTCCCCATTCGAGGGTGTCCACGGCATAATTGGGGTTAAGCCACTTAGTCATGAAGGCAAGTGTATGCGCAACAAGGAATCTCTAATCCTCGATAAGAGAGGAAGAATACTCTAAGATATGATTCGGGAATCTTCGGCCGAAGTATCGAGCGTAATAAAGGAAAGCGTTCCTAAACGACTCAATTGGATCATATAAGAAGGAATAATCACATTAGGGGTTTGACATGATATATCCATACCCTAATGATGTGATTGAGAGTATTGTATTAGAGAAGGATTGAATTACATTGTAATTCCAACTGACTAGGTTCTCCGAATAAACTTCTACATTAGCTTGGGTAGCTATGACATATGGTTAGATGTCACTCATAGCTTGTGAGTTCTTCTAGATGATTAGATGTAGTCGTCAAAGAAGAAAGGTGAATTAAAATGAGGTTTTAATTCACTAAGTGATTGAATTAAATATAAGCAATTGGATTAATGCCAATCACCTCACTGCCTTGCTAATTAGAACCTAAAAGGTTGTTCACCAATACACTATTGTAGTGAGTAATTAATGGATGATGGAAACAATTAATTGGATTAATTATGTGTTATGATTAATTTAGTAAAGTCTAAAGAAATCATAAAAGCGATAAAGATCGTTTTGGGCTTAAAGAAACGTTCGGGTTTAATTAGGCCCATTGGGCCTAAACCCATTGGGCTTTTATTCAAGCATTGGATGACTTGAAATAATAAAAGCCCAAAGCCCAAAAACAACACAAGAGGGCCGGCCATATTATGTGGGTTTTGGAGAGATATTTAGTCAAGTGTTGACTAGGTTTTCTTTTTGTCTATATAAGCAACTTTATAAGATATTGTTCATTAGGGTTTTTGTGAGTTTTGAACAACAAAAGAGGCAAAAGAAAATAGCTCTCTTGAACCACAAAAGCCGGCCACCAAAGGGGAGTTTTTACTAACATCTCTTACACCCTTTTGGTTATTCCTTCATCCTTCTCACTACACTAGTGGGTGAGGATCTTTAGAGGTTTCCTACTTTGGGAACTTGAAGAGAACCTAGGAGCACTCATTGTAACAAAGTGGAGGAGGCAAGGAGGGAAGCTAGGCTCAAGGATTTCAAGGAGCAAAGGCCTTGGAGGTGGTCCATCCTTGGTCTTAAGTCTAGATCAAGAGGTATAAGACTAACCTTCACTTTGTTCTTGTTTCTAAAAATTGTTTTGATGCATTATATATAAACCTATGAACCTTGAAGGGGATTTGCATGACTATAGCTTTGATAATATGTTATAAATGCTTCCGCTGCTTTCGTATATTAAATTTTGATTTGTATATGCATGATAGTCATTATGAAATCCCATTCTAGAATCTCATAATTTTCCCTTCAATCCAATCTTTTGGTTCAGTTTTAGAAATAGTGTCCTCTTCGGTTTCGCTGCATCCCCTAAGCAACAACCACCTTCATGACGGTATGTAAGTGAACAAAAATGTTGCAATGCCTTGAAATTCACAACCACCTTCATATATAGATACCTAAATCAAACCCAACCTTGCTACAAAGTTGCAGAGCTTTGAAATTCACTGAAAAATGTTGGAATGTAAGTGAACAAAAATGTTGCAGTGGTGAAAATTTTCTTGAGAAAGTTCGAGATCACCCAACGGCAGTGAACAAGAAATTCCATGATACCCAAAAAAAAAAAAATAGAGAACTTTAACGAAATGCTCCAAGTACTGTTCACTTTAATGGAAAACCACATTTTTATACTAAAAAGTTAATCATGATACTATTCACTTTACCCTTTATTTTGTTGTTATCATTAAAACTCTTAGTTTTCAAATTCTTTTCATTAGTTTTCCTAAAAAAATACTAAAAACTTAAAAATAAAAAAAAAAATTACAAAATTGAAGTGGGTGAAAACCCAGAAAACCCCAATGTTTAAAGAAATTGATGTAAGTGCCTGGGAGTGCTAATTGAGCAGCTCATTGGCGAGGATCAAAGCCAGCGGCCTTTTGCCATTGAATTGCACGTGCGCCAATAAGGTCCTTTTTTTTTTTTTTTTTGGCTTTTTTGGTTCATATCATTAAATAAAGTTATATGATAACTTTTCGTTAAATTCAAAGTTTTTGAGTCATTTTCATTAGTTTTCCTTTTTTAAATTAAGGATTCTCTCAAGCCCCACCCCCCTAAAGGGTACGATTACAAAATATTAAAATTAAAATATTTTATTCAACTAAAAATTAATACCTTTCAAAATAATCAATAATAGTAAATCCAAACATAAAAGTGTTTCTCAATATTTTAAGTCCACAAATATAGGAAATATAACATATTCCAATCTATAAGATGTGGTCACCATTTCACAATTGTATGGTCCTAAAATTCCAAAAATATATGAATCAATATCACCATGATAAAAGATAGTTATATATACTCCATATGGGGCAGGTTCGGATTGCATGTTAAGATACCATACACACTCCGCTCCGAACATCTTATCTGAAAATTTCCCCATTTCTGTTTTTTGTCCTTCAAACCCGACCAAATAAGATCGAAGCCCCACGAGTACTCAAATCCATGGGGGAAATTGTCATCCTGAGATATATTCAATACTTGTTTGTGCTCTTTGTGCTTTTGTCATAGACCTTGGTCTCTCCAAGGTTGTGTGGTTGCAATGGCATAGCCACCCACAAGGCTAAGGTGGACTGTAGTTCAGGGGGATTTTCTGTAAGGATAGTGCTATCCATGCACTCATTTTTACTTCTCACACTCACCTCTCAATTTTTGGTTGCTTGAATAGAATGAATTGAAGATGATCACTAATAAAAAATTAATAAGGCTGTGTTGGAGGTAAAAATGGGTTTGTGAATAGAACTATTCTTTTGTAAACTCATGCTTATAGCCTACTCTATTGATGCACAAAACCGGAGGTCTTGGTACAATGTAAATCCGACCGTCAATCTGCAAGTAATGTAAATAACACAAGATGTATCGTGGTTCACCCCAAGGTTTGGGCTACGTCCACACTGGTTATGTATTTATCTGAGGGAGAGAGAGCTCTGAGAGTGAGAACTTTGAGAGGGAGTGAGTAGCCTTAGGAATTGGCCTCCCCTAATTGTGAGGGTGAGGGGTCCTTTTATAGAATACGAACTCCTTACTTATTACATATTTGCCCCTTCCCTTATCATATAATTACTTTTAAGTCCCCCAAGTATTTGTACGAGATCTAAATATGAGGCCCTAAATCTATGAGTGGGTAGTCATGCCATTCGGTCTAAAAAACGTTGGGGCCACAGATCAATGAGCAATGAACACTAGTTTTCATGACATGATCAGCATAACCGTAGAAGTATATATTGATGATGTCGTGGTCAAATCGAAAAGTCGCCGAACGCATATTGATGATCTTCGGCAAGCTTTCCGTCGCATGCGTTGGCATAACCTTAAGATGAACCCCGCCAAATGCGCCTTCGGTGTGTCAGCCGAAAACTTCTTAGGATTTTTTGTCCACCATCGCGGCATCGTGGTAGACGAGAACAAAGCTCGTGTGATTATTGACGCCCCACACCCGACGACCAAAAAACAACTCCAGTCCTTGCTGGGGAAAATAAATTTTCTTCATCGCTTCATAGCTAATTCCGCTGGCAAAATGACGGCATTCTCCACGTTTTTGAAACTTAAAAATTCAGACAAGTTTGAGTGGCGTGAAGAACATCGAGCGGCTTTCACACAAATCAAGGTTGCTTTTGCGACTTCGCCTGTCCACGTACCGCCTCGGCGTGATAAACCCCTTAAGCTTTACATTTCGGCGGCTGAAGAATCCATCGGCTGCCTCATTGCACAAGATACTGATGCTGGGCGAGAACAAGCTATTTTCTATCTCAGTAGACACCTCAACCCTCCAAAGATCAATTATTTGCCCGTCGAGAAACTTTGTTTGGCTTTGTTCTTCGCCACATCAAAACTCCGACACTATATGCTCCCATCTATTACACAGGTCATTGCCCAGACAGATGTTATTCGATATATGCTTACTCGGCCAATAGTCAAAGGCCAAATCGGGAAATGGACAATGGCATTATGCGAGTTCAGTTTGCAGTACGTCCCACAAAAAGTCGTCAAAGGATAAGTGTTTGCCGATTTCTTAGCCCACCACCCTTCTCAATATGGGTTTAGGGGCACCAATGTTGAAATCGGAATGGTGGAAGCACGGGACAATTATTGGATGATGTATTTTGATGGTTCCAGCACGTCCACATCGGTCGGTGTGGGGATCGTACTTCATGACTTACACGCTGCCCGCGTCCTCGTCTTCGGGGATTCAAAGCTTATGATTAACCAACTTAATGACACTTTTCGGTGCATGAGTTGTACTCTGGCGCCCTATCACATGGTGGCCAGTTACTTGGCCGAGTCATTTGACGGTATCACATTCAATCATATTTCCCGTGGGTGGAACACCGTCGCAGACGAACTCGCTCAGATAGCCTCCGGAGCACAACTCCTGGGGGCAAGAGTGGACCAATGATACCCGTTTTACGGCAATCATGTCCAACTCTGGTTAATCAATAAGTCCTTCAGCGAAACCAAGTCATCCGTACATAGGTAATGTCTTTACCTTCATTGTTGGAACGGGAGGATCCTGTAGAGGTGTGCGTGGTCAAAACGCTACCAAACGACTGGAGAATGTCAATTATGCAATACCTTGATAACCCCAAAGGCAAACACGATAGAAAAACAAAGGTCTATGCCACAAACTATGTCTCATACTAGAATGAGTTGTATTGAAAAGGCAAGGATTGTTTATTGTCATGCCTCTGCCCGCAAGAAGCTGCCCAAGCAATCACAGAGGTACATGAAGGAATTTATGGAGCCCATCAATCAGGACGCAAAATGCTTTGGTTACTTCGCCGGCATGGTTACTTTTAGCCAATCATGTTGAAAAATTGTATTGAGTATGCACGAGGATGTATCCAGTGTCAAATTCATGGACCTATCCAAAGGTCCCCGGCCGAATTACTTCATTTGGTCACTAAACCTTGGCCGTTCAAAGGATGGGCAATGGACGTGATCGGCAAAATCATACCATCCTCCGAAGCAGCAAAACATGCATGGATACTCATGGCAACGGATTATTTCACTAAGTGGGTTGAAGCAAAATCATACGCCAAATTAACATCCAAGGAGGTTTGCGATTTTATGGAGGAACATATTGTGACCAGGTTCGGCGTACCAGAAACGATCATAACTGATAATGGCACAGTCTTCATAGCCAAAAGGTTCAAAGAGTATACGGCAAGCTTAAAAATTCAACTTGAGCAGTCCACACAATACTATACACAAGCGAATGGACAAGTCGAAGCAAGTAATAAGGTTTTGATAGGTATTCTCGAAAAAATGATAAAAGAAAGACCGGGCTTGTGGCATTTAAAATTGAATGAAGCCTTATGGGCATACCGGACTTCAACTCGGTCGTCAACAGGGACCACCCCATATGAGCTAACCTATGGACATGACGTGATGTTGCCAGTCGAGCTAAATGTAAATTCGTTACGCGTGATCGAGCATAGTAGTTTGTCCAGTGCCGAATACACCCAGGCCATGTTACAAGAATTAGAAGATTTGGAAGAAAATCGGCTTGACGCTTACAACCTCCTAATGGCACAAAAGAAAATTGTCGAGCGAGCATATAATCAAAGGGTCAAACAAAAAACGTTCGGCGAGGGGGAATTAGTTTGGCAAACTGTCCTACTCGTAGGGATTAAAGACCCCAGGTTCAACAAATGGTCGCCGAACTGGGAAGGGGGCATACCATCTTAAAGATCGAACCGGTGTTATTCACAGGTTGCCAATTAATGGAAAGTTTTTAAAGAAATATTACCCAGTCACATGGGAGATGCAAGAATAAAAGTTTTCTTTTATTTCATGAATAAGATGGGTTACAGTCAAAATATTCTAAGGCGACAAAGGAAGAAAAATTCCAAGAAGTGCCTTCAGCTCCAGCCACCGCACCTCGCCCATTATGACCTCAGCCTGCCGGTTCTTCTTGTCCATTTTCAACTGCTTGATTTGCTTTGTGCTCGCCATATATTCGGTTAAACAATCTTTACCACCCGACTCGAAGTCCTTCGCAAGCTCAAAAGCAATAGCCGACCTTCGTTTTGCCAATTCCGCCATTTGACGGTCGAGGTCGGCCAAGGCTTCTCCTTTCACCTTTAAAGCATCGATCTTCGGACAAAGAGTCTCTTGGACGGCCACGGTAGCTTTTAGATCTTGTTCAGCCCTCAGAGCGTTCTCGAGGACATTAAAGGTTTCCCGAACTCGCTCCAAGGTAGACGACGCTTAAACGATAGCCTCGGAGCTCATTTGACCATCGGCTCCGAGGTCGTTTAGGCATGCACCCAACAAATCAAGACCTTTGCGCTCAAGGACTTGCGATGCAGAGAGAGACAAGACTTCTTGCAATCGAACCAGAGTAGTTGAATCAGCGGGTTCAGTCGTAGTGGTCGAAGGACCAGCCGCTTCAGTTGTGCTTGACAAGAGAGCTTTGAACTCGACTTCTCATGAAGATAACAAGAAGGTTTTGTTTAAACCTGCCGAGAGGAGACTTCGGCCATATCTTCAGGTTCGTTGCTCGAACCTAAAGAACTTAATGGCCGAGCCCAGTGTCTTAGACTGCTTCTCAGTTCACGCGGTCGATGGAGGTTATCTACGTTCGATGGCCGCAGAGGCGACCAATAAATATAGATAACACCCTTCGACGCATAGAATTGTCGATGAAAATAGTGGGCAGGCACCTGACATTTAGTATTTTCCTAGTTTAGAGCTCTAAGGCAGAAAAATAACCAAGGAAAAGTGGTAGGGGTACTTACAAATGCCGAAGTGGCTTCTTGGGGAGGAATGTTGAGGTCCTGGTCATGTGGGTGAACGGGCGCTTCCGCCGTCACTTCTGGCTCTACGGCAGGTCGTTTGCCACGGTCGGGCACAGAAGGGCTGACTTGGACAGCTACCTCAGACGTAAGGGAGGTTGATTGCGTGGTTGAAGGTGACTCACTAGTGGAATCTCGTCACTTCCGTCATTCTCTTCTAGAACGACTGCCGCGTGTTTTGGATTTTTAGGATGAGTTCTCTCGGCCAAGGGGACTGCCTCTTCCAGGACAGGTGCAACGGCCGAGAGGCAGGCTGCGGGTAAGTACGAATGACCCTAAGACTGACGAAGGTTAGCATCTTCATCCGCGCCCCACGCTGATGTAGGAAGCTTGATTGATGGAGGGTATTCTCGACAACGACATATCAAGAGCTCGTCATCAGAAAGGTCGTCGAGGGTAAAAAAGTATCTACATACCTCTTCAGCTTAGTGAGAGGGTGTTGGTCGGGAAGCCAACTAGGTCTAAACGCTTCCGTAGATGAAAAATCGGTAATCTCTAGCTGAAGAGAGGCAAAGTAAACTTGTAGCCAGAGTTAAAAGACCCAGAGGGGATCGTTCTGGTACGAGTCGATCTTATGTTGGGTCGTCTCGGCCAAGTAGTGTAAGAGATGGGCGAGAACGGTTCAGCTAAGTGCTAGAGTGTGAACGCTAGCCAGGGCTTCGACCACTAGTATGTTCTCGACCAGGCACTTGTTAGATTTGGTACAACAGATATATTTGTTGTACCAATAGAAGAGGAAAGCCTTGTGTTCCCCTTCTCGCAGAGCCTCTTCTCCTCGGCCGGTAAAATGGAGATATAGGGTGTTGTAGTTGAAGAACTTCTTTTGAAGCTTCTGAACTTCTTCTTTCGAGGGTGCTTGATCCTCACCGCTCAATGTCTCAAGAGCCTGTTTTTCGAAGAGCATCTTCAGGTCAAGGTTCAACGAGTACCCAGAGAGGGCAGCATCAATTGGGATTCCAGATGGGGAAGTCCCCAAAATAGCGGAAATATCGAGAATGGTAGGATCAACGGGACTGAGAAGGAGGACCATGGTGTTGGTGGCCAAACACCAGAAGCTCAGATGAGCTTGTCCAGAACGACGTCTATAGATGAAACATGAATGGCGTCATAGATGCCTAGGGCTTTCCATTGCTTGCCGAAGATTTTTTCCATTCGTACAACCCAGACTGCCCAGGTTGTAGTGGTCGAGGGCCAAGAGCCTTGTGGCCTTGCCAAATCCCACTTCGACCATTCAAATCCTTGCAGCAGGGATGATAGGCAGTGTTCTTTGAGAAGTCTGGTGAAAGTTAATAGCGCCGCCACTTTGAAAAGAGGACCAAGAATTTGGTGAGGGGTGCTCATGTAATTTTCAAAACGTATGGTCTTGATTGAACTCCGATCAATGATTTTCTGGCATTGGTTACATTCTTTAGAAAGCTTGGAGATAAAGGAGGCCATCGTGAGTGGTTTAAAAGGATGAAAAGAAAAGAATCTTCTGGTTAGGGTGAAGATGAAGACTGCAAAAAAAGGGATTTTCTGGAGAACAATGGCAAAAAGTTTCAGAGAATTTGAAAGCGTAAAGTACAAATGGAAAATTTTGGTATTTATAGGCTTGTGGAAAGGAAAAAGGTCAAACGTTTGAAATTCAAAATAAGGCGTAAAATTGATCGAAGAATTTGCTAATCATTACGAACATTCAGGGAATCCGATTGAAAGGACTGAGGATTTCGTGTTCTGGGGGACGCACATTTGCGTGTGGCGGCAAGATTTATGGTTAAAGGACGTTTTGGCATCTGCACGATGTTGGAGGGTTCGTGGATCAAGGTGGCGTGGTTGTGTTCAGCAATAGGGTGAAGGAAATTTTGTGAAAAACATGTTCATTTGAGCAACATCTATAGCATGCAATTAACAAATTAAAGGCGGAATCATGCTTGCATGCACTCAAAACAAAACATTACCCATGAAATTCAAAGCCTAGTAGTTAGGTGAACCAAGACTCAACTCAAAAGAAAGTGAGTTGAGAAATTTATACCTTTGTAGATTCCTCTTTGCAAAAGCAAAGGATAATCACCCAAGAGATAGGGCCTTCATTCCTTGCTTCTTAGATCCATGGATTTGGATGGAAGAATAGGTTTCTCCAAGTTCTCAAAATGAAGAACCTCTAAGTCTCCGCACCAAGGTAAGATTTTAAGAAGAAATAAGTGACCTAGAGGAAGTAAGATTGCTAGCTATTTTCCTCTAGGGTGGCCGGCCTCTTTAGAGAGAAAAGAGAGCTTGTGTTCTCATCATTTCCCCAAAAGAAAAACCCTAAATGAATTTTGGCTATAAAGTCATATTTATACCTTCCTTCATTGGAGTGGCAAACTTGTAATTAAAGCAAGTTCACTACCCTCCTCTAAATGGCCGGCCTTAAGGGTTTATTGGGCTTTCAAGCCCTTTGTTTATTCAAGTTGTCATACAACCTGAGTTAATGGGCTTGACATTCAAATCCCATTGGGCCTTGCGGCCCAAAACTAACCCTAGGTCTATAACAAACTTATTCGTTTGATTAATTAACATTTAATTAATCCTAGCCATAAATAAATAATTAAACCATTTAATTATCCTTACTCATCTCCGTTGTTTCTTCAATCTCTACCTTACAATGTACGATCCATTAGGTTCCTTTTAGCGAGGCAGTGGGCAATTGTTACTCTTAACGATCGATTGTGAATTGAAACTTACTTTCAATTCTCCCTTTAGTGATTACTCACCTTTAGGGCTACCACAAACCATGAGTGACACCTAGCAGTATGTCATGGCTACCCAAGCTAATCAGAAGAGGTGGAGAACCTATTCAGTTTTGGATTACAATGCAATACGGTCTTTCTCTAATACAATACTCTTGATCACATTGTTTGGTTTGATAGTTTATTCATGTCTACTATCCAATGTGATTCATTTACTTATATGATTACTTTGAATGTGATTTGGAACGACTTCCTAAATCTCATTCATACTCTGGCTAGAGATTCTTAATCATATCAAAGAGTATTCTCCCTCAAACGGTTTAAAGGTTAGAGATCCTTTGTTGCGCATTCACTTGCCTTCATGGCTAAGTGGCTTAACCCCAACTATGCCGTGGACACCCGCGAATGGAGTGACTTTGACATAATCAAAGATCAAGGACCTAACCACAAGACAACTATGATGCCTCAGGTCAAAGGACTACTTTGCATTATCCCAACCATGAGTTCTCATGTGACATGAGTATGAGAACTCTTCGTTGATCATGTTCAGTGAACTCATTCCTTATTGAGCACCTACGTACTTGTCTTGGTGTCAGTCACACCAATGACTCGAGACCAGTCACTCTCACTAAGAGAAGACATAGCACATACTGATCTTAACGGACTGTTAATGCCCAATTAGCAATCCTATGATCAGGAACGTTTAGGATATGTATACGAAAGAGAATGCTCTCATAAATCTAACTTGTTTAAATTACATTCTCCTAATTACATATTCCTTGGACTTATCGTTTAAGCATATAACATTTATATGAGACGGCTTAAAACAATAATCTATGCCTTTGATATTAAACTACATTAGTTTAACATGTGAAATGTCCGTAAAGTATCATCATATGATTGGTTTTAGGGCACATTTCCAACATAGGGTCATGATAACAAAACGGTTCAGTAAGCCACACACTTTAAACGTCATTATTAGGGGGAAGTCGGGTTAGAAGATGCCATGTGGTGGACTAGTTGGCAGGATTAAGGACATGCAATTGTGCTCCATTAATGCGCCTTGGAAATAGAGTATTCAGATTCTTAGGTTTATATTCACTTCTTTAAGGTCGGAGCTCGACCAGAGAATTCAGGCTGAAGACCTCAGAAGCAAGGAGGCAATGTTTAAGCCCAAAATATTGGTTTGGGCCGAGTGTAGAATCATTCTCGGCCCGGAATGATTTATTTAAAAACTACTAGGGGTCGTCTTGTTCATGGGCCGCATGGTTAGGGTCATTTGAATCCTAGTAGAAAAAGGAACGGCCTGGAAAAGGAAGAGGCGAAGGAAGTTCTGCGGTTAACAGAAATCCTGGTATGATAAGCAGTCCCGGTGAGATGAGGAGGTTGAGACACATTTTGAATACGGCCTGATAGAAAGGTTAGGTCCAAAATCCTGATGGGAGTAGGAGTACTCGAGATGGTGTTTGATTAGAAGAAGAAGTCCTAATCCGAGTAGGGTTTAACTACTCGGATTAACTCTACTTAAAAAGTATGCTATAAATAGATGAGGTTGTGCATTGTTCAAGCCCCCTCCAATTCAACACACAATTGACCTGCGTAAACTCTCTCAAACAACTGACCTTCGCTGACACATCTTCCATTGGCATCAACAGCACTGTGAAAGCAATCGGTGATATCTTCAGTCGGCATAGATAGCTTTGTCGCCGTAGAATCAGCCGATCTTGCAGCATCTTTTGTTGGCATCAACAGTACTGCGGCGAGGACGGTTGGTTACCTATCCAAGTATCGGTCGAGAAGGATTTCCGAATCCTTATTGATTGAGGTCATCTCATTAGCCTTCTCGACGAAGTGAGGTGTTACAGCTTACTGAGCTCGGCGCATTGCACGCCGAGTTATTTTATGATTGGATACTCTCAAGTGGGATTTAGAGTTCAGCATTCAGAAAGCCGAACCACGTTCACTATTAAGACTTATATCCGCTTTGAGTATTTGTGCCCTTACACTTTTGTGTCGATTCGGTGTGAGTTTACTCTGACGAATATTATCACTATAACCGAATCAGACCACGACGATTTGTGAACTTCGTAAGAATAGTAGCCTTGTCTTCAGGTTCGAAAACCCAAGAGGTCGAGACGTGTTCCTTCCTCGGCCGCAATCGTATGACGCAGAAGTCAGCCGTGCACGCAACGCAACATCAACAACTTTTACTCCTCGGCCGAGCTTGGCCTATGAGTTGGCATGCCCTGCATTCATTGAATGACGTAGTTAGCTCGTAGATTACTCGGCCTGCGCACCACGTAGGCTTGGTAGTTTTTAGGGTCAACACATAATATCTTGCAATTACACCCAAAAACCACCATATGTGGCCGGTTCCCATCTCTCCAAAAAGGGTCGGCCACACCCCTATACCACCTCATTTCTCCAAAAACCTAAGTCCAATTCTCTTGCAAAACTCTCCAAATTTCTCTAAACACTTTCTCCCTCAAATTCTAACTTTGGCATAGGCGGTTCTTTGACCAAAGCCCCCCCATTCATTGTGGGCGCGTGAGACTCTTAGCCTTGACCTAAGGTGTTAATTTTTTTGCCGGTGCATTTTCGTCCAAGAAGAAGAAGGCGGAAATTTGCATCCACAAATTGGTGCTTTCATTAAGAGTTTGATTCACACGTTCGAAGAAGACTTTCGTATTCAAAGTTTCTCATTTCTTGTTCATTCGTAAATTTTTCATACTTTCTTATTCCTAGAATTTTTTAATTCTTTGAATAGAGGTGAGGAAAAAATACAATGGCGGGAAATTCAGAAATCACGACGAACGAAAATTCCTACGTTCAAAGATCTAGATCAAATGATGGAGGACAGGACATAGCCCAACCACAACGATCCACGAGACTTAAAATGATGGTAAGAGGATTAACTTTGTTACCAAGGAGCACCACCACCATGGCAGCCACAAGGACCACTGTGGCAGTTGGGATTGGGCCAGCTTCATGGTAGCAAGCCCACGGTGAGCAAGGAGCAGCACGGCAGCCACAAGCTCAGGCCCACGCCACTTTGTAGCAGCAAGATCGGGACCTAGAAGCATCCCAAGTTGCTGCCCCAAGCCTTGTCCACTTAGCGCACGTCCCAATCTTTAGCCCACGTTGCAAGGCAGCCGAAGTAGGCCTAGTGCGAGCAATAACACAAGCCCAAGCAGCTGCAGCATGAGAAGCAGCCCAGCGCGTTCCTGAACCGAGCCCAGGCCTAGATCCCATGAGTACCAGCAGGGTAATCTAAGCCAGTAGGCTGACCTGCTTCGGCGATCCTACCTGCTTTAGCAATCCAATTCGAGGTCCAGCCCACTGTCGTGGCCCAACCTACTCTCGTGGCCTACCAAGCAATCCTAACTAGTCCAAGACCAGTTCAATTGTCCCAACTTTAGATTTCTAGACCGATGGTTGAACCAGACGTATTTTTGCCCCATTTCTCCACAAATTTGACATATCCTAACTCAAATCTTGAGTCTGAAGTCCATTACACTTCCTTTACTCAAGGAGACATATACCATCCAAGCTTTTCCAACCCAAATGGTGAACAACAATTGTCTCGACAAATCATAGAGTTGACAAGCGCCCTTACGCAGCAGACAACCTTGGTGAATTAGCTCTTGCAGCTTACCAAAATGCAGCGTGCCCTAAACGAGGTGTCCTAAAGTAGGACAAAGGCAGACGACGAACCTCTCCAGTAGTATCCTGGCAAGTAGCCACTTGACTAGTCACGAGCTGAGCATTCTGACAGTGTAGACTTCCGACTGGGCCCCTAAAATAACCTATACTCTTATCTTAGTTCGCGAATGAGCGTGCACTCTCAGTTAGGTCCATGGATGAATAGACATTCATGGTTAGGGCCACACTCCGACAATCAACAATAAGCAACCTTCCAAGTGAAGTGTTCATTTGCGGCTAGGCCCACAAGGAACATTTTCCACCTCACATCGAAGTACGCAACATGACGGACGAAGAGAAGTAGTCACTCAATCCCGCTCAAGTTCAATCGGCAACCTGTGAGTAATTCACTCACCTGCCAGTAACGTACCACGTGCGCCGTAGCCATGGCATAGACGAGTCGAGCACAAGGAAGAGCAGCCTAGACTAACAGGTCACTACTGGGGACAGCCGAGAAATCCATTACCCCAACAAAGGCATATTCAAGAAGAAGTAGAGAGGATCGTGATCGAGCGATTGGGTGATTTCCAACGCAACAAAGCTATTAACGAGACACTCCGACAAGACATGACCAACATAAGTTGGTCACCTTTTATTGACAAGATCGAGCAGACATAACTATCCCACATATGTTGTCAGATACAAAGATTACTTCTATTCCGACAAACGCAGCAGCTCAGCCTAACGTTGCGCTGGGGGCAGATGAGTACCAAAAGGACACACCAGCCCAGCTACCAAGAGTCGGGGGTAGGCTTTGTTCTCAATACTCCAGACGATTCAATACTGAAGCAGCACATTGTTGGAAGTATGCCCACAAAGCCACTCATTTGATGTAATAACTTTTTGGAATACTTATTGTATTAAACTTTTATATGTTTAATGAAGGGCAAAGCTTATTGTTAATCACTATTTATTGTATCATGTGTTTAAGCAATAAGGGAATCCAAGGAATGTATTTGTTCTAAGAGAGAAGTGATCTAATGAGTTAGATTATCGAGACCTCTCTCTTATGTTCATTCCTAAAACGTTCCTAGCCATAGGATTGCCAGTTGGGCATTGACAATCCGCTAAGGTTAATATGTGTTATGTTGACTCAAACGTGAGTATGAACTAGTCTCAAGTCATTTGGTGTTGGACACTGAGACAAACACATAGGTGCTCGAAAGAGTAATCGAGTACACTGAACGTCGATCAAAAGAGAGTTCGAACATACATGTCATGTATGAACTCTAAAGTTGCAATATGCAAAGTAGTCCTTTGACCTGAGGCATCATAGATGTCTAATGGTTAGGTCCTTGATCTTTGATCATGTCAATGGCATTCCTTCGGATTGTCCACGGCATTGTTGGGGTCAAGCTATCTAGTCATGTAGGCATATGAATGCACAACAAGGGATCTCTAACCTTCCATGGTGGAAGGAGAATACTCTAAGATATGATTCTAAAGTCTTTGGCCAAAGCATATGAATATGACTTAGGAAGTTTGTTCCAAATCATATTCAAAGGAGTCATATAGGAAAGTATCACATTGGATAGTAGACATGAAACAAACTATCACTTAAACAATGTGATTAAGAGTATTGTATTAGAGAAGGACCGTATTGCATTGTAGTTGTAACTGGATAGGTTCTCCAACCAATTCTACTCAGCTTGGGTAACCATGATATGCTGCTAGGTGTCACTCATGGTTTGTGGAAGCCCTGAAGATTAGCAAACACTAATCTTAAGGGAGAATTGAAATGTGGTTTCAATTCACAATCGATCGTTAAGAGTAACATCGCCCACTGCCTCGCTAATTGGAACCTAATGGATCGCACACCACATAAGGATGTTAGTGAAGAAATTATATGAAATGGATAAGCAATTAAATGGTTTAATTGAAGAATGGTCAAGATTAATTAATTAGTTAATTAATTATACGAAAAGTTCGTATTGGGCTTATAAGTTGGTTTTGGGTTTCGGGGCCCAAAAGTGTTTTGGTCCACAAGGCCCATTATGTTTAAGTTGTATGACAACTAAAACAAAATGGGAAAATTAGCCCAATAACAAGGAGAGGCCGGCCATTAGGGTGAATGGGCAAGCTTGCTTAATTACAAGTTTGCCACTCACCAAAGAAAATGTTATAAAAGGAACTTTATAGCAATTTTCTCATTAGGGTTTTCTAATAGAAATTGGGTGAAACATTTTCTCTCTTTTTCTACATAGAGGCCGGCCACTTAGAGGAATTTTACTAGCATCTAAAATCTCTCTAAGTCATCCATATCATCTTCACAATATACAACCTTGGTGAAGAGACTTAGAGACATCAAGTTTTTGATGTTTTTGGAGAACAAATCCTTTTTCCTCTAATCATCAAAGGAGCACTAAAGGGAGGAAAACACAAGGAGGATTCAAGGAGCTTGGAGGTGACTTGAAGGCCCTCCACTTGGGTGAATCCCTTGTGTAAACAAGGATGAGCTTCAAGGGGTAAAGAATCTCAAAATCTTTACTTCTCTTTAATTTTGTTAAAGAGTTTATTTTGGTTCACCATATACTAGGCTTTGAAAGTCATGGGTTTTATGAATTGTTTTTGGATGCATGCCTACTTTAAAGTGTTGATAGCTTGCATGTGTATTCAAATGTTCATACTTGTTCTTAGCTAGGACAAAATTTTTCCTTCAAGTGGTATCAGAGCCTAGGCCTAGTTTATGGTTAATCCTTTTGGGTTTTGTGATGTTCATATTTTGTGATTTAAATGTTGTAAATGTTACAAGCTTTGTTCTTGCTTTTGAATATATAAATTTTGCTCGAAAATTTAGCATCTCAAATGTTGTAGATGTATTTCATTTAAGCATGAATATTGGAACTAAAATTTGGTGCCATGTGTTTTGGGAAATTCGGCCAAATCCTTAGGGTGATTTTTGGGTTCATGTTTGTCTTGTTAAAATGGTTTTAAGGTGATTTTTGGAACCCCTAAGTACCCTAGGATATTAGCCCTCTTTTGAGTGGTGAAAAATTGAGTTTTGGTGAATGAAAACATCCATGGAGCTATTATGAGTTTTCATGGTGTTCTTCAAATGTTCTTGAAGTTCTTGCCAAGAACAAAAAGGTTTGAAGTTTTGATTCAAAAGTTTTATGTTTTTCATAAAGTTTTGGTTTAATTTTGATGGGTGATGGATATTGGTGAAGCATTAATTTTGGTTTTAATGTTAGACAAATATCTTTAATGTTTGTCTAAACTCATTAATGTTTTTACAAAACATTTTCTTACAAACCATCAATTTCACCTCACCCACCAAAATCAACTTGCATATTGCACATGCATGCACTAAAACCTTTTCACACTTGTTCACACACTCCCTTGGCCGGCCACCCCTCAAGTGGGGTGTTTTTTGGGTCTTTTGTGCAATTACATAAAGTTGTGAAAATTTTGTGTTTTTGCATTTTGGCCCAAAAGTTTACGTTTTTACGTTAAGGTCCTAAAACGCTAAAGGACAAATTGTTTTGATCCTTTAATGATGTTTTTACATTAATAAAATTTTGGGATCTAGTTGTATTTACATGAAGTTGTGGACTATTGTGTTTATACAAAGTGACCCCAAAAGTTTTTGTATTTACATTATGGCCCAATTGTTGTGGTCATAGTTTCCTTTTGGCCCAAATAAAATGAGAACAAAATTGTTTTGTCTCCTTAATGAGAATTGGATTTTCATTCTATTTAGTTCCATTTAAATCAATTCTATGGATCCAAAAACCAATTGTTTAAAGTTGTTTTCTTAGTTAATGTGATTGATTAAGAAAAGGGTGATTATGAACCAAAGGCCACGATAATTGAGCTATGTGATTGGCCGATATACATTTTGAATGTTTGGGTTTTAGTAGTATAGATTTGAATGTAATTTGATTAATTCAATTTGTTGTAAATGGACATAAGTCCATCATTTGATTTGTGTTGTAAAAGGGCATAAGCCCTTATTATTATTTCATGTATTCCTTTTTGTTTATATGTATGCAAAATGGAATAGTTGGGTCCAACGCCCAATAGGAAATAACGGTTTAATTGGATTAAACGCGTAACTAAAATCAACAACTATCTACCTTAAACCCAAGGTCCAACACAAGGCTCGTGTTGGATCAAATCAAACGGTTCATAATCATCCTAAAACCTAATATGACTATATAGTCCATATGAGGATGCAATGCATTCGTTAGTAGTTCCATATAGTCTCGCTTGTTTCAACGAAACAGTGGGAGTATTATATGCTACTAAATCATATTGACTTGGACCAATAGTTGTGATAGGCCCAAGTTCTTTTAATGTGATTAAAATGTTTTGATGTAGCCCAAAACTACTCCCTCAAATCAAATATTAAGTTGATAAGCGAGAGATGTTTTGAACATCTCTTCGTAGGCCTTCCACCGTGGTGGGTTCCAAGCGTTTGTGACTCATGCACCGGCTTCACCCTATCATGGGGAAGTACAAAGCATGTGCTTACATCCAGGAGGAATCCATATACATATGATGAGGTGAATGTAGGCAACGAGGATAGCCGACATCGTATCATCGTGAGACTATTCTTGAACCCCTATACAAACTAAGCATGGTGGGAATAACTTAACTAAGTGCAATGAAGCCGACATCGTATCATCGTGAGGCAACATTCTCTAGAGGCCAAACGGATGGGTAATTACAAAAGTTGTAAATGAATAATGCGTTATTCTCTCATCATTATTTTTGCTAGCCAACATCGTATCATCGTGAGGTGGGCTTGGTAATGGTGAGTCTCCCATAACCCGCTAAGAGTTCAATATAACTCTCGAATTCTATTGAGGGATGTGGAATTTGCCAAAAATAGTGGGTGGTACTATTTGATTCAAAGACCCAATCAAATAGTTTTAAACAAACAATCTAATACGATTTCTGTTATGTTATGTAGTGAACGACATGCCTAAAATTATACCCACCATTATACTTGACAAAAGGGGCCTTAAGGGCCAACGTTTCCTTGCTTGGTATCGCCACATTGAGAATGTCTCAAAGGTGAAAGACATATTGTATGTGCTTAAGCAATCCCCTCCTCATGTACCTCCTACGAAATTAGCTTCAAAGGAGGAGTGTCAAAACTATGTTAGACATTATGAGGATGACTTACAAGCCAAATGCTTAATCCTCACTTCACTTAGTAAGGAGCTTATGAAGCTACATAAGCACATGGACACTTCTTGTGCCATGGTTGAAAGTTTGCATAAGATGCATGACATTGAGACTAGTAATGTACGATTCTCAAATGTTTGTAGTCTAATGAATGCCAAAATGGCAATGGGGACATCGGTCCATAAACATGGACAAAAGATGGAAAAGATATTTAAAGATCTTAAAAGTTTAGGAACTTCCATCGATGGGAAAATGGCCCAAGACTTTTTCCTTGCATCTCTCTCGGATGATTTCACTAAGTTTATTGTAAACTATAAAGTGAATAGATTCGATCATTCTTTGAAAGAGATGATTGACATGTGCTGTAGATTTGAAAAAGGTTTCAAAATGGACAGTGGGAGTGAGATTGCAAACATAAGGAAAAGGTTGCATAAGAAGAAGGCAAAGAAATCCAAAGGAACATGCTTTCATTGTGGAAAGGATGAACGTTGGAAGAAGAAATACAGAGTGCGCGTTGCGAGCCTTATGACACGAACTTTTGAAGAGACTATTTCTGTCATAGAGAGTGCTTTTACAGTGAGCTCCAGTTCCTGGATATTTGATTCAGGCGCTAGTCAACATATCTGTAATACGATGCAGGGACTAGTGGGGAGCAAATCACTGCGCAATAATGAGATGGTTGTGCGAGTTGGGAACGGCACTAAAATCTCTGCAAAAGCAATAGGCACCTACATGCTTAACCTACCCTCTGGGGAAGTCCTGGAACTTAAAAATTGTTTATATTTTCCTTCATGTATAAAGAATTTGATTTCCATCTCTAAGCTTTTACGAGATGGGCACTCAGTATTGTTTGACAAAATGAGTTGCACTTTATACTTGAACGGTCGTATTATCTCTCATGGTAATATGATAGAGGGACTTTTTCACCTCGAGACGAATAGTGGGATGCACTGTATTGCGAGCAGGAATACCTCAAAACCCAAAAGGGCTAGAGAAGAAGTTAACCAAGAAAAGATGTGGCATCTTAAACTTGGACATGTGAACCTTGAAAAGATTCACAAGATGTCGAAAGACGGATACATCCACCCATTAGGTAATGACCGGATGGGTACTTGTGAATGTTGCTTGAAAGGGAAAATGACCAAATCTCCATTTACTGGAAAAGGAGAGCGTGCCACTGAAATTCTAGGGTTAATCCACACTGACGTATGTGGACCTATGTCTACTACGTCGAGAGGAGGCTTCTCCTACTATATCACATTCACCGACGATCACTCTCGGTTTGGCTATGTGTATCTTATGAAGTACAAGTCAGAATCCTTTGAAAGGTTCAAAGAATTCAAGAATGAAGTTGAGAAGCAAACTGGGAAACAGATAAAGATCCTAAGATCGGATCGAGGGGGTGAATATCTGAGTAACGAGTTCCTAGATTACCTCAAAGAGTGTGGAATAATATCACAGTGGACTCCACCGGGAACTCCACAACTCAATGGAGTTTCTGAAAGGAGAAATCGAACCTTGATGAACATGGTTCGTTCTATGATGAGTTCTGCTGATCTACCAGTAACATTCTGGGGATACGCTCTATATACAGCAGCTTACTTGCTTAATAGAGTACCTTCCAAATCAGTTTCACAAACGCCCTATGAGATATGGCATGGAAGAAAGCCAAGTCTTAAACACATTAAGATTTGGGGTTGTGAAGCATATGTCAAGAAGCTTGAAGCTACTAAGCTTGAAGGGAGATCAGTAAGATGCTATTTTGTGGGATATCCTAAAGAAACTATGGGATATGAGTTCTACCATCCTGACGACCAGAAAGTCTTTGTCGCCAGAACTGCTAAGTTTCTAGAGGACGAATTCGTTCTCAAAGGGACTATAAGCAAACAGATGGAAATTAATGAGATTAATAATGAACCACAAACAAGCACTAGACATATTGACAACCCTGTTCCTGAACCCCTGGCTCCACGTAAATCTGAACGGGTTAGTAAGCCACCTAAGAGGTATGGCTTAGACAACGACTTTGATGAATTGTACCTTCTAGGTGACAATGAAACAAAGGAGGACCCTATAGACTACACTGAAGCAATGTCCGACATTGATTCAAAGAGATGGCAAGAGGCCATGAAATCCGAGATGGATTCCATGTATCAAAATCAGGTCTGGACTCTTGTAGACCCTCCAGAAGGTATTGTACCAGTTGGAAACAAATGGGTCTTCAAGAGGAAGATAGGCGTTGATGGGAACGTGGAGACTTATAAGGCTAGATTGGTAGCCAAGGGTTACAGGCAAAGAGAAGGGATTGACTATGAAGAAACTTTCTCTCCTGTAGCCATGATTAAGTCCATTCGGATTTTGCTTGCTATAGCTGCGTACCATGATTATGAGATCTGGCAAATGGACGTGAAGACGGCCTTTCTGAATGGCTACCTAGAGGAAGAGCTCTATATGACTCAACCCGAAGGTTTCGTGTCCAAGTCTGAAAAGACTAAGGTATGCAAGCTTCAAAGGTCCATTTATGGACTCAAGCAAGCCTCCAGGAGCTGGAACATTCGTTTCGACACTGAAATCAAAACGTTTGGTTTTACTCAAAACGAAGACGACAATTGTGTTTATCAAAAAGTCGTTGGGGATGCAGTTGTATTCCTAGTGTTATATGTAGATGACATATTACTATTCGGGAATGACACTGCAATACTTTCTTCTGTAAAAGTGTGGTTGTCCAAGACCTTCCACATGAAAGATTTAGGAGATGCATCTTATGTACTTGGGATAAAGTTCTATCGTGATAGATCCAGAAAATTAATTGGATTATCCCAATCTATGTACATTGATAAGGTGCTAAGTAGGTTCGAGATGGAACAATGTAAGAAAGGCTTTCTTCCTGTAAGACATGGAATTCACCTTTCTAAGTCCATGGAACCTAAAACTCCTGAAGAGATAAGGCATATGAGTAGAATTCCTTATGCTTCAGCCATAGGAAGTCTCATGTATGCCATGATATGCACAAGGCCTGATATCGCATATGCTGTGAGCATTACTAGTCGATATCAATCTAACCCAGGATTAGAACACTGGGCAACTGTCAAGACGGTCCTTAAGTACTTAAGAAGAACTAAGGACATGTTCCTCGTATATGGAGGAGCATCAGAGTTGCGAGTGGAAGGCTATACAGACGCAGATTTCCAATCTGACGTCGATGATAGAAGTTCCAACTCCGGATATGTATTCACTCTGAATGGTGGGGCTGTCAGTTGGAAAAGCAAGAAACAAAGTGTAATTGCTGATTCCACGACAGAGGCTGAATATGTCGCTACAGCTGAAGCCGGCAAAGAAGCGTTCTGGATGAAGAAGTTCATTACTGAACTTGGAGTGGTTCCAACCATTACATCACCAGTAACTTTGTACTGTGATAATAGTGGGGCGATAGCTCAAGCCAAGGAACCCAGGGCACATAAAAAGAACAAGCATTTTGATAGGCGCTTTAATATCATTAGAAGATATGCTGCCGAGGGGAAAGTCAACATCCTCAAAGTTGCCTCAGCCGATAACGTAGCAGATCCACTGACAAAGCCAATGTCTCAAATCCAGCTTGATCGTCATATGGATAAGATGGGTATTAGATACATGGGAAGATGGCTTTGAGTGCAAGTGGGAGATTGTTGGAAGTATGCCCACAAAGCCACTCATTTGATGTAACAGCTTTTTGGAATACTTATTGTATTAAACTTTTATATGTTTAATGAAGGGCAAAGCTTATTGTTAATCACTATTTATTGTATCATGTGTTTAAGCAATAAGGGAATCCAAGGAATGTATTTGTTCTAAGAGAGAAGTGATCTAATGAGTTAGATTATCGAGACCTCTCTCTTATGTTCATTCCTAAAACGTTCCTAGCCATAGGATTGCCAGTTGGGCATTGACAATCCGCTAAGGTTAGTATGTGTTATGTTGACTCAAACGTGAGTATGAACTAGTCTCAAGTCATTTGGTGTTGGACACTGAGACAAACACATAGGTGCTCGAAAGAGTAATCGAGTACACTGAACGTCGATCAAAAGAGAGTTCGAACATACATGTCATGTATGAACTCTAAAGTTGCAATATGCAAAGTAGTCCTTTGACCTGAGGCATCATAGATGTCTAATGGTTAGGTCCTTGATCTTTGATCATGTCAATGGCATTCCTTCGGATTGTCCACGGCATTGTTGGGGTCAAGCTATCTAGTCATGTAGGCATATGAATGCACAACAAGGGATCTCTAACCTTCCATGGTGGAAGGAGAATACTCTAAGATATGATTCTAAAGTCTTTGGCCAAAGCATATGAATATGACTTAGGAAGTTTGTTCCAAATCATATTCAAAGGAGTCATATAGGAAAGTATCACATTGGATAGTAGACATGAAACAAACTATCACTTAAACAATGTGATTAAGAGTATTGTATTAGAGAAGGACCGTATTGCATTGTAGTTGTAACTGGATAGGTTCTCCAACCAATTCTACTCAGCTTGGGTAACCATGATATGCTGCTAGGTGTCACTCATGGTTTGTGGAAGCCCTGAAGATTAGCAAACACTAATCTTAAGGGAGAATTGAAATGTGGTTTCAATTCACAATCGATCGTTAAGAGTAACATCGCCCACTGCCTCGCTAATTGGAACCTAATGGATCGCACACCACATAAGGATGTTAGTGAAGAAATTATATGAAATGGATAAGCAATTAAATGGTTTAATTGAAGAATGGTCAAGATTAATTAATTAGTTAATTAATTATACGAAAAGTTCGTATTGGGCTTATAAGTTGGTTTTGGGTTTCGGGGCCCAAAAGTGTTTTGGTCCACAAGGCCCATTATGTTTAAGTTGTATGACAACTAAAACAAAATGGGCAAATTAGCCCAATAACAAGGAGAGGCCGGCCATTAGGGTGAATGGGCAAGCTTGCTTAATTACAAGTTTGCCACTCACCAAAGAAAATGTTATAAAAGGAACTTTATAGCAATTTTCTCATTAGGGTTTTCTAATAGAAATTGGGTGAAACATTTTCTCTCTTTTTCTACATAGAGGCCGGCCACTTAGAGGAATTTTACTAGCATCTAAAATCTCTCTAAGTCATCCATATCATCTTCACAATATACAACCTTGGTGAAGAGACTTAGAGACATCAAGTTTTTGATGTTTTTGGAGAACAAATCCTTTTTCCTCTAATCATCAAAGGAGCACTAAAGGGAGGAAAACACAAGGAGGATTCAAGGAGCTTGGAGGTGACTTGAAGGCCCTCCACTTGGGTGAATCCCTTGTGTAAACAAGGATGAGCTTCAAGGGGTAAAGAATCTCAAAATCTTTACTTCTCTTTAATTTTGTTAAAGAGTTTATTTTGGTTCACCATATACTAGGCTTTGAAAGTCATGGGTTTTATGAATTGTTTTTGGATGCATGCCTACTTTAAAGTGTTGATAGCTTGCATGTGTATTCAAATGTTCCTACTTGTTCTTAGCTAGGACAAAATTTTTCCTTCACACATCACCAGTAGCCGAGCATCACAGACCTAGTGGTCTAAAGCCTCATGCTACGCAAACCGTGGCCTATGCCACGTCACTTTCTCGACCCATGCCAAGCCAGTCATTGTCTTCAGTCAAGCTAAGCAGCATAAGCAATGGCCCCTGTCACACCACCTCCTTGGCCTAATTTCAAGCTAACTCCTAGCCCTTGCTAGGTGATATGTTGCACCATCCTGACGGTTGTCCCGCGGCAGCACCACCCAAGAAGAAGACAATGAGAATTAAGTTTTTCTTACATCGGTGTGGCGTGGAGAAGACAAAGAAATCAACGGAAGATGATTTTTTTTGCATGGGCAAGCAAAGAAGAGTGCTAGGGAAGGGGGAAATAATTGCCCTTCGAAGTTGATTTAATCCCCTACTTAAGGTAGGCTTAAAAAGGCTTTGGATGTGATTGATTTCCCTTTCCTAGAATAATTTAATTCCAAGTCCAAGTGAGAATTTGTATCAAAGCTGGAGATCTCTACACCTATTGCCCTTTCCTACGAGCAGCCCAGCAGGTGTGGAGGCATTTGTGGAGTAAAAAATAATCAAGAAAATTATGGAGGCGACACGTGTACTTTTGAGTGAAAAAGGATAAATTACCCTCGAGGCACACCGAAACTTCTACACGCAAGCAACGGACAATCATGGCACAATCAAGGTCAAAAGTGATCAAAATAGGTATTTATTCAAAACCTATTTCATCCATCCTCATCAAATCCTCCCCACAAGGTAACCTTCAATTATTCATTCAAAATAGGATTAATTACCTAAATTAATTGATTAATTTCCTAATTGATTGCAAGATATTATTTTGACATAATATCTTGCAATTACACCTAAAAAACACCATATGTGGCTGGTTCCCATCTCTCCAAAAGGGGTCGGCCACACCCCTATAAATATCACCTCATTTCTCCAAAAACCTAAGTCTAATTCTCTTGCAAAACTCTCCAAATTTCTCTAAACACTTTCTCCCTCAAATTCTAACTTTGGCATCGGAGGTTTCTCGGACAAAGGCCCATTGTAGGTGCATTTTCGTCCAAGAAGATGAAGACGGAAATTTGCATCCACACTAGTCATACAATCATTTTGCACCCAGGAGGATCCTTTAATCATATTAGTTCATCGTACATCGTACGGTAAAAAATTATTGTAAATTTTTTATTTAAAATTGAATATAAACAGTATTTGACAAAAACTAGCTGCACAATGTACAATGAATGGATGTGATTGGAAGATCTCTGAGATCTCACAAAGAGGATTCGGCGAGGATCCTCTCTCATTTTGCACCACATCTGAATATCAGACGATGTGACAACCTATCCCAAATTTTATGATTTTATAAATTTTTAAAGGTCATTATTCATTATCCTATTCATTTATTATGGTTATTGTTATTTTTACTAATGGAGGAGTTGGAAAAATTGGGGAAAATAAAAAGAAAAAAGGAAGAAGAGGAAAGCTGCCTGATGGCAGTGGAATGGAGAAGGAGAAAAAGAGATGGGCACTGCCTAATCAGGAAATGAGGAGAGTGAGGGTGACAAATGGGAGAGAAGAACCAGGAGGGAAAGGAGGGAGGTGAGGAGCACCCAACCAATCTACCCGTGCGCCCAAAACAACCCGGTTTCGACCCGGTTCCAATTCCGGCTAAATCCCACCATTTTTCCGACGAAAGTCATTCATCCTTCACCTAGAAATTATCCCTAGACCTCCCCTCTTCCATATCCATCCAAAATTTGAAGGAATTTGGTTGAAGTTTGGTGGAAAAACCACCATGGGTGCCGCGGTAAGGATTGCTCGAAATCCACTAAACCTGAAACAATTTCATTCAATTACCACTACCAAAACACTTCCCTAGAACTCAAGAACAAAGCCCAAGCAGTGGTGGAGGCGTTGGAACAAGTATGAAGGTCGAATCGAAGCACACCAAATTCTAGGGTCCGCACAGATTTTGGTGAAATTGAGATGTTTCCAAGCCAAATTGGCTTTGGTCACAGGCGCCAATCGTTTGTGACGCCTCGATGGTTTTGCTAGGAAGTTGTAGCACGGACTCCAGGTGAGTGGACCTTTCCTTGCTCATCTTATGTTTCATGATTGATAATTCTATAAATGCTTTTAAATAAAACTGAGAACTTATGCCATGACATATATATATTTATATGTTATAAAATACTATGAGATGGTTGAGTTAGATTTCATTGTGATCTATCCATATGCGTATTACTATAAATGATTGTTGTGAAATACGAATGGCTTGATCCCTGTTTAGGGTAAGTAGGCAGTCTAACGAGACGTTGGATGCAACCATATAAGAAATGAGATTAAATAACCGAGACTATAGCCTTGTTTAAGGAATTGAACAATTTGTGTGGGCTTTTGGTTTTTAGTATATACTTAAATACTTGATATTTTCCCAGAAAATGCATTTAAATGAAAGTATGCCTTGAATACCATGCATAGAGATTTATATTTTTGTATATGATATAGTGTATGATGCATAATATATAATTATGTTGCTGTGAACGCTTTGAAGTGCAAAGGTGAACGTAGGACATTCAGGTAAGTTCAAGTAAGTTCAGGTAAGTTCAGGTAAGTTTAAGTAAATTCAAGTAAGTATATGGTATTAGCATGATTGATGAAATATGTGATGAGATATGAATATGTCGTATAGGTCACTAGAAGTGACTTCGACTTATATGCTAGCCATGATTGATGAGATATGAATATGTTGTATAGGTCACTAGAGGTGACTCCGACTTATATGCTAGCCATGATTGATGACATATGTGATGAGATATGAATATGTCGTATAGGTCACTAGAAGTGACTCCGGCTTATATGCTAGCCATGATTGATGAGATATGTGACGAGATATGAATATGTCGTATAGGTCACTAGAGGTGACTCCGACTTACATGCTAGCCATGATTGATGAGATATGTGATGAGATATGAATATGTTGTATAGGTCACTAAAGGTGACTCCGACTAGCCATGATTGATGAGATATGTGATGAGATATGAATATGTCGTATAGGTCACTAGAGGTGACTTCGACTTATATGCTAGCCATGATTGAAGAGATATGTGATGAGATATGAATATGTCATATAGGTCACTAGAAGTGACTCCGACTATTATATGTTAACCATGATTGATGAGATATGTGATGAGATATGAATATGTCGTATAGGTCACTAGAGGTGACTTCAACTTATATGCCAGCCATGATTGATGAGATATGTGACGAGATATGAATATGTCGTATAGGTCGCTAGAGGTGACTCCAACTTACATGCTAGCCATGATTGATGAGATATGTGATGAGATATGAATACGTTGTATAGGTCACTAGAGGTGGCTCCGACTTGCGTACTATTATGAGATACTAATCGCATGATTATTTGATATTATTGTTGATGTTGTGTTGTGGTACATTATGATTTGTTTGGAAATTATACAGGTGTTGTAACGAGGAATTACATGTGTTATATGTTTCCTATTAGTAATTTACTTACATGGCCATTCACACTTGTCTTGTCTTCACCCTCAAGGTATTATTAGCTGAGTTCTATTATCACCAAAGACTCGCGGTGATTCTTAGTATCGGAGACTATTTCGAGGGTACGATTCTTATATCATTTTTCTGTACTTGCTTATGCTTTAACATCACGTGTGAAGTGGATTCATTCCCGCTCACCAGTGCACTCTGGTATTTAGGCACTCTTAGGTTTAAATTTATTCACAATTTTCCACATCATCACACTTTATGGCTTCGTCACCTTCCAGGTGTCGGCCAACACAGCTCGAATCGGAGTCCTAGTAGACATTTCGGGTCGGGGTGTGTAAAATGATGTGACAAATGTAAACATATTTTATTAATTAATAATTTTATCTTATTTAATATTAATTTAGTACATCATGTATCACATATATTATATGATAAAAAATTGTGATAAGTCTATTACTCGTATAATACATGACGTGACTATCATGATAACCAATTGATTCTGCTCATATTTAGCAAGTGGGAGAGCAATAACAATGGGAAACATTATTGTACATTAAAAAATGTGGTGAGAAACTCTCTTCTGATAGGAGTTGAGATATCATCAGTTATTTGTGCTCCCTGTTCTTCTGTCAAAGACCTGGATCTCTCGAAGATTAAGTGGTTGTACTGGCCTTGCATTCATCTCTGCATACTGATCCAAAAAAGAAACCAAAAAGAAAATCAGATATATATGTGAAACTTGGCTAAGCACATACGATTAATTCATTTATTATCTAACAGTCAGATCTGCAAAGATACGATATTTTTGGGTTGGGGAGGGCTTTCCGAAAAACAGTAGAGATGTGGAAACACTTACATCATGCACAGCGACTCGAAATAGCTTTACTTGATCCCTTGAGACTGTTCTTATCTGTTGGAAATATGTAAAATGAATTTGGTAAAGAGCCACATACTAAATTGACTGTTCTTATCTGTTGGAAATATGTAAACTGAATCTGGTAAATAGCCACATACTAGATTGATGGTCCAAATTAAAAAGGAAGCTACGTATATGAACTTTATATGAATATTGAGGGTTTTATTAAGGAGGACCAGTTAATTAATCACCTTTTTATTGATGGTCCAAATAACGCCTTCAGTGCAAGGAGGAACAGTGAGTGAGCCCATGTATCTGTAATAGTTTTTCTTACGGATTTTAATTTCTCGGGGATCAATTGTCCCTATGTTTCTCTCTTCCGTCTGATCCATCATTGACTTTACATGCCCTGTCAACTGAAATCAATCCACAACTAGCAACATGTTAGGACAAATGTACTTTTCAATTTTCATAACCTACAACAGTTATGTTGAGATTTGGACGAACATTCAAGCAAAAAAAATTTACCAGCATTTACAATCTGACAACATATGTATTCATGTTTATTGCAACATGAGCAATAGAGAATTTGTTTTTGATCTATGGAGTACGTATGTACCTTAGAAAGGAAAGAGTCAGGGCGACCAATCTTGTATAGGACGCCAACAACAGCGATCTTGTTTGTGACATTCGGATCGGAGCTTAGATGAACCATGTGGAGCTCCATGTCGTACCTCCTGCCATTGACGGAGTGCTCGGAAGGGGAGTGCCAGTGAGATTGTTTTAGCAAATACTGAGTACCATTTATATGAATTGATCCAGCGTTGCCCTCCCAGTAAATCGAAATATCGTGGCCTCTATTCTTTACGGTAGCATTACAAGGATTGTAAGAGATGTTGAGCTTGCCCAAGTTTGGGACTAACGTGACCCTGTGACTCGATAAATCAATAGGAGATTGCATGCCTCCATTCTTACAGGCTGACCATTCTTTCTTAATCGCTCCCCACTGCTTCGGTCCCTTTCCACTTCCCTGAAGATAATCGAACTCTCGTTCATCTTCTGCAATACCAATATGAGTGTATCCACTTGTGAATAAACTTGAGACGAAAGAAAGAAAGAAACAAATGGAACAAGAACATATAGGTATGTACTGTAATTTGTTGTGCTTACCAACTTCTTGAGCTGTGATCGATGTTGCGGAACATAAAAAGAATACTAAACAGAAAATGTATATGGGTTTGCTTTGATGCGACTTCTTCATGTTTATGTTTGTATCAAAGAGCGACGGATCAGAGATAAGTGGTAATTGCAGTAAACCTCTGCCCTTTCCGGTGAGGTTTCTATGTATTGCAGAATCGGAAAAATACTTGGACTAGTTAGTATAATGTTACAGTGGAGGAGGTCAGGCGATCAGAGCTACAAAATTATGCAAATGGGTTTTAGTTTAATTAGTGCATGTATTTATATATAAACATATATATATGGATGAGAAAAACAGATATGTAAAGCGCGTACTATGACATAATACCTGTTTCTGTGTTTCTCGCCCGCGTATGAACGCTGCCCTCGGATGTCAATAAAGAATGAACAAGGACACGTTGTTTACCACAATAATGGACATAGACATCGGTGTTTTTGGTCACTTTCTACTTGGACTAATTATTCAAAGGAATTTCACCCTTTTAGTTTAGACTAGCAATCGTTTGATCCTTGTTTCTTAGAAATCAACAAAAATAATTCATAAACTAAAATGTTTCTTTTTTGTAGGATCATAAAGTAAAATGTAATTATGCTATTGTTTTTTGGTCTAACTTGTTGGATAAACGTCAACAATCTGTGATAAATTTATATATGCTAATAAATAATAAATGTAAACAACTAATTAACATGAACAATGAAATAATATTAAATAGAAATATTGAAGATCGAGGCTTGCGTACCGCAATGTCATTGAAACAGAAATTTCATCCCTACTTAGTGCTTGTAGTTCTACGGACGTTTGCTTAACCAGGATTCAACGATCAAGTTTGAATTCCAGCACCGGAAAACTGACTTCTGGCGAATTTATGTGTGGTTCTCTCAATAAGAAGGTTTATGAATGTAGAAGAAGAATTTGATATTTTATGTGTTCTAAATACCATGCAAATGGATGTATATATAATGGGATTATGCATGTTCGCAACAGGTATGAGAATGGGCTATGACTGTTGGGAGACATCTCTTCAGACGGGTGCTGTGCTCTCTGCGTTTTTTCATTGACTTAGATGAGTCTGTTAAAAAAAAAAATTTAATTAAATTCGAAATTAATTAAAGAATTTAATTATCAACTAATTAGTACACCCCAAACCCAACCTCAAGGTTGAGTCCAATTTCATTCTCAATGATCCATTACTCCAATCACTATGTATAAGAAACAAAGCCTTATAAAGTGAAGAAACCTTTTAGAAATGACTAATGTGAGACAATAAAATTTCTACTCAAAATTTCCAATATTACTAACCATCAAGTTATCACTATTTTAGTACTACCAATCAGTGACGTTGTTTTTAGCTCACATAAATGCTTCATTGGTGTCATGTGAGTCATTTTTCATACATACTGGATTGAGGTTGATTTTGAGAAAAAATAAACGTGGCATATGCGATGAATGATAATAGAGTAGAGAGATATTTTGACTTTAGAATGTTTGTAATTGGTGGACGGTCCTATTAAATAAAATCTTTCACTTCAATTAACTGCGCCTTCATTTTATTTTATTTTTTATTTTATAATAATGTAGATATTAGATTAGAATACTGCCGTGCATGTGGGCATAAGTTGATGGGTTAGTCAGGGAGTTGGAACAAATGGACAGAAACAAAAGGCCTCACCAAGGTGTCGTGGCACACTAGCAATGTTGACTTTTGTTAGACCTAGACTAACAACAGTGTTGGACAGGGGCACATTAATTCGTAACGAGAAAAGAAACTTTTAGAATCAGATGAACACCTGAAAGTAACTAGAAACTTCCGACCTTCTATCAGTCATCGTTTTCTTTCTTTCATTTTATACAATCATTGTCCCTGACCACGGTCAGTTTTTCTCTCAATCATCGGACAGTCGATGATCGTTTATTCTACTATTAAGTCACTTATTTTTTAGAATGAAAATCAAATCTCATATCATGAATTTAAATTAATAGATAAAAATAATATATGTTCTTTATGCTACGAACAACTATGAAGCAAATTGTGATATAGTTGTCAGTTTTAAAATTTTGTCGGATTTGTGTGAAAATTTATTTTCCACGAGCACCAAGAAATTGTTCAGAAACACATCCAGGAGTTTTCTAAAAGCAAAATTAGTTTTATCATATTTTATGCATAAGACTTAGAAAAAGAAAATCGGTTCACACGTTTTCCTGGTTGTTAGCAACCTGCAAGTTGTAATTGTCCAAGATAAGTTCTACCAAACCTTTGAAAAAATTTGTATACATAGAAAAAACCATCAACCTGTGGCGGTGGACAAATTCTTTGGTCTGGAGACCATACCAAGTGGCCATACGGCCCTCACACACACAAAATCGTCGCCACCCTACTCCTAATTTTTCTATGTTCATTCAGCCCTATTTGTGTCTTACCCCTCTCACACAACACATGGACCCATCAACAATGGTGGCCGCACTTAAGACCTTCTCGTGACTGTGAGGTTGGAGGAAAGGAAAAACTACATCTAAGCTAAGCAACCCAATTACGTGCACTGAGCTATCGTATAATTGGATACAGATATCCGATTACGTGGAGTTATATATCCTCTTCCGCATTGCTACTCCGACAACCAAATAGTAGGCATTATTTTGGGGGGAAAAGAAAACAAATAGTAGGTAGTTTTTTCTTTTTCTTTTTTGGGTGAAATTAGTTGATAGTTGAATTTGCCAAACCAATAAGTATAATTTATACAGGAGCTTGTAAATTTGCTTGATATAAAGGATTAGGTTCCTCTATTTAGTAGTGGACTTGTCACAGCCCGTCCAGGAATTTTAATTCCGAGGACGTGAAAAGACGAAAATGCCCTTAAACGGGACTAAGGGGTGAAAATTTAACAATTGGTTTTACTTAAAGTTCCTAAGTTATTTGGTTTTAGGAACTTAAACTAGGCTTAAGTTTGGATTTTTATGTTGGAATTTATGAAATTGGGATTGGGTTGGACATGTGGGATCCCCACACCTCAAAACCCTCCCCATAACCCGTAACATTGTCCCTCTCTCTCTCCTCCCTCACGATTTCTCTCAGTTCTGTCTCTCTCTCCTTCGAACTCACACGGGCAAGCTCCAAAACCATATAAAACTTCTACCATCGTTCAATTTGAAACCACCATCGTGCTCCTGAAGACCACACGAACACAATGGTACCCATTTCAGGTAAGTTCTACTTCGGAAAACGTAGTTTTTAAAGTTCCCGTGAAGAGCACTGTTCATGATCTTTGAATATGTTGTGTTTTAGGGAAATCTAAGCTCACAGGGAGCTCTAGGAGGTTCCCACGAAGCTCGGAGTACTTCGTTTGAAGGATTTGGACGCCGGGATCACGTGGTTCATCTTTGGCCGGTTTTCTTGGAATTTTTCCGGTGAGATTTCCTGGTTTTTAGAGCTTTAAAGTAGTATATTGTGATTCTACATGTTTGGGGCTTCAATTTGATATATTATACGAAGAAAATGGTTGAGAAACGAAGGAGAACAAGGCATTTGAAAAATGCCCAGTTTTCCGGCCACCGGAGAAAAACCAGTCCGGCGAGCTCGCGAGGAAGAAGGTGCGCGTGGGCGCGCGTGTGCCCGTGCTTGCTCTGGTGCGTGGAGGCGCGTGGCACATCAAAAAAAATAATCTAAAAATATTTCGACGTCCGTGACGTCGAGTAGATCACTGTGGTATATTCATATACCCAAATTGAGCACCGTATGAGAAAGTTATTAAGGATTGTTGGTTAGGTGTTCAAATAACGTTTTATAGTTTTTGCATTTAGGTGAAAATATGAATTGACGATCCGACCGTTGGATCATCACCAAACTTTGATACGTTGCAATACGTAATATTTGAGAATTATAGGAACTTACGGATTGGGAATCCGATTTACGGATCTTCCGGAATTGGAGTTGTAAGTTCATAAAATAGAATGTAAACCGTCACTTAGTTTTGTTAATTGACGGAGATCCGACCGTTGGATGGTGATGAAATTTTAGGATGTTGTCCTAGAGATATATTGTGGACCTCTGGAAGTTATGGATTTAAAATCTGAGTGGCAGCTCTTCCGGATCGATCTACGTAGTGACGTATTTTATATAAGTTATATATTCTATCGATATGAATTCTGAGGCTGGATTTGATTACTGTTCTAGGCGGCGATCGTCATGACGCCTTAATGTGTGGTGCTAGGGAGTTGTTGGACGAACTCCAGGTGAGTGGGCAGTTTTGTTTTCCGTATACATATATACTTGCCGTTTTCCCAGAAATTGAAAATGCATGAAATTATGCTTTAAATGAAAATGTATAAAAGTATATGAGATATATTAGTTGAAATGCCATGCATAGAAGTATGCGAAAAGTATATAGAATTATACGAAAAATGTGAATTGAGATGCTATGCATAAAAGTATATGAAAAGTATATAGAAATGTGAATCGAATTGCCATGCATGAAATGATATGAAAAGCATGAATTGAGATATGATGCATATGAATGAATGGTGCGGCGGACGCACAGGTGAGTATCAGGTGAGTATTTAATTACTGTTATGATGATGTTGATGTATATTGAGCTCAAATCCTGCACCATAGTTTAGTGCTTATAGTATTCACCGCATCGCACGCTCGCCTTGGATCCAAGTAGATGCTGGTCGCACAGTCCACGCGGAGTGGGTGCGACGGGCCAGTCGAAGAGTGTTAGTGAGATTTCGACTGGTGGGTGACCTTAGATTATGTGCACAGATGATTGATGAGAGAAGCACTAGAGCGTAACTTATGTGCAGAAGGCCGTACAGGTCACAGAGGTGACTCCGGCAGAGTGAGAGTGATAGATTTTGAGCTCTAGGTTCAACCGTACAGGGCTATTAGAGGGCCTCCGGTTGATTACTTCTTGCACCTGATATAATTACTGTTGATGCATTCATACTTAACTGTTGAATTCCGATATGGCATGGCATATTTGTACTGAAAAATGTTGAGTTAATGAATTGAAGTATTGAGAATATATATGTATATTTATATTTTACATTTCTGGGAAAGTATACAGGTTTTACGGAGAGGGGTTACAACGTTTTGAGAAATGTTTGGATTTGGAAAAGAATTGTTTTACTGACCCACTCAATTTTGGTTTTGCGCCCCTCCAGGTTCAGGAATCACAAAGGTGTGGTGGCTACGAGGAATTCAGCGGTGTTCTGACAGAATGGACAAAATTAGGACGCACCTTCGGGTGTATTAACTTTGAAGTTGTATAATTAAAGCTTCCGTACTGTGCAAATGGTTACGTCACTCTCACGTGACGGCCAGCATGCCCTCCTTCGGGACGGGGTGTGTCAGTTGGTATCAGAGCATGGTTGCAATCTTGGACATCTTGAGAAGTTTCTAGTGAATTCTGTCAGAACTACACCGCCTCGTAGCAAACCACGTAGTTAGAGGAACTTAGTCTCCCTGATTTAGCGGTTTAGGGGAAACTATTATTATGGTGATTCAGTATATTATCAAAATGGACATTTTAAGACGGGTTATGAGTTGAATTTGAATCACCTTATGAAATGATGAACCTGAGGGAACGAAATGACGGTTTAACCGTTTGGAAAAGAAGTTTCGGATTATGCAAGTCAAAGGAATCTTCCTTCTGACAAAGGGTCGAGACGACTACCTGGTTTTGGTTATGAATTTGTATCTTGGTGGAAACAGGAGTATGATTTGTTGTCACCGGAGGAACAGTCGATTGATAATTGTTTAAGGACTTGTTTAAGGAAAAGTTTATCCCTCCGGCATTTATCGATGGTAGTAAGCAAGAGTTTGCAAATGTGAATCAAGGAAGTTGACGATAAATGAATATAGAAAGTTTTCAGACTTGCCTCGTTCCATCCAGATATTGTTGTTAATTTGGTGGAGGTGTTATGTTGTTTTAAGCTGGGTGGCAAAAAGGGAAGTGGTATTTTGGGTGACCACTATCCATTATACTTCTTACCAGGAATATACGAGATGCTGTTGAGTCTTGAGGACTCTGAGAACATGAGCAACGAGAATAAAGAAGAATAAGAAATGAATGGGAATTAAAAGAAGACGATAAAGTTAATGATTCGTCTTATCAAGGATATAGAAAGATTCAGAGCTTCGAAAGAAGTGAAGCTAGAGTTAATTCTTCCAGCTGAGGTTTTAATGTCGCTGGTCAGAGTAAAAGTGATGGATATACTGGTAATCCCAGATATTTGAGACAAGGTGTCTCGAGTAAAGGAAATGTACTTTGTGCAGCAGGTACAAAATTAACACTTTGGGAAGTGTGAAATTAATGAATGTGTTTATGTGAACAGAGGGGACACAGAATTTTGAATCGTCCCTAGAATCAGTTGTACTCAACAATTTTCCATGATATCATAGTGTCGATTCAACAGAGTTATGGACTTAGTAGTTTGGTCGGATTGACCGTGGGTACAGAGAGATTTGATGAGTTATATGTTCAGCCGTACAGGCCACGAGAGGTGGATCTGGCTGACGCATGAGAAATTGGTGAGTTATAGGCTCGGCCGTACCGACCACGCGGAGTGGATCCGGCCGACGTATTATTGAGAAAAGAGTTGAATCAGCCGTATTGGTCATTCTAGTTGACTTCGGCTGATATATTTCTTATTATGTATGTTATTACCTAGAGAGTAGTAAATAAATGTAGTTAAGACGAGTGTATGTATTTTGCATTAAGTGACAAAATAGTAATGTTATATCTTTGAGAGTTGTTGCTTACTTATCGAGACAACGATGATTTATCAGTATTGCGGGCTGCAGACCGTAATATTAATAACTCCTTCGTGGATTCGTTAAGCAAGCAACCCGGTAGATTATTTTATGTTAGTATTGTACTTATTAAGAATGCTTAATAATAATAGAATATGTATTGTGTCGGTTAAATTATTTCCATTAGATTGGTTGGTTATAATTGTGACAAGACGGAATGTTACGGGAAACCAGTACTTTCCATCGATCTGGATGACCAGAGATTACTTTTGTAAGTATGCAAAGTGGATTGAGTCAGGCCGTTATTTATGCTGTGAGAGCAAAGAGATTGTTTTCGAAAGGCTGTCAAAAATACTTAGCTCAAGTGGTGCTAAATGATGTTGTTTGGAGTAGTGTGAATAATGTCGAAAGAGTTAGACTTTTCTTGATGTCTTCCCTGAAAGTATACCTGGATTGTCTTCAGGCAGAGATATGAGGTTCATTATTGATTTGTTGCCAGGTATAAATTTATATTGGAGATTGGTTCATGATGAGTTAAGGGAATTGGAAATTCAGTTGAAAGAATTGGTTGATAAAAGTTTTATTCAACCTAGTACAACGCTTTGGGGGAACCCAGTTCGTTGGTGAGGAAGAAAATGGGTCTTGAGACTGTTCATTGATTATAGACAATGGAGTCGGGTAACGATTGAGAACCGTTATCCATGGTGATGTACTGATGTTTATTTAACCAGCTCAGAAGTAATTGCGAAGATTCAAAGATTGAATTGAGATTTGGTTACTACCAATTGAATATTATAAGTAACGTTGATCATAAGATGGTTTTCTGGACTTGTTATGGTCCTTATGAAGTTTGGTGATGCTATGTGGATACTCATGCGGTTTTATGAGTTGATGGATGAAGTAATCCAAGAATGCCTTGATAGATTGATATCATTTTCATTGAAGATATTCTGGTATACTCTAAGCCTAGAGCAGAGCATGTAAACGTATTAAGTCGGTGAAGCAAAGATTAAGAGAACGTTGGTTGTATGCTAAGTTTAGCAAATGCTAATGTTGGATGAATCAAGCAGCATTTCTGGGATATGTTATATATTCTTAAGGTATTCAAGTGAATCCTTAAAAAGTAGTAGAAATTAAAAATTTGGAACAACCACAAGCCATAATTGAGATTCGGAATTTCTTAGCTTACCAGGCTATCTTGGATGGTTGTGAAAGATTTTTCAGTCATTGCTTTGTCATTGACGAGACTGTTGAGAAAAGAGGTTATGTATGAGTGGGAAGGAAATTGTGAGCAAATGATTCAACAACTGAAGTATTTCCTCACTCATGCACATAATTTAGTAATCCCAGAGAATAGTGGTAATCATAAATTTTTAGTAATGTTTCTTGAATGGTATTGGATGCGTATTGATGCAAATGTTAGGGTGATTGCATACGTTTCACGATAAATGGAACCTCATGAGATGAATTACCCTACGGGTGACTTGGAAGTCATGATTACCATTCTTGCTGCGAAGTTATGAAGGCATTATATTTGGTAAGAATGCAAGATTTTTACGAATCCAAAAAGTCTTCAATATCCATTACTTGGAAGGATTTTGATAGGAGGCAGCGAATGTGAATTGTATTGCTTAATGAACATGATTGTACGATCAGGGTGATCGTAAAGTTTGTTCTAGCTGAAGCACTTGGTGAGAAGACTACAGTAAGATTAATGTCTGGCACGTTTGCCAAGAGTATCATCTTGTGGATTGAAAACCAACGGAAGAAAAATTAAGAATGGAAGATCGAGAAGAAGTTATACTTGTTAAATTTCAAGTTAGGCCTGTTTGGTAAGGTCGTACTCGAAACTTAAATGTTTGACGAGGAAATTTAAGAATTAACCAAGGCAGAGAAAGAAGGGAAAAAGAATGAGTACATGATCCGTGAATCAAATGGTATGTGGATACAAGAAAACAAAAAGTATGTGCCTAAAGCAAGCAATTTTAGACGAAGTACATTGTTCAGCTTCTGCAATATTCCAAAAGTAATAAGATTTATCATACCATTCGACATTTTTATTGGTCAGCAGATTGAGACAGAAAGAAGTAAACCTTTGGATTGAGATAACTATTTTCTGTTTCGCAGTGGAAATGGAAAGATATTACTTTGGATTATGTGTACAAGTTTCCTTGTATACAAGATGGTTACGATCGAATGTGAAGTGATGGTTGGGCAACGTAACAAGTTAGTATATTTACTCCAGTATTGAGTAATAACTTTTTTTCCCAGACAGGACAACGGCACTTAATTGTTTTATGGATAGGAGAATTGGTTTACGGAACTGCTGAGTTTCTTAAGTATGTTGGTTGTGCAGTTTCCGAAGTAACACCATAAGAACCATGAAATGTGTCATGTGAGTCAGTTTTTGTTGACTTGTGAATGGAATGCTTCTGAATAGAGAAAGATTCGATCAAGAAAGAGTTTTAGTAGACCCTGAGACTATGGATGAGTCTCCTCAAAGTATTCAGGTGATTAAGTTTAACCTGAAAGTAGCCAAGCATGGCAAAAGAGATTAACAGATGGATATGCCACTAATCAAGTGTATAACGTAGATGATTTATATCATTTAAGATTTCATCTTAGAAAAGAAATAGTGAGATTTGGAAAGAAAGACAAGATAAGTCTTGAACACATCAGTCCGTTTTGATCATTAAAGGAATCGACGAAGTTGCATACAAGTTTGTGATGCCTTCAGAATTGGCTAAGGCACATAATGTATTTAGGGTTCGATACGTTGTCACTAGGTGGCAGATTCGTCACATGAGATTCTGGTGCAACTATTGAGAATTAAATTGGATTCGACTTGATAAGGAACCAAGGACGACTTTGGATTGGAAAAAAGAAGGTCCTGAGAATTAAGACAGAGTAAGTGGTAAAAGCTATTGTTGGAGTATGGTTGATTTAGTTGGTTGCTGGAATTTCGGGGACGAAATTCTATAAGGAGGGAAGATTGTCACAGCCCGTCCAGGAATTTTAATTCCGAGGACGTGAAAAGACGAAAATGCCCTTAAACGGGACTAAGGGGCGAAAATTTAACAATTGGTTTTACTTAAAGTTCCTAAGTTATTTGGTTTTAGGAACTTAAACTAGGCTTAAGTTTGGATTTTTATGTTGGAATTTATGAAATTGGGATTGGGTTGGACATGTGGGATCCCCACACCTCAAAACCCTCCCCATAACCCGTAACATTGTCCCTCTCTCTCTCCTCCCTCACGATTTCTCTCAGTTCTGTCTCTCTCTCCTTCGAACTCACACGGGCAAGCTCCAAAACCATATAAAACTTCTACCATCGTTCAATTTGAAACCACCATCGTGCTCCTGAAGACCACACGAACACAATGGTACCCATTTCAGGTAAGTTCTACTTCGGAAAACGTAGTTTTTAAAGTTCCCGTGAAGAGCACTGTTCATGATCTTTGAATATGTTGTGTTTTAGGGAAATCTAAGCTCACAGGGAGCTCAAGGAGGTTCCCACGAAGCTCGGAGTACTTCGTTTGAAGGATTTGGACGCCGGGATCACGTGGTTCATCTTTGGCCGGTTTTCTTGGAATTTTTCCGGTGAGATTTCCTGGTTTTTAGAGCTTTAAAGTAGTATATTGTGATTCTACATGTTTGGGGCTTCAATTTGATATATTATACGAAGAAAATGGTTGAGAAACGAAGGAGAACAAGGCATTTGAAAAATGCCCAGTTTTCCGGCCACCGGAGAAAAACCAGTCCGGCGAGCTCGCGAGGAAGAAGGTGCGCGTGGGTGCGCGTGTGCCCGTGCTTGCTCTGGCGCGTGGATGCGCGTGGCACATCAAAAAAAATAATCTAAAAATATTTCGACGTCCGTGACGTCGAGTAGATCACTGTGGTATATTCATATACCCAAATTGAGCACCGTATGAGAAAGTTATTAAGGATTGTTGGTTAGGTGTTCAAATAACGTTTTATAGTTTTTGCATTTAGGTGAAAATATGAATTGACGATCCGACCGTTGGATCATCACCAAACTTTGATACGTTGCAATACGTAATATTTGAGGATTATAGGAACTTACGGATTGGGAATCCGATTTACGGATCTTCCGGAATTGGAGTTGTAAGTTCATAAAATAGAATGTAAACCGTCACTTAGTTTTGTTAATTGACGGAGATCCGACCGTTGGATGGTGATGAAATTTTAGGATGTTGTCCTAGAGATATATTGTGGACCTCTGGAAGTTATGAATTTAAAATATGAGTGGCAGCTCTTCCGGATCGATCTACGTAGTGACGTATTTTATATAAGTTATATATTCTATCGATATGAATTTTGAGGCTGGATTTGATTACTGTTATAGGCGGTGATCGTCATGACGCCTTAATGTGTGGTGCTAGGGAGTTGTTGGACGAACTCCAGGTGAGTGGGCAGTTTTGTTTTCCGTATACATATATACTTGCCGTTTTCCCAGAAATTGAAAATGCATGAAATTATGCTTTAAATGAAAATGTATAAAAGTATATGAGATATATTAGTTGAAATGCCATGCATAGAAGTATGCGAAAAGTATATAGAATTATACGAAAAATGTGAATTGAGATGCTATGCATAAAAGTATATGAAAAGTATATAGAAATGTGAATCGAATTGCCATGCATGAAATGATATGAAAAGCATGAATTGAGATATGATGCATATGAATGAATGGTGCGGCGGACGCACAGGTGAGTATCAGGTGAGTATTTAATTACTGTTATGATGATGTTGATGTATATTGAGCTCAAATCCTGCACCATAGTTTAGTGCTTATAGTATTCACCGCATCGCACGCTCGCCTTGGATCCAAGTAGATGCTGGTCGCATAGTCAACGCGGAGTGGGTGCGACGGGCCAGTCGAAGAGTGTTAGTGAGATTTCGACTGGTGGGTGACCTTAGATTATGTGCACAGATGATTGATGAGAGAAGCACTAGAGCGTAACTTATGTGCAGAAGGCCGTACAGGTCACAGAGGTGACTCCGGCAGAGTGAGAGTGATAGATTTTGAGCTCTAGGTTCAACCGTACAGGGCTATTAGAGGGCCTCCGGTTGATTACTTCTTGCACCTGATATAATTACTGTTGATGCATTCATACTTAACTGTTGAATTCCGATATGGCATGGCATATTTGTACTGAAAAATGTTGAGTTAATGAATTGAAGTATTGAGAATATATATGTATATTTATATTTTACATTTCTGGGAAAGTATACAGGTTTTACGGAGAGGGGTTACAATGTTTTGAGAAATGTTTGGATTTGGAAAAGAATTGTTTTATTGACCCACTCAATTTTGGTGTTGCGCCCCTCCAGGTTCAGGAATCACAAAGGTGTGGTGGCTACGAGGAATTCAGCGGTGTTCTGACAGAATGGACAAAATTAGGACGCACCTTCGGGTGTATTAACTTTGAAGTTGTATAATTAAAGCTTCCGTACTGTGCAAATGGTTACGTCACTCTCACGTGACGGCCAGCATGCCCTCCTTCGGGACGGGGTGTGTCAGGACTCAACATGGGTTATTGGTTGTTCATGACTCTAATAGCTTCATGATCTTAATGTATATTAACTAAAAGAATAAGTAAAAATACTAAATTATTCAATGTGCTATTTCTTTTGTGTAACCCTATGTATAGTTATTTGTAAATTTTCTTTTGTCTTTCTTCCCTTATTTCTTGTGTGTGACCTTATGGTCCCCATGTTGCGTTTGATAATATGTCTCGCTCGACAAGTCTTGGCAAAAATCGACAAGACACAGCATAACTCCGTAGGTACGAATTAGGAGCTCGACCAATGAAGTTTTTTGGCCGAAATTATGATTATCATTGTAAACTTTTGACGATCGAACAAAATATATGTTGAGCGCTTCAATAATCTTTTACGAGGTCTTAATGTATAGTTATGTTTGTCTAATCTCTATTACCCTCAAAATAAATTGACAAAATTGTTAAAAAAATCAATTCTAGGAACTTACACAAAAAGGGATGTAATCGGAATCTAGGCATATCTCGCTACACAAAGAGAAGAATCGAGCTTCTCTACAATTGAGCTAGTAAGAGTACAACACATATGAGTACACGAGCGTCTACCTGTGCACAACTAGCATCTACTAGCATATCTAACCTCTATTAAAAATATTGCATCACTTGCAAATATCCTATGGCCGCATATATCTATACTCGATATATAACAGACCATGTGGTGAAAATAAATCACCAACATAAGTAAATCATTTATATGGTCATCTAACCAATTTCTATTTAAGTCTCATCCAAGAATACTTAAAAGCATTTAATTTCATCAATAGTGTAAAAAAAAAGCAGGTGAGTTTTGAAGGGGATCCACTTACAGAAATTATGTGTGTTTCTCTTTGCCTTTGCCTAGGCTACTCAAGCGCACCTGTAAAACATTACTTTAGTACCAATATGAAAAAAAATTCATTATGACAGAAATACGAATGGTACACTACCTATTTTTACGTAAGTGGTAGGAAATTTTATTTTTTAACTTATTAATTTTTTAATACACATATCCCACCATTTGTATAATGACACTTAGTGTACCACCTTATGTGCCAGTCACATTGAAAAATCTCTTGTACCAATACTAAGTAAATTCTAAGGTTCACTAAAACTTTAACTCAAATGTGATAAACGGCTCCAAATTTGTATAAACAAAGTGCAGACGTGATTCGTGACATTGAATAACCTTGGGTTAGGTCTCGGGTCCTCACGCATCACTTCACGCACTACTGCACACGCCGCCATCGTCATTGACATCGCCGGCATACGCGCTGCCGTACTCACCGCCGCCGATCGGCAAGTACACGTTGAAGTGGCCGAGGCCACGCTCCGGTCGTCGGTTTACAGATTGAAGGTTAACAGAATATAACCTTGCCAGTAGAGATCCGTTATATCTAACGAAATCCATCGTCGTTACCGTTAAATAACGGAGAGCGTCGTGATCGCTGTGTTTCGCCGCCGAAGGTTTGCCAGATTCTGCATAAAACCCAGATTGCAGAGCTTCAATTTCATTCGAATTTCATGGATTTTTCATCCAAACTCAAACAAAATCATGAAAATAAGTATATTAATTACCTAAGTCTGACTTTGAATGATTCGGGGTCGAATCACCTCGGATTCGACAATCATCGGAGAATTCCACCAGTTTCTGGAAATGCGAAGAACATTGCATGCAGAGGTAAGAAACTATGATTTTCAGTTCAAAACTTCACAACAATGCTCATAAAACTCATCAAAGTCCAATCCACTAAGAATTAGACCGTGATTGGCTTCGAGCTCGACGGAACTCAACCAGAGTCCGTCACCGGAAACTGGTAAACTTACAGAGAGGTTAAAACCTCAATTTCAAGCTCAAATTCAGCAGGAAGCTAGAGAACACTACTAGCAATGGGATGAAATAAAATTCAAGCTAAACTTACCGAGTTTCACCTCGAACTCATCGAAAAGTTTCACCGAGAACCTAAGCTTGAGTTCTCTTCCTTCCCATCGCTGGATTGCACATGCAATCCACCCATTCGATTCCTAGGCTGCTCAAGTGGAAATTACAATTTTGCCCTTCAAACTTCAAAAATTATAACTTGATCTTCGTGACTCTGAATTCGATTTTGCTTTTGCCCATATACTCGTGAGAACAAAAACCAATTCAATAAAATAAGAAAACATGAGAAATTGAAATTAAACTCAGAGGTTCATAGTTATCCAAGACACCCACACTAGGGTATGTTGGTCATTTCACACTTATTGAGAATAAAATATATTATTTTAAGGTACGGGTTATAACAACACACTACCATCAAGAGTGCCTTATAACTAAGTTCCTAATGATCATTAAGATACGGGTCATCCACATTATTTTGGTGTATGGTTACCCCCAAAGGGATTTTCGAGTCTTTTCCTTGGTATTTACAAACTTTGGGTAGTTTAATGATTAGTATAGTGTTTTTCCATATAGAAGAGATTTATCCTGAGGATTACAAGGGGCAAGCAAGGCAAGACAGTTATGACCCAACTACGTAACAATGAGTGGGCTTTGTTTTTCAAGCGTGTATATATGTGTGTGTGTGTGTGTGTTATTTGATGATGTTCATAATTATGAAATTATGGTGGCATGATCACACATATTTTATTTGCTCATCATGCATTCTTGCATCGGTGTCTATAATACTCGTTCGAATCAGGACTAGCTTCACGTGTATGTTCACATTGCACCGTTAAGCTCACCTTGGATATATTGTGGGTGTCAACATGTACTAGTTGCACTTTACTTCTAGGACTTGTATGCAATGTGCTAAGACCCAGGTTCATGTGTATGTAGTACAAGAGCGTAGTATATTATACCCAGCCTATTCATGTAGCTAATTTTGGCATGGATTTATGTGTTTGTATATGTTGATGAGCACACTATACTATATTGTTGAGATATTGTGGTTTACCATATACTTGAAATATTGTCGTGTACGGTACTTGGTTTTCATACTTAGCTGTAGTCCAATTTTAGAATTATATGGGCTTTATGGCCAAGGTTATTATATTGCGAAAAACAAAGAATTTATTAAATCCTTATTTTTTCCTACTCACACTTTCTATTTTGTGCCCCTCCAGGACTTAGTAGATAGATTTCTATGGCGAGTCAGGGATTACCGGAAGATTCTGGCCTCCACTTCTAACAAAGTAGGAATTTGTTTTCTATTAGTCGTGTAATATCCATCATTATAAGGAGAAGAATAGGCTTAACTTTACTACACTATTATCTATAGTCTGACACTCAATGCATTTGTAATAGGGTTCATCCCGCACTGTGCACTCTCACTCTTAGTTTAATTTAACTTTAGACTTCGATTTTGATTTATTCACACTTTTTACACACTAATTGCGTTTATGGCGTCATCACTCTTCGGATGTTGGCCATCACGTCTTGATTTTAAGCTGCGTTTTAAGAACAAGTACTTATCTCTAGAGTATAAGGCAATGGAAAGGAATGAGTTCATAAGTCTGAAATAGGGGAAGATGTCAGTCACAGAGTACGACTGAAATTCATTGACCTATTCGGTTATTGTCCTGCCATTGCTACCAATCCCTTTGAGATTCACTATCAGTTTAAGAAGGGAACCCGCAAGAGACTTTGTTCCTTTGGCAGCATTTACATGATGTAACACTTATCAAGAGTTCTATGAGCCTCTGTTGCTTTTCGAGGACTCTAAAATGCCCCTGATGACAATGATGTTGATGAGGGTGCTAATACTTAGCAGAGAAACAGTGGGGGACAATCATATTTTGGTATATGAAGAAGCCAAAATTTGTAGAGGAGGTAACAGTTCGGGACTTTCTAGTGGAGGTTATAACCCCGATACAATCCGAGCAGTAGGTGTTGGAAGTATGCCCACAAAGCCACTCATTTGATGTAATAGCTTTTGGAATACTTATTGTATTAAACTTTTATATGTTTAATGAAGGGCAAAACTTATTGTTAATCACTATTTATTGTATCATGTGTTTAAGCAATAAGGGAATCCAAGGGATGTATTTGATCTAAGAGACAAGTGATCTAAGTGAGTTAGATTATCGAGACCATTCTCTTATGTTCATTCCTAAAACGTTCCTAGCCATAGGATTGCCAATTGGGCATTGACAATCCGCTAAGGTTAGTATGTGTTATGTTGACTCAAACGTGAGTATGAACTAGTCTCAAGTCATTTGGTGTTGGACACTAAGACAAACACATAGGTGCTCGAAAAAGGTAATCGAGTACACTGAATGACGATCAAAAAGGAGTTTGAACATACATGTCATGTATGAACTCTAAAGTTACAATATGCAAAGTAGTCCTTTGACCTGAGGCATCATAGATGTCTAATGATTAGGTCCTTGATCTTTGATCATGTCAACGGCATTCCTTCGGATTGTCCACGGCATTGTTGGGGTCAAGCTATCTAGTCATGTAGGCATATGAATGCACAACAAAGGATCTCTAACCTTCCATGGTGGAGGGAGAATACTCTAAGATATGATTCTAAAGTCTTTGGCCAAAGCAAATGAATATGACTTAGGAAGTTTGTTCCAAATCATATTCAAACGAATCATATAGGAAAGTATCACATTGGATAGTTGGCATGAAACAAACTATCACTTAAACAATGTGATTAAGAGTATTGTATTAGAGAAGGACCGTATTGCATTGTAGTTGTAACTGGATAGGTTCTCCAACCAATTCTACTTAGCTTGGGTAACCATGATATGCTGCTAGGTGTCACTCATGGTTTGTGGAAGCCTTGAACATTAGCAAACACTAATCTTAAGGGAGAATTGAAATGTGGTTTCAATTCACAATCGATCGTTAAGAGTAACATCGCCCACTGCCTCGCTAATTGGAACCTAATGGATCGCACACCACATAAGGATGTTAGTGAAGAAATTATATGAAATGGATAAGCAATTAAATGGTTTAATTGAAGAATGGTCAAAGTTAATTAATTAGTTAATTAATTATACGAAAGGTTCGTATTGGGCTTTTAAGTTAGTTTGGACTTCGGGGTCCAAAATTGTTTTGGTCCACTAGGCCCATTATGTTTAAGTTGTATGACAACTAAAACAAATATGGGCATTTAGCCCAATAATAAAAGGAGGCCGGCCATAGCAAGGGTAGTGGGAAATTTTGCTTAATTGCAAGTTTGCCACTAACCTAAGAGATGAAGTATAAAGTCATCTTTATAGCTTTGTTTCTCATAAGGGTTTTCTAATTGAAATTGGGTGAAACATTTTCTCTCATTTTCTACATAGAGGCCGGCCACTTAGAGGATTTTTACTAGCATCTAAAATCTCTCTAAGTCATCCATATCATCTTCACAATATACATCTTTGGTGAAGAGACTTAGAGACATCAAGCTTTTGATGTTTTTGGAGAACAAATCTTTATTTCCTCAAATCATCAAAGGAGCACTAAAGGGAGGAAAACACAAGGAGGATTCAAAGAGCTTGGAGGTGACTTGAAGGCCCTCCACTTGGGTGAATCCCTTGTGTAATCAAGGATGAGCTTCAAGGGTAAAGAATCACTAAATCTTTACTTCTCTTTAATGTTGTTAAAGAGTTTATTTTGGTTCACCATATACTAGGCTTTGAAAGTCATGGGTTTTATGAATTGTTTTTGGATGCATGCCTACTTTAAAGTGTTAATAGCTTGCATGTGTATTCAAATGTTCATACTTGTTCTTAGCTAGGACAAAATTTTTCCTTCAGTAGGTAAGTCTATTGGCAGTTCCTGTTTCCATAATCAGAGGGATTCAAACAGTTCTGGTGCTTAGTTATACCATAGGTGTAACAGTCTAACCAACAACAAGTGTAAGCAGATGAGCAACAAATGCTACACTTGCTGTCAGTATGGACACAGAGCTAGGCAGTGTCCCCGAAACCAATAAAACTAGCTTACACAAGTAATCAATCAGCAACCGAATATACTTCTGAGACCAAGCCCATACCAACAGCTAGGGTACGTATATGCCTTCTACACCAGGGCGATACTATTTAGTATCCATGAGGTGCTTATCAGTTTTCGGTTGACATCACGCAGTATCAAGGTGGTTATCCACAATATCAGGGAGGTGATCCACAGTACCAAGGTGGCGATGCCTAGTGGTATAGAGGTGGGCAATACCATACTATTGATGTAGCATTCGGTAGTGTGGGATGATATGAGACACACGGCCGTGTCAACAACATCACCATCCTGGATGAATAGTATAGCCTTGACTTGATCATGGGTACGTTAATCATTCTAGGCCTCTTTGCTAAACTCTTAATTGATTTGGGTTCCACCCACTCGGTCATATCCCATTTGTTTGCTCAAAAAATTCAGCCATACTCTACTCATAGAAGTGAAGTTTGCCACGTCTAATGGGAGTACTAAGTAGACCTGACATTCGTGTCGTATAACACTCGTTAAAGTAAACGGGTAACATGATCCGACCTGAAATCAACCAGTTAATATTATCAGGTAATATGACTCGACCTATTACCCGTTAAAGAAAGTAAGTTTTAAATCAGTAAATAATGAAAATGAAAAACATAATGGGACCCAAAAAAAAAATATAATACTAAATTAGTATATGATACTACATTGTCACATAAATATTACTTCAAAACATAAAAAATTAAAAAAAGTTAAAAAATCGTCTTTCAAGTATTACATACTCCAAAATAAGAGCCTAACAAAAAAAAAAACATTAGTACATTACTATAAAATACCAAATATTGAAAGATACGCAAAATGAATAGAGTTGCATTTCAAGGTTTAGGAACCTTGCTGTTGGAGGTATACCCACAAAGCCACTCATTTGATGTAATAGCTTTTGGAATACTTATTGTATTAAACTATTATATGTTTAATAAAGGGCAAAGCTTATTGTTAATCACTATTTATTATATCATGTGTTTAAGCAATAAGGGAATCCAAGGAATGTATTTGATCTAAGAGATAAGTGATTTAAGTAAGTTAGATTAATGAGACCTTTCTCTTATGTTCATTCCTAAAATGTTCCTAGCCATAGGATTGCCAATTGAGCATTGACAATCCGCTAAGGTTAGTACGTGTTATGTCAACTCAAGCATGAGTATGACTAGTCTCAAGTCATTTAGTGTTGGACACTAAGACAAACACATAGGTGCTCAAAAGAGTAATCGAGTACACTGAACAACGATCAAAAGAGAGTTCGAACATACATGTCATGCAAGAACTCGTTAGTTGCAATATGCAAAGTAGTCCTTTGACCTGACACATCATAGATGTCTAATGGTTAGGTCCTTGATTTTTTATCATGTCAAAGGCATTCCATCGAGAGTGTCCATGGCATTGTTGGGGTCAAGCTATCTAGTCATGTAGGCATATGAATGCACAACAAGGGATCTCTAACCTTCAATGGTGGAAGGAGAATACTCTAAGATATGATTCGGGAGTCTTTGGCCAAAGCATACGAATATGACTTAGGAAGTATGTTCCAAATCATATTCAATTGAATCATATAAAGAAATATCACATTGGATAGTAGACATGAAACAAACTATCACTCAAACAATATGATTAAGAGTATTGTATTAGAGAAAGACTGTATTGCATTGTAATTGTAACTGGATAGGTTCTCCAACCACTTCTACTTAGCTTGGGTAGCCATGACATACTGCTAGGTGTCACTCATGGTTTGTGGAAGCCCTAAAGATTAGCAAACACTAATCTTCAACAAAGGGAGAATTGAAATGTTGTTTCAATTCACAATCGATCATTAAGAGTAACAATCGCCCACTGCCTCGCAAATTGGAACTTAATGGATTGTACACCAAGTAAGGATGAAAGTGAAGAAATATAAATGAGATGGATAAACAATTAAATGGTTTAATTGAGAATGGTCAAGATTAATTAATTAGTTAATTAATTTTACGAAAGGTTCGTATTGGGCTTTTAAGTTAGTTTTGGGCTTCGGGGTCCAAAAGGGTTTGGTCCACTAGGCCCATTATGTTTAAGTTGTATGACAACTAAAACAAATATGGGCAAATAGCCCAATCACTTAAGATGGCCGGCCATAGCAAGGGTAGTGGGAAGTTTTGCTTAATTGCAAGTTTGCCACTCACCTAAGAAAAGAGATATAAAAGCATCTTTATAGCTTTTACCTCATTAGGGTTTTCTTGGGACAAAGATGAGAAACACTTTCTCTCTTTTTCTCTAAAAGAGGCCGGCCACTTAGGGAAGAGATAGCAAGCAATCTTTTCTTCTCTAAGTCATCCATTTCATCTTCACACCTCATCCTTGGTGTGGAGACTTAGAGACACCAAATCTTTGGTGTTTTTGGAGATCCTTTCCTCACATCCTCAAGGAGCAAAGGCGCATCAAAAGGAAGAAAATCACAAGGAAGATCCAAGGAGCTAGGTGGTGACTTGAAGGCCCTCCACTTGGGTGAATCCCTTGTGTAAACAAGGATGAGCTTCAAGGGTAATGAATCTCTAAATCATTCCTTCTCTTTAATGTTGTTGAAGAGTCTCATGGTTTACCATTCACTAGGCTTTGAAAGTCATGGGTTTTAGAATTATTTTTGAATGCATGCCTACTTTAATATGTTAATAGTTTGCCTATGTGTTAAATATTCTCACATGTTCTTAGCTAGGACAAAATTTTTCATTCAAGTGGTATCAAGAGCCTAGGTCTAGTTTATGGTGAATCCTTTTGGGTTTTGTGTTTTTCATGGTTTGTGATTTAAATGTTGTAAATGTTACAAGCTTTGTTCTTGCTTTTGAATATAAATTTTGCTTGAAAATTTAGCATGTCAATGTTGTAGATGTAGTTCATATAAGCATGAATATTGGAACTAAAATTTGGTGCCATGTATTTGGGGAGATTCGGCCAAATCCAAAGGGTGGATTTTTGGGTTCATGTTTGTCTTGTTAAAAGAGTTTTAAAGTGACTTTTGGAACCCCTAAGTACCCTAGGATGTTAACCCTCTTTTGTGTAGTGAAAATTTGAGTTTTATTGAGTGAAAACACTCATGGAGCTCTTATGAGTTTTCATGTGTGTCCTTCAATGTTCTTGATGTTCTTACCAAGAACAAAAAGTTTTGGTGTTTTGATTTAATATGTTTGTTGCTTTGAATAAAGTTTTGGTTTATTATTGATAGATGATGGATGATTTATGCTTTTATTGTTTGACAAAACATTTTTCTTACAACCCATCCCAATCAACTTTTCCTCACCTACCTATCCACTTGCACAAAACACTTTCAAATTTTGAATTTTTCACCAAAAACCTTTCCCCCCCTCCTTTTTCACTACCAAAACCGGCCACGCCTTAGTGGGGGTACTTTTGGGGCTTTCATGCAATTACATAAAGTTTTGATACTTTTGTGTATTTGCACTTTGACCCAAAAGTTTGTGTTTTTACGTTAAGGCCCAAAAACGCTAAAGGACAAATTGTTTTGCTCCTTTAATGAAGTTTTTATTATTGTTGAAATTTTTGGGTTCTAGTTGTAATTACATGAAGTTGTGGACTCTTGTGTTTTTACAAAGTGACCCCAAAAGTTTATGTTTTAAATTTATGGCCCAATAGTTGTGGTCATTGTTTTTCGGCCCAAAAGATGATGAGAACAAAATGGTTTTGTCTCTTGAATGAGAATTGGATTTTCATTTCATTTAGTTCCATTTAAATCAATTCTATGAATCCGAAAACCAATTGTTGAAGTTGCTTTCTTAGTTAATTTGATTGATTAAGAAAAGGGTGATTATGAACCAAAGGCCTCGATAATTGAGCTATGTGATTGGCCGCTTTACATTATGAATGCTTGGGTTAAGTAGTTTCGATTTGAATGTAATTTGATTAGTTCAAATTTGTTGTAAATGGACATAAGTCCATCTAATGTGCTGTAAAAGGGCATAAGCCCTTCTCTTTATTTCAAGTATTCCTATTTGTTTATTTGTATGCAAATTGGAATAGTTGGGTCCAACGCCCAATAGGAAATAACGGTTTAATTAGATTAAACGCGTAACTAAAATCAACAACTACCTACCTTAGACCCAAGGTCCAACACAAGGCTCGTGTTGAATCAAATCAAACGGTTCATAATCATCCTAAGACCTAATATGACTATATAGTCCATATGAGGATGCAATGCATTCGTTAGTAGTTCCATATAGTCTCGCTTGTTTCATCGAAATAGTGGGAGTATTATATACTACTAATTCATATTAACTTGGACCAATGGTTGTGATAGGCCCAAGTTCTTTCAATAAGATTGAAATAAAATTGATGTAGCCCAACACTACTCCCTCAACAAAACGAATATTAAGTTGATAAGCGAGAGATACTTTGAACATCTCTTCGTAGGCCTTCCACCATGGTGGGCTCCAATCGTTTGTGACTCCTACACCGGCTTCACCCTATCATGGGGAAGTTTAAAGTATGTGCTTACATTCAGGAGGAGTCCATATGTACATACATGATGTGGTGAGGTAGGCAACGAGGATGGCCGACATCATATCATTGTGAGGCTATTCTTGAACCCCTACACGAACTAGCATGGTGGGAATAACTTAACTAAGTGCAATGGTGCCAACATCATATCATTGTGAGGCATCATTCTCTAGAGGCCAAATTAGATAGGTAATTACAAGAGTTGTAAATGATTAAAGCGTTATTCTCTCATCATTATTTTTGCTAACCAGCATCGTATTATCGTGAGGTGGGCTTGGTAATGGTGAGCCTCCCATACCCCGCTAAGAGTTTAACATAACTCTCGAATTTCATTGAGGGATGTGGAATTTGCCAAAAATAGTGGGTGGTACTATTTGATTTAAGACCCAACAAAGTAGTTTTAAAATCAACAATCTAATACAATTTCTATTATGTTATGTAGTTAACGACATGCCTAAAATTACACCCACCATTATACTTGACAAAAGGGGCCTTAGGGGCCAACGTTTCCTTGCTTGGTATCGCCACATTGAGAAGTCTCAGAGGTGAAAGACATATTGTATGTGCTTAAGCAATCCCCTCCTCATGTACCTCCTACGAAACTAGCTTTAAAGGTGGAGTGTCAAAATTATGATAGACACTATGAGGATGACTTACAAGCCAAATGCTTAATCCTCACTTCACTTAGTGAGGAGCTTATGAAGCTACATAAGCACATGGACACTTCTGGTGCCATGGTTGAAAGTTTGCATAAGATGCATGACATTAAGACTAGTAATGTACGATTCTCAAATGTTTGTAGTCTATTGAATACCAAAATGGCAAAGGGGACATCGGTTCATAAACATGGACAAAAGATGGAAAGGATCTTTCAAGATCTTGAGAGTTTAGGAACTTCCACCGATGGGAAAATGGCCCAAGACTTTTTCCTTGCATCTCTCTCGGATGATTTCACTAAGTTGATTGTAAACTATAAAGTGAATAGATTCGATCATACTTTTACTGAGATGATTGACATGTGCTGTAAGTTTGAACAAGGTTTCAAAAAGGACAGTGGGAGTGAGAATGCAATCACAAGGAAAAGGTTATATAAGAAGAAGACAATAAAATCCAAAGGAACATGCTTTCATTGTGGAAAGGATGAACGTTGGAAGAAGAAATACAGGGTGCGCATTGCGAGCCTTATGACACGAACTTTAGAAGGGACTATTTCTGTCATAGAGAGTGCTTTTATAGTGAGCTCCAATAACTGGATATTTGATTCAGGCGCTAGTCAACATATCTGCAATTCGTTGCAGGGACTAACAGGGAACGGGACACTGCGTAATGAGGAGATGATTGTGCGAGTTGGGAACGGCACTAAGATCTCTGCAAAAGCAATACGCACCTACATGCTTAAACTACCCTTTGGGGAAGTCCTAGAACTTAAAAATTGTTTATATTTTCCTTCATGTATAAAGAATTTGATTTCTATCTCTAAGCTTTTACGAGATGGGGCACTTAATATTGTTTGACAAAATGAGTTGCACTTTATACTTGAACGGTCGTATTATCTCTCATGGTAATATGATAGAGAGACTTTTTCACCTAGAGACAAGTAGTGGGATGCACTGTATTGAAAGCGGGAATACCTCAAAACCCAAAAGGGCTAGAGAAGAAGTTAACCAAGAAAAGATGTGGCATCTTAAACTTGGACATGTGAACCTTGATAAGATTCGCAAGATGTCGAAAGATGGATATTTTCGCCCATTAGGTAATGACCAAATGGGTACTTATGAATGTTGCTTAAAAGGGAAGATGACCAAACTCCATTCACTGGGAAATGAGAGTGTGCCACTGAAATTCTAGGGTTAATCCACACTGACGTATGTGGACCTATGTCTACTACGTCGAGAGGAGGCTTCTCCTACTATATCACATTCACCGACGATCACTCTCGGTTTGGCTATGTGTATCTTATGAAGTACAAGTCAGAATCCCTTGAAAGGTTCAAAGAATTCAAGAATGAAGTTGAGAAGCAAACTGGGAAACAGCTAAAGATCCTAAGATCAGATCGAGGGGGAGAGTATCTAAGTAGCGAGTTCCTAGATTATCTCAAAGATTGTGGAATAATATCACAGTGGACTCCACCGGGAACTCCACAAATTAATGGAGTTTCTGAAAGGAGAAATCGAACCTTGATGAACATGGTTCGTTCTATGATGAATTCCGCCGATCTACCAGTAACATTCTGGGGATACGCTCTATATACAGCAGCTTACTTGCTTAATAGAGTACCTTCCAAGTCAGTTTCACAGACGCCCTATAAGATATGGCATGGAAGAAAGCCAAGTCTTAATCACATTAAGTTTTGGGGTTGTGAAGCATATGTCAAGAAGCTTGAAGCTACTAAGCTTGAAGCGAGATCAGTTAGGTGCTATTTTGTAGGATATCCTAGAGAAACTATGGGATATGAGTTCTACCATCCTGACGACCAAAAAGTCTTTGTCGCCAGAACTGCTAAGTTTCTAGAGGATGAATTTGTTCTCAAAGGAACTATAAGTAAAACGATGGAAATTAATGAGATTAATGATGAACCACAAACAAGCACTCAACAAGTTGACAACCCTGTTCCAGAACCCCTAGCTCCACGTAGATCTGAAAGGGTTAGCAAGCCACCTAAGAGGTATGGCTTAGATAATGACTTTGGGGAATTGCACCTTCTAGGTGACAATGACACAAAGGAGGACCTAGGGACTACACTGAAGCAATGTCCAACATTGACTCAAAGAGATGGCAAGAGGCCATGAAATCTGAGATGGATTCCATGTATCAAAATCACGTCTGGACTCTTGTAGACCCTCCAGAAGGTATAGTACCTGTTGGAAACAAATGGGTCTTCAAGAGGAAGCTAGGCGCTAATGGGAACGTGGAGACTTATAAGGCTAGACTAGTAGCCAAGGGTTATAGGCAACGAGAAAGGATTGACTATGTAGAAACCTTCTCTCCTGTAGCCATGATTAAGTCCATTCGGATTTTGCTTGCTATAGCTGCGTACCATGATTATGAGATATGGAAAATGGACGTGAAGACGGCCTTTCTGAACGGCTACTTAGAGGAAGAGCTCTATATGACTCAACCTGAAGGTTTCGTGTCCAAGTCTGAAAAGACTAAGGTATGCAAGCTTCAGAGGTCCATTTATGGACTTAAGCAAGCCTCTAGGAGCTGGAACATTCGTTTTGATACTGAAATCAAATCGTTTGGTTTTTCTCAATACGAAGACGACAATTGTGTTTATCAAAAGGTCATTGGGGATGCAGTTGTATTCCTAGTGTTATATGTAGATGACATATTACTATTCGGGAATGACATTGCAGTACATTCTTCTGTAAAAATGTGGTTGTCCAAAACCTTCCACATGAAAGATTTAGGAGATGCATCTTATGTACTTGGGATAAAGCTCTATCGTGATAGATCCAGAAAATTAATTGGATTATCCCAATCTATGTACATAGATAAGGTGCTAAGTAGGTTCCAGATGGAACAATCTAAGAAAGGTCTTCTTCCTGTGAGACATGAAATTCACCTTTCTAAGTCTATGGGACTTAAGACTCCTGAAGAGATACGGCAGATGAGTGCTATTCCTTATGCTTCCGCCGTAGGAAGTCTCATGTATGCCATGATATGCACAAGGCCTGATATCACATATGCTGTGAGCATTACTAGTCAATATCAATCTAACCCAGGATCAGAACATTGGGTAGCTGTCAAGACGGTCCTTAAGTACTTAAGAAGAACTAAGGACATGTTCCTCGTTTATGGAGGAGCAACAGAGTTGTGAGTGGAAGCCTATACTGACGTAGATTTCCAATCTGATGTCGATGATAGAAGTTCCAACTCCGGATATGTATTCACTCTAAATGGTGGGGCTGTTAGCTGGAAAAGCAAGAAACAAGATGTAATTGCTGATTCCACAATGGAGGCAGAATATGTCGTTGCAGCTAAAGCCGGTAAAGAAGCGTTCTGGATGAAGAAGTTCATTACTGAACTGGAGTGGTTCCGACCATTACATCACCAGTAACTTTGTACTGTGATAATAGTGGGGCGATAGCTCAAGCCAAGGAACCCAGGGCTCATCAAAAGAACAAGCATTTTGGCAGGCGCTTTAATATTATTAGAAGATATGCTGCCGAGGGGAAAGTCAACATCTTCAAGGTTGCCTCAGCCGATAACGTAGCAGATCCACTGACAAAGCCAATGTCTCAAATCCAACTTGACCGCCATATGGAAAAGATGGGTATTAGATACATGGGAAGGTGGCTTTGAGTGCAAGTGGGCAATTGTTGGAAGTATACCCACAAAGCCACTCATTTGATGTAATAGCTTTTGGAATACTTATTGTATTAAACTATTATATGTTTAATAAAGGGCAAAGCTTATTGCTAATCACTATTTATTGTATCATGTGTTTAAGCAATAAGGGAATCCAAGGAATGTATTTGATCTAAGAGATAAGTGATTTAAGTAAGTTAGATTAACGAGACCTTTCTCTTATGTTCATTCCTAAAACGTTCCTAGCCATAGGATTGCCAATTGGGCATTGACAATCTGCTAAGGTTAGTATGTGTTATGTCAACTCAAGCGTGAGTATGACTAGTCTCAAGTCATTTAGTGTTAGACACTAAGACAAACACATAGGTGCTTGAAAGAGTAATCGAGTATATTGAACAACAATCAAAAGAGAGTTCGAACATACATGTCATGTAAGAACTCGTTAGTTGCAATATGCAAAGTAGTCGTTTGACCTAAGACATCATAGATGTCTAATGGTTAGGTCCTTGATCTTTGATCATGTCAAAGGCATTCCATCGAGAGTGTCCATAGCATTGTTGGGGTCAAGCTATCTAGTCATGTAGGCATATGAATGCACAACAAAGGATCTCTAACCTTCCATGGTGGAAGAAGAATACTCTAAGATATGATTCGAGAGTCTTTGGCCAAAGCATACAAATATGACTTAGGAAGTATGTTCCAAATCATATTCAATTGAATCATATAAAGAAGTATCACATTGGATAGTAGACATGAAACAAACTATCACTCAAACAATGTGATTAAAAGTATTGTATTAGAGAAGGACCGTATTGCATTGTAATTGTAACTGGATAGGTTCTCCAACCACTTCTACTTAGCTTGGGTAGCCATGACATACTGCTAGGTGTCACTTATGGTTTGTGGAAGCTCTGAAGATTAGCAATCACTAATCTTCAACAAAGGGAGAATTGAAATGTTGTTTCAATTCACAATCGATCGTTAAGAGTAACAATCACCCACTGCCTCGCTAATTGGAACCTAATGGATCGTACACCGAGTAAGGATGAAAGTGAAGAAATATAAATGAGATGGATAAGCAATTAAATGATTTAATTGAGAATGGTCAAGATTAATTAATTAGTTAATTAATTTTACGAAAGGTTCGTATTGGGCTTTTAAGTTAGTTTTGGGCTTCGGGGTCCAAAAGGGTTTGGTCCACTAGGCCCATTATGTTTAAGTTGTATGACAACTAAAACAAATATGGGCAAATAGTCCAATCACTTAAGATGGCCGGCCATAGCAAGGGTAGTGGGAAGTTTTGCTTAATTGCAAGTTTGCCACTCACCTAAGAAAAGAGATATAAAAGCATCTTTATAGCTTTTATCTCATTAGGGTTTTCTTCAGCCAAAGATGAGAAACACTTTCTCTCTTTTTCTCTAAAAGAGGCCGGCCACTTAGGGAAGAGCTAGCTAGCAATCTTTTCTTCTCTAAGTCATCCATTTCATCTTCACACCTCATCCTTGGTGTGGAGACTTAGAGACACCAAATCTTTGGTGTTTTTGGAGATCCTTTCCTCACATCCTCAAGGAGCAAAGGAGCATCAAAAGGAAGAAAATCACAAGGAAGATCCAAGGAGCTCGGAGGTGACTTGAAGGCCCTCCACTTGGGTGAATCCCTTGTGTAAACAAGGATGAGCTTCAAGGGTAATGAATCTCTAAATCCTTCCTTCTCTTTAATGTTGTTGAAGAGTCTCATGGTTCACCATTCACTAGGCTTTGAAAGTCAAGGGTTTTAGAATTGTTTTTGAATGCATGCCTACTTTAATATGTTAATAGTTTGCCTATGTGTTCAAATATTCTCACATGTTCTTAGCTAGGACAAAATTTTTCCTTCACTTGCACGTTCATATATGCTTTCATATTTTTTAGACTTATATATTAATGATTATGAATTTTATTTATTTTGAATTTCCTTAAATATACTATTCATGAGGGTTTGTATGGTTTTAAAAATTCAAACAACGATGTACCCATATTCAGCGTATGTGACAACCCGTCCCAAATTTTATTATTTTATAAATCTTAAAATGTGAAATTTACGAGAATACCCTAGAGGTGAGGGTATTGATTTTCGTTGATCGTTAGTTCATGACGCGTATGAACTATTACCTTACCATATTCCAAAAGTACGTTGGTAAGGATTGTTATTTATTATCTTATTCATTTCTTATTATTATATATTTTTTTATGTAAAGGGTTGTGGGAGAAAATAGAAGAAAAAAGAGAAAGGGGAATGGCTGCTTGATGGCAGTGAAAGAAAGGGAGAGGAAGGAGATGGGCACTGCCCAATCAGAAATGAGGAGAGAGGGAGAGTGATGAATGGGAGAGAAGAACCAGGAGGGAAAGGAGGGAACCCAAACATGTGTTTCTTGACCCGTGCAACCTGTTTCCTCAAATCGGCGGCTCCTCGCCGTTTCTCGTCCAATTTTCCGGCGAATTAGACCTATAAACTACTCCCAATCATCACCTTGGCCCTTTCTCTTCTTGTTCCACCAAAAATTAGAGGGAATTTGATAGTATTTTGGTACAAAAATAGTAATGGGTGCCGTGGGAGACCTTGCCCAAAATCCATCAATTGTGAAACCATCTCCTTCAATTACCACCATTAGAACACTCCTCTAGAACCCAGGAACAACGCCCAGGCAATGGTCGAGGCATCAGAGTGAGTATGGAGGTCGAATTGAAGCACACCATTTTCTAGGGTTCCGACAGGTTTGAGCAAAATTGGAGCTTTTCTCGGCCAAATTAGACTTGGCCGCATGCGACGATGGTTCGTGATGTCTCGATATGCATGCTAGGGAGTTGTGGCATGAACCTCAGGTGAGTGGGTCTTTTCCATTCTATCGTGTATTATATATATGTATATATATGATTGACAATTCCATAAATGTTTATAAATTGATTATTGCTTATGATTACTGTGAATGCTTTGAAATACTATTGTGAACTACGAATGGCTTGATCCCTGTTCAAGGTACATAGGCAGTCTAACGAGACTTTAGATGCAGTAATACAATAATTGAAACAAAAACCTTGTTTTGGAATGAAGCAATGTGAAGGAAATCGGTAAAAATATGAGATTTAACCTTATATTTTTGTGATTGGATGTTGGTCATAAATCAATGTGGAAGGAATTAAGAAACTGAAATAAGGAAACGTAAGTAATGATAGTTAATTAAACTAGTTTTTAGTTGGACTTATCCCCGATAGTTATTCACGAAAATAAATAATTCGGGAGTAGGGTGTTATAGTTTATGCATTTTTATTCCACATTATATATATGTATATGTATATATAATTGGAAATGCTATAACGTGGTTGAGTATCATATTTCATCGTGGTTTATCTATATGTATATTACTTGCACACAATTATTATAAACACTTTGAAGTGCAAAGGTGAACGCAGGACACCCAAGTAAGTTCAGGTGAGTTTATGGTATTAGTTGAAATGATGGGGTTATGGTATGACTACATGTATGTTTAGGCAACCTTGTCGTGTAGGTTGCAATGATAAGCAACTCCGACACTGTCGTACAAGTTGCCCATGAATCGTATATGTGACAATAGATACAGTTAGACCTCATAAACCTGCACCCCGGTGTTAGTGCTCCCGCCTGTGGCCAGGGCATAGTCATTCACGTGATGTTCACCTCTCGCACCTTATGCTCACCTTGAATCCAAGGTAGGTGCACAGTCCTGTCGTACAGACCAGTATAGGTGGTTCCGACTCGTAGGTGACCTGAGATTATTCACACAGTCTTCACGTGATCATAGCACTTGAGCGTATTTATTTACACCCAGTCTTGTCGTACATACCACTTTAGGTGGTTCCGACTCGTGTGCAGGTATACTTATTGAGCTATGGATAAGTCGTACAGGTCACTATAAGTGACTCCGACTTATGAGCTAGCATATGTGATGAAATATGTGATGACCTAGCATATGTGATGAGATACATGATGAGTTAGCATCAATGAAATATGTGATGACCTAGCATATGTGATGAGATATGTGATGAGCTAGCATATGTGATGAGATATGTGATGAGCTAGCATATGTGATGAGATATGTGATGAGCTAGCATATGTGATGAGATATGTGATGAGCTAGCATATGTGATGAAATATGTGATGAGCTAGCATAGGTGATGAGATATGGGTAAGTCGTACAGGCCACCATAGGTGACTCCAACTTGTGTGCTAGTATGGGTTATTAATCACATGATTATTGATATTGCTGATGAGATGTTGTGTTGTGGTATAATTATGAATTTTTTTTTTGGAAAATATTTAGGTGTTGTAGTGAGGGGTTATAATGTTTTATATGGTCTCTATTAAAATTTTAATTCCAGGGCCACTCACCCTTGTTTTGTCTTCACCTTCAAGGTTTTATTAGCCGACCTTTCTTATCGTCGAAGATTCGTGGCGATTCTTAGTATTGGAGATTTTTTTTCAAGGGTACGATTCTTAGTTCACTCTACTATACTTGCTTGTGCTCTAACGTCACTTGTCAAGTGGGTTCATTCCCGCTCACTAGCACATTCTGGTATTTAGGCACTCTTAGGTTTAAATTTATTCACATTTTTTCCACATCATCATACTTTATGGCTTCGTCACCCTCCAGGTGTTGGACAACACAGCTCGATTCGAGGCTCTAGTGGACATCTCGAGTCGGGGTGTGTCACCGTTTCTAGTAAAGTTTGTCGTGAAGCCATCGCTGGCGATGGGGTGGGAAAAAAGGAAGATTCAAGTAGTTGAAACACCAGTTTGTTGTAAGTAACCTACCTTTTTTGAAGTGTAGATAATATGGGTTTAGGTTTTCCAATTTTTCAATTTTGAATTTTAAGGATTAGGGATTTGTGAGTTCCAATCCCATTTTGTTTTCTATGGTTTCTGGAATTGTGTTTTGTAGTGGGTTTCCTGCATTGTTAATTGTTTTCAATATGCATGTGGTTTTGTCTTCATTTGTGATCCCAATTCCAACCTATAAAAAACCATGTATTCATGGTCCCCATGGTTTTGTTTTCACCTTTTTTCCTTATAGTCCTACTAGTGTTTTGGGTTAACTTTTTGGGTTTTAAAACCTTGTTCCTTGACTTTGCAGGCATGCCTGAATTATGTAGCCTTAAAATTAACCATGGTGGGAAGTGGTCTGAAAATGCATATATGGGAGGATTTGAGGCTTGGTTTGATTACGTAGACAAAGACTTCATGTCTTTTTTTCGAGATTGATGAAATGGTTAAGGAGTTAAGATATGATGGATTTATATTGTATCAATATAGGATTCCTGGGATGTCTTATAGGGGGGATTAAGGCTTATTGAATGGAACCAAGATGTGGGTGAAATGTGCAAGTATGTTCTAGGAACTAGGGAAATAGAAATGTTCCTAGAACATCTAAGTCCGAAGCAAGCTGCCTTGAAACATAAGCTTTTGATTAATCTAGATAAAAGTGGCATATTAAAAAAAGTTGTCATGATAGAAGATATTAAGGAATCAAGGGTGGCCATTTCGATTACAAAGGAAAGTGGATCAGAACTGAAGAAGGGTAGAGCAAAAGGGGGTGTTGATCACTTAGAAAAATGGCTATGTCTATTGAATGACACAGCTTTCAGTGGTGATGATGAACATGAGGCTGAAGCAACTGAGGGAGGACAATGAAGTGGAGATGAGGCTGAAGATGGTCCTCTCAATGCTGATAATAAAGATGATGAAGATGATGAAGGTGATGCAATTGAAAAAGGTCACGAAGCTGATAGGAGCATATTTATGCGACTGGGTTAGGTTGTTCTCATACATTTATGTTGTTATTTCTTAGTTAATTATGTATTTTAAGCTATTTTCGTGTGTTTATAGGTCCATAGGCCTTATAAAGCAATGAGATGCATTTTGATACATTTTGGAGCAGTTTTGGGCTTGGAATGAATAGCACATGCATGGAGCAAGGTGGATGGACGAAATTGAAGACTAAAGAGGCTAGGAATGTGTTAAAGAGAAAGAAGAATTAGTGTAAAAAGGACAAAGAGCTCAGCCACAAAGGGGTGTCACTCCACAATTCACCTTTCCATCATTGCCGTGCACCACCATTGCACTCTCTTTGGATTCCTATACCGTGCATCATCATCCATGTTCCTTCCAATGACTCATTTGTTGCATCATTCCACTTCCTTTCCTTTGTCTACCATATGCACAATATCCTTTCACCTCCTTGCACTCATTTATTCACCACTTACTCACCTTTCCACCCATGCCATGCATAATCACCCTTGTCCCCTTCATGCACCAGATTTCTTGCACTCATTTCATGCACCATTACACTCATTACACTTCATTGCCGTGCACCACCCTTGTCTCCTTCATTATTTCTGATTTCATGCATTAATACATTGAATCATTACACTCAATTGCTGCACACTCCTTGTTCCCTTCACCCATCAGATTTCATACAACTTTTACCTCCACTACATGCACTCATTGATGCACCATCCACCATCTTTGGAATCCCATGCCATGCATCATGACATTTGCTGCACCTTTGAATCATTTCTGCACCATTCCACCTCCATTTCCTTTCTATACCATGTGCACAATCATTCATGTTCCCTAGCTGCAACACCACTCCATTTTACCCCCCATGCTTTGCATCATTACTTCATTTTCACCCTTGAATCATTGCACAAACCACCAATTCACCTTCCTTGCCGTGCACTTCCTCTATAAAAGGAAGTGTGTGTGGCAGCCATAGAGCTTAGTTTTTGCTTGATCATTAATCCCCATTTCAGTACAACCTTCATCTAAACACATCCATTCATCTTTACATCCATTCCTCTATACAAACAACCTTCAAACACTCACCAACACCTTGTGCCGTAGCAAAGGAAGGGAAGGAAAGTGCTTGGACGTGCTTGCTGTCCAACTTGGATTGTTAGAGCGTTTAGGTGTTTTCTTTCTTTTGTTTCTAATGTTTAAATTCATTTCCTTTCGTTTTGTTGTAAATATGAGTGGCTAAACCCCTCTTGGCTAGGGGTGATTTCAAAGCCATGATTATGTGTGCAATATAATTTGATAAGTTCCAGTTATGAGCTCTTGAATTGTGAATGCAATTGGCTTAACTATTTGATTGATAACTTATTTGTATTTGTTAATTAAGGGTCGACACTTAATTGGCATGCATAAATCCGTTGCTAGAATATAAGGAAGTTTCACATAATCATTACAAACTTATATTCACATGTAATGAAGGTCGCTTATAAACGATCGCGTTAAGTTCAATTCCTAGCATGAGTGACATGTTATCATAGTTGCAAGTGCTTTGTCAATGCTTATGATTTTCATTAAACGTAATGATCTTTGATTATATCTCTATTATGATGTCATGTAGGGAACTTTTGAAGAATGTTTTGGGTTGTCGAATGATGTCATCCAATCCAATAAAACAAGGAAAATCTGAGAGTTAACTAGTGATGTCACGGTTAATTTGGAGCATTGTCATTCATAATTCAATGAAGTAGTAACTGGAAATCGAGTTGTTTGCATACATATCATGTGTGGAGAAAAAGCCTCTAGCTATCCCATCCATCATCTTATTTCTCAAATTTGTTTTACAATCTGTCTAGGTTTTCATACTTGTTTGTTTGTTTCAACTTTGTCCAAAACTCAATCCCCCTTTACTTTAGAGTGTCTAATTAGTTAGAATCTGTTTTAATTTGTGTTTTTAAATGTTTTGATTCAAGTAAAAGTCAATTTTCGTCCAAAGTCATTCCTAGTGTCTAGTTTAAGTTTATTTAGTTGTTTTAAGCTGTTTTGAGTATTTTAAGTTTGCTTTGAGTCTTGTGAGTCTTGTTAAGTATTTTAAAGTTTAGTTTTATGTTTTTGAGTCAATTTAGAGGTTATTAGCAAGCCCTCATAATCCCCGGTCCAAAACGATCCCTACTTATACTTATACTACAGTTGTCAAAAGAGGGTTAAATTTGTGTGTTAAGTTAATTTTCGCATCAGAAGCTAAAGAAGTTAATGAAGGGGTTGAAGTAGAAGCTAATGAAGGTTTAGGTTTTTGTAATTTTAATTTCAGTATTCAATTATTTTTGCAAAGTTTAGGTTTTTCACAAATATGCATTGTTTGTGGCAGTAAATGCAAAGGATGACACTACAGATAGTGAGTTTGTGGACAGTGACTACAGTTTGGAAGATGATGATGATAGTGTATTAGATGATACGGTTGTAGAAAGTATCATTGGAGATGTTGACAGGGGTGAAGGGGTTAGGAACCAACATCCAGAAGAAGTTATTAATAATGCAAGGGATGTAGAAGATGTTCCCGTTGATGATGAGAGACAAGACTCAGATGACTTGCACAGTGTTGACGATTCAAGTTCAAAATGTGATGAGAAGATCATGTACTCTGAGTTCAATGAAGAAGCCTACATGGACGATCCAAATTTTGAAAAGGGATTGAAGTTCAAAGATGTTGCACAATTGAGAAAGGTAGTGTGGTCTCACTTCATTAAGCATGGTGCACCTTCTATTAAGCTAAAAAGGAATGAGAAATGGAAGATTAGAGCAAAGTGTGAGAAAAACTGTCCATGAAGATTGTATGCTTCCAAGATGTACAATGAAGATTCAATGCAAGTGAAAACCTATGTTAGGAAACATGAATGTACGAGGATTTGGAGGGAAAATCCTAACTACAAAGTGGCATGGCTTGTGAAGAGGTATGTGGACAGGTTTAGACTCAACCCAAGCATGCCTATCACTACATTTATGGAGATAGTGAAGGAAGAAATAATGGTTGAGATCCACCCCAAGACAGCCTGCAGAGTGAGAGCACAATGTTTGAAAATCCTTGAGAGGAGTAACGTGGATCAGTACAAAAAGTTGTGGGAGTACTGTGATGAGTTGAGGAGGATAAACCTAGGTAGTACAGTTCAGATGAAGGTGCTGCCCTATGATGATGCTCATGTGATATTTTAGAGGATTTATATTTGTTTGGGGGCTTGCAAAAATGGATTTAAAAATGGATGTAGGTAGCTTGTAGGGTTGAATGGTTGTCACTTGAAATGAGTGTTCAAGAGCAAGTTACTGTCTGCAGTGAGAATGGATGCAAATAACCAAACTTGGGCAGTTGGGTTTGGTTTCTAAAACTACTAGCTGATGATTTGGGAATTGTGAACCAGCGTACTTAGACTTTCATTTCTGACAAACAAAAGGGCTTAATACCAGCCTTTGAAAAGGTGCTACCTAATTGTAATCATCGGTTCTATGTTAGGCACTTATACACCAACTATAAGGCATATGGGTTTAAAGGGATAGGATTAAAGGATGCCTTATAGAATGTTGCCAAGGCAATAACCATCGCTGATTTTAGAGAGAGTGGTTGAGGTGAATAGGTTGTGAAGGAAATTTTGTGAAAAACATGTTCATTTGAGCAACATCTATGGCATGCAATTAGCATTTAAAGGCGAAATCATGCTTGTATGCACTCAAAAACAAAACATTACCCATGAAATTCAAAGCCTAGTAGAAAGGTGAACCAAGACTCAACTCAAGAACAAAGTGAGTTGAGAGGTTTTATACCTTTGTTGATTCCTCTTTGCATAAGCAAAGGCTAATCACCCAAGGAGAGGGCCTTCATTCCTTGCTTCTTAGATCCATGGATTTCTTGGATGAGGATGGTTGAAAGGATTCTCCAAGTTCCCAAAGCTGAGAACCTCTAATGTTTCCACACCAAGGATGGACTTGAAGAAGAGATAAGTGACCTTGGAGGAGGAAAGATTGCTAGCTAATCTCCTCAAAGGGGTCGGCCTTCTAGAGAGAAAGGGAGAGACATGTGCTCTCTAATTTTCTCCAAAAGAAAACCCTAAGGATGAAATGTCTAAAAAGTTGCCTTTATACCACCTCACAATGGAGTGGTAAACTTGCAATTAAGCCAAGTTCACTACCCCTCTCTATATGGCCGGCCATTAAGGGTTCATCGGGCTTTCATGCCTTTTGTGTTTTCAAATTGTCATATGATAGGAGCATATTTATGCAACTTAGTTAGCTTGTTTCTTGGCAATTACTTAATTTAATTCTAGTTATTTTAGTACTTTAAGATATTTTCGTGTGTTTGTAGGTTCAAATAACAAAGTTAGCAACAAAGTGCTATTTGGAGCATTTTGGAGCATTTTTGGGCCAAGATTGGATAGTGCAAGCATGGAGACATGAGGATGGACGTTTTTGAAGATTTGAAGGCTAAAAATCAGCATGTGTGTGTGCAAGTGTGTGTTGGAAATGTGCCCTAAAACCAATCATATGATGATACTTTACGGACATTTCACATGTTAAACTAATCTAGTTTAAATACAAAGGGCAAATATTATTGTTTGAGCCGTCTCATATAAATGTTATATGCTTAAACGATAAAGTCCAAGGAATATGTGATTGGGAGAATGCAATCTAATGAAGTTAGATTCATGAGACCATTCTTTCGTAGACACATCCTAAATGTTCCTGATCATAGGATTGTCAATTGAGCATTGACAGTCCGTCAAGATCGGTACGTGCTATGTCTTCTCTCAGGGAGAGTGACTAGTCTCGAGTCATTGGTGTGTGTGACATCAAGACAAGTACGTAGGTGCTCAGTAGAGAATGAGTTCACTGAACGCGATCAACGAAGAGTTCTCATACTCATGTCACATGAGAACTCATGGTTGGGATAATGCAAAGTAGTCCTTTGACCTGAGGCATCACAGTTGTCTTGTGGTTAAGTCCTTGATCTTTGATTATGTCAAACGTCATTCCATTGGAGTGTCCACGGCATCGTTGGGGTTAAGCCACTTAGCCATGGAGGCAAGTGAATGCGCAACAAGGGATCTCTAACCTTCAAACCGTTGGGGGAGAATACTCTATGATATGATTTAGAATCTCTGGCCAGAGTATGAATGAGATTTAGGAATGCGTTCCAAATCACATTCAAGGTAATCATATAAGCACACGAATCACATTGGATAGTAGACATGAATAAATAAACTATAAAACCAAACAATGTGGTCAAGAGTATTGTATTAGAGAAAGACCGTATTGCATTTGTAATCCCAAACTGAATAGGTTTTCTCTACCTCTTCTGATTAGCTTGGGTAACCATGATATGCTGCAAGGTGTCACTCATGGTTTGTGGAAGCCCTAAACGTGTGTAATCACTAAAGGGAGAATTGAAAGTAAGTTTCAATTCACAATCGATATAAAATGGTTTTAATCGCCCACTGCCTCGCTAAAAGGAACCTAATGGATCGCACACCGTGTAAGGTGGAGATTGAAGAAACAATGGAGATGAGTAAGAATGATTAAATGGTTTAATCACTTATTTATGGTAAGGATTAATTAATATGTTAATTAATCAAACGAATAAGTTCGTTAAAGACCTCGGGATAGTTTTGGACATTAAGGCCCAATGGGCTTTGAACGTCAAGCCCATTGACTTAAGTTGTATGACAACTTAATGAATAATGATTCACAAAGGCCTAATTAGCCCAAAAATACCCTAGGGCCGGCCATGATGCTAAGGGTAGTGAACTTGGACTTATTTACAAGTTTGCCACTCAAATGAATAAAGGTATAAATATGACTTTATAGCCTAAAATTCATTAGGGTTTGTTTTGGAGAAAATTGGAGAGAACATGTCTCTCCATTTCTCTCTAAAGAGGCCGGCCACCTTGGGGGTGCATCTTGCAATCCCACTACTCCAAGGTCACTCATTTCTTCTCCAATCTCTCCTTGGTGAAGAGACTTAGAGGTTCCCTATTTTGGGAACTTGGAGAAACCTATTCATCCATCCAAATCCATAGATTTATTATGCAAGGAATGAAGGCCCTCTCTTTGGGTGATTAGCCTTTGCTTATGCAAAGAGGAATCTACAAAGGTACAATTTCAACTCACTTTGTTTTGAGTTGAGTTTTGGTTCACCAATCTACTAGGCTTTGAATTTCTTGGTTAAAGTTTTGTTTTTAAGTGCATGCAAGCATGATTCCGCCTTTAATTGTTAATTGCATGCTTATTGATGTTGCTTAAATGAACTTGTTTTCACAAAATATTCCTTCTAGTGGTATCAGAGCCTAGGTCTAGTAGTTGGTGAATCCTTTTGGGTTTTGTAGTTCATAGTTTGTGATTTAAAAGTTGTAATTGTTACAAGCTTTATTCTTGCTTCTTTGAATGTAAATTTTGTAAGAAAATTTGCCATGTCAAATGTTGTAGATGTAGTTCATATGAGCATGAATATTGGAGCTAAAATTTGGTGCCATGACTTTGGGGATTTTCGGCCAAATCCAAAGGGTGGATTTTTGGGTTCTTGTTTGACTTGTTAAAAGTGTTTTAAGGTAACTTTTGGAACCCCTATGTACCCTAGTTTGGTTAGATGTTATTTCCCTAAAGTTTGAATGGTTTTGGAATGTTTTTGGGTGAAAAATGTTCATGGAAAATTTTGAGTTTTTTCATGAGTGTTCTTCATTGTTCTTGACATTTTTGCCAAGAACAAAAAGGTTTGTGTTTTGATTCAAAGTTTTGGTTAATTTCATAAAGTCTTTGTTTTGTGTTGGTTGATGTGAATTTTCTATCACCAAAACATTTTTTTTGAAAAGTGATAGAAATTGTGATGGGTGTGTAAGACTTACACACCTTACACACCACATGCATGGTTTTATGATTCACAACAACCAAATTCCACTTGCAAGGCTTTATGAAATTGTCCACAAAAATTTCCAAATTTTTGTGGACTTATCTCCACTCCCTTTCCCTCTCTAAAAACCGGCCCTCCCTCAATGGGAGTACTTTTGGGTCTTTTATGCAATTACATAAAGTTTTGATACTTTTATGTATTTGCACTTTGGCCCAAAGGTTTACGTTTTTACGTTTAGGTCCAAAAACGCTAAAGGACAAATTGTTTTGCTCCTTTAATGAAGTTTTTGCATTGATTAAATTTTGGGTTCTAGTGTAATTACATGAAGTAGTGGACTTTTGTGTCTTTACAAAGTGACCCCAAAAGTTTTGCAATATAGCCCAAAAGTTGAGGTTAATTGCTTTATGGCCCAAAAGTTGTGGTTATTGCATGATGGCCCAAATTAGGTAGAGAACAAAATTGTTTTGTCTCTTTAAATGAGAATTGGATTTTCATTTTGTTTAGCTCCATTTAAATCAATTTTATGGATACAAAAACCAAATGAAAATGTTGCATTCAATTTAATTAGTTAAAGTGTTAATTAATTAAAGGGTGATTATGAACCTATGCCTAATATAATTGAGCTATGTGAAAGGCCGTTTCAAATTTGTTTGAACCATGGGAATGTGTAGATTAGATTTTGGTTGTAATTTGATTTGATCAAATGTTGTAAAAGGGCTTAAGCTCTTCTTTACTTTAAAGTAATTTGTTTTATGCAAATGTTGTAATGAGCATAAGCTCACCTTTACTTTGAAGTACTTCTTTCTTGCTTTATATGATATGCATGAAAATGAAGTAGTTGGGTCCAACGCCCCTAAGACAACACGCCTCAATGTGATTATGAAGGGAAAATTATGAGATTCTAGAATGGGATTTCATAATGACTATCATGCATATACAAATCAAAATTTAATATACGAAAGCAGCGGAAGCATTTATAACATATTATCAAAGCTATAGTCATGCAAATCCCCTTCAAGGTTCATAGGTTTATATATAATGCATCAAAACAATTTTTAGAAACAAGAACAAAGTGAAGGTTAGTCTTATACCTCTTGATCTAGACTTAAGACCAAGGATGGACCACCTCCAAGGCCTTTGCTCCTTGAAATCCTTGAGCCTAGCTTCCCTCCTTGCCTCCTCCACTTTGTTACAATGAGTGCTCCTAGGTTCTCTTCAAGTTCCTAAAGTAGGAAACCTCTAAAGATCCTCACCCACTAGTGTAGTGAGAAGGATGAAGGAATAACCAAAAGGGTGTAAGAGATGTTAGTAAAAACTCCCCTTTGGTGGCCGGCTTTTGTGGTTCAAGAGAGCTATTTTCTTTTGCCTCTTTTGTTGTTCAAAACTCACAAAAACCCTAATGAATAATATCTTATAAAGTTGCTTATATAGACAAAAAGAAAACCTAGTCAACACTTGACTAAATATCTCTCCAAAACCCACATAATATGGCCGGCCCTCTTGTGTTGTTTTTGGGCTTTGGGCTTTTATTATTTCAAGTCATCCAATGCTTGAATAAAAGCCCAATGGGTTTAGGCCCAATGGGCCTAATTAAACCCGAACGTTTCTTTAAGCCCAAAACGATCTTTATGGCTTTTATGATTTCTTTAGACTTTTCTAAATTAATCATAACACATAATTAATCCAATTAATTGTTTCCATCATCCATTAATTACTCACTACAATAGTGTATTGGTGAACAACCTTTTAGGTTCTAATTAGCAAGGCAGTGAGGTGATTGGCATTAATCCAATTGCTTATATTTAATTCAATCACTTAGTGAATTAAAACCTCATTTTAATTCACCTTTCTTCTTTGACGACTACATCTAATCATCTAGAAGAACTCACAAGCTATGAGTGACATCTAACCATATGTCATAGCTACCCAAGCTAATGTAGAAGTTTATTCGGAGAACCTAGTCAGTTGGAATTACAATGTAATTCAATCCTTCTCTAATACAATACTCTCAATCACATCATTAGGGTATGGATATATCATGTCAAACCCCTAATGTGATTATTCCTTCTTATATAATCCAATTGAGTCGTTTAGGAACGCTTTCCTTTATTACGCTCGATACTTCGGCCGAAGATTCCCGAATCATATCTTAGAGTATTCTTCCTCTCTTATCGAGGATTAGAGATTCCTTGTTGCGCATACACTTGCCTTCATGACTAAGTGGCTTAACCCCAATTATGCCGTGGACACCCTCGAATGGGGAGACTTTGACATAATCAAAGATTAAGTACTTAACCACAAGACAACGACGATGCCTCAGGTCTAAGGATTACTTACATCTTTCCAACCATTAGAGTTACTTGCTTGACATGTGAGTAGACCTCCATGCAAGTACTCCCGTTCGATTGTGTTCAGTGAACTCATTCCCTTAATGAGCACCTACATACTTGTCTTAGTGTCACAACACAAATGGGATGAGACTTTCCATCCTTCCAATTGAAGCAGACATAGTATGTACCGGTCTACGCATTGTCAGTATCCCTCCGACAATCCAATGACCAGGAACCTTTTTGGACATCTGTTTATGTGAAGAAGGTCTCTGTAGTCTAACATCATTAGATTACTTCTTCAATCGATCCATTGTCCATGGATTCACTATTCAGGACATATTTCGTTTATTGAGATAGTCCTAATTAGTATCTTTGCCATTTGATGTATAAGAATCATCCATACATCGATTCATTTGTCCTGAAAGATTTCTTCCAAAGATTGACTTTCAGGGCATATTTCCAACAGATTAAACGCGTAACTAAAATCAATCACCATCCCTAGACCGAGATTCAACACAAGGCTCATGTTGAATCTAAACAAAGGTTCATAATCATCCTAAGGCCCTAAGGCAACTATATAGTCCATCAAATGAATGCAAAGGTTATGTTAGTAGTATTATATACTCTTGCTTTAAAAATCGTTTTATAAGCATAGTGGGAGTATTATATACAACTAAATCAATCATATGGACCAATAGTTGTAATAGGACCAAATAGTTTTAATAGAGATTAAAATGTATGTTTATATGTGATGAGACCTAAAACCCTCAACCAAACCAATATTAAGTTGAAAAGCGTGAGAGTGCTTTGAACACTCTTTCGTGGCCTTCCACCGTGGTAGGCTTCAATCGTTTGTGACTCATACAATGTATTCGTCCAGTTCTGGGGTTGCAAAGTATGTGCTTACATTCAGGAGAAGCCTATAAACATATGATGAAGTGAAAGTAGGCAACGAGTATGGCCAATATGGAGTTCTTCTGAGGCCATTCTTGAACCCCTACTTGAACTAGCATGGTGGGAATGACTTAACTAAGTGCAATGGTGCCAATATGGAGTTCTTCTGAGGCATCATTCTCTAGAGGCCAAATAAGATGGGTACTTGCATTAGTTGCAAATGAGTAAGCGTACTATCTCATTATTATTGTTGCTAGCCAATATGGAGTTCTTCTGAGGTGGGCTTGGTAATAGTGAGCCTCCCATAACCTACTAAGAGTTTCCTCCAAAACTCTCGAATTCCAATGAGGGATATGGAATTTGCCAAAAATAGTGGGTGGTGCTATTTGATTTAAAGACCCGAATCAGATGGCTTAAAATCAATCAATTTATATTCGTTATGTATTTGTTTACCAATATATTTGCAAACGCTATCCAAAACTTGACAAAGAAAAGCCGAATGCTTTAGTTTCCGGACTTGGTAACACAATCCCAAAGATTGTCTTAAATGGATTGTATATGTACCTAAGTAGTCTCATCCTCAAAATTGTTCTATTGGTAATGTATCATTGAAAGAACATGTTAGATAAGTCTATCATGAAGAGGACAACACAAACAACCAATGCTTAATCCTTTGTTAAATGAACAAAGGAACTTACGAAGATTAGCATAATGACAAGGACACTTTTTGTGTTATTAGTTCTTCACTTACAAATTGTTGTATGAAGAAATAATAGTTGCTTTGAACAACCCTTAGTCAATGCAAACACTAGTGCTTGTTTCTTTGTTAAATGAACAAAGAACTTGAGAAGAAAGCACAAAGGCATGGACACTTTATGTGCCATGATTCTTCACTTACAAATTGTTGTATGAAGAAATGAGAGTTGCCTTGTACAACTCTTGAAGGTTTGTAATTATGTTTACAACATAATGGTTGGTTGACAAAAATAGTCCATTAACATGGACTTATAATGATTTTGAATCATTAAGTGTTGAAGTGATAAACCACTTAATGAGACGGAAACTAGGCAAGGACTTCACCTTTGTGTCCCTATCCTTATGGTTCATTAAGTTTATTGTAAACTATGTAAATGAACAATAACCACATGCTCTCCAAAATGTTTGATGTGTATAACACAATTGAAATAAGTTTCAAGAGAGATAGTGGGAGTTTAGGGACCATGACTATTATAGTCAAAGGAGAAGTCAAATGAAGAAGATTAAATTAACTCCAAGGGAACAAACTTTCTTTATGAAAGGATGGACATTGGAAAGTGTATTTACAAGAAATGTCTTGTAAGTGTCAAGAACACACCTTTCGAAGGTGTTGTAAATTGTTCTTGAATAGTTCAAAACAGTTGGTTCTTCTACTTGAATGCTTGATTCCGTATTAGTAACTATGTTTTACAATCGTTGTAAAAGTGTGACTAATAAGAAGTAGAAGATTAATGAGAGAAGAGAAAGTACTTCACATTCGAAACGTGAATCAAATGTAGATCTCTGCGAAAGCAGATGGTACTTACTTCCTCATATGAACTACCAAAGAAATTGGAAAAACAAAGATTGTCTTTATATTCCAATTTTAAGGAACTAAATTCCGTCACTATGTGAAATGGATAAATGTTTTGTTTGACAAAACAATGTTCTTTATTAATCAATGATTGGATTATGCTAATCTAATTAATTATCTCTATAGTAGAGATAATATGGTAGTGTTAACTGTTTAGAAAATAATGATGCTTAAAACCCAAAAGGTTGCAAGGTAGTGACTAATCCCAACTAAATTTGTGATACCTCTAAAACATAAATTACGAGTTGGTCATAGATGGACGCTTTGGATCGTTAGATCCGGATCCAATACCTTCTTGTTAAAATTATATAGAGGCGAAATGTTCGAATCTTTATTCTTTTGGAAAGAAGAAAGAATCACAAAGTTGTTGAGGTTAATTCACTTAGATGTTAGTGGCACTTGTCCACAAACATAATACTACTCATGTTGGATAACATTCACCGAAGATCACTCTCGGTTGGACTATAGTTTATTTTGAATAAACACAAGCCCGAATACTTTGCAAAATGTTTCAAAGAATTCAAGAAATGTAAGTTGATGAGTAAGACATCTAAAGTATTTACCTCCTTAGATTTGATCCAAGGAAAGGTAACACTTTAGATGAGTTTCCTTGAAAAATATCAAGGAAAATAGCATCATAAGATAATGTATTTCTCCATTAGGAGAAGAACGAACTCGAATAAGATTTAGTTCGTTAGTTGTTATCTATTACCCATATATAGGATATATACTTCTAAGACAATATGATTGTCAATTAGAAGATCTTCCAATATTTTCATGACTCCATAAGATGTAGTTGGAAAGAAAGACAAAATCTTAAAACATGTTAAGATTTGGGGTTGTGTGCTAATAAGCAATATTTGTTTGATAACAATCTTGTGGGATATCCTTAAATGAACTTTTGGATATCGCTTCTATATACCAACTAACAAATGTTGTTTTGTTGGGTAGTTCATTGTAATCCTACAATGTGATTTGCCTAAGAGCAAATGAACGAGGGATAGAACTCAAAGAATGGTTCTTTGAGAGACAAGAAAGTAATCAACAAATATAACAACCTAGTTCCTATACCTCAAGCTCCAAGGTAGTCGATAAGGATTTATAAACCGTCTCAGTTGAATGTTTTTTGAACTTTATGACTAAGTCATAGAGTTGCACCTCTTAATTCGAAAGAACTAAGAATGAAAATCCTTATGACTACAATGAGTGTATATATATGATATATACTCAAGGAAATGGTAAAGTACCATTTGACCCGAAATAATGAAACCTTCACAAGCTAATTGGTAGCTTAAGGTGACTACAATCAAAGAGAATGGTTGACTTTGAAGGAACCATTTTTGACGTAGTCTTAGTTTCAATTAATTCGAAGATTGCTAGCTATAATTAAATGGTGATTCAATGTTTGGACATAAAATAGGTTTCCGAAACCATTATTAAGATAGTCTTGATAATATATGTCTAAAAATATGAATCACAAGACATGTAAGTTGTAGAGATCCATCCATTATGGATCTTAGCAAGCTAGTGGGAACTATAAGTGTCTTATGAGAGAAAGGTCAAATCGTTTGCTTTCTCATAAAGATGTAAATGAATCTTTTGTTTACTAGGTTTACAAAAGATTAGTGGGAGTTAATCATATTCCTAAATTTGTATATATATATATAAATATATATGTGATATGTATGAATATATATATGATATATTAATTTTGGAAGTGAAAAGAATATTTCTTCGTTAAAGTTATGACTTTAAGCATTCTATAACGATAGAATGTATATGGGAGACATAGTCTATATACATGGGATGGAAATCTATATTGATAGATTTCAAGATATAATTTGATTATATCAATCCCTAATAATAGACAAAAGTTGCTAGGAAGTTTCTCATATGATGATAAACTTCAATTAGAAGGATGACTCTAGTGTGACTAGCAAGTTGCCCTTCTCAAAGGGAACGTGCCCTTTTAACTCCCAAAGAAATAATGCGTAAATAGAATCCTTTATGCATACGCACAAAGGCGATTTATGTATTTCATATTATATGAAAAACATTGATATGAGTTGTACCTGGAAAGGTACAAGACGATATCAGTGGAAGCCCAGGATCAGAACCATGGCAACTGTCAAGTGAGTCCTTAAGTATTTAAGAAATACTAAAGGATAGATTCCTCAAAGAATGAGGAAGAATTAGAGTAACGTAAAGGAAGCGTAAATGTATTAGATTATGAATCTAATCCATCATTGGATGTTTCTTCATTATGAATGAAGAGATAAACGGATATCTCTTTATTATGACTAAAGAGATATTTGGATGGAAACATTAAAGTAATGACTTTAGTGTGTTCCATTATGAATGCAAAATATATTGCCATATAGAAGTTTGCAACAATGTTGTTTGGATGGGAAAGGTCATTTAGTGAACTCTCTATTCGGTTCCAACCAGAAAGTGTATCTAGTGTACTGACACTATGACACAAATGGGGCGATAGCTCAAGCCTGGGAATCAAGGTCTCATCAAGATCCGAACTCATATGAGAGACTGAACCACATGATTGAGAATCATGTATAATGGTGACGTCGTTATTCTCAAGGTTGCTTCTATGGATAACATATAGATATCCATTGTCTAGGCCTACTATTCAGCCATTTATGAAATGACCACAGAAGAGGTATCATCACAGATGATCAAGCTGATTGGCTCTAGTTCAAGTGGGAGATTGTTGGAAATGTGCCCTAAAACCAATCATATGATGATACTTTACGGACATTTCACATGTTAAACTAATCTAGTTTAAATATAAAGGGCAAATATTATTGTTTGAGCCGTCTCATATAAATGTTATATGCTTAAACGATAAAGTCCAAGGAATATGTGATTGGGAGAATGCAATCTAATGAAGTTAGATTCATGAGACCATTCTTTCGTAGACACATCCTAAATGTTCCTGATCATAGGATTGTCAATTGGGCATTGACAGTCCGTCAAGATCGGTACGTGCTATGTCTTCTCTCAGGGAGAGTGACTAGTCTCGAGTCATTGGTGTGTGTGACATCAAGACAAGTACGTAGGTGCTCAGTAGAGAATGAGTTCACTGAACGCGATCAACGAAGAGTTCTCATACTCATGTCACATGAGAACTCATGGTTGGGATAATGCAAAGTAGTCCTTTGACCTGAGGCATCACAGTTGTCTTGTGGTTAAGTCCTTGATCTTTGATTATGTCAAACGTCATTCCATTGGAGTGTCCACGGCATCGTTGGGGTTAAGCCACTTAGCCATGGAGGCAAGTGAATGCGCAACAAGGGATCTCTAACCTTCAAACCGTTGGGGGAGAATACTCTATGATATGATTTAGAATCTCTGGCCAGAGTATGAATGAGATTTAGGAATGCGTTCCAAATCACATTCAAGGTAATCATATAAGCACACGAATCACATTGGATAGTAGACATGAATAAATAAACTATAAAACCAAACAATGTGGTCAAGAGTATTGTATTAGAGAAAGACCGTATTGCATTTGTAATCCCAAACTGAATAGGTTTTCTCTACCTCTTCTGATTAGCTTGGGTAACCATGATATGCTGCAAGGTGTCACTCATGGTTTGTGGAAGCCCTAAACGTGTGTAATCACTAAAGGGAGAATTGAAAGTAAGTTTCAATTCACAATCAGTATAAAATGGTTTTAATCGCCCACTGCCTCGCTAAAAGGAACCTAATGGATCGCACACCGTGTAAGGTGGAGATTGAAGAAACAATGGAGATGAGTAAGAATGATTAAATGGTTTAATCACTTATTTATGGCAAGGATTAATTAATATGTTAATTAATCAAACGAATAAGTTCGTTAAAGACCTCGGGATAGTTTTGGACATTAAGGCCCAATGGGCTTTGAACGTCAAGCCCATTGACTTAAGTTGTATGACAACTTAATGAATAATGATTCACAAAGGCCTAATTAGCCCAAAAATACCCTAGGGCCGGCCATGATGCTAAGGGTAGTGAACTTGGACTTATTTACAAGTTTGCCACTCAAATGAATAAAGGTATAAATATGACTTTATAGCCTAAAATTCATTAGGGTTTGTTTTGGAGAAAATTGGAGAGAACATGTCTCTCCATTTCTCTCTAAAGAGGCCGGCCACCTTGGGGGTGCATCTTGCAATCCCACTACTCCAAGGTCACTCATTTCTTCTCCAATCTCTCCTTGGTGAAGAGACTTAGAGGTTCCCTATTTTGGGAACTTGGAGAAACCTATTCATCCATCCAAATCCATAGATTTATTATGCAAGGAATGAAGGCCCTCTCTTTGGGTGATTAGCCTTTGCTTATGCAAAGAGGAATCTACAAAGGTACAATTTCAACTCACTTTGTTTTGAGTTGAGTTTTGGTTCACCAATCTACTAGGCTTTGAATTTCTTGGTTAAAGTTTTGTTTTTAAGTGCATGCAAGCATGGTTCCGCCTTTAATTGTTAATTGCATGCTTATTGATGTTGCTTAAATGAACTTGTTTTCACAAAATATTCCTTTAGTGTGTTGACCTACAACTCCAAACATCCATCCACTACACCCATTATATCCACTCATTACCACAACACTCACCCACTACACCCATTACATCCACTTATTACCAAACACTCATCCACTACACCCATTACATCCACTCATTACCAAACACTCATCCACAACACCCATTACATCCACTCATTACCAAACATCCACCCACTACACCCATTACATCCACTCATTACCACAACACTCACCCACTACACCCCATTACATCCATTCATTACCAAACACTCATCCACTACACCTATTACATCAACTCATTACCAAACACTACTCATTACCAAACACTCATCCACTATACCCATTACATCCACTCATTACCAAACATCCACCCACTACACCCATTACATCCACTCATTACCACAACACTCACCCCTTACACCCAATACATCCACTCATCTCCCTAGCCTATAAATACATCCACCCTTCACCATAATTTGGGGGAGAAAACCAAGGAGAACATAATCCACCCATCCACCCTTCACCATAACTCACCTATATCCATCCACCACCATAATTTACCACTCATCCATCAAACCACACCCAGTGCCGCAACAAAGAGAAGAATGAGGACCCTTGGACGTGCTTGCCATTCAAGTTGGATTGTTGGAGCGTTTTTAGGTGTTTTCTTTCTTTTGTTTTCAATGTCTAAATTTGTTTATCTTTGCTTTGTAAGTATGAGAAACTAAACCCCCCTTAGCTAGGGGGGAATTCGAAACCATGTTCATGCTTGCAATATGATTTGATTACTTTCAGTTGTGATTCATAAGTTGTGAATTCAATTTACTTATCCATTTGAATTAAAACTGATTTGTGTATGTTGGTTGAGAGTGCACGCTTAATCTCCATGCATAAATATGATGCTAGGATATAAGGGAGTTTCACCTAATCGTTATGAACTTATATTCACAAGTAGTAAAGGTTGTTCGTCACAACCGTGTTAAGGAAATTCTTGGCATAAGTGTCATGCAATTCATAGTTACAAGTGTTTCGTCAATGCTTATGATTTTCATAGAACTTAATGATTCTTGCTTGTATCTCTATTATGCAATTCATGTAGGGAACTTGTGGGGAATGCTTTGGGTTGTTGTATGCAATCATCCAATTCAATGAAATTAGGAAAATCTGAGGATTAATTTAAGCGTACCTGATTAATCTGGGGTGTTGAGGTTCATGGTTTATTGAAAAGCAACTAGAAATCGTTTTATATGCAAGTGTGTCATGTGTGGAGAAAGACCCTCTAGCTAGCCCATCATCCATAGTTTAACCCATCACCAATCAATTCACCTAAATTTGTCTAAGAATCTGTGTAAATTATTCTTGCTTTGTTTTCTTTATTTTCGTCCAAAACCAAAATCCCCTTATTTTATTAAAGTCATATTAGTTAGTACTTGTTTTAGATTGTGTTTTTAAGTGTTTTAAGTCAAGATAAAATCAATTTTTGTCCAAACTTAGTGTTAGTGGCAGAAATTGCCTTAGAGTTGTTTTTAGGCAGTTTTAAGTCTCTATAATCTGTTTTGAGTCTTGTGGCTTTGTTTTGAGTCTTGTAAGTTTAATTTCATGCTTTTAAGTTTGTTTTCACATATTTAAGTCAGTTTCAAGTGTTTTTGCAATCCCTCCTAATCCCCGGCCTAGAACGATCCCTACTTGCATTTATACTACAATTTGACAACAAGAGGGTTTAATTTGTGTGTTAAGTTAATTTTCGCATCAAATTTTTGGCGCCGTTGCCGGGGATTAGCAACTTTGCTAATCCCCCGTTGTTTCTTTTTATTTCTTTTTTTGTGTCTTTTGTTTTAGTTACTGACTTTGTTTCTTTTCGTGTCTTTTGTTATTAGTTTCTTATTTGGTTTTGTTTTGTTTATTTTATTTTTTGATATTTGATTTAGTTCTCTTTCTTTGATACTAAAGAAGTAGGACATGGATTTTGCTAGCATTCAAGCTCAATTGGCAAATCTTACTTCTCAATTATCGCAGTATGCCGAAAGGACCACAATGCAAAGTGTCCCTACATTTGGTGCATCTTATAAGCAAGGATATCAAGCCAATCAATGTCCACAAAGAGATTGGAGTGATCATTCAAACTCTATGTGGTGGAAAGCTCAACAAGTTCAACACGAAGCATATTGGCAGCTGATAGGAGCATTTTTATGCGACTTAATTGGCTTGTTCTCATGCATTTATGTTGTTTTTCCTTAGTTAGTTTAGTGTTTAAAGTCATTTTCGTGCAATTTCAGGTTTTATTGTCAAAGTATGCAAAAAGGAGCATTTTGGAGCTTTTAGGAGCAAAATTGGGCTTGGAATGAAGTGCATATGCATGGAGCAAGGAGTTTGGACGAATTTGAAGTCAAAAGAGGCTAGGAACATGCTAAAAATCTGGTGAAACAAATACAAGTTGCAAGAAGGGATAGGTTTCTAGAAGGATTGACCAAAATTTCACTCAAAACCATGCCTACCCCAGAAATTCATCAATGCCGTGGGTATTGACTCACTTCCACCAGAAATTTGAGTAATTGTTCAATACCTAACCCACTAGGAAATTGAGTAGATGATTCATCTCTAAAAACACATCCTTGCCGTGCATCCTTGTTGCTTTCCACCAGAAATTTGAGTGATGATGCAATGCCTAACTCACCATGACATTTGAGATGATGCAATGCTTAACTCACCATGACATTTGAGTGGATGATTCATCCCCAACTCAACAGAAAATGAGTGGATTGTGCACAGAAATTGAGTGGATGATTCAAGACTTAACCCACCATTATCCTCCACTTCATGCCGTGTGCATCCTTGTTGATTTCCACCAGAAAATTGAATTAAACAAGTCCATCCTCTCCCTATAAATACCCATGGCAGCAGCCTCATTGAAGGCATCCAGAAATTAACCATTCTCCAAGCCTTGCCTTGCCTCTCCCTACATATCTAAACTCCTTCCCATCCATTCCTCAACATAACCAACCCTTCAAAACATCACTCCAACCTTGTGTTGCAGCAAAGAAGAAGAGGAAAGTTCTTGTACGTGCTTGCTATCCAACATGGATCGTTGGAACGTTTAGGTGTTTTCTTTCTTTTGTTTTCAATGTATAATTCTGTTTATCTTTGTTTTGTGAACATGAGGAACTAAACCCCTATTTAGTTAGGGGGAAGTTTGAAGCCATGAACATGCTTGTGATATGAATTGATTTCTTCCAATTGTGATTTGATAAGTTGTGATTGCAATTCAATTATCTATTTTCTTCATAACTGATTCTTGTATGTTTATTAAGGATGCATACTTAGTTTTCATACATAAATTAGATGCTAGAATATAAATGAGTTTCACCTAATTGTTACAAGTTTATATTCATGAGTAGTGAAGGTTGCTTGTCACAATCGTGTTAATTGAATTCTTGGCAAACGTATCATGCATTCATAGTTACAATTGCCTTGTCAACACTTATGATTTTCATTGAACGTAATGATCTCTTATTGTATCTCTATTATGCATTCATATAGGGGACTTTTAGAGAATAATTTGGATTGTCGCATGCATTCATCCAATTCAATAAGTAAAGGAAAATCTGAGGGTTAATTTATGCATCACGGTCAATCTGGGGTGTTGAGCATCATAGTTTATTGAAAAGCAATTGGAAATTGATTCATGTACAAGTGTGTCATGTGTGAAGAACGGACCTCTAACTAATCCATCCATCATCTTATTTCTCAAATTCGTTTTATAATCTGCCTAGCTAAAAATCTATTTATGTTTTAGTTTATTTGTTTTACTTTCAACTTCACCAAACCCAAATCCCCCTTTTACTTTCTTGTTTTAAAAGTCTTTTGTTTACATTTTTAACTTTGTTTCTTTTTGTTTTTGAGTCAGTTTAGAGGTTTTAGCAAGCCCTCCTAATCCCCGGTTTAGAACGATCCCTACTTACATACTTTGCTACAATTGTCAAAAGAGGGTTTAATTTGTGTGCTTATATTATTCGCATCAAATTTTGGCTCCGTTGCCGGGGATTAACAACTTTGCTAAATCCCCATTGTTTCTTTTTATTTCTTTTTTTTTGTGTGTTTTAATTTTAGTTTTAATTTTATTTGATTTTGTTTATTTCAGGTACTAGTTTATGACTCGTAGTTCTCAACCAGTTCGTGCACATATATCGGAGTTTGACGACAATTTTGAACGAACTTTGAGAAGGAAAAGGAAAGTACCAGAACCTAGTCCACCTAGTTCTAGTTCTGAATCCGAATTTGAAGAAAAGGAGGAGGCAGAAAAAGACATGGAGGTGGACAATCGAACAATCAAAGAACTTTCAGCCTCGGGATTGGACAATGCCGCACCTCTATGCATCCAATACCCCGCAGCAGCCCGAGGAAAGACAGAAGAATTTGAATTGAAGTCAAGCTTGTTACACCACATTCCGAAGTACCATGGGTTGTCCATGGAAGATCCTAACAAACACTTGAAAGAATTCGAGGTGGTGTGTTCGAGCATGACCCCCGTCAATGTCGATGGGAGTATTTTGAAGATGAAAGCCTTCCCTTTTTCTCTTTTGGAAAAGGGGAAGGATTGGTTGTACGAATTGGCGCCCGGAACCGTCACATCATGGGAAAGCATGAAACGGGCCTTCTTGGAGAAGTTTTTCCCAACTTCTCGAGTCATCCTCCTACGGAAAAGGATAAGTGGAATTCAACAAGAGGAAGGTGAATCTTTTCCTACTTATTATGAACGTTTTAAATCTCTTGTTGCTTCTTGTCCACAGCATCAGATGAAGGAGGAACTTCTTTTGCAATACTTCTACGAGGGGCTACTACCTATCGAACGTCAAATGCTAGATGCCTCGGCGGGAGGAGCCTTGGTGGACAAGACCCCCACGGCAGCAAAGACTTTAATTTCCAACCGTGCGTTGAATGCTCAACAATACGAAGGCGTTGGACAAAGGAGTAACCCACGACCACATCAAGTCAATGAGGTAAGTGCCATAACCGAACTTCAAAATCAAATGGCTAACCTTACTACTTTGCTTTCTCAGGTGGTGGAAGGTCCAAAAGTGCAAAACGTGGCAGCTTGTGGCGTGTGTTCCATGCAAGGCCACCTTATGGACAAGTGCCCACAGTTGATAGAAAATAGAGGGTGGGAGACCCTCAATGCCGTGGGATTTGGCAACCAATACCAACCAAGGAATGACCCCTTTTCCAATACTTACAATCCCGGTTGGCGTGATCATCCAAATTTCAAATGGCGAGAACCCCAACAAGGGCAACAACAAAGCGGATTTAGGCAACAACCCCCGGGTTTCTATCAAAAGCCGTTTGCACCAACTCAACCCCAAGCACAACCTGCCCAAAAGTCAGGTACTTCTATTGATAATGATCAGATTTTGAATTTACTAACTTCTATGGCGCAGAGCATGCAAACTAGGGACAAGAAGGTGGATGAGTTGGAGAAGCAAGTGGGACAAATTGCCGAGTTTATGGGGCAGTTTCGTGAGCAAGGCAAGTTGCCTAGCTCAACCGTAGTGAATCCAAAGGGTGGTTTCGAATCTGCAAAAACCAAACTTTGCGGAGTGGGAAGCAAGTAGGATCTGACCCCCAACCTTCCAAATCACGTTCTAACAAGGTAGAGGAGTTGATAATTGAAGAGGAGGAACAAGGGAAGGCCACGGCAAGGGTGGACACACCAATGCCGCAAGCTTTAAGTGGGCCTAAACTATCCAATTCATCCAAGGAAGGTAAGAACGTGTCAAATTCAGTTCCTACTAACGTTTTTCCTTCGAATGCTCCTTTTCCAAATAGGTTTAAGCAAACAAAGAAAGAAAAAGCTGAAAAGGACATTCTAGAGACATTCCGGAAAGTTCAAGTCAACATTCCCCTTTTGGACGCAATCAAGCAAGTCCCGAGGTACGCCATGTTCTTAAAGGAACTTTGCACCACAAGAAAGAGGATTTCGACCAAGGAAGTTGTGAAAGTAGGTGAGAATGTGTCGGCCATTTTGCAACGCAAACTGCCCCCCAAATGCAAAGATCCGGGTAGTTTTACGATTCCTTGTGTCATTGGTAATACTAGGTTTGAATCTGCCATGCTAGACTTAGGTGCATCAATAAATGTTATGCCATATTCAATTTATGCATCTATGAACCTAGGAGAGTTGAAAAACGATGGGGTAATCATACAATTGGCCGATAGATCTAATGCATATCCAAAGGGAGTTTTGGAAGATGTTTTGGTGCAGGTTAATCATTTGATCTTCCCGGCGGATTTCTATGTACTTGAGATGGACGAATCGGACCATGCCCCGTCATTGCCCATCCTCCTTGGAAGGCCATTTATGAAAACTGCTCGTACGAAGATTGACGTATTTAATGGCACTTTGACGATGGAATTTGATGGGGAAGTTATCAATTTCAATCTCTCTGATTCTATGAAGTTTCCTAATGAAAATCATTCATGTTTTGCTATTGACGTAATTGATTCTTTGGCGCAGGGCCATTTTGACAATTTGAAGGACGATGCACTTGAATTGGTCATTGCACAAGGAATGGACATGAAAAACATTGAAACAGCCACCAAGGAACCCCACGGCAAGAATGAGGAGTCCATTGTCGTGCCCCCTAGTGAGGAAGTCATTGAGATGGTAGCTGCCCTTGAGTCATTGCCATCACAATCCGGTAAGTTTTTGAAACCCATTTTAAGTTCAGTTTCGACTAATAAACTGCTTCCCTCAGTTGTGCAGCCACCTACACTTGAACTTAAGCCGTTGCCTAGTCACTTGAAATACGTTTTCTTGGGAGAAGATGAGACATTGCCCGTCATTATCTCATCCTCACTCACGGCACTAGAAGATAGCAAGTTAGTGAGGGTGCTAAAGGAGTACAAAACGGCCATTGGATGGACATTGGCCGACATCAAGGGAATTAGCCCAACAACGTGCATGCATCGCATACTTTTGGAGGAGGGGTCTAAAACATCTCGAGAGGCTCAACGCCGCCTTAACCCTCCTATGATGGAAGTTGTGAAAAAAGAGATCATAAAGCTTATAGATTGTGGATTTATCTATCCAATCTCGGATAGTAGGTGGGTTTCACCCGTGCAATGCGTACCAAAGAAATCCGGAGTGACAGTGGTAACTAATGCCGAGAATGAGCTTGTTCCTCAACGCATTCAAACCGGTTGGAGGGTGTGCATCGACTATAGGAAGCTAAACGCCACCACGAGGAAGGACCATTTCCCATTGCCATTCATTGACCAAATGCTTGAGAGGTTAGCAGGTTATGCTTTCTATTGTTTTCTTGATGGTTATTCTGGTTATAATCAAATTGTCATTTCACCCGAGGACCAAGAAAAAACCACTTTTACATGTCCATTTGGTACATTTGCATATCGTCGCATGCCTTTTGGTTTATGTAATGCACCTGCTACATTTCAAAGATGCATGATGAGCATATTTTCCGATTATGTAGAGAAAATAATTGAAGTTTTTATGGATGATTTTAGCGTCTTTGGTGATTCTTTTGATGGTTGCTTGCATAATCTAAGTTTGATCTTAAAACGTTGCGTTGAAACTAACCTTGTTCTTAATTGGGAAAAGTGTCATTTCATGGTTAAACAAGGCATAGTTTTAGGACATATTATCTCTGAAAACGGCATTGAGGTGGATAAGTCCAAAATAGATCTAGTACGTCACTTACCCTCTCCGACTTCGGTTAGAGAGGTTCGTTCGTTTCTTGGTCATGCAGGATTTTATCGTAGGTTTATCAAAGATTTTTCGAAGATAGCACAACCTCTTTGCCGTCTCCTACAAAAAGAAGTGGCGTTTGAATTCACCAAGGAATGCACGGCATCATTCAATCAACTCAAGGAGTTGTTGACCACGGCACCCATCATTGTTCCACCAGATTGGAGCCTACCTTTCGAGCTTATGTGCGATGCGTCCGACTACACTTTAGGGGCTGTTTTGGGACAAAGGAAGGACAAAAAGCCACACGTCATCTACTATGCCTCACGGACGTTGAATGATGCACAATTGAACTATTCCACTACAGAAAAAGAACTTCTTGCCGTTGTTTTTGCTTTAGATAAGTTTAGATCATATCTAATTGGTACTAAAGTAATTGTTTTCACTGACCATGCAGCATTGAAGTACTTGCTCACCAAAAAGGAGGCCAAGCCACGGCTAATTCGGTGGATGTTGCTACTTCAAGAGTTGGACATAGAGATTTGTGACAAGAAGGGAAGTGAGAACGTAGTGGCTGACCACCTGAGCCGAATGGTGCATAATGAGGAAGCTTTGCCGATTTTGGAGACATTCCCCGATGAACAATTGATGTCCATAAAGGTTAGTGAGCCTTGGTATGCTGATTTGGTGAACTTTTTGGTGACAAAACGAATTCCAAGCACTTACACTAGGCACCAACGTGATAAACTTAGGCATGATGCACAGTTTTATGTGTGGGATGATCCATATTTGTGGAAATTTTGCCCGGATCAAATTGTTCGTCGTTGTGTGCTTGATTCTGAATTTCGTTCAATTTTAAGTTTTTGTCACACATATGCATGTGGTGGGCACTTTGGCACACAAAGAACTGCCCTTAAGGTATTACAATGTGGATTTTATTGGCCTAGTATTTTTAAGGATGCTAGAACTTTTTGCTTAACATGTGATAAATGCCAACGAATGGGTAACATTGGTGCTAGGGACCAAATGCCGCAGGTTTCTATCCTAAATGTTGAAATTTTCGATGTTTGGGGTATTGATTTTATGGGTCCCTTTCCTTCTTCGTATGGTTTTATATATATTTTGCTTGCGGTTGATTATGTGTCAAAGTGGGTGGAAGCAAAGGCCACCCGGACTAATGATTCTAAAGTGGTTGCAGATTTTATTAGAACTAACATTTTTGCAAGGTTTGGCATGCCACGTGTGATCATTAGTGATGGAGGGTCACACTTTTGCAACCGAACCATTGAGGCGTTATTGAGGAAATACAATGTCAATCATAAGGTTTCTACGCCTTATCATCCTCAAACTAATGGCCAAGCCGAGGTTTCCAACCGTGAGATCAAGCAAATCCTAGAGAAGACCGTTGGGCCAACGAGGAAGGATTGGAGTTTACGGTTAGATGATGCACTTTGGGCGTATCGTACGGCGTATAAGACACCCATTGGAATGTCCCCCTTTCGGCTTGTCTATGGCAAACCATGCCATCTCCCCGTTGAGTTGGAGCACAAAGCTCATTGGGCCGTCAAGAAGTTTAACATGAACCTCGATGAAGCGGGAAGTCACCGGAAGTTCCAATTGAATGAGCTTGATGAGATACGGCACGAGGCATACGAGAACGCAAGCATTTACAAGGAAAAGACCAAGGCGTTCCATGATAAGATGATTAGAGGCAAAACGTTCGCAATTGGGCAGAAAGTGCTATTGTTCAATTCCCGTTTACGTTTGTTTCCCGGTAAGTTACGTTCCAAGTGGATTGGACCTTTTGTTATTACTAATGTTTTTGTTTATGGTGCAGTCCAAATCCAAAGCTTGAAAACGGGACACGAATTCAAGGTGAACGGGCATCGTTTGAAGCCGTACTACGAGAACTTTGAGGAGCATACCATGGATGACATTCCCTTGCATGCCATGGACTCCATTGAGGAGTGAATGGGTTCTACGTCCGGCTGTACGACGTTAAAGCAAGCGCTACTTGGGAGGCAACCCATGCATGCAACAAAGGAAGACCTAGACAGCACTCCAAATTCCAGATTTGCGTTCCTAAACCCTTCTCTTTGTTGTTGTTTTCATTTATGCCATGTTAAATTGCTTAGTTGCTGTTTTGTTTGTTTGTTTGTTATTTGTGTTAGTCTATGCTTGAAACATTGAGGACAATGTTTGATTTAAGTGTGGGGGGGTAACCAAAGTGTTTTGATGCAAATTCGTAGGGTTTTCTCACTCATAATTTCTAATGTTGTTTTTCACTGTTTTTAAGCCTTTTTAAGCTGTTTTGGTGTGTTTTAGTGTGTTTTGAGTCAAAAATCCGAAAATCCCATAAAAATTTGAAAAATTGTTTTAAAAACCCAAAAAGAGTTGTTTTTGTGTGTTTATTTGTGTCTTAGGGTACCTTCCAACACAATGATGAGGATTCGGTTTGTAATTGCATGACGGTTAAAGAAAGTTATAAACATGGATAAAAGTTTGATTTACTCTTTGGTTTATGCTTGGTTGTGGTTATAACTTATGAATTCACATGTAATCATAAAGGAAAAATCAGTTTTTGTAACATGCTTGAAGGAAGGAACTCAAATTAACGCTACAACCTTGTGAGACTTGAGCTTAAACGTTTATTTGAAGAGTCAAAATCTGTGCATTCTTTGTTTACTAAAGTCGTTGCATGATCTCATTATTCTTTGCTTGGTTGCTAATTAGAAGGCGTTTCATCATTTAGTTCCAAACACTAGAACTCATGCCCATTTCATTCAAAGCATGTTATTGATTAGCATAACACATATTCAAGATAAAGTTGTGTAGTGACCACCACCTTAGCCAAAAAGCCGTGAATCCATATGTCATTATGTTTTGTAGGTGTTAACCCCATTGAGCCTTGTTTAGTCTTTTCTTTGTTAACCCACATTACCCTCACCTAGCCTAGATTAGGACTATCCATACCCTCGTTCTTAAAGTATAGTAAGCATGATTCAAATTGAATTCCTTTGTGGCAGAAACCAAGTGTGGGGGAAGTTTTTATTTTGTCAATTGTGTGCCATAGACACGGGTTAAAAAAAAAAAAAAAAATTGAAAAGATGTGAAAAAGTGTTCCAAAGTATTGTTTGTTGAAGTAAGGGTCCAAAACAATGAATTCGACCCTAAGGAGTTGTCTAAGTCTTCCCCTTGTGTTTTAAAGTTAATTTCTGCAATCTAAGTGAATTCTAAGTCTTAATTTCATTACTTTGCGTACTAATGCTTGAAGAACGTTTGTTTTCCCTATCCTTTCTTTGTTAACCAATACCCCAAGCCCCATTGCAACCCTTAACTTCTATCTTGAGTGCTATGTGTTTCAATTTGTGGAGTTTGAATTTGGTATGAGCATATGGTGTCACTGGTTCTCGCATCTAAGTAGTAGCATTCCATTCATGAGATCATATCTAAACATGCTTGTTAACTCCGGAAATTGCGTTCTTTGTGATACATATATGTGAGCATTCGTTTTTATATCTACATCAATTCTCTCACATATAACTAGTATAGGGTGTGTAGTTAGAAAATCTGAGTGAAAATAGAGTGCATATCTTGTAAGGATTGAGGGAATTCTCTAAGGCATGTTACTACATTCAAAACATTGTTTTAATTGGTTAATTGTGAACTAGTAAGTAGTGACTATGATTAAGTATGTGCTTAAGTGTTAAATTGACTCAAATCTGTGGGAATGATAATCTTTAACATGTCATGTGCATTGGAAATCCCTGAGGCAAACGTTGGAAGGTTTATGTTATGTTTGTTGGTTTTGTTTTGTTTTATTTCTTTGTTTTGCTCGAGGACTAGCAAAAGCTAAGTGTGGGGGAATTTGATAGGAGCATTTTTATGCGACTTAATTGGCTTGTTCTCATGCATTTATGTTGTTTTTCCTTAGTTAGTTTAATGTTTAAAGTCATTTTCGTGCAATTTCAGGTTTTATTGTCAAAGTATGCAAAAAGGAGCATTTTGGAGCTTTTAGGAGCAAAATTGGGCTTGGAATGAAGTGCATATGCATGGAGCAAGGAGTTTGGACGAATTTGAAGTCAAAAGAGGCTAGGAACATGCTAAAAATCTGGTGAAACAAATACAAGTTGCAAGAAGGGATAGGTTTCTAGAAGGATTGACCAAAATTTCACTCAAAACCATGCCTACCCCAGAAATTCATCAATGCCGTGGGTATTGACTCACTTCCACCAGAAATTTGAGTGATTGTTCAATACCTAACCCACTAGGAAATTGAGTAGATGATTCATCTTTAAAAACACATCCTTGCCGTGCATCCTTGTTGCTTTCCACCAGAAATTTGAGTGATGATGCAATGCCTAACTCACCATGACATTTGAGATGATGCAATGCTTAACTCACCATGACATTTGAGTGGATGATTCATCCCCAACTCAACAGAAAATGAGTGGATTGTGCACAGAAATTGAGTGGATGATTCAAGACCTAACCCACCATTATCCTCCACTTCATGCCGTGTGCATCCTTGTTGATTTCCACCATAAAATTGAATTAAACAAGTCCATCCTCTCCCTATAAATACCCATGGCAGCAGCCTCATTGAAGGCATCCAGAAATTAACCATTCTCCAAGCCTTGCCTTGCCTCTCCCTACATATCTACACTCCTTCCCATCCATTCCTCAACATAACCAACCCTTCAAAACATCACTCCAACCTTGTGTTGCAGCAAAGAAGAAGAGGAAAGTTCTTGTACGTGCTTGCTATCCAACATGGATCGTTGGAACGTTTAGGTGTTTTCTTTCTTTTGTTTTCAATGTATAATTCTGTTTATCTTTGTTTTGTGAACATGAGGAACTAAACCCCTATTTAGTTAGGGGGAAGTTTGAAGCCATGAACATGCTTGTGATATGAATTGATTTCTTCCAATTGTGATTTGATAAGTTGTGATTGCAATTCAATTATCTATTTTCTTCATAACTGATTCTTGTATGTTTATTAAGGATGCATACTTAGTTTTCATACATAAATTAGATGCTAGAATATAAATGAGTTTCACCTAATTGTTACAAGTTTATATTCATGAGTAGTGAAGGTTGCTTGTCACAAATTGAATTCTTGGCAAACGTATCATGCATTCATAGTTACAATTGCCTCGTCAACACTTATGATTTTCATTGAACGTAATGATCTCTGATTGTATCTCTATTATGCATTCATATAGGGGACTTTTAGAGAATAATTTGGATTGTCGCATGCATTCATCCAATTCAATAAGTAAAGGAAAATCTGAGGGTTAATTTGTGCAGCACGGTCAATCTGGGGTGTTGAGCATCATAGTTTATTGAAAAGCAATTGGAAATTGATTCATGTACAAGTGTGTCATGTGTGAAGAACGGATCTCTAACTAATCCATCCATCATCTTATTTCTCAAATTCGTTTTATAATCTGCCTAGCTAAAAATCTATTTAAGTTTTAGTTTATTTGTTTTACTTTCAACTTCACCAAACCCAAATCACCCTTTTACTTTCTTGTTTTAAAAGTCTTTTGTTTACATTTTTAACTTTGTTTCTTTTTGTTTTTGAGTCAGTTTAGAGGTTTTAGCAAGCCCTCCTAATCCCCGGTTTAGAACGATCCCTACTTACATACTTTGCTACAATTGTCAAAAGAGGGTTTAATTTGTGTGCTTATATTATTCGCATCAAATTTCAAAATTTGATGCGTAAAATAACTAAACACACAAATTAACCCTTTTTTTTTACAATTGTAGTATAGATGTAAGTAGGGTATCGTTCTAGGCCGGGGATTAGGAGGGATTGCTAATCTATTCTAAATTAATTTAAAAATATTAAACAAGACTCAAGGACACAAAACTAGGTTAAAAACTCTAATAACTCGAAACACACTTAGAATGACTCAAAATAATGAAAACAATCAAATTAGACACTAGGAATTGAAATGAATGGAAATTGAATTAAAAGACTAACAACAATGAAAACTAACTAAATAATATAATTTAATAATGGGGGGGGGGGGTTTGGTTTTGACGAGAAGTAAATTAAACTTAAATAAATTACAGAATTGACAAAAGCATGAAATTAAGGTGAAAGGATAGGTGACGGACTAGCTAGAGGGTTCTTCTCCACACATGACACATATGCAACCTAAATTGATTTTCAGTTGTTCTTTCAATAAATTGTAAATCTCAACGCCCCAAATTAACCGTGAATTGCACTAATTAACCCTCAGATTTTCCACAAGTTATTGGGTTGGATGATTGCATACGACAACCCAAAACATTCCCTACAAGTTCCCTACATGAATTGCATAATAGAGATACAAGCAAGAATCATTAAGTTCTATGAAAAACATAAGCATTGACGAGGCACTCGTTACTATGATTTGCATGAAACTTATGCCAAGAATTTACTTAACGTGATTGTGACTAGCAACCTTCACTACTTGTGAATATAAGTTCATAACGATTAGGTGAGACTCCCTTATATTCTAGCGTCAAATTCATGCATGTAAATTAAGTATGCATTCTTAATCGACATACAAAAATAAGCTATCAATCAAGCAGTTAAGCAAATTAAATCACAACTCAGAAATCACAACTGAAGGTAATCAATTCATATTACAAATATATTCATGGCTTTGAATTAACCTCTAGCCAAAATAAATTTAGTTACACATTATTAAAACAGAAATAAAATATAAGTTTGGAAAGATTTAACCGAGAGAGAAAGCAGCTTGCTGCTTCTGTTTGTCCGTGCCTTTTCTCCGTTCTTTCTATTTTCTTCTCACGTCTGACTGCTCTCTGCCCTCACTGCTCTCTGCCTTTTCTGTCAGTTTCTTCCCTGCTCTTTTTTATTCTTGGCTGCACCTATCTGCTTCTCCCTGCTCTCCCCGTGTCTCTTGCTTCTGCTCCGCGCAGTCCTCCCCCTCTGTCGTCAGTCTCTGCTGCCGTGCCTTCCTTCTATCTTTTTTTTTTCCTTTTTCTTCCGCACACTTTTCTGTGCTTCTCTTTGTTTCTTTTTCTTGTCTGCCATGCCTCTTTCTTTATTCTTTTCTGTTTTTCTTTCCGTTAGTCCTCCACTTCTTCCACTTCTTTCTTTTCTTTTCCTATTTTATTTCCACCAGTTCGTGTCTCTCATGCCCTGCTTTCCGTCCCGTCACTCCTCACTCCCTCTCTTGCTTTTTGTTCCACTTCCATCCCATGCTTCTTATATTATTATTCCGTGTGCCCTCCCTTCTGTTTTATTCTTGCCGTGCTGCACTCTTTCTTATTCTTCTATTTTTCTTTGCTTTTCTTGAAATTAATCTTAAAGCAAACTTAACTGCACAAAAACACAAGGTAAGGTAAAATGCCACAATTTTAATACAAAAACATCACAGAGACTATAGAAATGGATGGTATAAATGCATGAAATATATGAGTGATCAAATACCCCCAAACTTACATTTTTGCTAGTCCTCTAGCAAAACAAAGAAAACATGAAAAAGTACTAACATGAAAAACATTAGTTTCCCCCTATGTGACCCTCATAGAATTTCATTCAAGAAAACAAATCATCAAGAACCATAGCTAGCACCAAACAATCTAATCCAAGTTCATCTTCCTTATTCAAATATTAGCAGTAATCTTTGAATCATCCTTGAAGTGTAGTGTGTGAGATAGCCATGCTAATGCAATTTCAAAATTTTTTTTTTTTTTAATTTTTAACATCACCATATGCAAACTAGCAACCTTCTCACGGGATATACACTCAATCACACATGTGTTTAGTTTTAATGTGTTTCGCTCAAAAAAACAAATGTGAAATTTCTACCATAAGCTTGCATAAAGATCACTTCTCCACAGTCATAATTGCAAAACTTAAATCAAGAGGACTTTTATTGGATGTAATGAGGTTTAGGGATAGGGTTATTGAAACGAAAGAATAGGAAAACACAAGTTCCAATCTACATTGCAAGCAATACTTTTCTTTAGATTTATAAGAACTCAAGCTCTCCAGCAATTCTTCAAGCACCTCCAACCACACCCTTAAACTGAAACTTTAAAAACTTTTTATTTTCTTTGTATACAATCTTTCTTTTTCTTTTTCTTTTCTCTTTTTTTTTTTTTTTTTTTTTTTAATCCAAACATGAAATACCCCCACACTTATTCTTTTGCCAAACACCTTCAAAGTACTTCACAAACATTTCTCATAAGACAATCTCACATTGCTCACTAGCTCACCTTGGAAAGGGTAAGGAAAAATGTTTCAGGTATAAGGGTAGACATATCTGGTGATAAGAAATAAAAGGCTCAACAAACACGGCTCAAATTGGCAATCTAATGATATCATTTTTATTTGGGAAACATGGTTATTTGGGCCATAGTGGTAAACCTAATGCCTCTATCATTTCCAAGTTCATGCAATCAATGACAAACATTTCGAAAGATCGTTACGCAAGTTCTAGAGATGTATCTCACATAAGTTCATCACACATGAAAGAATAGGAGTGTATGAAAAATGCACACACTTTCAATCGGCTCAAAAACTCACATAGGATGTATATGGTCACTAAATTCACATATGAAGCTTTAAGTCATACTTTAGTTTCACATTAACAAGACTATGTGCATTTGGTTTTTCAAAGATGATCAAACATGTACAAAACTAACAAGAGAATTAGGAATTTCACAAAACACATGTTAACTAAGTTCTTGATGATCATGGTTCAAATTTTATCCAATTATATCATTGGGTCGGGAAACTAAAAAAAAAAACAATAAGGAAAACAAGACAATAATTTTGGATTTTTAAATTTTCCGAAATTTTTTTTTTTATTTAATTAATTTTTTTTTTTTAAATTACAAAACAAAACTAATTAAGAAAACAAAAAGCAACAACACGGAAACAAATGAAACCCGTTTGTAGTTGAAGGTACAAAAAATTTCAATTTGGTAATTTTTTATACTCTTTACCCCCAAACTTAAACTGGACATTGTCCCCAATGTCAGAAAACACTATAATGCAAATAAAAATAAAATAAATAAATAATAAGAAACAAAATAAAGCAATTAGACTGAAAACTTCCCTAGTTTGCAGTAAAACCAAGCGATGACCCCCCAAGCTAAAATTCTGCAATCAACTTCAAGGGTGGAAATAACCAAAAGTTCCTGCAAAGAAAAGAAATAATTCAGTTAAGTAACGCAAGAAAATGTAGAAAATGCAAATGAAAAATTGAAAATGACGATAAAAGACAATAAATAGAACTAATAAGTGATCATTGGTCGTGCTTGTTGACTTTCCACAGCTTTGATCTTGAACTGGTTTGGAATTCTGAGCGGGGAATATCAGAGTGCAGTCTGCATTCTTCTCTGCTTGTTTCTTCTGCACGGCGGGCAGGCACGAGGTAAAGGTGTTGGTCTGTTTCTTTCTTCAATCTTTCCAAGTGCCCACCTCTTGCTCTCTTTCTCCTTGTCCTTAGTTGAGGATGAATCAGCACGTTGTCTCCACATGCTTCGAGGTATCATCTTCACTTCCCTTATAAGTGAGAGACAAAGCGAAAGCATAAGATGATGAGTACTTGAGAGCAAGAGCTGGCTGGAGAAAGGACAGGGAGAAAACATGATATGAGATACTCGTGCTCTCAACCTTTATGATATGAAATACTTGTGCTCTGGATGGGTTGTTTGCAGGGGTATCCCAGGGGATGAAAAATACAGAGTGACTCGAGAGGGTTTGTTGGAAAGCCATTTCAGAGAGGATGAAGGGTTAAGTGAGGCTGAAAGTTGGGTGAGACTGCTTCACTTTGAAGTTCAACATTTATAGAATTTTCTTAATGGCTGGGAAGGCATTGTTTCATTACTCGTGTCGGCAACCGGTGGATGGATGAATAGTACAAATTACGCGCTTTCTGACAAAGCTGCCCGTAATTTCCGCAAAGCTGCCAGTTGCATGTGACGAGTGAGGACACGTCTGGACAAATTGATCTTTTGAAATCCGGGGTTCGGCTCGTGGTTTCTGAGTAAGCCCAACTTTTAAGAAATGAAACGCCTCTTTTGAGAAAAGAATCCGACTTTTGAGAAAGAAGCCCCGACTCTTCGATTTGCGAGAGGACGCTTCTTCGATTTCTGAGGAGCGCCTCTTTGATTTCTTCTTTTTATAGAGGCGTTAATTTTGTTCCACTTCCATCCCATGCTTCTTATATTATTATTCCGTGTGCCCTCCCTTCTGTTTTATTCTTGCCGTGCTGCACTCTTTCTTATTCTTCTATTTTTCTTTGCTTTTCTTGAAATTAATCTTAAAGCAAACTTAACTGCACAAAAACACAAGGTAAGGTAAAATGCCACAATTTTAATACAAAAACATCACAGAGACTATAGAAATGGATGGTATAAATGCATGAAATATATGAGTGATCAGCAGCCATATGAGGAGTTCTATTCAAGACCTATGCAGCCACTACAACCTCATATACAATATGCCCAATCAAACTCAGATTCGTCAATAGATTACAATCAAATTCTTAATGAATTAAACTCTTTGGTGCAGGGCTCACAACAAGAAGAATATTTGCCGCCATCAGAGGAGTTCTATCACTGGCCATATGAACCATCACAGCCACCACAACAATCTGCCCAATTCAATTCAGGTACGTCTTTGGATAATGATATGTTTAATAAGTTACTCACCTCTTGGAACCAGGAAGTAGAAAATCAAAACAAAGAGATGCAAAATCAAGCCCAGAAGACGAGTGAATTGGAGAAGCAAACTGGGCAGATTATGGAGTTCATGGCACAAATTCAAGAGCAAAGTGAACTCCCCAACTCAACTATTGAAAATTCGAAGGAAGATTTTGAAATCCATGATGCTATCACTTTGGGAAGTGCTATGGAGGTTGGAGCTAACTTAAAAACATCCAAACATAGCCTAGAAGTGGATGAAGAGCTGCTGATTGAGAAGGAGGAAGAAGACATACACACGGAAAGGGTAGAACAACCCTTGCCGCAGCCCCCTAAGCCCTCTAAACCACCCACCACAAGTAAGGACGTCCCAATTTCATTTCATTCTAATGTTATTCCTCCGAATGTCCCTTTTCCTTGCAGGTTTTTTATTCCCAAGAAAGAAAAGAGTAAAAAAAACATCGTGGAAGCCTTCCTAAAGGTGCAAAATGATATTCCAATTCTTGGTGCAACAAATCAAGTTCCAGATTGTGTTGAAATGTTCAAAGGACTTTGTACACCAAGAAGAATGATTCAAGAGAAAGTAGTGGCTGGAGAAGATGTAGAATGCATCAAAGAGGATGTGATTGAGACAACCATTCCTAAAGAAGTTGAATTTTATGACACGGGACAAGTCCCAACCATCACATTCAATCTGGCCAAGTCCTATATCCCTGAAACTTTCAAAGAAGTGGTGTTTGTCATTGAGTTCTTGTCGGACAAAGCAAGTAAGTCATCTTCTCCAATTTTACATACGTTTTCCACTAACTTGCTGATTTTGATGATTCAGGCACTCACACTAGAATTTACACCATTGCTCGATCACTTCAAGTATCACCTTCCATTCGAAGATCACTTCCATGCCATGGGACCTAGAGGAGTGTGACTGGAGGTATTGTCGGGCTGGAAGACGTTAAAGCAAGCGCTTCTTGGGAGGCAACCCATATATTCAAATAAGGAAGATTAACAATCAGTTTTGCGTTTCTAAAAACCTTCCCTTTTTGTAGTTTTATTTTGCCATGATTGTCATTTTTATTTGTTGCTTGTTTAATTATTTTTGGTGTGGGTTTATTTTTGAAACACTGACAATTATGCAAGGTATTTTTACATTCATAAAAAAGAAATGAACATTAAGCAGATAAATACAAGAGGGAGCCTTCACAAAGGCTGCTTAGGAGAAGTCTCAGTAGTCAGCGGAGCCTCAGCAGTCGGCGGGGCCACAGAAGAAGGAGGAATCGGAGGTTGATCATTTGGAGCTTCACTACGCGGTACAGCCCCAGAAGACGAAGGCAAATGCTGTTGGAACAAACCCACAAACCTCCGATGATCAAGTAAAATCTGACCATCAGATTCCTGCATCTGGTCAATTTTCCTCTTCATGTTTGTGGCATAGTTGTGTGCGAGCTTGTGCAACTGTTTATTCTCATGCTTGAGCCCTCTAATCTCCTGTTTGAGACTCATCACTTCAGCCGCCAACGATTTAACTTGACGGGTTCGAGCAAATAGGCGTTGGGCCATGTTGGACACAGAACCCGCACATTGCACACTAAGAGCCAGAGACTCCTTAACAGCCAACTCATCAGACCGTTTTGAAAGCAGTCTGTTATCTTTATAAGTGACAAGGTTCTTGGGCACCACCGCAGCTGTCCTATCATTCTTCATTACCGAATCCCCAATTATAAGGGGACCAGTAGGGGATATGAAAGATGGGCGCCATATGTTGTCTGGAGAAGGCGGGACTGCCTCTTCACCAACGTTCAAGTCAAAACGACGGTCGGAGGGGCCAGACATTTTCAGAGGTGTTAAAGAAAGAAGAGGTCGGACAAGTCAAGATCGTAGAAGTGCAAGAAGGGAGTTTTTACAGGCAGAAATTCAAGTGTGCTTTGAACGTCCTGCGTACCTCTATAAAAAACAGCACGCGATGGGATTTCAAATATCGAAAAGGCGAGCTCAGAAATCGAAGAAGCCAACTCAAAAATCAAAGAGGCGTTAGCTTTCTCAAAAGCTGGGCTTGCTTAGAAACCACGGCCAATCTTCTTTTCCAGATTTTTCCGCACTTGTCACATGCAACCTCTGCACTCGACGAGATTTCAGAGATTGAAGAGGCAATTCCAGATATCGGAGAGGCATCTGTTTTTCCAGACATGTCAGCATCTGTCACATGCAAAGTAAGCTTTGCGAAAATCACGGGCAGTTTGTCGAAGCGCCGATTCCAACCATCTACTTTTCCAGACGTGTCAACATCTATCACATGCAGAGTCAGCTTTACGGAAATCACGGGCAGTTTGTCGAAACGCCGATTCCAGATATCGAAGAGGCACTTGCTTTTCCAGACGTGTCAGCACCTATCACATGCACACTCAGCTTTACGGAAATCACGGGCAATCTGTCGACGATTTCTGGTGAAGTAGAAAACACGTGAAGTTTACTGTTCAATCATCCAATGGTTGCCGACATGAGTGAAAGAACAGTACCGGTTATTATTTCCTATAAATGTCGACCTTCACCCTCCATGGCAAGGCAGACATACATAACCTTTCGTCATCTCCGAGAATGCCTTTCCAACAAACCCTCTCGAGTCACTCAGTGTTCCTTATTCCTTGGGGTACCTCTGCAAACAACCCATCCAAAGCAAAAGTATTTCATATCATGAAGGTTGAAAGCAAGAGTATCTCATATCATGCTTTCTCCCTGTCCTTCTCCTTGTCGTTGTTTTAGGACAAGGTGAAAGAGAGCAATCAGCCAGCACTTAGTATCAATCTTCCGATCTGGAACCGACTGCCTGGAACTCCATCCTAATTGCTTACCTAGCCTTGCTCTCGAGTACTCATCTTCATCATTTTATGCTTCCTCTTCGTCTACCACATCTGCTTGGGGAACATATAAGGGAAGTGAAAATGATACCTCGAAGCATGTGGAGACAATTTGCCAATTCATCCTCAGCTAAGGACAAGGAGAAAGAAAGCAAGAGGTGGGCACTTGGAAAGATTGAAGAAAGAAACAGACCAACACCTCTACCTCGTGCCTGCCTGCCGTGCAGAAGAAACAAGTAGAGAAGAATGCAGACTGCACAATCAAATCATCCCAGCAGAAGGAGTCTGATTAGAAACCAAGGAACTCTCATATTCCTCGCTCAGAATTCCAAACCAGTTCGAGATCAAAGCTGTGGAAAGACAACAAGATCATCTATGTCCAAAACCAGATTTGCGTTCTTAAACTCTACTCCGTCTAGTTTTTACTTTGCCATACTTGTCATGTTTATTCGTTGTTTGTTTGTTTGCTTGTTTTTTGTGTGAGTTTATGCTTGAAACATTTATGACAATGTTTGATTTAAGTGTGGGGGAGGGGTAACCAAGTTGTTTTGCATGAAATTCGTAGGAGTTTATCACCACTTACTTCTAGTGTTGTTCCTTGCTGTTTTAAGTGTTTTTAAGCTGTTTTGGAGTGTTTCAGTGTGTTTTGACATAAAAATCCGAAAATCTCATAAAAATTTGAAAAATTGTTTTGAAAAACCCAAAAAGAGTTGTTTTTGTATGTTTATTTGTGTCTTAGGGTACATTCCAACACAATGATGAGGATTTGGTTTTTTTAATTACATGACTATTAAAGAGAGTTAAAAACATGGATGAAAATTTGATTTACTCTTTGGTGTATGCTTGGTTGTGGTTATAATTTATGAATTCACATGCAATCATAAAAGGAAAAATCAGTTTTTTTTGTAACATGCTTGAAAGAATGAACTCAAACTAACGTTACATCCTTGAGAGACTTGGGCCTAAACTTTTATTTGGAGAGTTATTAATCTGTGCAATTTTTTTTGTTTTCTAAAGTCGTTGCATGATCTCATTATTCTTTGCTTGGTTGCTACTTAGAAGGCGTTTCATCATTTAGTTCCAAATGCTAGAACTCATGCCTATTTCATTCAAAGCATGTTATTGATTTGCATAACACATATTCAAGATGAAGTTGTTTAGTGAGCCAAGAGCCAAAAAGCCTATCCCGTTCATTATGTGTTTAAGTTTAACCCCGTTGAGCCTTGTGTTGCCTATGTTCTTTGTTACCCACAATATCCTCACCTAGCCTAGATTAGGACCATCCATACCCTTGTTCTTGAAGCATAGTAAAGCATAATTTAGAAGGAATTCCTTTTGTTGAACTCTTGTAGAAAAACAAGTGTGGGGGAAGTGATTCTTGTGTGTGTGTGTGCCAAAGTCCTTCATAAGGCACGGGTAGAAAAGGAAAAGAAAAAGAAAAATTCATGGAAAATAGAATGAAAAGAAGAAAAGTTGTGAAAAGAGTTGAAAAATTTATGAGAAAGAGCTCTACAGTGTTGTTTGTTGAAGAAAGGGTCCAAAGCATTGAATTCGACCCTCAGTGTTGCATGAATATTCCCTTTGTGTTTAAATGTTGATTTTTGCATTCTAAAGTAAATTCCAAGTGTCGATTCCATTACTTTGCTTGCTATCGCTTTAAGAACGTTTGTTATTCCTATCCTTTCTTTGTTAGCCATTACCCCCAAGCCCTGTTACAACCCTTGACTTCAATCTTGAGTGTTGTGTGTTTCAATTTGTGGAGTTTGAAATTGATATGAGCATATGGTGTCACTGGTTCTCGCATCTAAGTAGTAGCATTCCATTCATGAGATCATATATATACATGAATTAATAATTCCAGAAATTGCTTCTTTGTTGAAAAACATATGTGAGTACTAGTTTTCATGTTTACATCAATCTTCTCACATATACCTAGTATAGAGAGTGTAGTTAGAAATTCTTGTGTGAAAATAAGAGTGTATCTAGTAAGGAATTGAGGAAACTCTCTAAGGTATGTTACTATATTCAAAATGCTGTTTTAATTAATTAAATGTGAGCTAGTGAATGGCGACTATGATTAAGTATGCTCGAGGGTAAGGAATGCTTAATTCTATGTAAGTGGTGATCTTTGGCATGTCATGTTTCATTGAAAGTCCCTGAGGCAAATGTTGGAAGGTTAGGTTGTGTTTTGTTTGTTTTGTTTGTTTTGTTTTGTTTTGATTCTTTTGTTTTCCTCGAGGACTAGCAAAAGCTAAGTGTGGGGGAATTTGATAGGATCATATTTATGCAACTTAGTTAGCTTGTTTCTTGGCATTTACTTAGTTTAATTCTAGTTATTTTAGGACTTTAAGATATTTTCGTGTGTTTGTAGGTTCAAATAACAAAGTTAGCAACAAAGTGCTATTTGGAGCATTTTGGAGCATTTTTGGGCCAAGATTGGATAGTGCAAGCATGGAGACATGAGGATGGACGTTTTTGAAGATTTGAAGGCTAAAAATCATCATGTGTGCGTGCAAGTGTGTTGACCTACAACTCCAAACATCCATCCACTACACCCATTACATCCACTCATTACCACAACACTCACCCACTACACCCATTACATCCACTCATTACCAAACACTCATCCACTACACCCATTACATCCACTCATTACCAAACATCCACCCACTACACCCATTACATCCACTCATTACCACAACACTCACCCACTACACCCATTACATCCATTCATTACCAAACACTCATCCACTACACCCATTACATCCACTCATTACCAAACATCCACCCACTACACCCATTACATCCACTCATTACCACAACACTCACCCACTACACCCATTACATCCACTCATTACAACTCCATACACTCATCTCCCAAGCCTATAAATACATCCACCCTTCACCATAATTTGGGGGAGAAAACCAAGGAGAACATAATCCACCCATCCACCCTTCACCATAACTCACCTATATCCATCCACCACCATAATTTACCACTCATCCATCAAACCATACCCAGTGCCGCAACAAAGAGAAAAAGGAGGACCCTTGGACATGCTTGCCATTCAAGTTGGATTGTTGGAGCGTTTTTAGGTGTTTTATTTCTTTTGTTTTCAATGTCTAAATTTGTTTATCTTTGCTTTGTAAGTATGAGAAACTAAACCCCCCTTAGCTAGGGGGGAATTCGAAACCATGTTCATGCTTGCAATATGATTTGATTACTTTCAGTTGTGATTCATAAGTTGTGAATTCAATTTACTTATCCATTTGAATTAAAACTGATTTGTGTATGTTGGTTGAGAGTGCACGCTTAATTTCCATGCATAAATATGATGCTAGGATATAAGGGAGTTTCACCTAATCATTATGAACTTATATTCACAAGTAGTAAAGGTTGTTCGTCACAACCGTGTTAAGTAAATTCAGTTTCATGCAATTCATAGTTACAAGTGTTTCGTCAATGCTTAAGATTTTCATAGAACTTAATGATTCTTGCTTGTATCTCTATTATGCAATTCATCTAGGGAACTTGTGGGGAATGCTTTGGGTTGTTGTATGCAATCATCCAATTCAATGAAATTAGGAAAATCTGAGGATTAATTTAAGCGTACCTGATTAATCTGGGGTGTTGAGGTTCATGGTTTATTGAAAAGCAACTGGAAATCGTTTTATATGCAAGTGTGTCATGTGTGGAGAAAGACCCTCTAGCTAGCCCATCATCCATAGTTTAACCCATCACCCATCAATTCACCTAAATTTGTCTAAGAATCTGTTTAAATTATTCTTGCTTTGTTTTCTTTATTTTCGTCCAAAACCAAAATCCCCTTATTTTATTAAAGTCATATTAGTTAGTACTTGTTTTAGATTGTGTTTTTAAGTGTTTTAAGTCAAGATAAAATCAATTTTCGTCCAAACTTAGTGTTAGTGGCAGAAATTGCCTTAGAGTTGTTTTTAGGCAGTTTTGAGTCTCTATAATCTGTTTTGAGTCTTGTGGCTTTGTTTTGAGTCTTGTAAGTTTAATTTCATGCTTTTAAGTTTGTTTTCACATATTTAAGTCAGTTTCAAGTGTTTTAGCAATCCATCATAATCCCCGGCCTAGAACGATCCCTACTTGCATTTATACTACAATTTGCCAACAACAGGGTTTAATTTGTGTGTTAAGTTAATTTTCGCATCATCATACAACTTGAGTTAATGGCCTTGACATTCAAATCCCATTGGGCCTTGCGGCCCAAAACTAACCCGAGGTCTTTAACGAACTTTATTCGTTTGATTAATTAACATATTAATTAATCCTTGCCATAAATAAATAAACCATTTAATTATCCTTACTTATCTCCATTGTTTCTTCAATTTCTACCTTACACGGTGTACGATCCATTAGGTTCCTTTTAGCGAGGCAGTGGGCGATTGTTACTCTTAACGATCGATTGTGAATTGACACTTACTTTCAATTCTCCCTTTAGTGATTATACATGTTTAGGGCTTCCACAAACCATGAGTGACACCTAGTAGTATGTCATGGTTACCCAAGCTAATCAAAAGAGGTGGAGAACCTATTTAGTTGAGGATTACAATGCAATACGGTCTTTCTCTAATACAATACTCTTGACCACATTGTTTGGTTTGATAGTTTAATCATGTCTACTATCCAATGTGATTCATTTACTTATATGATTACCTTGAATGTGATTTGGAACGACTTCCTAAATCTCATTCATACTCTGGCCAGAGATTCTTAATCATATCATAGAGTATTCTCCCTCAAACGGTTTGAAGGTTAGAGATCCCTTGTTGCGCATTCACTTGCCTCCATGGCTAAGTGGCTTAACCCCAACTATGTCGTGGACCCCCTCTTACAGAGTGACTTTGACATAATCAAAGATTAAGGACCTAACCACAAGACAACTATGATGCCTCAGGTCAAAGGACTACTTTGCATTATCCCAACCATGAGTTCTCATGTGACATGAGTATGAGAACTCCTCGTTGATCGTGTTCAATGGACTCATTCTCTATTGAGCACCTACATGCTTGTCTTGGTGTCAATCACACCAATGACTCGAGACCAGTCACTCTCCCTGAGAGAAGACACAGCACGTAATGATCTTAACGGACTGTCAATGCCCAATTGGCAATCCTATGATCAGGAACGTTTAAGATATGTATACGAAAGAGAATGGTCTTGCCGTCATTCCGTGGACTTATCGTTTAAGCATATAACATTTATATGAGACGGCTTAAAACAATAATATTTGCCCTTGATATTAAACTAGATTAGTTTAACATGTGAAATGTCCGTAATGTATCTATATGTTATCCATAGAAGCAACCATGAGAATAACGACGTCACCATTATACATGATTCTTAATCATGTAGTTTAGTCTCTAATTTGAGTTCGGCTCATGATGAGACCTTGATCCCTGGCTTGAGCTATCGCCCCATTAGTGTCATCGTGTTGGTACAATAAAGGCACTTTCTGGTTGGAACCGAATAGAGAGTTCATGAATGAACTTTCTCATCCAAACAACATTGTTGTAAGCTTCTACATGGCAATATATTTTACATTCACAATGGAACACACTAAAGTCATTACTTTTAATGTTTCCATCCAAATATCTCTTTAGTCATAATAAAGAGATATCTGATTATCTCTTCATTCATAATGAAGAAACATCCAATGATGGATTAGATTCATAATCTAATACATTTACGCTTCCATTACGTTACTCTAATTCTTCCTCATTCTTGAGGAATCCATCCTTCATTTTTCTCAAATACTTAAGGATTCACTTGACAGTTGCCGTGTTTCTGATCCTGGACTTGCATTGATATCATCTTGTACCGATCTTGGTACAACTTTGTAAACACGAAAATTCCTGCGATGAACGAGACAAGAACACGTGTGCAAAATAATATTTGTATTGATGATTTAGGGGTTACAATCTCTTCTACAAATTTAGCCTCTGATTCTATCTTTGTAACTGGTGGATTTGATGTTGTTGATCCAAAGGGCCGTCGGGGCTTGATCTAGGGATGAATGAATGATGAATGATGAACACTTTCTTCAAGGGCCGTGGGGGCTTGCTTTTGAATGAGGATTTGACGAAGAACGAATAGAGCTTTCTTGATTCTTCGGGATTTGCTTGGGAGCTTTGGAGTTTCAAAGCTTCAAGATTGTGGTGTGAGGTGAATTGGTTATGAATTGGTCCAAAAATGAATGCCTTGGCCTCCTATTTATAGAATTCCAAAACTTGATTTTCTTGGATTTAAATAATCAGACGAAATAAATCATTTCTGCCAGGTGTTGACACGTGTCTTGTTTGATGACTTTTCTGATTTATTCGTTTAGTCACATGCTATGTGTAAAATTTATGTGACACATAAACGTTGAAATTTTAATTATTGATCAACATTTATTTTACTGAAATTTTGATGTCTACAAATGCCCCCACTTCAAGGCGCGTCGTATACATGTGCTGGTCACGTGTAGAAAATGCGTTTTGAAGTCCCTTACTGCAGATGTTGATCCAAGGGCCGTTGAGGCTTGATCTTGAACTGGGTTGGTAATTTCTTCAAAGGTCGTTGAGGCTTGATCTTGAAGGTTGAAATTAGACCACAAGGAGTTTCATGTGGTAGATGATCTTTTGCTTTGATAGTGGGTGAATCGGCACGTATTTTGTTGCGTTTGTTGACTTTCCACAGCTTTGATCTTGAACTGGTTCGGAGGAGTTTCTGGTTTCCTCCAATTGTTGACCTTCCACAGGCTTATTCTTGAACTGGGTTGGAGGATTTTCTGGTTTCCTCCAATTGTTGACTTTCCACAGGCTTATTCTTGAACTGGGTTGGAGGATTTTCTGGTTTCCTCCAAAGGATTTTCCACCGACTTATTCTTGAACTGGATTTGATTCAAGGGTGGTGGACACTTGATCTTGAATCGGACTTGTGATTTCTTTAAGGGCCGTCGAGGCTTGATCTTGACTTTGGCTGGAAGCTTCTTTAAGGGCCGTTGAGACTTTGATTCTTGAAGGTTGACTCGAACACATGGCAAGCAGTCACAAGGTGAAGGTGATGGCTTGTTTCTTTGTTCAATCTTTCTAATTCACACCTGAGCAGTTTGGTCAACGGTATGATCTTCAAGAGTGATGGGCGCTTCTTCCAGTTGATGACTTGATCTTTAAGGATTTGATTCAAGGGTGGTAAATCGGCACGTGCAGCTCACAACGCCTAGCGGGCCGACCCAAGAATTTGAGGGTCGAAACAGGTCCACCAAACCCAGAGTGATTGCAACCTTAATGATATGAGATACTTTTGATTTTGAAGAAGTAGTGGATGAATCGGCACGTGCTTTGTTGTGCTTGTTTCTACATGCTTCAATGTATCATTTTCCCTTGCCTTATCTGTTCTTCAGGCAGATGTGGTATTTTCTCTAAAAGCATAAGATGTTGAAACAATGGGTACTTCGAGAGCAATGCTAGGTAAGCAATCAGGGAAGGGTTCCAAGCAGTTGGTTCTAGATCGAAAGATTGATACCAAGTGTTGTCTAATTGCTTTCTTTCTCCTTGTCCCACAGGTAAGAATAAGGACAAAGAAAAGAATAGGGAGAAAGCATGATATGAAATACTCTTGCTTTCGAAGAAGTGGTGGCGATTTGACAGCATTGCACAACGAGGCTTTGCTCTTTGACGATGGTGCCATCAATATGTTTGTTGAAACTTCTCAAGCTCTTCGATTCAACTCAGACTCCTTCTGCTGGGTTGGTTGATTGTGCAGGGAAGGGGAGACTTGATTTTGAATGAAATCAGCACGTTGTCTCCACATGCTTCAAGGTATCATTTTCACTTGCCTTATCTGTTCTCCGGGTAAATATGGCATCTTCTTCGGAAGTACATCAGCAACTGAAGACGAGTACTCAAGAGCAAAGCCAGGTAAGCAACCAGGCAAAGGTTCCAGGTAGTCGGTTCCTTACCCAGAGTTTGAGTGGAGGTTCCGACATATTGCTTTCTTTATCCTTGTCTTTGCAGGTAAGAACAAGGATAAAGGAAAGGACAGGGAGAAAGCATGATATGAGATACTCTTGCTTTCTACCCTGGTGATATGAGATACTTTTGCTTTGGTGTCATTTGTTTGCAGAGGTATTCCAGGAGCGGAAGAAAACTGGGTATTTTGAGAGGCTCTGCTGAGAGTGTACTCTAGGAAATGAGGAAGGGTTACGCATTTTTTGCAGGTCTGCCTTGCTATGGACGGTGAAGGTGGACAGTTATAGGAAGTTTTTTAATACCTGTAGAGGTACTATTATTTCACTCATGTCGGCAACCATTGAGTGATTGATCAGTATGGCTTCACGTGCTTTCTTTTTCATCAGAAATCTTCGACAAATTGCCCGTCATTTCCGCAAAGCTGAGTGTGCATGTGACAGGTGCTGACGAGGCTGAAAAAGACTGGTGCCTTTTTGATATCTGAGATCGGCGCTTCGACAAATTATCCGTGATTTTCGCAAAGCTGAGTGTGCATGTGACAGGTGATGACACGTCTAAAAAAAAAACAAGTGCCTCTTCAATTTCCGAGATCGGCCCGTGGTTTATGAGCAGCCCAGCTTTTGAGAAAGCAAACGTATCTTCGATCTCTGAGCTTGCCTCTTCGATTTCTGAACTCGCCTCTTCAATTTCTGAAGCTCCGTCGAGTGCTGATTTTTTAAGAGAGGCACACATCACATTCCAAAGCACACTTGAATTTTTCGCCTGTAGAAGCTCCATACTTGCACTTCTAAGAACTTGATTTGTCCGACCTCTTCTTTTTTCTTCACACCTTCGAAAATGTCTTGCCCTTCTGACAGTCGTCTTAACTTGAATGTCGGGGAAGATAGTGACATATCTTCTTCAAACAACATTTGGTAGCCGTCATTCGTATCTCCCAATGGTCCTCTTACAGTTGGGGATTCTATGATAATGAACGATACAACCGCTTCGGTGGTGGCTAGAAACTTCTCACTCCTAGAGACATTAGGATACTTTCCAGGCAGTCCGACGAGCTGGCTGTTCAGGACTCTCTGGCCTATAGCGTCCGATGTGCAGGCTCAATTTCAAACATGGGCCAACGCCTTCTTGCTCGATCTCGTCAGGTTGAGTCGTTGATGGCTGAGGTGTCCAGTCTTCGGCAAGAGGTCAGAGTGCTTAGGCACGAGAATAAAGAGTTGCACATGCTCGCAACTAATTTCTCAACAAGCATGAAGAGGAAGCTTGACCAGCTGCAGGAGTCCGAAGTTCGGATTCAGAGTGATCATCAGAGGTTTGTGGCGTTACTCCAGCGGTAACTTCTGCCTTCGTCCTCTGGCGCTTCACCAAGTGTTGAAGCTCTGGATAATCAATCTCTGGTGCTTTGTCTTTCTGGAGCTCCACCGAGTGATGAGGCGCCACCTGGTCATCCTTAAAGATCATTTCTTGTAAATTTGATTTGACTTTTTTTTTTTTTAAGGTATGTATTGACACACCCCGTCCCGAAGGAGGGCATGATGATTACGTCACTCTCACGTGATGGTCAGCATGCCCTCAACATGGCAATCTTACCAAGCATTAATTCTCACTGGGGTCTTCCTACTAAAAGCATTGGCCACAACATTTGCACGATCATCCTGGTCATGCAATCATAATCACTAAGCAACTCAATCCACCTTCATTGCCTAAGATTCAGATACCTCTGAATAAACAAATATTGGATACTCTGTTGATTCGTAAAAATCTTGCACTTTTCTTCCCATAAGACAATGTCTCTAAATCGTCAAAGCAAAGATGATAGCTGCTAATTCCAAATCATAATTAGGCTAATTCATCTCATGAAGTTTCAATTGTTGTGAAACATAGGTAATCACCCTACCATGCTGCATCTACGCGCATTCAAGAACATCCAACGTAGCATCACTATAAACCTCATAATTATCGCTATAATCTGGAAGCGTTAAAACAGGCGTGTGAGTGAGATAATACTTCAGCTGCTGAAACCTTGCTCACAATTTCATCCACTCAAACCTAACCTTTTTTCTAGTCGATCACGTCAATGGCAAAGCGATGACTGAAAAATCCTTTACAAACGTCTATAGTAGCCTGCTAGACCAAGAAAACTCAGTACCTCAGTGACGGTTCGAGGTTTTTCCCAATTCTCCCCAGTTCTCACTCATTGAGGATCTACTTGAATACCTTGTGCAGATATCACAAGTCCCAAAAATATCACTTGATTTGTCCAAAATTGACATTTGTCAAACTTTGCATACTACCAATGTTCCCTCAAACATTGCAACACCAACTCAAGCTGATTAGCATGCTTTACTTTCACTTAAGAGTATACCAGACCTCAACTCTTTCCTTGAAAACACATAGGCACCTCGAAGCTGATCAAACAATCATCAGTGCGCGGCAATGGATAACGGGAAAAAGAAAGACCTCAGAGTTAGAGAATCATATGGCAAGCTTATGCAAGAGAACAAGGTGTTTATACCTAATGTTATGGAATTAAAGGAAGCAATTTTGGAATTTGCGCACCGTTCAACTTATACAAGGCATCCTGAAGGTATTAAAATGTATCATATCATTCGAACATTTTACTATTGATCGAGTATGAAAAGAGAAATGGTGGAATATGTAAGTAGGCGTATCATCCGTCAGCAGGTTAAAACGGAAATGAGAAAATATTAATATAGATTATGTGTGCAAGTTTCCTCGTCCACGAGATGGTTATGATGAAATTGAGGTGATTATTGATTGGCTTACTAAATCAGCGCAGTATTCTTCAATGAAAGAGCAGTAACCTTTCCAAAAGTGTAACAGTTATTTATCTGTCTTATGGAAAAGAGATTTGGGCTTACGGATCTGTTGAACTTCTTGGGTATGTTGGTCCTTTCAGTTTGTTCCCTATAGCAACGCCATAAGGCCGTGGAAAGCTGTGTCTTGTGTTTCAAAATTGTTAGAATTGTGGACGGATGGTATTCAAGGCCCTAAGTTAGTGGAGGAGACTACTCGGAATATTCAAGTAATTAAGTCTAACCTGAAAGTGGGCCAGGGTTGATAGAAAAGCTTTGCCGATAGACATGCCACTGATCGAGTGTATAATGTAGGTGATTGAGTATTTCTGAAGCTTTAACCTTGGAAAGGTGGGGTTCGGTCGAGAAGAAAGGTAAGTTAAGTCCTAGGTACATCAGACCATATGTGACCATCGAGAGAGTCGGTGAAGTTGCTTACAGGCTTGAGTTGCCTTCAGAGTTGTCGAAAGTGCATAATGTGTTCCAGGTTTCCATGCTTCGATATTATGTTTCATATCCTTCACATATGATTCCTCCTTAATCTTTGGAAGTTAATCCGGATTTGATTTATGATGAGGAACCAATGATTATCTTGGATTGGAAGGACAAGATCTAAGGAATAAAACAGTGAAGTTAGTGAAAGTTTTATGGAGGAATCATTCAGCAGAAGAAACTACTTGGGAGACAAAAGATCGAATGAGAGAGATGTGTTTCAAGTTGTCCTATGGATATTGATGGATTGTAAAGATTGTGTAAATTTCGAGGATGAAATTTTTTTAAGGTGGGTAGATTATGACAGCCCGTTCCTAATTTTATGAGTTTTTAAAGTTTTAATAAAGGATTTTACAAAAATGCCCTTTGAGGCACGCATATTATTCGAGGTTAATCATTGTGTCATGCCATCTAAGATTTGTTTTCTTAACATATCCTCGTAGTACTCGTCGCTACGGACGTGTGGGCGCTGACGGTTTGTGATTTGGAGTTATATCGAAAAAGTTATTAACGTTTGAAATTAGGGACGGGTTGTCACATGTATAATGCAAATTTATGTAAATTTCCAGAAAAATAAATAAAATGGACTTTATTTCTCTTAATGCATTTTAGATATCAATGGACATGCTTTATTTTATTCAGTATGTTGTGCTAAATACAAATAAAACGTATATCTGACTAAAATGCATTACTTCCTTCTTTTTTTTTTTGGATGGTGCCTGACACACCCATTTCCTTTTAGATGGTGACTAATGCACTATTCTTTCACCCTTTTTTTTTTTGTTTTTTTTTTACTTAACAGTAGCTGGCACCTTTTTTTTAGTTGGCACTTTCTTTTTGTACATAATCATATTTTCCCAGTGCACGATTTAGGGTAGCTAGCACTTTCTTTTAGTTGGCACTTTCTTTTTTGTACACAATCATATTTTCCCAGTGCACCATTTTACTTAAACAATAGCTAGCACTTTCTTTTAGTTGGCACTTTCTTTTTGTACACAATCATATTTTCCCAATGCACCATCCCATCACCTCTCATTTTGGTTTTTCTTTTCCAGGCACGGGTGGTCGTTTGCACAGTTTGCACAGTCACAGACCTGCATTTTGAATAGCCACCGCATTTCATTTGCTTCTCCGGGGACCTTTATATATATATATATGGGATTGCTCCTTTGCTTGTACACTCATTACACAGGTTCAGCCACTGCGTTGCTTGTTGCCTTGCATCGCCACTGCACCATTGTCCAGCAATCCTGCGCTGCTGCTTTTACTTGGTGAGTCACTTGAGTATATATATATATATATATATATATATATATATGTCTTTTGAGCCGTGCATACCATTTCCATCTTTTGAGCAAGGTATATATGTATATATATATATATATATTTGTCCCATCACCATCACCATTTGCGTCCTTATATATATATGTGGAGGTTGATCGTCTTGTCACCATCTCCATTTTGTGCACTTGTCCCATTACCAAACCATGCACACATATGTCTATATATACATACATATATATATACATACATATATATATATATATATATATATATATATATATATATATATATATATATATATAACGTAATATAATGCTTATTTTTATTTTTTTTTAAGCACAATGTGTGCGTCCCCACTGATGGATTTCTTTGTTTGTAATGTCAGGAATTTTTTTTTTTTAATCTTGAGAAGGCAGAGCTTGACGCCAGGATTTTCGCAAAGCTTTTAGAGCCGTGGGTGTGCTTGTGTAAGAGACCGCAACGAGGTTTCGCTGTGTAGTGCCTTTTGACCACAGTTTTCCCTCGGTGGCGCGCTGCCGTGTGGTGCTGTGCAAGAGCTTGCAGCGAGACTTTGCTGCATAATGCCTTTTGGCCACAGTTCTTTCTTGGTGGTGACGTCGACGTGTGGTGCAAGAAACTGCTTGCGTAATCGCTGCGGGTTTGCGTAGCGCGATTGCGTAGCATTTTGGTTTCCTTTGCCACTGTAGCGTGCTTTGAAGGACCATCCTATAGCTGCCATCTTTGTCATGCTGCTCAAGTTTTATGGCTGATTTGCGGTCATGGTATTTTTCAAATGTTTTAGGAACAACACCATTACCATTTTTGCGAAGGAAGGCGATTCACAAGATGAACGAACAACATTGAAGCTTTACCCGCCACTAACTGGTCCTAAGGCACTTGTTTTTCTCGTGAAAGACAATTCCATGCATATTAAGTTGTGGTCTTCTGAAGTATCTTGGGAGGTGGTAGACGTTGTTCAACCAAATACAAAGAAAAAGGCGTGCACATTGAGGTTTCTTATTTTGAATCATTCGCACCATGCTCGTGACCATCACCCGGCCTCGTTTAAGCTTCTTGGTGATCACATTCGCAGCAGAGCCATGGCTTGGAATGGTACCTTGTCGACTACTGGAGAAGCCGCCTTTGATGAGTTTTATTTGGAGTGGCTTGAAGATGTCTTAAGCCGATCTAAAGATGTGCTTACTAAAGTGGGCCTTTACCACGCTGTGTACGCATCTTTATTTAGTTATGATTGTCATCCTTTCGTCCTTCGAGCGTTCTTTGAGCATTGGTGTTCAGGGACCAACACACTTCACATGGCGCAAGGGGAGATGTCAATTTCACTGTGGGATCTTCACAGGATAAGAGGCTTGCCGATCCATGATAAGTTTTATGACGAGGTCGTTCCCAGCGCGGAGGAACTTTCTCTTTGCAATAGCCGAGGATTACCTGCGAGTTGCCGTTATTTGTTTTGGGCGTATCACAAGCTTTTCCAGGATGCTCAAGGTAAATCAAGCGTGAGGATTTCCTCATGGATCCGATTTTGGTACTGGGAGGCCATGAGGTATAAGAGGTCTTCGAAGAAAAGTTGTCGTAACAAGACCACTAGACCAAAGGGAGACTCAGACCCGTCCAGTGTTATTGGCTCAACTAGGCGCCGCTCTTCTGACGAGTTAAGAGCGTTTGACGATCTTGGCATAGTATCAGAGCATGTGGATGAGTCTTATGATGGAAAAATTTTGTCCTAGCTAAGAACAAGTATGAACATTTGAATACACATGCAAGCTATTAACACTTTAAAGTAGGCATGCATCCAAAAACAATTCATAAAACCCATGACTTTCAAAGCCTAGTATATGGTGAACCAAAATAAACTCTTTAACAACATTAAAGAGAAGTAAAGATTTAGAGTTTCTTTACCCTTGAAGCTCATCCTTGTTTACACAAGGGATTCACCCAAGTGGAGGGCCTTCAAGTCACCTCCAAACTCCTTAGATGTTCCTTGTGCTTTTCCTCCCTTTAGTGCTCCTTTGATGATTTGAGGAAATAAGGATTGGTTCTCCAAAACACCAAAAGTTTGATGTCTCTAAGTCTCTTCACCAAGGATGTATCTTGTGAAGATGATATGGATGACTTAGGGAAGAAGAGATTGCTAGATGTCCCTTCCCTTAGTGGCCGGCCTCCTTAGAGAAAAAGAGAGAAAATGTTTCACCCAATTTCAACAAGAAGAACCCATATTGAAAACAAAGCTATAAAGTTGAATTTATACTTCATTTCAAGTGAGTGGCAAACTTGTAATTAATCCAAGTTTGCTACCCTCACCCTTATGGCCGGCCTTACTTTGTTATTGGGCTAATTTGCCCATTTTGTTTTAGTTGTCATACAACATAAACATAATGGGCCTTGTGGACCAAAACGCTTTTGGGCCCCGAAACCCAAAACCAACATATAAGCCCAATACAAACCTTTCGTAAAATTAATTAACTAATTAATTAATCTTGACCATTCTTCAATTAAACCATTTAATTGCTTATCCATTTCATTTAATTTCTTCACATACATCCTTACTCGGTGTACGATCCATTAGGTTCCAATTAGCGAGGCAGTGGGCGATGTTACTCTTAACGATCGATTGTGAATTGAAACCACATTTCAATTCTCCCTTTGATGATTAGTGTTTGCTAATCATTAGGGCTTCCACAAACCATGAGTGACACCTAGCAGTATGTCATGGTTACCCAAGCTAAGTAGAATTGGTTGGAGAACCTATCCAGTTACAACTACAATGCAATACGGTCCTTCTCTAATACAATTCTCTTAATCACATTGTTTAAGTGATAGTTTGTTTCATGTCTACTATCCAATGTGATACTTTCCTATATGATTCCCTTGAATATGATTTGGAACAAACTTCCTAAGTCATATTCATTTGCTTTGGCCAAAGACTTTAGAATCATATCTTAGAGTATTCTCCTTCCACCTTGGAAGGTTAGAGATCCCTTGTTGTGCATTCATATGCCTACATGACTAGATAGTTTGACCCCAACAATGCCGTGGACACTCCGAGGGAATGCCGTTGACATGATTAAAGATCAAGGACCTAACCATTAGACATCTATGATGCCTCAGGTCAAGGGACTACTTTGCATATTGTAACTTTAGAGTTCATACATGACATGTATGTTCGAACTCTCTTTTGATCGTAGTTCAGTGTACTCGATTACTCTTTTGAGCACCTATGTGTTTGTCTTAGTGTCCAACACCAAATGACTTGAGACTAGTTCATACTCACGTTTGAGTCAACATAACACATACTAACCTTAGCGGATTGTCAATGCCCAATTGACAATCCAATGGCTAGGAACGTTTTAGGAATGAACATAAGAGAAAGGTCTCGTTAATCTAACTTACTTAGATTACTTATCTCTTAGATCAAATAAATTCCTTGGATTCTCTTATTGCTTAAACACATGATACAATAAATAGTGATTAACAATAAGCTTTGCCCTTCCATTAAACATATAAAAGTTCAATACAATAAGTATTCCAAAAGCTATTACATCAAATGAGTGGCTTTGTGGGCATACTTCCAACAATCTCCCACTTGCACTCAAAGCCATCCTCTCATGTATCTAATACCCATCTTATCCATATGACGATCAAGCTGGATTTGAGACATTGGCTTTGTCAGTGGATCTGCTACGTTATCGGCTGAAGCAACTTTGAGGATGTTGACTTTCCCCTCGGCAGCATATCTTCTAATGATATTAAAGCGTCTGTCAAAATGCTTGTTCTTTTGATGTGCCCTGGGTTCCTTGGCTTGAGCTATCGCCCCACTATTATCACAGTACAAAGTTACTGGTGATGTAATGGTTGGAACCACCCCAAGTTCAGTGATGAACTTCTTCATCCAGATCACTTCTTTACCGGCTTCAGCTGCAGCGACATATTCAGCCTCTGTTGTGGAATCAGCAATTACACTTTGTTTCTTGCTCTTCCAACTGACAGCCCCACCATTCAGAGTGAATACATATCCGGAGTTGGAACTTCTATCATCGACTTCAGATTGGAAATCTGCATCTGTATAGCCTTCCACTCGCAACTCTGCTGCTCCTCCATATACGAGGAACATGTCCTTAGTTCTTCTTAAGTACTTAAGGACCGTCTGGGGGGTCTACAAGAGTCCAGACCTGATTTTGATACATGGAATCCATCTCGGATTTCATGGCCTCTTGCCATCACATGTCCAAGTTTAAGATGCCACATCTTTTCTTGGTTAACTTCTTCTCTAGCCCTTTTGGGTTTTGAGGTATTCCTGCTTTCAATACAGTGCATCCCACTATTCGTCTCTAGGTGAAAAAGTCCCTCTATCATATTACCATGAAAGATAATACGACCGTTCAAGTATAAAGTGCAACTCATTTTGTCAAACAATACTGAGTGCCCATCTCGTAAAAGCTTAGAGATGGAAATCAAATTCTTTATACATGAAGGAAAATATAAACAATTTTTAAGTTCCAGGACTTCCCCAGAGGGTAGTTTAAGCATGTAGGTGCCTATTGCTTTTGCAGAGATTTTAGTGCCGTTCCCAACTCGCACAACCATCTCCCCATTGCGCAGTGATCTGCTCCCTGTTAGTCCCTGCAACGTATTGCAGATATGTTGACTAGCGCGTGAATCAAATATCCAGGAATTGGAGCTCACTGTAAAAGCACTCTCTATGACAGAGATAGTCTCTTCAAAAGTTCGTGTCATAAGGCTCGCAATGCACACCCTGTATTTCTTTTTCCAACGTTCATCCTTTCCACAATGAAAGCATGTTCCTTTGGATTTCTGATGTGAAAAATAAGTTAACACACAAATTAAACCCTCTTTTTGACAATTGTAGTATAGATGTAAGTAGGGTATCGTTCTAGGCCGGGGATTAGGAGGGATTGCTAATCTATTCTAAATTAATTTAAAAATATTAAATAAGACTCAAGGACACAAAACTAGGCTAAAAACTCTAATAACTCGAAACACACTTAGGATGACTCAAAATAATGAAAATAATCAAATTAAACACTAGGAACTGAAATTGACGGAAATCGAATTGAAAGACTAACAATAATGAAAACTAACTAAATAATATAATTTAATAATGGAAGGGTGTTTGGTTTTGACTAGAAGTAAATTAAACTTAAATAAATTACAGAATTGACAAAAACATGAAATTAAGGTGAAAGGATAAATGACGGACTAGCTAGAGGGTTTTTCTCCACACATGACACATATGCAACCTAAATTGATTTTCAGTTGTTCTTTCAATAAGTTATGAATTTCAACACTTCAGATTAACTGTGAATAGCACTTTTTTAATCTTCAAGTTTTCCTTAAGTTATTGAATTGGACGGGAAAACGCATACAACAATTCAAAACATTCTTCAAAAGTCCCCTACGTGAAAAGCACAATAGAGATATAATTAAAGTGAAGGAATTATTTTGAGAAAACATGTTCATTTGAGCAACATCATATAGCATGCAATTAACAATTAAAAGGCGGAATCATGCTTGTATGTACTCAAAAAACAAAACATGACCATGAAATTCAAAGCCTAGTAGATTGGTGAACCAATAATCAACTCAAAACATAAGTGAGTTGAAATTAATACCTTTGTAGATTCCTCTTTGCATAAGCAAAGGCTAATCACCCAAAGAGATAAGGGCCTTCATTCCTTGCTTCTTAGATCCATGGATTTGGATGGAAGAATAGGTTCTCCAAGTTCCCAAAATTGAGAACCTCTAATTCTCGACACCAAGGTTCGATTGTAGAAGAAATGAGTGACCTTGGAGTAGTAGGATTGCTAGATGTACCCTCCAAGGTGTTGGCCTCTTTAGAGAGAAATGGAGAGACAATTCTCACCAATTTTCCCCAAAATAAACCCATTTAACACTTAATGAATATTTAGTTATAAAGTCATTTATATAGTCACTTCTTTAAGTGACCTAAACAACCAAAACCCTAATTCATTTCATCATGGCTGGCCATTTAGGGGATTTATGGGCTTTTGGGCTTTAATGAATCTTTATTCATTAAATTGTCATACAACTTAAGTTAATGGGCTTGACGTTCGAAGCCCATTGGGCCTTAAGGTCCAAAACTATCCCGAAGTCTTTAACGAACTAATTCGTTTGATTAATTAACATATTAATTAATCCTTGCCATAAATAAATGATTAAACCATTTAATCATTCTTACTCATTTCCGTTTAATCTCCAATCTCCACCTTTCACGGTGTGCGATCCATTAGGTTCCTTTTAGCGAGGCAGTGGGCGATTAAAACCATTTTACATCGATTGTGAATTGAAACTATTTTCAATTCTCCCTTTAGTGATTATACACGTCTAGGGCTTCCACAAACCATGAGTGACACCTAGCAGCATATCATGGTTACCCAAGCTAATCAGAAGAGGTTAGAGAACCTATTCAGTTCGAGATTACAAATGCAATACGGTCCTTCTCTAATCTAATACTCTTGACCACATTGTTTGGTTTGATAGTTTATTTTCTCATGTCTACTATCCAATGTGTGTCTTGTGCTTATATGATTACCTTGAATGTGATTAGGAACGCATTCCCAAATCTCATTCATACTCTGGCCAGAGATTCAAATCATATCAAAGAGTATTCTCCTTCAAACGGTTTGAAGGTTAGAGATCCCTTGTTGCGCATTCACTTGTCTCCATAGCTAAGCGGCTTGACCCCAACGATGCCGTGGACACCCTCCTGGTGGGATGACTTTGACATAATCAAAGATCAAGGTCTTAACCACAAGACAACTATGATGCCTCAGGTCAAAGGACTACTTTGCATTATCCCAACCATGAGTTCTCATGTGACATGGAATATGAGAACTCTTCGTTGATCGCGTTCAGTGAACTCATTCTCTATTGAGCACCTACCGTACTTGTCTTGATGTCACACACACCAATGACTAGAGACTAATCACTCTCCCTGAGAGAAGACATAGTACGTACCGATCTTGACGGACTGTCAATGCCCAATTGGCAATCCTATGATCAGGAACGTTTAGGATGTGTCTACGAAAGAATGGTCTCAAGAATCTAACTTCATTAGATTACATTCTCCCAATCACAAATTCCTTGGACTTTATTGTTTAAGCATATAACATTTATATGAGACGGCTCAAACAATAATCTATGCCCTTTATATGTTAAACTAGATTAGTTTAACATGTGAAATGTCCGTAAGTATCATCACATGATTGGCTTTAGGGCACATTTCCAACAATCTCCCACTTGCACTAGAGCCAATCAGCTTGATCATCAATGATGATATCTCTTCTGTAGTCATTTCATAAATGGCTGAATAGTAGGCCTAGACAGTGGATATCTATATGTGTTATCCACAGAAGCAACCTTGAGAATAACGACGTCACCATTATACATGATTCTCAATCATGTGGTTCAGTCTCTCATTTGTGTTCGGATCTTGATGAGACCTTGATTCCCAGGCTTGAGCTATCGCCCCATTAGTGTCATACACTTTCTGGTTGGAACCGAATAGAGAGTTCATAAATGAACTTTCCCATCCAATCAACATTGTTGTAAACTTCTATATGGCAATATATTTTGCATTCATAATGGAACACACTAAAGTCATTACTTTAATGTTTCCATCCAAATATCTCTTTAGTCATAATAAAGAGATATTCGTTTATCTCTTCATTCATAATGAAGAAACATCCAATGATGGATTAAATTCATAATCTAATACATTTACGCTTCCATTACGTTACTTTGATTCTTCCTCGATCTTTGAGGAATTTATCCTTTAGTATTTCTTAAATACTTAAGGACTCACTTGACAGTTGCCATGGTTCTGATCCTGGGCTTGCACTGATATCATCTTGTACCGTTCTAGGTACAACTCATATCAATGTTTTTCATACAATATGAAATACATAAATCACCTTTCTGCGTATGCATAAAGGATTCTATTTACGCATTATTTCTTTGGGAGTCAAAGCGGCACGTTCCCTTTGAGAAGGGCAACTTACTAGTCTCACTAGAATCGTCCTTCTATTGAAGTTTATCATCATATGAGAAACTTCCTAGCATCCATTGTCTATTATTAGGCATTGATATAATCCAATTATATCATGAAATATATCATTATAGATTTCCATCCCATGTATATAGACTATATCTCCCAAATACATTCTATCGATTATAGAATGCTTAAAGTCATAACTTTAACGAAGAAGTATTCTTTTCATTTCCAAAATTAATATATCATATATATTTAAATTTTTAGGAACATGATTAACTCCCACTAATCTTTTGTAAAACTAGTAAACAAAAGATTCATTTACATCTTTATGAGAAATCAAACGATTTGATCATTTTTCTCATAAAATGCAAATAGCTCCCACTAACTTGCTAAGATCCATGATGGATGGATCTCTACAACTTTCATGTCTTGTGATTCATAGTTTTAGACATATATTATCAAGACTATCTTAATAATGGTTTCGGAAACCCATATTATGTCAAAACATTGAATCACCATTTAGTTGTAGCTAACAATCTTCGAATTAATTGAAACTAAGACTACGTCAAAAATGGTTCCTTTAAAGTCAACCATTCTCTTTGATTGTAGTCACCTTAAGCTACCAATTAGCTATGAAGGTTTCATTATTTCGAGTCAAATGGTACTTTACCATTTCCTTGAGTATATATCGTATATGCACTCAATGTAGTCATAAGGATTTTCATTCTTATTTCTTTCGAATTAAGAGGTGCAACTCTATGACATAGTCATAAAGTTCAAAACCATTCAACTGAGACGGTTTATAAATCCTTATCGACTACCTTGGAGCTTGTGGTATAGGAACTAGGTTGTTATATTTGTCGATTACTATCTTGTCTCTCAAAGAACCCATTCTTCGAGTTCTATCTCTCGTTCATTTGCTTTTAGGCAAATCACATTGTAGAATTACAATGAACTACCCAACAAAACAACATTTGTTAGTTGGTTTATAGAAGCGATATCCAAAAGTTATTTTAAGGATATCCTACAAGATTATTATCAAACAAATATTGCTTGTTAGCACATAACCCCAAATCTTTAACATGCTTAAGATTTGTCTTTCTTTTCCAACTACATCTTATGGAGTCATGAAAATACTGGAAGATCTTCTCATTGACAATCATATTGTTTTAGAAGTATATATCCTATATATGGGTAATAGATAACATCTAATGAACTAAATCTTATTCGAGTTCGTTCTTCTCCTAATGGAGAAATATATTATCTTATGATGTTATTTTCCTTGATATCTTTCAAGGAAACTTATCTAAAGTGTTACCTTTCCTTGGATCAAATCTAAGGAGGTAAATACTTTAGATGTCTTACTCATCAACTTACATTACTTGAATTCTTTGAAACATTTTGCAAAGTATTCGGACTTGTGTTTATTCAAAATAAACTATAGTCCAACCGAGAGTGATCTTCGGTGAATGTTATCCAACATGAGTAGTATAATGTTTGTGGACAAGTGCCACTAACATCTAAGTGAATTACCCTCAACAACTTTGTGATTCTTTCTTCTTTCCAAAAGAATAAAGATTCGAACATTTCGCCTCCATACAATTTTAACAAGAAGGTATTGGATCCGGATCTAACGATCCAAAGCGTCCATCCATGACCAACTCGTAATTTATGTTTTAGAGGTATCACAACTTTAGTTGGGATTAGTCACTACCTTGCAACCTTTTGGGTTTTAAGCATCATTATTTTCTAAACAGTTAACACTACCATATTATCTCTACTATAGAGATAATTAATTAGATTACCATAATCCAATCATTGATTAATAAAGAACTTTGTTTTGTCAAACAAAACATTTATCCATTTCACATAGTGACGGAATTTAGTTCCTTAAAATTGGAATACAAAGACAATCTATGTTTTTCCAATTTCTTTTGTAGTTCATATGAGGAAGTAAGTACCATCTGCTTTCGCAGAGATCTACATTTGATTCACGCTTCGAATGTGAAGTACTTTCTCTTCTCTCATATATCTTCTACTTCTTATTAGTCACACTTTTACAACGATTGTAAAGCTTTGTTACTAATACGGAATCATGCATTCAAGTAGAAGAACCAACTGTTTTGAACTATTCAAGAACAATTTACAACACCTTCGAAAGGTGTGTCCTTGACACTTGCAAGACATTTCTTGCAAATACCCCTTCCAATGTCCATCCTTTCATAAAGAAAGTTTGTTCCCTTGGAGTTATTTATCTTCTTTATTTGACTTCTCCTTTGACTACAATAGTCATGGTCCCTAAACTCCCACTATCTCTCTTGAAACTTTATTTCAATTGTGTTATACACATCAAACATTTTGGAGAGCATGTGGTTATTTTTCACTACTTAGTTTACAATAAACTTAGTGAACGATTAGGATAAGGAAACAAAGGTGAAGTCCTTGCTTAGTTTCCGTCTCGTTAAGTGGTTTATCACTTCAACATTCAATGATTCAAAATCATCATAAGTCCATGTTAATGGACTATTTTTGTCAACCAACCATTATGTTCTAAACATAATTACAAACCTTCAAGAGTTGTACAAGGCAACTCTCATTTCTTCATACAACAATTTGTAAGTGAAGAAACATGGCACATAAAGTGTTCATGCCTTTGTGCTTTCTTCTCAAGTTCTTTGTTCATTTAACAAAGAAATAAGCACTAGTGTTTGCATTGACTAAGAGTTGTTTCAAAGCAACTCCTATTTCTTCATACAACAAATTGTAATTGAAGAATTATGACATTAAAAGTGTTGTCCTCTTTATGATAGACCTTTTCTAACATATTCTTCTAATGATACATTATCAATAGTAAGATTGTGAGGATGAGACTACTTTGGTACTTTTACAAGCCATTAAAGACAATCTATGGTTTTGTAGTACCAAGTCCGTAAACTAAACGTTCGGTTTTGTCAAGTGTTGGATAGCGTTTGCAAATATATTGGTAATCAAATACATAACGAATATAAATTGATTGATTTTAAGCCATTTGATTTGGGTCTTTAAATCAAATAGCACCACCCACTATTTTTGGCAAATTCCATATCCCTCATAGGAATTCGAGAGTTTTGGATGAAACTCCTAGTAGGTTATGGGAGGCTCACTATTACCAAGCCCACCTCACGATGATACGATATATGGCTAGCAACAATAATAATGAGAAAGTACGCTTACTCATTTGCAACTCATGCAAGTACCCATCTTATTTGGCCTCTAGAGAATGTAACCTCACAATGATATGATATTGGTTCCATTGCACTTAGTTAAGTTCTTCCCACCATGCTTAGTGTGTGAAGGGGTTCAAGAATAGCCTCACGATGATACGATATATAGCTATCCTCGTTGCCTACACTCACCTCATCATATGTATATGGATTCCTCCTGAGTATAAGCATGCACTGTGTACTCCCCCATGATAGGGTGAAGCCGGTGTACAAGTCATAAACGATTGGATCCCACCACGGTGGAAGGCCACGAAGAGATATTCTAAACATCTCTCGCTTATCAACTTAATATTGGTTTGATTGAGGGTTTTAGGTCTCATCACATATAAACATACATTTTAATCTCTATTAAAACTATTTTGGTCCTATTACAACTATTGGTCCATCCCTTTGTTTTAGTTGTACATAATACTCCCACTATGCTTTTAAAACGATTTTTAAAGCAAGAGTATATGATACTACTAACATAAACTTTGCATTCATTTGATGGACTACATAGTTGCCTTAGGGCCTAAGGATGATTATGAACCTTTGTTTAGATTCAACACGAGCCTTGTGTTGAACCTCGGTCTAGGAATGAAGATTGATTTTAGTTACGCGTTTAATCACATTAAGGCATGTTGTCTTTGTTGGAAATGTGCCCTAAAACCAATCATATGATGATACTTTACGGACATTTCAAATGTTAAACTAATCTAGTTTAACATATAAAGGGCAAAGATTATTGTTTGAGCCTTCTCATATAAATGTTATATGCTTAAACGATAAAGTCCAAGGAATATGTGATTGGGAGAATGCAATCTAATGAAGTTAGATTAATGAGACCATTCTTTCGTAGACACATCCTAAATGTTCCTGATCATAGGATTACCAATTGGGCATTGACAGTCCGTTAAGATCAGTACGTACTGTGTCTTCTCTCAGGGAGAGTGACTAGTCTCGAGTCATTGGTGTGTGTGACATCAAGACAAGTACGTAGGTGCTCAATAAGAGAATGAGTTCACTGAACGTGATCAACGAAGAGTTCTTATATTCCATGTCACATGAGAACTCATGGTTGGGATAATGCAAAGTAGTCCTTTGACCTGAGGCATCACAGTTGTCTTGTGGTTAAGTCCTTAATCTTTGATTATGTCTAATTCATCCCCTAGGGGTGTCACGGCATCGTTGGGGTTAAGCCACTTAGCTATGGAGACAAGTAAATGCGCAACAAGGGATCTCTAACCTTCAAACAGTTGAGGGAGAATACTCTATGATATGATTTGGAATCTCTGGCCAGAGTATGAATGAGATTGGGGAATGCGTTCCAAATCACATTCAAGGAAATCATATAAGCAAACGATTCACATTGGATAGTAGACATGAGTAAATAAACTATCATACCAAACAATGTGGTCAAGAGTATTAGATTAGAGAAAGACCGTATTGCATTTGTAATCCCGAACTGAATAGGTTCTCTATCCTCTTCTGATTAGCTTGGGTAACCATGACATGCTGCTAGGCGTCAACCATGGTTTGTGGAAGCCCTATACGTGTATAACCACTAAAGGGAGAATTGAAAATTGTTTCAATTCACAATCGATGTAAAATGGTTTTAATCGCCCACTGCCTCGCTAAAAGGAACCTAATGGATCGCACACCATAAAAGGTAGAGATTGAAGATTAAACGGAAATGAGTAAGAATGATTAAATGGTTTAATCATTTATTTATGGCAAGGATTAATTAATATGTTAATTAATCAAACGAATTAGTTCGTTAAAGACTTCGGGATAGTTTTGGACCTTAAGGCCCAATGGGCTTCGAACGTCAAGCCCATTAACTTAAGTTGTATGACAATTTAATGAATAAAGATTCATTAAAGCCCAAAAGCCCATAAATCCCTATATGGCCGGCCATGAAGATGAATTAGGGTTGTTTGGTTATTTAGGTCACTTAAAGAAGTGACTATATAAATGACTTTATAACAAAATATTCATTATGTGATTAAGGGTTTATTTTGGGTGAAAATGGGTGAGAATTGTCTCTCCATTTTCTCTCTAAAGAGGCCAACACCTTGGAGGGTACATCTAGCAATCCTACTACTCCAAGGTCACTCATTTCTTCTACAATCAAACCTTGGTGAAGAGACTTAGAGGTTCCCTATTTTGGGAACTTGGAGAAACCTATTCTTCCATCCAAATCCATGGATCTAAGAAGCAAGGAATGAAGGCCCTATCTCTTTGGGTGATTAGCCTTTGCTTATGCAAAGAGGAATCTACAAAGGTATTAATTTCAACTCACTTTGTTTTGAGTTGATTATTGGTTCACCAATCTACTAGGCTTTGAATTTCATGGTAATGTTTTGTTTTTGAGTGCATGCAAGCATTATTCCGCCTTTAATTGTTAATTGCATGCTATATGATGTTGCTCAAATGAACATGTTTTTCAAAATAATTCCTTCAGTCTTATGGGCGTTGGACCCAACTACTTCATTTTCATGCATATCGTATAAAGCAAGAAAGAAGTACTTCAAAGTAAAGGTGAGCTTATGCTCATTACAACATTTGCATATAACAAATTACTTTAAAGTAAAGAAGAGCTTAAGCCCTTTTACAACATTTGATCAAATCAAATTACAACCAAAATCTAATCTACACATTCCCATGGTTCAAACAAATTTGAAACGCCTTTCACATAGCTCAATTATATTAGGCTTAGGTTCATAATCACCCTTTAATTAATTAACACTTTAACTAATTAATGAATGCAACATTTTCATTTGGTTTTTGTATCCATAAAATTGATTTAAATGGAGCTAAACAAAATGAAAATCCAATTCTCATTTAAAGAGACAAAACAATTTTGTTCTCATCCTATTTGGGCCATCATGCAATTAACCTCAACTTTTGGGCCATATTGCAATAACAAAAACTTTTGGGGTCACTTTGTATAATACACAAAAGTCACAACTTCATGTAAATACAACTAGAACCCAAACTTTTAATAATGCAAAAACTTCATTAAAGGAACAAAACAATTTGTCCTTTAGCGTTTTTGGACCTTAATGTAAAAACGTAAACTTTTGGGCCAAAGTGCAAATACACAAAAGTATCAAAATTTTATGTAATTGCATAAAAGCCCCAAAAGTACTCCCTTTGAGGGAGTGGCTGGTTTTGGGGAGGGATAAGGTTGGTGTGTGTGTTGATTAGTGAGTTTTGTCAAAAACATGCAAGTGTATGTAAGATAAGTTTATGAAATAATTCAATCACAATTATTTCAATCATCATTTATACAAATATCTAACACTTTAAATACATAATAAATCATTTAAAAACATATCACATATACTTTATGAAATAATTCAAAACTTTGAATCAATACACCAAACCTTTTTGTTCTTGGCAAGAACATCAAGAACAATGAAGAACATCCATGAAAAACCCAAATTTTTCCATGAACTTTTTCCACCCAAAAACATTCCAAAACCATTCTTACTTAAGGGAAATAACATCTAACCAAACTAGGGTACTTAGGGGTTCCAAAGAACACATTAAAACACTTTTAACAAGTCAAACAAGAACCCAAAAATTCACCCTTTGATTTTGGCCGAATTTTCCCAAAAGTATGGCACCAAATTTTAGCTCCAATATTCATGCTCATATGAACAACATCTACAACATTTGAGATAGCAAATTTTCCAACAAAATTTACTTTCAAAGAAGCAAGAATAAAGCTTGTAACAATTACAACTTTTAGATCACAAACTTATGAACTACAAAACACAAAAGGATTCACCAACTACTAGACCTAGGCTCTGATACCACTTGAAGGAATTATTTTGAGAAAACATGTTCATTTGAGCAACATCATATAGCATGCAATTAACAATTAAAAGGCGGAATCATGCTTGTATGTACTCAAAAAACAAAACATGACCATGAAATTCAAAGCCTAGTAGATTGGTGAACCAATAATCAACTCAAAACATAAGTGAGTTGAAATTAATACCTTTGTAGATTCCTCTTTGCATAAGCAAAGGCTAATCACCCAAAGAGATAAGGGCCTTCATTCCTTGCTTCTTAGATCCATGGATTTGGATGGAAGAATAGGTTCTCCAAGTCCCCAAAATAAACCCATTTAACACTTAATGAATATTTAGTTATAAAGTCATTTATATAGTCACTTCTTTAAGTGACCTAAACAACCAAAACCCTAATTCATTTCATCATGGCTGGCCATTTAGGGGATTTATGGGCTTTTGGGCTTTAATGAATCTTTATTCATTAAATTGTCATACAACTTAAGTTAATGGGCTTGACGTTCGAAGCCCATTGGGCCTTAAGGTCCAAAACTATCCCGAAGTCTTTAACGAACTAATTCGTTTGATTAATTAACATATTAATTAATCCTTGCCATAAATAAATGATTAAACCATTTAATCATTCTTACTCATTTCCGTTTAATCTCCAATCTCCACCTTTCACGGTGTGCGATCCATTAGGTTCCTTTTAGCGAGGCAGTGGGCGATTAAAACCATTTTACATCGATTGTGAATTGAAACTATTTTCAATTCTCCCTTTAGTGATTATACACGTCTAGGGCTTCCACAAACCATGAGTGACACCTAGCAGCATATCATGGTTACCCAAGCTAATAAGAAGAGGTTAGAGAACCTATTCAGTTCGAGATTACAAATGCAATACGGTCCTTCTCTAATCTAATACTCTTGACCACATTGTTTGGTTTGATAGTTTATTTTCTCATGTCTACTATCCAATGTGTGTCTTGTGCTTATATGATTACCTTGAATGTGATTAGGAACGCATTCCCAAATCTCATTCATACTCTGGCCAGAGATTCAAATCATATCAAAGAGTATTCTCCTTCAAACGGTTTGAAGGTTAGAGATCCCTTGTTGCGCATTCACTTGTCTCCATAGCTAAGCGGCTTGACCCCAACGATGCTGTGGACACCCTCCTGGTGGGATGACTTTGACATAATCAAAGATCAAGGTCTTAACCACAAGACAACTATGATGCCTCAGGTCAAAGGACTACTTTGCATTATCCCAACCATGAGTTCTCATGTGACATGGAATATGAGAACTCTTCGTTGATCGCGTTCAGTGAACTCATTCTCTATTGAGCACCTACCGTACTTGTCTTGATGTCACACACACCAATGACTAGAGACTAATCACTCTCCCTGAGAGAAGACATAGTACGTACCGATCTTGACGGACTGTCAATGCCCAATTGGCAATCCTATGATCAGGAACGTTTAGGATGTGTCTACGAAAGAATGGTCTCAAGAATCTAACTTCATTAGATTACATTCTCCCAATCACAAATTCCTTGGACTTTATTGTTTAAGCATATAACATTTATATGAGACGGCTCAAACAATAATCTATGCCCTTTATATGTTAAACTAGATTAGTTTAACATGTGAAATGTCCGTAAGTATCATCACATGATTGGCTTTAGGGCACATTTCCAACATAAAGATCATTAAACTTTGTGAAAACTATAAGCATTGACGAGGCATTCGTAACTATGAAAAGCATGATACTCTTGCCAAGAATTTACTTAACGTGATTGTGACTAGCAACCTTTACTACTTGTGAAAATAAGTTCATAACGATTAGGTGAAATTCACTTATATTCTAGCATCAAATTCATGCATGTAAATTAAGCGTGCACTCTCAACCAACATACACAAATCAGTTTTTATACGAACGGATAAGTAAATTGAAATCACAACTTATGAAATCACAACCGAAGGTAATCAATTCATATTACAAATATATTCATGGCTTTGAATTAACCTCTAGCCAAAATAAATTTAATTACACATTATTAAAACAGAAATAAAATAGAAGTTTGGAAAGATTTAACCGAGAGAGGAGAGTGCTTCAGTGCTCTGTCTGTCCGTGCCTTTGAACCCCTCCCGAGACTCACGCTGCCAGGCAGCTTTGCTGATTCTCTCTCGCAGTCCTCTTTCCTCAACTGCAAAGGCAGTTTTTTTATTCTTATTTTTGTTTGAGCTGCCCAAGGCAGCTTTTCTTCTGCACCAAATTTGCTCCCGCCTTCTGCTGCTCCCTGAACTCTCCCGCCTTCTGCTATTCCACGCTGCCCAAAGGCAGCCCTTTCATTCACCTCTGCACGTCAACTGCCAGCTGCCCTCACTGTCGGTTTCTCCTTCACAGCAGCAAGTGCTGCTTATTTCTTTTCTTGGTCTCTGCGAGCTGCCCTCACTCTCGGTTTCTCCTTCACAGCAGCAAGTGCTGCTTATTTCTTTTCTTGGTCTCTGCGAGCTGCCCCAAAGGGCAGCCCCTTTCTCCCGCTCCCCCCTTCTCACCGAGGCCCCTCCCGAGACTCACGCTGCCAGGCAGCTTTGCTGATTCTCTCTCGCAGTCCTCTTTCCTCAGCTGCAAAGGCAGTTTTTTTATTCTTATTTTTGTTTGAGCTGCCCAAGGCAGCTTTTCTTCTGCACCAAATTTGCTCCCGCCTTCTGCTGCTCCCTGAACTCTCCCGCCTTCTGCTATTCCACGCTGCCCAAAGGCAGCCATTTCATTCACCTCTGCACGTCAACTGCCAGCTGCCCTCCTTCTAGCACCTCCAACCAAATGACTTGAGACTAGTTCATACTCACGTTTGAGTCAACATAACACATACTAACCTTAGCGGATTGTCAATGCCCAATTGACAATCCAATGGCTAGGAACGTTTTAGGAATGAACATAAGAGAAAGGTCTCGTTAATCTAACTTACTTAGATTACTTATCTCTTAGATCAAATAAATTCCTTGGATTCTCTTATTGCTTAAACACATGATACAATAAATAGTGATTAACAATAAGCTTTGCCCTTCCATTAAACATATAAAAGTTCAATACAATAAGTATTCCAAAAGCTATTACATCAAATGAGTGGCTTTGTGGGCATACTTCCAACAATCTCCCACTTGCACTCAAAGCCATCCTCCCATGTATCTAATACCCATCTTATCCATATGACGATCAAGCTGGATTTGAGACATTGGCTTTGTCAGTGGATCTGCTACGTTATCGGCTGAAGCAACTTTGAGGATGTTGACTTTCCCCTCGGTAGCATATCTTCTAATGATATTAAAGCGTCTGTCAAAATGCTTGTTCTTTTGATGTGCCCTGGGTTCCTTGGCTTGAGCTATCGCCCCACTATTATCACAGTACAAAGTTACTGGTGATGTAATGGTTGGAACCACCCCAAGTTCAGTGATGAACTTCTTCATCCAGAACACTTCTTTGTCGGCTTCAGCTGCAGCGACATATTCAGCCTCTGTTGTGGAATCAGCAATTACACTTTGTTTCTTGCTCTTCCAACTGACAGCCCCACCATTCAGAGTGAATACATATCCGGAGTTGGAACTTCTATCATCGACGTCAGATTGGAAATCTGCATCTGTATAGCCTTCCACTCGCAACTCTGCTGCTCCTCCATATACGAGGAACATGTCCTTAGTTCTTCTTAAGTACTTAAGGACCGTCTTGACAGCTGCCCAGTTTTCTGATCCTGGGTTAGATTGATATCAACTAGTAATGCTCACAGCATATGCGATATCAGGCCTTGTGCATATCATGGCATACATGAGGCTTCCTATGGCGGAAGCATAAGGAATATAACTCATTTGCCCTATCTCTTCAGGAGTCTTAGGTTCCATGGCCTTAGAAAGGTGAATTCCATGTCTCACAGGAAGAAAACCTTTCTTAGAATGTTCCATTTCGAACCTACTTAGCACCTTATCAATGTACATAGATTGGGATAATCCAATTAATCTTCTGGATCTATCACGATAGAGCTTTATCCCAAGTACATAAGATGCATCTCCTAAATCTTTCATGTGGAAGGTTTTGGACAACCACACTTTTACAGAAGAAAGTATTGCAGTGTCATTCCCGAATAGTAATATGTCATCTACATATAACACTAGGAATACTACTGCTTCCCCAATGACCTTTTGATAAACACAATTGTCGTCTTCGTTTTGAGTAAAACCAAACGTTTTGATTTCAGTGTCGAAACGAATGTTCCAGCTCCTAGAGGCTTGCTTAAGTCCATAAATGGACATTTGAAGCTTGCATACCTTAGTCTTTTCAGTCATGGACACGAAACCTTCAGGTTGAGTCATATAGAGCTCTTCCTCTAGGTAGCCATTCAGAAAGGCCGTCTTCATGTCCATTTGCCAGATTTCATAATCATAGTACGCAGCTATAGCAAGCAAAATCCGAATGGACTTAATCATGGCTACATGAGAGAAGGTTTCTTCATAGTCAATCCCTTCTCTTTGCCTGTAACCCTTGGCTACGAGTCTAGCCTTATAAGTCTCCACGTTCCCATCAACGGCTATCTTCCTCTTGAAGACCCATTTGTTTCCAACAGGTACAATACCTTCTGGGGGGTCTACAAGAGTCCAGACCTGATTTTGATACATGGAATCCATCTCGGATTTCATGGCCTCTTGCCATCACATGTCCAAGTTTAAGATGCCACATCTTTTCTTGGTTAACTTCTTCTCTAGCCCTTTTGGGTTTTGAGGTATTCCTGCTTTCAATACAGTGCATCCCACTATTCGTCTCTAGGTGAAAAAGTCCCTCTATCATATTACCATGAAAGATAATACGACCGTTCAAGTATAAAGTGCAACTCATTTTGTCAAACAATACTGAGTGCCCATCTCGTAAAAGCTTAGAGATGGAAATCAAATTCTTTATACATGAAGGAAAATATAAACAATTTTTAAGTTCCAGGACTTCCCCAGAGGGTAGTTTAAGCATGTAGGTGCCTATTGCTTTTGCAGAGATTTTAGTGCCGTTCCCAACTCGCACAACCATCTCCCCATTGCGCAGTGATCTGCTCCCTGTTAGTCCCTGCAACGTATTGCAGATATGTTGACTAGCGCGTGAATCAAATATCCAGGAATTGGAGCTCACTGTAAAAGCACTCTCTATGACAGAGATAGTCTCTTCAAAAGTTCGTGTCATAAGGCTCGCAATGCACACCCTGTATTTCTTTTTCCAACGTTCATCCTTTCCACAATGAAAGCATGTTCCTTTGGATTTCTTTGCCTTCTTCTTATGCAACCTTTTCCTTATCATTGCATTCTCACTCCCACTGTCCCTTTTGAAACCTTTTTCAAATTTACAGCACATGTCAATCATCTCTTTCAAAGAATGATCGAATCTATTCACTTTATAGTTTACAATAAACTTAGTGAAATCATCCGAGAGAGATGCAAGGAAAAAGTCTTGGGCCATTTTCCCATCGATGAAAGTTCCTAAACTTTGAAGATCTTGAAAGATCCTTTCCATCTTTTGTCCATGTTTATGAACCGATGTCCCCTTTGCCATTTTGGCATTCATTAGACTACAAACATTTGAGAATCGTACATTACTAGTCTCAATGTCATGCATCTTATGCAAATTTTCAACCATGGCACAAGAAGTGTACATGTGCTTATGTAGCTTCATAAGCTCCTCACTAAGTGAAGTGAGGATTAAGCATTTGGCTTGTAAGTCATCCTCATTGTGTCTAACATAATTTTGACACTCCTCCTTTGAAGCTAGTTTCGTAGGAGGTACATGAGGAGGGGATTGCTTAAGCACATACAATATGTCTTTCACCTTTGAGACATTCTCAATGTGGCGATACCAAGCAAGGAAACGTTGGCCCTTAAGGCCCCTTTTGTCAAGTATAATGGTGGGTATTATTATAGGCATATCGTTCACTACATAACATAACAGAAATCGTATTAGATTGTTTGTTTAAAACTATTTGATTGGGTCTTTGAATCAAATAGTACCACCCACTATTTTTGGCAAATTCCACATCCCTCAATAGAATTCGAGAGTTATATTGAACTCTTAGCGGGTTATGGGAGACTCACCATTACCAAGCCCACCTCAGAATTATATCATGTTGGTTAGCAAAAATAATGATGAGAGAATAACGCATTATTCATTTACAACTCTTGTAATTACCCATCTTGTTTGGCCTCTAGAGAATGATTACCTCAGAATTATATCATGTTGGCACCATTGCACTTAGTTAAGTCATTCCCACCATGCTTGGTTTATGTAGAGGTTCAAGCACAACCTCAGAATTATATCATGTTGGTCATACTCGTTGTCTACACTCACCTCAACATATGTTTATGGGTTCCTCCTGGATGTAAGCACATACTTTGAACTTCCCCATTATAGGGTGAAGCCGGTGCATGAGTCACAAACGATTGGATCCCACCACGGTGGAAGGCCTACGAAGAGATGTTCAAAGCATCTCTCGCTTATCAACTTAATATTCGTTTTGAGGGAGTAGTTTTGGGCTACATCAAAACAATTTAATCATATTAAAAGAACTTGGGCCTATCACAACCATTGGTCCAAGTTAATATGAATTAGTAGTTTATAATACTCCCACTATTTCGAAGAAACAAGCGAGACTATATAGAACTACTAACGAATGCATTGCATCCTCATATGGACTATATAGTCATATTTGGTTTTAGGATGATTATGAACCGATTTATTTGATCCAACACGAGCCTTGTGTTGGACCTTGGGTTTAAGGTAGATAGTTGTTGATTTTAGTTACGCGTTTAATCCAATTAAACCGTTATTTCCTATTGGGCGTTGGACCCAACTATTCCATTTTGCATACAAATAAACAAAAGGAATACATGAAATAATAATAAGGGCTTATGCCCTTTTACAACACAAATCAAATGATGGACTTATGTCCATTTACAACAAATTGAATTAATCAAATTACATTCAAATCTACACTACTAAAACCCAAACATTCATAATGTAAAGCGGCCAATCACATAGCTCAATTATCGTGGCCTTTGGTTCATAATCACCATTTTCTTAATCAATCACATTAACTAAGAAAACAACTTTAAACAATTGGTTTTTGGATCCATAGAATTGATTTAAATGGAACTAAATGAAATGAAAATCCAATTCTCATTAAAGAGACAAAACAATTTTGTTCTCATTTTATTTGGGCCAAAAGGAAACTATGACCCCAACAATCGGGCCATAATGCAAATACAAAAACTTTTGGGGTCACTTTGAAAAAACACAAAAGTCCACAACTTCATGTAATTTCAACTAGAACCCAAAATTTTATTAATGTAAAAACATCATTAAAGGATCAAAACAATTCGTCCTTTAGCGTTTTAGGACCTTAACGTAAAAACGTAAACTTTTGGGCCAAAATACAAAAACACAAAATTATCACAACTTTATGTAATTGCACAAAAGGCCCCAAAAGTACCCCACTTGTTGGGGTGGCCGGCCAAGGAGGTGTGAATGAGTGTGAAAGGGTTTTAGTGCATGCATGTGCAATATGCAAGTTGATTTTGGTGGGTGAGGTGAAATTGATGGTTTGTAAGAAAAAATTTTGTAAAACATTTATGAGTTTTGACAAACATTAAATCCTTTTAATCACTTCTCACCAATATCCATCACCCATCAAAATTAAACCAAAACTTTATGAAAAACATAAAACTTTTGAATCAAAACTTCAAACCTTTTTGTTCTTGGCAAGAACTTCAAGAACATTTGAAGAACACCATGAAAACTCATAATAGCTCCATGGATGTTTTCATTCACCAAAACTCAAATTTTCACCTCTCAAAAGAGGGCTAATATCCTAGGGTACTTAGGGGTTCCAAAAGTCACCTTAAAACCATTTTAACAAGACAAACATGAACCCAAAAAGTCACCCTAAGGATTTGGCCGAATTTCCCAAAACTCATGGCACCAAATTTTAGTTCCAATATTCATGCTTATATGAAATACATCTACAACATTTGAGATGCTAAATTTTCTAGCAAAATTTATATATTCAAAAGCAAGAACAAAGCTTGTAACATTTACAACATTTAAATTACATATTATGAAAATCACAAAACCCAAAAGGATTCACCATAAACGAGGCCTAGGCTCTGATACCACTTGAAGGAAAAATTTTGTCCTAGCTAAGAACAAGTATGAACATTTGAATACACATGCAAGCTATTAACACTTTTAAGTAGGCATGCATCCAAAAACAATTCATAAAACCCATGACTTTCAAAGCCTAGTATATGGTGAACCAAAATAAACTCTTTAACAACATTAAAGAGAAGTAAAGATTTAGAGTTTCTTTACCCTTGAAGCTCATCCTTGTTTACACAAGGGATTCACCCAAGTGGAGGGCCTTCAAGTCACCTCCAAGCTCCTTAGATGTTCCTTGTGCTTTTCCTCCCTTTAGTGCTCCTTTGATGATTTGAGGAAATAAGGATTGGTTCTCCAAAACACCAAAAGTTTGATGTCTCTAAGTCTCTTCACCAAGGATGTATCTTGTGAAGATGATATGGATGACTTAGGGAAGAAGAGATTGCTAGATGTCCCTTCCCTTAGTGGCCGGCCTCCTTAGAGAAAAAGAGAGAAAATGTTTCACCCAATTTCAACAAGAAGAACCCATATTGAAAACAAAGCTATAAAGTTGAATTTATACTTCATTTCAAGTGAGTGGCAAACTTGTAATTAATCCAAGTTTGCTACCCTCACCCTTATGGCCGGCCTTACTTTGTTATTGGGCTAATTTGCCCATTTTGTTTTAGTTGTCATACAACATAAACATAATGGGCCTTATGGACCAAAACGCTTTTGGGCCCCGAAACCCAAAACCAACATATAAGCCCAATACGAACCTTTCGTAAAATTAATTAACTAATTAGTTAATCTTGACCATTCTTCAATTAAACCATTTAATTGCTTATCCATTTCATTTAATTTCTTCACATACATCCTTACTCGGTGTACGATCCATTAGGTTCCAATTACAAGGCAGTGGGCGATGTTACTCTTAACGATCGATTGTGAATTGAAACCACATTTCAATTCTCCCTTTGATGATTAGTGTTTGCTAATCATTAGGGCTTCCACAAACCATGAGTGACACCTAGCAGTATGTCATGGTTACCCAAGCTAAGTAGAATTGGTTGGAGAACCTATCCAGTTACAACTACAATGCAATATGGTCCTTCTCTAATACAATACTCTTAATCACATTGTTTAAGTGATAGTTTGTTTCATGTCTACTATTGATCGGATCATATTTATATATATTTTTACTTCGAATTCACTCGTCTTTTCTTAGTTAGTTCCTTATATTTTTGAGCTATTTACGTATTTTTGTGTTTATAGGATTTGTTATGCAAAGAAAATAAAAATAGAACAAGTGAAATTTTATGTAATAAATTCGTCAAAACTGTCTGTGTAGATCAACTTTTGTGGTAATCTCTCTTCTCTCGTTTTCTTGGAAATCAGAATTGTTTTAGCAATATTGTTCATTGTGCTCCTCACCTTCTATTGTCTATGCTTTCAAAACCTGCTCACAATTTACTACTCACAGGATTTCACATATAAGTGATTATAAGTACCATTCACAATCATTAGTCATGTAGCATTCTCATAGTTTATATTGATGTCGTTCTGTGCTTCAGGTTCGCATTTTTTCCCCACCTCCATCTATTAACAATAGCATCAAGATGGAAGTGGGAATCGAGGATTGTCTGCACATTGAGTTTGAGTACAACAAGAGCAAGTACCATCTGAAAGATGTTATTATCGGCAAGATATATTTCCTTCTTGTAAGAATCAAAATAAAGAATATGGATCTGGAGATCAGGCGTCGTGAGTCAACAGGGTCGGGGCCCAATACTCATGTTAAGACAGAGGCACTTGCTAAGTTTGAGTTGATGGATGGTGCTCCAGTAAGAGAAAGGAAAGGCAGCAAGGCTGCCAGAAAGAAGGAATAAAAAAATTAAAAAGGAAAAATGGGAAAGACGGATCCAAAGAAAAGAAAGAAAGCAGACATGAGGAGCAGGGACGGTTTTGCAGCGTGAAAGGCAGCAAGGCTGCCAGAGACGAAAAGGGAGATTGACAGCAAGCAGAAAAGAGGAGCGGAAAAGAGTAACGTGGTATGCGCAAAGAGAAGTGGACGGACAGCGCGGAGAAGAATAAAAAAAAAGGGAAATATAAATGAACTGGAAAGCAGAAGGCGCATAAAAAATATATATAGAAGAGAGGGCAGAGAGCAGGGGGGAGGACGTGATTTTGGGGGAATTAGCAAGCTGCCTTGCGCAGCTTGAGCCTCGGGGAAAAAGAGGTCAGAGTGCGACAGCCAGGGAAGAAGAGGAGCACAGAGGCAGAGGGCTTCACTCCGTTCTTATTGGTGTTATCTTCTCAAACTCATGATTTACGTTTGGTTTAATTTGTTAATAATGTGTAACTAATTTATTTTGGCTAGAGGTTAATTTGAAACCATGAATATATTTGTAATATGAATTGATTACCTTCAGTTGTGATTTCTGAGTTGTGATTTAATTTGCTTAACTGCTTGATTGATAACTTATTTTTGTATGTCGATTAAGGATGCATACTTAATTTACATGCATGAATTTGATGCTAGAATATAAGTGAATTTCACCTAATCGTTATGAACTTATATTCACAAGTAGTGAAGGTTGTTATCCACAATCGTGTTAAGTGAATTCTTGGCAAGAGTATCATGCTTTTCATAGTTACGAATGCCTCGTCAATGCTTATAGTTTTCACAAAGTTTAATGATCTTTGATTGTATCTCTATTGTGCTTTTCACGTAGGGGACTTTTGAAGAATGTTTTGAATTGTTGTATGCATTTTTCCGTCCAATTCAATAACTTAAGGAAAACTTGAAGATTAAAAAAGTGCTGTTCACGGTTAATCTGAAGTGTTGAGATTCACAACTTATTGAAAGAACAACTGAAAATCAATTTAGGTTGCATATGTGTCATGTGTGGAGAAGAACCCTCTAGCTAATCCATCACCTATCCTTTCACCTTAATTTCATGTTTTTGTCAATTCTGTAATTTATTTAAGTTTAATTTACTTCTGGTCAAACCAAACCCCCCCATTATTAAATTATATTATTTAGTTAGTTTTCATTGTTGTTAATCTTTTAATTCAATTTCCGTCCATTGCAGTTCCTAGTGTCTAATTTGATTGTTTTCATTATTTTGAGTCATCCTAAGTGTGTTTCGAGTTATTAGAGTTTTTAGCCTAGTTTTGTGTCCTTGAGTCTTGTTTAATATTTTTAAATTAATTTAGAATAGATTAGCAATCCCTCCTAATCCCCGGCCTAGAACGATACCCTACTTACATCTATACTACAATTGTCAAAAAGAGGGTTTAATTTGTGTGTCAAGTAATTCTCGCATCAACTATCCAATGTGATACTTTCCTATATGATTCCCTTGAATATGATTTGGAACAAACTTCCTAAGTCATATTCATTTGCTTTGGCCAAAGACTTTAGAATCATATCTTAGAGTATTCTCCTTCCACCTTGGAAGGTTAGAGATCCCTTGTTGTGCATTCATATGCCTACATGACTAGATAGCTTGACCCCAACAATGCCGTGGACACTCCGAGGGAATGCCGTTGACATGATTAAAGATCAATGACCTAACCATTAGACATCTATGATGCCTCAGGTCAAAGGACTACTTTGCATATTGTAACTTTAGAGTTCATACATGACATGTATGTTCGAACTCTCTTTTGATCGTAGTTCAGTGTACTCGATTACTCTTTCGAGCACCTATGTGTTTGTCTTAGTGTCCAACACCAAATGACTTGAGACTAGTTCATACTCACGTTTGAGTCAACATAACACATACTAACCTTAGCGGATTGTCAATGCCCAATTGACAATCCAATGGCTAGGAACGTTTTAGGAATGAACATAAGAGAAAGGTCTCGTTAATCTAACTTACTTAGATTACTTATCTCTTAGATCAAATACATTCCTTGGATTCTCTTATTGCTTAAACACATGATACAATAAATAGTGATTAACAATAAGCTTTGCCCTTCCATTAAACATATAAAAGTTCAATAAAATAAGTATTCCAAAAGCTATTACATCAAATGAGTGGCTTTGTGGGCATACTTCCAACATCTTACCTAGCTGCTTTCTTAGCTTGTTGGCTTTGTAAGTTTGTTTTCCCGACAGGCGACGTCAACTTAGTTCGTCCTGGAGTTTTCAAAATTGCTAGCAAGATGGCTGCAGGTGAGTCTTTTAGCCTTGCTATTCCGATTTTAGCCAACATTTACAATGGCTTGAGCATTGTTTCGAACTCGGCAAGCACTGAAGATCGTGTTGCGGTGCTTCCTTACCACTGTGTGTATGGTTCGTTGGGTGAATATTTTGGCAATCACTTTTCTTTGACGACTCTAGACAAGTCAAGGCCTTCTTCATCGATTGCAGCCAAGATGGGGCCTTTGATGACGAAGTATTCTAGCGTGCTCTCCGTGAAAAGCCTTGATGATTTGCAGGCGTGAGCGCTATTTGAAAGTTATGAAGATTTGAGAATGGACCCCTTAGCGAGAGTTGGCTCGGTGCAGCGAGGCATCGTAGACAATTCGCATCTTCACTCGTCAGACTTGTCTTATCTTATAAGTCTTCGTTCGGGGTTTGTTTCTTTGCGGCAAGAAGACCGATGCATTGTTCAGCCATATAGTCCCTACCGTTTCAGCAAGCAATTTGGTTTTTTCCAAAACTTGCCAGGCAAGCTGAAGGAAAAGAACCAACCAGCATCCTTGCAAGCCGTGTATATGCATTGGGAGTCTTGTACCCGTGCATGTACAAATGTTGTTATCACACTACCAACCAAGGACGAATTCAAGAGTAATCCAGTGACCCGTGTTTATGCTCGTTGGTGGTCAAAGGTATATTATAAGAACTTGGGGATGGAAAATGGTACCAATTCTTCTCACTCGGGCAATGATATATCAAGAGAGGGCTGTCATGTGGTTCCTATGCAAGCGGTAGCTCTTGATTGCACCAGTGCGGCTCCCTTACAAGATAGACCTGTAGCTTTAGCTCCTCAACGCCCATGCTTGTCTCCTCGACATCCGGATGTTTCTGAAGAGGTGGGAGATGAAGTTGACTCGCACGAAGATGGATTTATTTTGCAATAGTGTTAACAAGTTTCAAACAAGCGACCACTTGAGGATGCTCAGTTTGACAGCGATGTCAATTTTCGTCATAAGAAGAAAGAAATGTTTAGACCTCCTCTATTTGATGACTGTGTGCCACTTGAGAGAGATGTATGTACTTCATTCTCTCTCGTGATTTCTTATGCTTTCATTATTTTGCTTTCGTTTCTAACATCTTTCTTTGTCTTTTTTAGGTTGGGCCTTCTTGTTCTTTTGATTTGGCAACTGCAGATGTTTATTCCTATACGGAGATGCTATTTACGGGCAAACTACCTACAGACATAGAGATCGGGGATCCGCCTGGTGTAGAGCTTGTTCCAAATCCGTCGAACTTCCCAAGTTTGCCATGTGTAGGTGAAGGTATGTAAGAACCCGTCATGCGTCCAACACCTTTGCCAGCTAGCTCTGAGATCTCTTTGAGAGGGCTGAACCTTAGCGGTACTGAGCAAGTCATCCATCGCATCTGTCTTAGTGCGGCAATGGATATCAAAAGCCATATAGAGGAAAGGATTTCTAAGTGCCCGTTGGAAGACCTTACGTTGCTCAATGAGGATTTGTCGAAGCTTGTTTCTATTATTGACAACCTTAACGTTAACTCTTCATCCTTGAAGATCAAGATTGTCGAACTTATGGCCGCCTCGATGGAGTATTCTTCCTTGCATGCCATTTCCTTGGAGAAGTTGAGTCCAGATGTTAGAGCTCATCAGCTAGCAACAATAAACTCGTCACTGGCTTTAGTCCAGTCTTCTCAGCAAGCTGCTTTGGGGGATTATCAAGTTACAGAGACTTCTTTATCTTATGTCTAGGTGCGTCTAGATACGTTGGCAAGAGAGAGAGAGCAGTTGGTATCGAAGCATCGCAACTTGAAAGTGTTCTTGCGGAGCAAGGAACTACACTTTCTTAGTACCAGGAGGAGATTTCACGCCTAGAACGAGAGAAATGCATGACCATGGAGTTGCCCATCTTGTCTCCCATCGAGGCAGAGACTTTGAAGACTTTGGAAAGCTTGCTTGAAGATCGTCTTCATAGTTTTGGGGACATAGTTTTCAAGTAGTATCTTCTGTTTTTTTTTTTTTTTTTTTTTTTTGTAATATGGCTTTTGGAGCCGACTCCTTCTTTCAAAGAAATAAAGTATTTACATTCTTGAATTTGCTCTTCATTCTTTAAAGTGTTTTTTCTTTTTTTTTTAGATGGTGTGATTGTACTTGAAGTTTTGACGTTTCAAGTTGCCTACGTACCCTCTGTGGAGGAGAGATCAAGTCATAACGTAGTTCAAATGCATTTTTTTTTTTACGATGATTTTGCCGTACACTGTTTATGCTCTTGCGGGCCAGGAGCTTTGGTTGTCGCCTTTTAGGGGTAGTAGCGCTTCAATAATCTTCCATTGATAGGGCCAATCTTCAAGCCGTCTTCTGCCATGATTAAGTAGGCGTTGTTGGTGTAGACCTCTTGTATTACATATGGTCCATCCCACTTTGATGTGAACTTGCTTTTCGTCTTGTGAGTTGTGATGATAGGCATACACAATACGAGGACGAGATCTCCAGTTTGGAAAAACCTTGGGCGAACCTTCTTGTTGAATGCCTTGGATAGCCGTGCTTGGTAGCATTCCAAGTGTTGTTGAGCTTCGAGCCTTCTTTCGTCAAGTGCTTCCAACTCTTGAAGGCGCAACCTTGCATTCTCCTCATCAGTCAAACCTTCTTGTATAGCCATTCTCATTGAGGGGATTTGACTTTCGAGCGGTAAAACAGCTTCCATGCCATATACAAGAGAATAAGGCGTAGCTTGGGTAAGAGTCCTATGTGTCGTCCGATATGCCCAAAGTGCTTCGCTTATTCTTTCATGCCAGTCTCTTTTTGTTCGGCCGATCACCTTCTTTAACAGGTTGCACAATGTTTTGTTGAATGCTTCTGCAAGACCGTTGGCCGGGGCATGATACATGGAAGACTTGTGCTGCTTGAACTTGTATTTCTCACATAGCTCATCCACGAGTTAATTGGAGAATTGCTTTCCGTTGTCAGTGATGATGTAGTGAGGCACCCCATATCGGTGGATCATGTGCTCCTTGATGAAACGGGCGACAGTTTCCTTCTTTACTTCCTTTAGGGGTATGGCTTTAGCCCACTTGGAGAAGTAATCTGTTGCAGCTAGGATGTAAGCTTCTCCTGCAGATGATTTCGGAGTAATTGGTCCTACGACGTCCAATCCCCATGCATCGAATGGCCATGAAGCAGCTGTATGGTGTGATGGCTCAGGTGGTTGGTGTATGAAGTTGGCGTGGAATTGGCAGGCTTGGCACTTTTTGTCATGTTCCAGGCAGTCATTCACCATACTTGGCCAGTAGTAACCCATTCTTTTGAGCTGGAAATGTAGCTTTGGTCCAGATTGATGCACCCCGCATACGCCTGAGTGTGCTTCTTCCATGGCTTGATTAACTTCTTCCTCACCTAAGCATCTCAGAAGTACTCATTCGAAAGAGCGTCGGTAGAGTGTTTCTTTGTAATAGAGGAAGCGAGGTGCTTGTCGACATATTTCGGAGCGGTGTCTAGGATCATCTGGAAGTTTTCAATGCTCTAAGTAATTGATCAGCGGTTGTCTCCACTCTTCAACATCGACTGGAAGTACTGAGATGACATTTGTATCATCCAGTAGCATTTCAGTGACGAGGGGGATCACCCATCTTTGGCAGACTGGCACGTCTGCAGCTTTGTCTTCTCCTAATGTCATGCTTGAGGCTAGGTTGGCAAGAGCGTCTGCCATTTGATTTTCTTTTCTTGGCACATGCTCTAGTGTCACAGTCTCAAACTCTTGTAGCAGTTGAGTTGCCAGCCAGAAGTATGGGATGAGATCATCTTTCCTCACCTCATATTCAGTTAAGAGTTGATTGATTATGAGCTTGGAGTCGCCAAATACCTTAAGGGCTGTGATTCCCATGTTGATTGCCATTTGGAGTCCGATGATCAGTGCTTGGTACTCAGCGACGTTGTTGGAGCATAATTTGGTTAGTTGAAAGGAATAAGGTAATATCTGCCTTTGCGGCGACATGAATACTACTCCTGCCCCGGCTCCGTCTACTCGTGCAGATCCGTCGAAAAACATCATCCATGTCGGGAAGATGTCGATGTAGAACACTTCCTCGTCAGGCAAGTCGTCTGAGATTTTCCAATCAGCTGGGATTGGGTGATCGACAAGAAAGTCTGCTAGCGCTTGTCCCTTTACGGCTTTAGCTGGGACGTAGATGATCTCATATTGGTTAAGAAGCAGCGCCCATTTAGCGAGTCGCCCTGTCAAGAGTGGTTTGGACATGACGTATTTGACCGGGTCAGCTTTTGCAACTAAATGGATGGTGTAGGCATACATGTAATGCCTGAGTTTCTGGATGGCGAACACCAAGGCAAGGCACATCTTTTTTATTGGGGAGTAGTTCAACTCGGCGCCGGTGAGGGTTCGGCTGAGGTAGTAGAGCGCTCCTTCTTTCTGGGATTCATTCTCTTGCGCCAAGAGTGCTCCAACTGAACTTTTCTGAGCAGCGATGTACAATATGAGTGGTTTCCCGGGCACAGGCGCCCCCAAGACAGGTGGACTTGACAAATACTTTTTTATGCTTTTAAAAACATTGTGGCATGCTTCGTCCCATACAAACGAAACATCCTTCTTCATGAGTCGGCTGAACGGTTGACAACGCCCTGCAAGGTTAGAGATGAAGCGTCTGATGAAGGCTAGCCGTCCTTGTAGACTTTTCAACTCGTGCAGGTTTCTTGGCTCAGGCATGCTTTGAATTGAAGGATTATTTTGTGAAAACAAGTTCATTTAAGCAACATCAATAAGCATGCAATTAACAATTAAAGGCGGAATCATGCTTGCATGCACTTAAAAACAAAACATTAACCAAGATATTCAAAGCCTAGTAGATTGGTTAACCAAAACTCAACTCAAAACAAAGTGAGTTGAAATTTATACCTTTGTAGATTCCTCTTTGCATAAGCAAAGGCTAATCACCCAAAGAGAGGGCCTTTATTCCTTGCATCTTAAATCTATGGATTTGGATGGAAGAATAGGTTTCTCCAAGTTCCCAAAATTGAGAACCTCTAAGTCTCTTCACCAAGGAGAGATTGGAGAAGAAATGAGTGACCTTGGAGTAGTGGGATTGCAAGATGCACCCCCCAAGGTGGCCGGCCTCTTTAGAGAGAAATGGAGAGACATGTTCTCTCCAATTTTCTCCAAAACAAACCCTTAATGAATTTTGGCTATAAAGTCATATTTATACCTATATTCATTTGAGTGGCAAACTTGTAAATAAGTTCAAGTTCACTACCCTAAACAATATGGCCGGCCATTAGGATATTTTGGACTAATTGGGCCTTTGTGAATCATTATTCATTAAGTTGTCATACAACTTAAGTTAATGGGCTTGACGTTCGAAGCCCATTGGGCCTTAAGGTCCAAAACTATCCCGAGGGCTTTAACGAACTTATTCGTTTGATTAATTAACATATTAATTAATCCTTGCCATAAATAAATGATTAAACCATTTAATCATTCTTACTTATCTCCATTGTTTCTTCAATCTCCTCCTTACACGGTGTGTGATCCATTAGGTTCCTTTTAGCGAGGCAGTGGACGATTAAAACCATTTTACATCGATTGTGAATTGAAACTTACTTTCAATTCTCCCTTTAGTGATTACACACGTTTAGGGCTTCCACAAACCATGAGTGACACCTTGCAGCATATCATGGTTACCCAAGCTAATCATACGAGGTAGAGAAAACCTATTCAGTTTGGGATTACAAATGCAATACGGTCTTTCTCTAATACAATACTCTTGACCACATTATTTGGTTTGATAGTTTATTTATTCATGTCTACTATCCAATGTGATTCGTGTGCTTATATGATTACCTTGAATGTGATTTGGAACGCATTCCTAAATCTCATTCATACTCTAGCCAGAGATTCTAAATCATATCATAGAGTATTCTCCCCCAACGGTTTGAAGGTTAGAGATCCCTTGTTGCGCATTCACTTGCCTCCATGGCTAAGTGGCTTAACCCCAACGATGCCGTGGACACTCCAATGGAATGACGTTTGACATAATCAAAGATCAAGGACTTAACCACAAGACAACTGTGATGCCTCAGGTCAAAGGACTACTTTGCATTATCCCAACCATGAGTTCTCATGTGACATAAGTATGAGAACTCTTCGTTAATCGCGTTCAGTGAACTCATTCTCTACTGAGCACCTACGTACTTGTCTTGATGTCACACACACCAATGACTCGAGACTAGTCACTCTCCCTGAGAGAAGACATATCACGTACCGATCTTGATGGACTGTCAATGCCCAATTGGCAATCCTATGATCAGGAACATTTAGGATGTGTCTACGAAAGAATGGTCTCATGAATCTAACTTCATTAGATTACATTCTCCCAATCACATATTCCTTGGACTTTATCGTTTAAGCATATAACATTTATATGAGACGGCTCAAACAATAATCTTTGCCCTTTATAGTTAAACTAGATTAGTTTAACATGTGAAATGTCCGTAAAGTATCATCATATGATTGGCTTTAGGGCACATTTCCAACATGAATGGCCTTGATTTTTTATTGGTCCACTTCAATACCACGGTGCTTGACAATGAAGCCGAGGAAATTTCCAGAGGTGGCGCCAAACGCACATTTTAACGGGTTCATCTTGAGGTTGTATTTTCGCAGCCTTTCAAACACTACTCGTAAATTCTTCAAGTGATTTGATCTTTTCTTTGTTTTGACCACCACATCATCCACATAACATTCTACGTTCTTGTGTAGCATGTCATTGAAGATACCTTTTGGAGTGCGGAATGCTGTTAGTTCCTCGTCTTCGAGAGCCATACGAATTTGATTGTATCCAGAAGAGCCGTCCATGAATGACAGTGCCTCGTGGCCAGTGGTTGCGTCCACCATGATTTCGATGATTGGTAAGGGGAAGTCGTCCTTCGGGCAAGCGTCGTTGAGGTCCCGGAAGTCTACGCAAACACGTATTTGTCCAGATTTCTTAAGGACGATGACGATGTTGGAGATCCACTTGGGGTATTGCACCTCTCGAATGAATCCTGCTTCGATTAGCTTGTCAATCTCTGCCTCAATTTATGGAATGAGCTCGGATCGATAGCGCCTTTGAGTTTGCTTTATCGGTCGCGTTCCAGGCTTGACTGCAAGATGATGCACAGCGATGACAGGGTCAAGGCCGGGTATTTCTTTGTAAGTCCAAGCAAAGACGTCTTTGTACTCTGATAGCAGTTGGTAGTACTCCTCTATCTCGTCTGCTCTTAGCAGTGCACTTACAAAGATAGGTTTTTGCTCCTCTTTTGTGCCCAAGTTGAGCTCCTTGAGATCGTCAACCGTGGCTTGCCCCCCATCCTCGAGTTGTGGTGGTGCAGCAGTGACACCTTCTTCAGGGGTCTCTTCTTCTTTGCCTTCTTGGATCGTGATGTGGAAGACATCTTGGACTTCCTCTTTAGTGTCGTCCTCTTAGGTTTGTTGGTATGAAGATTGTCCAGTATAGATGATGGTGCGCCTTCTTACTATCAGTGGTCCATTTGCGTCAACCTCCAAGATTGCTTGACGCTTTATCCTTGAAGGAATTGAGCTTCGAATATCGCCTTTTTCTGCTAGCCTGTCGAGCTTTTCTTCCTTTGACTTTGTTTCCCTATTTCCAGAAAACTTCATGTTGTCTTCAAGTCTTTCCAAAGCTGACTGACGAGGAGGAGAGCTAGCCGTGTTGCTTTGCTTCCTAGGTTTTGACAACCTTTCAAAAATAGAGCTTCGGGATGTTGGCCTATTAAGCCTCTTAAAGATGGAGGTTCGGTTTTGACCACCAATGTGATCAAGGGCTGACGTTCTGGGCCTTGAACGATTCATCCTATCGAAGTTTGGCGTTTGAGGGGCGGATTTAGGATCCTTTCGATCTTGTTCAATGCTCACGCTAATGTGTTGAGTGCTAGCATTTTTCGCTTTGCTCGAAATCTTCAAAGGTGCATTTGGTGTAAAGCTAAGTCCAGCTTTGTCGTTGTCAACTCCATAACCATACTTCTTCAACTTCTTTTGAGTCTCAGTGAGGTCACGTTCTTTATTGTTGACAGCGTTTGAAACCTTCTTCCCAAGATTCGAAGAAGAAGCGAAGTCGTACCCAGCTTTTGACATGAGTTTGTAGGCGTTTGGATCAAAACCTTCTTTGGTCCTCTTGGTTGGGAGAAAGCTTGGTTCCACCCCTTTTGGTAGAGCTTTTACGAAGCCGTGTGGTAATCTTGCAACCTTAGCGTTGCTTAGCTGTGTCAGAGGTAAAACAGCATTCTTCTTGAGCAACTTTACATTATCCATGTACCGTTGTGCATCGGCTTTGCTTGCTTCAATTTCGAATGGGGATTGACCATTTTTTCTTCTTGACATCGGGATGTATCGGAAAATGGGTGTGTTTAGTCCATTTGAGGGCGTCCTACTCCCTTTGGTTGTTACAGGTTTAGCAAGCTCATCATCGTTCTTGCTTGAAGACGACATGGCTTCTTCTTCTTGCTTCTTGGGCATGGCTTACCACTCCTGCTTTTTAGGTGTTGCTTTGCCCGTGGATTTGATCTCTTTTGGAAGAGCTTCGGGCACCATGTCTTCATCCATGTAGAACTTGGCGTCTGTGAAATGTGATTCGGCTTCGGTGAATGGTTTGGTGTCGCCATAGATCATCTTCACTCTTTCTCGGTAGAATTTCAAGCATTGGTAAAGGGTGAACGGTACTACTCCATTTGCATGGATCCAAGGCCTTCCTAAGAGCAAGTCGTAGGAAGTTCTTGCATCAATCACGTGGAATATCGTCCTTGACTTGAGTTCACCAATAGTCATCTCCACTCGGATCATGCCCATCGCTTTTTATCCTCATTGATTAAAACCTTGGATTAGTAGACGACTTAGGGACAATTCATCCGCCTTGATGCCGATTGTAGTCATTGTTGACTTTGGCATGATGTTGATGGCTGATCCACCATTCACAAGCATGTGGTTGACTTTGTGCTCCCTTACGTACCCAGAGACGAAGAGATGACGGTTGTGAGGCTTGGATCCTAGCAGCAAGTCTTCGTTGGTGAAATGGATTGCGTCCTCGATGGCACAACATGTGGCACATTCATGTGGCCGAAGCTTCAAGCCTTCGTTTTTGCTTTCTTGCACTTCGTGGTCATTGGGACTTTCCAAGATCGCTGCTAATGCTATTCGCATCTTCTTTGGTAATCGTAGCGCTTCCTCAATGCTAAAGTGTGTTGGCAGACCTTCTTCGAGCGTGAGAGTTTTTTCTCCCTCAGTGGTGATATCTTTGCCTTTTGAAGGTTCTTCTATTTCTACTTCGACCATGTGGCATGCAGCGATAGTGCACTGTTAGAAGAAGTCATTTGGGAAGTACTCGTGCAATGAGACAGGAATGTTTGGCTCTTGCTCCATAGGTTCCCCAGCATACGTTGGCTTATCAACTTTTACGTTTCTTTTGGGCTTCCTACTGTTGCAGCGACGGTGCTTTCTCACTTGTTCCACCTTTTGTCTTATGGCTTGTGGTTTTGGTTTCCTTGTTTTTTTGTAGGTCACCAATGTCCATCCTTCTTCATCATCGGTATATGCATCTTGTTCGTTAGCCCCCGACGATGGTTGCGCAGAAGGTATCGTGCAACTTGAGCATTGATAGGAATGGTCAAGTGCTGCTTGGAGAGGCACGGGATCGAAAGATCCAAAAGCAATTGTAGTAGTATGTGTTGCTACCGTGTCTTCGAGGTCGAGCTCGATTCGCCCTTATTGTGCTAGCTTCATGATGAGCTCTTTGAGGATGAAGCATTTACCCACAGGATGGCTCATGATTCGATGGTACTTGCAGTATTTAGGATCGTTTATGCGATTCATTTCTTTAGGCCGCTTACATTCGGGTAGCTCGATTACCTTCTTTTCTAACAAGTTGTCTAACATTGCATCCATGTCTGAGTCAGGAAAAGGGTATACCTTCTACTCCAATTCCCTCAAGGTGCTTTTGTACCTTTCTTGGGTGCGAGGAGGCTCACTTTTCTTTATCTCATTTGCTTTGGTTTTGGAGGAGATCTTGATAGGCGCGGAGGCGGTCTTGACGGGCGCAGTGCTGACGGTTAACGCTTCCTTAGGGGTTTTCTTCCCAGTTTTGTCTACGTTTGGGGAGAACACTTTATCCTTCTTGAAGTTGTTGATCGGCTCTTTCTTCTCGTGATGGGTAATACTTAGCTCCATGTCGTGGGCACAGGTGGCTAACTCTTCAAATGTCCGTGGTTTGATGCCTTGAAGGATATAGTGTAACCCCAATTGCATGCCTTGGACGCACATCTCGATCGAAGAGATCTCCGAGAGCCTGTCCTTGCAGTCGAGGCTCAGATTGCGCCATCAGTTGATATAGTCCACAACTGGCTCATCCCTCCATTGCTTCGTGCTTGTCAGCTCTAGCATGCTCACGGTGCGGCGGATGCTGTAGAAGCGGTTGAGGAATTCCTTTTCCAATTGCTCCCAACTATTGATGGATTCAGGCTCTAGGTCCGTGTACCACTCAAAGGCATTTCCTTTCGGCGAGCGTACAAACTGCTTAGCGAGGTAATTTCCTTCTGTCCCCGCGTTGTTGCAAGTCTCAATGAAATGGGCGACATGTTGCTTCGGGTTTCCTTTTCCATCAAACTGCATGAATTTAGGTGGTTGATAACCCCTTGGCATCTTCAAAGCGTCAATTTTCTTGGAGTAGGGTTTTGAGTATAGTACGGAGTCATGTGAACTTCCTTCGTATTGTGCCTTAATGGTGCTGGCGATCATCTCTTGCAGCTGTTGGATAGAAAGAGATCCCGTGAGTGCTGCTGCTTGGCCTGGTTCCGGCTTCACATCGATTTTCTCCACCGGAGGCCCTTCATCCTCGTCGTTTTCCTTCTTTACTGAATCATCCCCTTGCTCAATTTTCACGTCGGGCTTTACATCTAGTTGGTTGACGAGTACGGCGATTTGCTGGTCTTTTTCTTCCACAATCCATGTTAGCCTTGTGATCGCTTCATTCATATGAGCCAGCTGCTCATCTATTGAAGTAGCTCCAGTAGTCATGACTTGCATGGCTGAGCTGCCGCTTGAGTCGACATCGGAAAGAGTGGAACCAGAGTACTTCCTTGGGCTTTCCTTCCTTGGCGCCCTTAGCGAGACCAGGGTGATCACAGGTTCGTGCCTCGGGTGCTCTTGTTCCTTTAGCGGAGTTGATGTAGGGGTAGAAGAGGCGGCAGAAAGAGCTCTTGCCTTGCTTCGAGTTATGACGCCCGAAGTGACACCGCCTGCGGTGATGACGCTCTTGTTCCCTGCATTGGCTGCGAGAACAACTTGAGCCTTCTTTGATGCCATTTGTGCTTTTTACAGATTCAAAGATAGAGATGAGAGGTAGAGATTGTCCCACCCAGCATGCCAAATTCGTAAACACGGAAATTCCTGTGATGAACGAGACAAGAACACGTGTACAAAATAATATTTGTATTGATGATTTAGGGGTTACAATCTCTTCTACAAATTTAGCCTCTGATTCTATCTTTGTAACTGGTGGATTTGATGTTGTTGATCCAAAGGGTCGTCGGGGCTTGATCTAGGGATGAACGAATGATGAATGATGAACACTTTCTTCAAGGGCCGTGGGGGCTTGCTTTTGAATGAGGATTTGACGAAGAACGAAGAGAGCTTTCTTGATTCTTCGGGATTTGCTTGGGAGCTTTGGAGTTTCAAAGCTTCAAGGTTGTGGTGTGAGGTGAATTGGTTATGAATTGGTCCAAAAATGAATGTCTTGGCCTCCTATTTATAGAATTCCAAAACTTGATTTTCTTGGATTTAAATAATCAGATGAAATAAATCATTTTTGTCAGGTGTTGACACGTGTCCTGTTTGATGACTTTTCTGATTTATTTTGATTTTTTCGTTTAGTCACATGCTATGTGTAAAATTTATGTGACACACAAACGTTGAAATTTTAATTATTGATCAACATTTATTTTACTGAAATTTTGATGTCTACAAACTCATATCAACGTTTTTCATACAATATGAAATACATAAATCACCTTTTGCGTATACATAAAAGATTCTATTTACACATTATTTCTTTGGGAGTCAAAGGGTACGTTCCCTTTGAGAAGAGCTACCTCCTAGTCTTACTAGAGTTGTTCTTCTAATTGAAGTTTATCATCAGATGAGAAACTTCCTAGCATCTTTTGTCTATCATTAGGGCTTGATATAATCCAATTATATCCTGAAATCTATCATTATAGATTTCCATCCCATGTTTATAGACTATGTCTCCCATATACATTCTATCGTTATAGAATGTTTAAAGTCATAACTTTAACGAAGAAGTATTCTTTTCATTTCCAAAATTAATATATCATATACATGTATATATATATATATATATATATTCAAATTTAGGAACATGATTAACTCCCACTAATCTTTTGTAAACCTAGTAAACAAAAGATTTATTTACATCTTTATGAGAAATCAAACGATTTGATCTTTCTCTCATAAGATGCTTATAGCTCCCACTAGCTTGCTAAGATTCATGATGGATGGATCTCTACAACTTACATGTCTTGTGATTCATAGTTTTAGACATATATTATCAAGACTATCTTAATAATGGTTTCGGAAACCCATATTATGTCCAAACATTGAATCACCATTTAGTTGTAGCTAGCAATCTTCGAATTAATTGAAACCAAGACTACGTCAAAACTGGTTTCTTCAAAGTCAACCAATCTCTTTGATTGTAGTCACCTTAAGCTACCAATTAGCTATAAAGGTTTCATTATTTCGGGTCAAATGGTACTTTACCATTTCCTTGAGTATATGTCGTATATACACTCAATGTAGTCGTAAGGATTTTCATTCTTATTTCTGTCGAATTAAGAGGTGTAACTCTATGACATAATCATAAAGTTCAAACCATTCAACTAAGACAGTTTATAAATCCTTCTCGACTACCTTGGAGCTTGTGGTATAGGAACTAGGTTGTTATATTTGTTGATCACTATCTTGTCTCTCAAAGAACCCATTCTTTGAGTTCTATCCCTCGTTCATTTGCTCTATCTTAGGCAAATCCTAGTGTAGGATTACAATGAACTACCCAACAAACAACATTTGTTAGTTGGTTTATAGAAGTGATATCCAAATGTTAATTTAAGGATACCCACAAGATAATTCTGTAAACAAATATTGCTTATTAGCACACAACCCCAAATCTTAACATGATTAAGATTTGTCTTTCTTTCCAACTACATCCTATGGAGTCATGAAAATTTTGGAAGATCTTCTAATTGACAATCATATTGTCTTAGAAGTATATATCCTATATATGGGTAATTGATAACATCCAACGAACTAAATCTTATTCGAGTTCGTTCTTCTCTTAATGGAGAAATCCATTATCTTTTTATGCTTCTTTCCTTGATATCCTTCAAGGAAACTGTTCTAAAGTGTTACCTTTCTTTGGATCAAATCTAAGGAGGTAAATACTTTAGACGTCTTACTCATCAACTTACATTCTTGAATTCTTTGAAACCTTTTGCAAAGTATTCGGACTTGTGTTTATTCAAAATAAACAATAGTCCAACCAAGAGCGATCTTCGGTGAATGTCATACAACATGAGTAGTATTTTGTTGTTGACAAGTGCCACTAATATCTAAGTGAATTAACCTCAACAACTTTGTGATTCTTTCTTCCTTACCAAAGGAATAAAGATTCAAACATTTTGCCTCTATACAATTTTAACAAGAAGGCATTGGATCCGGATCTAATGATCCAAAGCATCCATCTATGACCAACTCGTAATTTATGCTTTAGAGGTATCACAACTCAGTTGGGATTAGTCACTACCTTGCAACCTTTTGGGTTTTAAGCATCGTTATATTCTAAACAGTTAACACTACCATATGATCTCTACTATAGAGATAATCAATTAGATTACAATAATCTAATCATTCATTAATAAAGAGCAATGTTTTGTCAAACAAAACATTCATCCATTTCTCATACGGAATTAAGTTCCTTTATTCAAATTGGAATGTAAAGACAATCTTTGTTTTTCCATTTTCTTTGGTAGTTCATATGAGGAAGTAAGTACTTCCTGCTTTCGCAAAGATCTATATTTGATTCACGTTTCGAATGTGAAGTACTTTCTCTTCTCTCATTAATCTTCTACTTCTTATTAGCCACACTTTTACAACAATTGTAAAACATAGTTACTTATACGGAATCAAGCATTCAAGTAGAAGAACCAACTGTTTTGAACTTTTCAAGAACAATTTACAACACCTTTGAAAAGTGTGTTATTGACACTTGCAAGACATTTCTTGCAAATACCCCTTCCAATGTCCATCCTTTCATAAAGAAAGTTTGTTCCCTTGGAGTTATTTCGCCTTCTTTATTTGACTTCTCCTTTGACTACAATAGTTATGGTCCCTCAACTCCCACTATCTCTCTTGAAACTTATTTCAATTGTGTTATATACATCAAACAATTTGGAGAGCGTGTGGTTATTTGTTCACTATATAGTTTACAATAAACTTAGTGAACCATTTGGATAGGGACACAAAAGTGAAGTCCTTGCCTAGTTTCTGTCTCTAGAAGTGGTTTAACACTTCAACACTCAATGATTCAAAATCATCATAAGTCCATGTTGATGAACTATTTTTGTCAACCAACCATTATGTTCTAAACACAATTACAAACTTTCAAGAGTTGCTCAAGGCAACTCTCATTTCTTCATACAACAATTTGTAAGTGAAGAATCATGGCACATAAAGTGTCCATGCCCTTGTGCTTACTTTTCAAGTTCCTTGTTCATGTAACAAAGAAACGAGCACTAATGTTTGCGTTAACTAAGGGTTGTTCAAAGCAACTCTTACTTCTATTATGACATTAAAAGTGTTGTCCTCTTTATGATAGACTTATCTAACATGTTCTTCCAATGATACATTATCAATAGGAAGATTGCGAGGATGAGACTACTTAGGTACATATACAAGCCATTATAGACAATCTATGGGATTGTAGTACCAAGTCCGGAAACTAAAGCTTTCGGCTTTTTCTTTGTCAAGTTTTGGATAGCGTTTGCAAATATATTGGTAAATAAATACATAACGAATATAAATTGATTGATTTTAAGCCATTTGATTTGGGTCTTTAAATCAAATAGCATCACCCACTATTTTTGGCAAATTCCATATCCCTCATCGGAATTCGAGAGTTTTGGAGGAAACTCTTAGTAGGGTATGGGAGACTCATCATTACCAAGCCCACCTCACAATGATATGATGTTGGCTAGCATCAATAATAATGAGAGAGTACGCTTACTCATTTGCATCTCTTGCAAGTACCCATCTTATTTGGCCTCTATAGAATGAAGCCTCACAATGATATGATGTTGGCTCCATTGCACTTAGTTAAGTCATTCCCACCATGCAAGTTTGAGTAAGGGTTCAAGAACAACCTCACAATGATATGATGCTGATCATTCTCGTTGCCTACCTTCACAACATCATGTATGCATATAGAACTCCTCCTGAGTGTAAGCACGCACTTTGTACTACCCCATGATAGGGTGAAGTCGGTGTACGAGTCACAAACGATCGGAGCCTACCACGGTGGAAGGCCACGAAAGAGTGTTCAAAGCACTGTCACGCTTGTCAACTTAATAATGGTTTGGTTGAGGGTTTTAGGTCTCATCACATATAAGCATGCATTTTAATCTAATTAAAACAATTTGGTCCTTTTACAACTATTGGTGCATGTGATTGATTTAGTAGTATATTATACTCCCACTAAGCTTGTAAAACAGTTTTTAAAGCAAGAGTATATGGTACTACTAATATAAGGTTTGCATTCATTGATGGACTATATAGTTGCCTTAGGGCTTTAGGATGACTATGAACCTTTGATTAGATCCAACACGAGCCTAGTGTTGAATCTCGGTCTAGAGATGGTGATTGATTTTAGTTACGCGTTTAATCATATTAAGCCGTGTTTTTCTTATTGGGCGTTGGACCCAACTACTCCAATTTCATGCATATCAAATAAAACAAGAAAGGAGTACTTCAAAGTAAAGAAGAGCTTATGCTCTTTTACAACATTGGATCAAAACAAATTACTTTAAAGTAAAGAAGAGCTTATGCTCCTTTACAACATTTGATCATATCAAATTACAATCAAAATCTAATCTACACATTCCCATGGTTCAAACAAATTTGAGACGGCCTTTCACATAGCTCAATTATCGTAGGCTTAGGTTTATAATCACCCTTTCTTTAATTAATTAATGTTTTAACTAATTAAACTTGAATGCAACATTTTCATTTGGTTTTTGTTTCCATAGAATTGATTTAAATGGAGCTAAATGAAATGACAATCCAATTCTCATTTAAAGATACAAAACTATTTTGTTCTCAACTAATTTAGGCCAAATGCAATAACCTCAACTTTTTGGGCTATGTTGCAAAACACAAACTTTTGAGGTCACTTTGTAAGAACATAAAAATCCACTACTTCATGTAATTACAACTAAAACCCAAAAATTTCATCAAATACAAAAACTTCATTAAAGGAGCAAAACAATTTGTCCTTTAGTGATTTTAGGCCTTTACGTAAAAACGTAAACTTTCGGGTCAAAGTACAAATACACAAAAGTATCAAAACTTTATGTAATTGCATAAAAGCCCCAAAAGTACCTTACATGTAGGGTGGCCGGTCATGGTAGTGTGAGGGAGTGGTTTTTTGATAAAAAAAACAAAGTCATAAAGTCATGCAAGTTGAAAAGGATGGGTGATGGGTTGGTGTGAAAAAGTAGGTATAGGTGCGTAAGAAAAAAGTACCAATCATGTACAAAAAATTCAAACACTCTATCAACATTTCAATCACCTTTTCAAATAAATGTCTTGTTGATAGAAAAGTCACACCAACCAACACAAAACAAAGACTTTATGTAATCAACCAAAAACTTTGAATCAAAAACACCAAACTTTTTGTTCTTGGTAAGAACATCAAGAACATTGAAGAACACACATGAAAACTCATAAGAGCTCCATGAATGTTTTCACTCAATAAAATTCAAAATTTCACTACTTAAAAGGGGGTTAACATCCTAGGGTACTTAGGGGTTCCAAAAGTCACCTTAAAACACTTTTAACAAGACAAACAAGAACCCAAAAATCCACCCTTTGGATTTGGCCGAATTTCCCCAAAAACATGGCACCAAATTTTAGCTCCAAAATTCATGCTCATATGAACTACATCTACAACATTTGAGATGGCAAATTTTCTAACAAAATTTACATTCAAAGAAGCAAGAATAAAGCTTGTAACAATTACAACATTCAAATCATAAACTATGAAATTACAAAACCCAAAAGGATTCACCAACTACTAGACCTAGGCTCTAATACCACTTGAAGGAAATTTTGTGAAAAACATGTTCATTTTGAGCAACATCTATGTCATGCAATTAAAGGCGGAATCATGCTTGTATGCACTCAAAAACAAAACATTACCCATGAAAGTCAAAGCCTAGTAGAAAGGTTAACCAAGACTCAACTCAAGAACAAAGTGAGTTGAGAGGTTTTATACCTTTGTTGATTCCTCTTTGCATAAGCAAAGGCTAATCACCCAAGGAGAGGGCCTTCATTCCTTGCTTCTTAGATCCATGGATTTCTTGGATAAGGATGGTTGAAAGGATTCTCCAAGTTCCCAAAGTTGAGAACCTCTAATTTTTCCACACCTAGGATGGACTTGAAGAAGAGATAAGTGACCTTGGAGGAGGAAAGATTACTAGCTAATCTCCTCCAAGGGGCCGGCCTCCTAGAGAGAAAGGGAGAGACATGTGCTCTCCAATTTTCTCCAAAAGAAAACCCTAAGGATGAAATGTCTATAAAGTTGCCTTTATACCACCACACAATGGAGTGGCAAACTTGCAATTAAGCCAAGTTCACTACCTCTCTCTATATGGCCGGCCATTAAGGGCTCATTGGGCTTTCATGCCCCTTGTGTTTTCAAGTTGTCATACAACTTGAGTTAATGGGCTTGACATTCAAATCCCATTGGGCCTTGCAGCCCAAAACTAACCCAAGGTCTTTAACGAACTTCATTCGTTTGATTAATTCACATATTAATTAATCTTTGCCATAAATAATTAAACCATTTAATTATCCTTACTCATCTCCGTTGTTTCTTTAATCTCTACCTTACACGGTGTACGATCCATTAGGTTCCTTTTAGCGAGGTAGTGGGCGATTAGAACTCTTTCAAATCAATTGTGAATTGAAACTTACTTTCAATTCTCCCTTTAGTGATTATACACATTGAGGGCTTCTACAAACCATGAGTGACACCTAGCAGTATGTCATGGTTACCCAAGCTAATCAGAAGAGGTGGAGAACCTATTCAGTTTAGGATTACAATGCAATACGGTCTTTCTCTAATACAATACTCTTGACCACATTGTTTGGTTTGATAGTTTAATCATGTCTACTATCCAATGTGATTCATTTACTTATATGATTACCTTGAATGTGATTTGGAACGACTTCCTAAATCTCATTCATACTCTGGCCAAAGATTCTTAATCATATCATAGAGTATTCTCCCTCAAATGGTTTAAAGGTTAGAGATCCCTTGTTGCGCATTCACTTGCCTCCATGGCTAAGTGGATTAACCCCAACTATGTCGTGGACACCCTCTGACAGAGTGACTTTGACATAGTCAAAGATCAAGGACCTAACCACAAGACAACTATGATGCCTCAGGTCAAAGGACTACTTTGCTTTATCCCAACCATGAGTTCTCATGTGACATGAGTATGAGAACTCCTCGTTGATCGTGTTCAGTGGACTCATTCTCTATTGAGCACCTACATGGTTATCTTGGTGTCAATCATACCAATAACTCGAGACCAGTTACTCTCCCTGAGAGAAGATACAACACGTACTGATCTTAACGGACTGTCAATGCCCAATTGGCAATCCTATGATCAAGAACGCTTAGGATATGTATACGAAAGAGAATGGTCTCATGAATCTAACTTGTTTAAATTACATTCTCCTAATTACATATTCCTTGGACTTATCGTTTAAGCATATAACATTTATATGAGACGGCTTAAAACAATAATCTTTGCCCTTGATATTAAACTAGATTAGTTTAACATGTGAAATATCCATAAAGTATCATCATATGATTGGTTTTAGGGCACATTTCCAATAGGTTGAATGTTGAGGCTTATAAATGGTTGGTGAAGAGACCAACCTTGCATTAGAGTAGGTCACACTTTGAGACACATGCTCAGTGTGACATTCTCTTAAACAACCTATGTGAGAGCTTCAATTCTTTTATCCTAAGGTCTAGGGACAAGCCTATTATTACCATGCTGGAAACTATAAGAGTTTTATTAATGAAGAGGATATGGTTAAGAAAAGATGCAATGAGGAAGGATAAATGAGCTATCTGCTCAAAAATCCAGAAGAAGTTGGAAGAGTATAAATTGAAAAGCTCACACACTATAGCTACATGGTCTGGAGGAGAAAAATTTGAAGTGGATGAAGGCAGAGGCAATATATTTGTGGTGGATTTGAATGAGTGCACTTGCTCATGCAAAAGTTGGGATTTGACAGGTTTTCCTTGCATACATGGTTGCTTGGTCATCTATTATGCAAGGAGACAGCCTGACGAATTTGTTTCCTCTTTGTACAAGAAGAAGAAGTACTTTGAAGCTTATGAAAACTTGATTCAACCTATCCAAAGCATGAAATTTTGGGAGCCATCTGAAAACAAATGCATTCTTCCTCCAACTTTTAAAAGGCAGCCTAGGACACCAAAATAAAGGAAACATAGGGAGGGTGAAGAAAATTAATTCAAGTTAAGGAAGAGAGGGCAAAAAAGTGTGAAGTGTAATGTTTACAAGTCTTCGAGACACAACAAGGCCAGATGCCTAACCACTAATCCTCCTCCTGCTGCTAGAAAAGGAAGAAAAAGCAAGAAAAATGAGATATAATTTTGATATTTTTTGTTGATTTTTCATTACTTAGGTCTCAGAATCTAAGGCATCACAACCCTCTCAATCATCACAACCATGCACTCAAGAAGCTCCACAACCTTCATCTCAGCCAACTTAAGCCTCTCAAACCACTTCCAAGTCTACTGCAAGAGATCAGAAAAGGAGGAGGAATGTTCCATGATGCTACTTTAATGCTTTCGATTGTTTAAGGGTTCATTTTGTTATAGTTGAAGTTCATTTTGTTATAGTTCAATATGCCCTTAGTTTTTTTTTTTTTCGAAACAACTTTCCGATAGATCTTTAGTGTTTTGGACAAATCTTTGACATTTTTGGTACTCTTATTTTGGTTTTTGGAAGAACACCTTGACCCATTAGTTGTTAAAGTTGGGGTCTTTTGATATTTTTGTGTGAATTGGAGGGCGTATATTGAACTTTGTTGTGCCCACTCATTGTCCATATAGGCGCCACATCATTAGTTAACGGGAGAATTAACAGTTTGACTAACGAACGTATGAGACTGTCCCAAAATTTATACTTTAGGTATGACTTTGGGATGAAAAAAACTTGATGCACTAAATGTTGAAAACCATGAAACATGAGGGTAGTAAACTGATATTTACCCAATTTTTAAATTTTATATAGAATAATAATACAATAATATATATTTAATATATAATATATACATATACATTATGGCTACTGTATTTTATAGTAAGTTTTTTAGTAGTTTAAAAAATTAAGATCATCAAAATAACTTTTTTCTTAACGTGTCGAAATAGGTTACCCGCGTGTCACATTCGTGTAAACCTGTTAAGGACTCGTTATTAACGGGTTCTTATCGTGTGACCCAATAATGACCCATTTAGTTATCGTGTTGACCTGAAACCCGTTATTTTTTCGTGTCGTTTATGTGTTGTGTTACCAAGTTGTGTAAGAAACTGCCAAGTCTAGTACCAAGGATGTCTCATCCTTGTTGAAGATGAAGTGATGCCAGCCAATTGTTCCTCTAGATATCACAAATTTCGATGTGAACTGACATCAAAAGTTTTTTCGTGATGCTAGCAATGGTGTCGGTTCTTTTATCCGACATTACATGAGTTTATGTCGATTTTTTCCTAAATATCCGACATAAATGGGCTTGTCATGTCGCTTTTTAAAGTGATACTACTGGGTACTTTTGTAGTAGTGTATCTCTCTAGCTTTTCTTCTCTCTCCTCTTTTACTTTTCTTTCTTATGTATCTTCTCTTCTACTCCTTCTACTACTTCTCCACTTGATATTCTAGGCAGATGGCCAATCGTCTTTTCTTCATTCTACCTCACCTTTTCCATTTGTCAATAATATTAAATACAAAAGTTAGGTGATGAACCTACCAACCACGACTTGATGTCCAAAGTCTTCAAGTAGGTACTGCTTTTATACAGGGCATTCACACTGTTTTTACAACACTTTTGGTATTGTTAGAGCATCTTCAATAGGAAAGTTTCTGAATGAAAGATTGAAAAATATTCATCTTTACTAAAAATGTAAGTATACATCATTTTTTTAACATTTCAATAGCCTGTGAATTAGACAAAAAAATAATGAGATCTCAAATTTACATCTTCCCATTAGAGTAGAATCCACATTCACATTTCCCAGAGATGCAAAATGAGATATAAATGTGCTCGTTTCGGTGGCAAGCGAGGTAGATCATCATGAAAAACATCCAAAAACTGATTGACTACTTGCACATCCTCAACTTGTGTAGGAGTATGTCTTTTTACCACTACATAAGCTAAGACAGCCTTTTCCTCAACATTTTCTTTGCTTTCACGGCGGAAATTAATACATGCCTCAGGCTACTGCATTCCTCAATGAAGGTCGTAGTAGGCATGTTGGTTGTAGACATCGAAATTTCGGTAAATAAATGTTGACCGATAAATTAAAGTGTCAACGCTCATGTATTACATAAATTTTACACGTAGCGTGCAACTCAACGAAAATTGAAATGAGTTGGAAAAGTCATCAAATAGGACACGTGTCAACACCTGGCAGAAACAACTTATTTCATCTGGAATATTATATTCAAAACTAGGCCTTGGAAAATTCTATAAATAGAAGGCTAATTCATTCATTTAAGGGAACCAAAATCATTAGGCAAAAACTCTTGAAGCTCTGAAGCTCTGAAACTCCGAAGCTCTCAAGCATCCAGGTTCCCGAAGAATCAAGAAAGCGTTCTTCGTTCATCTTTCTTCCAAGATCAAGCCCGACGACCCTTGGATCAACAATCATCCACCTTCAAGCCCAAGCCTCAACGGCCCCTTGAAGAAAGCGTTCATCGTTCATCAACTGTTCATCCTCAAGGATCAAGCCCCAACGGCCCCTTTGGATCGACAACATCAACAAATCCGCTCATCCACTGTTCATCAAGCCCAAGCCTCGACGGCCCTTGAAGAAAGCGTTCATCGTTCATCACTGTTCTTCGAGATCAAGCCCAAAAGCCCTCGAAGATCCGTTCAAGCCCAAAAGCTCTCGAAGATCCGTTCGTCACTGTTCTTCGAGTTCAAGCCCAAAAGCCCTCGGAAATTCGTTCATCACTGTTTTTCAAGATCAAGCCCAAAAGCCCTTGAAGATCCGTCAATCACCATTCTTCAAGATCAAGCTCAAAAGCCCTTGAAGATCCGTTCATCCTCGTTCATCCAAGATCAAGCCTCGACGGCCCTTGGATCAATCGCACATCCCACAAATCAACACCTTACGGAGATCGAATCAGAGGATCAAAATAGAGAGAGATTGTAACCCAAAATCATCAAAAAATACAAATATTTGTTTGTGCACGTCGTTCTTGTCTCTTTCGTTTCAGGAATTTTCCGTGTTCACAAATTGGCATGCCCAGTGGGACCATCTCTGCCTCTCATCTCTTTCTCCGTTCAAGAAATTCAAGCGCACTTCCAAAATTAATGGCATCAAGGAAGGCTCAAACTGTTCCCGCAACAGGTGCAAAGAATAAAAGCGTCCTCGTTGCAACTGGTGTCACTTTGGGCATCACGACTCGAAGCATGGCAAGAGCTACTTCTGCCGCCTCTTTCACCTCTGCATCAACTCTGCCAAGGGAACAAAAGCACCCAAGGCACGAGCCTTCGATCACCTTAGCCTCACTAAGGGCACCAAGGGGGGGAAGCCCAAGGAAATACTCCAAATGCATGCTCTCCGATGCCGATTCAAGCGACAGTTCAGCCATGCAAGTCATGACCATTGGAGCAACTTCAATCGATGAGCAGCTGGCTCAAATGAATGAAGCAATCGCAAGGCTAACCCGAACTGTGGAAGAAAAAGACTTGCAAATTGCAGCACTAGTCAACCGACTGGAGGCGCAGGACGGCGATAAACCCGACCCAGAGGATGATCCACTAAAGGGAGGAGCTGGCGGAGACGAAGAACCCCCGGTGAAGAAAATCGATGGGAAGCCGAAACCAAACCAAGCAACGGCACTCATGGGATCTCTTTCTATCCAGCAGTTGCAGGAGATGATCACCAATACCATCAAGGCACAGTACGAAGGGAGCTCACATACCTCCTTGTTCTACTCAAAGCCCTATTCCAAGAAGATTGATGCCCTAAGGATGCCAAGGGGTTATCAACCACCAAAGTTCATGCAGTTTGATGGAAAAGGAAACCCAAAACAGCACGTTGCACATTTCGTCGAAACTTGCAACAACGCGGGGACGAAGGGAGACTACCTCGCCAAGCAGTTTGTGCGCTCGCTGAAAGGAAATGCCTTTGAGTGGTACACGGACCTAGAGCCTGAGTCCATCAACAGTTGGGAGCAATTAGAGCGGGAATTCCTCAACCGCTTCTACAGCACCCGCCGCACTGTGAGCATGCTAGAGCTAACGAGCACAAAGCAGTGGAAGGACGAGCCAGTCATTGACTACATCAACAGGTGGCGCACTCTAAGCCTCGACTGTAAAGACAGGCTCTCGGAAACTTCTTCAATCGAGATGTGCATCCAAGGCATGCAATGGGGTTTGCAATACATCCTTCAAGGCATTAAACCACGGACCTTCGAGGAATTGGCCACCCGTGCCCATGACATGGAGTTAAGCATCGCCCATCATGGGAAGAAGGAACCGATCGCCGACTACAAGAACGATAAAGTTCTTGGGCCAAAGGTGGAGAAGGCTACGTGGAAATCCACCAAAGAAGCAATGACAGTCAACACAGCTCCCGTCAAAATCCCTACACGAGGCAAGGCGATTCAAGCCGAAGGCTTTCGTGATCAAGAGATGCGTAGACGCACTTTGAAGGAGCTTGAGGAGAAAACTTATCCATTCCCCGACTCTGATGTGGTTGCCATGTTAGAAGACCTGTTGGACAAGAAGGTGATCAGTTTGCCTGAGTGCAGACGGCCGGAAGAGATGAATCGTACCGACAACCCAAGATACTGTAAATTCCACCGCTTCATCAGTCATCCAACGAAAAAGTGCTTCGTATTGAAAGATCTCATCCTGAAGCTAGCACAACAAGGGGAAATCGAGCTTGACCTCAAAGACACGGCCGCAGCACACACTACTACTATTATGTTTGAATCACTCGATCCTGTGCATCTCCGAAGCATGCATGACCATTCCCGTCAATGTTCAAGTCACATGGCACCTCCTACACAACCATCACCGGGGGCAAGCAACCAAGATGCATCTACTGGTGATAAGAAAGGGTGGACATCGGTGACCTACAAAAAAACGAGGAAGCCAAGACCACAAGCCATAAGGCCAAAAGATGAGCCTAAACCCGCCCTTCGAACTTCAGTCTTCGAAAGGCTGAATTATTCAAAACCTAGAATTGCAGCACTTGATCGCATCAGTGGTCGAGACCAAACTTCCGTCTTTAAAAGGCTTGAGACGCCAACACCTCAAAGATCAGTCTTTGAAAGGTTATCAAAACCCAAGAAACAAAGCGGCACAGCTAGATCTCCTCCGCAACGGTCGGCTTTGGACAGACTTGAAGAAACTAAGAAGCCTTCTAGAAACAGGAAGACAACACCAAAGGGAGAGAAGCTCGACAGTCTAGCAGGAAAAGACGATGTTCAAAGCTTGATTCCTTCAAGGATGAAACGCCAAGCCACTTTGGAAGTCGACACAAAAGGACCACTGAAGGTAAGGAGGCGCACCATCATCTACACCGGCCAATCTTCACGGTAACAAACCCAAGAGGACCGCACTAAAGAGAAGGCCCAAGAAGACAAAGAAGACGAAATCCTGGAAGAAGACGTCACTTCCGGCTCTGTCAACTCAAAATTTTCACCTCAATCGCTGGGGGCATGCTCCAAAAACATGCCAGTCAAGCCGAGTGAAGTTGAAGGATGGACTTATGTCACTCCGAAGAAATTGCACAAGAAGCATATGTCTTCTCCACAAGCTCACCAATGGGAAAGGGGGCAAAACAGCTCCTATTCACCTCCAGAACAATGTGAAAGTGTTGGAGATAATGAAACTTTGACACGAAGATCATCCATCCCCATCACGATGCGTGACATCTTCCCAGAAGACTTCTTCAACTACTCAGTCAAGGCTCCTTGCTATGAAGATTGCGAGGAACGACTCTCTCAGATCGCTTGACGAACCAAAGCTCCTTGTCTGTAAGAGCCTAAACTGCAAGACACAAAGCTCCTTGTCCGCACGAGCCTAAACTGTAGGACACGAGGCTCCTTGCCTGCACGAGCCTAAACTGCATGGCACAACGCTCCTGGTCTGCACGAGCATAAAAGGCAACACCAACGCTCCTTGTCTGCACGAGCTGAAACTGCAACACGGCACCAAATGCTCCTTGTCTGCATGAGCTGAAACTGCAAACGACACCAACACTCCTTGCCTGCATGAGTTAAAACTGCAAACGGCACAAAAAAGAAAATACCAAAAAATATGTATGTATTTGAACTACGTTACAACTTGATCTCTTCTTTGGAGGGGTACGTAGGCAGCTTGAATATTCAAAATTTCGAGTTCAGTCACATCAAAATATAAATAAATGTTTTATTAAAGAAAATGATGAATACATATGTTTATGTATTTACAAAAAAAAAAAAAAAAAAAAAAAAAAAAAGACATATGTTATTAATGTATTATTATATATATATATATATATATATATATATATAATGGTGGGCTAGATTGTTGAAAATGAAGCCAAAACTGTGAGCCCAATGAGCACTCAACGGCTTGAAGCCTGAAAACCTTGAGTTCCTCCTCAAACAGAAGGAGCCCATCTTCAACCACTCACTCGTCATCAACATCTGGGTCCATCTTCACTTGACTCCAAACTGATGAGCTTGCTGTGCAAGGAGCTTTGCTTCTTCTTCTTCCAGGCCCAAGCCCGACTCTCAGAACCCAATCCACTCAACTTGCAGCTTGCCTCAGGCCTGTCCCTTCAAAACATGGGTCACAGCCCATTCTTCTAGCCCAAGTTCTTCGTCAAACATCTTCACTAAAAGGAAGACCTCCAGTTGCAATTCGACAGATCTCTACCGTCCATTCTCTCACCAACGGTCCGATTCCTAACCCAAACACCACTGTCGTGAAGTGTGCGAGAGACGAAGGCGAAGGGGCCGATTCTGTAAATCCCAAATCCGAAAGTTCAATTCGCAGGTTCCAGCGTCGAACCAACCCACGACCTGGACCTCATCAATTGGAATGCTCAAAAGACTCAAAACCGTAGCCTTGTACACATCTCTGCTATCCGGTTCAATCCCTGAAGAAATTGGAAACTACAGCAAGCTGCAGAACCTGTACTTGTACCAGTACTCCATCACCAGTCCAATCCCAAAGCGAATTGGAGAGCTCGGAAAACTTCAAGAGTCTGTTGCTGTGGCAGAACAGCTTGGTTGGTTCAATCCCAAGTGAGCTTGGAAACTGCCGGGAGGTCACAGTCATGGATTTCTCCGAAAATCTTCTGGCAGGCCAGATACCGAAAAGTTTTGGTGAGCTTTCAAATCTTCAAGAGCTTCAGATTGAGTGTCAATCAGTTATCAGCTTACAGGCAACATTCCTGAGAGTCTCTCATACTGTCAGAATCTTCAGGGTCTTGATCTTCCTTACAACAACCTATTTGGTTCAATACCAAGAAATGTTTTCGGATTGCAAAATCTCACCAAGCTGCTGTTGCTTTCCAATGATTTATCTGGCTTTATACCGCCGGATATAGGAAACTACACGAACCTGTACAGGTTAAGGTTGAATCATAACCGGCTTTCAGGTACTGTTCCATTGGAGATTGGCAACTTGAAGAGCTTAAATTTTGTTGATTTGAGCAACAACCGCCTCGTTGGAGAAATCCCTCCATCGATATCAGGATGTCAGAACCTCGAGTATCTTGATCTCCATTCAAATGGGATCACCGGCTCTGTCCCTGGCACTCTGCCTAAAAGCCTGCAGTTTGTTGACATCTCTGACAATAGGCTCACCGACCAGCTTCCTCACAGCATTGGATCATTAACCGAATTGACAAAACTCAATCTCGAGAAGAATCAGCTCTCTGGAAGCATCCCTGCTGAGATCCTTTCTTGCAATAAGCCCCAACCGCTACACATGGTGCGCACACCCGGAACAAGTGGACCTCTACGCCAGTTGCATGACCTCCCCAAGACACCATCTCCTCCATCGCCGAGGTCGTCCCTACCTTGCTCCTGGGTTGTCACACATTAAGCCAGGTGGTCTCTCATTCCACGACGGATTCAACACACTCCACAACCTGCAAGGTGATGTTGTTGCTGCAGATGTCATTGAATTCAGCCAACAGCGTGATACTGTTGACGGGACGACTACAATGGTTACCGCGAAACTGGCCAGAGGGAGGAACTTTCCGATGGGGTCGCAGCACCAGCAACGTCAGAGCTTGAACTTGGCGCCGAAGGACTCCGATGAAGGCGACCTGATCTTTTCTCAAAGAAACACCGGACTCTCTCTCCCTCTCTCCTTCCACCGCAGCACCTGGCCCCCTCGACTTCGTCCTTCCCTGCAAGTTCCTCCAGGCTCCTCATCTCCATAGCCACATGTCACTCCAGGAACCTCCTCCTCCGTCTCTTGCCTCGCAGCTGCCAATGACTTCAACAACCGCCGTCAAACGACTAGCCGGTCGTGAAGCTCGAAGCACCATCTTCTCCGTCCTCCTTGCTCCGCTCCCTGCAAATTCATCTACCCACCGTCCTAATTTATACAGAAAGAAATACAATTAAAAAAATAAAATAAAAAAAATAAAAAAAGAGGTGGTGGTGCATCTGGCACCACGTGAAAAAAGAGGAATGGTGGATCAAAGACGGGGTACAGCCCCATGGCAGATCAAAAGTTTCTGGTGGTGCATGGGCACCATGTGCAGAAAGAAAAAAAAAATTGTAAAAAAATAAAAAAAATAAAAAAATAAAAAAATAAAATAATAAATAAATAATAAAAAAATAAAAAAATGATGGAACTTGGTGCATCCAGCACCAAAAGAACAAAAAAAAAAACAAACGCATAGAGAGAAATACAAGGTTCATTTTATTTATTTTTCTAGAAATTACATAAAAAAAAAAAAAAATCAAATCAAATCAAATTTACAACAGGGGATATTCAAGGACGATCAGGTGGCGCTTCACAACTCGGCACAACTCCAGGAAGAGAAGGCGTCGGAGGTTGGCTGTTTGAAGCCTCAGCAGTCGGTACAGCCCCAGAAGACGAAGGTAAATGCTGCTGGAACAAACCCACAAACCTCCGATGATCAAGTAAAATCTGACCATCAGATTCCTGCATCTGGTCAATTTTCCTCTTCATGTTTGTGGCATAGTTGTGTGCAAGCTTGTGCAACTGTTTATTCTCATGCTTGAGCCCTCTGATCTCCTGTTTGAGACTCATCACTTCAGCCGCCAACGATTCAACTTGACGGGTTCGAGCAAATAGGCGTTGGGCCATATTAGACACAGAACCTGCACACTGCACACTGAGAGCCAGAGAATCCTTAACAGCCAACTCATCAGACCGTTTGGAAAGTAGTCTGTTATCTCTGTGAGTGACAAGGTTTCGGGCCACCACCGCAGCGGTCATATCATTCTTCACCACCGAATCCCCAACGGTAAGAGGACCAGTAGGGGATATGAAGGATGGGCGCCATATGTTGTCTAGAGAAGGCGGGACTGCCTCTTCACCAAGGTTCAAATCGAAACGACGGTCGGAGGGTCCAGACATTTTCAAAGGTGTTGAAGAAAGAAGAGGTCAGACAAATCAAGATCTTAGAAGTGCAAGAAGGGAGTTTTCTGCAAGCAAAAATTCAAGTGTGCTTTGAAACGAACTGCGTGCCTCTATAAAAATCAGCACTCAATGGGCTTTCAGAGATCGAAGAGGCAAGCTCAGAATTCGAGGAGGCCAATTCAAAAATCGAAGAGGCAAGCTCAGAAATCGGAGAGGCGTCTTGCTTTTCCAGTCGCGTCAGCACCCATCACACGCAAACTCAGCTTTGCGGAAATCACGGGTGATTTGTCGAAGCGCCGATCCCAGATATCGAAGAGACGCCAGTCTTTTCCAGACACGTCAGCACCCATCACACGCAAACTCAGCTTTGCGAAAATCACGGGTAATTTGTCGAAGCACCGATCCCAGTTATCGAAGAAGCGCCAGTCTTCTTCAGCCGCGTCAACACCTGTCACATGCACACTCAGCTTGGCGGAAATTACAGACAATTTGTCGAAGATTGCTGATAAAGAAGAAAGCACGTGAAGTCATACTGATCAATCACGCATTGGCTACTGACACGAGTGAAAGAACAGTACCTCTACAGGTATTAAGGAACTCCCTATAACTGTCCACCTTCGCCCTCCATAGCAAGGCAGACATACGGAACCTTTCTTCATCTCCGAGAATGCCTTCCCAACGAAACCTCTCGAGTCACTCAGTGTTCCTTATTCCTTGGGGTACCTCAGCAAACAAATGACACCAAAGCAAAAGTATCTCATATCACCAGGGTAGAAAGCAAAAGTATCTCATATCATGCGTTCTCCCTGTCCTTTCCTTTGTCCTTGTTCTTACCTACAAAGACAAGGATAAAGAAAACAATATGCCGGAACTTCCACTCAAATTCGGGTAAGGAACTGACTGCTTGGAACCCTTCCCTGATTGCCTACCTAGCACTGCTCTCAAGTACTCGTTTCCCACTGCTGCTGTACTTCCAAAGAAGCTGCCACATCTGCCTGGAGAACAGATAAGGCAAGTGAAAATGATACCTTGCAGCATGTGGAGACAAGGTGCAGAAGGAACAAGCAGAGAATAATGCAGTCTGCACAGTCAACTCAGCAGAAGGAGTCCGAGCTGAAGAACTCGAGAAGCTGCCATATCTGCCTAAAGAAACAAGCAGAGAAGAATGCAGCATGCATGGTCAACTCGGCAGAAAGAGTCTGAGATGAAGAACTCGTTTTGACCCTCAAATTCTTGGGTTGACTTACTAGGCGTTGTGGGCTGCACGTGCCGATTCACCACCCTTGAATCAAATCCTTAAAGATCAAGTCACCAACTGGAAGAAGAGCCCATCAATCTTGAAGATCATACCGCTGACCAAAACTGCTCAGGTGTGAATTAGAAAGATTGAACAAAGCAACAAGTCGTCACCTTCACCTCGTGCCTGCTTGCCATGTGTTCGAGTCAACCTTCAAGAATCAAGCCTTAACGGCCCTTGAAGAAGTTTCCAGCCAAATCCAAGATCAAGCCTCGACGGTCCTTGAAGAAATCACAAGTCCGATTTAAGATTAAGTGTCTACCACCCTTGAATCAAAACCTAGTTCAAGAATAAGCTGTGGAAAATCAACAATTGGAAGAATCCAGAAAATCTTCCAACCCAGTTCAAGATCAAAGCTGTGGAAAGTCAACAAGCGCAACAAAATACGTGCCGATTCACCCACTACCAAAGCCAAAGGTCATCTACCACATGAAGTTCCTTGTGGTTCAATTTCAAACCTTCAAGATCAAGCCTTGACGGCCCTTAAAGAAATTTCAAACAAAAGTTCAAGAACAAGCTTCAACGGCCCTTGAAGAAATCTCAAGCCCAATTCAAGATCAAGCCTCAACGGCCCTTGAAGAAATCTCTAGCCCAATTCAAGATCAAGCCTCGACGGCCCTTGGATCGACATCTACAGTAGGGGACTTCAAAACGCATCTCCTACACGTGACAAGCACATGTATACGACGCGCCTTGAAGTGGGGGCATTTGTAGACATCGAAATTTCGGTAAATAAATGTTGACCGATAAATTAAAGTGTCAACGCTCATGTATTACATAAATTTTACACGTAGCATGCAACTCAACGAAAATTGAAATGAGTTGGAAAAGTCATCAAATAGGACACGTGTCAACACCTGGCAGAAACAACTTATTTCATCTGGAATATTATATTCAAAACTAGGCCTTGGAAAATTCTATAAATAGAAGGCTAATTCATTCATTTAAGGGAACCAAAATCATTAGGAAAAAACTCTTGAAGCTCTGAAGCTCTGAAACTCCGAAGCTCTCAAGCATCCAGGTTCCCGAAGAATCAAGAAAGCGTTCTTCGTTCATCTTTCTTCCAAGATCAAGCCCGACGGCCCTTGGATCAACAATCATCCACCTTCAAGCCCAAGGCTCAACGGCCCCTTGAAGAAAGCGTTCATCGTTCATCAACTGTTCATCCTCAAGGATCAAGCCCCAACGGCCCCTTTGGATCGACAACATCAACAAATCCGCTCATCCACTGTTCATCAAGCCCAAGCCCCGACGGCCCTTGAAGAAAACGTTCATCGTTCATCACTGTTCTTCGAGATCAAGCCCAAAAGCCCTCGAAGATCCGTTCAAGCCCAAAAGCTCTCGAAGATCCGTTCGTCACTGTTATTCGAGTTCAAGCCCAAAAGCCCTCGGAAATCCGTTCATCACTGTTCTTCAAGATCAAGCCCAAAAGCCCTTGAAGATCCGTCAATCACCATTCTTCAAGATCAAGCTCAAAAGCCCTTGAAGATCCGTTCATCCTCGTTCATCCAAGATCAAGCCTCGACGGCCCTTGGATCAATCGCACATCCCACAAATCAACACCTTACGGAGATCGAATCAGAGGATCAAAATAGAGAGAGATTGTAACCCAAAATCATCAAAAAATACAAATATTTGTTTGTGCACGTCGTTCTTGTCTCTTTCGTTTCAGGAATTTTCCGTGTTCACAGGGTCGCTGGAAAGTAACCACATTGTTACGACAATTTACCATAGCAAAGTTTTGACGTAGCCAATCCATTCCCAGGTTAGTCCCCTTAATCTGCCAAGAAAAAGGAAAGCTGTATAAAATAAAATAAAGAATAGTAGTGTCAGATAAAAGTGACACCACTTAACTATTTAATAAATAATTTAGTGTCGGCCCTAACCGACACCACTTAACTATTTAATAAATAAATTAAACAACTATACTTTCACCCATAATTGACACCACAAACAATTAATAATAAAAAATAAAAAGCTTGTCTCGGTTTCTAACTGATAATAATTAAAAAAAAATTTAAAAAGTTCATTAATTATACAATTTGTAAGAGGAGAAGAGAAGGGGAGAAAAGACTAATGAAGGATGTGATCCAGATTCTAGAAGCAAGAGGATCTTCAGAAGAGATTCTTGGAGACCATCGAGAAACGTGAACAAGAAAGAATTGTAAGAGAAGAAGCTTGGAGAAAGCAAGAGATGGCAAGAATAAATAGATAAAGCGAGATTCTAGCTCAAGAACGACCAATCAAGGCAGCCAAAGATGTCGCGGTCATGTCATTCTTGCAAAAGGTATCTGAGGAGCAGCAAATCCAAAATCAAAACCAAAACCAAAGGACACCAAACTAGTCACAGCTACTACCTTTACAACCAGCACCACTTCCTTTTCCAGCTCGGCAGCCTGCACCACCACCACAAGCATAACAACAGAAGGTGACGAACTTTGACATTGTTCTGAAATCAAACAACAATGGGGAGAACGATAATTTGATGAAGCCACCGAGCTCATCAAGATGGTCGAAAGTGGAGGTACAAGCGTTGGTCAAGCTGAGAACCAACCTTGATTCTAAGTAGCAAAAGAATGGACTGAAATGGCTGCTTCGGAGGAAATCTTGGAAGGAATGAGGAAGCTCGGATACAATCGAAACGCAAAAAGGTGTAAAGAGAAGTGGGAGAACATTAACAAGTACTTCAAGAAAATGAAGGAAAGCAACAAGAGAAGGCTTGAGGATTCGAAGACATCTCCCCTTCTCTTCTCCTCTTACAAATTAAAGAAGCTCCTTGAATTGTTCATCCATGGTGATTGAAGCGAGAAGGAGAAGGGGAGAAGAGAAGGAGAAGGAAAGAAGGAGGAGAGGAGAAGGACAAGGGGAAGGGAGAAGGCAGCAGTTAGGCCTGGCAAACGAGTCGTGTCTGTCGTGTTCGTGTAACACCTGTTATCTTAATAGGTCGTGTCGTGTCACACCTGTTATCTTAACGGGTCCTTAACAGGTTGAGTCACTTTACCCGGTAAAGTGACCCGACCCCTTATGACCCGTTAAGAAAAATATATATTTTTTCTTAAATTTGCACATACCACACATTACCACATAAATATTACTTCAAAACATTTAAACATATTTGTCATTTAAGTACTACATCTACAATTGAAAATAAGAGCCTAATAAAAAACAAGTTTGATGGTTGGATCGTTAAAATTAGTTTCATAGAATTCGTATCCCATCAAAACGATCGATTCACTAACACTTAAAGTTTATTTATACTTTTATTAAGTATAACATAAGATTTTGTGGTATCCACTTATGTAAATATTTTAAATTGACGATCAAATTCATTCATTGTATTTGTATAGGGTCAAGGAGTGTAGTTGAAAAAAATCATCAAAATCGGAGTTAAAATAACCGTTAAATCGTGATTTGTTGTTTTATAACCGTCAAAAAGTTTTGTCTCATTTCTTGATCTTTGAATGTTTGTTTTTGTGATTTTTGGCGAATGTGATCTCGAAGCATATACAAACAAGTTTGACGGTTGGATTGTTAAAATTAGTTTCATAGAATTCGTATCCCATCAAAACGATAGATTCACTAACACTTAGAGTTTATTTATACTTTCATTAAGTATAACATAAGATTTTGTGGTATCCACTTGTGTAAATATTTTAAATTGACGATCAAATTCGTTCATTGTATTCATATAGGGTCAAGGAGTGTACTTGTAAAAAATCATCAAAATCGGAGTTAAAATAACCGTTAAATCGTGATTTTTTGTTTTATAACCGTCGAAACGTTTTGTCTCATTACTTGATCTTTGAATGTTTGTTTTTTGTGATTTTTGGCATATGTGATCTCGAAGCATATACAAACAAGTTTGCCGGTTGGATCGTTAAAATTAGTTTCATATAATTCGTATCCTATCAAAACGATAGATTCACTAGCACTGAGTTTATTTATACTTTCATTAAGTATAACATAAGATTTTGTGGTATCCACTTATGTAAATATTTTAAATTGAAGATCAAATTCATTCATTGTATTCGTATAGGGTCAAGGAGTGTAGTTGTAAAAAATCATCAAAATCAGAGTTAAAATAATCGTTAAATCGTGATTTTTTGTTTTATAACCGTCAAAAAGTTTTATCTCATTACTTTATCTCTAAATATATTTTTTTTTTGTGATTTTTGGCGTATGCGATCTCGAAGCATATACAAACAAGTGTGACGGTTGGATCGTTAAAATTAGTTTCATAGAATTCGTATCCCATCAAAACGATAGATTCACTAACACTTAGAGTTTATTTATACTTTCATTAAGTATAACATAAGATTTGGTGGTATCCACTTGTGTAAATATTTTAAATTGACAATCAAATTCATTCATTGTATTCGTAATGGGTCAAGGAGTGTACTTGTAAAAAATCATCAAAATCGGAGTTAAAATAACCGTTAAATCGTGATTTTTTGTTTTATAACTGTCGAAAAGTTTTGTCTCATTACTCTATCTCTGAATGTTTGTTTTTTCTGATTTTTGGTGTGTGCGATCTCAAAGCATATACAAACAAGTTTGACGGTTTGATCGTTGAAATTAGTTTCATAGAATTTGTATCTAATCAAAACGATAAATTCACTAACACTTAGAGTTTATTTATACTTTCATTAAGTATAACATAAGATTTTGTGGTATCCACTTGTGTAAATATTTTAAATTGAAGATCAAATTCATTCATTGTATTCGTATAGGGTCAAGGAGTGTACTTGTAAAAAATCATCAAAATCGGAGTTAAAATAACCGTTAAATCATGATTTTTTGTTTTATAACCGTCGAAAAGTTTTGTCTCATTACTTGATCTCTGAATGTTTGTTTTTTGTGATTTTTGGCGTATGCGATCTCGAAGCATATACAAACAAGTTTGAAGGTTGGATCGTTGAAATTAGTTTCATAGAATTTGTATCTCATCAAAACGATAGATTCAATAACATTTAGAGATAATTTATACTTTCATTAAGTATAACATAAGATTATGTGGTATTCACTAGTGTAAATATTTTAAATTGAAAATCGAATTCATTCATTGTATTCATATAGGGTCAACATGTCACAGCCCGTCCCGGAGGTACTTTTGGCGGGAATGTGAAAGGACAAAAATGCCCTTGTCAGGTATCAAGGTATGGGTGTATTACGTTTTGAAAATGTTTGGTCCCTAAACTTTTAAGAAGTTGTTTAAGTTAGAAATATTTTGGAAGTTGATTTTATATTTTTGTGGTTAGGGACTTAAGAGAGATTTTGGATGGTGTGGATTGGTTTGACCACACAAGATCAGTCCCTTTCTCTCCTCCCTCTCGATCACTCTCTCAGTCTCTCTCTCTCTCTCTCTCGACCTCACACCCAAACACACCCATATCGTACGGACCACCACCAAAACCCTTCAAAACTCGACGGATCGAGGCAAATAAGGTATGCATCTTCATCCTTTCGTCGTCCTGAGTTCATTGGTACTAGTTTTAGGAAGTGAAACCTTCGATTTCACATAGATCCCGAACCTCCATTTTTGAGGTACTGTTCATGCGAACGTAAAATGTTGTGTTTCAGGAGATTTCAAGCTTGTAGTGAGCTTTAGGAGGTTCTAAGGAAGCTCGGGGACGTTCGTTGGAGAGTTTTGGACGTCGGGATCGTAGGTTTCAAGTTTGGCCGAATCTTTGGTTTTTTGCAAGGTGAGATTTCGTAGTTTTTAGGCCCTAAAACTAGTCCAACGTGATTGTACACTCTTAGGGCTTCAATTCGGTATAAAATACGAAGAAAATGGGTGAAAAACGAAGGAGAATAGTGAGTTTGAAAATCGGCCGGAGTTCGGCCGGAGTCCGGCCACCGGAGAACCAGTCCGGCGAGACCTGCGAAGAAGACGACACGTGCGCTGCACGTGCTGCGCGTGGCCAGCGCGTGGACCCGTGCCACGTGTGGCGCGTGGGGGCGCGTGGGGCTTCCAAAAATTTTTCTAAAAATTTCTCGACGCTCGTGACGTCGAGTAGGTCGATGTGGTATATTCATATACCAAAATTGAGCATCGTATGAGAAGTTATTTCGAATTATTGGTGATATGCTTAAAATTAATGTTTTTATAGTTGTTTCGCATATAGGTGAGACGTATCCCGAGGACGACCGCATCCAGGGACGCCACGGGGGTTACGACCCGTCGACTTATCAGTGAGTGGGCAGTTTTGTTTTCGTATTACCTATATACTACTGTTTTTCCCAGAAAAATGTTTATATGAAAATACGTTTTTAAAATGCCATGCATAGAATTATTTGGAAAAAGGTGAATTTCACATGAGTTATATGATTGATATATGATGCATACATATTGCATGGTGCTGTGGAGGCAAAGGTAAGTCAGGTGAGTTCATTATGCATTGAATTGGTTGATATCGATATAGTTTGAGCTCGTAATCTGCACCCTAGGTGTTAGTGCTTATATTATTCACCACACCGCACGCTCGTCTTGGATCCAAGTAGGTGGATGTCGTACAGACCATGTGAGGGTTCCGACATGCTAGTCGTACAGATCACTAGGCGTGATTCCGACTAGTGGGTGACCTTAGTTATGCGCGCTGATGATATGATGAGAGAAGCACTAGAGCGTATTTTTACACCTTTCATCGTATAGACTACCTTACGTAGTTCCGAGTGATGTGCAGAGTAGGGCCGTATAGGTCACTGTGGTGACTCCGGCTTAGTGGGATTTGAGCTATTGAATTAATCGTATAGGACCAACTGCAGGGTCTCCGATTGATTCCTTATTTCACCTGATTTATATTTTGATTTATGTCATGGCATGTTTTCTTGAAAATGTTAAAGATTTGGGATTTAAGTTTTGAGATTTTATATGGTTATATATATTTCTGGGAAAGTATACAGGTTTTTACGGCGAGGGGATATAATTGTTTTATGAACTGTTTTGGAAAACTAATTTGTTTTACTGACCCACTCATTTTGTTTTGCGCCCCTCCAGGTTCTAGTTTAGCGGTGGTTGGCTCACGAGGTCCTTTCCGGCTTTCTGACAGATTTGGGACATGTAGGACTCACCTGAGGGTGATGTATTCTTATTTTAGTCCTACTTGACTGCAGATAACCTATGCTCTGAACTTATGTGTTTACTTGTAAACTCGTCCGGTTATGTCCGTATGTGGTTATGTTGAATTTGGTTTGAAATTCTGTTGATTTATGTTGCTTTTCCGCTTCCGTGTTGTGCTTATGGTTACGTCACGCCCACGTGACGGCCAGCACACCTGGATCCTCCGGATCGGGGTGTGTCAGTTTGGTATCAGAGCTTAGGTTGCAGTCCTGTAAATTTGTTAATGTCTTAACGATCTTTTGATGTTTTCTGTCAGAATCATGCCGCCTCGTAGAGAGCGTAGGGAGTCCCGCCGTACTTCTGAATCTAATTTTCCGGATATTACTCAGTTAGGGGAAGCGATGGCCCAGGCTTTACAGAATGTGATTCGTCCTCCCCCTCCTCCGAGGACACCTCTGGAGACCATGTACAACTTGAAGTTAGATCGGTTTATGGGTAATGAAAGTCATGAGGGGGCAGAGAAATGGCTTGATCATATTGAGAAAACTTTCCAGGTGATGCAGAGTCAGGGGAATCTCCCTGCTAATAGGTGGGTGGAGACCACCACTTGGTTTTTGGGTCGTGAACCAGCAGCATGGTGGATAAATCAGGCTAGGTACATGTCACCTGAGACGGCAGCCGACTGGAAAGTATTCAAGGAGCATTTTATGAAGAGATTCGTTCCTCCTGAGTATATTGACCGTAAGAAGCAGGAATTCACCAGGTTGAAACAGAGAAATATGTCGGCACATGAATATTATAGAAAATTTACTGATTTGTCTCGCTATGACACTGATACAGCTGGTAATCAGGGAGAGATGCTTCGACGTTTCAAGTTGGGATCTAAGAAGAAGTGGCGTACCTTTGCCAATGCACTCCCCTGCGCTGATTATCATGAATATTTCGAGATTCTGGTTAGGATGGAGGACTCTGATAATCTCCCTGACAGTGAGGATGACGAGGACAAGAATGAGGGTCAGAAGAAGAATGACAAAGGTAAGGGTATTTCTATTCCTGGACCTCGACAGACTCAGAGTTTTAAGAAGAGTGGAGCGAGTTCGAGTTCTTCTAGTGGGGGATATAGTTTTACTGGCCCGAGGAGAGGTGGTGGAAGATTTTCTGGTGGACCCAGATTTCAGGGTCAGAGGGATGCTGGTGGATCTGGCGCTCCATGGTGCCGCCGTTGTAACTCCCGTCACCATGGTGAGTGTAGGAGAGGTTCTGGGGCTTGTTTTACGTGTGGGCAGATGGGACATCGGGCTTCTCGGTGCCCCCAGGGTCAGCAGAGACCGCAGCAGACTAATATGCCACCTCCAGCACCAGTTCAGCAGAGTTTTGGACCGGGTGGTTATGGCCAGCCGAGTCGTGGTGGTGCCTACCACTATCAGGGGGATGCTGCTCCGTATGCTTCCGGACCTTATCAGTATTCTCAGGAGCCTTATCCTCAGGCAGGGTATTCTCAGGATTTTAGAGGTTATTCTTCTTATTCCTCTATGCCAGCTGGTGGATCGCAGTGGCATCAGGGAGGCCAGCCCCGTCAGGGGGAAGTTGCTACTGGTGGTGCAGGATCATCCAGGCAGCCTAGTCAGCCAGGCCAGGGATGTAATCCTCAGGGACGAGGTAATCAGGGCAATAGAGGCCGAGGTGGACGACAGCAGGCTCAAGGGCGAATTAATCATATTTCTTTGCAGGAGGCTCAGAACCATCCAGACTTGATTATGGGTACGTTGAATGTTCTTGGTCATTTTGCTAAGGTTTTGATTGATTGTGGTGCTACGCACTCTGTGATTTCTCATACGTTTGCTCAAATAACCCAACCTCACCCTTCACCTCTAGGATTTGATTTAGAGTTTGCCATGCCTAGAGGAGATAAATGTATTGTGGATAGTGTGTATCTGGGGTGTCCAGTGATGGTTGAGGGCGTGATTATGTCCGCTGATCTTATTCCGTTAGATATTGTGGATTTTGATGTGATTTTAGGGGCCGATTGGTTACACCATAATCGTGCCCATATTGATTGTTATGGTAAATCAGTTACTTTTTATCGTCCTGGATTACCCGAGGTTACTTTTGAGGGCGAGAGAAGTGGGGTGAGACATGGAGTTATTTCTGCCATAAGGGCGAGGAAATTATTATCGAAGGGTTGTCAGGGATATTTGGCACATGTGGTATTAAATGATGTTGCTCCTATTAGTATAGAAGAAGTTGGTGTGGTCAGACATTATCCGGATGTTTTCCCTGATGATTTGCCGGGATTGCCGCCAGACAGAGAGGTGGAATTCTCTATTGATTTGCTTCCAGGTACGGACCCTATATCTCTGACTCCTTATAGAATGGCTCCTGCTGAGTTGAGGGAATTAAAAATCCAGTTGCAAGAATTACTTGATAAAGGTTTTATTCAACCTAGTTCTTCACCTTGGGGTGCCCCAGTATTATTTGTGAAGAAGAAGGATGGAACTCTTCGATTGTGTATTGATTATAGACAATTGAACCGGGTAACGATTAAAAACCGTTATCCATTGCCTCGCATTGATGATTTGTTCGATCAGCTGAAAGGTGCGTGTGTATTTTCTAAGATTGATTTGAGATCTGGGTATTATCAATTGAAGATTAAAGAAGATGATGTACCTAAGACGGCTTTCCGAACTCGGTACGGACATTATGAATTTTCGGTTATGCCGTTTGGGTTGACTAATGCACCTGCAGCTTTTATGAGATTAATGAATGAGGTATTCCAGAAATATCTTGATAAATTTGTTATTGTTTTTATTGATGATATTCTGGTATACTCTAAGTCCCAAGCAGATCATATCCGACACCTTAATTTGGTGTTAAGGAAATTAAGGGAGCATCAGTTGTATGCCAAGTTCAGTAAATGTCAGTTTTGGTTGACTGAAGTGGCATTTTTGGGGCATGTTGTATCAGCTCAAGGTATTCAAGTTGATCCTCAAAAGATTGCAGCAGTGGAGAATTGGGAGCAACCTCGAACCGTCACGGAGGTACGAAGTTTTCTTGGCTTAGCAGGTTATTATCGACGGTTCGTTCAGGATTTCTCTATGATTGCTTTACCGTTGACAAAGTTGACCAGGAAGGATGTTAAATTTGAGTGGGATGAGAATTGTGAGCGGAGTTTTCAGCAATTAAAGTATTGCCTCACTCATGCACCGGTGTTGGTACTTCCCGACGATAGCGGTAATTTTGAGATATATAGTGATGCTTCATTAAATGGTTTGGGATGTGTTTTGATGCAGCATAATAAGGTGATTGCATATGCTTCTAGGCAGTTGAAAAATCATGAAAGGAACTATCCTACTCACGATCTTGAATTGGCAGCAATTGTTTTTGCTTTAAAAATTTGGAGGCATTATTTGTATGGTGAGAAGTGTAAGATCTTCACTGATCACAAGAGTCTTCAATATTTGTTTACTCAGCATGATCTTAATCTTCGTCAGCGAAGGTGGATGGAATTGTTAAGTGATTATGATTGTTCTATTGAATACCATCCAGGTCGTGCTAATGTAGTAGCGGATGCGCTGAGTAGGAAACCTCAAGGTAGACTTAATGCCCTATATGCTAGTCGTGTTCCTCTTCTTGCTGAACTGAGGGCAACTGGAGTAAGATTGGAGTGGGAGAATCAAGGTGGAGCTTTTCTTGCTAGTTTTCAAGTCAGGCCAGTTTTGGTGGATCGTATTCTTGCAGTTCAGATGGTGAATGAAGAAATTCAGGAGTTGGTTCAGTTAAGAAGTGAAGGGAAAAAGAAAGACCTCAGAATTCGGGAATCAGATGGTATGCTCATGCAAGAAAACAGAATGTATGTTCCGAATAATGAGGAATTGAAGAAGGAAATTCTGGATGAAGCACATTGTTCAGCTTATGCGATGCATCCGGGAGGAACAAAAATGTATCATACCATTCGACCATTTTATTATTGGCCGGGTATGAAAAGAGAAATTGCAGAATATGTGAGCAGGTGTATTATTTGCCAGCAAGTGAAAGCAGAAAGGAAGAAGCCCTTTGGGCGAATGCAACCACTTCCCGTTCCCCAGTGGAAATGGGAAAATATAACCATGGATTTCGTGTATAAACTTCCTCGTACGCGAAATGGATTTGATGGTATTTGGGTGATTGTGAATCGACTCACCAAGTCTGCGCATTTCATTCCAGTGAGGGAGAAATACCCTCTGAATAAATTGGCTAAGTTGTTTATTTCGAAGATTGTCAAGTATCATGGAGTCCCAGTAAATATTATCTCCGATCGAGACCCGAGGTTTACTTCTAAATTTTGGGTGGCTTTTCAGGAAGCTCTGGGTACTCAATTACTGTATAGCACAGCTTATCATCCTCAAACTGATGGGCAATCAGAGAGGACCATTCAGACGTTGGAAGATATGTTGAGATCTTCGGTATTACAATTTGGTGATTCTTGGCATGATCGTCTGGACTTAATGGAGTTTGCTTATAATAACAGTTTTCACTCGAGCATTGGTATGTCCCCATTCGAGGCACTTTATGGTAGGGCGTGTCGAACGCCATTGTGTTGGTCTGAGGTTGGTGAACGGGTATTAGAAGGCCCTGAGATCGTGGATGAGACGACTCAAAATGTTCAGGTAATTAAGTCAAACCTGAAAGCAGCCCAGGATCGACATAAGAGTTTAGCGGATCGGCATACTACTGATCGAGTGTATGATGTGGGTGATTGGGTATTCTTGAAATTGTCGCCTTGGAGAGGTGTGGTACGATTTGGGAAAAGAGGAAAGCTAAGTCCGAGATATATTGGACCTTATGTGATCACTGAAAGAGTTGGTGAAGTTGCCTACCGGTTGGAACTGCCTCCGGAGTTATCTAAGGTCCATAATGTGTTCCATGTCTCTATGCTTCGGCATTATATTTCTGATCCTTCTCATGTGATCCCTCATCAACCGTTAGAGATTAATCCGGATTTGACTTATGATGAGGAACCAATCACAATATTGGATTGGAAGGACAAGGTTCTAAGGAACAAGACGGTGAGTTTGGTGAAGGTGTTGTGGAGAAATCATTCTGTGGAGGAAGCTACTTGGGAGACGGAAGACCGGATGAGAGAGATGTACCCAAGATTATTCTACGAGTATTGAATTATGATTTGGTTATGGGAATTTCGGGGACGAAATTCTATAAGGAGGGGAGATTGTCACAGCCCATCCCGGAGGTACTTTTGGCGGGAATGTGAAAGGACAAAAATGCCCTTGTCAGGTATCAAGGTATGGGTGTATTACGTTTTGAAAATGTTTGGTCCCTAAACTTTTAAGAAGTTGTTTAAGTTAGAAATATTTTGGAAGTTGATTTTATATTTTTGTGGTTAGGGACTTAAGAGAGATTTTGGATGGTGTGGATTGGTTTGACCACACAAGATCAGTCCCTTTCTCTCCTCCCTCTCGATCACTCTCTCAGTCTCTCTCTCTCTCTCTCTCGACCTCACACCCAAACACACCCATATCGTACGGACCACCACCAAAACCCTTCAAAACTCGACGGATCGAGGCAAATAAGGTATGCATCTTCATCCTTTCGTCGTCCTGAGTTCATTGGTACTAGTTTTAGGAAGTGAAACCTTCGATTTCACATAGATCCCGAACCTCCATTTTTGAGGTACTGTTCATGCGAACGTAAAATGTTGTGTTTCAGGAGATTTCAAGCTTGTAGTGAGCTTTAGGAGGTTCTAAGGAAGCTCGGGGACGTTCGTTGGAGAGTTTTGGACGTCGGGATCGTAGGTTTCAAGTTTGGCCGAATCTTTGGTTTTTTGCAAGGTGAGATTTCGTAGTTTTTAGGCCCTAAAACTAGTCCAACGTGATTGTACACTCTTAGGGCTTCAATTCGGTATAAAATACGAAGAAAATGGGTGAAAAACGAAGGAGAATAGTGAGTTTGAAAATCGGCCGGAGTTCGGCCGGAGTCCGGCCACCGGAGAACCAGTCCGGCGAGACCTGCGAAGAAGACGACACGTGCGCTGCACGTGCTGCGCGTGGCCAGCGCGTGGACCCGTGCCACGTGTGGCGCGTGGGGGCGCGTGGGGCTTCCAAAAATTTTTCTAAAAATTTCTCGACGCTCGTGACGTCGAGTAGGTCGATGTGGTATATTCATATACCAAAATTGAGCATCGTATGAGAAGTTATTTCGAATTATTGGTGATATGCTTAAAATTAATGTTTTTATAGTTGTTTCGCATATAGGTGAGACGTATCCCGAGGACGACCGCATCCAGGGACGCCACGGGGGTTACGACCCGTCGACTTATCAGTGAGTGGGCAGTTTTGTTTTCGTATTACCTATATACTACTGTTTTTCCCAGAAAAATGTTTATATGAAAATACGTTTTTAAAATGCCATGCATAGAATTATTTGGAAAAAGGTGAATTTCACATGAGTTATATGATTGATATATGATGCATACATATTGCATGGTGCTGTGGAGGCAAAGGTAAGTCAGGTGAGTTCATTATGCATTGAATTGGTTGATATCGATATAGTTTGAGCTCGTAATCTGCACCCTAGGTGTTAGTGCTTATATTATTCACCACACCGCACGCTCGTCTTGGATCCAAGTAGGTGGATGTCGTACAGACCATGTGAGGGTTCCGACATGCTAGTCGTACAGATCACTAGGCGTGATTCCGACTAGTGGGTGACCTTAGTTATGCGCGCTGATGATATGATGAGAGAAGCACTAGAGCGTATTTTTACACCTTTCATCGTATAGACTACCTTACGTAGTTCCGAGTGATGTGCAGAGTAGGGCCGTATAGGTCACTGTGGTGACTCCGGCTTAGTGGGATTTGAGCTATTGAATTAATCGTATAGGACCAACTGCAGGGTCTCCGATTGATTCCTTATTTCACCTGATTTATATTTTGATTTATGTCATGGCATGTTTTCTTGAAAATGTTAAAGATTTGGGATTTAAGTTTTGAGATTTTATATGGTTATATATATTTCTGGGAAAGTATACAGGTTTTTACGGCGAGGGGATATAATTGTTTTATGAACTGTTTTGGAAAACTAATTTGTTTTACTGACCCACTCATTTTGTTTTGCGCCCCTCCAGGTTCTAGTTTAGCGGTGGTTGGCTCACGAGGTCCTTTCCGGCTTTCTGACAGATTTGGGACATGTAGGACTCACCTGAGGGTGATGTATTCTTATTTTAGTCCTACTTGACTGCAGATAACCTATGCTCTGAACTTATGTGTTTACTTGTAAACTCGTCCGGTTATGTCCGTATGTGGTTATGTTGAATTTGGTTTGAAATTCTGTTGATTTATGTTGCTTTTCCGCTTCCGTGTTGTGCTTATGGTTACGTCACGCCCACGTGACGGCCAGCACACCTGGATCCTCCGGATCGGGGTGTGTCACAACAAGTGTAGCTATAAAAAATCATCAAAATCGGAGTTAAAATAACCGTTAAATCACAATTTTTTGTTTTATAACCGTCGAAAAGTTTTGTCCCGTTACTTGATCTCTGAATGTTTTTTTTTTTTGCAAATTTTTGTTGATGCAATCTCGAAGCATATACAAACAAGTTTAACGGTTGGATCGTTGAAATTAGTTTCGTGTATCCCATCAAGTTCAATGGTGTGTGTATATATATTATGTAGATTTAAATGTATTTATTTTGTATGTATAATTATTATAGTTTTTTTGGGGTATAAATTTAATATAAAACTTAATATATATATATATATATATATATATATATATATATATAATTATCATAGTTAATATTTTGGGGGTATAATTATTATAATTATTTTAGTTAATATTTTGGGGGTATAATTATTATAGTTAATTTAATATATATATATATATATATATATATATATAATTATTATAGTATTTTTTAGGGTTATAAAATTATTAAATTAATATTCTGCTTATCGGGTTACCCGATAACACCCGATTCGTTATCTTAACAGGTGCTTATCGGGTTACCCGATAACACCCGATTCGTTATCGTGTCGACCTGAGCACCTGTTAATTTCGTGTCGTGTCATGTCGGGTTATCGGGTCGTGTCAGGAATTGCCAGGCCTAGCAGTGGTGCAAGGAAATGAGGGAGGGGTTTTATTCTGGAAAATTTGTTTTAGTGTCGGTTAAAACAGACAACAAGCTTTTTTTTATAAAAATATTAAACTATTACCATCGGATATAACCGACGGCACTAAGAATGGTAGCAAGAGTCCCCCCAAAATTCCCTCCCAAAATTTTAAATTCCACCCCCCCACCCCAAAATTTTGTCACGATTTAAAAATTCCCTCAAAATTTTAAATTTCACCCAAAAATTCCCTCCCAAAATTATAAATATTATTTATTTGCATTTTCTCATAACAATTCAAGTGACAAAATCAATTAATTTGACTAAATATTTATTAATTTAACATAAATACTACAAATTTAACTTAAATTAAAATTTTTAAATAAGTAAACTTGTGTATTATACAATTTAAAAATTAAGAAATTTAGTGATAGAAACTTGAATTATGGAAGAATTCTATCGTCGATCAATTCTTTATGTACTCAACCAACTCAAATAAAATCCCTACAAAATTAAATTGTAAACAAAAATTAAACATAAGAGAAGATAATAAAAATAATAGACGAAGAAGACACAGGGCAAGATATATATATATATAGAACACCACCCTGTCGGCTACAACCAACAAGAAGTTTTAAAATATTTAAAAATAATTATTAATGTCGGCTAGAAGCGACACCATTCTCTTTTTAACCGACATTAACTTTATGTTGGTTGAAAGTGAGACGATTTTCTTTTAATACGACACCACCATTTAAAAAGATTAAAAACTATGTCGGTTATAAGCGACATTAACAGTCTATGTCGGTTATAAGCGACATAGACAGTTTATGTCGGTTATAACCGACAGTAATTCTGACACCATGTAAAGTGGCTGTCGAAAATGTCTTATCTGCCATTATATTATATAAAACCGACACCAACTGCCGACACAATAAGCCACTTTTGTAGTAGTGATAGAGAGAAAAATAGTGAGGATTATCTTTGTACTCCTATTATTTTAGATAATAAGGGAAAGTACTACTGCTACCCCGAGGACGTAGGCACACGTGCCGAACCTCATAAATATTGTGTCTATTTACTTTATATTCCATTACACACATGTCCTCAATTTCACAACACGTTGGCAGCACGAGAAACTGTTGTTAGTGAAAGGCACAACGTTATAAATATGGTGAAGTACTACCTACCTCTCACATTTGTTGGCTGAAATCTCACAGATAAGGAAATCCTTTTGTTTTATCCTCATACATTTGTACGATTAATTTTCTTAAACTAAGTATATATCTTGTTGTACGATTATGTGTCATTATTTGCATAAGTAGAAAAGACATAGACTTGAAATTCGCTGAAAAACCCAACAGTCATCTTATGAACTTTGAAACTTTGACTTCATGTGCTAAAACAAAAAGTTTCCTTCATAAAAGTTGTTCCTTGTCCTCTCTCTTGTAATATATCAGAATCCCAAAAAGATCCAATAGTTAAATCATTCCAAATCTTAGAAATACTACTAGAAACCTCAAATCCGCAGAAAAATTGGCAGTCAGGTTAACGATTTTTAAACTCCAACTTCCTGACCTCAGATGGAAACGTTTTCTTCATTGATACCATACTAAAATTTGGATCAGATCCAACAATTTGATCTTCCTATAATTATCAGACACTACTGTTGATAAATGACCATAGTTAAAAAGAAAAACAAAAGTATAATAAGTTAACATTTACTTTTTCCTTATTATTATTAATTTTTTATTAATGTGATTGGTGGGATATAATCGCCCATCATATACTATATATATTTTAATATGAATGATATGGATTGATCACCCTCCCCTTCATATATTAATATATGTGTGTGTGTGCGTGTATGTGAATGGCGCGGCACTGTCGTCCTTCTTATAATAACTATTATTATCATTAAGTTTTGATATTTATGTGAATAATGTTGAATTAAAGCCCTTATCACTATCTTTACTTATTTAAAAGCACTTTATTTATAGTGGCAGGAATCACCGCCCTCTGCTTTAATTTATTTCTTGTACTACATTTTGTAATGATGAGAATATACCAGGACCTAAAGTTCCTTGATCAAATTAGAACCTGAAGTTCCATCATATAAAAAATCGGACCTGAAGTTTTTTAATCACCATCATATAAAAAAGATTGGACCTGAAGTTCCTTGATTAAAATTAAAACCTAAAGATTTTGAATCAATTGAGACAGCAGCGTTTCCTCAACTAAATTAAAAATGACGGCCTTTAAGCGCCTCAGTCTACATACTAATAAATGAGGGCCATAAATTCCTTGATTTATGTAAATAAGGACCACAAGTTCCTTAATCCATGCATAGATTAAGAATGGCCAAGAATTTCAAAAATATGAACCCAAAGGTTCTAATGATGTCGATATCGAGATTAAATTTTGAGTACATATGATAATGTTTCAACATGAAGTTCAAAATATAATAATTGTTAAGAACTTGAAGTTCTAACACTTTTGTGTGGACATGTGTTTATATGGTTTGAATTAATTATCGCAAGTTTCGTCATACCTAAATTTCTTCATTTTTGGAATAAGAAAATGATTGAATTTAGCAAAGCTCAATTTCGTTACCATCAACATCTTAGGCAAGAAATACTTTCATGGATTCATGATGCCTGAGATTTCATGTGGAAGCATATGATATTAGGAAACATCTTTGCTTAAAAAGGCATGACTTATATTAATGAAACCAGAAGTTTTCATAGATTCCTATATCTAACAAACCAAACTAGAAGTTTCAAGCATGTATAAAAGTCATGTATAAAACTAAAAGGGAGGGAACTTTTTTATACATAGACATGCATATACATGAGTTACAACTACAACAATTAAAAAAAAAAGATCTTTCACAAAGGTTGATCATGTGAAGCCTTAGTACTTGGCAAAACCACAAGAGGGTGGAGGCAATGGGTACCTTCAAAATAAAGCCACGAACCTCTGGTGGTTACTTTGAATTTGACTTTCAAATTCCTGCAGCTGTGATGCGAAAATTAACTTAACATACAAATTAAACCCTCTTTTGACAATTGTAGTATATGTATAAGTAGGGATCGTTCTAGGCCGGGGATTAGGAGGGATTGCTAATTGATTCTAAACTAACTTAAAGACACAAAAACAAACTTAAAAACGATAGGATAGATTCAAAGGACTCAAAACTAGTTCACAAGACTCAAAATAAGATAAAAACACTCAAAACTGCCTAAAAACACCAACTAGGCAGTTTCTGACACTAAACACAATTTTGGACGAAAATAAGGTTTGGGGTTTAGCCACTCATGTTCACAACAAAATGAAAGAAAATGAAATTAAACATTGGAAACAAAAGAAAGAAAACACCTAAACGCTCCAACGATCCAAGTTGAATAGCAAGCACGTCCAAGCACTTTCCTTCCCTTCCTTTGCTACGGCACAAGGTGTTGGTGAGTGTTTGAAGGTTTGTTTGTATGGAGGAATGGATGTGAAGATGAATGGATGTGTTTGGATGAAGGTTGTGTTGAAATGGTGGTGAATGCTCTAACAAAATCTGCCCTCTATGACTGTTACACACACTTTTTTTATAGAGATAGTGCACGGCAATGGAGGGGAACATGGAATGGTGTGTGCAATGATTCAAGGGTGAAAGTGAAGTGATGATACAAAGCATGGGGGGGGTAAAATGGAGTGATGGTGCAGCAATGAGTGCATGGAGTGAAGGTTAAAGTGATGAAATGATGCATGAAATCTGAAATGATGGAGGGAACAAGGAATGGTGTGTCAATGATTCAAGGGTGAGAGTGAAGTGATGAAGCAAAGCATGGGGGGTAAAATGGAGGATGGTGCAGCAATGAGTGCATGGAGTGGACAAGAATATTGTGCACATGGTAGACAAAGGAAAGGAAGTGGAATGATGCAACAAATGAGTCACTGAAGGGAACATGGATGATGATGCACAACATAGGAATCCAAAGGGAGTGCAATGGTGCATGAAATCTGGATCAATGGAGGGGACAATGGTGGTGCACGGCATTGATGGAAAGGTGAAGGAGTGGTGCATCAAATGAGTGCAAGGAATGGACAATGATGATGGCACGGCATGGAAGGTGAATGGTGGAGTGACACCCCTTTATGGCTGAGATTAAGGCTTCTAGAATCCTTATTTAGTGTCCTAATATCTTTGGGAACCCTCCTTGTGGCTGGAACTTAGTTGAATTAGGTTTAAGAAAGGTTAAATCAAAATAAGGTAATCTTGACTCAGGTTTCTTCTTTGGTTGCTGAGCTCTTTGTGCTTTTTACATTAATTCTTCTTTCTCCTTAACACATTCCTAGCCTCTTTAGTCTTCAATTTTGTCCATCCACCTTGCTCCATGCATGTGCTATCCATTCCAAGCCCAAAACTGCTCCAAAATGCACCAAAATGCACCTTATTGCTTTATAAGGCCTCTGGACCTACAAACACACGAAAATAGCTTAAAATACATAATTAACTAAGAAATAACAACATAAATGCATGAGAACAAGCTAACTCAATCGCATAAATATGCTCCTACCAAACTCCCCCACACTTAGCTTTTGCTAGTTCTCGAGCAAAACAAAACAAATGAAACAAACAAAACAAACAAAACACAACCTAACCTTCCAACATTTGCCTCAGGGATTTCCAATGCACATGATATGTTAAAAATCACCATTCACACAGATTTTGGTTATCTTTACGCTTGAGCACATACTTAATCACAGTCACCACTTACTAGTTCACAATTAACCAATTAAAACGATGTTTTGAATGTAGTAACATGCCTTAGAGAATTTACTCAATTCCTTACAAGGTACTCTCTATTTTCACACACATTTTCTGACTACACACCCTACATTAGTTATATGTGAGAAGATTGATGTAAACATGAAAGACTATTACTCACATATGTTATAACAAAGAAAGCAATTTCTGGAGTTAATAGCATGTTTATATATGATCTCATGAATGGGATGCTACTACTTAGATGCGAGAACCAATGACACCATATGCTCATACCAATTTCAAACTTCACAAATTGAAACACACAACACTCAAGATTGAAGTCAAGGGTTGTAACGAGGCTTGGGAGTAATGGCTAACAAAGAAAGGATAAGGATAACAAACGCTCTTAAAGTAATAGTGAGCAAAGTAATGATTTAGGCATTTAGAATTCACTTTAGAATGCAGAAATATACTTTTAAACACAAGGGAAGATTCATGCAACTAAAGCATTTATTTTTTGTTTTCTTTTTTTTTCTTTTTCTACGAATTTTTCTCTCTGCCATGCCCAATTTCTTTGGCACACAAAAACACAACTTTGAAATCCAAATTCCCCCACACTTGTTTTCTGCAATAATGTTGATCAAAATGAATTCTTTCTAAATTATGCTCCACTATACTTCAAGAACAAGGGTATTAATGGTTCTATTCTGGGCTAGGTAGAGATGATGTGGTTAACAAAGAAAAATAGGCTAAACAAGGCTTAACGGGGTTTAAACCTACAAAACAAATGACAAAGGTGGATTCAGCTATTTAGCTTTGGTTCACTAAACAACTTCATCTTGAATATGTGTTATGCAAATCAATGTTATGCTTTGAATGGAATGGGCATGAGTTCTAGTATTTGGATCTATAATGATGAAATGCATTCTAAATAGCAACCAAGCAAAGAATAATGAGATCAAGCAACGACTTTAGAAAACAATGATGCACAGATTATTAACTCTCCAAAGAACGTTTTAAGCTCAAGTCTCACAAGGTTGTAGCGTTAATTTGAGTTCCTTCCTTCAAGCATGTTACAAAAACTGATTTTTTTTCTTTGTGATTACATGTGAATTTGTAAACTATAACTACAACCAAGCATAAACCAAAGAGCATATCAAACTTCCATCCATATTTGTAACTTTCTTTAACACTCATGCACTTAAAAACCAAATCCTCATCACTGTGTTGGAAGGTATCATAAGACACAAACAAAACACAAGAACAACTCTTTTTGGCTTTTTCAACACAATTTTTTTTTAAATTTTTATCAAAATTTCGGATTTTTATGCCAAAACACACTTAAAACAACTCAAAATGCACTAAAAACACTTAAAAACAGTGAGAACAACATTGTAACTGATAGGTAAATAAAAGCCACGAAAATCATTCAAAACAGCTTGTTTACCCCCCACACTTAAACCAAACATTGTCCTCAATGTTTCAAATATAGACTTATACTCAAACAAGCAAACAACATAATTAATAAAACATGACAAGTATGGCAAAGTAAAAACAAGAAAAAGTAGAGTTTAAGAACGCAAATCTGTTTATGGAGGTAGATGATCTTGTTGACTTTCCACAGCTTTGATCTCAAACTGGATTGGAATTCTGAGCAAGGAATAGGAGAGTTCCTTGGTTTCAATTCAGACTTATTCTGCTGGGTTGATTTGATTGTGCAGTCTGCATTCTTCTCTGCTTGTTTTTTCTGCACGATAGGCAGGCACGAGGTAGAGGTGATGGTCTGTTTCTTTGTTTAATATGTCCAAGTGCTTACCGGTTGCTTTCTTTCTCCTTGTCCCTAGCTGAGGATGAATCATCACGTTGTCTCCACATGCTTTGAGGTATCATTTTCACTTCCCTTATCTGTTCTCCAGGCAGATGTGGTATCTTTTCAGGAAGCATAAGATGTTGAAGATGAGTACTCGAGAGCAATGCTAGGTAAGTAATCAGGAAGGGGTTCCAGGCAGTTGATTCCAGATCGGAAGATTGATACCAAGTGCTGGCTGATTGCTCTCTTTCTCCTTGTCCCGCATGTGAGAACAAAGACAAGGAGAAGGATAGGGAGAAAGCATGATATGAGATACTCTTGCTTTCAACCTTCATGATATGAAATACTTTTGCTTTGGATGAGTTGTTTGCAGAGGTACCCCAGATGATGAGGAACATTAAGTGACTCGAAAGGCTTCGTTGGGAATGCATTCTCAGAGATGAAGAAAGGTTGTGTATGTCTGCCTTGCTATGGAGGGTGAATGTTGACATTTATAGGAATTTCTGAATAGCTGGTAGAGGCACTGTACTTTTACTCGTGTCCGCAACCGTTGGATGATTGAACAGTAAGATTCACGTGCTTTCTACTTCACCAAAAATCTTTGACAGATTGCCCGTAATTTCCGCAAAGCTGAGTGTTCATATGACAGGTGCTGACACGTCTGGAAAAGCAGGTGCCTTTTCGATATCTGAAATCGGCACTTTAACAAATGGCCCGTGATTTCCGCAAAGCTGAGTGTGCATGTGACAGGTGCTGACACGTCTGGAAAAGCAGGTGCCTTTTCGATTTCTGAGATCGGCCTGTGGTTTCTGAGCAGGCCCAGCTTTTGAGATAGCAAGCGCCTCTCCGATTTCTGAGCTTGCCTTTTCGATTTTTGAACATGCCCTTTCTTTTGAGAAAGCAGGCACCTCTTCGATTTCTGAAGCTCCATCGAGTGCTGATTTCTATAGAGGTACGCATTACGTTTCAAAGCACACTTGAATTACCGCATGTAGAAACTCCCTTCTTGCATTTCTGATATCTTGATTTGTTTGACCTCTTCTTTTTCTTCACACCTTCGGAAATGTCTTGCCCATCTAACCGTCATCTTAACTTGAATTTCGGGGAAGATATTGACATATCTTCTCCAAACAAAATTTGGCAATCGTCATTCGTATCCCCCAATGGTCCTCTTACAGTTAGGGATTCTATGATGATGAACGATACAACCGCTTTAGTGGTGGCCAGAAATCTTCTCACTCCTAGAGACAATAGGATACTTTCCAGGCGGTCCGACGAACTGGCTGTTCAGGACTCTTTGGCCTACAGCGTCCGATGTGCAGGCTCAGTATCAAACATGGGCTATCGCCTTCTTGCTCGATCTCGTCAGGTTGAGTCATTGATGGCTGAGGTGGCTAGTCTTCAGCAAGAGGTCAGAGTGCTTAGGCACGAGAATAAAGAGTTGCACATTCTCACACCTAATTACTCAACAAGTATGAAGAGGAAGCTTGACCAGCTGTAAGAGTCCGAAGTTCGGATCCAGAGTGATCATCAAAGGTTTGTTGCGTTACTCCAGCGGCAACTTCTGCCTTCGTTATCTAGCGCTTTGATGCAAAATATATAAGCACAGAAATTAAACCCTCTTTTTATCAATTGTAGCAAAGTATGTAAGTAGGGATCGTTCTAGGCCGGGGATTAGGAGGGATCGCTAAATCACTTGAAAACTAACTCAAAACGTAAAAACAAAATTTAAAACACTAAACTAGACTCAAAGAATGCAAAACTAAACTCTAAAACACTAAAACAAACCAAAAGACTCAAAACAGCCCAGAAACACTCAAAACTGCCTTAAAAACACTTTCTGGGCAGTTTTGAACACAAAACATAATTTGGACGAAAATAGGTTGTAACTTGACTCAAGACACTTAAAAACACAAACTAAATTGATTTCTAACTAATCTAACACTTCAAAATAAATGGGGATTGAGTTTTGACGAAAATTGAAAACAAAAACAAAACTTTGTAAATTGAACAGATTCTAAAACAAAATTGATAAAAGTGAATGGATGGAAAGCTAGCTAAGGGGTTCTTCTCCACACATGTCACACTTGCATACAAAACGATTTCCAATTGCTTCTCAATAAACCATGAATTCCCAACGCCCCAGATTAACCGTGAATTGCACTAATTAACCCTCAGATTTTCCTAAAGTTATCGAATTGGATGAATTGCATACGACAACCCAAAGCATTCCTCACAAGTTCCCTGCATGAATTGCATAACAAAGATACAAGCAAAGATCATTAAGTTCTATGAAAACCATAAGCATTGGCGAGGCACTTGTTACTATGAATTGCATGAAACTTATGCCAAGAATTTACTTAACTCGATTGTGATCAACAACCTTTACTACTTTTGAATATAAGTTCATAACGATTAGGTGAAATTCCCTTATATCCTAACATCAAACTTATGCATGAAAATAAAGCGTGCACTCTCAACCAACACACACAAATCAGTTTTAATTCATATAGATAAGTAAATTGAATTCACAACTTATGAAATGCAATTAGAAGTAATCAAATCATATAGCAAGCATAAACATGGTTTCGAATCCCCGCCTAGCCAAGGGGGGTTTAGTTCCTCATACACACAAAGAAAGATAAATAAGTTTAGACATTGAAATCCAAAGAAAGAAAACACCTAGACACTTCAACTTGGGCAGCAGGTGCATCCACGATTCCTCCTTCCTCGCTGCGGCATAGAGATTTTGGATAGGTTTTGGGTGGTATTTGTATGGGGGAATGGATATGGAATGGTATGAGAGTGGTTAAGATGGGTGATAGGTGCGGCAAGGGTTGTTTTTGGCAGAAATTAGGGAGAATGGTGATGAAAGGCTGCGGCAGAGAGGTGGGGATGATTTCTGGTGTGATTTATGTATTATGAGGGGTGGTCATTCAGCCAAGGGGTGAATGAGAGTATATATAGGCACTTAAAACCCTAGGGTAATCAGATATGGACTTGGATAACCCAAATCCACAAGGAAAAAGGCTTAGAAATCAGAATTCACAAGGAAAAAGGCCTAGGGGGTGCGGCAGATAAGGATAGGGTAGCATAAGGCTTCTAGAAAGCCTTACAAGGCAAGAAAACAGGTTCTAGAAAGGGGGAAGTGCAGCAAGGGTTAGAGGAAAAAGGATAGGGCTTCTAGAAACCCAAAACTAAGAGGAAATAGACCCTAACCCACGACAAGGATAAGGAATTGCTCTCCAACCTTTCTTTGTGTCTTCCAACGCTTAAGAACCTTCTAATGTCGCTGAAACTTAAGGCCATTTAGGTTTAGGAAAGATCAACCCAAAATAGAAACTTTTAGGCTTAACTTTCCTACTTCAAGTAGGAAACCTTGTTTGAGTAGGAATCTTCATTCTTCTAGGAATCCATCTTCAACTAGTAATCCCTAGTTGATTAGGAATCCTTCTTCAATTAGGACTCCTTCGTTGATTAGGAATCCTTCTTCAATTAGGTCTCCTTCGTTGACTAGGAATCCTCAAATCTTCAAATCTTCAATTTCGTCCAAACCTTTTGTTCCAAGCATGTGCTATTCAATCCAAGCTCACTTTTGCTCCAAAAAGCTCCAATTTGCATCTTTTTGTATAATATGCCCTTAAAACCTGAAAACACATGGAAATAGCTTAAAAGACTACTTTAACTAAGAAAACATAATGAAAATGCATAAGAACTAGCTAACTAAGGCGCATAAATATGTTCCTATCACGCTTCACCAAGTGTTGACGCTCCGAAAAATCAATCTCTGGTGCTTCGTCTTTCTGGAGGTCCGTCGAATGCTGAGGCACCACCTGACCAATGAAGGCTCCTTCCTGCTTGTTTGCACTTTCTTGTATTTTTCTACCTTTCTACCTAATGTTCCTTTTTCCACCAAAATTAATGTAAAAACACCTTGCATACCTGATGCGAGAAATATAAGCACACTCAAATTAAACCCTCTTTTTGACAATTGTAGCAAAGTATGTAAGTAGGGATTGTTCTAAACCGGGGATTAGGAGGGCTTGCTAAAACCTCTAAACTGACTCAAAAACAAAAAGAAACAAAGTTAAAAATGTAAACAAAAGATTTTAAAACAAGAAAGTAAAAGGGGGATTTGAGTTTGGTGAAGTTGAAAGTAAAAACGAATAAACTAAAAACTTAAATAGATTTTAAACAAATTTGGGTTGAATGGATAATGGAAGGCTAGCTAAGGGGTTCTTCTCCACACATGTCTTGCTTGCATACAAAATGATTTCCAATTGCTCTTCGATAAGTTATGAATACTCAACGCCCCAAATTACCGTGAATTGCACTAATTAACTCTCAGTTTTTCAACAAGTTATTAGATTGGATGATTGCATACGACAACCGAAAACATTCCCTACAAGTTCCCTACCTGAATTGCATAATAGAGATACAAGCAAGAATCATTAAGTTCTATGAAAAACATAAGCATTGACGAGGCACTCGTTACTATGATTTGCATGAAACTTATGCCAAGAATTTACTTAACGTGATTGTGACTAGCAACCTTCACTACTTGTGAATATAAGTTCATAACGATTAGGTGAAACTCCCTTATATTCTAGCGTCAAATTCATGCATGAAAATTAAGCGTGCACTCTCAACCAACATACACAAATTAGTTTTTATACGAACGGATAAGTAAATTGAATTCACAATTCAAGAAACGCAATTGGAAGTAATCAAATCATATAGCAAGCATAAACATGGTTTTGAATCCCCCCCTAGCCAAGGGGGGTTTAGTTCCTCATTATTACAAAACAAAGATAAACAAATTTAACCATTGAAAAACAAAGGGAAGAAAGCACCTAAACGTTCCAACGATCCATGTTGGATAGCAAGCGCGTCCAAGGACTTTTCTCCTTCTCCTTGCCGCAACAACAAGGTTGGAATGATGTTGAAGGGTTGGTTATTTGGAGGAATGGATGGGAAGGGGTTTAGATATGTAGGAGAGGCAAGGAAAGGCTTGGAGAATGGTTAATTTCTGGATGATTTGAATGAGGTTGCTGCCATGGTATTTATAGGAAGAGGATGGACATGTTTAATGCAAAAATCTGGTGGAATGAAGTAGGTAAGGCATGGCAAGGTGGAGAATTGTTGGTGAGGGTAGGTTTTGAGTCATCCACTCACATGTCATGGTGAGTTAAGCATTGCATCATCCACTCAAATGTCATAGTGAGTTAAGCATTACATCATCCACTCAAATGTCATAGTGAGATAGGCATTGCATCATCACTAAAAAATCTGGTGGAAGTAAAACAAAGGGAAGGCCACGGCATTGATGAATTTTATGGGGTATGCATGGTTTTGAGTGAAGTTTTGGCCAATCCTTCTAGAAATTTATCCCTTCTTGCAACTTGTATTTGTTTCACCAGATTTTTAGCATGTTCCTAGCCTCTTTTTTTCTTCAAATTCGTCCATCCATCTTGCTCATATCATAAGTAATCCATTCCAAGCTCAAAACTGCTCCAAAATGCACCAAAATGCACTTTCTTGCTACCTTAACCCTTTAGACCTACAAACACACGAAAATGGCTTAAAGTACTAAAATAACTAAGAACTAATAACGTAAATGCAAGAAAACTAGTTAACTAAGTCGCATAAATATGCGTCTATCAATACCTGTCAATGTTTCAAACATAAACCCACACAAAAAACAATCAAACAAGCAAAAAATAAAAATGATAATCATGGCAAAATAAAAAATGCAGAAAAGGAAAGGTTTTTAGTAACGCAAAACTAATTGTGGAGTGATTCAAAGATCTTTCTTATTTGAATACATGGGTTGCCTCCCAAGAAGCGCTTGTTTTAACATCTTGTAGCCGGACGAAACTTCCTTCTAAGCTTGGATAGGGCCCACGGTAGTGAGTGGGATTTCTTCCACAATCTGCCCCACATCACTCTCATAGTATAGCTTCAGACGATGCCCATTCACCTTGAATTCGTCGCTGTTCCTTAAGCTTTTAACTTAGACTACACCATGGGGAAAAACATTAGTAACAACAAACGGCCCAATCTACTTAGAACGTAACTTACCAGGGAACAAACATAGACAGGAATTGAATAGCAGCACTTTCTGTCCCATTGAGAATGTTTTTCCCCGAATCATTTTGTCATGAAATGCCTTTGTTTTCTCCTTGTAAATTCGTGCATTCTCATAGGCTTCGTTCCTTATCTCCTCAAGTTCATTCAATTGGAGCTTTCGATTTATTCTAGCAGCATCTAAGTCCAAATTGAATGTTTTCACAGCCCAATGCGCCTTGTGCTCTAGTTCGACAGGTAGGTGACACGGCTTGCCATAGATTAGTCGAAATGGAGACATCCCCAAAGGTGTTTTGTAGGCAATGCGATATGCCCACAGCGCATCGTCTTAACGCAAGCTCTAATCCTTCCGGGTTGGCCCAACAGTCTTCTCCAAGATTTGCTTGATTTCTCTATTCGAAACTTCGGCTTGGCCACTTGTTTGAGGGAGGTATGGCGTGGAAACCCGATGTTTGACATTGTACTTTTTAAACAGAGCCTCGATGGTGTGATTGCAAAAGTGGGAGCCTCCATCGCTTATGAACACCCTCGGCATGCCAAATCTGGAAAAGATTTTAGCCTTGATAAAATCTACCACCACTTTAGAATCGTTAGTAGGGGTGGCTTTGGTGGAAGTAGGGGTGGCTTTGGCTTCCACCCATTTCGACACATAATCAACGGCTAGCAAAATATAAGTAAAACCATATGAGGGCGGAAAGGGTCCCATGAAATCCACACCCCATACATCAAAGATCTCCACATTAAAGATGGGGGTTTGCGGCATTTGGTCCTTGGCACCTATTGTACCTGTTCTTTGGCATCTATCATAAGTTATGCAAAACGTTCTAGCATTCTTAAACAATGTAGGCCAATAGAAACCACTCTTTAAAAGCTTAAGGGCTGTTCTTTAGGTGCCAAAATGACCCCCACATGCATAATTATGGCAGAATGCAAGAATTGAATTAAACTCAGAATTGTGCACACATCTACGAATAATCTGGTCAGGACAATACTTCCACAAATATGGATCATCCCACACATAAAATCGTGAATCATTTCTGAGTTTGTCACGCTTGTATTTATCTAGAGTGCTAGGAACTTGTTTTGTGACCAAATAATTGAACAAATCAGCAAACCAGGGCTCACTTACCTCTAGGGATAGCAATTGCTCATTAGGGAATGTTTCTAGAATGGGTAAGGAATCCTCGATTTGCACCAAATGGTTGAGGTGGTTAGCCACCACGTTTTCACTCCCCTTTTTGTCTCTTATTTCAATGTTAAACAAAGTAGGAGGTGAAGGGAAAACCATGAGATTTCATGTGGGATTTCTAGTGACTAGCATGCATATACAATTCAAAATTTATATACGAAAGCAACGGAAGCATGTTATCAAATAATATCAAAGCAATAGTCATGCAAATCCCCTTCAAGATGCATAGGTTTATGTAAGATGCATCAAATCAAATTTATATAAGAACAAAGTTTAAGAGTAGTTTATACCTCTTGATCTAGATCTTAGACCAAGGATGGACCACCTCCAAGCCCTTTGCTACTTGTCTTAGTGTCACTACACGAATGGGATGAGACCTTCCATCCTTCTAATTGAAGCGGACATAGTATGTACCGGTCTATACATTGTCAGTATCCCTCCGACAATCCTATGACCAGGAACCTTTTGGACATGATGGTTATGTGAAAAAGGTCTCTGTAGTCTAACTTCATTAGATTACTTCTTCAATCGATCCATTGTCCATGGATTCACTATTTAGGACATATATCGTTTATAGAGATAGTCCTAAATAGTATCTTTGCCATTTGATATATAAGAGTCATCTATACATCCATTTATTGTCCTGAAAGGTTTCTTCCAAAGATTGACTTTCAGGGCATATTTCCAACATAAATTACGCGTAAGAAAGTGCATGAACAGTGCATATCTCGGAGGTTAAGGTTTCTACGTGAAATCATAGGTTTCCTTACCTAAAACTAGTACCAAACAATTTGACTGAGCTTCAGGAACACAATGGTTCCCTTTTCCACTTCAATCCATCACAATTACAAGGGTTTTGGGTCTCGTCCGTACAAGAGAGAAGAGAGAGAGAGAGAGAGAGAGTACATGAGGGTGAGAGAGAGAAAGTGGTACTTTTGTGTGTGTGTGTGGTTTACAAACAACCAACCAATCACCACCAATTTCCTTTAGTTCCAATTGGTCCCAAAAACTTAGGAATTTAACATGTTAGTCCACTTTCAATTGCATTTCACACATAACACATCTCAACACCTAAGGGCATTTTAGTCTTTTCACATCAACGATAATTATTTCTCGGGACGGGCTGTCACAACTACCACACAACTTTTACTCATATACAAATAAACCAAGTTGCGGCGAGTCCAACAAAAATTGTACTCGAAATTTTCTCTAGGAACCCCTTCTCCTCACTGCTCTCTCTCTCTCCAACACTCTGTCTATATCAAACCATCAATTGTAACGTCTAAAAGTTCCAACGTGAAACATAATTATGTTTTTTCATATTCCTGCAAAATCCCAAAAATGAAACGTTACCCAATCCAACCCTAGCCAACCAAATGCCCAACACCCAGAATCCAAGTCATTAAGGATATATTAGTACTTTTATATCAACTTTTAGTTATAATTATCATAGACTTAAAATGATGGTTGTAATTATATATATGGAGTATAAATTTTGGTTATTTTTTCAAATTTCCTGGATGAATTCAAATTTTAGACCCACCACTTATTTTGTAGTAAGATTTAAGGCCAACCCATGTCAAAATAAATATATGGGGAATAAAACAAAGACAGTAAATATTCCCTGCACTAATATTGCGGAATTAGGAATTTCCAAACGGGTGGGCTAGCTAACATAATAGTTTAAAATCTGATGATCAATTTTTTTTTTGGGGGTCAACCAAAGGTAGAAACCTTTATTAAACAAGCAGCACCTACTTACAAAACACTGGGCGAAAGACAAAATATACAAACCGAAAATACTAGCAAAACAAAAAACAGAAAAGGCCCAAAAAAAAGTTGAGCCCAAATCAGGAAAAACCTAGAATTCTGCTGCAGCCGCTTCCGCAGAAAAACCTGTCTGGTCCGATTCCAGACTCCCGACGAAGCATCCCCACTCTAATCGCCTGGAGACCAGAGTAGAATAGGATTGAGAGGAAAGGGAAAACATGGCAGAAAAAACACAACGAAAAGACATAATGAAACAAAGAAATTGCCACCGACCCAGTCAAAGCCAGAGTCGGCGACAATAAAAATTGACGAAATTGCTACTACTCACACAAGTCGGTGAGAAAGGCTTCCAAGCAGAGAAATGCTTTCACAAAGGAGAGAAGAGTTATGTGATGATCAATTTTTTTGGAATATAATAAAACTTGCAATCCAGGGGAGGACGTTTTCTCGTCAAATCCTAATTAAGCATGGTCGTGTAGTAGAGGGAAGCCCTGCACGGGCGACCTGAGAACACGTTGAAGGCGATGAACACCGGTGACTTGGGGTTCTGGTGATCCTGCATGTATATGATCTCAGGTTACCCTCGTGGGACTCCTCTACCCTTTTGACATATGGCTTATGTGGACCACTTGGTGATACCACAAGTGATATCCCTTGGGTTTGATATACCCGGCTGAACAGAGTACTTCAGTCAATTCTACTTGTACCACCCCGCAGTACATGTTAGGATTTGGGGGGTGAGTACTACTTTGTACCGCTTCAATGCATGTCTATTTGTACCATATAGGTCTCTAACTCCAAATCTGCCCACAATCATTGGATATTTCACATAAAGATATTCGATGGTTGTAATTCACCCCAATTTCTGCTATGTCATTCTTCTTAATTATTTTTTTAATAAAAATTCGATAATATATTAATCATTTTTTATGTTTTAACGGGTTGTATGAAAAAGAAAAAAGCAATACACATCATTTCCTTTGATATGAGAAGAGCAATAACTGATTCAAAGTTATATTTTTATTGTGAAATTGAGAATATGTGTGCAGTGAAATTTAAAAGAAATAGATTTAATATTTACGAGATTAGACAAGTGTCCCTACGTCCTCGGGGCAACAACACTACTATTCATGATTATCTAAAACAATAGAAGTATAAAGATAATTCTCAATTCTCACTCTTTTTCTGTCCATCTCTCTAGCCATTCTTTTCTAGGAAAACTAATGAAAATGGCTTGAAAACTTTGAGTTTTAACGATACGAACAAAATAAAGGGTAAAGTGAATAGTACCAGGATTGACTTTTAGTATAAAAATATGGTTTTTCGTTAAAGTTCCCTTCTTTTCTCTCCTCTATTTCTTTTCTTTCTTCCATATCTTCTCTTCTACTCCTTGTGCTACTTCTCTTGGTTTTATAGGCAGATGGCCAACTATCTTTTCTTCATTCCGCCTCACATTTTCATTAGTCAATAACATTAAATACACAAGTGAGGTGATGAACCTACCAACTACCACTTGATGTCCAAAGCCTTCAAGTGGGTACTGCTTCTATAGAGGGCATTCACACTACTTTTACAACACTGCACATTGGATGCCCAAACATCATATTGGTTGCCACATTAAAACTTTGCTTCATTGAGTGTTGTTGGATTGCTTTATTTCCATATGTAAATATAAATCCATTATGTGAGCGATCTGTATGTAGGCTAGAGAGATATTCAAATTTTGCTTGCCTTATAAGACCATAGCTTTTGGTGAGTTCTTTGGAATAGAATAAGCACATGTCTATAATTTCTTGAAGATATCAATAGATAAACTTTTTTTCATTTCAATACCATTTGTTAATATTGTGCTTCACAAGAAATGTAATAATTGATTCATTGTATTTTGCTAAATACAATAAGGCATATACTTTGCTAAGATGTGGTACTTTTGTACCAAATATCAATTTACCATTTCCCTCATGAGAATGAATGATCTTTCTTAGTGCCTAAAAATTAATTAACCATTTGGGTGTTCAACTCATGATCTCCAAATCACATTGTTTTTAATACCATAAACCTTTCGGTGGATAAGAATTCGTTTTTGGCATATTGTTCGATCTACAGCTCGAGACAATATTCATTCTAACACTTTATAATTTTTCTAGAATCTTTAGGAGTCCCAATCTAATATCAACTCTTGCAAGAGATTTAGTATGTTGCAACAATGAAAGTACTCAATAAGGCAATTGATACCATCCATCGGTATTGAGTACATAATTTGTGCTTTATATTTTTAGGGCTTACCTTAAGCAATTTGAATCCTTCAAGTGTTTCCTACACTTCATGACACATTCTTATTTGAAATTTATATAGAGCAATTTGTTTCTATGTATAGTTGAGGGATACTTATGAAGATATGCTTTCGGCATTCCATAAGCCTTCATATCATATATAATTCTCCAGCGAAATGAACAATTTTCACAATGGGAAATCATGTTTACAGGAGCATATCACAATTTCAGGTTTCAACTAGGAACCATGTGTCCTATCATGTGAGTGTACTTCACTATATTACAAATGCCCATATGTAACCTTCTGAGTTCAACATCATTTAGTGATTTGTACTATAGGTCCATTTTTACGTGTGCATACTAAATTGCATTGGAATTGCCTTTTCCATTTTGGCCAAACAATTTTTTTCTTTTCGTCAACGAACAAAAGAACGTAGCTCAATATCAACACAACTCATTGATGAATCTAGTAACTAATGTAAAAACCAAAATTAACATTGGTTATCATCATCAATTTGTGATCTCATCATTCTCATGTGAAAGTGCATGCATATTTCATTACTTTGAATATCTTTGCCTCTTCAGGGGCTTTACATTATTTCTTCTAAGGCAGTCATCTCTTATTAGATGAATTGTTTGGAAAATTTGGATCATAATCTCAGCTAGAGTGTTATAGAGCTTGAATTTTTAATCTCCACTTCCGTGGAGTTGAATCATTGGAACCTATACTTCTATCATGTTTCATGCATGAAATATATTAAAGTTGTCATGTATAGATTGTACTTTTAGGTTGAATCCATGCAGCGACTGTCATGATTCGGGCGTGCAACATTTTAGTAATGCCAAGTCCATGGATAGTTTTATAACTTCAATCCATGTGGCATCATATAACTTGTTAATATATTTGGTAATTAAAAGTAATTGTGAAGATTATACTACCTTTTGTATATCATAATTAATGATACAACTGGAGAGATAGAATAATAGCTGAAGTCGTTCTTGTCCTTTGGCCGTCATAGACTTAGGTAGAGTTTGTTGAGGATGTGAGTAGGATTCCCATCATTGAACTTTGGTCTTCCATTTACTTAGTCAGCTACTCATTCTCTCCTTTTAGACTTATAAGGTTCAACATCGATCCTTTAAGTCTTAGATAAACGATTAAAGGACTCAAGCATGATAAGAGAGAATTGCACATACTTGCGAATAATTACTCGACGATCATGAAAAGAAAGCTCGACCAGCTTGATAGGAGCATATTTATGCGACTGAGTTAGCTTGTTCTCATGCATTTATGTTGTTATTTCTTAATTAATTATGTATTTTAAGCTATTTTCGTGTGTTTGTAGGTCCATAGGCCTTATAAAGCAATAAGGTGCATTTTGGAGCAGTTTTGGGCTTGGAATGGGTAACACATGCATGGATCAAGGCGGATGGACGAAATTGAAGACTAAAGAGGCTAGTAATGTGTTAAAGAGAAAGAAGAATTAATGTAAAAAGGACAAAGAGCTCAGCAACCAAAGAAGAAACATGAGTCAAGATTACCTTATTTTGATTTAACCTTTCTTAAACCTAATTCAACTAATTTTCGGCCACAAGGAGGGTTCCCAAAGATATTAGGACACTAAATAAGGATTCTAGAAGCCTTAATCTCAGCCATAAATAGGTGTCACTCCACCATTCACCTTCCATGTCGTGCCATCATCATTGTTAATTCCTTGCACTCATTTGATGCAACACTCCTTCACCTTTCCATCAATGCCGTGCACCACCATTGTCCCCTTAATTGATCCAGATTTCATGCACCATTGCACTCCCTTTGGATTCCTATGCCGTGCATCATCATCCATGTTCCCTCCATTGACTCATTTGTTGCATCATTCCACTTCCTTTCCTTTGTCTACCATGTGCACAACATTCTTGTCCACTCCATGCACTCATTGCTGCACCATCACTCCATTTTACCCCCATGCTTTGCATCATCACTTCACTTTCACCCTTGAATCATTGCCACACCATTTCTTGTTCCCTCCATCATTTCAGATTTCATGCATCATTTCATCACTTTAACTTCCACTCCATGCACTCATTGCTACACCATCACTCAATTTTACCCCTCATGCTTTGCATCATCACTTTACTTTCACCCTTGAATCATTGACACACCATTCCTTGTTCCCTCCATCATTTCAGATTTCATGCATCATTTCGTCACTTTAACCTCCACTCCATGCACTCATTGCTGCACCATCACTCCATAAACAAGGTAAGTTACCTAGTTCGACGAATGTGAATCCAAAGGGAGGCTTCCAATCTGCCAAAGCCATCACCTTACGAAGTGGAAAAGAAGTTGGATCTGATCCTAACCCATCTAAATCCAATCAAAAGGAGGACGAAAAGATGCAATATGAGGAGAAGGAACAAGGCCTGCCCAAGGCAAGGATTGAGCAATCTTTGCCGCAGCCACTTACACACCCTAATTCGACCACCAAAGGTAAGTTGGGTTCAAATTCCATGACTTCTAATTCCATTCCACCCAATGCACCATTTCCTCGCAGGTTTGTGCAATCAAAGAAGGATGAGAGTGACAAAGAAATCCTTGACACATTTAGAAAGGTGCAAGTCAACATTCCACTTCTAGATGCAATTAAACAAGTCTCCAAGTATGCTAAGTTCTTGAAGGAGTTGTGCACTACAAGGAGGAGGGCTTCGAACAAAGAGGTGGTAAGGGTAAGTGAGAATGTCTTAGCCGTGTTGCAACGAAAATTACCTCATAAGTGCAAAGATCCCAGCAGTTTTACAATTCCTTGTGTTATAGGAAATACTCGCTTTGAATCTGCCATGTTAGATCTTGGTGCATCAATAAATGTCATGCCTTATTCAATATATGCATCTATGAACTTGGGAGAATTAAAAAATGATGGAGTGATCATTCAATTGGTCGATAGATCTAATGCGTATCCAAAAGGTGTTTTGGAGGATGTTTTAGTGTAGGTGAATCACCTAGTCTTTCCAACGGACTTCTACATGCTTGAAATGGAAGACTCGAACCCTTCCCCTCAATTACCAATCTTACTTGGCCGACCATTCATGAAGACTGCCCGTACAAAGATAGATGTATTCAAGGGAACATTGACCATGGAATTTGATGGGGAAGTTATTGATTTCAATATTTCTGATGTTATGAGATATCCTCATGATGATCACTCTTGTTTCTCTATTGATGTGATTGACTCTTTGGCGTAGGAATTCCTTGATGATTTGAGTGAGGATGCACTTGAAAAGACTTTCACGCAAAGCATTGGACTAAAAAATGAAAGGTTAGCACTTAGGCATGCCCACGGCAACAACAAGGAACACCTTGCCGTGCCTATTCAAGAAGAATTGGTGGAGATGGTTGTTTCCCTAGAGTAAAATCCAAAGCATATTGGTAAGTCTCCTAACCTTATGTAATCCAGCGACTCTCCTAACCTTCTTCACAATTCCCATTTCAACTAACAAGTTGCTTCCTTCTGTAATCCAGCGACCTTCCCTAGAGCTTAAACCATTGCCCATCCATTTGAAATATGTGTTTTTGGGAGAACAAGAGACGCTACCCATCATCATCTCTTCTTCACTTACTGCACAAGAGAATGACAAGTTGGTAAGGGTGCTTCGGGAATACAAAACTGCCATTGGGTGGACATTGGCCGATATAAGGGGAATTAGCCCTACCACTTGCATGCATCGAATACTCTTGGAAGAATGAGCCAAACCATCTAGAGAAGCACAACACAGACTCAATCCACCCATGATGGACATTGTGAAGAAGGAAATCATCAAGCTACTAGATTGTGGAGTGATTTACCTAATTTCTGATAGCCATTGGGTCTCTCCGGTCCAAGTTGTTCCTAAGAAGTCTGGAGTCACTATGGTAAAAAACGAAGATAATGAGCTTGTGCCCACCCGAATCCAAACCGGATGGAGAGTTTGTATTGACTATCAGAAGCTCAACGCTACAACAAGAAAAGATCACTTCCCGCTGCCCTTTATTGATCAAATGCTTGAAAGGTTAGCCGGTCATTCTTTTTATTGTTTTCTTGATGGCTATTCGGGTTATAATCAGATTGTGATAGCTCCCGATGACCAAGAAAAGACTACCTTCACATGTCCCTTTAGTACCTTTGCTTATCGACGTATGCCATTTGGGCTATGCAACGCACCAACCACATTTCAAAGGTGTATGGTAAGTATTTTCTCAGAATTTGTGGAAAAGATCATTGAAGTGTTTATGGATGACTTTAGTGTTTTTGGTGACTCATTTGATGCATGCTTGAATAATCTAACTTTGATCTTACAATGATGCATCGAAACTAATATTGTCTTGAATTGGGAAAAGTGCCATTTTATGGTAAAACAAGGTATAGTTTTGAGGCATATCATATCAGAATAAGGGATTGAGGTTGATAAATCCAAAATAGATCTTGTACGTCACTTACCCTCTCCCACTTCGGTGAGGGAGGTTCGTTCTTTTCTTGGCCATGCAGGATTTTATAGGAGATTCATCAAGGATTTCTCAAAAATCTCCCAACCCCTTTGCCGTTTACTCCAAAAGGAAGTAGCTTTTGAGTTCAACAAGGAGTGTGAGACCGCTTTCAAAACCCTCAAGGACATGTTGACTTCGGCCCTCATCATCATGCCACCAGATTGGAGCCTTCCATTTGAGCTAATGTGTGATGCATCCTTGACACATTTAGAAAGGTGCAAGCCATTGGTACTGTTTTGGGCCAAAGGAGGAACAAACAGCCTCATGTCATTCATTACGCCTCTCGGACCCTAAATGATGCTCAATTGAATTATTCTACCACTGAGAAATAACTTCTTGCAGTTTTCTTTGCTTTAGATAAATTTCGTTCATACTTACTTGGCACTAAAGTGATTGTATATTCTGACCATGCAGCGTTGAAGTATCTTCTTACCAAGAAGGAGGCCAAACCAAGGCTGATTCGTTGGATGCTCCTGTTGGAAATATGCCCTGAAAGTCAATCTTTGGAAGAAACCTTTCAAGACAATAAATGGATGTATAGATGAATCTTATATATCAAATGGCAAAGATACTATTTAGGACTATCTCTATAAACGATATATGTCCTAAATAGTGAATCCATGGACAATGGATCGATTGAAGAAGTAATCTAATGAAGTTAGACTACAGAGACCTTCTTCACATAACCATCATGTCCAAACGGTTCCTGGTCATAGGATTGTCGGAGGGATACTGACAATGCATAGACCGGTACATACTATGTCCGCTTCAATTAGAAGGATGGAAGATCTCATCCCATTCGTGTAGTGACACTAAGACAAGTATGTAGGTGCTCATTAAGGGAATGAGTTCACTGAACACAATCGAACGAGAGTACTTGCATAGAGGTCTACTCACATGTCAAGCAAGTAACTCTAATGGTTGGAATAATGTAAGTAGTCCTTTGACCTGAGGCATCATCGTTGTCTTGTGGTTAAATACTTGATCTTTGATTATGTCAAAGTCACTCCATCCGCGGGTGTCCACGGCATAGTCGGGGTTAAGCCACTTAGTCATGAAGGCAAGTGAATGCGCAATAAGGAATCTCTAATCCTCGTTAAGAGATGATGAATACTCTAAGATATGATTCTGGAATCTTCGGCCGAAGTATCGAGCGTAATAAAGGAAAGCGTTCCTATACGACTCAATTGAATCATATAAGAAGGAATAATCACATTAGGGGTTTGACATAATATATCCATACCCTAGTGATGTGATTGAGAGTATTATTTTAGAGAAGGATCGAATTATATTGTAATTCCAACTGAATAGGTTCTCCAAACAACTTCTACATTAGCTTGGGTAGCCATGATATATGGTTAGATGTCACTCATGGCTTGTGAGTTCTTCTAGATGATTAAATGTAGTCGTCAAAGATGAAGGTGAATTAAAAGTAAGTTTTAATTCACTAAGTGATTGGATTAAATATAATCAATTGGATTGGTGCCAATCACCTCACTGCCTTGCTAATTAGAACCTAAAACGATTGTTCACCAATACACTCTTGTAGTGAGTAATTAATGGATGATGGAAATAATTAATTGGATTAATTAAGTGTTGTGATTAATTAGAAAGTCTAAAGAAATCATAAAAGCGATATTAGATCGTTTTGGGCTTAAAGAAACGTTCGGGTTTAATTGGGCCCATTGGGCCTAAACCCATTGGGCTTTTATTCAAGCATTGGATGACTTGAAATAAATAAAAGCCCAAAGCCCAAACAACACAAAGGGGCCGGCCAAAGGAGGGAGAGAAAGGTCAAATGTTGACTTGTTTCTTTTTGGCTATAAAAGGAACTTTATAGCAAATGTTTCATTAGGGTTTTTGTAAGTGTTAAAAGAACAAAAGAGAAAAAAGGAAAAATATCTCTCTAACACTCAAAGGGCCGGCCACCATAGGGGGATTTAGCTAATCATCTTTTCACCCCTTTGGTTATTCCTTCATCCTTCTCACTACACTAGTGGGTGAGGATCTTTAGAGGTTTTCAATTTTGGAAACTTGAAGAGAACCTAGGAGCACTCATTCTAAACAAAGTGGAGGAGGCAAGGAGGGAGGCTAGGCTCAAGGAGTTCAAGGAGCAAAGGGCTTGGAGGTGGTCCATCCTTGGTCTAAGATCTAAATCGAGAGGTATAAAACTACTCTTAAACTTTGTTCTTATATAAATTTGATTTGATGCATCTTACATAAACCTATGCATCTTGAAGGGGATTTGCATGACTATTGCTTTGATATTATTTGATAACATACTTCCGTTGCTTTCGTATATAAATTTTGAATTGTATATGCATGCTAGTCACTAGAAATCCCACATGAAATCTCATGGTTTTCCCTTCAATTTATAGGAGTTTTCAAGCCTCTAGGAAGCTTTAGGAGGTCCATGCGAGGCTCGGGGATGTTCGTTTAAAGGATTTGGACGTCGGAAAGCGTAGAACGGAGGAGTTGCAGAGGTGGCTGGACTTTCGAGAGTTCTCCGGCGAGATCCCGCGATCTTTGGGATTCAAAATTGGTATAAACTTGATCCTCATGTCATAAGCTTTGAATTGGTTCAAGTTTCGGCATTTTGGTTGAGAAATGGCTGAGTTATAAGGTTTTGAAAAATTCCCAGTTTTCCGGCGATGGCGACAGTCGTCGGAGTCTGAGGTTGAAGACGACGGAATATTCCATCAATTCTGATAAAGTATTCTGACGTCGTCAGTTAAGTTTAACGAAATTTGTTAGGATTTAATGGAATATTCCCTAACTTCCGTTACTGTTTCCGTTATGGCTCCCTATGCGTGGCCGCACGTCTTGCCGTGCACTCGCCGGCGCGTGAGTGGATGAAAAATTATTTAAAAAATATGGGGACGATCCTGAGATTGTGTAGGTCGTTGTGGTATATTCATATACCCAAATTGAGCAATATATGAGAAGTTATTACCTATTGTTGTTTATGTGCGTTAAATAACGTATATTCGGTTATTACGCCTATAGGTGAGACCTATTCTCAGGACGTGCATAATCAATCGAGGCTCGAGGGCTACGACCCATCAATATATCTATGAGTGGGTAGTTATTTTCCGTATATATGTACATTATCATAATTATGCATATTGTCGCATGGTGTTGTGGAGGCCCAGGTAAGTTGAGGTGAGTTATGTTTTGATTATGTGAATTGTCAATGATGTGATATGTGATTGAATAATGTTGAGCTCATAAAACTGCACCTAGGGTGATTGTGATTTAGCCAAACATATGAAGTACATGCCTGTTTATTTACGTCACCTCCCACACCATATGCTCACATTGGAACCAATTTAGGTGCTCCGTCTTGTTGTACAGACCTTATTAATGGTTCCGACTCGTAGGTGACTAGCGATTTATCGCCCGGCTATTATGAGAGAATAGAATTGAACATAATTATATTATACCCAATCGTGTCGTACAGACCCTTTCTTAGTGGTTCCGACTTATGTGCAGTATATTGCCGTATAGGTCATTGTAGTGACTCCGACTAGAGTACTTTTGAGCTATGAATTCATCTGTACAGACTATTACAAGGGTTTCGGCTAACATATCATATTTCTATGAAATTATTCTTACGTGATTGGCTTACTCTATTATATCGTGGCATGGCATACATATGTGTATGACTATGTGAAGCATGATTGAAATGATATAGCTACACATATAGATTTATGTATATTCTTATATATTAATTATGGGAAAAGTTATACTTGTTTTATGGCGAGGGGTTAGTATATTCAAAGGAAAATAAGGTTTCCATGTAAATGTGTTTTACTGACCCACTCAACTTTGTTTTTCGCCCCTCCAGGTTTTAGTTAACAGATTTTGGTGCCCACGAGGAATTCAATGGTGTTCTGACAGATCCCAAAAAAATAGGATTCACCCTCTGGTGTTATATCTTAGTAATTGTCCTACTTGACTGCAACTAGACTTTCTTATTGCTCTGAAAGTGTATTTATACACTTAAACTTTCACTAGTATCCTTTCTTAATTGGGATTGTTAATCACTTGGTTTTAAATTGTTAGTATTTCTCTTACTCTTTATCACTTCCGTTTTGCGCTCATGGCTACGTCACTCTCACGTGACGGCCAACACGTCTCTACTCTGGTCAGGGTGTGTCAGTTTGGTATCAGAGCCTAGGTTGCAGTCCTGTATATCTTTAGAATTTCCTAGTGTCTTTTGTCTGAACTATACCGCCTCGTAGAGAGCCACGTCGTTCAGATGAACCTAGTTTCACTGATATAGCTCAGTTAGGGGAAGCTATTATTAAGGTGATTCAGTCTATTATCCGTCTTTCTCAAATGAATCCTCTTGAGACTTGTTATAAGCTGAAATTGAATCACTTTATGGAAAATGAAGGACCTGAGGGAGCAGAGCAATGGCTCAATCATTTGGAAAGGATGATCCGCGTTATGCAAAGTTAAGGGAATCTTCTTTTTGAAAGGTGGATCGAGACGACTACTTAGTTTCTGAGTATTGAATCTGCATCCTGATGGAGACGGGAGGCTTATCAATTTACGCCAGAGGAAATTGTTGATTGAGAATTGATTAAAAAGTTGTTAAGAAAAGATTTATTCCTCCGGTATATTTGAATGGTAAGAAGAAAGAGTTTACAAATTTGAGACAAGGAAAAATGACGACGAATGAGCATTATAGAAGGTTTATTGACTTGTCTCGTTACCATTTGGATGTTGCTGATAATCCGGTTGAGATGTTACGTTATTTTAAGCTAGGTAATAAGAAGAAGTGGCGTTCTTTGGCGACCACTACCCATTGTGCTTCTTACTAGGAACTTTATGAGATATTGTTAAGGGTTAAAGAGGATATGTTCAACGTTAGTGATGAAGAAGAGGAAAAGAATGGGAATCAGAGGAAAGATGAGCAAGGTAAAGGTCAGTCATCTCAAAGACCTTGAAAGACTTAGAACTTCAAAAGAAGTGAAGTTAATTCTAGTTCTTTCGGCGGAGGTTTTAGTGCCACTGGTCAGAAGAGAGTTGGTAGATTTACTAGAAGTCCTTGATTTTAGAGGCTGGGTGACTCGAGTAGAAGAAATGTACCTTTGTGCCATAGGTACAATAATAGACACTTTGGAGACTGTAAGTGAGAAAGCAGCGGATGCTTTACATGTGAACAAATGGGACATAAAGCTGCAAATTTCCCCAGAATCAGTAGAGGCCCCAGCAGTATTCTTTGTTGGAAATGTGCCCTAAAACCAATCATATGATGATACTTTACGGACATTTCAAATGTTAAACTAATCTAGTTTAACATATAAAGGGCAAAGATTATTGTTTGAGCCGTCTCATATAAATGTTATATGCTTAAACGATAAAGTCCAAGGAATATGTGATTGGGAGAATGCAATCTAATGAAGTTAGATTAATGAGACCATTCTTTCGTAGACACTTCCTAAATGTTCCTGATCATAGGATTACCAATTGGGCATTGACAGTCCGTTAAGATCAGTACGTACTGTGTCTTCTCTCAGGGAGAGTGACTAGTCTCGAGTCATTGGTGTGTGTGACATCAAGACAAGTACGTAGGTGCTCAATAAGAGAATGAGTTCACTGAACGTGATCAACGAAGAGTTCTTATATTCCATGTCACATGAGAACTCATGGTTGGGATAATGCAAAGTAGTCCTTTGACCTGAGGCATCACAGTTGTCTTGTGGTTAAGTCCTTAATCTTTGATTATGTCTAATTCACCCCCTAGGGGTGTCACGGCATCGTTGGGGTTAAGCCACTTAGCTATGGAGACAAGTAAATGCGCAACAAGGGATCTCTAACCTTCAAAGAGTTGAGGGAGAATACTCTATGATATGATTTGGAATCTCTGGCCAGAGTATGAATGAGATTGGGGAATGCGTTCCAAATCATATTCAAGGAAATCATATAAGCAAATGAATCACATTGGATAGTAGACATGAATAAATAAACTATCATACCAAACAATGTGGTCAAGAGTATTAGATTAGAGAAGGACCGTATTGCATTTGTAATCCCGAACTGAATAGGTTCTCTAACCTCTTCTGATTAGCTTGGGTAACCATGACATGCTGCTAGGCGTCAACCATGGTTTGTGGAAGCCCTATACGTGTATAACCACTAAAGGGAGAATTGAAAATTGTTTCAATTCACAATCGATGTAAAATTGTTTTAATCGCCCATTGCCTCGCTAAAAGGAACCTAATGGATCGCACACCGTAAAAGGTAGAGATTGGAGATTAAACGGAAATGAGTAAGAATGATTAAATGGTTTAATCATTTAATTTATGGCAAGGATTAATTAATATGTTAATTAATCAAACGAATAAGTTCGTTAAAGACCTCGGGATAGTTTTGGACCTTAAGGCCCAATGGGCTTCGAACGTCAAGCCCATTGACTTAAGTTGTATGACAACTTAATGAATAAAGATTCACAAAGGCCCAAAAGCCCAAAAATCCCAAGGTAGGCCGGCCATGAAGATGAATTAGGGTTGTTTGGTTATTTAGGTCACTTAAAGAAGTGACTATATAAATGACTTTATAACAAAATATTCAAAAATGTGATTAAGGGTTTATTTTGGGTGAAAATGGGTGAGAATTGTCTCTCCATTTTCTCTCTAAAGAAGCTAACACCTTGGAGGGTACATCTAGCAATCCTACTACTCCAAGGTCACTCATTTCTTCTACAATCTAACCTTGGTGAAGAGACTTAGAGGTTCTCAATTTTGGGAACTTGGAGAACCTATTCTTCCATCCAAATCCATGGATCTAAGAAGCAAGGAATGAAGGCCCTATCTCTTTGGGTGATTAGCCTTTGCTTATGCAAAGAGGAATCTACAAAGGTATTAATTTCAACTCACTTTGTTTTTGAGTTGATTATTGGTTCACCAAACTACTAGGCTTTGAATTTCATGGTAATGTTTTGTTTTTGAGTGCATGCAAGCATGATTCCGCCTTTTAATTGTTAATTGCATGCTATATGATGTTGCTCAAATGAACATGTTTTTCAAAATAAATCCTTCAAGTGGTATCAGAGCCTAGGTCTAGTAGTTGGTGAATCCTTTTGGGTTTTGTAGTTCATAAGTTTATGATTTAAAAGTTGTAATTGTTACAAGCTTTATTCTTGCTTCTTTGAATGTAAATTTTGTTTGAAAATTTGCCATCTCAAATGTTGTAGATGTAGTTCATATGAGGATGAATATTGGAGCTAAAATTTGGTGCCATGATTTTTGGGATTTTCGGCCAAATCCAAAGGGTGATTTTTTGGGTTCATGTTTGTCTTGTTAAAATTGTTTTAAGGTGACTTTTGGAACCCCTAAGTACCCTAGGATGTTAACACCATTTTGAATGGTGAAAATTTGAGTTTTATGGCTTGAAAACATTCATGGAGCTCTTATGGGTTTTCATGGATGTTCTTCATTGTTCTTGATGTTCTTGCCAAGAACAAAAAGGTTTTGTGTTTTGATTCAAAGTTTTGAATATTTCATAAAGTTTATGTTATATGTTTTTCAAATGATTTATCATGTATTTAAAGTGTTAAATATTTGAATAAATGATGATGGAAACATCAATCATCAAAACATATATTAATTTTATGAAAGTAGGAAACATCAATCATCAAAACATATATTAATTTTATGAAAGTATTTAAAGTGTTAAATATTTGTATAAATGATGATGGAAACATCAATCATCAAAACATATATTATTTTTATGAAAGGTGAAAGCACTACTTGATTGTTTTTGACAAAACTAATAAATTAAAACACCCATCACTCATTTTTATCCCTAAAAACCGGCCACCCTAATAAAATAGGGTATTTTTGGGGCTTTTATGCAATTACATAAAGTTTTGATACTTTTGTGTATTTGTACTTTGACCCGAAAGTTTACGTTTTGACGTTAAGGCCTAAAAACGCTAAAGGACAAATTGTTTTGCTCCTTTAATGAAGTTTTTGAATTTATTTAAATTTTGGGTTCTAGTTGTATTTACATGAAGTAGTGACTTTTGTGTGTTTTACAAAGTGACCCCAAAAGTTTATGTTTTCGCAATATGGCCCAAAAAGTTGTGGTTATTGCATGATGGCCCAAATAGGATGAGAACAAAATTGTTTTGTCTCTTTAAATGAGAATTGGATTTTCATTTTGTTTAGCTCCACTTAAATCAATTTTATGGATACAAAAACCAAATGAAAATGTTGCATTCAATTAATTAGTTAAAGCGTTAATTAATTAAAGGATGATTATGAACCTAAGCCTAATATAATTGAGCTATGTGAAAGGCGTTTCAAATTTGTTTGAACCATGGGAATGTGTAGATTAGATTTTGGTTGTAATTTGATTTGATCAAATGTTGTAAAAGGGCATAAGTCCTTCTTTACTTTAAGGTAATTTGTTTTATGCAAATGTTATAATGAGCATAAGCTCATCCTTTACTTTCAAGTATTTCTTTCTTGCTTTATATGATATGCATGAAAATGAAGTAATTGGGTCCAACGCCCCTAAGACAACACGCCTTAATGTGATTAAACGCGTAACTAAAATCAATCTCCATCCCTAGACCGAGATTCAACACAAGGCTCGTGTTGAATCTAAACAAAGGTTCATAGTCATCCTAAGGCCCTAAGGAAACTATATAGTCCATCAAATGAATGCAAACCTTATGTTAGTAGTAACATATACTCTTGCTTTAAAAACCGTTTTAAAAGCATAGCGGGAGTATTATGTACAACTAAAACAATCATATGGACCAATAGTTGTAATAGGACCAAAATTGTTTTAATAGAGATTAAAATGTATATTGATATGTGATGAGACCTAAAACCCTCAACCAAACCAATATTAAGTTGAAAGCGTGAGAGTGCTTAGAACATTCTTTCGTGGCCTTCCACCGTGGTAGGTTCCGATCGTTTGTGACTCGTACACCGGCTTCACCCTATAATGGGGGAGTACAAAGTGCGTGCTTACACTCAGGAGGAGTTCTATATACATACATGATGAAGTGAGGTAGGCAACGAGTTTAGCCAACATGATATAATTCTGAGGCTATGCTTGAACACCTACACGAACTAGGCATGGTGGGAATGACTTAACTAAGTACAATGACGCCAACATGATATAATTCTGAGGCATCATTTTCTAGAGGCCAAACTAGATGGGTACTTGCAAGAGGTTGTTGCAAATGAGTAAGCGTACTCTCTCATTATTATTAACGCTAGCCAACATGATATAATTCTGAGGTGGGCTTGGTAGTAGTGAGCCTCCCATAACCTACTAAGAGTTTCATCCAAAACTCTCGAATTCCAATGAGGGATATGGAATTTGCCAAAAATAGTGGGTGATGCTATTTGATTTAAAGACCCGAATCAAATGGCTTAAAATCAATCAATTTATATACGTTATGTATTTGTTTACCAATATATTTGCAAACGCTATCCAACACTTGACAAATAAAAGCCGAACGTTTAGTTTACGGACTTGGTACTACAAAACCATAGATTGTCTTTAATGGCTTGTAAATGTACCTAAGTAGTCTCATCCTCACAATCTTCCTATTGATAATGTATCATTAGAAGAATATGTTAGAAAAGGTCTATCATAGAGAGGACAACACTTTTAATGTCATAATTCTTCAATTACAAATTGTTGTATGAAGAAATAGGAGTTGCTTTGAACAACCCTTAATCAATGCAAACACTTAGTGCTTGTTTCTTTGTTACATGAACAAGGAACTTGAGAAGAAAGCACAAAGGCTTGGACACTTAATGTGCCATGATTCTTCACTTCCAAATGTTGTATGAAGAAATGAGAGTTGCCTTGTACAACTCTTGAAAGTTTGTAATTATGTTTAGAACATAATGGTTGGTTGACAAAAATAGTCCATTAACATGGACTTATGATGATTTTGAATCATTGAGTGTTGAAGTGTTAAACCACTTAACGAGACGGAAACTAGGCAAGGACTTTACCTTTGTTTCCCTATCCTAATGGTTCACTAAGTTTATGGTAAACTATGTAGTGAACAATAACCACATACTCTCCAAATTGTTTGATGTGTATAACACAATTGAAAAAGGTTTCAAGAGAGATAGTGGGAGTTTAGGGACCATGACTAATGTAGTCAAAGGTGAAAGTCAAATAAAGAAGATAAATAACTCCAAGGGAACAAACTTTCTTTATGAAAGGATGGACATTGGAAGGGGTATTTGCAAGAAATGTCTTGCAAGTGTCAAGAACACACCTTTCGAAGGTGTTGAAAAATGTTCTTGAAAAGTTCAAAACAGTTGGTTCTTCTACTTGAATGCATGATTTCGTATTAGTAACTATGTTTTACAAATCGTTGTAAAAGTGTGACTAATAAGAAGTAGAAGATATATGAGAGAAGAAAAGGTGCTTCACATACGGAACGTGAATAAGATATAGATCTCTGCGAAAGCAGATAGTACTTACTTCCTCATATGAACTACCAAAGAAATTGGATTATAGTAATCTAATTGATTGTCTCTATAGTAGAGATGATATGGTAGTGTTAACTGTTTAGAATATAATGATGCTTAAAACCCAAAAGGTTGCAAGGTAGTGACTAATCCCAACTAAATTGTGATACCTCTAAAACATAAGTTACGAGTTGGTGAAACAAGGATGTTTTGGATCGTTAGATCCGGATCCAATACCTTCTTGTTAAAATTGTATGGAGGCGAAATGTTCGAATCTTTATTCTTTTGGAAAGAAGAAAGAATCACAAAGTTGTTGAGGTTAATTCACTTAGATGTTAGTGGCACTTGTCCACAACATAATACTACTCATGTTATATGACATTCACCGAAGATCACTCTCGGTTGGACTATAGTTTATTTTGAATAAACACAAGTCCGAATACTTTGCAAAAGGTTTCAAAGAATTCAAGAAATGTAAATAGATGAGTAAGATATCTAAAGTATTTACCTCCTTAGATTTGATCCAAGGAAAGGTAACACTTTAGATGAGTTTCCTTGAAAGATATCAAGAAAAATAGCATCATAAGATAATGTATTTCTCCATTAGGAGAAGAACGAACTCGAATAAGATTTAGTTCGTTAAATGTTATCTATTACCCATATATAGGATATATACTTCTAAAACAATATGATTGTCAATGAGAAGATCTTCCAATATTTTCATGACTCCATAAGATGTAGTTGGAAAAGAAAGACAAATCTTAAGCATGTTAAAGATTTGGGGTTGTGTGCTAATAAGCAATATTCGTTTGATAACAATCTTGTAGGATATCCTTAAAATAACTTTTGGATATCGCTTCTATAAACCAACTAACAAATGTTGTTTTGTTGGGAAGTTCATTGTAATCCTACAATGTGATTTGCCTAAGAGCAAATGAACGAGAGATAGAACTCAAAGAATGGGTTCTTTGAGAGACAAGGAAGTAATCAACAAATATAACAACCTAGTTCCTATACCACAAGCTCCAAGGTAGTCGATAAGAATGAAAATCCTTATGACTACATTGAGTGCATATACGATATATACTCAAGGAAATGGTAAAGTACCATTTGACTCGAAATAATGAAACCTTCATAGCTAATTGGTAGCTTAAGGTAACTACAATCAAAGAGAATGGTTGACTTTGAAGAAACCATCTTTGAGGTAGGCTTGGTTTCAATTAATTCGAAGATTGCTAGCTACAACTAAAATGGTGATTCAATGTTTTGACATAATATGGGTTTCCGAAACCATTATTAAGATAGTCTTGATGATATATGTCCAAAACTATAAATCACAAGACATGTAAGTTGTAGAGATCCATCCATCATGGATCTTAGCAAGTTAGTGGGAGCTATTTGCATTTTATGAGGAAAAAGGATCAAATTGTTTGATTTCTCATCAAGATGTAAATGAATCTTTTGTTTACGAGTTTTACAAAAGATTAGTGGGAGTTAATCATGTTCCTAAAATTTAAGTATATATGATATATTAATTTTGGAAATGAAAAGAATACTTCTTCGTTAAAGTTATGACTTTAATACATTATATGAAGATAGAATGTATATGGGAGATATAGTCTATATACATGGGATGGAAATCTATAATGATATATTTCATGATATAATTGGATTATATCAATCCCTAATAATAGACAATGGATGCTAGGAAGTTTCTCATATGATGATAAACTTCAATAAGAAGGACGATTCTAGTGAGACTAGAAAGTTGCCCTTCTCAAAGGGAACGTACCCTTTGACTCCCATAGAAATAATGCGTAAATTGAATCCTTTATGCATAAGCAGAAAGGTGATTTATGTATTTCATATTGTATGAAAAACATTGATATGAGTTGTACCTAGAACGGTACAAGACGATATCAGTGCAAGCCCAGGATCAGAACCGTGGCAACTGTCAAGTGAGTCCTTAAGTATTTAAGAAATACTTAAGGATAGATTCCTCAAAGAATGAGGAAGAATTAGAGTAACGTAATGGAAGCGTAAATGTATTAGATTATGAATCTAATTCATCATTGGATGTTTCTTCATTATGAATGAAGAGATAAACAAATATCTCTTTATTATGACTAAAGAGATATTTGGATGGAAACATTAAAGTAATGACTTTAGTGTGTTCCATTATGAATGCAAGATATATTGCCATATAGAAGTTTACAACAATGTTGTTTGGATGGGAAAGTTCATTTATGAACTCTCTATTCGATTCCAACCAGAAAGTGTATGACACTAATGGGGCGATAGCTCAAGCCTGGGAATCAAGGTCTCATCAAGATCCGAACACAAATGAGAGACTGAACCACATGATTGAGAATCATGTATAATGGTGACGTCGTTATTCTCAAGGTTGCTTCTGTGGATAACACATATAGATATCCACTGTCTAAGGCCTACTATTCAGCCATTTATGAAATGACTACAGAAGAGGTATCATCAAGATGACCTAGCTGATTGGCTCTAGTGCAAGTGGGAGATTGTTGGAAATGTGCCCTAAAACCAATCATATGATGATACTTTACGGACATTTCAAATGTTAAACTAATCTAGTTTAACATATAAAGGGCAAAGATTATTGTTTGAGCCGTCTCATATAAATGTTATATGCTTAAACGATAAAGTCCAAGGAATATGTGATTGGGAGAATGCAATCTAATGAAGTTAGATTAATGAGACCATTCTTTCGTAGACACTTCCTAAATGTTCCTGATCATAGGATTACCAATTGGGCATTGACAGTCCGTTAAGATCAGTACGTACTGTGTCTTCTCTCAGGGAGAGTGACTAGTCTCGAGTCATTGGTGTGTGTGACATCAAGACAAGTACGTAGGTGCTCAATAAGAGAATGAGTTCACTGAACGTGATCAACGAAGAGTTCTTATATTCCATGTCACATGAGAACTCATGGTTGGGATAATGCAAAGTAGTCCTTTGACCTGAGGCATCACAGTTGTCTTGTGGTTAAGTCCTTAATCTTTGATTATGTCTAATTCACCCCCTAGGGGTGTCACGGCATCGTTGGGGTTAAGCCACTTAGCTATGGAGACAAGTAAATGCGCAACAAGGGATCTCTAACCTTCAAAGAGTTGAGGGAGAATACTCTATGATATGATTTGGAATCTCTGGCCAGAGTATGAATGAGATTGGGGAATGCGTTCCAAATCATATTCAAGGAAATCATATAAGCAAATGAATCACATTGGATAGTAGACATGAATAAATAAACTATCATACCAAACAATGTGGTCAAGAGTATTAGATTAGAGAAGGACCGTATTGCATTTGTAATCCCGAACTGAATAGGTTCTCTAACCTCTTCTGATTAGCTTGGGTAACCATGACATGCTGCTAGGCGTCAACCATGGTTTGTGGAAGCCCTATACGTGTATAACCACTAAAGGGAGAATTGAAAATTGTTTCAATTCACAATCGATGTAAAATTGTTTTAATCGCCCATTGCCTCGCTAAAAGGAACCTAATGGATCGCACACCGTAAAAGGTAGAGATTGGAGATTAAACGGAAATGAGTAAGAATGATTAAATGGTTTAATCATTTAATTTATGGCAAGGATTAATTAATATGTTAATTAATCAAACGAATAAGTTCGTTAAAGACCTCGGGATAGTTTTGGACCTTAAGGCCCAATGGGCTTCGAACGTCAAGCCCATTGACTTAAGTTGTATGACAACTTAATGAATAAAGATTCACAAAGGCCCAAAAGCCCAAAAATCCCAAGGTAGGCCGGCCATGAAGATGAATTAGGGTTGTTTGGTTATTTAGGTCACTTAAAGAAGTGACTATATAAATGACTTTATAACAAAATATTCAAAAATGTGATTAAGGGTTTATTTTGGGTGAAAATGGGTGAGAATTGTCTCTCCATTTTCTCTCTAAAGAAGCTAACACCTTGGAGGGTACATCTAGCAATCCTACTACTCCAAGGTCACTCATTTCTTCTACAATCTAACCTTGGTGAAGAGACTTAGAGGTTCTCAATTTTGGGAACTTGGAGAACCTATTCTTCCATCCAAATCCATGGATCTAAGAAGCAAGGAATGAAGGTCCTATCTCTTTGGGTGATTAGCCTTTGCTTATGCAAAGAGGAATCTACAAAGGTATTAATTTCAACTCACTTTGTTTTTGAGTTGATTATTGGTTCACCAAACTACTAGGCTTTGAATTTCATGGTAATGTTTTGTTTTTGAGTGCATGCAAGCATGATTCCGCCTTTTAATTGTTAATTGCATGCTATATGATGTTGCTCAAATGAACATGTTTTTCAAAATAAATCCTTCAAGTGGTATCAGAGCCTAGGTCTAGTAGTTGGTGAATCCTTTTGGGTTTTGTAGTTCATAAGTTTATGATTTAAAAGTTGTAATTGTTACAAGCTTTATTCTTGCTTCTTTGAATGTAAATTTTGTTTGAAAATTTGCCATCTCAAATGTTGTAGATGTAGTTCATATGAGGATGAATATTGGAGCTAAAATTTGGTGCCATGATTTTTGGGATTTTCGGCCAAATCCAAAGGGTGATTTTTTGGGTTCATGTTTGTCTTGTTAAAATTGTTTTAAGGTGACTTTTGGAACCCCTAAGTACCCTAGGATGTTAACACCATTTTGAATGGTGAAAATTTGAGTTTTATGGCTTGAAAACATTCATGGAGCTCTTATGGGTTTTCATGGATGTTCTTCATTGTTCTTGATGTTCTTGCCAAGAACAAAAAGGTTTTGTGTTTTGATTCAAAGTTTTGAATATTTCATAAAGTTTATGTTATATGTTTTTCAAATGATTTATCATGTATTTAAAGTGTTAAATATTTGAATAAATGATGATGGAAACATCAATCATCAAAACATATATTAATTTTATGAAAGTAGGAAACATCAATCATCAAAACATATATTAATTTTATGAAAGTATTTAAAGTGTTAAATATTTGTATAAATGATGATGGAAACATCAATCATCAAAACATATATTATTTTTATGAAAGGTGAAAGCACTACTTGATTGTTTTTGACAAAACTAATAAATTAAAACACCCATCACTCATTTTTATCCCTAAAAACCGGCCACCCTAATAAAATAGGGTATTTTTGGGGCTTTTATGCAATTACATAAAGTTTTGATACTTTTGTGTATTTGTACTTTGACCCGAAAGTTTACGTTTTGACGTTAAGGCCTAAAAACGCTAAAGGACAAATTGTTTTGCTCCTTTAATGAAGTTTTTGAATTTATTTAAATTTTGGGTTCTAGTTGTATTTACATGAAGTAGTGACTTTTGTGTGTTTTACAAAGTGACCCCAAAAGTTTATGTTTTCGCAATATGGCCCAAAAAGTTGTGGTTATTGCATGATGGCCCAAATAGGATGAGAACAAAATTGTTTTGTCTCTTTAAATGAGAATTGGATTTTCATTTTGTTTAGCTCCACTTAAATCAATTTTATGGATACAAAAACCAAATGAAAATGTTGCATTCAATTAATTAGTTAAAGCGTTAATTAATTAAAGGATGATTATGAACCTAAGCCTAATATAATTGAGCTATGTGAAAGGCGTTTCAAATTTGTTTGAACCATGGGAATGTGTAGATTAGATTTTGGTTGTAATTTGATTTGATCAAATGTTGTAAAAGGGCATAAGTCCTTCTTTACTTTAAGGTAATTTGTTTTATGCAAATGTTATAATGAGCATAAGCTCATCCTTTACTTTCAAGTATTTCTTTCTTGCTTTATATGATATGCATGAAAATGAAGTAATTGGGTCCAACGCCCCTAAGACAACACGCCTTAATGTGATTAAACGCGTAACTAAAATCAATCTCCATCCCTAGACCGAGATTCAACACAAGGCTCGTGTTGAATCTAAACAAAGGTTCATAGTCATCCTAAGGCCCTAAGGAAACTATATAGTCCATCAAATGAATGCAAACCTTATGTTAGTAGTAACATATACTCTTGCTTTAAAAACCGTTTTAAAAGCATAGCGGGAGTATTATGTACAACTAAAACAATCATATGGACCAATAGTTGTAATAGGACCAAAATTGTTTTAATAGAGATTAAAATGTATATTGATATGTGATGAGACCTAAAACCCTCAACCAAACCAATATTAAGTTGAAAGCGTGAGAGTGCTTAGAACATTCTTTCGTGGCCTTCCACCGTGGTAGGTTCCGATCGTTTGTGACTCGTACACCGGCTTCACCCTATAATGGGGGAGTACAAAGTGCGTGCTTACACTCAGGAGGAGTTCTATATACATACATGATGAAGTGAGGTAGGCAACGAGTTTAGCCAACATGATATAATTCTGAGGCTATGCTTGAACACCTACACGAACTAGGCATGGTGGGAATGACTTAACTAAGTACAATGACGCCAACATGATATAATTCTGAGGCATCATTTTCTAGAGGCCAAACTAGATGGGTACTTGCAAGAGGTTGTTGCAAATGAGTAAGCGTACTCTCTCATTATTATTAACGCTAGCCAACATGATATAATTCTGAGGTGGGCTTGGTAGTAGTGAGCCTCCCATAACCTACTAAGAGTTTCATCCAAAACTCTCGAATTCCAATGAGGGATATGGAATTTGCCAAAAATAGTGGGTGATGCTATTTGATTTAAAGACCCGAATCAAATGGCTTAAAATCAATCAATTTATATACGTTATGTATTTGTTTACCAATATATTTGCAAACGCTATCCAACACTTGACAAATAAAAGCCGAACGTTTAGTTTACGGACTTGGTACTACAAAACCATAGATTGTCTTTAATGGCTTGTAAATGTACCTAAGTAGTCTCATCCTCACAATCTTCCTATTGATAATGTATCATTAGAAGAATATGTTAGAAAAGGTCTATCATAGAGAGGACAACACTTTTAATGTCATAATTCTTCAATTACAAATTGTTGTATGAAGAAATAGGAGTTGCTTTGAACAACCCTTAATCAATGCAAACACTTAGTGCTTGTTTCTTTGTTACATGAACAAGGAACTTGAGAAGAAAGCACAAAGGCTTGGACACTTAATGTGCCATGATTCTTCACTTCCAAATGTTGTATGAAGAAATGAGAGTTGCCTTGTACAACTCTTGAAAGTTTGTAATTATGTTTAGAACATAATGGTTGGTTGACAAAAATAGTCCATTAACATGGACTTATGATGATTTTGAATCATTGAGTGTTGAAGTGTTAAACCACTTAACGAGACGGAAACTAGGCAAGGACTTTACCTTTGTTTCCCTATCCTAATGGTTCACTAAGTTTATGGTAAACTATGTAGTGAACAATAACCACATACTCTCCAAATTGTTTGATGTGTATAACACAATTGAAAAAGGTTTCAAGAGAGATAGTGGGAGTTTAGGGACCATGACTACTGTAGTCAAAGGTGAAAGTCAAATAAAGAAGATAAATAACTCCAAGGGAACAAACTTTCTTTATGAAAGGATGGACATTGGAAGGGGTATTTGCAAGAAATGTCTTGCAAGTGTCAAGAACACACCTTTCGAAGGTGTTGAAAAATGTTCTTGAAAAGTTCAAAACAGTTGGTTCTTCTACTTGAATGCATGATTTCGTATTAGTAACTATGTTTTACAAATCGTTGTAAAAGTGTGACTAATAAGAAGTAGAAGATATATGAGAGAAGAAAAGGTGCTTCACATACGGAACGTGAATAAGATATAGATCTCTGCGAAAGCAGATAGTACTTACTTCCTCATATGAACTACCAAAGAAATTGGATTATAGTAATCTAATTGATTGTCTCTATAGTAGAGATGATATGGTAGTGTTAACTGTTTAGAATATAATGATGCTTAAAACCCAAAAGGTTGCAAGGTAGTGACTAATCCCAACTAAATTGTGATACCTCTAAAACATAAGTTACGAGTTGGTGAAACAAGGATGTTTTGGATCGTTAGATCCGGATCCAATACCTTCTTGTTAAAATTGTATGGAGGCGAAATGTTCGAATCTTTATTCTTTTGGAAAGAAGAAAGAATCACAAAGTTGTTGAGGTTAATTCACTTAGATGTTAGTGGCACTTGTCCACAACATAATACTACTCATGTTATATGACATTCACCGAAGATCACTCTCGGTTGGACTATAGTTTATTTTGAATAAACACAAGTCCGAATACTTTGCAAAAGGTTTCAAAGAATTCAAGAAATGTAAATAGATGAGTAAGATATCTAAAGTATTTACCTCCTTAGATTTGATCCAAGGAAAGGTAACACTTTAGATGAGTTTCCTTGAAAGATATCAAGAAAAATAGCATCATAAGATAATGTATTTCTCCATTAGGAGAAGAACGAACTCGAATAAGATTTAGTTCGTTAAATGTTATCTATTACCCATATATAGGATATATACTTCTAAAACAATATGATTGTCAATGAGAAGATCTTCCAATATTTTCATGACTCCATAAGATGTAGTTGGAAAAGAAAGACAAATCTTAAGCATGTTAAAGATTTGGGGTTGTGTGCTAATAAGCAATATTCGTTTGATAACAATCTTGTAGGATATCCTTAAAATAACTTTTGGATATCGCTTCTATAAACCAACTAACAAATGTTGTTTTGTTGGGAAGTTCATTGTAATCCTACAATGTGATTTGCCTAAGAGCAAATGAACGAGAGATAGAACTCAAAGAATGGGTTCTTTGAGAGACAAGGAAGTAATCAACAAATATAACAACCTAGTTCCTATACCACAAGCTCCAAGGTAGTCGATAAGAATGAAAATCCTTATGACTACATTGAGTGCATATACGATATATACTCAAGGAAATGGTAAAGTACCATTTGACTCGAAATAATGAAACCTTCATAGCTAATTGGTAGCTTAAGGTAACTACAATCAAAGAGAATGGTTGACTTTGAAGAAACCATCTTTGAGGTAGGCTTGGTTTCAATTAATTCGAAGATTGCTAGCTACAACTAAAATGGTGATTCAATGTTTTGACATAATATGGGTTTCCGAAACCATTATTAAGATAGTCTTGATGATATATGTCCAAAACTATAAATCACAAGACATGTAAGTTGTAGAGATCCATCCATCATGGATCTTAGCAAGTTAGTGGGAGCTATTTGCATTTTATGAGGAAAAAGGATCAAATTGTTTGATTTCTCATCAAGATGTAAATGAATCTTTTGTTTACGAGTTTTACAAAAGATTAGTGGGAGTTAATCATGTTCCTAAAATTTAAGTATATATGATATATTAATTTTGGAAATGAAAAGAATACTTCTTCGTTAAAGTTATGACTTTAATACATTATATGAAGATAGAATGTATATGGGAGATATAGTCTATATACATGGGATGGAAATCTATAATGATATATTTCATGATATAATTGGATTATATCAATCCCTAATAATAGACAATGGATGCTAGGAAGTTTCTCATATGATGATAAACTTCAATAAGAAGGACGATTCTAGTGAGACTAGCAAGTTGCCCTTCTCAAAGGGAACGTACCCTTTGACTCCCATAGAAATAATGCGTAAATTGAATCCTTTATGCATAAGCAGAAAGGTGATTTATGTATTTCATATTGTATGAAAAACATTGATATGAGTTGTACCTAGAACGGTACAAGACGATATCAGTGCAAGCCCAGGATCAGAACCGTGGCAACTGTCAAGTGAGTCCTTAAGTATTTAAGAAATACTTAAGGATAGATTCCTCAAAGAATGAGGAAGAATTAGAGTAACGTAATGGAAGCGTAAATGTATTAGATTATGAATCTAATTCATCATTGGATGTTTCTTCATTATGAATGAAGAGATAAACAAATATCTCTTTATTATGACTAAAGAGATATTTGGATGGAAACATTAAAGTAATGACTTTAGTGTGTTCCATTATGAATGCAAGATATATTGCCATATAGAAGTTTACAACAATGTTGTTTGGATGGGAAAGTTCATTTATGAACTCTCTATTCGATTCCAACCAGAAAGTGTATGACACTAATGGGGCGATAGCTCAAGCCTGGGAATCAAGGTCTCATCAAGATCCGAACACAAATGAGAGACTGAACCACATGATTGAGAATCATGTATAATGGTGACGTCGTTATTCTCAAGGTTGCTTCTGTGGATAACACATATAGATATCCACTGTCTAAGGCCTACTATTCAGCCATTTATGAAATGACTACAGAAGAGGTATCATCAAGATGACCTAGCTGATTGGCTCTAGTGCAAGTGGGAGATTGTTGGAAATGTGCCCTAAAACCAATCATATGATGATACTTTACGGACATTTCAAATGTTAAACTAATCTAGTTTAACATATAAAGGGCAAAGATTATTGTTTGAGCCGTCTCATATAAATGTTATATGCTTAAACGATAAAGTCCAAGGAATATGTGATTGGGAGAATGCAATCTAATGAAGTTAGATTAATGAGACCATTCTTTCGTAGACACTTCCTAAATGTTCCTGATCATAGGATTACCAATTGGGCATTGACAGTCCGTTAAGATCAGTACGTACTGTGTCTTCTCTCAGGGAGAGTGACTAGTCTCGAGTCATTGGTGTGTGTGACATCAAGACAAGTACGTAGGTGCTCAATAAGAGAATGAGTTCACTGAACGTGATCAACGAAGAGTTCTTATATTCCATGTCACATGAGAACTCATGGTTGGGATAATGCAAAGTAGTCCTTTGACCTGAGGCATCACAGTTGTCTTGTGGTTAAGTCCTTAATCTTTGATTATGTCTAATTCACCCCCTAGGGGTGTCACGGCATCGTTGGGGTTAAGCCACTTAGCTATGGAGACAAGTAAATGCGCAACAAGGGATCTCTAACCTTCAAAGAGTTGAGGGAGAATACTCTATGATATGATTTGGAATCTCTGGCCAGAGTATGAATGAGATTGGGGAATGCGTTCCAAATCATATTCAAGGAAATCATATAAGCAAATGAATCACATTGGATAGTAGACATGAATAAATAAACTATCATACCAAACAATGTGGTCAAGAGTATTAGATTAGAGAAGGACCGTATTGCATTTGTAATCCCGAACTGAATAGGTTCTCTAACCTCTTCTGATTAGCTTGGGTAACCATGACATGCTGCTAGGCGTCAACCATGGTTTGTGGAAGCCCTATACGTGTATAACCACTAAAGGGAGAATTGAAAATTGTTTCAATTCACAATCGATGTAAAATTGTTTTAATCGCCCATTGCCTCGCTAAAAGGAACCTAATGGATCGCACACCGTAAAAGGTAGAGATTGGAGATTAAACGGAAATGAGTAAGAATGATTAAATGGTTTAATCATTTAATTTATGGCAAGGATTAATTAATATGTTAATTAATCAAACGAATAAGTTCGTTAAAGACCTCGGGATAGTTTTGGACCTTAAGGCCCAATGGGCTTCGAACGTCAAGCCCATTGACTTAAGTTGTATGACAACTTAATGAATAAAGATTCACAAAGGCCCAAAAGCCCAAAAATCCCAAGGTAGGCCGGCCATGAAGATGAATTAGGGTTGTTTGGTTATTTAGGTCACTTAAAGAAGTGACTATATAAATGACTTTATAACAAAATATTCAAAAATGTGATTAAGGGTTTATTTTGGGTGAAAATGGGTGAGAATTGTCTCTCCATTTTCTCTCTAAAGAAGCTAACACCTTGGAGGGTACATCTAGCAATCCTACTACTCCAAGGTCACTCATTTCTTCTACAATCTAACCTTGGTGAAGAGACTTAGAGGTTCTCAATTTTGGGAACTTGGAGAACCTATTCTTCCATCCAAATCCATGGATCTAAGAAGCAAGGAATGAAGGCCCTATCTCTTTGGGTGATTAGCCTTTGCTTATGCAAAGAGGAATCTACAAAGGTATTAATTTCAACTCACTTTGTTTTTGAGTTGATTATTGGTTCACCAAACTACTAGGCTTTGAATTTCATGGTAATGTTTTGTTTTTGAGTGCATGCAAGCATGATTCCGCCTTTTAATTGTTAATTGCATGCTATATGATGTTGCTCAAATGAACATGTTTTTCAAAATAAATCCTTCAAGTGGTATCAGAGCCTAGGTCTAGTAGTTGGTGAATCCTTTTGGGTTTTGTAGTTCATAAGTTTATGATTTAAAAGTTGTAATTGTTACAAGCTTTATTCTTGCTTCTTTGAATGTAAATTTTGTTTGAAAATTTGCCATCTCAAATGTTGTAGATGTAGTTCATATGAGGATGAATATTGGAGCTAAAATTTGGTGCCATGATTTTTGGGATTTTCGGCCAAATCCAAAGGGTGATTTTTTGGGTTCATGTTTGTCTTGTTAAAATTGTTTTAAGGTGACTTTTGGAACCCCTAAGTACCCTAGGATGTTAACACCATTTTGAATGGTGAAAATTTGAGTTTTATGGCTTGAAAACATTCATGGAGCTCTTATGGGTTTTCATGGATGTTCTTCATTGTTCTTGATGTTCTTGCCAAGAACAAAAAGGTTTTGTGTTTTGATTCAAAGTTTTGAATATTTCATAAAGTTTATGTTATATGTTTTTCAAATGATTTATCATGTATTTAAAGTGTTAAATATTTGAATAAATGATGATGGAAACATCAATCATCAAAACATATATTAATTTTATGAAAGTAGGAAACATCAATCATCAAAACATATATTAATTTTATGAAAGTATTTAAAGTGTTAAATATTTGTATAAATGATGATGGAAACATCAATCATCAAAACATATATTATTTTTATGAAAGGTGAAAGCACTACTTGATTGTTTTTGACAAAACTAATAAATTAAAACACCCATCACTCATTTTTATCCCTAAAAACCGGCCACCCTAATAAAATAGGGTATTTTTGGGGCTTTTATGCAATTACATAAAGTTTTGATACTTTTGTGTATTTGTACTTTGACCCGAAAGTTTACGTTTTGACGTTAAGGCCTAAAAACGCTAAAGGACAAATTGTTTTGCTCCTTTAATGAAGTTTTTGAATTTATTTAAATTTTGGGTTCTAGTTGTATTTACATGAAGTAGTGACTTTTGTGTGTTTTACAAAGTGACCCCAAAAGTTTATGTTTTCGCAATATGGCCCAAAAAGTTGTGGTTATTGCATGATGGCCCAAATAGGATGAGAACAAAATTGTTTTGTCTCTTTAAATGAGAATTGGATTTTCATTTTGTTTAGCTCCACTTAAATCAATTTTATGGATACAAAAACCAAATGAAAATGTTGCATTCAATTAATTAGTTAAAGCGTTAATTAATTAAAGGATGATTATGAACCTAAGCCTAATATAATTGAGCTATGTGAAAGGCGTTTCAAATTTGTTTGAACCATGGGAATGTGTAGATTAGATTTTGGTTGTAATTTGATTTGATCAAATGTTGTAAAAGGGCATAAGTCCTTCTTTACTTTAAGGTAATTTGTTTTATGCAAATGTTATAATGAGCATAAGCTCATCCTTTACTTTCAAGTATTTCTTTCTTGCTTTATATGATATGCATGAAAATGAAGTAATTGGGTCCAACGCCCCTAAGACAACACGCCTTAATGTGATTAAACGCGTAACTAAAATCAATCTCCATCCCTAGACCGAGATTCAACACAAGGCTCGTGTTGAATCTAAACAAAGGTTCATAGTCATCCTAAGGCCCTAAGGAAACTATATAGTCCATCAAATGAATGCAAACCTTATGTTAGTAGTAACATATACTCTTGCTTTAAAAACCGTTTTAAAAGCATAGCGGGAGTATTATGTACAACTAAAACAATCATATGGACCAATAGTTGTAATAGGACCAAAATTGTTTTAATAGAGATTAAAATGTATATTGATATGTGATGAGACCTAAAACCCTCAACCAAACCAATATTAAGTTGAAAGCGTGAGAGTGCTTAGAACATTCTTTCGTGGCCTTCCACCGTGGTAGGTTCCGATCGTTTGTGACTCGTACACCGGCTTCACCCTATAATGGGGGAGTACAAAGTGCGTGCTTACACTCAGGAGGAGTTCTATATACATACATGATGAAGTGAGGTAGGCAACGAGTTTAGCCAACATGATATAATTCTGAGGCTATGCTTGAACACCTACACGAACTAGGCATGGTGGGAATGACTTAACTAAGTACAATGACGCCAACATGATATAATTCTGAGGCATCATTTTCTAGAGGCCAAACTAGATGGGTACTTGCAAGAGGTTGTTGCAAATGAGTAAGCGTACTCTCTCATTATTATTAACGCTAGCCAACATGATATAATTCTGAGGTGGGCTTGGTAGTAGTGAGCCTCCCATAACCTACTAAGAGTTTCATCCAAAACTCTCGAATTCCAATGAGGGATATGGAATTTGCCAAAAATAGTGGGTGATGCTATTTGATTTAAAGACCCGAATCAAATGGCTTAAAATCAATCAATTTATATACGTTATGTATTTGTTTACCAATATATTTGCAAACGCTATCCAACACTTGACAAATAAAAGCCGAACGTTTAGTTTACGGACTTGGTACTACAAAACCATAGATTGTCTTTAATGGCTTGTAAATGTACCTAAGTAGTCTCATCCTCACAATCTTCCTATTGATAATGTATCATTAGAAGAATATGTTAGAAAAGGTCTATCATAGAGAGGACAACACTTTTAATGTCATAATTCTTCAATTACAAATTGTTGTATGAAGAAATAGGAGTTGCTTTGAACAACCCTTAATCAATGCAAACACTTAGTGCTTGTTTCTTTGTTACATGAACAAGGAACTTGAGAAGAAAGCACAAAGGCTTGGACACTTAATGTGCCATGATTCTTCACTTCCAAATGTTGTATGAAGAAATGAGAGTTGCCTTGTACAACTCTTGAAAGTTTGTAATTATGTTTAGAACATAATGGTTGGTTGACAAAAATAGTCCATTAACATGGACTTATGATGATTTTGAATCATTGAGTGTTGAAGTGTTAAACCACTTAACGAGACGGAAACTAGGCAAGGACTTTACCTTTGTTTCCCTATCCTAATGGTTCACTAAGTTTATGGTAAACTATGTAGTGAACAATAACCACATACTCTCCAAATTGTTTGATGTGTATAACACAATTGAAAAAGGTTTCAAGAGAGATAGTGGGAGTTTAGGGACCATGACTAATGTAGTCAAAGGTGAAAGTCAAATAAAGAAGATAAATAACTCCAAGGGAACAAACTTTCTTTATGAAAGGATGGACATTGGAAGGGGTATTTGCAAGAAATGTCTTGCAAGTGTCAAGAACACACCTTTCGAAGGTGTTGAAAAATGTTCTTGAAAAGTTCAAAACAGTTGGTTCTTCTACTTGAATGCATGATTTCGTATTAGTAACTATGTTTTACAAATCGTTGTAAAAGTGTGACTAATAAGAAGTAGAAGATATATGAGAGAAGAAAAGGTGCTTCACATACGGAACGTGAATAAGATATAGATCTCTGCGAAAGCAGATAGTACTTACTTCCTCATATGAACTACCAAAGAAATTGGATTATAGTAATCTAATTGATTGTCTCTATAGTAGAGATGATATGGTAGTGTTAACTGTTTAGAATATAATGATGCTTAAAACCCAAAAGGTTGCAAGGTAGTGACTAATCCCAACTAAATTGTGATACCTCTAAAACATAAGTTACGAGTTGGTGAAACAAGGATGTTTTGGATCGTTAGATCCGGATCCAATACCTTCTTGTTAAAATTGTATGGAGGCGAAATGTTCGAATCTTTATTCTTTTGGAAAGAAGAAAGAATCACAAAGTTGTTGAGGTTAATTCACTTAGATGTTAGTGGCACTTGTCCACAACATAATACTACTCATGTTATATGACATTCATCGAAGATCACTCTCGGTTGGACTATAGTTTATTTTGAATAAACACAAGTCCGAATACTTTGCAAAAGGTTTCAAAGAATTCAAGAAATGTAAATAGATGAGTAAGATATCTAAAGTATTTACCTCCTTAGATTTGATCCAAGGAAAGGTAACACTTTAGATGAGTTTCCTTGAAAGATATCAAGAAAAATAGCATCATAAGATAATGTATTTCTCCATTAGGAGAAGAACGAACTCGAATAAGATTTAGTTCGTTAAATGTTATCTATTACCCATATATAGGATATATACTTCTAAAACAATATGATTGTCAATGAGAAGATCTTCCAATATTTTCATGACTCCATAAGATGTAGTTGGAAAAGAAAGACAAATCTTAAGCATGTTAAAGATTTGGGGTTGTGTGCTAATAAGCAATATTCGTTTGATAACAATCTTGTAGGATATCCTTAAAATAACTTTTGGATATCGCTTCTATAAACCAACTAACAAATGTTGTTTTGTTGGGAAGTTCATTGTAATCCTACAATGTGATTTGCCTAAGAGCAAATGAACGAGAGATAGAACTCAAAGAATGGGTTCTTTGAGAGACAAGGAAGTAATCAACAAATATAACAACCTAGTTCCTATACCACAAGCTCCAAGGTAGTCGATAAGAATGAAAATCCTTATGAAAAAGAAAGACGGGACATTAAAGCTATGCATGGAATATAGGCAATTGAATTGGGTAACGATTGAGAACCGTTATCCATGGCCCCACATTGATGATTGTTTGATCAGCTTATAGATACATGTGTGTTTTCAAAGATTGATTTGAGTTCTGGTTATTATCGGTTGAAGAGTAGGGGTGAGGACATTCCTAAGACTGATTTCAAGACTCGTTGTGGTCTTTATGAGTTTTTGGTGATGCCATTCAGATTGACGAATGCGCCTTCTGCTTTTATGGATTTGATGAATTAAGTATTCCAGCAATATTTTCATAGGTTTGTTATTGTTTTCATTGACGATATTCTAGTATACTCTAAGACTAAAGCAGAACACGCTAGACATCTTAAATTGATGTTGCAAAGATTGAAAGAACATCGGTTGTATGCCAAGTTTAGTAAATGCCAATATTGGATAAATCAAGTGGCATTTCTGGGACATGTGATATCTGCTCAAGGTATTCAAGTGAATCCTTAAAAGGTAGTAACGGTGGAGGATTTGGAACAACGCGAACCGTGATTGAGGTACGGAGCTTTCTTGGCTTAGCAGGCTACTATAAACGGTTGTTAAGGAATTTCTCAGTCCTTGCTTTGCCATTTAGGAGTTGACGAGAAAGAGGTTAAGTTTGAGTGGGATGAAAATTGTGAGCAAGTTGTCAACAGCTGAAGTATTATCTCACTCATACATCTGTTTTAGCACTTCCAGATGATAGTGGTAATTTTGTGGTCTACAGTGATGCCTCGTTGAATGGTCTTAGATGTGTGTTAATGCAACATGGTAGGGTGATTGCCTATGCTTCACTGATGCGATGAAAGTTAAGCACTCAAATTAAACCCTCTTGTTGTCAAATTGTAGTAATAATGCAAGTAGGGATCGTTCTAAACCGGGGATTAGGAGGGCTTGCTAAAACCTCTAAACTAACTTAAAAACATAAAAACAAAGTTAAAAACATTTGAATAGACTTAAAGGACTCAAAAAAGATTCACAAGACTCAAAACAACTTAAAAACACTCAAAACTGCCTAAAAACACAAACTAGGCAGTTTCTGACTCTAACACAACTTTGGACGAAATTTTGGGTTTTGACTTGACTCAAAACACTCTAAAACACAAACAAAACAGATTTTAAACACTTTGAAACAAGAAAGTAAAAGGGGGATTTTAGTTTTGATGAATTTGAAACAAACAAACAAGTTATAAAACTAGGCAGATTGTAAAGCGAATTTAAGAAATAAGATGATGGATGGATTAGTTAGAGGTCCGTTCTTCACACATGACACACTTGTATATGAATTGATTTCCAATTGCTTTTCAATAAACTATGATGCTCAACACCCCAGATTAACCGTGATGCACAAATTAACCCTCAGATTTTCCTTTACTCATTGAATTGGATGAATGCATGCGACAACCCAAATCATTCTCTAAAAGTCCCCTATATGAATGCATAATAGAGATACAATCAGAGATCATTATGTTCAATGAAAATCATAAGTGTTGACGAGGCAATTATAACTATGAATGCATGATACAATTGCCAAGAATTCAATTAACGGGATTGTGATAAACAACCTTCACTACTCATGAATATAAACTTGTAACGATTAGGTGAAACTTATTTATATCCTAGCATCAAATTCATGCATGAAAACTAAGTATGCATCCTTAATAAACATACACAAATCCATTATGAATAATGTTTGTACCATACTTAACCAATCCCGAAACTACCGAGCACCGGCCAACGCTATACTGTCAAGGACCCAGAAGAGTTCCCCTCCGACCAGGAGACCAATCACTACTCGACACGTGTCAAGATTAGAAGCCAATCAGAGCGCAGCACGTGTCGACATCAAGAACCAATCATAACATGACACATGTCAATGTGACAAAGCTACAAGTTTTTCTATAAATAGGGGTCATTCCCCCACAATATGGCCTAATGCCATTTGTGTTAAATCATTCACAAGAACTCACTAAATTGAGAGCTTGATCCTTTGTACTTGTGTAAGCCCTTCACTACTAATAAGAACTCCTCTACTCCGTGGACGTAGCCAATCTGGGTGAACCACGTACATCCTGTGTTTGCTTCTCTGTCTCTATTCATTTACGTACTTATCCTCACTAGTGACCGAAGCAACCAAGCGAAGGTCACAAAACCTGACACTTTCTGTTGTACCAAAGTCTTCGCTGATTTTGTGCATCAACATTTGGCGCCGTCTGTGGGAAACGACACTTATTCCTACTCTCTTCAGCTGTGTCAAGCTGGTTTCTATCATTCGTACACTTTCTTTTGACCAGGCATCCCTCTCCAACATGGGAAGCGAAGGAAGCCACAGCACACAGAATGACACCCCCCTTGCACATAGTGCGAAACAACGAAAGAAGGAAGGAAAACGAGTTCTTCTTCAAGCTAAAGTCGATGAGTTGGAAGCTCAGAACAACAAGATAGCAATGAGGAATGAGGTCCTCCAGGAGCAATATGAGAAGCTCTTCGAGACACTCCACGAAGCTAGGCAAGCTCAGACACGCGAGCTTGTTGCCCCTGTGGAAGTCAACCATCAACTGGGTGCCCTCCAACATGGAGGGTCACATGCATTCGACATAGATATCCCTGATAGGGAACAGATTACCCCTCGACTTGATAATCAACATGAGGCTTCTCTTAACCCAGTTGCTTCGACCCGAACCATGAGAAGTGGAGGGAGACACCTCTTTACTGAAGGGGCAGAAGGATCGAAAGCCGTCTTTCACGATTGTCGGGATTTCCTGAAGCAACGTCGAGAGAATTCCATCCATATAAGCTCAAAGATTAATGACCCAAGGATTTCTGAGAGACTCGGTCCCCTGCCACGGCCCAAGCCGGCCACCAATTTGGGGAAGGGGCAACAAGTCCCAGAGAGACATGAGGGTACAGGGGACTCAGAGGTGTTCCGACAGACATACCCTGGAAGCCAGTACAGCGAGTCCAGGGAAAAATAACATGCCCCTGATCAAACCTTCCTAATTCCAAGAGGAGATGGAGATTTACGAAAGAAAGCTCCAGTGACACATAACTCCGCTCAGGACCCCCTTGTCCTACAACTTCTTGAGGAAGTAAACAAGTTGAAGGCTGAACGTCAGGCTGAAATACCTGACTGGAACCAACCCAGGCCTGGCCCTCTTACAAGGAGGATCCTCAACACCCCCCTTCAAGCAAAGACAAAGCAAAAGCTTGGCTTGCAACTTTATACTGGAAAAGAGGACCCGATTGAGCACCTTAACCTCTTTGAGTCCACCATGGCATACCGGATGCACACCGACGAAGAGCGATGTCTTCTCTTCCCCTTCACCCTCTCTGGTGGAGCTCTAAATTGGTATTGTCGTCTTACACCTGAGACGGTAGACTCATTTGAGGAATTGAGGAAACTATTTGTTTCCCAACACATTTTCCAAACCGATCGCTTGCACTCTGCAGATGACTTGTACACTATCCGCCAGAAGCCAGACGAGTCATTACGTATGTATGCTGGCCGCTTCAGCCATGAATACTCCCGGTGTGCCGAGGCAGATGACAAGACTGCCCTCAAAGCCTTCACGGCAGGCCTACGTGATTGTTTCTTTAAATACATGATCAATGCCAATACTTGGAAGACTTACTCTGAGGTGATGGCGCAGGCTTATAACCATGCCTCCGCCGAGGCAAAGACATATCAGGAGAAACCCCCTACAACCATCCTTTATCAACAAGTGGGAGGTGGAAGCCAGACTCACCTAAATGAGAAGACCTCGACTTCCCAAACAGCAGTGGCACCTCCCCATGCCTTGCATAATGCTTCACCGAATCAACAGACATATCAATTTCAAGGCAAGAGGAAGGATTTCCATCCTCACCACTCTCCTTTCAGTAAAAAGAGTAAGGGACACTATCCCGATAACCAAGGGTATCGCCACAATAACGCTCGCCCCCAGGCAGTCAATGCAGTGGGTCAAACCCGCGTCAAGATACCCCCTACCCCAAGGTATGAGACATACACGCCCTTGAATGCCACATGCGCGGCCATTTACCCCAGCATAGCTCACCTGATACCAAAACCAAAGCCGAGGCACCCAGATTACACGCCCCCGAATAACGCGGGCACGTTTTGTTGCTACCATGAGCATAACGGCCATGATAGCGAGAAATGTATCATCCTCCGTGATCGTATTGAAGCTTTGACACGAGAAGGAAAAATTGATCAATTCCTTCTTCACCCTCAAAGGGATAACCGTAACCAACGCCAGGTGAATGTCATATATTCCATAAGCGGCGGCACACCCATATCTGAATCTTCCAATAGGGCCATGAAAGCAGTGAACGAAGTCTGAGGCCTGGTCACCAAGTGTTTCACGTGGAAGACATCAGGGGAGGGAAGTATCAAAAACCTAACTGGGATCCGATATGTTTCTACCCTGAGGAAGAAAGAGGCATCATCTACCCTCATAACGACCCATTGATCGTGGAGGCTCACATAGCCAACTTTGATGTTCGACGAATCCTCGTAGACACAGGGGCTTCGGTCAATATCATGTTTGCCGAAGCTTTCAGGGCGCTCAGTGTAGCTGAACACTTGCTCGATCGCTCGATTTCTCCTCTGATAAGCTTCTCCGGTGATATCGTGCAACCCTTAGGGAGCATACATTTACCCTTTACTATTGGTACAGGCCCTTACACGGCTACCATTACCACTAACTTCCTAGTGGTTGACTGCCCAACGGCATACAATGTCATCTTTGGGCGCACAGGCATCAATGATCTCAAGGCTATGGTATCCACGCATATGCTGTTGATGAAATTTCCAACCCCCCATGGCAACGGCTACATCAGAGGAGATCAGCTTAGTGCACGATCATGTTACAACACTTCAGTTAAGCAACAACACTTGCCCGGACCCAAGGAAACCCTGTCTGTACATGACCAAGTCACAAAGACCAGCCTACATGAAGCGAACTTGGATCTTCCTGATAGCAACAATCAACCCGATGATCCTCGAGATGACTCTTTCACCCAGCAAGCCCAACCTGCTGAAGAGTTGGAGAAGGTACCTATCTCAAGAGATTATCCAGATCGCATGGTGAAGATTGGCACCACATTGTCACCACCCCTTCGGTTAGCATTGATATCTTTTTTGAAAGAGAACACTGAAGTCTTCGCCTGGTCATACGAGGACATGCCAGGCATCTCTCCCGATGTCATCTGTCATCGTTTGAGTATTGACCCCAAGATCAAGCCGGTGAGACAGAAGCGAAGATCTTATGACGCTGAACGATACGAGGCAATGAAAGCAGAAGTTGAAAAACTCAAAGGCATAGGCTTTGTCCGCGAAGTCAATTACCCGACATGGGTAGCAAATGTGGTCCTTGTTAAGAAAAATCCGACCAAAGAAAGTCTTTTGCTTTAAAAGGTCTTGTGGAGAATGTGTGTTGACTACACCGACCTAAACAAAGGGTGTCCGAAAGATAGCTTCCCTCTTCCTCTTATTGACAGACTTATAGACTCTACGGCCGGGTGTGAACTCCTGAGCTTCATGGATGCTTACTCAGGATACAACCAAATCCTCATGAACCCTTCGGATCAAGAACACACAGCCTTCACTACCGACAGAGGACTATACTGCTATAAAGTCATGCCTTTCGGCCTAAAGAATGCAGGAGCGACTTATCAGAGACTAGTCAACTCAATGTTCGCCGAGCAGATTGGGAAGAGCATGGAAGTTTACGTTGATGATATGTTAGTCAAGAGAAAACATGCTGACCAACACATCACCAACCTATCTGAAACTTTCACTATTTTGAAGAGGTATCGAATGAGGTTAAACCCCAACAAATGTGCCTTCGGCGTAGGCTCTGGCAAATTCTTAGGTTTCATGATTAGCCAACGAGGCATTGAAGCTAATCCCGAGAAGATCAAAGCAATCCTCGACATGAAGGAACCAGTAACTTCAAAGGATATCCAGAGCCTTACTGGCAAGGTGGCAGCCTTAACCAGGTTCATTTCTAAGGCCACAGACAAATGTGCTCCCTTTTTTAAAGCACTTAAGGGAAGTAGGAAGTACATTACATGGACTGATGAATGTGCCGAGGCATTCAAAAACCTCAAGGAGTACATGAGTAAAGCCCCTCTACTCTCCAAGCCCGAGGTAGGAGACATTCTCATTATCTACCTATCGGTATCAGCTTCAGCCGTAAGTTCCGTTTTCATTCGAAAGGATGGGAATATTGAGCGACCTGTCTACTACGCTAGCAAAGCCCTACAAGATGCGGAGACACGATACTCCAACATTGAGAAATTAGCTCTAGCATTGGTCATGTCTGCTCGGAAACTTCGCCCTTATTTCCAATCACACGCCATCATCGTGCTTACCAATCACCCTCTTCGACAGATACTCCAGAGTCCTGACACGTCTGGGCGAATGATCAAATGGGCGATAGCATTGGGTGAGTTTGATATCTCCTACCAACCAAAACCAGACGAAAAAGGTCAAGCAGTAGCAGATTTCATTGCCGACTTCACATATCCGGTTGACATTGCTTCTACACCTGAAGTAGTGGCTTCATTACCCCCGGAAGCTCAGAAGGTAGAATCAACGACCTCAGCATGGAGTCTGTATGTTGATGGCTCATCCAACCAACAGGGCTGTGGAGCGGGACTAGTCTTGACTACGCCCGACAAAGTAGCAATGGAGTATGCTCTTCGTTTCAAATTCAAGGCATCAAACAATGAGGCCGAGTATGAAGCCCTTCTGGCAGGATTACGTTTGGCCAAACACCTCGGGGTTAAACAAATTGATATTTTCAGTGACTCCCAATTAGTGGTCAACCAGGTTACCAACAACTTTGATGCTAAGGACAGCTCCATGGCAGCATATCTTGCGCAAACACAACTTTTGCTCAAGCACTTCCACTACCAGATCACCCAAGTTCCTCGAGCGGCAAACAGTCATGCAGACGCCCTGGCTCGCCTCGCCTCAGCTGTGGAAGACAAGATTGGAAGAAAAATTCATGTCGAACTGTTGGCAACACCAAGCACCATGGCCGCAGAAGTATGCAACTTACAACAGGGGGATAGTTGGATCACCCCGATCTATAATTTCCTTGCTCATGGCACCATCCCAAATGATAAAGTCCAGGCTAAGCAAATTCGATACAAGTCTACCCGCTACCTGATCATCAATGATCAACTCTATAAGCGAGGTTTTAGCCTGCCATACTTAAGGTGTCTTACGCCTGCCGAGGCGGAAATCGTCCTTCGGGAAATACATGAGGGAGTCTGTGGAGATCATGCTGGATCTCGGTCCCTAGCACACAAGACTTTTCGCCAAGGATATTACTGGCCAACACTCCACCAGGATGCCATCAAAGTATCCCGCTCATGTGACAAATGTCAACGATATGCAACTATTCCTCATTCCCCTCCAGAGCCTCTTACTCCTATGATCAGCCCTTGGCCCTTCGCCCAGTGGGGACTTGATTTGATCGGCCCAATGCCGGCAGGGAAGGGCAAAGTCTGTTACGCAGTCGTTGCAGTGGACTACTTCACAAAGTGGGCCGAAGTAGAACCCTTGGCAACCATTACTGAGGCAAAGATAGAAGACTTCGTGTGGAAGAACATCCTTTGTAGATTCGGCATTCCCAATGCGATAGTCACTGACAATGGGCGACAGTTTGACAACAAGAAGTTCAGGTTGTTCTGCTCTAAGTTCAACATCAGCTTATGCTTTGCCTCTCCAGCTCATCCCCAGTCTAATGGACAAGTTGAGGCCATCAACAAAATAATCAAGCGCACTTTGAAAACCAGCTTGGACAAAGCTAAAGGCTGTTGGCCAGAATTTGTACCCCAAGTTCTTTGGTCATATCGCACTTCATATCGGACTTCAACAGGAGAAACTCCATTCTCACTTGCCTTTGGCACAGAGGCGGTTGTCCCTGTTGAGCTCGAGCAAGCAACATTCCGAGTCCAGAACTACATTCAAAGTGAAAATGACAAACAACTCACCCTCAACTTGGATTTAGTCGAGGAACACAGAAACCAAGCTCACTTGAGGAATGTCGCCTACAAGCAGCGCATCTCCAACTATTATGACTCTAGGGTCAAGCTTCGTTCTTTCAAAATAGGAGACTGGGTCTTAAAGAAAAGATTACTCTGCGACAGAGTCCCGAGTGAAGGCACACTTAGTCCAAACTGGGATGGACCGTATGAAGTCATTGGCATCAGTCGCCCTGGCTCTTACACACTTAGAAGCTCCGATGGCAAGACCCTTGGCCATCCATGGAACGCTGATCACTTGAAGTACTACTACAAATAGACTCACGATGTACAAGTGTTGAGCTATAGCCGTTCGGCATCCTATGTAATGAAGGCCATTTGGCAATGAATTCAATAAAGAGGTAATTTAGCCAACTCAGCCCTCACTCTTTTACATTCCTAGCAAGGGAACACTCAAGTGTTGAAACCTCAAAGCAGATATATCCAACACGAAACAAAATCTAAGTATGTGTCGACAAGACTATACAAAGAAAGGAACAACCAAACAATGGCTTATATCCAAACAATAGATCTATTCATACATAGCCAAACATGCATTAATAATAGTGCAAACACTCATAAACACCTAAAATCCAAAACTCTCAAGCTTATAACATGGGCACATGTTATACACACATCAGACTACTACATCCAGAATACATGCAGATAGTAAAGACACTGCTATTCATTCTCATCTGAAGCCGAACCCCTGGCAGTATCACTCCGCGTCCTACCATCATCCTCTGCATCCCCAAGATCCTCTTCACCATGCTGAGTCTGTGCATCAGCACTACCTTCATTATCAGACTCATCTTCGCTGCTAGGATCAACAGCAAGGACAAATGTCTCGCCCTTTCGATGATGCTCATCTATATCTTCGTGGTATTTTCGAAGAATGCTCCCATCATCATAACGATTAAGGACGGCCATCCATTTCCTTTTTTCAAAGCGAGCTTCTTGAGCACAGTAGGGTTTAATAGCAAGATGAAAGGTCGAAGAACTTAAGTATTCTTGCACAGCAGCCTCCCTTTCAGTTGGAATGCTCTTCTCCAGTTCAGAAATCTCAACTAAGGCACCATCCAATTCTCCCCTAACCTTGGATACTTCCAAGGTAGCCACCTCCAACTGTTTTTTAGTTGCCTCAAACAATTTCTTAAGCCTTAGGTTCTCACCATTTCGCCTTTTCAAGCTCTCCATGGTTTCGTCCTTCAGTTGGAGAGCCTGAGTCAAAAGTCCCTTATTCCTTCGGGCCTCGTCCACAAGCTGCTTATTCTCCTTCAGTTTTGCCTTGTACCGCTCAACCTCTTGCAGTCTGTCGTGATACTCGGCCATAACCTGCATGGCAAGAGGATCATCACTACCTAAATAATGATAATAAAGAGGAAAAAGTAAGGAAATGACAAAGTAACACTCACATATGAAGACAGCTTCAACATCCGGTCGCAATCCGATTCATCCTTAGCTAAGGGCTCTCCGAGCTCATCGAAGGCGAATCGACGCCCTGCCAAGCAATTGTTGATATCCCCAAAATCCTTTGGTCGCGTGGCAACCCTCAAGTCCTTCCACGGGACACTGCCAGCTCTTTCCTTGCCTTTCCCCTCATGGCGGGAACCAGGATCACTTTCCTGGACAGTGTGCTCCATAGTAAGAGGATGAGGCAACAGTCGGCTCCCTTCTCCTGCAACTACGGCAGCAGCATTATCAACGGCCTCGACTCCAGTCTTCCTAAAGGCAGGCCCCTTAAGGACCCCATCTTGGGACTTAGGTCTAACGGATGGTTCCCCTCGGAACTTATGAATTTTCTTATGCGGTAGGATGTCTTCCGAAGGAACTAACACTGGTGCTTTCCTTTTATGGGTGCTAGTCCCTGTTTTCTTGCTTACCTTCTCCACTGCATAAGGAAAATCAAAATAAGAAATACAACTTTCCAAATAAAGTAAGGAATTGAGCTAAGTTTACATGAAGGATACAACTTACTCGATCGTCCCTGGCTCTCGGAAACTAAGGGTTGGAAACCGTACCGACGAAATAAGGGTCGTAGCTTGCTTAAGTGTCTATCCTCTTTGGGCACCCTCAACACCTTCTCTATGTCAGATAGCTCCTGCCCAAACAGTTGGATGGTGCCCCGCGTCACTACGTGAAGCAAAGTGTTAGAAGCAAGAAAAGACCACAACAAATAGCAAATAGTACGAACGGTTGATACGTTACAACCTACAGTCTGGAAGTGAGTAAGCACACGTCGCTCAGGCGTGACACCCTTATCATACTCCCAATCATTATACAGAAAGCACCAACGGTTTTTCCATGTGTAGTATGCCTTTTTCTTACCATACACAATACGCTCTCTCTCACTCCGACATGCACACTCGGCATAACCAGTGCATGATTTTGCTGGGCGCATCTTGTAACAGTAACGCCACTGATGGAAGGAAGGCTCACACAACCCACACTCCATCCAAATGATATAAAATCCAATCAAAGTATCCCAGAAACCAGGATTGAGTTGCCCAGGTGCATATCCGATCAAAGATAACATCTTTTGCAACCACGGATGTAAAGGTAGTCTCACCCCTAAAGTCAGTAATATCTGGGTGTAGAACATAACATGACCCTGGGGAGGCTCAGAAGGCCATTCTTCATCATGTACCAAACGTATCCCTACACTACGAGGGATATTACATGACTGCCTTAGCGCCTCAACCTGCTTCTCATTATCTAACAAGTTATTCTTTAGATGGTCTGCTGTGAACTCAGAGCGAACTATGGGTATGGCATAAAAAACAACCCCCTCACCCAACGCCATGGAGGAAGAACTAGCAATAGCTAAAGTTTGACGGTTGGGAAGATCATCCAATGTTTCTCTAGTACCGGACTCTAACAAAGACCCTGAAGACTCCGACATTGCAGACTCAGACTTAGAGCTAAAGCTAGAAGAGCCCTCATCACTAGAACTTCCAGGCTCTGACATCTACAATAAGAAGAAACAAATTCTATCACTACATGCATGATCAAAACATAAGGAAGTTCCTATATTACCCACATGAAGATGGTGCAAAGCGATGCCGGAACCCTTCTCAATCAGAAAGCAATCCGTCTTCCACAGTCACTACAAAACAAGCAAATGAAGACCGTGTCAAGCGCCAAAAAAAAAAAAAAAAAAAAAAAAAAAAAAAAAAAAAAAAAAAACAGCTTCATCCAAAAAGCTTCACCCGAAAAGCTTCACCTCCAAAGCTTCACCCACAAAGCTTCACCTAAAAAGCTTCACCCACAAAGCTTCACCCAAAAAAGCTTCACCCGAAAAGCTTCACCTCCAAAGCTTCACCCACAAAGCTTCACCTCAAAAGCTTCACCCACAAAGCTTCACCCAAAAAAGCTTCACCCGAAAAGCTTCACCTCCAAAGCTTCACAAGGGCCCAAAGCTTCACTTAAAAAAGCTTCACCTACAAAGCTTCACCTAAAAAAGCTTCACCTAGAAAGCTTCATCTACATACTTTCACCATCAAAGCTTCACCATCAAAGCTTCACCTAGAAAGCTTCATCTACAACGCTTCATCTACAAAGCTTCACCATCAAAGCTTCACCTAGAAAGCTTCAACACCAAAGCTTCACCTACAAAGCTTCAACACAAAACCTTGCTCCAAATAAACAAATTTTGTTCACAAAACCTAAACATTTTTTGTTTTACACCCACAAGGGCCCAAAATCTTCCTTCTTATTTATTCACTTATATATGTTCCCAAACATATTATGATAGATCAAATAATAATTCAAAGTCCAAAATTTAGTTATGGACAAAAATACAAGCAATTCACCAGTACTGAAGTTGCTACAAAAACTGGAATCTTCCCCAGCCTAGAAATCCAACAAAGCTTCGCCTCCTTTTCTCTATCAAATTTTTGCAGCTGCTGCTTCTCTCCAATGGAGCTGAATTTTGGACACCCTCTAGTTCTTGAGCAGATGAACAACTTTCAAGAAGGAACCATTTCTGTTTGAGCCACGGAAATTAAAGTGTTGAAGCTCCAAGCATGACAGTCGGATTCTTGCAGATTTCGAAGCTGCTGTGATGTTTCGAAGATCTGGAAATATTTAACCATTAGTTCATTCTGAATTTTTGATATGTTATGAAAGAGACGATGAGGAACAACTTCAATGAAGAAAGCATGCTGATCTGAACAATAGAAAATGGAGTTTCGAAGCTCACAACAAATCTGACGGGTTGACAGAAAAATAATAACCAGTCATTCATCATACCTGAATTTCTTGCGTTATACAGCTCCGAGGGATCTCAATTTTGGATATGTTGTAGTTCACAAGTTAAGGAACAACTTCGCTGAAGAAAGTTTGTTGATCTAAGCAAGAGAAAATGGAGTTTTTGAAGCTCACAACAGGTCTGACGTGTTGACAGACAAATGATGAACAATCACTCGTCGTACCTGAATTTCTAGAGTTGTACTGATCTGATGGCTCTCAAATTTGGATATGTTGTAGTTAAGGAATTAAAGAACAACTTTCATGAAGCCAACTTTGTGATTCGAGCTACAGATGATGGTCTTATATTGAAAACCAATTCAGGGTGTTAGGGGAAATGAAAAACAATTCCACCAAAGAAACATCATTATGATGTTTCATCATTATGGTGTTTTCATCATTATGCTGCTTTCATCATTGTGATGCTTCCATCATTGTGATGCTTCCATTATGATTGTAATGCACCAACGGTTACACCCTCTATCATAGCAGTATGTGTGTGTATCTCCCTATAGTCATCCTGTGCAAGACTATCGTAGTCAGATGGCTTTCCATAAAACAGCTACCAACCGTTACACCTTCTGCAATTCCACTTATTCGGGCCTAGCAACCTTCATAAACAAAATATATGAAGAAAAAGTCCGGGGCTACCACTTAGAAAACAAAAGAATGAAGTTTTGGTACTTACGACATGGACGATTAGCAAGACACCTCATTCGTCAACTCCCTCGACTAGAGACTTGGGGGACTCCCACCATATGCTACTACGCCTTGGTACTCAAAAGTTCGTGACTACTCAGTGACTTGGATTTTTCAAGTCTCCAACCGAGAAGTTTTCCTCACTCGGGAAATTAAGGGAACACTACCTCAAACTACATGCTTCACTCACAAAGCTTCAACAATACAGGTTTCAACAAAAGCAAAAATTCAAAGAACTTTATGAAGAAGGCTTTGGTGTATTTAACACAATATGTTGAAATGAAGCAAAGCTTATTTATTAATATTTTCGATAAGCCACAAATATGTACATATACATGAGTCAAAATAAACAAACAAAAGGGAGCCTTCACAAAGGTTGCTTAGGGGAAGTCTCAGCAGTCGGTAGAGCCCCAGAAAGAGAAAGCACCGGAGGGTGGTTATCCGGAGCCTCAGTACTTGACAAAACCCCAGAAGGAGGAGGCATTGGAGGTTCATCATTTGAAGCTTCATTACCAGGTACAACCCTAGAGGACGAAGGCAATAAATGCCTTTGGAACAAACCCACAAACCGCTGATGATCAAGTAAAACCTTACCATCAGATTCCTTCATCTGGTCAAGTTTCCTCTTCATGTTTGTAGCATAGTCATGGGCGAGCCGGTGCAACTGCTTATTCTCATGCTTGAGCCCTCTAATCTCCTGTTTGAGACTCATCACTTCAGCAGCTAATGATTCAACTTGGCGGGTTCTAGCAAATAGGCGTTGGGCCATATTAGACACAGAACCTGCACACTGAACACTAAGAGCCAGAGAGTCCTTAACAGCCAACTCATCAGACCGTTTGGAAAGTAGTCTGTTATCTTTGGGAGTGAGAAGGTTCCTGGCCACCACTGCAGCGGTCATATCATTCTTCATCACAGAATCCCCAACGGTAAGAGGACCAGTAGGGGATATGAAGGATGGGCGCCATATGTTGTCTGGAGAAGGCGTGGCTGTCTCTTCTCCAAGGTTCAAGTCAAAACGACGGTCGGAGGGTCCAGACATTTTCAAATGTGTTGAAGAAGGAAGAGGTCAGACAAATCAAGATCTTAGAAGTGCAAGAAATGAGCTTCTACTGGTAGAGATTCAAGTGTGCTGTGGAACTTAATGCCAGCCTCTATAAAAATCTGCACTCGACGGAGCTTCAGAAATCGAAGAGGCGTTTGCTTTCTCAAAAGCTGGGCTGCTCAGAGACCACGAGGGCCGATCTCAGAAATCGAAGAGGCGTTTGCTTTCTCAAAAGCTGGGCTGCTCAGAGACCACGAGGGCCGATCTCAGAAATCGAAGAAGCACCTGCTTTTTCAGCCTCGTCAGCACCTGTCACATGCACACTCAGCTTTGCGGAAATTACGGGCAATCTGTCGAAGATTTCTGGTGAAGTAGAAAGCACGTGAATCTTACCGTTCAATCACCGCTCTCCATATGCACCATCAACTCCTCGGGTACCACATATAACTTTGTCAAAGATCTCTGACAAAGTTTAGGCACGAGAATTTCGAAGTTCCAGCTACCCTACTATTACCCATAAGGGTAAAGGAACAGCACCACTGCTTGACAACTGGAAAGTACCTATGTGTGTCGACCTCCGTGTTTTGCGGCAAGACAGGTTGGCAAGAACGTCCAACCTTTACTCACATTCGAGAAAAGACTCCCAACATAATTACTTTCTCAAAAACCGGAGTAGCACCGCTTTCCGAATCTCGAGAGTCAGATCCTCGACGGGATTGCTTGTTCGAAAACCGAAGAGGCACAACTCTCAGAACTTCGAGAGCCAGATTTCCTTAGATAAAGCTTGTCTGTAATCTTCACACGTAATATCAGCTTTCCAGATACCACATACCACTTTTTCAAAGTGCTCTGACAAAATTAAAACACGTGAAGCTGGCAGCTCCCACTACATTGCTGTGACCAAGAAGGGTAAAGGAATAGCATTACTACTTGTTATTGGGAAATCCCTATATACATTGACCTCCCTCCTCAACGGACAGGCAAACCTGCAAAAATGCTCAACCCTTTCTCGCATTCGAAAAGGCACCCTCAACATAACCTCTCGAAATACTCAGCTTTATTTCCCCCCGATAATACCTCAGCAAATAAGCCACACCAAGAACAAGAGTATCTCATATCATCAGGGTCGAAAGCAAGAGTATCCCATATCATGCTTTCTCCCTGTCTTTGTCTTTGTCCTTGTCCACACCTGCAGGACAAGGAGAAAGAGAGCAATCAGTCGGAACCTGAAATCAAACCTCCAATTTGGAACTGACTGCCTGGAGCCTTTGCCTAGTTGCTTACTTAGCATTGCTCTCGAGTACTCATCCTCAACTGCTGTCAAGGTCACGAATTCCACCGGCAAATACCTCATGACAGTTGATCAGATATTGGCTCTTTACACTGAAGCTGCCAAGCGTGGATGAGTCACTATGAAGGAATGTTCTGAAGGACCATTTAAATGCAAAGGTTGCACACCACTTCTGCCATGCAAAAGATTGAAGCAGAAGGTTCAACGGTGAGCTGAAACAGATCACTACAGCACGACACCTTTCCATACCACATTCATTATTCCGTCAACAGCAAAAGTATCCCATATCATCAAGGTCGAACGTACTCTAGATTTGATGGACTTGTTTTGACCCTCAAATTTTTGAGTCGGCCTTATACTCTGAAGGGCACCAGAAAACCCTCCAGCACAGTTCAAGAATAAGCCTGTGGAAAGTTACTTCTTCAAAAGCAAAAGTATCTCATATCATCTCTTATTCATTTGCTTCTCCTTATCCTGGCAGTTGAATGAGAAACAAGGAGAATGAGAACAATCAACCGGAAGCCGACGTCAAACCTCTGATCCTGGGTTGCTTACTTGGAAGTTTGACTGCTTACCTTGTCTGTCACCTCTTTCGGCAGATCTCCTAGCTCGGCGACTTGGGGGACTCCTACTATAGGGTTTGTATCACACTTGACTAAGCCCGAAACTACAACTAAGCTTCAAGTGAAATTGATACATTACCTTGTGCGTCAACATCAGCTAAATACACCATTCCCGGATGGAGGAAAAGTACTTCCAGAGAAGGGCAGATGAAGATCAGACCACACTTCGGTACTTAGAAGTTTCGTGATTACTCAAGGGATTGGATCTTGCAAGTCCCCAACCGAGGAGTTTCCCTCACTCGGGAACTTAGGGGAGCACTGTTTGTACCATACTTGACCAATCCCGAAACTACCGAGCACCGGCCAACGCTATACTGTCAAGGACCCAGAAGAGTTCCCCTCCGACCAGGAGACCAATCACTACTCGACACGTGTCAAGATTAGAAGCCAATCAGAGCGCAGCACGTGTCGACATCAAGAACCAATCATAACATGACACATGTCAATGTGACAAAGCTACAAGTTTTTCTATAAATAGGGGTCATTCCCCCACAATATGGCCTAATGCCATTTGTGTTAAATCATTCACAAGAACTCACTAAATTGAGAGCTTGATCCTTTGTACTTGTGTAAGCCCTTCACTACTAATAAGAACTCCTCTACTCCGTGGACGTAGCCAATCTGGGTGAACCACGTACATCCTGTGTTTGCTTCTCTGTCTCTATTCATTTACGTACTTATCCTCACTAGTGACCGAAGCAACCAAGCGAAGGTCACAAAACCTGACACTTTCTGTTGTACCAAAGTCTTCGCTGATTTTGTGCATCAACAAATAAAATAGATAATTGAATTGCAATCACAACTTATCAAATCACAATTGGAAGAAATCAATTCATATTGCAAATATATTCATGGTTTTGAATTCTCCTCTAGCCAAAAGAGGTTTAGTTCCTCATACTTGCAATTAAACAGAAACAATTGAAATTAAACAATGAAAACCAAAGTAGAATGCACCTAGAATGCTCCAGCAATCCAAATTGAATGACTAGCACAACTCCAAGCAATCCTTCTTCCTTGCAACTATGCGGCACCAAGGTGTGAGTGGTGAATGGATGGTCTCTTGTGGTGGTGGATGGATATAGGTGAGTTATAGTGAAGGGTGGAGAGTTGTGTAGATGATGTGGTGTCTTTGGATGATGGCCCCCCAAATTACGGTGAAGGGTGGATGTATTTATAGGCTAGGGAGAGGAGTGTATGGAGTTGTAATGAGTGGATGTAATGGGTGTAGTGGGTGAGTGTTGTGGTAATGAGTGGATGTAATGGGTGTAGTGGTGGATGTTTGGTAATGAGTGGATGTAATGGGTGTAGTGGATGAGTGTTTGGTAATGAGTAGTGTTTGGTAATAAGTGGATGTAATGGGTGTAGTGGGTGGATGTTTGGTAATGAGTGGATGTAATGGGTGTAGTGGGTTGTGGTAATGAGTGGATATAATGGGTGTAGTGGATGAGTGTTTGGTAATGAGTGGATGTAATAGGTGTAGTGGGTGGATGTAATGGGTGTAGTGGATGAGTGTTTGGTAATGAGTGGATGTAATGGGTGTAGTGGATGGATGTTTGGAGAATGGATGTGTTGGGTGAAATGAGTGGATGTAGTGGTAGGTGAATGTGTTGGGTGAAATGAGTGTGCTAAAATGGTTATTTATAGGGAGAGGATGATGCACAAACTTCAAATTTCGTCCATTCCTTTTGCTCCAAGCATATGCTATCCATTCCATGCCCAAAAATGCTCCAAAATGCACTTCTTTGCCACATTAACCCTTTGGACCTACAAACACATGAAAATAGCTTAAAATACTAAAATAACTACAAACTAACAACATAAATGCCAAGAAACAAGCTAACTAAGTCACATAAATATGCTCTTATCATTCACAGCAATTAAAACCTCATGAGATGAATTACCCTACTCATGACTTGGAATTAGCAACTATCATCTTTGCTTTGAAGTTATGGAGACATTACATTTATGGTGAGAAATGCAAGATTTTTACGGATTATAAGAGTCTCCAATATAATTATTCTGAAAGATCTTAATCCTCAACAACGAAGATGGATGAAGTTGCTTAGTAATTATGATTGCACGACCAGAGTGATTGTGCAAATGTTGTTGCTGATACAATTAGTACGAAGACTCCAGTGAGAATTAATGCTTGATACGCTTGCCATGTTTCTCTTATAGCAGATTTGAGATCTACTGGAGTGAAGCTTAAGGTGAAAGAATGAGAAGAAGCTCTATTGGCTAATTTATAGGTCAAGCCAATTTTAGTGGATCGTACACTCGATACCCAGAAAACTGATGAAGAAATTCAAGAGTTAATCAAGACAAGAAACGACGGGAAAAAGAAGATCTCAGAATTGGAGAATCAGATGTCATGCTTATGCAAGGGAACATGATGTATGTGCCTAATGATGTGGAATTAAGAAAGCAATTTTGGATGAAGCACATAATTCAACGTATGCAATGCATCTTAGAGATACTAAAATGTGTCATGCCATTCGACCATTTTATTATTTGCCGGGTATGAAATGAGAAATTGCTGAATATGTTAGTAAGTGTACCAATTGTCAACAAATTAAAGCTGAAAGGAAGAAACTTTTTGGATTGATGCAGCCACTTCTCATTCTATATTGGAAATGGGAAAATATTACGATGGATTTCATGTACAAGCTTCCTCGTACACAAAATGGTTACGATGGAGTTTGAGTGATAGTTGATTGGCTCACTAACTCAGCGCATTATTTTGCAGTAAAGGAGTGGTAACCTTTCCAACAAGTGCAACAATTATTTATTTGTTTTATGGAAAAGAGATTTGGACTTACGGATCTGTTGAGCTTCTTGGGTATGTTGGTCATGCCAATTTCCCGAAAGTGACACCATAAGGCCTATGAAAACGATGTCATGTGTTTTGAAATTTTTGGACTTGTGGACGGAAGGTATTTTGGGGAGCAAAAGGTTTAACCACGAACGGTTTGAAAATTTAAGGCCCTGAGTTAATGGAGGAGACTACTCAGAATATTCAAGTACTTAAGTCTAACCTGAAAGCGGCCCTAGATCGACAAAAGAGCCTAGCTGACAGGCATGCTATTGATCGAGTATACAAGGTTAATGATTGGATATTTTTGAAGCTTTCACCATGGAATGAGATAGTAAGAGGTGGAAAGAAAGGCAAACTAAGTCCTAGGTACATCAGGCCGTCTTTAATCACTAGAAGAATCGGTGAAATGCTTACAAGTTTGAGTTGCCTTCAGAATTGGCTAAGGTGTATAATGTATTTCAGGTTTCGATGCTTCATTACTATGTAACAGATTCGTCACATGTGATTCTAGTTCAGCTTTTGGAGATTAATCCAGACTTGACTTATGATAAGGAACCAGTGACTATTTTGGAGTGGAAAGAGAAAGTCCTGAGAAATAAGACAGTATACTTGGTACAAGTTTTGCGAAGAAACCATTCAGTGGAAGAAGCTACGTGGGAGATAGAGGATCGGATGAGAGAGATGTATCTAAAGTTGTTTTATGATTATTAGTTGATTGTTATAATTATGTAAATTTCGGGGAAGAAATTTTTATAAGGTGGGTAGATTGTGACAGCTCGTCCCGAGAAATAATTATCGTTGATGTGAAAAGACTAAAATGCCCTTAGGCGTTGATATGTGTTATGTGTGAAATGCAATTGAAAGTGGACTAATATGTTAAATTCCTAAGTTTTTGGGACCAATTGGAACTGAAGGAAATTGGTGGTGATTGGTTGGTTGTTTGTAAACCACATACACACACACAAAAGTACCACTTTCTCTCTTTCACCCTCATGTACTCTCTTTCTCTCTCTTCTCTTTTGTACAAATGAGACCCAAAACCCTTGTAATCGTGATGGATCAAAGTGGAAAAGGGAACCATTGTGTTCCTGAAGCTCAGTCAAATCGTTTGGTACCAGTTTCAGGTAAGGAAACTTATGATTTCACGTAGAAACCTTAACCTTCGAGATATGCACTGTTCATGCACTTTCTAACGCGTAATTTATAGGAGTTTTCAAACCTCTAGGAAGCTTTAGGAGGTCCATGCGAGGCTCGGGGACGTTCGTTTGAAGGATTTGGACGTCGGAAAGCATAGAACGGAGGAGTTGCAGAGGTGGCCGGACTTTCGAGAGTTCTCTGGCAAGATCCAGCGATCTTTGGGACTCAAAATTGGTATAAACTTGATCCTCCTGTTATAAGCTTTGAATTGGTTCAAGTTTCGTGCATTTTGGTTGAGAAATGACCGAGTTATAAGGTTTTGAAAAATTCCCAATTTTTCGACAACGGCGACGGTCGCCGGAGTCTGAGGTTGAAGACGACGGAATATTCTGTCAATTCTGACGGAATATTCTAATGCCGTCAATTAAGTTTAACAGAATCTGTTAGGATTTAACGGAATATTCCCTAACTGCCGTTACTGTTTCCGTTAGGGCTCCCTGTGCATGGCCGCGCGTCTTGCCGTGCACTCGCCGGCGCGTGGCGACGCGTGAGTGGATGAAAAATTATTTTAAAAATATGGGGACGATCCTGAGATTGTGTAGGTCACTGTGGTATATTCATATACCCAAATTGAGTAATATATGAAAAGTTATTACCTATTGTTATTTATGTGCGTTAAATAACGTTTATTCGGTTATTACGCCTATAGGTGAGACCTATTCTTAGGACGTGCGTAATCAATCGAGGCTCGGGGGCTACGACCCATCGACATATCTGTGAGTGGGCAGTTATTTTCAGTATATATATACACTTGACGTTTTTCCCAGAAAACGTATTTAAAGGAAATGTGATTTAAATGCCATGCTATGCCAATGCCTACATTTTATTTTAGTATATGCATTATCATAGTTATGCATATTGTTGCATGGTGCTGTGGAGGCCTAGGTAAGCTCAGGTGAGTTATGTTTTGATTATGTGAATTGTCAATGATGTGATATGTGATTGAATAATGTTGAGCTTGAATAATGTTGAGCTCATAAAACTACACCTAGGGTGATTGTGATTTAGCCAAAGATATGAAGTATAGGCCTGCTTATTTATGTCACCTCCCGCACCATATGCTCACATTGGATCCAATTTAGGTGTTCAGTCTTGTCGTACAGACCTTATTTATGGTTCCGACTCGTAGGTGACTAGCGATTTATCGCCCGGCTATTATGAGAGAATAGAATTGAGCATAATTATAGTACACCCAATCGTGTCGTACATACCCATTCTTAGTGGTTCCGACTTATGTGCAGTATATTGCCGTATAGTCATTGTAGTGACTCCGGCTAGAGTGACTTTTGAGCTATGAATTCAGCTGTGCAAACTACTGTAGGGGTTCTGACTAACATATCATATTTCTATGAAATTATTCTTACCTGATTGGCTTACTCTATTATATCGTGGCATAACATACATATGTTTATGCTTATGTGAAGCATGATTGAAATGATACAGTTACACATAAATATTTATGTATATTCTTATATATTAATTCTGGGAAAAGTTATACTTGTTTTACGGCGAGGGGTTAGTATATTCAAAGGAAAATAAGGTTTTCATGTAAATGTGTTTTACTGACCTACTCAACTTTGTTTTTCGCCCATCTAGGTTTTAGTTAGCAAAGTTTGGTGGCCACGAGGAATTCAATGGTGTTCTGACAGATCCTGAAAAAGTAGGATTCACCCTCTGGTGTTATATCTTAGTAATTGTCCTACTTGACTGCAACTAGACTTTCTTATTGCTCTGAAAGTGTATTTATATACTTAAACTCTCACTAGTATCCTTTCTTAATTGGGATTGTTAATCGCTTGGTTTTAAATTGTTAGTATTTCTCTTACTCTTTATCGCTTCTGCTTTGCGCTCATGGCTATGTCATTCTCACGTGACAGCCAACAAGTCTCAACTCTGGTCTGGGTGTGTCAGTAGTAGTGTTTTAACAATTCAATTGCTTAAGGGTAATTATGTATTTTCCCTTCAATTTTGATTAATTTTATAAGAATTGGAAGCTATATTTCATTAGGTGGATTCCCAAAATAACTATATTTCCTAATTAATCCTAATCAATAATCTAATTTTCCAACTCCCTTTTTACTTGGGAGTATTGAATACGCCCATAATTCTGAGTTTCATGTTACTCTTACTCCTACCAAGAGACATGTTAGACCCAGGGCATTCCAATTCGATTGAATGGGATGATAGTTTCTCATTCGAAATCCATAAAAACAAAATTTTGATCAAATCACACATCGTAATATACTAGGTCTTCTAATTCGTTAAGAGGTTTATCTAAAAGATTCATAATATAACTAGAAAGACATTTCAAATACCACACATGGGTTACTGGGCATGCTAGTTTTTTTGTAGCCCATTTGATATCTTCATATTCGAGAATCAACAAATTCGACTCCATATTGTTCACAAAATCTTGGGTCTTTTTTCATCTCCAATTACTCGATAATTTCCACAAGCACAAATCTCACTTTTTATAGGTCTAAAAATTATTTCACAAAATAATCCATCTTTTTTCGGGTTTATTAGTTTTGTAATGAAAAGTATAGGGTTTTGTCAACTCTCCACCTACCTCTCCATTAGGTAGGGTTTTTTTTTTTTTTTTTTTTTTTTTTTGGCCCAAGCACTTATTTGGTGAGGAGAAACCAATCTAATTCAAAGTTGTTGATGTTTATACGGATCTATCATAAAAGAAAATTTTGATTCTTAATTTTTCTACATTATGGAAGGGCCATGGCCAAATTTGTAACAAAAGGTGCTTAAGCAGTTTGGTTTGACGAAAGACACGGCATGTTGGGGTTCATAACTATCCAGACAATTTTGGAGATAAGGTTTTAAAGATTCTGACTGCGGATTGGACTTATTGTTGACTTAAATTTGGGTTGTAATGGTACATATGTAACGCTCTTATTTTCACATCTAACGTTTCCCAATTGATTTTCTTTGGGAATGCTTTTTAACGAGGCCCACATTGCTTGTCTGCGAGTTGTTTTGGCAATGGAAGACCTATGGCAGATAGGATTGATTGTTTGTGTATCTTTTACTTTTTATTGTTATGTCCCGTAATAATATTTCAGACAACGTGTCTTTTGAAGACACAGTTTTAGTTTTTGTAGTTACGTTTGGGTTTTGTACTATCTCATGGTATTTAAATAAAACATCTATTCCATAAAAATTGGCTAATGAGAACACCATCACCTTCATAACGAATTCGAATGCATATCGACTTTGAGTCACCAAAACAAATCGACAACATACAAAAGCTATATATATATATATATATATAAACCTTTATGTTTGCATAGATTTGCAAAACCCATCCTCTAGCGTTGTACCATCACCTTCTTACATGTCAAATTTTGTTGCACAAAATGGATGAGTCTAGATCCTAACCCTCAAAGGATTGAAGGAGGAATTCCTTAAATTACCTCATGACTATTCACAACACTTTGTACTTATGATCAAAACATTTATATTATAATCACTAACTTTACCAAAAATCAATTATAACTAAGATTGTTTTCATTGGTTATGAAATGTACAAATATAAATTGATTCAGTAAAAACATAACAAATCGTCTATCTATTTGATACAATTATTTGACTAAACATTAATAGTTTTTTTTTAATTTTTATAGAGATGATCTTTATAAAGTGATTTGTAATATGAACAATTATTATAAACACAAAATTATGTAAATAGACCACGAGGTATATTGAGGAGGCATTCCTCCACAATATTTGAGTAGCCAAGCCCTTCTCATTAGATAATGCATGGTGTACCTCACATTTTTTTTATGAACAATGCTTAGCTACTTAAGAATGAGTATGAACTTCCTCAAACTCTTCGTGAATCACATAACTTTGTATTTATGATTAGAACCATTTATATTATCAATAATTATGTAAAGGCCATTTATGTAAATATAAATTAAAAATAAGATCGTTTAGTCAATCTATTATAGCAAATACATAAACGGTTCCTAATGCGTTTACCATTTTGTTCATCTATTTTTAAAGGGAAACAGCTTGATGATTAAAATATCTTAGTTTTAATTGATTTTTGTAAAAAAGATCTTTATAAAATAATTTATAATATGAATGATTTTAATTACAGGTACAAAATTTTATAAATCAATCAATAATTTTGTGTAGACCTCATTCTCATCCTTTTTTAGTAGGCACTAGGCAATAGGCAACTACTATTCTTTTTCTATTTGAAAAGTACTAAAGACCGACAAGGCGCCCAAAAGCCAAAATGAGAATTTATCCCAGGACCTAGAGGTTAAGGAGTAGTGAAGCTTGAAGTATCCAATCCATGGCCTCCAGCTCCAGTCCTCAACGCCTTGTCTCTGCGTTGATTTTGTTTCTTCTTCTCTTCTCCTTCTCCTCGATCTTGGAATCAAGCCAGGTATTCACATTCCGTTTGGTTCCCCAGAAAATTAAAAAGAAAAACATCAGTTCTTTTGACTAATTTGTTATTTTAACGTGTTTCAGTTCTGAGATGCTGGAATTAGACATGGTGAGCCGACCTATGGGGTATCGTCGTCGTCCACCAAGTTATTGATCAAAGGCGGGACTGTAGTGAATGCTCATGACATGGAGGTCGCTGATGAGATAAGGCTTCTAGAATCATATTTTTATGTATCCAAGTCTGAAAATAATCCCCCTTTGCAGCTGAAATTAAGGTAGGATATAATTAGGATAAGATAAGATAAGGTTTGTTTGGATAAGATAAGTTGGACAAGGTTTTGGATAATATTCCTTCTTTTGAGCTGATTCCTTATCTTCTTTGTCTTGGATTTATTTTCTTCATCTTTTCAGCACATTCCTAGCATCTTGAACTTCAAATTCGTCCATTCCTTGTGCTCCATATGTTAGCTATCCATTCCAGCCCAAAACTGCTCTAAAATGCTCCAAAATGCGCTTTCTTGCCAACTTTGTCATTTGGACCTACAAACACACGAAAATAGCTTAAAACACTATAATAAGTAGAAAATAATTATGAAAATGCAAGAAACAAGCTAACTAAGTCGCATAAATATGCTCCTATCATCCTTGCATGGACCACACGCCACATATTGTATTTTCTTGCACTTTGGGTTTGTCAACAACCTGTGACACAAGAAGAGTGAGATTATCCAATTGACAGCAACCGGTGTTTTGTCAACCAACGCTCCTCCCGCTGAGGCATCTAGCATTTGTCTTTCAATGGGAAGAAGTCATTCATAGAAATATTGAATGAGAAGCTCTTTTTTCATTTGATGTTGTGGACATGATGCAACAAGAGCCTTGAAACGTTCGTAGTACGTCGGAAAGGATTATCCTTGATTTTATTGAATGCCACTAATCTACTTCCTCAAAAGAATGATTCTTGATGTTGGAATAAGAATGCTCTTTTCATGCTTTCCCAAGATGTGACGGTTCCAGGTGCCAATTCGTACAACCAATCCTTAGCCTTGTCCATTAGTGAGAATGGAAAAGCTTTCATCTTCAATATGCTTCCATCGACGTTGACTGGGGTCATGCTTGAACAAACCACTTCAAATTCCTTTAAATGCATGTTTGGATCCTCCATGGACAGCCCATCGTACTTTGGAATGTGATGCAACAAACTGGACTTCAACTCGAACTCTTCGGTCTTGCCTTGAGCTACCATGGGATATTGAATGCATAGGGGCACGGCATTGTCTAATCCCGAAGCTGAAAGTTCCTTGATTGTTCGATTGTCCGCTGCCATGACTTGTGTTTCCTCTAAGTCCTGAGCCGTGGGCTCTTCTTCCTCTTCTACTACTTTTTCTTCAAGCTCGGGTTCAGGGCTAGGTGAATTAGATGCTTGCTGATTCCTCTTCCTTCTCAAAGTCCGCTCAAAATCGTCGTCAAAGTCAAAGATGTGCTCACGAACAGGTTGAGAACTTCGAGTCATAAACTAGTACCTAAAAATAAGAAAACACAACAAAGTCAGAAACTAAAAACAAAAGACATGAAAATAAACAAAAAGAAACAACAGGGGATTAGCAAAGTTGCTAATCCTCGGCAACGGCGCAAAAACTTTGATGTGATAAAAACTAGCACTCAAATTAAACCCTCTTATTGACAATTGTAGTAAAGATGTAAGTAGGGATCGTTCTAGGCCGAGGATTTGGAGGGATTGCTAATCTACTTAAAACTGACTTAAAAACACAAAACTAGGCTGAAAACACTTAACTAGACTCTAAAGACTCAAAACAAACTAGAAGGACTCAAAACAGCACAAAACAATGAAACTGACTTAAACTAGACACTAGGGATTACTTTAGACGAATTTTAACTTTAACTTGACTCAAAATACTAAAAGACACAAAATTGGACAGATTCTAAATAAAAGACACAACCAAGTAAATGGGGATTGGGTTTTGGATGAAATTAAAGTAAAAACAAGCAGATTGTAAACTTAAACAAAGTTTGGACGAAATTGGGTGAATTAATGGATGATGGACTAGCTAGAAGGTCTTTCTCCACACATGACACATATGCACATGAATTGATTTCCAGTTACTCTTTCAATAAACCATGAACGACAATGCCCCAGATTAACCGTGTCATCACTAATTAACCCTCAGATTTTCCTTAAGTCATTGAATTGGACGAACAACGCATCGGCAACCAAATTATTCTTCCCAAGTTCCCTACATGAACTACATAATAGAGACACAAGCAAAGATCATTAAGCTCTGTGAAAATCATAAGCATCGACAAGGCATTCGTAACTATGACATCATGATACTCATGCCAAGAATTTAACTTAACACGATCGTGACCAGCGACCTTCATTACTTGTGAATATAAGTTTGTAACGATTATGTTAAACTTCCTTATATCCTAGCATCAAATTCATGCATGAAAACTAAGTAGGCCTCCTTAATCAACATACAAGAATAAGTTCTGAATCAAACAGTTAAGTCAATTGCATTAACAATTCACAAAATTATAATTGGAAATAACCAACTCATATTGCATATATAATCATGGTTTCAAAGTCTCCTCTAGGCAAAACGAGTTTAGCCTCTCATGTTCCTAGCAAAACAAAGAGAATTTAAATTAAACATTGAGAACTAAGATAGATTACACCTAAAATGTCCAGCAATCCAACTTGAATAGCCAATATGTTCAAGGCTGCTCCTTCTTCTTCTTTGTTATGGCACAAGGTGGCAGTGGTGGATGAAGTGATGAATTATGGTGAAGGATGGTTGAAAGTATGAATGGTAGTCGATGGAATGTTGATGGATGGTTTGAATGGTGCGGCAAAGGGTTTTATTTATAGGAAAAAGAAAAGGCACGGCTGGGAATTAATTTGGGAAGAATTTAAGACTCCAAATCCTCCAAGAAAAGGGTAACAAATCAGAATCCCAAGAGGAAAAGGGTAAGGGGATATGCGGCAAAGAAAAACGGAAAGGGGAATCCCTTGCCGTGCAAGGGAAAGGGTTTCTAAAAGGAAAGGTGGTGCGGCATCCCTTTAGGAATGGGTTTAGGTCTGAATTTAAGTCTCCTAATTTAATTAAAGACCCTCCTTGCTGCTGGAAATTAAGTGATGAATGACCGGATCATATTTATATATATTTTTACTTCGAATTCACTCGTCTTTTCTTGGTTAGTTCCTTATATTTTTGAGATATTTACGTTATTTTTGTGTTTATAGGATCTGTTATGCAATATTACCTTTTATTGTCACATGATAATATTAATTTACATTTTATAAACAAGGTTTGTCCCTCTCTATGTCTATATGTTGAAAGACAAGAAAAAAATAATAATAAAAAGAAGCTGCCCAAGACAGCTAAGGGGAGAATTGAAAGAGGAATCCAAGGAGGGCAGCGGGAGATTAGGCAGACAAAGAAAACCTTTGCAGCTGGCGAGAGAAAGAGGAAATGAGAAGACTGCGACAAAGGGAATCCAAAGAAGAAAGCAGGATAATTAGAGGGGAGGAAATAAAAGGAAATCTGAGGTATGCAGGAAAACGGGGGGTCTTGGAGCGGGGTGGACAGAGGGGCTGCCCTTTGGGCAGCTCGCAGACACGGCAGGAGCGAGAAAGGCAGAGGCTGCCCTTTGGCAGCAGAAGAAACTTGAGAGACAGGAGAGTCCACAGAGACGGAAGAGGTGCTGCCATTTGGGCAGCTCGCAGAGAGCGCATGAGTCGCAGGAAAACGGGGGGAGCAAGTCAGGGGCTTGCGGAGTGTGAAAAGAGAAGGCAGCCTTGCTGCCAGAAAGAAAAAAAAAAAAGGAAATAAAAAAATAGAAGAGAGAGGAGAGACAGCGTGAGGGATGGTGAGTACGGGACTGCAAGGAAATGTGAGGTCAGATGGGGGCGTGAAGGAAAAGAGGGAGCTGCCCTTTTGGGCAGCGTGAAAGTGAAGCTGAGGGGAGGACAGAAAGGGTGACGCGGGGATTGGTGGAAGGCAGAGAGCTGCCTTTGGCAGCCTGGCAGCGAGAGAAAGAACAAAGGCGTCAGCAGAAAGGAGGAGCTGCTTTGGCAGTTTGAAAGAGGAAGCGGCATCAAGCTGCCTTGCGGCAGGGAAAAACCAGAGTGCAGACAGAAAGACGCTGCCTCTTGGCAGCTAGAAGCCTCGGACAGAAAGCAAGTGGAGAAGGAATCCTGCGGTGCAAAAACGTGAAGAAACAAATCTGCCACTTGGCAGCACGTGGACAGAACAGAAAACTGCACTCTTCTCTCTCTCGGTTAAATCTTTCTAAAACTTCTATTTTATTTCTATTTTTAATAATGTGTAAATAAATTGATTTTGGTTAGAGGTTAATTCAAAGCCATGATTATATCTGTAATATGAATTGATTACCTTCGGTTGTGATTTCATAAGTTGTGATTTCAATTTACTTATCCGTTCGTATAAAAACTAATTTGTGTATGTTGGTTGAGAGTGCACGCTTAATTTACATGCATGAATTTGATGCTAGAATATAAGTGAATTTCACCTAATCGTTATGAACTTATTTTCACAAGTAGTAAAGGTTGCTAGTCACAATCACGTTAAGTAAATTCTTGGCAAGAGTATCATGCTTTTCATAGTTACGAATGCCTCGTCAATGCTTATAGTTTTCACAAAGTTTAATGATCTTTGATTGTATCGCTATTGTGCTTTTCACGTAGGGGACTTTTGAAGAATGTTTTGAATTGTTGTATGCGTTTTTCCGTCCAATTCAATAACTTAAGGAAAACTTGAAGATTAAAAAAGTGCTGTTCACGGTTAATCTGGAGTATTGAGATTCACAATTTATTGAAAGAACAACTGAAAATCAATTTAGGTTGCATATGTGTCATGTGTGGAGAAGAACCCTCTAGCTAGTCCGTCATTTATCATTTTACCTTAATTTTATGTTTTTGTCAATTCTGTAATTTAATTAAGTTTAATTTACTTTTCATCAAAACCAAACACCCATCCATTATTAAATTATATTATTTAGTTAGTTTTCTTTATTGTTAGTCTTTTAATTCAATTTCCGTCCATTTCAGTTCCTAGTGTCTAATTTGATTGTTTTCGTTATTTTGAGTCATTCTAAGTGTGTTTCGAGTTATTAGAGTTTTTAGCCTAGTTTTGTGTCCTTGAATCTTGTTTAATATTTTTAAATTAATTTAGAATAGATTAGCAATCCCTCCTAATCCCCGGCCTAGAACGATACCCTACTTACATCTATACTACAATTGTCAAAAAAAGAGGGTTTAATTTTGTGTGTTAAGTAATTTACGCATCAAATTTTGGCGCCGTTGCCGGGGATTAGCAACTTTGCTAATCCTTTTATTTTTGTTTTTGTTTATGTTTATATTGGTGTTTGTGTATTTTACTTTTGATATTTGATTTATTTTTCTTTCTTTGATTTTAGGTTCAAATGGAGCCGAGGGAAATTTAAAGGAAAGATGCGTCCGGCTAAAGACGTTAAATCAAGCGCTTCTTGGGAGGCAACCCAAGCATTCAACGAAGGGAGACTTTGGAATCGCTAACCCAATCAGCTTTGCATTCTTCCACCCTTATCTTTACTGCTTTCATTTTGTTTTGTTTAGTTAGTTGTGTTATTTGGTTGATTTCTGTGAGTTTGTGTTATTTAGTTTAAGTGTGGGGGAAGGTTAACCAAAGTCTCTTTACATTAATTTACACATTAAAAAAAAATAAAAAAATAAAAAAAAAAAAAAATAAAAAAAAAGATAAAATTTAAAAAAAAAAAAAAAAAAAAAAAAAAAATAAAAAAAATAAAAAAAAAAAAAAAAAAAAAAAAAAAAAATAAAAAAAAAATGCAAATATTTTACAATAATGTAAACTAATAGTATTCATTGGTCGGGTGGTGCTTCAGTAGTAGGCGGGGCTTCAGCAGTCGGCGGGGCCACAGAAGGAGGAGGCAGCAGAGGTTGATCAGTTGGAGCTTCACTACGCGGTGCCGCTCCAGAAGACGAAGGCAGATGTTGTTGGAACAAACCCACAAACCTCCGATGATCAAGTAAAATTTGACCATCGGTGTCCTGCATCTGGTCAATCTTCCTCTTCATACTGGTGGCATAGTTGTGTGCGAGCTTGTGCAATTCCTTATTCTCATGCTTGAGCCCTTTAATCTCTTGCTTGAGACTCTGTATTTCAGCCACCAAGGATTCAACGTGACGAGTTCGGGCATATAGGCGTTGGGCCATGTTGGATACGGAACTCGCACACTGCACACTGAGAGCCAGAGACTCCTTAACAGCCAATTCATCAGACCGTCTAGCGAGCAGTCTGTTATCTTTAGGAGTGACAATGTTCCGGGCCACCACCGCTGCTGTCATATCGTTCTTCATCACCGAAGCCCCAACGGTAAGGGGACCGGTAGGGGATATGAAGGATGGGCGCCATATATTGTCTGGTGAAGGCGGAGCTGCCTCTTCACCAATGTTCAAGTCAAAACGACGATCGGAAGGGCCAGACATTTTTCAGAGGTGGTGAAGAAAGAAGAGAGTCGGAATGATCAAGATTAAACAAGTGCAAGAAGGAAGTGTTTACAGGAGGGTGCTCAAGTGTGTTGTGGAACAAAATTAACGCCTCTATAAAAAGAAGAAATCAAAGAGGCGCTCCTCAGAGAAGCGTCCTCTCGCAAATCGAAGAGTCGGGGCTCCTTTCTCAAAAGCCGGATTCTTTTATCAAAAGAGGAGTTTCCGTTCTCAAAAGCCGGATTCTTTTCTCAAAAGAGGCGTTCATTTCTTAAAAGTTGGGCTTGCTCAGAAACCACGAGCCGAACCCCGGATTTCGCAAGATCAATTCGTCCAGACGTGTTGTCACCCGTCACACGCAAACTCAGCTCTGCGAAAATCTCGGGCAGTTTGTCGAAGCACCAATTCAGAAATCGAAGAGGGAAATTCAACAGTCAAAGACACGCTAGCTTTCTCAAAAGCTGGGCTTCAACCCACGGGCAAATCTTCTTTTCCAGATTTATCCGCACGTGTCACATGCTACCTCTACAATCGACGATGCTCAGAGCTCGAAGTGCCGATTCCAACCATCTGTCTCTCTCAGCCTAGTCAGCACTTGTCACATGCAACTGGCAGCTTTGCGGAAATTACGGGCAGCTTTGTCAGAAAGCGCGTAATTTGTATTCTTCACCCATCCACCGGCTGCCGACACTAAGTGAGAGAACAGTTCCGGTTGTGAAGACAAGTCCTATAAGTTTCTACCTTCGCCTTCCACAGCAAAAGCACACTCTCTCAGCACACCCTCTCAACACTTCTTCATCTCCGAAAATGCATTCCCAAAGAATCCTCCTAAGTTACTCTGTGTTCCTCATTCCTTGGGATACTCCTGCGAACAACCCATTCAAAGCAAAAGTATTTCATATCATGAAGGTTGAAAGCAAGAGTATCTCATATCATGCTTTCTCCCTGTCCTTTCTCCAGCCAGCACTTGCTCTCGAGTACTCATCATCTTGTGCTTTCGCTTTGTTTCTCACTTATAAGGGAAGTGAAGATGATACCTCGAAGCATGTGGAGACAACGTGCTGATTCATCCTCAACTAAGGACAAGGAGAAAGAGAGCAAGAGGTGGGCACTTGGAAAGATTGAAGAAAGAAACAGACCAACACCTCTCCCTCGTGCCTGCCCGCCATGCAGAGGAAACAAGCAGAGAAGAATGCAGCTTGCACAATCATCCCAGCAGAAGGAGTCTGAGATGAAGAACAAGAGAAGCTGCCACATCTGCTTGGAGAACAAATAAGGAACTGCAACATTCCCAAAGAGCAAAGCTCCGCCGTACAATATCATCAAATAGTAAAAAGCTAAGTGTCACCCCGTTCAAGAGGAAAGCTGTGGAAAGTCAACAAGCACGACCAATGATTACTTATTAGTTTTATTCATTATCTTTTATCGTAATTTTCAATTTTTCGTTTGCAATTTTTTTTAATTAATTTTCTTGCGTACTTAACTGAATTATTTCTTTTCTTTGCAGGAACTTTTGGTTATTTCCACCCTTGAAGTTGATTGCAGAATTTTAGCTTGGGGGTCATCGCTTGATTTTACTGCAAATTAGGGAAGTTTTCAGTCCAATTGCGTTATTTTGTTTCTTATTATTTTTTTTTATTTTTTTTTTTTTTTTTTATTTGCATTATAGTGTTTTCTGACATTGGGGACAATGTCAAGTTTAAGTATGGGGGTAGAAATCTCCAGAATTTCATTTGTCTCTGTGTTGTTGTTTTTTTTTGTGTTCTTAATTAGTTTTGTTTTCTTTTAAAAAATAAAAAATAAAAAAAACTGTGTTGTTGTTTTTTGTGTTCTTAATTAGTTTTGTTTTCTTTTAAAAAAAAATTTAAATTAAAAAAAAAAATTTCGGAAAATTTAAAAATCCAAAAATATTGTCTTGTTTCCCTTATTGTTTTGAATTAGATTTTTGTTAGTTTCCCGACCCAATGATATAATTAGATCAAATTTGAATCACGATTATCAAGAACTTAGTTAACATGTGTTTTATGAAATTCCTAATTCTCTTGTTAGTTTTGTACATGTTTGACCATCTTTGAAAAACCAAATGCACATAGCCTTGTTAATGTGAAACTAAAGTATGACTTAAAGCTTCATATGTGAATTTAGTGACCATATACATCCTATGTGAGTTTTTGAGCCGATTGAAAGTGTGTGCATTTTTCATACACTCCTATTCTTTTATGTGTGATGAACTTATGTGAGATACATCTCTAGAACTTGCGTAACGATCTTTCGAAATGTTTGTCATTGATTGCTTGAACTTGGAAATGATAGAGGCATTAGGTTTACCACTATGGCCCAAATAACCATGTTTCCCAAAGAAAAATGATATCATTAGTTTGCCAATTTGAGCCGTGTTTGTTGAGCCTTTTATTTCTTATCACCAGATATGTCTACCCTTATACCTGAAACATTTTTCCTTACCCTTTCCAAACGAGCAATGCGAGATTGTCTTATGAGAAACGTTTGTGAAATACTGTGAAGATGTTTGGCAAAAGAATAAGTGTGGGGGTATTTCATGTTTGTGAATTAAAAAAAAAAAAAAAAAAAAAAAAAAAAAAAAAAAGAGAAAAAAAAAGAAAGATTGTATAAAAAGAAAATAAAAAGTTTTTAAAGTTTCAGTTTAAGAGTATGGTTGGAGGTGCTAGAAGAATTGCTGGAGAGCTTGAGTTCTTATAAATCTAAAGAAAAGAATTGCTTGCAATGTAGCTTGGAACTTGTGTTTACCTATTCTTTCATTTCAATAACCCTCTCCCTAAACCTCATTACATCCAATAAAAGTCCTCTTGATTTAAGTTTTGCAATTATGACTGTGGAGAAGTGATCTTTATGCAAGCTTATGGTAGAAATTTCACATTTGATTCTTTGAGCGAAACACATTAAAACTAAACACATGTGTGATTGAGTGCATATCCCGTGAGAAGGTTGCTAGTTTGCATATGATGATTTTAAAAATAAAAACTTGAAATTGCATTAGCATGGCTATCTCACACACTACACTTCAAGGATGATTTAAAGATTACTGCTAATATTTGAATTAGGAATTTGAACTTGGATTAACTTGTTTGGTGCTAGCTATGGTTCTTGATGATTTGTTTTCTTGAATGAAATTCTATGAGGGTCACATAGAGGGAAGCTAATGTTTTTCATGTTTTCTTTGTTTTGCTCGAGGACTAGCAAAAGTTAAGTGTGGGGGTATTTGACCGGATCATATTTATATATATTTTTACTTCGAATTCACTCGTCTTTTCTTGGTTAGTTCCTTATATTTTTGAGATATTTACGTTATTTTTGTGTTTATAGGATCTGTTATGCAATATTACCTTTTATTGTCACATGATAATATTAATTTACATTTTATAAACAAGGTTTGTCCCTCTCTATGTCTATATGTTGAAAGACAAGAAAAAAATAATAATAAAAAGAAGCTGCCCAAGACAGCTAAGGGGAGAATTGAAAGAGGAATCCAAGGAGGGCAGCGGGAGATTAGGCAGACAAAGAAAACCTTTGCAGCTGGCGAGAGAAAGAGGAAATGAGAAGACTGCGACAAAGGGAATCCAAAGAAGAAAGCAGGATAATTAGAGGGGAGGAAATAAAAGGAAATCTGAGGTATGCAGGAAAACGGGGGGTCTTGGAGCGGGGTGGACAGAGGGGCTGCCCTTTGGGCAGCTCGCAGACACGGCAGGAGCGAGAAAGGCAGAGGCTGCCCTTTGGCAGCAGAAGAAACTTGAGAGACAGGAGAGTCCACAGAGACGGAAGAGGTGCTGCCATTTGGGCAGCTCGCAGAGAGCGCATGAGTCGCAGGAAAACGGGGGGAGCAAGTCAGGGGCTTGCGGAGTGTGAAAAGAGAAGGCAGCCTTGCTGCCAGAAAGAAAAAAAAAAAAGGAAATAAAAAAATAGAAGAGAGAGGAGAGACAGCGTGAGGGATGGTGAGTACGGGACTGCAAGGAAATGTGAGGTCAGATGGGGGCGTGAAGGAAAAGAGGGAGCTGCCCTTTTGGGCAGCGTGAAAGTGAAGCTGAGGGGAGGACAGAAAGGGTGACGCGGGGATTGGTGGAAGGCAGAGAGCTGCCTTTGGCAGCCTGGCAGCGAGAGAAAGAACAAAGGCGTCAGCAGAAAGGAGGAGCTGCTTTGGCAGTTTGAAAGAGGAAGCGGCATCAAGCTGCCTTGCGGCAGGGAAAAACCAGAGTGCAGACAGAAAGACGCTGCCTCTTGGCAGCTAGAAGCCTCGGACAGAAAGCAAGTGGAGAAGGAATCCTGCGGTGCAAAAACGTGAAGAAACAAATCTGCCACTTGGCAGCACGTGGACAGAACAGAAAACTGCACTCTTCTCTCTCTCGGTTAAATCTTTCTAAAACTTCTATTTTATTTCTATTTTTAATAATGTGTAAATAAATTGATTTTGGTTAGAGGTTAATTCAAAGCCATGATTATATCTGTAATATGAATTGATTACCTTCGGTTGTGATTTCATAAGTTGTGATTTCAATTTACTTATCCGTTCGTATAAAAACTAATTTGTGTATGTTGGTTGAGAGTGCACGCTTAATTTACATGCATGAATTTGATGCTAGAATATAAGTGAATTTCACCTAATCGTTATGAACTTATTTTCACAAGTAGTAAAGGTTGCTAGTCACAATCACGTTAAGTAAATTCTTGGCAAGAGTATCATGCTTTTCATAGTTACGAATGCCTCGTCAATGCTTATAGTTTTCACAAAGTTTAATGATCTTTGATTGTATCGCTATTGTGCTTTTCACGTAGGGGACTTTTGAAGAATGTTTTGAATTGTTGTATGCGTTTTTCCGTCCAATTCAATAACTTAAGGAAAACTTGAAGATTAAAAAAGTGCTGTTCACGGTTAATCTGGAGTATTGAGATTCACAATTTATTGAAAGAACAACTGAAAATCAATTTAGGTTGCATATGTGTCATGTGTGGAGAAGAACCCTCTAGCTAGTCCGTCATTTATCATTTTACCTTAATTTTATGTTTTTGTCAATTCTGTAATTTAATTAAGTTTAATTTACTTTTCATCAAAACCAAACACCCATCCATTATTAAATTATATTATTTAGTTAGTTTTCTTTATTGTTAGTCTTTTAATTCAATTTCCGTCCATTTCAGTTCCTAGTGTCTAATTTGATTGTTTTCGTTATTTTGAGTCATTCTAAGTGTGTTTCGAGTTATTAGAGTTTTTAGCCTAGTTTTGTGTCCTTGAATCTTGTTTAATATTTTTAAATTAATTTAGAATAGATTAGCAATCCCTCCTAATCCCCGGCCTAGAACGATACCCTACTTACATCTATACTACAATTGTCAAAAAAAGAGGGTTTAATTTTGTGTGTTAAGTAATTTACGCATCAATGAAGAATTAGGAAAATTTAGGATAAAATAAGGTAACTTTGGCTAACATTCCTTCTTTCTTGCTTGCATCATTTACTCCCTTTTCTTGAATTAATTTCTTCATAACTTCAGCACAATTCTATCCTCTTTTGGTCTTCAAATTCGTCCATCCAACTTGCTCCATGCATGTGTTATCCATTCCAAGCCCAAAACTGCTCCAAAAGGTACCAAAATGCACTTTCTTGCTACTTTAACCCTTTGAACCTACAAACACACGAAAATAGCTTAAAATACATAAATAAGTAGGAACTAACAACATAAAGGCAAGAAAACAAGCTAACTAAGTCTCATAAATATGCTCATATCAATTCTATTGCCAGAAAACAAATGTTTGATGGAAAAATTTGATATTTTGACACGACCAAATGAACTCCAAATAGAAAAATTGTGTACTTTTGACACCCAATAAGCTTTTCATCTTCTGAGTACTCATTTTTATTCACCTAGTAATGCATTATTTGTGTTTATTTCTTATGTACCAATTAGTGTCAAATGCACGCTCGTTTGTTTTTATTAATGCTGAAAACTTTTCAAATGAACTCCAAATAGGAAAACTGTGTACTTTTGACACCCAATAAGCTTTTGATCTTTTGAGTACTCATTCTTATGGTCTTTGTAGCACATTTTATGTGTTTAGTTGCTTAGTTTGAATGGGTGTCAAATGCCTGTTCGTTCATTTTTATTAATGCTGAAAACAATCCAAATAAACTCCAAATAGAAAAATTGTATACTTTTGACACCCAAGATGCTCTTTATCTTTTGAGTACTCATTCTTCTGGTCCTAGAAGCAAATTATATGTATTTATTTACATAAGTTCCAATGAGTGTCAAACGCATGTTCGTCCGTTTTTATTAATGCCGAAAAAGTCCAAATGCACTCTAAACATAGTAAATGTGTACTTTTGACACCAACAAGCTTTTGATCTTTTGAGTACTCATTCTAACGGTCCTAATAGCACATTATATGTGTTTATTTACTTAAGTTCCAATGGGTGTCAAATGCACAGCCACTTGTTTTTATGAATGCACAAAACTATCAAAATGAACTCTAAATCGAAAAACTATGTACTTTTGACATCGAATAGTTTTTGATCTTTTTAGTACTCATTGTTATGGCCTTAGTAGTGAATTATATCTTTTTACTTACTTAACTTCCAATGGGTGTCAAACGCATGGCCGTTGGTTTTTATGAATGCCGAAAACTATCCAAATGAACTCTAAATCGAACAACTGTGTACTTTTGACACCCAATAATTTTTTGATCTTTTAGTACTCATTCTTATGACCCTAGTAGCATTATATGTGTTTATTTGCTTAAGATACAATAGGTGCCGTATGCACGCTCGTTTGTTTTTTTTTTGAATTCCAAAAACAGACCAAATGAACTCTGAATAGAAAGGTTGTGCACTTTTGTCACCCAATAAGCTTTTGATATTTTGAGGACTCATTCTTATGGCCCTAGTAGCACATTACATGTGTTTATTTTCTTAGGATCAAATTGGTGCCAAGAGCACGTTCGTTTGTTTTTAATAATGTCGAAAACAATCCAAATGAACTCCAAATAGAAACACTATATACTTTCTACACCCAATAAGATTTTTGCTCTTTTGAGTACTCATTCTTATGGTCCTAGTAGCACATTATATTTATTTATTTGCTTAAGATCGAATGGGTGTCAAACGGAAGCTCGTTCGTTTTTATTAATGCTAAAAACAGTCCAAATGAACTCCAAATAGAAAAACTGTGTACTTTTGCCACCCAATAAGCTTTTGATCTTATTAGTACTCATTCTTGTCGTCGTAGTAGTGCATTATATGTGTTTATTTTCTTAAGATCGAATGGGTGTCAAACGCAAGCTAGTTCGTTTTTATTAATGCCAAAAATAGTCTAATTGAAGACCAAATTAAAAAATTGTGTACTTCTGACACCTAATAAGCTTTTGATCTTTTGAGTAATCATTCTTGCCATCCTAGTAGCACATTATATGTGTTTATTTTCTTATGTTCCAATGGGTGTCAAACGCGTACTCGTTTGTTTTTATTAATGCTGAAAAGAGTCCAAATGCACTGCAAACATAATAAATGTGTACTTTTGACACCCAATAAGCTTTTGATCTTTTGGGTACTCATTCTTACGGTCCTAGTAGCGGATTATATGTGTTTATTTACTTAAGTTCCAATGGGTGTCAAATGCACGGCCGCTTGTTTTTTTGAATGCGTAAAACTATTCAAATGAACTCTAAATCGAAAAACTGTGTGCTTTTGGTACCCAATATGTTTTTGATCTTTCTAGTACTCATTCTTATGGTCCTAGTAGCGCATTATATGTGTTTATTTACTTAAGGTTCAATGGGTGTCAAACACATGGCCGCTTGTTTTTATGAATGCCAAAAACTGACCAAATGAACTCTAAGTCGAAACTGTGTACTTTTGACACCCAATAAGTTTTTGATTTTTTAGTACTCATTCTTAGGCCCTAGTAGCGCATTGTATGTGTTTACTTGCTTAAGATCCAATTGGGGCCAAAAGCACCCTCGTTTGTTTTTATTAATGCCAAAAATAGTCCAAATGAACTCTGAATAGAAAGGTTGTGCAATTTTGTCCCCCAATAAGCTTTTAATATTTTGAGTAATCATTCTTATGGTCCTAGAAGCACATTACTATTTTTTTCTTAAGTTCCAATCGGTGTCAAACGCACACTCGTTTGTTTTCATGAATGCCGAAAACATTCCTAATAAACTCCGAATAGAAAAACTAGGTACTTTTTTACACCAAATAAGCTATTAATATTTTGAGTACTCATTCTTATGGTCCCTGTAGCGCATTATATGCTGATATTTTCTTATGATCGAATGGGTGTCAACCGCAATCTCGTTCGTTTTTATTAATGCCGAAAACAGTCCAAATGAACACCAAATAGAAAAACTGTGTACTTTTGCCAGTAAATAAGCTTTAGATCTTTTGAGGACTCATTCTTATTAGCCTACTAATGCATTATATGTGTTTTTTTTTTTTAAGTTTCAATGGGTGTCAAACGCATGCTCATTTGTTTATGTTTAAAACCAAAATAGCTCAAAAACACTCCAAATAGAAAAACTGTGTATTTTTGACACCTAATAAGCTTTTGATATTTTGAGTACTTATTCATATGGTCTTAAGAGCACATTATATGTGTTCATTTTTATTGTTCAATGGGTGTCAAACGCATGCTCGTTTGTTTTCATTAATGCCGGAAAGAGTCCAAATGCACTCCAGATATAACAAATGGGCACTTTTGACACCCAATAAGACGCATGGCCGCTAGTTTTCATGAATGCCGAAAACTATCCAAATGAAATCTAAATCGAAAAACTATGTACTTTTGACACCCAATAAGCTTTGGATCTTTTGAGTACTATTTCTTACGGTCTTATAAGCTCATTATATGTGATTTTTGCTTAAGTTCAAATAGGTGTCAAACGAACGCTTGTTATTTTTTATTAATGCTGAAAACAGTCCAAATGAACTTTAAATAGAAAAGCTACGTACTTTTGACACCTAATAAGCTTCTGATCTTTCAAGTAATGCATTTTATGTGTTTATTAGCTTAACATCGAATGGGTGTCAACCGCATGCTCGTTTGTTATTTTACTGCCGAAAGCAGTCCAATTAAACTCCAAATAGAAAACATGTTTGCTTTTGACTCCCAATAAGCTTTTCATCTTTAGAGTACTCAATCTTAGGATCCTAGTTGAAGGAAATTTTGTGAAAAACATGTTCATTTGAGCAACATCTATGGCATGCAATTAACAATTAAAGGCGGAATCATGCTGGTATGCACTCAAAAACAAAACATTACCCATGAAATTCAAAGCCTAGTAGTTATGTGAACCAAGACTCAACTCAAGAACAAAGTGAGTTGAGAAATTTTATACCATTGAAGCACCTCTTTGCTTAGCAAAGGTTAATCACCCATGTGAGGGCCTTCTTTCCTTTGTCACCTTACTCCTTGGCTCCATGGATATGGATGGAGGAACTTTGCTTCTTGGCTCCATGCCTTCTTGGATATGGATGGAAGAATTGGTTTCTCCAAATGTCCCCAAAGTTGGAGACCTCTAAGTTCTTACACCAAGGATGGTTGAAGAAGAAGATGAGTGGCCATGGAAGAGTTAGATGCTAGTAAACTCTCCCATGGTGGCCGGCTATTCTAGAGAGAAAAGAGAGAGAGTTTTTCTCACTTTTCATCCTTAGAAAACCCTAATGAGGATGGAGCGAAGATACCCCTTCTATGCTTTCAACTTTTGTATGCATTTTGGACCAAAAAGCCCTTCCTCTCTCTATGGCCGGTTTTCCCAAGCCTTTGGGCTGTTTTGGGCTTCTTGAATTTTGTTTGTTAAGTTGTCATACAACTTAAGCTAATGGGCTTGACGATTCGAAGCCCAATTTGGGCTTTAAGGCCCAAAACTAACTCAAGGTTTAAAACGAACTTTTTCGTGTGATTAATTAACATATTAATTAATTCTTTCCATAAACAATTAAACCATTTCATTGTCCTTACTCATCTCTGTCAAATACTTCAAGCATTACCTTACATGGTGTGTGATCCATTAGGTTCATTTTAGCGAGGCAGTGGGCGATTATAACTCTTTCAAATTGATTATGAATTGAAACTTACTTTCAATTCTCCCTTTAGTGATTATACACGTTTAGAGCTTCCACAAACCATGAGTGACACCTAGCAGTATGTCATGGTTACCCAAGCTAATCAGAAGAGGTGGAGAACCTATTCAGTTTAAGATTACAATGCAATACGGTCTTTCTCTAATACAATACTCTTGACCACATTATTTGGTTTGATAGTTTATTCATGTCTACTATCCAATGTGATTCATTTACTTATATGATTACCTTGAATGTGATTTGGAACGACTTCCTAAATCTCATTCATACTCTGACCAGAGATTCTTAATCATATCATAGAGTATTATCCCTCAAACAGTTTGAAGGTTAGAGATCCCTTGTTGTGCATTCACTTGCCTCCATGGCTAAATGGCTTAACCCTAACTATGTCATGGACACCCTCGGATGGAGTGACTTTGACATAGTCAAAGATCAAGGACCTAAACACAAGACAACTATGATGTCTCAGGTCAAATGACAACTTTGCATTATCCTAACCATGAGTTCTCAGGTGACATAAGTATGAGAACTCCTTCTTGATCGCATTCAGTGAACTCATTCTCTATTGAGCACCTACGTACTTGTCTTGGTGTCAGTCACACCAATGACTCGAGAATAGTCACTCTCCCTAAGAGAAGACATAACACGTATTGATCTTAACGGACTGTCAATGCTCAATTGGCAATCCTATGATCAGGAACATTTAGGATATGTATACGAAAGAGAGTGGTCTTATGAATCTAACTTATTTAGATCGCATTCTCCCAATTACATATTCCTTGGACTTATCATTTAAGCGTATAACATTTATATGAGACGACTTCAAACAATAATCTTTGCCCTTTAAATTAAACTATATTAGTTTAACATGTGAAATGTCCGTAAAGTATCATCATATGATTGGTTTTAGGGCACATTTCCAACAATCTCCCACTTGCACTAGAGCCAATCAGCTTGGTCATCAATGATGATACCTCTTCTATAGTCATTTCAAAAATGGCTGAGTAGTAGGCCTAGACAATGGATATCTATATGTTATCCATAGAAGCAACCTTGAGAAAAATGTCGTCACCATTATACATGATTCTTAATCATGTGGTTTAGTCTCTCATTTGAGTTCAGATCATGATGAGACCTTGATTCCCTGGCCTGAGCTATCGCCCTATTAGTGTCGTAGTGTCAGTACACTAGAGACACTTTCTGGTTGGAACCGAATAGAGAGTTCATGAATGAACTTTCTCATCCAAACAACATTGTTGTAAGCTTCTATATGGCAATATATTTTGCATTCACAAAGGAACACACTAAAGTCATTACTTTTAATGTTTCCATCCAAATATCTCTTTAGTTATAATAAAGAGATATTTGATTATCTCTTCATTCATAATGAAGAAACATTCAATGATGGATTAGATTCATAATCTAATACATTTACGATTCCATTACGTTACTCTAATTCTTCCTCATTGTTGAGGAATCCATCCTTTATTATTTCTCAAATACTTAATGATTCACTTGACAGTTGCCATGGTTCTGATCCTGGGCTTGCATTGATATCGTCTTATACTGACCTTGGTACAACTCATATCAACGTTTTCCATACAATATGAAATATATAAATCACCTTTCTGCATATACATAAAGGATTCTATTTACGCATTATTTCTTTGGGAGTCAAAGGGTACGTTCCCTTTAAGAAGAGCTACCTCCTAGTCTCACTAGAGTTGTTCTTCTCATTGAAGTTTATCATCATATAAGAAACTTCATAGCATCTTTTGTCTATCATTAGGGCTTGATATAATCCAATTATATCCTGAAATCTATCATAATAGATTTCCATCCCATGTTTATAGTCTATGTCTCCCATATACATTCTATCGTTATAGAATGTTTAAAGTCATAACTTTAACGAAGAAGTATTCTTTTCATTTCCAGAATTAACATATCATATATGTATATATTCAAATTTAGGAACATGATTGACTCCCACTAATCTTTTGTAAACCTAGTAAACAAAAGATCCATTTACATCTTTATGAGAAATCAAACGATTTGATCCTTCTCTCATAAGATGCTTATAGCTCCCACTAGCTTGCTAAAATTCATGATGGATGGATCTCTACAACTTACATGTCTTGTGATTCATAGTTTTAGACATATATTATCAAGACTATCTTAATAATGGTTTCGGAAACCCATATTATGTCCAAACATTGAATCACCATTTAGTTGTAGCTAGCAATCTTTGAATTAATTGAAACCAAGGATATGTCAAAGATGGTTTCTTCCAAGTCAACCAATCTCTTTGATTGCAGTCACCTTAAGCTACCAATTAGCTATTAAAGGTTTCACTATTTCGGGTCAAATGGTACTTTACCATTTCCTTGAGTATATGTCGTATGTACACTCAATGTAGTCATAAGGATTTTCATTCTTATTTCTTTCGAATTAAGAGGTGTAACTCTATGACATAGTCATAAAGTTCAAACCATTCAACTGAGACAGTTTATAAATCCTTCTTGACTACCTTGGAGCTTGTGGTGTAGGAAGTGGGTTGTTATATTTGTTGATTATCTTGTATCTCAAAGAACCCATTCGTTGAGTTCTATCTCTCGTTCATTTGCGTTAGGCAAATCATATTGTAGGATTACAATGAACTACCCAACAAAACAACATTTGTTAGTTGGTTTATAGAAGTGATATCCAAAGGTTAATTTAAGGATATCCACAAGATAATTCTCAAACAAATATTGCTTATTAGCACACAACCCTAAATCTTAACACGATTAAGACTTATCTTTCTTTCTAACTACATCCTATGGAGTCATGAAAATTTTGGAAGATCTTCTAATTGACAATCATATTGTCTTAGAAGTATATATCCTATATATGGGTAATGGATAACATCCAACAAACTAAATCTTATTCAAGTTCATTCTTCTCCTAATGGAGAAATCCATTATCTTATGATGCTTCATTCCTTGATATCTTTCAAGGAAACTATTCTAAAGTGTTACCTTTCCTTGGATCAAATCTAAGGAGGTAAATACTTTAGACGTCTTACTCATCAACTTACATTCTCGAATTCTTTGAATCCTTTTGCGAAGTATTCGGACTTGTGTTTATTCAAAATAAACGATAGTCCAACCGAGAGCGATCTTCGGTGAATGTCATACAACATGAGTAGTATTATGTTGTGGACAAGTGCCACTAACATCTAAGTGAATTAACAACTTTGTGATTCTTTCTTCCTTTCCAAAAGAATAAAGATTCAAACATTTTGCCTCTATACAATTTTAACAAGAAGGCATTGGATCTGGATCTAATGATCCAAAGCATCCATCTATGACCAACTCGTAATTTATGTTTTAGAGGTATCACAATGAAGGAAAAAAATTGTCCTAGATAAGAACAAGTATGAACATTTGAATACACATGCAAGCTATTAACACTTTAAAGTAGGCATGCATCCAAAAACAATTCATAAAACCCATGACTTTCAAAGCCTAGTATATGGTGAACCAAAATAAACTCTTTAACAACATTAAAGAGAAGTAAAGATTTAGAGTTTCTTTACCCTTGAAGCTCATCCTTGTTTACACAAGGGATTCACCCAAGTGGAGGGCCTTCAAGTCACCTCCAAGCTCCTTGAATCCACCTTGTGTTTTCCTCCCTTTAGTGCTCCTTTGAAGATTTGAGGAAATAAGGATTTGTTCTCCAAAACCCCAAAAGCTTGATGTCTCTAAGTCTCTTCACCAAGGATGTATCTTGTGAAGATGATATGGATGACTTAGGGAAGAAGAGATGGCTAGATGTCCCTCCCCTTAGTGGCCGGCCTCTTAGAGAAAAATGAGAGAAAATGTTTCACCCAATTTCAACAAGAGAACCCCCTTAGTGAAAATTGCTATAAAGTTGCTTTTATAACATTTTCTTTGGTGAGTGGCAAACTTGTAATTAAGCAAACTTGCCCATTCACCCTAATGGCCGGCCTTTCCTTGTTATTGGGCTAATTTGCCCATTTTGTTTTTGTTGTCATACAACTTAAACATAATGGGCCTTTTGGACCAAAACGCTTTTGGGCCCCGAAACCCAAAACCAACATATAAGCCCAATACGAACCTTTCGTAAAATTAATTAATTAATCTTGACCATTCTTCAATTAAACCATTTAATTGCTTATCCATTTCATATAATTTCTTCACATACATCCTTACTCGGTGTACGATCCATTAGGTTCCAATTAGCGAGGCAGTGGGCGATGTTACTCTTAACTATCGATTGTGAATTGAAACCACATTTCAATTCTCCCTTTAATGATTAGTGTTACCTAATCATTTGGGCTTCCACAAACCATGAGTGACACCTAGCAGTATGTCATGGTTACCCAAGCTAAGTAGAATTGGTTGGAGAACCTATCCAGTTACAACTACAATGCAATACGGTCCTTCTCTAATACAATACTCTTAATCACATTGTTTAAGTGATAGTTTGTTTCATGTCTACTATCCAATGTGATACTTTCATATATGATTCCCTTGAATATGATTTGGAACAAACTTCCTAAGTCATATTCATTTGCTTTGGCCAAAGACTTTAGAATCATATCTTAGAGTATTCTCCCTCCACTATGGAAGGTTAGAGATCCCTTGTTGTGCATTCATATGCCTACATGACTAGATAGCTTGACCCCAACAATGCCGTGGACACTCCAAATGAATGCCGTTGACATGATCAAAGATCAAGGACCTAACCATTAGACATCTATGATGCCTCAGGTCAAAGGACTACTTTGCATATTGCAACCTTAGAGTTCATACATGACATGTATGTTCGAACTCTCTTTTGATCGTAGTTCAATGTACTTGAGTACTCTTTCGAGCACCTATGTGTTTGTCTTAGTGTCCAACACCAAATGACTTGAGACTAGTTATACTCACGATTGAGTCAACATAACACATACTAGCCTTAGCGGATTGTCAATGCCCAATTAGCAATCCTATGGCTAGGAACGTTTTAGGAATGAACATAAGAGAAAGGTCTCGATAATCTAACTCATTAGATCACTTATCTCTTAGAACAAATACATTCCTTGGATTCCCTTATTGCTTAAACACATGATACAATAAATAATGATTAACAATAAGATTTGCCTTCCATTAAACATATAATAGTTTAACACAATAAGTATTCCAAAAAGCTATTACATCAAATGAGTGGCTTTGTGGGCATACTTCCAACACACAACTCAGTTGGGATTAGTCACTCACTACCTTGCAACCTTTTGGGTTTTAAGCATCATTATATTCTAAACAGTTAACACTACCATATCATCTCTACTATAGAGATAATCAATTAGATTACAATAATCTAATCATTCATTAATAAAGAACAATGTTTTATCAAACAAAACATTCATCCATTTCTCATATGGAATTAAGTTCCTTTATTCAAATTGGAATGTAAAGACAATCTTTGTTTTTCCATTTTCTTTGGTAGTTCATATGAGGAAGTAAGTACTACCTGCTTTCGCAAAAATCTACATTTGATTCACGTTCCGAATGTGAAGTACTTTCTCTTCTCTCATTAATCTTCTACTTCTTATTAGCCACACTTTTACAACAATTGTAAAACATAGTTACCAATACGGAATCAAGCATTCAAGTTGAAGAACCAACTGTTTTGAACTATTCAAGAACAATTTGCAACACCTTCGAAATGTGTGTTCTTGACACTTCCAAGACATTTCTTGCAAATAACCCTTCCAATGTCCATCCTTTCATAAAAGAAAGTTTGTTCCCTCGGAGTTATTTTGCCTTCTTCATTTGACTTCTCCTTTGACTACAATAGTCATGGTCCCTAAACTCCCACGATCTCTCTTGAAACTTATTTCAATTATGTTATATACATCAAACAATTTGGAGAGCGTGTGGTTATTGTTCACTATATAGTTTACAATAAACTTAGTGAACCATTTGGATAGGGACACAAAAGTGAAGTCCTTGCCTAGTTTCTGTCTCTTGAAGTGGTTTAACACTTCAACACTCAATGATTCAAAATCATCATAAGTCCATGTTGATGGACTATTTTTGTCAACCAACCATTATGTTCTAAACATATTTACAAACTTTCAAGAGTTGTTTAAGGCAACTCTCATTTCTTCATACAACAATTTGTAAGTGAAGAATCATGGCACATAAAGAGTCCATGCTCTTGTGCTTACTTCTCAAGTTCCTTGTTCATGTAACAAAGAAACAAGCACTAATGTTTGCGTTAACTAAGAGTTGTTCAAAGCAACTTTTGAACTCTGACTTCTTCATACAACAATTTGTAATTGAAGAATTATGACATTAAAAGTCTTGTCCTCTTTATGATAGACTTATCTAACATGTTCTTCCAATGATACATTATCAATAGGAAGATTGCAAGGATGAGACTACTTAGGTAGATATACAAGCCATTAAAGACAATCTATGGGATTGTAGTACCAAGTCCAGAAACTAAAGCTTTCGGCTTTTTCTTTGTCAAGTTTTGGATAGTGTTTGCAAATATATTGGTAAATAAATACATAACGAATATAAATTGATTGATTTTAAGCCATTTGATCCGGGTCTTTAAATCAAATAGCACCACCCACTATTTTTGCAAATTCCATATCCCTTATCGGAATTCGAGAGTTTTGGAGGAAACTCTTAGTAGGGTATGGGAGACTTATCATTACCAAGCCCACATCACAATGATATGATGTTGGCTAGCATCAATAATAATGAGAGAGTACGCTTACTCGTTTGCATCTCTTGCAAGTACCCATCTTATTTGGCCTCTAGAGAATGAAGCCTCACAATGATATGATGTTGGCTCCATTGCACTTAGTTAAGTCATTCCCACCATGCAAGTTCCAGTAGGGGTTCAAGAACAACCTCACAATGATATGATGTTGATCATTCTTGTTGCCTACCTTCACAACATCATGTATGCATATAGAACTCCTCCTGAGTGTAAGCACGCACTTTGTACTCCCCCATGATAGGGTGAAGTCGGTGTACGGGTCACAAACGATCGGAGCCTACCAAGGTGGAAGGCCATGAAAGAGTGTTCAAAGCACTCACACGCTTATCAACTTAATAATGGTTTGGTTAAGGGTTTTAGGTCTCATCATATATAAGCATGCATTTTAATCTTATTAAAACAATTTGGTCCTATTACAACTATTGGTCCATGTGATTGATTTAGTTGTATATGATACTCCCACTATGCTTGTAAAATGGTTTTTAAAGCAAGAGTCTATGGTACTACTAACATATGGTTTGCATTCATTGATGGACTATATAGTTGCCTTAGGGCTTTAGGATGACTATGAACCTTTGATTCGATCCAACACGAGCTTAGTGTTGAATCTCGGTCTTGGGATGATGATTGATTTTAGTTACGCGTTTAATCACATTAAGGCGTGTTTTCTTATTGGGCGTTGGACCCTCTACTTCATTTTCATGCATATCAAATAAAGCAAGAAAGAAGTACTTCAAAGTAAAGAAGAGCTTATGCTCTTTTACAACATTTGATCAAAACAAATTACTTTAAAGTAAAGAAGAGCTTATGCTTTTTTACAATATTTGATCATATCAAATTAAAACCAAAATCTAATCTACACATTCCCATGGTTCAAACAAATTTGAGACGGCCTTTCACATAGCTCAATTATCGTAGGCTTAGGTTCATAATCACCCTTTCTTTAATTAATTAACACTTTAACTAATTAAACTTGAATGCAACATTTTCATTTGGTTTTTGTATCCATAGAATTGATTTAAATGAAGCTAAATGAAATGAAAATTCAATTCTCATTTAAAGATACAAAACTATTTTGTTCTCAACTAATTTGGGCCGAAAAACAATAACCTCAACTATTGGGCTATATTGCAAAACACAAACTTTTGAGGTCACTTTGTAAAAACATAAAAGTCCACTACTTCATGTAATTACAACTAGAAAAATTTCATCAAAATACAAAAACTTCATTAAAGGAGCAAAACATTTTGTCCTTTAGTGATTTTGAGCCTTTACGTAAAAATGTAAACTTTCGGGTCAAAGTACAAATACACAAAAGTATCAAAAATTTATGTAATTGCATAAAAGCCCCAAAAGTACCCTATTTAATAGGGTGGCCGGTTTTGGATGAGAGAAGGTGTCATAAAACTTTTGAATTTTTCAACAAAAGTGAAAGTTGATGGGTAGGTTTGAAAAAGTGATTTCTATAAAACATGGTTCCTTGAAACAAGGAAAAGGTGTAAGTGTTTGGTTTGGTGTGAATAGTAGAAAATGTTGGAAGTATGCCCACAAAACCACTCATTTGATGTAATAGCTTTTTGGAATACTTATTGTATTAAATTTTTATATGTTTAATGAAGGGCAAATCTTATTGTTAATCGCTATTTATTGTATCATGTGTTTAAGCAATAATGGAATCCAAGGAATGTATTTGTTCTAAGAGATAAGTGATCTAATGAGTTAGATTATCGAGACCTTTCTCTTATGTTCATTCCTAAAACGTTCCTAGCCATAGGATTGCTAATTGGGCATTGACAATCCGCTAAGGTTAGTATGTGTTGTGTTGACTCAAGCGTGAGTATGACTAGTCTCAAGTCATTTGGTGTTGGACACTAAGACAAACACATAGGTGCTCGAAAGAGTAATCGAGTACACTGAACTACGATAAAAAAGAGAGTTCGAACATTCATGTCATGTATGAACTCTAAAGTTACAATATGCAAAGTAGTCCTTTGACCTGAGGCATCATAGATGTCTAATGGTTAGGTCCTTGATCTTTGATCATGTCAAACGGCATTCCATTGGAGTGTCCACGGCATTGTTGGGGTCAAGCAATCTAGTCATGTAGGCATATGAATGCACAACAAGGGATCTCTAACCTTCCATGGTGGAGGGAGAATACTCTAAGATATGATTCTAAAGTCTTTGGCCAAAGCAAATGAATATGACGTAGGAAGTTTGTTCCAAATCATATTCAAGGGAATCATATAGGAAAGTATCACATTGGATAGTAGACATGAAACAAACTATCACTTAAACAATGTGATTAAGAGTATTGTATTAGAGAAGGACCGTATTGCATTGTAGTTGTAACTGGATAGGTTCTCCAACCAATTCTACTTAGCTTGGGTAACCATGATATACTGCTAGGTGTCACTCATGGTTTGTGGAAGCCCAAATGATTAGGTAACACTAATCATTAAAGGGAGAATTGAAATGTGGTTTCAATTCACAAATCGATAGTTAAGAGTAACATCGCCCACTGCCTCGCTAATTGGAACCTAATGGATCGTACACCGAGTAAGGATGTATGTGAAGAAATTATATGAAATGGATAAGCAATTAAATGGTTTAATTGAAGAATGGTCAAGATTAATTAATTTTACGAAAGGTTCGTATTGGGCTTATATGTTGGTTTTGGGTTTCGGGGCCCAAAAGCGTTTTGGTCCAAAAGGCCCATTATGTTCAAGTTGTATAACAACTAAAACAAAATGGGCAAATAGCCCAATAACACCAAGGAGGGCCGGCCATTAGGGTGAATGGGCAAAGTTTGCTTAATTGCAAGTTTGCCACTCACCAAAGAAAAGGTTATAAAAGCAACTTTATAGCTATTTTCTAATTAGGGTTTTTCTTGTTGAAATTGGGTGAAACATTTTCTCCATTTTCTTCTAAGGAGGCCGGCCACTAAAGGAGGGGACATCTAGCAATCTCTTCTTCCTTAAGTCATCCATTCCATCTTCACAAGATACAACCTTGGTGAAGAGACTTAGAGACATCAAGCTTTTGGTGTTTTGGAGAACAAATCCTTTTTCCTCAAATCATCAAAGGAGCACTAAAGGGAGGAAAACACAAGGAGGATTCAAGGAGCTTGGAGGTGACTTGAAGGCCCTCCACTTGGGTGAATCCCTTGTGTAATCAAGGATGAGCTTCAAGGGTAAAGAATCACTAAATCTTTACTTCTCTTTAATGTTGTTAAAGAGTTTATTTTGGTTCACCATATACTAGGCTTTGAAAGTCATGGGTTTTATGAATTGTTTTTGGATGCATGCCTACTTTAAAGTGTTAATAGCTTGCATGTGTATTCAAATGTTCATACTTGTTCTTAGCTAGGACAAAATTTTTCCTTCAAGTGGTATCAGAGCCTAGGCCTAGTGTATGGTGAATCCTTTTGGGTTTTGTGATGTTCATATTTTGTGATTTAAATGTTGTAAATGTTACAAGCTTTGTTCTTGCCTTTGAATATATAAATTTTGCTAGAAAATTTAGCATCTCAAATGTTGTAGATGTATTTCATATAAGCATGAATATTGGAACTAAAATTTGGTGCCATGAGTTTTGGGAAATTCGGCCAAATCCTTAGGGTGACTTTTTGGGTTCATGTTTGTCTTGTTAAAATGGTTTTAAGGTGACTTTTGGAACCCCTAAGTACCCTAGGATATTAGCCCTCTTTTGAGAGGTGAAAAATTGTGTTTTGGTGAATGAAAACATTCATGGAGCTATTATGAGTTTTCATGGTGTTCTTCATTGTTCTTGGTGTTCTTGCCAAGAACAAAATGGGTTTGAAGTTTTGATTCAAAAGTTTTATGTTTTTCATAAAGTTTTGGTTTAATTTTGATGGGTGATGGATATTGGTGAAGCATTAAAATTGGCTTTAATGTTTGTCTAAACTCATTAATGTTTTTACAAAACATTTTCTTACAAACCATCAATTTCACCTCACCCACCAAAATCAACTTGCATATTGCACATGCATGCACTAAAACCCTTTCACACTTGTTCACACACTCCCTTGGCCGGCCACCCCTCAAGTGGGGTACTTTTGGGGTCTTTTGTGGAATTACATAAAGTTTTGATAATTTTGTGTTTTTTGCATTTTGGCCCAAAAGTTTACGTTTTTACGTTAAGGTCCTAAAACGCTAAAGGACGAATTGTTTTGATCCTTTAATGATGTTTTTACATTAATAAAATTTTGGGTTCTAGTTGAAATTACATGAAGTTGTGGACTTTCGTGTTTTTCAAAGTGACCCCAAAAATTTTTGTATTTGCATTATGGCCCAAATGTTGTGGTCATAGTTTCCTTTTGGCCCAAATAAAATGAGAACAAAATTGTTTTGTCTCTTTAATGAGAATTGGATTTTCATTTCATTTAGTTCCATTTAGATCAATTCTATGGATCCAAAAACCAATTGTTTAAGTTGCTTTCTTAGTTAATGTGATTAATTGAGAAAAGGGTGATTATGAACCAAAGGCCTCGATAATTGAGCTATGTGATTGGCCGATATGCATTTTGAATGTTTGGGTTTAGGTAGTGTAGATTTGAATGTAATTTGATTAATTCAAGTTGTTGTAAATGGACATAAGTCCATCATTTGATTTGTGTTGTAAAAGGGCATAAGCCCTTATTATTATTTCATGTATTCCTTTTTGTTTATATGTATGCAAAATGGAATAGTTGGGTCCAACGCCCAATAGGAAATAACGGTTTAATTGGATTAAACGCGTAACTAAAATCAACAACTATCTACCTTAAACCCAAGGTCCAACACAAGGCTCGTGTTGGATCAAATCAAACGGTTCATAATCATCCTAAAACCTAGTATGACTATATAGTCCATATGAGGATGCAATGCATTCGTTAGTAGTTCCATATAGTCTCGCTTGTTTCAACGAAACAGTGGGAGTATTATATGCTACTAATTCATATTAACTTGGACCAATGGTTGTGATAGGCCCAAGTTCTTTTAATGTGATTAAAATGTTTTGATGTAGCCCAAAACTACTCTCTCAAAACGAATATTAAGTTGATAAGCGAGAGATGCTTTGAACATCTCTTCGTAGGCCTTCCACCGTGGTGGGATCCAATCGTTTGTGACTCATGCACCGGCTTCACCCTATAATGGGGAAGTACAAAGTATGTGCTTACATCCAGGAGGAACCCATAAACATATGATGAGGTGAGTGTAGACAACGAGTATGACCAACATGATATAATTCTGAGGTTGTGCTTGAACCTCTACATAAACTAAGCATGGTGGGAATGACTTAACTAAGTGCAATGGTGCCAACATGATATAATTCTGAGGTAATCATTCTCTAGAGGCCAAACGAGATGGGTAATTACAAGAGTTGTAAATGAATAATGCGTTATTCTCTCATCATTATTTTTGCTAACCAACATGATATAATTCTGAGGTGGGCTTGGTAATGGTGAGTCTCCCATAACCCGCTAAGAGTTCAATATAACTCTCGAATTCTATTGAGGGATGTGGAATTTGCCAAAAATAGTGGGTGGTACTATTTGATTCAAAGACCCAATCAAATAGTTTTTAAACAAACAATCTAATACGATTTCTGTTATGTTATGTAGTGAACGACATGCCTAAAATTATACCCACCATTATACTTGACAAAAGGGGCCTTAAGGGCCAACGTTTCCTTGCTTGGTATCGCCATATTGAGAATGTCTCAAAGGTGAAAGACATATTGTATGTGCTTAAGCAATCCCCTCCTCATGTACCTCCTACGAAACTAGCTTCAAAGGAGGAGTGTCAAAATTATGTTAGACACTATGAGGATGACTTACAAGCCAAATGCTTAATCCTCACTTCACTTAGTGAGGAGCTTATGAAGCTACATAAGCACATGAACACTTCTTGTGCCATGGTTGAAAGTTTGCATAAGATGCATGACATTGAGACTAGTAATGTACGATTCTCAAATGTTTGTAGTCTAATGAATGCCAAGATGGCAAAGGGGGCATCGGTCCATAAACATGGACAAAAGATGGAAAAGATATTTAAAGATCTTAACAGTTTAGGAACTTCCATCGATGGGAAAATGGCCCAAGACTTTTTCCTTGCATCTCTCTCGGATGATTTCACTAAGTTTATTGTAAACTATAAAGTGAATAGATTCAATCATTCTTTGAAATAGATGATTGACATGTGCTGTAAATTTGAAAAAGGTTTCAAAAGGGACAGTGGGAGTGAGAATGCAAACACAAGGAAAAGGTTGCATAAGAAGAAGGCAAAGAAATCCAAAGGAACATGCTTTTATTGTGGAAAGGATGAACGTTGGAAGAAGAAATACAGGGTGCACATTGCGAGCCTTATGACACGAACTTTTGAAGAGACTATTTCTGTCATAGAGAGTGCTTTTACAGTGAGCTCCAATTCCTGGATATTTGATTCAGGCGCTAGTCAACATATTTGCAATACGTTGCAGGGACTAGCAGGGAGCAGGTCACTGCGCAATGGGGAGATGGTTGTGCGAGTTGGGAACGGCACTAAAATCTCTGCAAAAGCAATAGGCACCTACATGCTTAACCTACCTTCTGGGGAAGTCCTGGAACTTAAAAATTGTTTATATTTTCCTTCATGTATAAAGAATTTGATTTCTATCTCTAAGCTTTTACGAGATGGGCACTCAGTATTGTTTGACAAAATGAGTTGCACTTTATACTTGAACGGTCGTATTATCTCTCATGGTAATATGATAGAGGGACTTTTTCACCTAGAGACGAATAGTGGGACGCACTGTATTGAAAGCGGGAATACCTCAAAACCCAAAAGGGCTAGAGAAGAAGTTAACCAAGAAAAGATGTGGCATCTTAAACTTGGACATGTGAACCTTGATAAGATTCGCAAGATGTCGAAAGACGGATATATCTGCCCAATAGGTAATGACCGGATGGGTACTTGTGAATGTTGCTTGAAAGGGAAAATGACCAAATCTCCATTTACCGGAAAAGGAGAGCGTGCCACTGAAATTCTAGGGTTAATCCACACTGACGTTTGTGGACCTATGTCTACTACGTCGAGAGGAGGCTTCTCCTACTATATCACATTCACCGACGATCACTCTCGGTTTGGCTATGTGTATCTTATGAAGTACAAGTCAGAATCCTTTGAAAGGTTCAAAGAATTCAAGAATGAAGTTGAGAAGCAAATTGGGAAACAGATAAAGACCCTAAGATCGGATCGAGGCGGTGAATATCTGAGTAACGAGTTCCTAGATTATCTCAAAGAGTGTGGAATAGTATCACAGTGGACTCCACCAGGAACTCCTCAACATAACGGAGTTTCTGAGAGGAGAAACCGAACCTTGATGAACATGGTTCGTTCTATGATGAGTTCCGCTGATCTACCAATATCATTCTGGGGATATGCACTACACACAACAGCTTATTTGCTAAATGCAGTGCCCTCTAAATCTGTTCCACAAACACCATATGAGATATGGTATGGGAAGAAGCCAAGTCTTAAACATCTTAAGATTTGGGGTTGTCCAGCATATGTTAAGAAACAAGATGCTGGAAAGCTTGAGGCGAGATCCGTTAAATGCTATTTTGTGGGGTATCCTAAACAGACTTATGGATACGAATTCTATCACCCTGACGACCAGAAAGTCTTTGTCGCCAGAACTGCTATATTCATGGAAGATGAATTCGTTCTTAAAGGAACTAGCAAGATAGAATTGAAAGAAATTAATGAGATTAATGATGAACCACAAACAAGCACTCAACAAGTTGACAACCTTGTTCCTGAACCCCTAGCTCCACGTAGATCTGAACGGGTTAGTAAGCCACCTAAGAGGTATGGCTTAGACAATGACTTTGATGAATTGTACCTTCTAGGTGACAATGAAACAAATGAGGACCCTAGAGACTACACTGAAGCAATGTCCGACATTGATTCAAAGAGATGGCAAGAGGCCATGAAATCCGAGATGGATTCCATGTATCAAAATCAGGTCTGGACTCTTGTAGACCCTCCAGAAGGTATTGTACCTGTTGGAAACAAATGGGTCTTCAAGAGAAAGATAGGCGTTGATGGGAACGTGAAGACTTATAAGGCTAGACTAGTAGCCAAGGGTTACAGGCAAAGAGAAGGGATTGACTATGAAGAAACTTTCTCTCCTGTAGCCATGATTAAGTCCATTCGGATTTTGCTTGCTATAGTTGCGTACCATGATTATGAGATATGGCAAATGGACGTGAAGACGGCCTTTCTGAACGGCTACCTAGAGGAAGAGCTCTATATGACTCAACCCGAAGGTTTCATGTCCAAGTCTGAAAAGACTAAGGTATGCAAGCTTCAAAGGTCCATTTATGGACTTAAGCAAGCCTCCAGGAGCTGGAACATTCGTTTCGACACTGAAATCAAAACGTTTGGTTTTACTCAAAACGAAGACGACAATTGTGTTTATCAAAAGGTCGTTGGGGAAGCAGTAGTATTCCTAGTGTTATATGTAGACGACATATTACTATTCGGGAATGACACTGCAATACTTTCTTCTGTAAAAGTGTGGTTGTCCAAAACCTTCCACATGAAAGATTTAGGAGATGCATCTTATGTACTTGGGATAAAGCTCTATCGTGATAGATCCAGAAGATTAATTGGATTATCCCAATCTATGTACATTGATAAGGTGCTAAGTAGGTTCGAAATGGAACATTCTAAGAAAGGTTTTCTTCCTGTGAGACATGGAATTCACCTTTCTAAGGCCATGGAACCTAAGACTCCTGAAGAGATACGGCAAATGAGTTGTATTCCTTATGCTTCAGCCATAGGAAGTCTCATGTATGCCATGATATGCACAAGGCCTGATATCGCATATGCTGTGAGCATTACTAGTCGATATCAATCTAACCCAGGATCAGAACACTGGGCAGCTGTCAAGACGGTCCTTAAGTACTTAAGAAGAACTATAGACATGTTCCTCGTATATGGAGGAGCGGCAGAGTTGCGAGTGGAAGGCTATACAGACGCAGATTTCCAATCTGACGTCGATGATAGAAGTTCCAACTCCGGATATGTATTCACTCTGAATGGTGGGGCTGTCAGTTGGAAGAGCAAGAAACAAAGTGTAATTGCTGATTCCACAACAGAGGCTGAATATGTCGCTGCAGCTGAAGCCGGCAAAGAAGCGTTCTGGATGAAGAAGTTCATCACTGAACTTGGGGTGGTTCCAACCATTACATCACCAGTAACTTTGTACTGTGATAATAGTGGGGCGATAGCTCAAGCCAAGGAACCCAGGGCACATCAAAAGAACAAGCATTTTGACAGACGCTTTAATATCATTAGAAGATATGCTGCCGAAGGGAAAGTCAACATTCTCAAAGTTGCTTCAGCCGATAACGTAGCAGATCCACTGACAAAGCCAATGTCTCAAATCCAGCTTGACCGTCATATGGATAAGATGGGTATTAGATACATGGGAGGATGGCTTTGAGTGCAAGTGGGAGATTGTTGGAAGTATGCCCACAAAGCCACTCATTTGATGTAATAGCTTTTTGGAATACTTATTGTATTAAACTTTTATATGTTTAATGAAGGGCAAATCTTATTGTTAATCGCTATTTATTGTATCATGTGTTTAAGCAATAATGGAATCCAAGGAATGTATTTGTTCTAAGAGATAAGTGATCTAATGAGTTAGATTATCGAGACCTTTCTCTTATGTTCATTCCTAAAACGTTCCTAGCCATAGGATTGCTAATTGGGCATTGACAATCCGCTAAGGTTAGTATGTGTTGTGTTGACTCAAGCGTGAGTATGACTAGTCTCAAGTCATTTGGTGTTGGACACTAAGACAAACACATAGGTGCTTGAAAGAGTAATCGAGTACACTGAACTACGATAAAAAAGAGAGTTCGAACATTCATGTCATGTATGAACTCTAAAGTTACAATATGCAAAGTAGTCCTTTGACCTGAGGCATCACAGATGTCTAATGGTTAGGTCCTTGATCTTTGATCATGTCAAACGGCATTCCATTGGAGTGTCCACGACATTGTTGGGGTCAAGCAATCTAGTCATGTAGGCATATGAATGCACAACAAGGGATCTCTAACCTTCCATGGTGGAGGGAGAATACTCTAAGATATGATTCTAAAGTCTTTGGCCAAAGCAAATGAATATGACTTAGGAAGTTTGTTCCAAATCATATTCAAGGGAATCATATAGGAAAGTATCACATTGGATAGTAGACATGAAACAAACTATCACTTAAACAATGTGATTAAGAGTATTGTATTAGAGAAGGACCGTATTGCATTGTAGTTGTAACTGGATAGGTTCTCCAACCAATTCTACTTAGCTTGGGTAACCATGATATACTGCTAGGTGTCACTCATGGTTTGTGGAAGCCCAAATGATTAGGTAACACTAATCATTAAAGGGAGAATTGAAATGTGGTTTCAATTCACAAATCGATAGTTAAGAGTAACATCGCCCACTGCCTCGCTAATTGGAACCTAATAGATCGTACACCGAGTAAGGATGTATGTGAAGAAATTATATGAAATGGATAAGCAATTAAATGGTTTAATTGAAGAATGGTCAAGATTAATTAATTTTATGAAAGGTTCGTATTGGGCTTATATGTTGGTTTTGGGTTTCGGGGCCCAAAAGCGTTTTGGTCCAAAAGGCCCATTATGTTCAAGTTGTATAACAACTAAAACAAAATGGGCAAATAGCCCAATAACACCAAGGAGGGCCGGCCATTAGGGTGAATGGGCAAAGTTTGCTTAATTGCAAGTTTGCCACTCACCAAAGAAAAGGTTATAAAAGCAACTTTATAGCTATTTTCTAATTAGGGTTTTTCTTGTTGAAATTGGGTGAAACATTTTCTCCATTTTCTTCTAAGGAGGCCGGCCACTAAAGGAGGGGACATCTAGCAATCTCTTCTTCCTTTAGTCATCCATTCCATCTTCACAAGATACAACCTTGGTGAAGAGACTTAGAGACATCAAGCTTTTGGTGTTTTGGAGAACAAATCCTTTTTCCTCAAATCATCAAAGGAGCACTAAAGGGAGGAAAACACAAGGAGGATTCAAGGAGCTTGGAGGTGACTTGAAGGCCCTCCACTTGGGTGAATCCCTTGTGTAATCAAGGATGAGCTTCAAGGGTAAAGAATCACTAAATCTTTACTTCTCTTTAATGTTGTTAAAGAGTTTATTTTGGTTCACCATATACTAGGCTTTGAAAGTCATGGGTTTTATGAATTGTTTTTGGATGCATGCCTACTTTAAAGTGTTAATAGCTTGCATGTGTATTCAAATGTTCATACTTGTTCTTAGCTAGGACAAAAATTTTCCTTCAGAAAAGGTATGGGTATTGATTGAAAATTCAAACCATCCATCACTAACAAAAACTTTATGTAAACAACCAAAAACTTTGAATGAAAATACCCAACCTTTTTGTTCTTGCCAAAAACATAACAAGAACAATGAAGAATATCCATGAAAACCCATAAGAGCTCCATGAACATTTTTCACCCAAAGACACCCCAAAAACTCTAAAACTTAAGGGAAAAAACATATTACCATACTAGGGTATTTAGGGGTTCCTAATGTCACTTTAAAACACTTTTAACAAGACAAACATGAACCCAAAAATCCACCCTTTGGATTTGGCCCAATTTCCCCAAAAACATGGCACCAAATTTTAGCTCCAAAATTCATACATCTACAACATTCGAGATGGCAAATTTCCTAACAAAATTTACATTCAAAGAAGCAAGAATAAAGCTTGTAACAATTACAACATTCAAATCATAAACTATGAAAATAGAAAACCCAAAAGGATTCACCAACTACTAGACCTAGGCACTCTATACCACTTGAAGGAAATTTTGTGAAAAACATGTTCATTTGAGCAACATCTATGGCATGAAATTAACAATTAAAGGCGGAATTATGCTTGTATGCACTCAAAAATAAAACATTACCCATGAAATTCAAAGCCTAGTAGTTATGTGAACCAAGACTCAACTCAAGAACAAAGTGAGTTGAGAAATTTTATACCTTTGAAGCACCTATTTGCTTAGCAAAGGTTAATCACCCATGTGAGGGCCTTCTTTCATTTGTCACCTTACTCCTTGGCTCCATGGATGTGGATGGAGGAACTTTGCTTCTTGGCTCCATGCCTTCTAGGATATGGATGGAAGAATTGGTTTCTCCAAAAGTCCCCAAAGTTGGAGACCTCTAAGTTCCGACACCAAGGATGGTTGAAGAAGAAGATGAGTGGCCATGGAAGAGTTAGATGCTAGTAAACTCTCCCATGGTGGCCGGCTATCCTAGAGAGAAAAGAGAGAGAGTTTTTCTCACTTTTCATCTTTAGAAAACCCTAATGAGGATGGAGCAAAGATACCCCTTCTATGCTTTCAACTTTTGTATGCATTTTCGACCAAAAAGCCCTTCCTCTCTCTATGGCCGTTTTCTCAAGCCTTTGGGCTGTTTTGGGCTTCTTGAATTTTGTTTGTTAAGTTGTCATACAGCTTAAGCTAATGGGCTTGACGATTCAAAGCCCAATTTGGGCTTTAAGGCCCAAAACTAACTCAAGGTTTAAAACGAACTTATTCGTTTGATTAATTAAGATATTAATTAATTCTTACCATAAACAATTACCTTACACAGTGTGCGATCCATTAGGTTCTTTTTAGCGAGGCAGTAGGCGATTAGAACTCTTTCAAATCGATTGTGAATTGAAACTTACTTTCAAGTCTCCCTTTAGTGATTATACACATTTAGGGCTTCCATGAACCATGAGTGACACCTAGCAGTATGTCATGGTTACCCAAGCTAATCAGAAGAGGTGGAGAACCTATTCAATTTAGGATTACAATGCAATACGGTCTTTCTCTAATACAATACTCTTGACCACATTGTTTGGTTTGATAGTTTATTCATGTCTACTATCCAATATGATTCATTTACTTATATGATTACCTTGAATGTGATTTGGAACGACTTCCTAAATCTCATTCATACTCTGGCCAGAGATTCTTAATCATATCATAGAGTATTCTCCCTCAAATAGTTTGAAGGTTAGAGATCCCTTGTTGCGCATTCACTTGCCTTCATGGCTAAGTGGCTTAACCCCAATTATGTCGTGGACACCCTCGGATGGAGTGACTTTGACATAGTCAAAGATCAAGGACCTAACCACAAGACAACTATGATGCCTCAGGTCAAATGACTACTTTGCATTATCCCAACCATGAGTTCTCATGTGACATGAGTATGAGAACTCCTTGTTGATCGCGTTCAGTGAACTCATTCTCTATTGAGCACCTACGTACTTGTCTTGGTGTCAGTCACACCAATGACTCGAGACCAGTCACTCTCCCTAAGAGAAGACATAACACGTATTGATCTTAACAAACTGTCAATGCCTAATTGGCAATCCTATGATCAGGAATGTTTAGGATATGTATACGAAAGACAATGGTCTCATGAATCTAACTTCTTTAGATCGTATTCTCCCAATTACATATTCCTTGGACTTATCGTTTAAGCGTATAACATTTATATGAGACGGCTTCAAACAATAATGTTTGCCCTTTAAATTGAACTATATTAGTTTAACATGTGAAATGTCCGTAAAGTATCATTATATGATTGGTTTTAGGGCACATTTCCAACACTAGTAGTGCATTATATATGTTTATTTGCTTAAGATTGAATGGTTGTCAGATGCTAGCTCGTTCGTTTTTATTAATGCTGAAAACAATCTAAATGAACTCCGAATAGAAAAACTATGTACATTTGACGCCCAATAAGGTTTTGATCTTTCGAGTACTCATTCTTATGGTCCTAGTAGAACATTATATGTGTTTATTTGCTTAAGATCGAATGGGTGTCAAATGCAAGCTCGTTCTTTTTTTTAATGCCAAAACAGTCCAAATGGACTCTAAATAAAAAAACTGTGTACTTTTGACACCCAATAAGCTTTTGATCTTTTGAGTTCACATTCTTATGGTCCTAGTAGCACATTATACATGTTTATTTGCTTAAGATGGAATGGGTGTCAAAATCAAGCTCATTCTTTTTTTTAATGCCAAAAACAATCCAAATGAACTGCAAATAGAAAAACTGTGTACTTTTGACACCCATTAAAATTTTGATCCTTTGAGTTCTCATTCTTATGGTCCTAGTAACATATTATAAGTGTTTATTTTCTTAAGTTCTAATGGGTGTCAAACGCACGCTCCTTTGTTTTTATTAACGTTGGAAAGTGTCCAAATGCACTCCAAACATAATAAATGTGTACTTTTGACACCCAATAACCTTTTGATCTTTTGAGCGCATTATATGTTTCCATTTGCTTAAGATTGAATGCGCAAACTCAATGTAGTTCGTTTATATTAATACTGAAAACACTCCAAATGAACTCCAAATAGAAAAACTCTATACTTTTGAGAATCAATAAGCTTTTAATCTTTTGAGTACTCATTCTTATGGTCCTACTAGCACATTATATGTGTTTATTTTCTTAAGTTGTAATAGGTATCAAAAGTGTGGTTGTTTGTTTTTTTATAAATGGCGAAAACAGTACAAATGAACTCAAAATAGAAAAATTCTGTACTTTTGACACCCAATAAACTTTTGAACTTTTGAGTACTCATTCTTAAGGTCATACTAGTGTATTATCTTTGTTTCTTTTCTAAGTTCCAATGGGTGTCAAACACATTTGAACTTAAGCTAATAAACACACGCTCGTTTGTTTTTATTAATATCTAAAACATTACAGATGAACTCCAAATAAAAAAGGGTGTACTTTTGACACCGAATAAGCTTTTGATCTTTTGATGATTCATTCTTATGAACCTAGTAGCACATTATATCTGTTTATTTGCTTGGGTGTCAAACGCACACCCCTTTGTTTTTATTAATGCCTAAACCATTACAAATACACTGCAATAAAACTATGTACTTTTGACACCCAATAAGAATTTGATCATTTGATTACTCATTCTTATTGTCATGGGAAAGCAGTCCAAATGAACTCCAAATAGAAAAATTGTGTACATTTGACACCTAATAAGCTTTTAATCTTTCGAGTACTCATTCTTATGGTCCTTGTAGCACATTGTATGTGTTTATTTGCTTAGGTTACAATGGGTGTCAAACGCACACTCATTTGTTTGTTTTTATTAATGCCGAAAATAGTCCAAATGCACTCTAAATAGAAAAATTGTGTACTTTTGACACCCAATAAGCTTTTGATATTTTGAGTACTCATTGTCATGGTCCTTGTAGTGCATTGTATGTGTTTATTTGCTTAAGTTCCAATGGGTGTCAAACACATGGTCATTCGTTTTTATTAATGTTGAAAACAGTCTAAATGAACTCCAAATAGAAAAACTATGTACATTTGAAATTCGCTAAGCTTTTTATTTTGATTACTCATTCTTATGGTCCTAGTTCAGCATTAAATTTTTTTTATTTGCTTAAGTTCCAATGGGTTTCAAACACACACTTGTTTGTTTTTATTAAATCCGATAACAGTCCAAATGCACTATGTTGATGCACAAAACCGGAGGTCTTGGAACAACGTAAATCCGACCGTGAATATGTAAGAAATGTAAATAACACAAGATGTATCGTGGTTCACCCCAAGGTTTGGGCTACGTCCACACTGATTGTATTGTATTTCTCTGAGAAGTGAGGGAGAGAGCCTCTATAATATGAGAGGGGATGTGAGAGGGTTTCAGGCCTAAGGATTGGCCTCCTCTAATTGTGAGGGTAAGGGGTCCTTTTATAGAATAAGGACTCTTCACTTACTACATATTTGCTCATTCCTTTATCACATAATTACATTTTAAGTCCCCCGAGTATTTGTACAAGATCTAAATATGAGGCTCTAAATATGGTATAAACAGTAGTCCCCCAAGTCTTCAGTCAAGAAAGTCTTTTAGCTGGAGACTTAAAATTCAGTCCATGTGTGGGCCGAAGTAACTAGATGTTGTCTTGAACTGATGCTCGATATGAGGCGGTGCTCAATCTGAAATGATGCTCAACTAAAAGTAGCACATGCTGCGAGGCTGCTCGGCTCATGGCTTATGTTGCCTTGGTTGGCTCGGCTTGTGGCGTTAAAGGTGAGGGAGTCCCTTTTATAGAATAAGGGCTTGCTTCTCAATACATAAGTGATAGGCTAAGAGTTGATGCTCGCGGTGAGGCGGTTGCTCAGTTGACGACGATGCTCTTCTAATGATGGTGAGGGAGTCCCTTTTATAAAATAAGGGCTCGTTCCTCAATACATGAATAATGTGCTAGAGTTGATGCTCTCTAATGACGGTGAGAAAGTTCCTTTTATAGAATAAGGGCTCGCTCCTCAATACATAAGTGATGGGCTAAGTCCCCCAAGTATTTTTCATGAGGCCCAGTTGAGGCCCAATATATGGTACATAATGTAGTCCCCCAAGTCTTCAGTTAATAGAGTCTGTTGGCTGGAGACTTCAAATTGAATTCATGTATGGACCGAAGTGGTGGTTGTTCGGAGGCGGTATTTCTATACCTTGTACTGAAGCTTTGTAGGTGAAGCTTTGCAAATGAAGCTTTGAAGCTGAAGCTTTGTAAATGAAGCTTTTGAAGCTAAAGCTATTGTAAATGAAGCTTTTGAAGCTGATTGACATGAGTGATGCTCATGGATGTTGTCATGTGTGATGCTCATGAATGTTAACATGAGTGATGCTTATGAATATTGACATGAATCATGGTCATGAATGTTTATGTATGATTGTCATGAGTGATGTTCATGAATGTTTATGTATGAATGACATAATTGCTGGCATGAAGGAGAGTACGGGTTGTACATTTCATTACCTGGTTGGTGGCATGAATGGCTAGTTGCCAAATGATATTTAGAGTACGGGTTGTACATTTCATCACCTGGTTGGTGGTAATAGCAACAGGTTGCCGAATAATTTTTTAGTACTGGGCGTACTTTTGATCACCTGGTTAGTGGTAATAGCGGCTGGTTGCCGAATAATTGTGGAGTACTGGGCGTACTTTTGATGACTTGGTTGGTGCTATTTTAGGCTTATGGGCCTTTGCTCTCCACACAACATTCCAGCCCATTTATTTTGGGCTTTGCCGTTTATTACCCTCTGATGGGGTTTATACAGATGTCTCCGAAAGATAGGAAAAATACATTACATCATACAAAAACAGGAAAAGAAAATCACATCATTCTGATGGGGTGTTTATTCCTTGCTTTTGCTTTCACTTTAGCTTTCCTTTTGCTTTTGTTTCTGTTTCCCACTGCGCCTCTGTCTCTCCACCTCCATCCTCTCTGGCAGACTTGCTTATTGCTTTTGCAGACTTGCTTTACTTTTTCTTTTCATTTTCTGCTTTCTTCTTTTGCACCGCACCCTCTCAGTCTTTGTCTCTACTTTGCATGTGCACCCTTTGATCTTTAGCTGCATGGACTCCAAAGTATGACCTTAATATCCTCACCATCTCTTCAAATGGCGTCTACTTTGGCATTTCCAATGGCGCAGGCCGACCTTCAGAACCTAAACCATCGCTCTCAAATGGAAATGGAAGTGTCCTATACCCTTCCCACAAGTAGTCCATCTTCGGGTCCAAAAATGGTTTACATGCTTCACTAAAACGCTTCAATACATCGTCAAGTTCGAGGTCTGTTATGCTATAGTTATAGCCCCAAACTGCAATTACTCATCCGGGCTTACACAAAACGTATTTGACGATCGAGTAGAACTTTGGGAAGTCGAACCAGTGAACGGCCTCTACCGCGGTAACCAAATCAACTGAGTTTTCTCTCCCTATTAACTCAACAAATCGTTGTCAGACATGGTCATCGGAGTGTGAACGTAACAAACTCGAGGATGTTGGAGTGCAAGCTTTAGTTGGGACTCACTCATATCAGTCCCAATTACTTGCTCATAATTCTCTCCAAGAGAGAAAGCAGCTTGGCCATTACTAGTGCCAACATCCCAAGCTAAAGAATGATTTGGTGTGGGAGCAGCCAGCATGGAAAGCCATTCCTTGGGATAAGTTGGCCTTCCTACCAAGTAAACCTATGCGTGCTTGCCGAATATACCTTCCATTTTTTTTTTTACTTCTGTAATTTACAGCCCGATACGCCCCGGATACGTATGTGAATGTATCCGTTAACCATTTGGCCTCTGGATACGTCGTCGATACGCTTACTATATGCGAATCCGACTGTCTAGATATGTTTTTAGAAGACAAGCAAACTCTGGTGGGGGAGAGCTTCACCGTCGACCGTCGTTTGCCACTATGTTGGTTGCGTTGTCAGCAACTGCAAGTGTGCTGGCTATTGGTGCTGGGTAACTGGGTTACGATTTGAACAGTAGAACATGTAAGAAGAAGAAGTAATAGTATTTTGGGTACAAGACCTGTCGGCTGCCCGTGCTGGGTTCCAATTAGAACAAAGGAACAGGTAAGGAGAGGAAACAATTGTATTTTGGATAGGATCTGTTCAGAGAAGAACAGACAGAGAGCTTTTGCTTTTCACTTTTGTGGGAGTGGTTTGAAGGATTATTTTGTGAAAACATGTTCATTTAAGCAACATCTATAAGCGTGCAATTAACAATTAAAGGCGGAATCATGCTTGCATGCACTTAAAAACAAAACATTAACCAAGAAATTCAAAGCCTAGTAGATTGGTTAACCAAAACTCAACTCAAAACAAAGTGAGTTGAAATTTATACCTTTGTAGATTCCTCTTTGCATAAGCAAAGGCTAATCACCCAAAGAGAGGGCCTTCATTCCTTGCATCTAAAATCTATGGATTTGGATGGATGAAAAGGTTTCTCCAAGTTCCCAAAATTGAGAACCTCTAAGTCTCCACACCAAGGAGAGATTGGAGAAGGAATGAGTGACCTTGGAGTAGTGGGATTGCTAGATCCACCCTCCAAGGGGGCCGGCCTCCTAGAGAGAAAAGGAGAGACAAGTTCTCACCAATTTTCTCCAAAAGAACCTTTAATGAATTTTAGGCTATAAAGTTCTTTATATAGTCACTTCTATAAATGACCTAAAGAACCAGAAAACCCTAATTCAACTCATATGGCCGGCCACATTAGGGATTTGGGCTTTTGAGCCTTTGTGAATCTTTATTCATTAAATTGTCATACAACTTAAGTCAATGGGCTTGACGTTCGAAGCCCATTGGGCCTTAAGGTCCAAAACTATCCCGAGGTCTTTCACGAACTTATTCGTTTGATTAATTAACATATTAATTAATCCTTGCCATAAATAATTAAACCTTTTAATTAGTCTTACTCATCTCCATTGTTTCTTCAATCTCCACCTTACACGGTGTACGATCCATTAGGTTCCTTTTAGCGAGGCAGTGGGCGATTAAAACTCTTTCAAATCGATTGTGAATTGAAACTTACTTTCAATTCTCCCTTTAGTGATTATACACGTTTAGGGCTTCCACAAACCATGAGTGACACCTAGCAGCATATCATGGTTACCCAAGCTAATCAGAAGAGGTAGAGAACCTATTCAGTTTAGGATTACAAATGCAATACGGTCTTTCTCTAATACAATACTCTTGACCACATTGTTTGGTTTGATAGTTTATTCATGTCTACTATCCAATGTGATTCGTGTGCTTATATGATTACCTTGAATGTGATTTGGAACGCCTTCCTAAATCTCATTCATACTTTGGCAAAAGATTCTTAATCATATCATAGAGTATTCTCCCTCAAACGGTTTGAAGGTTAGAGATCCCTTGTTGCGCATTCACTTGCCTCCATGGCTAAGTAGCTTAACCCCAACGATGCCGTGGACACCCGCGGATGGGGTGACTTTGACATAATCAAAGATCAAGGACTTAACCACAAGATAGCTGTGATGTCTCAGGTCAAAGGACTACTTTGCATTATCCCAACCATGAGTTCTCATGTGACATGAATATGAGAACTCTTAGTTGATCGTGTTCAGCGAAGACTTTGGTACAACAGAAAGTGTCAGGTTTTGTGACCTTCGCTTGGTTGCTTCGGTCACTAGTGAGGATAAGTACGTAAATGAATAGAGACAGAGAAGCAAACACAGGATGTACGTGGTTCACCCAGATTGGCTACGTCCACGGAGTAGAGGAGTTCTCATTAATTGTGAAGGGTTTACACAAATACATAGGTTCAAGCTCTGGTTTAGTGAGTTCTAGTGAATAGTTTAGTACAAAATGACATTAGAGATTATTATGGGAGAATGATCCCTATTTATAGAAGAGAGTTTCTAGTTTTGTTCTAATATTGACACATGTCGTGTTGTGATTGGCTTCTGATGTTGATATGTGTCGTGCTGTGATTAGCTTCTGATGTCGACACGTGTCGCATTGTGATTGGCCTTCTGGTTGAAGGGAAACTCTTCTGGGTCCTTGACGGTATAACGTTGACCGGTGCTCAGTAGTTTCGGGATTAGTCAAGTATGGTACAAACAGTGCTCCCCTAAGTTCCCGAGTGAGGGAAGCTCCTCGGTTGGGGACTTGCAAGATCGAAGCCGCTGAGTAATCATAAAACTTCTAAGTACCGAGGTGTGGTATCGTCTTCACTTGCCTTATCTTTCTCATAGGTAGATGTGGCATCTTCTCTGGAAGTACGCTTCCTCCATCCAGGGGTGGTATCTTTAACCGATGAAGATGCACAAGGTAATGTATCAATTTCACTTGAAGCTTACTTGTAGTTTTGGGCTTGGTCAAGTGCGATACAAACCCTATAGTAGGAGTCCCCCAAGTCGCCGAGCTAGGAGATCTACCGAAAGAGGTGACAGACAAGGTAAGCAGTCAAACTTCCAAGTAAGCAACCCAGGATCAGAGGTTTGACTTCGGCTTCCGGTTGATTGTTCTCCTTCTCCTTGTCTCTCATTCAACTGCCAGGATAAGGAGAAGCAAACGGATAAGAGATGATATGAGATACTTTTGCTTTTGAAGAAGTAACTTTCCACAGGCTTATTCTTGAACTGTGCTGGAGGGTTTTCTGGTTCCCTTCAGAGTATAAGGCCGACTCAAGAATTTGAGGGTCAAAACAAGTCCATCAAATCTAGAGTACGTTCGACCTTGATGATATGGGATACTTTTGCTGTTGACGGAATAATGAATGTGGTATGGAAAGGTGTCGTGCTGTAGTGATCTGTTTCAGCTCACCGTTGAACCTTCTGCTTCAATCTTTTGCATGGCAGAAGTGGTGTGCAACCTTTGCATTTAAATGGTCCTTCAGAACATTCCTTCATAGTGACTCATCCACGCTTGGCAGCTTCAGTGTAAAGAGCCAATATCTGATCAACTGTCATGAGGTATTTGCCGGTGGAATTCGTGACCTTGACAGCAGTTGAGGATGAGTACTCGAGAGCAATGCTAAGTAAGCAACCAGGCAAAGGTTCCAGGCAGTCAGTTCCAAATTGGAGGTTTGATTTCAGGTTCCGACTGACTGCTCTCTTTCTCCTTGTCCTGCAGGTGTGGACAAGGACAAAGACAAAGACAGGGAGAAAGCATGATATGGGATACTCTTGCTTTCGACCCTGATGATATGAGATACTCTTGTTCTTGGTGTGGCTTATTTGCTGAGGTATTATCGGGGGGAAATAAAACTGAGTATTTCGAGAGGTTATGTTGAGGGTGCCTTCTCGAATGCGAGAAAGGGTTGAGCATTTTTGCAGGTTTGCCTGTCCGTTGAGGAGGGAGGTCGATGTATATAGGGATTTCCCAATAACAAGTAGTAATGCTATTCCTTTACCCTTCTTGGTCACAGCAATGTAGTGGGAGCTGCCAGCTTCACGTGTTTTAATTTTGTCAGAGCACTTTGAAAAAGTGGTATGTGGTATCTGGAAAGCTGATGTTACGTGTGAAGTTTACAGACAAGCTTTATCTAAGGAAATCTGGCTCTCGAAGTTCTGAGAGTTGTGCCTCTTCGGTTTTCGAACAAGCAATCTCGTCGAGGATCTGACTCTCGAGATTCGGAAAGCGGTGCTACTCCGGTTTTTGAGAAAGTAATTATGTTGGGAGTCTTTTCTCGAATGTGAGTAAAGGTTGGACGTTCTTGCCAACCTGTCTTGCCGCAAAACACGGAGGTCGACACACATAGGGACTTTCCAGTTGTCAAGCAGTGGTGCTGTTCCTTTACCCTTGTGGGTAATAGTAGGGTAGCTGGAACTTCGAAATTCTCGTGCCTAAACTTTGTCAGAGATCTTTGACAAAGTTATATGTGGTACCCGAGGAGTTGATGGTGCATATGGAGAGCGGTGATTGAACAGTAAGATTCACGTGCTTTCTACTTCACCAGAAATCTTCGACAGATTGCCCGTAATTTTCGCAAAGCTGAGTGTGCATGTGACAGGTGCTGACGAGGCTGAAAAAGCAGGTGCTTCTTCGATTTCTGAGATCGACCCTCATGGTCTCTGAGCAGCCCAGCTTTTGAGAAAGCAAACGCCTCTTCGATTTCTGAAGCTCCGTCGAGTGCAGATTTTTATAGAGGCTGGCATTAAGTTCCACAGCACACTTGAATCTCTACCAGTAGAAGCTCCTTTCTTGCACTTCTAAGATCTTGATTTGTCTGACTTCTTCCCTCTTCAACACATTTGAAAATGTCTGGACCCTCCGACCGTCGTTTTGACTTGAACCTTGGAGAAGAGACAGCCACGCCTTCTCCAGACAACATATGGCGCCCATCCTTCATATCCCTTACTGGTCCTCTTACCGTTGGCGATTCTGTGATGAAGAATGATATGACCGCTGCAGTGGTGGCCAGGAACCTTCTCACTCCCAAAGATAACAGACTACTTTCCAAACGGTCTGATGAGTTGGCTGTTAAGGACTCTCTGGCTCTTAGTGTTCAGTGTGCAGGTTCTGTGTCTAATATGGCCCAACGCCTATTTGCTAGAACCCGCCAAGTTGAATCATTGGCTGCTGAAGTGATGAGTCTCAAACAGGAGATTAGAGGGCTCAAGCATGAGAATAAGCAGTTGCACCGGCTCGCCCATGACTATGCTACAAACATGAAGAGGAAGCTTGACCAGATGAAGGAATCTGATGGTAAGGTTTTACTTGATCATCAGCGGTTTGTGGGTTTGTTCCAAAGGCATTTATTGCCTTCGTCCTCTGGGGCTGTACCTGGTAATGAAGCTTCAAATGATGAACCTCCAATGCCTCCTCCTTCTGGGGTTTTGTCAAGTACTGAGGCTCCGGATAACCACCCTCCGGTGCTTTCTCTTTCTGGGGCTCTACCGACTGCTGAGACTTCCCCTAAGCAACCTTTGTGAAGGCTCCCTTTTGTTTGTTTATTTTGACTCATGTATATGTACATATTTGTGGCTTATCGAAAATATTAATAAATAAGCTTTGCTTCATTTCAACATATTGTGTTAAATACACCAAAGCCTTCTTCATAAAGTTCTTTGAATTTTTTCTTTTGTTGAAACCTGTATTGTTGAAGCTTTGTGAGTGAAGCGTGTAGTTTGAGGTAGTGTTCCCTTAATTTTCCGAGTGAGGAAAACTTCTCGGTTGGAGACTTGAAAAATCCAAGTCACTGAGTGGTTGTGAGACTGCCGAGTATCAAGGTGCAGTAGCATATGGTGGGAGTCCCCCAAGTCTTCAGGCGAATAGAGTTGCCGAATGAGGTGTCTCGCTTGTTACTAATTTGTCAAAGTAACGAATCCTTGTTTCGATGTCACACATTCGTATATGCTTTATCTAAAAATATTTCCAACTTTTGTGTGTTTGATGCTGCATGTTATTGACTAGACAAGATCAAGTGCAATTAGTAGCTTTTCTCTCTTTTTCATCTTTTCTTTGGTGGAATTGCTTTTCGTTTCCACTAACCAGCCTGAGTGGATGCAAGATAACACCATTCTCTATAGCTCAGATTGCAAAGTCGTCTTCATGAAAGTTGTTCCTTATCTTGTGAACTACAACATATCCAAATTTGAGATCCATCGGAGTAGTACAACTTCAGAAATTCAAGTATGATGAGTAACTGTTCATCAATTTTCTGTTAACCCGTCAGACTTGTTGTGAGCTTCGAAACTCCATTTTCTCTTGCTCAGATCAACATACTTTCTTCATGGAAGTTGTTCCTCATCATCTCTTCCATAACATATCAAAAATTCAGAACAAACTAACGGTTGAATATTTCCAGATCTTCGAAACACCGCAGCAGCTTTGAAGCTTGCAGAAATCTGACCGTCATGTTTGGAGCTTCAACACTCTAACTTCCGTCGCTCAAATAGAAAAATTTCCTTCGTGAAAGTTGTTCATCTGCTCAAGAACTATAAGATGTCCAAAATTCAGCTCCACTGGAATTAGCTTCGCACTATCTTGATGAAGAGTGTGTGAAGCTTTTATGTGTTTTGGTGTTGAAATTTGGTATTGTAGGTGAAGCTTTGGGGTTGAAGCTTGATAGGTGAAGCTTTATAGGTGAAGCTTTGGTGTTGAAGCTTTATAGGTGAAGCTTTGTGTTTGAAGCTTTATAGGTGAAGCTTTGGGGTTGAAGCTTGATAGGTGAAGCTTTGTGTTTGAAGCTTTATAGGTGAAGCTTTGGTGTTGAAGCTTTATAGGTGAAGCTTTGTGTTGAAGCTTTATAGGTGAAGCTTTGGGGTTGAAGCTTTATAGGTGAAGCTTTTGTTGGCACCATAAATTGATTGTGCTTCGCACTATCTTGATGAACATAGTGCGAAGCTTGGGAGATTGATACTTGTCCTCCATTGATGAAGCTTTTGTTGGCACCATAAATTGATTGTGCTTCGCACTATCTTGATGAACATAGTGCGAAGCTTTGGAGATTGATACTTGTCCTCCATTGATGAAGCTTTTGTTGGCACCATAAATTGATTGTGCTTCGCACTATCTTGATGAACATAGTGCGAAGCTTTGGAGATTGATACTTGTCCTCCATTGATGAAGCTTTTGTTGGCACCATAAATTGATTGTGCTTCGCACTATTTTGATGAACATAGTACGAAGCTTTGGAGATTGATATTTGTCCTCCATTGATGAAGCTTTTGTTGAATTTCCCAATTTCCAATTTCCTCTTTTTTTTTTTTTTTTTTTTTTTTTTTTTTTGGGAAAACTAGAAATTTGAAAATGTGGGAGAGACAACGTATACAAATTTTGCTTCCATACTGTTAAGCGAGAGATTGTGATGCAAGCCACATCTTGTAGTAGTCGAAGGTTTGGATGAACCATATAAATTGAATTTGCTTCGAACAGTCTTGATCAAAAGCGTTTGAAGCGTTCTATGAGTTGTAGTGTTTGCATTGTTACAGAGGAGAAATGTCTGAAGCAGATGCAAGAGGGCTGAAGAGCTTGATCTTCGTATACCATGCATTGAAGCCATTGTTGGCTTGCAATAAGACTTTGTTGGTGACTATAGCTCTTGTTAGGCATAAGTGCTCCCCTAGTTGAGTTGTAAAGCTTGATGGTTTTTGATTATTTGTGAATGCTAGGAGTTCACATGTACAAGTTGTACTACTCGTCTTCTGGTTAATGGAATGAATGGTAGGTTGCTTTCATCACGTGGTTGGTGGTACGAATGTGAATTCCTTAATCACCTTTCATCACATTTCATCACCTGGTTGGTGACATGAAGGAGAGTACGCGTTGTACATTTCATCACCTGGTTGGTGGCATGAAGGAAAGTACGCGTTGTACATTTCATCACCTGGTTGGTGGCATGAAGATGAGTTCCTTTTTCACCTGATTGGTGATAAGGGTGGCAAGTTTCCAAATAATATTAGAGTACGGGTTGTACATTTCATCACCTAGTTGGTGGTACGAAGGTGAGTTCCTTCATCACCTAGTTGGTGAGAATAAGGGCAAGGTGTCGAGGCACATTGTGGCAAATGTCGAATGACACAAAGTGTGTTGAACCCTTTCGAAGCACAGTTGGCTTATGTATGGATGTGTTGGAATGTATGATGTTTATGCATGAATGTGTTGGAATGTATGATGTTTATGTATGAATGTATTGGAATGTATGATGTTTATGTATGAATGTGTTGGAATGTATGATGTTTATGTATGAATGTGTTGGAATGTATGATGTAGATCCTTTGTATAGTCTTGTTGACACATACTTAGATTTTGTTTTGTATTGGAAACATTTGCGTTGAAGCTTCAACACTTGAGTGTTTCATTACTCAGAATGGAAAAGGGTTTATGGCCGAGTTGGCTAAATCACCTCTTTATTGAATTCATACCAAATGGTCTTTGTTACATAGGATGCCGAACGGCTGTAGCTTAACACTTGTACACTGTGAGTCTTATTTGTAATAGTACTTCAAGTGGTCAGCATTCCATGGATGGCCAAGGGTCTTGCCGTCGGAGTTTCTGAGCTTGTAGGAGCCAGGGCGACTGATGCCGACGACCTCGAACGGTCCGTCCCAGTTAGGACTGAGTGTTCCTTCACTCGGGACTCTATCACAGAGTAATCTTTTCTTCAGTACCCAGTCTCCCACTTTGAAAGAGCGAGGTTTGACCCTTGAGTCGTAGTAGTTGGAGATGCGCTACTTGTAGGCGACATTCCTCAGGTGAGCCTGATTTCTGTGTTCCTCAACTAGATCCAGGTTGAGGGTGAGTTGCTTGTCGTTCACACTCTGTATGTAGTTCTGGATTCGGTATGTTGCTTGCTCAAGCTCAACTGGGACAACTGCTTCTGTACTAAAAGCAAGTGAGAATGGAGTTTCTCCTGTGGAAGTCCGATATGAAGTGCGGTATGACCAAAGGACTTGGGGTACGAATTCTGGCCAACAACCTTTAGCTTTGTGATCGGATCATATTTATATATATTTTTACTTCAAATTCACTCGTCTTTTCTTAGTTAGTTCCTTATATTTTTGAGCTATTTACGTTATTTTTGTGTTTATAGGATTTGTTATGCAAAGAAAATAAAAATAGAACAAGTGAAATTTTATGTAATAAATTCGTCAAAACTGTCTGTGTAGATCAGCTTTTAAATTAAATTAAAAAATATATATAATAATGATAAGTCATGATGATGTTTGAAACATCATCATGATGGTTTTGTTTTGTAGAAGAAAAGAAAGGAACGGATGGAGAAGAAGAAAAGAAAGGAATAAAAAAAGAAAAGAAAGGAATAAAAAAAGAAAAGAAGAATAAGAGGAGGACACGGGCAGACTGGTGGAAGGAGGAAATAGAATAAGAAAATAAAGAAAAAGAGAAGAGTGCGGGATAAGAAGCAGTGGAGGGTGGTTTGAAAAGAAAATAAAAAAATAGAAATAAAGGGGACAAGTGGGAGAAACACTGACAGATAAAAAGAATAAAAGAGGAGGAACGCGGAAAGGAATTAGGGGGAGAAAGGGGCTGCCCTTTGGGCAGCTCGCAGAGAGCAGTGAGGGGAGAGAGGTCAGAAAACAGGCGCAGAAAAATAGAAATAGAGGAAGGCACGGGATTGGAAGGCAGGGCAGAGAGATAGAAGCTGCCTTTGGCAGCGTGGAAGAAGGCGTGGGGAGAGAGAGAGAGCACAGAAAACTGTGCGGAAAAAAAGAAAAAAAAAAGAAACAGAAGGTCAGACGGGAGTGAGAGAAGCAGCAAAACTGCAAGCTGCACAGAAAAATATAAGAGATGGACAGCGCAGGGAGAGACTGGCGGGGAAGCACAGCAATACAAAAGAAAAGCTCCAGAGAGCAAGGCAGCAAGAAAATTAGAGGCTTCACTCTATTTCTTTCGGTTTAATCTTTTCAAACTCCTCTTTTATTTCTGTTTTTAATAATGTGTAATTAATTTTATTTTGGCTAGAGGTTAATTCGAAACTATGAATATATTTGTAATATGAATTGATTACCTTCGGTTGTGATTTCATAAGTTGTGATTTCAATTGACTTATCTGTTCGTATAAAAACTGATTTGTGTATGTTGGTTGAGAGTGCACGCTTAATTTACATGCATGAATTTGATGCTAGAATATAAGTGAATTTCACCTAATCGTTATGAACTTATTTTCACAAGTAGTAAAGGTTGCTAGTCACAATCACGTTAAGTAAATTCTTGGCAAGAGTATCATGCTTTTCATAGTTACGAATGCCTCGTCAATGCTTATAGTTTTCACAAAGTTTAATGATCTTTGATTGTATCTCTATTGTGCTTTTCACGTAGGGGACTTTTGAAGAATGTTTTGAATTGTTGTATGCGTTTTCCCGTCCAATTCAATAACTTAAGGAAAACTTGAAGATTAAAAAAGTGCTGTTCACGGTTAATCTGGAGTATTGAGATTCAAAATTTATTGAAAGAACAACTGAAAATCAATTTAGGTTGCATATGTGTCATGTGTGGAGAAGAACCCTCTAGCTAGTCCGTCATTTATCATTTTACCTTAATTTTATGTTTTTGTCAATTCTGTAATTTAATTAAGTTTAATTTACTTTTCATCAAAACCAAACACCCATCCATTATTAAATTATATTATTTATTTAGTTTTCTTTATTGTTAGTCTTTTAATTTAATTTCCATCCATTTCAGTTCCTAGTGTTTAATTTAATTGTTTTCATTATTTTGAGTCATTTTAAGTGTGTTTCGAGTTATTAGAGTTTTTAGCCTAGTTTTGTGTCCTTGAGTCTTGTTTAATATTTTTAAATTAATTTAGAATAGATTAGCAATCCCTCCTAATCCCCGGCCTAGAACGATACCCTACTTACATCTATACTACAATTGTCAAAAAGAGGGTTTAATTTGTGTGTCAAGAAATTTTCACATCAAATTTTGGCGCCGTTGCCGGGGATTAGCAACTTTGCTAATCCTTTTATTTTTGTTTTTGTTTATGTTTATATTGGTGTTTGTGTATTTTACTTTTGATATTTGATTTATTTTTCTTTATTTGATTTTAGGTTCAAATGGAGCCGAGGGAAATTTAAAGGAAAGATGCGTCCGGCTAAAGACGTTAAATCAAGCGCTTCTTGGGAGGCAACCCAAGCATTCAACGAAGGGAGACTTTGGAATCACTAACCCAATCAGCTTTGCATTCTTCCACCCTTTTCTTTACTGCTTTCATTTTGTTTTGTTTAGTTAGTTGTGTTAATTGGTTGATTTCTGTGAGTTTGTGTTATTTAGTTTAAGTGTGGGGGAAGGTTAACCAAAGTCTCTTTACATTAATTTACATTTAAAAAGAAAAAAAAAAAAAAAGATAAAATTTAAAATTAATGATAAAAAAAAAATACATAAAAAAAAAAAAAAAATTTAAAATTTAAAAAAAAAAAAAAAAAAAAAAATTTAAAAAAAAAAAAAAAAAAAGTACAAATATTTTACAATAATGTAAACTAATAGTATTCATTGGTCGGGTGGTGCTTCGGTAGTCGGCGGGGCTTCAGCAGTCGGCGGGGCCACAGAAGGAGGAGGCGGCAGAGGTTGATCAGTTGGAGCTTCACTACGCGGTGCCGCTCCAGAAGACGAAGGCAGATGCGGTTGGAACAAACCCACAAACCTCCGATGATCAAGTAAAATTTGACCATCGGTGTCCTGCATCTGGTCAATCTTTCTCTTCATGCTGGTGGCATAATTGTGTGCAAGCTTGTGCAATTGTTTATTTTCATGCTTGAGTCCTTTAATCTCCTCTTTGAGACTCTGTATTTCAGCCACCAACGATTCAACATGACGGGTTCGGGCAAATAGGCGTTGGGCCATGTTGGACACGGAACCGGCACACTGCACGCTAAGAGCCAGAGACTCCTTAACCGCCAATTCATCAGACCGCCTAGCGAGCAGTCTGTTATCTCTAGGGGTGACAAGGTTCCGGGCCACCACCGCAGCAGTCATGTCATTTTTCATCATCGAATCCCCCACGGTAAGAGGACCGGTAGGGGATATGAAGGATGGCCGCCATATGTTGTCTGGTGAAGGCGGAGCTGCCTCTTCACCAATGTTCAAGTCAAAACGACGATCAGAAGGGCCAGACATTTTTCAGAGGTGGTGTTGAGAAAGAAGAGATCGGACAGGTTAAGATTTCGGAAGTGCAAGAAGAGAGTGTTTACTGGAGGGATAAGTGTGTTGTGGAGCAAGATTAACGCCTCTATAAAAAGGAAGAAATCAAAGAGGCGCTCCTCAGAAATCGATGAAGCGTCCTCTCGCAAATCGAAGAGGCGGGGCTCCTTTCTCAAAAGCCGGATTCTTTTCTGAAAAGAGGCGTTTCATTTCTTAAAGGATGGGCTTGCTCAGAAACCACGAGCCGAACCCCGGATTTCAAAAGATCAATTTGTCCAGACGTGTCGTCACTTGTCACACGCAAATTGCTTTGCGAAATTCTCGGGCAGTTTGTCGAAGCACCAATGCAGAAATCGAAGAGGGAAATTCAACAGTCAAAGACACGCTAGCTTTCTCAAAAGCTGGGCTTCAACCCACGGGCAAATCTTCTTTTCCAGATTTATCCGCACGTGTCACATGCTACCTCTACAATCGACGATGCTCAGAGCTCGAAGCGCCGATTCCAGATATCAATGAGGAATCTGCTTTGCGGAAATTACGGGCAGCTTTGTCAGAAAGCGCGTAATTTGTACTATTCATCCATCCACCGGCTGCCGACACTAAGTGAGATAACAGTTCCGGTTGTGAAGACAAGTCCTATAAGTTTCTCCCTTCGCCTTCCACAGCAAAAGCACACTCTCTCAGCACACCCTTTCAACACTTCTTCATCTCCGAAAATGCATTCCCAAAGAATCCTCCTAAGTTACTCTGTGTTCCTCATTCCTTGGGATACTTCTGCGAACAACCCATTCAAAGCAAAAGTATTTCATATCATGAAGGTTGAAAGCAAGAGTATCTCATATCATGCTTTCTCCCTGTCCTTTCTCCAGCCAGCACCTGCTCTCGAGTACTCATCATCTTGTGCTTTCGCTTTGTTTCTCACTTATAAGGGAAGTGAAGATGATACCTCGAAGCATGTGGAGACAACGTGCTGATTCATCCTCAACTAAGGACAAGGAGAAAGAGAGCAAGAGGTGGGCACTTGGAAAGATTGAAGAAAGAAACAGACCAACACCTCTCCCTCGTGCCTGCCCGCCATGCAGAGGAAACAAGCAGAGAAGAATGCAGCTTGCACAATCATCCCAGCAGAAGGAGTCTGAGATGAAGAACAAGAGAAGCTGCCACATCTGCTTGGAGAACAAATAAGGAACTGCAACATTCCCAAAGAGCAAAGCCTCGCCGTACAATAGCATAAAATCATCACTTGCAAATAAAAAGCTAAGTGTCACCCTGTTCAAGAGGAAAGCTGTGGAAAGTCAACAAGCACGACCAATGATTACTTATTAGTTTTATTCATTATCTTTTATCGTAATTTTCAATTTTTCATTTGCAATTTTTTTTTACATTTTCTTGCGTTACTTAACTGAATTATTTCTTTTCTTTGCAGGAACTTTTGGTTATTTCCACCCTTGAAGTTGATTGCAGAATTTTAGCTTGGGGGTCGTCGCTTGATTTTACTGCAAATTAGGGAAGTTTTCAGTCCAATTGCGTTATTTTGTTTCTTATTATTTATTTATTTTATTTATTTTTTTTTATTTGCATTATAGTGTTTTCTGACATTGGGGACAATGTCAAGTTTAAGTGTGGGGGTAGAAATCTCTAGAATTTCATTTGTTTCTGTATTGTTGCTTTTTGTTTTCTTTAAAAAAATAAAAAAAAAATCGGAAAATTTAAAAAATAAAATATTGTCTTGTTTCCCTTATTGTTTTGAATTAGATTTTTGTTAGTTTCCCGACCCAATGATATAATTAGATCAAATTTGAATCACGATTATCAAGAACTTAGTTAACATGTGTTTTATGAAATTCCTAATTCTCTTGTTAGTTTTGTACATGTTTGACCATCTTTGAAAAACCAAATGCACATAGCCTTGTTAATGTGAAACTAAAGTATGACTTAAAGCTTCATATGTGAATTTAGTGACCATATACATCCTATGTGAGTTTTTGAGCCGATTGAAAGTGTGTGCATTTTTCATACACTCCTATTCTTTCATGTGTGATGAACTTATGTGAGATACATCTCTAGAACTTGCGTAACGATCTTTCGAAATGTTTGTCATTGATTGCATGAACTTGGAAATGATAGAGGCATTAGGTTTACCACCATGGCCCAAATAACCATGTTTCCCAAAGAAAAATGATATCATTAGATTGCCAATTTGAGCCGTATATGTTGAACCTTTTGTTTCTTATCACCAGATATGTCTACCCTTATACCTGAAACATTTTTCCTTACCCTTTCCAAGCGAGCAATGCGAGATTGTCTTATGTGAAACGTTTGTGAAATACTTTGAAGGTGTTTGGCAAAAGAATAAGTGTGGGGGTATTTCATTAAAAAAAAAAAAAAAAAAGATTGTATACAAAGAAAATAAAAAGTTTTTAAAGTTTCAGTTTAAGAGTGTGGTTGGAGGTGCGAGAAGAATCGCGGGAAAACTTGAGTTCTTATAAATCTAAACAAAAGAATTGCTTGCAATGTAGCTTGGAACTTGTGTTTTCCTATTCTTTCGTTTCAATAACCCTATCCCTAAGCCTCATTACATCCAATAAAAGTCCTCTTGATTTAAGTTTTGCAATTATGACTGTGGAGAAGTGATCTTTATGCAAGCTTATGGTAGAACTTTCACATTTGATTCTTTGAGCGAAACACATTTAAACTAAACACATATGTGATTGAGTGTATATCCCGTGAGAAGGTCGCTAGTTTGCATATCATCAAATAGTAAAAAGCTAAGTGTCACCCCGTTCAAGAGGAAAGCTGTGGAAAGTCAACAAGCACGACCAATGATTACTTATTAGTTTTATTCATTATCTTTTATCGTAATTTTCAATTTTTCGTTTGCAATTTTTTTTTAATTAATTTTCTTGCGTACTTAACTGAATTATTTTTTTTCTTTGCAGGAACTTTTGGTTATTTCCACCCTTGAAGTTGATTGCAGAATTTTAGCTTGGGGGTCATCGCTTGATTTTACTGCAAATTAGGGAAGTTTTCAGTCCAATCGCGTTATTTTGTTTCTTATTATTTATTTATTTTATTTTATTTTTTTTATTTGCATTATAGTGTTTTCTGACATTGGGGACAATGTCAAGTTTAAGTGTGGGGGTAGAAATCTCCAGAATTTCATTTGTCTCTGTGTTGTTGTTTTTTGTGTTCTTAATTAGTTTTGTTTTTTTTTGTGTTCTTAATTAGTTTTGTTTTCTTTTAAAAAAATAATAAAAAACAAAAAAAAAAAAACAAAACTATAAAAAAAAAAAAACTGTGTTGTTGTTTTTTGTGTTCTTAATTAGTTTTGTTTTCTTTAAAAAAAAAAAAAAAAAAAAATCGGAAAATTTAAAAACTCCAAAAATATTGTCTTGTTTCCCTTATTGTTTTGAATTAGATTTTTGTTAGTTTCCCGACCCAATGATATAATTGGATAAAATTTGAACCATGATCATCAAGAACTTAGTTAACATGTGTTTTGTGAAATTCCTAATTCTCTTGTTAGTTTTGTACATGTTTGATCATCTTTGAAAAACCAAATGCACATAGCCTTGTTGATGTGAAACTAAAGCATGACTTAAAGCTTCATATGTGAATTTAGTGACCATATACATCCTATGTGAGTTTTTGAGCCTATTGAAAGTGTGTGCATTTTTCATACACTCCTATTCTTTTCATGTGTGATGAACTTATGTGAGATACATCTCTAGAACTTGCGTAACGATCTTTCGAAATGTTTGTCATTGATTGCATGAACTTGGAAATGATAGAGGCATTAGGTTTACCACCATGGCCCAAATAACCATGTTTCCCAAAGAAAAATGATATCATTAGATTACAAATTTGAGCCGTGTATGTTGAGCCTTTTATTTCTTATCACCAGATATCTCTACCCTTATGCCTGAAACATTTTTCCTTACCCTTTCCAAGCAAGCTAGTGAGCAATGTGAGATTGTCTTATGAGAAATGTTTGTGAAGTACTTTGAAGATGTTTGGCAAAAGAATAAGTGTGGGGGTATTTCAGGTTTGTATATAAAAAAAAAAAAAAAAAAAAAAAAAAGAGAAGATTGTACACAAAGAAAATAAAAAGTTGTTCAAGTTTCAGTTAAGGGTGTGGTTGGAGGTGCTAGAAGAATCGTTGGAAATATTGAGTTCTTATAAATCTAAAGAAAAGACTTGCTTGCAATGTAGCTTGGAACTTGTGTTTTCCTATTCTTTCATTTCAATAACCCTCTCCCTAAACCTCATTACATCCAATAAAAGTCCTCTTGATTTAAGTTTTGCAATTATGACTGTGGAGAAGTGATTTTTATGCAAGCTTATGGTAGAAATTTCACATTTGATTATTTGAGCGAAACACATTTAAACTAAACACATGTGTGATTGAGTGTATATCCCGTGAGAAGGTTGCTAGTTTGCATATGATGATTTTAAAAATATAAAAATTTTGAAATTGCATTAGCATGGCTATCTCACACACTACACTTCAAGGATGATTTAAAGATTACTGCTAATATTTGAATAAGGAAGATGAACTTGGATTAGTTCATTGATGCTAGCGATGGTTCTTGATGATTTGTTTTCTTAAATGAAATTCTATGAGGGTCACATAGGGGGAAGCTAATGTTTTTCTTGTTACTTCTTGTTCTTGTTTTCTTTGTTTTGCTCGAGGACTAGCAAAAGCTAAGTATGGGGGTATTTGATCGGATCATATTTATATATATTTTTACTTCAAATTCACTCGTCTTTTCTTAGTTAGTTCCTTATATTTTTGAGCTATTTACGTTATTTTTGTGTTTATAGGATTTGTTATGCAAAGAAAATAAAAATAGAACAAGTGAAATTTTATGTAATAAATTCGTCAAAACTGTCTGTGTAGATCAGCTTTTAAATTAAATTAAAAAATATATATAATAATGATAAGTCATGATGATGTTTGAAACATCATCATGATGGTTTTGTTTTGTAGAAGAAAAGAAAGGAACGGATGGAGAAGAAGAAAAGAAAGGAATAAAAAAAGAAAAGAAAGGAATAAAAAAAGAAAAGAAGAATAAGAGGAGGACACGGGCAGACTGGTGGAAGGAGGAAATAGAATAAGAAAATAAAGAAAAAGAGAAGAGTGCGGGATAAGAAGCAGTGGAGGGTGGTTTGAAAAGAAAATAAAAAAATAGAAATAAAGGGGACAAGTGGGAGAAACACTGACAGATAAAAAGAATAAAAGAGGAGGAACGCGGAAAGGAATTAGGGGGAGAAAGGGGCTGCCCTTTGGGCAGCTCGCAGAGAGCAGTGAGGGGAGAGAGGTCAGAAAACAGGCGCAGAAAAATAGAAATAGAGGAAGGCACGGGATTGGAAGGCAGGGCAGAGAGATAGAAGCTGCCTTTGGCAGCGTGGAAGAAGGCGTGGGGAGAGAGAGAGAGCACAGAAAACTGTGCGGAAAAAAAGAAAAAAAAAAGAAACAGAAGGTCAGACGGGAGTGAGAGAAGCAGCAAAACTGCAAGCTGCACAGAAAAATATAAGAGATGGACAGCGCAGGGAGAGACTGGCGGGGAAGCACAGCAATACAAAAGAAAAGCTCCAGAGAGCAAGGCAGCAAGAAAATTAGAGGCTTCACTCTATTTCTTTCGGTTTAATCTTTTCAAACTCCTCTTTTATTTCTGTTTTTAATAATGTGTAATTAATTTTATTTTGGCTAGAGGTTAATTCGAAACTATGAATATATTTGTAATATGAATTGATTACCTTCGGTTGTGATTTCATAAGTTGTGATTTCAATTGACTTATCTGTTCGTATAAAAACTGATTTGTGTATGTTGGTTGAGAGTGCACGCTTAATTTACATGCATGAATTTGATGCTAGAATATAAGTGAATTTCACCTAATCGTTATGAACTTATTTTCACAAGTAGTAAAGGTTGCTAGTCACAATCACGTTAAGTAAATTCTTGGCAAGAGTATCATGCTTTTCATAGTTACGAATGCCTCGTCAATGCTTATAGTTTTCACAAAGTTTAATGATCTTTGATTGTATCTCTATTGTGCTTTTCACGTAGGGGACTTTTGAAGAATGTTTTGAATTGTTGTATGCGTTTTCCCGTCCAATTCAATAACTTAAGGAAAACTTGAAGATTAAAAAAGTGCTGTTCACGGTTAATCTGGAGTATTGAGATTCAAAATTTATTGAAAGAACAACTGAAAATCAATTTAGGTTGCATATGTGTCATGTGTGGAGAAGAACCCTCTAGCTAGTCCGTCATTTATCATTTTACCTTAATTTTATGTTTTTGTCAATTCTGTAATTTAATTAAGTTTAATTTACTTTTCATCAAAACCAAACACCCATCCATTATTAAATTATATTATTTATTTAGTTTTCTTTATTGTTAGTCTTTTAATTTAATTTCCATCCATTTCAGTTCCTAGTGTTTAATTTAATTGTTTTCATTATTTTGAGTCATTTTAAGTGTGTTTCGAGTTATTAGAGTTTTTAGCCTAGTTTTGTGTCCTTGAGTCTTGTTTAATATTTTTAAATTAATTTAGAATAGATTAGCAATCCCTCCTAATCCCCGGCCTAGAACGATACCCTACTTACATCTATACTACAATTGTCAAAAAGAGGGTTTAATTTGTGTGTCAAGAAATTTTCACATCACTTTGTCCAAGCTAGTTTTCAGAGTGCGCTTGATTATTTTGTTAACGGCCTCGACTTGTCCGTTAGACTAGGGATGGGCTGGAGAGGCAAAACATAAGTTGATGTTGAACTTAGAGCAGAACATCTTGAACTTCTTGTTGTCGAACTGCCGCCCATTGTCTGTGACTATCGCATTGGGAATGCCGAATCTGCAGAGGATGTTCTTCCATACGAAGTCTTCTATTTTTCCCTCAGTAATGGTTGCCAAGGGTTCTACTTCAGCCCACTTTGTGAAGTAGTCAACTGCAACGATTGCATAGCGGACCTTGCCTTTCCCTGCAGGCATTGGGCCGATCAAATCAAGTCCCCATTGGGCGAAGGGCCAAGGGCTGATCATAGGAGTGAGCGGCTCGGGAGGGGAGTGAGGGATAGTTGCGTAGCGTTGACACTTATCACATGAGCGAGATATTCTGATGGCATCTTGGTGGAGTGTTGGCCAATAGTATCCTTGGCGAAAAGTCTTGTGAGCTAGGGATCGAGACCCAGCATGATCTCCGCAGACTCCTTCATGTATTTCCCGAAAAACAATTTCCTCCTCTGCAGGTGTAAGGCATCTTAGGTATGGCAGGGTGAAACCGCGCTTGTAGAGTTGGTCATTAATGATCAGGTAGCGGGCAGACTTGTATCGAATCTGCTTAGCTTGGACTTTGTTAATTGGAAGGGTGCCATGAGCAAGGAATTTATAAATTGGGGTGATCCAACTATCTTCTTGTTGTAAATTGTACACCTCCGCGACCATGGTGCTTGGTTCTGCCAACAATTCGACATGAATTTTTCTCCCAATCTTGTCTTCCACTGCCGAGGCGAGGCGAGCCAAAGCGTCTGCATGACTGTTTGCCACTCGAGGAACTTGGGTGATCTGGTAGTGGAAGTGCTTGAGCAAAAGTCGCGTTTGCGCAAGATATGTTGCCATGGAGCTATCCTTAGCATCAAAGTTGTTTGTGACTTGGTTGACCACTAATTGGGAGTCACTGAAGATATCAATTCGTTTAACCCCAAGGTGTTTGGCCAAACGCAAGCCTGCTAGAAGGGCTTCGTATTCGGCCTCGTTGTTCGATGCCTTGAATTTGAAACGAAGAACGTATTCCATCGCCACTTTGTCGGGGGTAGTGAGGACTAATCCTGCTCGCAGCCCTGTTGGTTGAATGAGCCATCAACATACAGACTCCATGTTGGGGTCGTTGATTCTACTTTCTGAGCTTCCGATGGTAATGAAGCTACTGCTTCAGGTGTAGAAGCAATGTCAACAGGATATGTGAAGTCGGCGATGAAATCTGCTACTGCTTGACCTTTTTCGGCTGGTTTTGGTTGGTAGGAGATGTCAAACTCACCCAATGCTATCGCCCATTTGATCATTCGTCTAGACGTGTCAGGACTCTGGAGTATCTGTCGAAGAGGGTGATTGGTAAGCACAATGATGGCGTGTGCTTGGAAATAAGGGCGAAGTTTCCGAGCAGACATGACCAATGCTAGAGCTAATTTCTCAATGTTGGAGTATCGTGTCTCCGCATCTTGTAGAGCCTTGCTAGCGTAGTAGACGGGCCGTTCGACACCACTGTCCATTCGAATAAGAACAGAACTGACTGCTGAAGCCGAAACCGATAGATAGATGATGAGAGTGTCACCAACTTCTGGTTTGGAGAGCAGAGGGGCTTTACTCATGTACTCTTTGAGGTTCTTGAATGCCTTGGCACATTCCTCCGTTCATGTAATGTACTTCTTATTTCCCTTGAGTGCTTTGAAGAAAGGAGCACATCTGTCTGTGGCCTTAGAGATGAATCTGGTTAAGGCTGCCACCTTGCCAGTAAGGCTTTGGATGTCTTTTGAAGTTATTGGCTCTTTCATGTCGAGGATTGCTTTGATCTTTTCAGGGTTAGCTTCAATGCCTCGTTGGCTAATCATGAAGCCTAAGAATTTGCCAGAGCCCACGCCGAAGGCACATTTGTTGGGGTTCAACCTCATTCGATACCTCTTTAGAATGGTGAAAGTTTCAGATAGGTTGGTGATGTGTTGGTCAGCATGTTTGCTTTTGACTAGCATATCATCAACGTAAACTTCCATGCTCTTCCCAATTTGTTCGGCGAACATTGAATTGACCAGTCTCTGATAAGTTGCTCCTGCATTCTTTAGGCTGAAAGGCATGACTTTATAACAATATAGTCCCCTGTCAGTAGTGAAGGCCGTGTGTTCTTGGTCTGAGGGGTTCATGAGGATTTGGTTGTATCCTGAATAAGCGTCCATGAAGTTCAAGAGCTCACACCCTGTCGTAGAGTCTATAAGTCTATCAATGAGAGGAAGGGGGAAACTATCCTTTGGGCATCCTTTGTTTAGGTCGGTGTAGTCGACACACATTCTCCACAAGACCTTTTGAAGCAGGAGACTCTCCTTGGTCGGATTTTTCTTAACAAGGACAACATTTGCTACCCATGTTGGGTAATTGACTTCACGGACGAAGCTTATGTCCTTAAGTTTTTCAACTTCTGCTTTCATCGCCTTGTATCGTTCAACATCATAAGATCTTCGCTTCTGTTTTACTGGTTTGGTCTTGGGATCAATACTCAAGTGGTGACAGATGATATCGGGAGAGATGCCCGGCATATCTTTATATGACCAAGCGAAGACCTCGGCGTTCTCTTGCAAAAAGGAGATCAGCGACAACCGAAGGGGTGGTGACAAAGTGGTGCCAATATTCACCATGCGGTCTGGATGGTCTTTGGAGATAGAGATGTTCTCTAACTCTTCAGCGGGTTGTGCTTGCTGGGTGAATGAGTCATCTCGAGGGTCGTCGGGTTGACTGTTGCCATCCTGAAGACCCGAGTTGGATTCATCTGGACTGGTCTTTACGACTTGGTTATGTATAAAGAGAGTCTCCTTGGGGACAGGCAGGTGTTGTTGTTTGACTGAAGTGTTGTAACATGATCGAGCACTAAGTTGATCTCCCCTGATGTACCCATTGCCGAAAGGGGTTGGAAATTTCATCAACAACATATGTGTGGATACCATGGCCTTGAGATCATTGATGCCTGTGCGCCCAAAGATGACATTGTATGCCGTCGGGCAGTTGACCACTAGGAAGTTAGTGGTAATAGTAGCTGTGTAGGGGCCTGTACCAATGGTGAAGGGTAAGTGTATACTCCCTAAAGGTTGCACGATATCGCCAGAGAAGCTTATCAGAGGAGAAATCGAGCGATCGAGCAAGTGTTCAGCTACATTAAGTGCCTTGAAAGCTTCAGCAAACATGATATTGACTGAAGCACCTGTGTCTATCAAGATTCATTTCACATCAAAATTTGCTATGTGAGCTTCCACGATCAGCGGGTCATTGTGAGGGTAGATGATACCTCTTTCTTCCTCAGGGTAGAAACATATTGGATCCCAGTTAGGCTTTTGATACTTGCCTCCTCTGATGTCTTCCACGTGAAACACTTGATGGCCAAGTCTCAAAGTTCGTTCACTGCTTTTCAAGGCCCTATTGGAAGATTCAGACATGGGTGTGCCGCCGCTTATGGAATATATCACATTCACCTGGCGTTGGTTACGGTTATCCCTTGGAGGGTGAAGGAGGAACTGATCAATTTTTCCTTCACGTGCCAAAGCTTCAATATGGTCACGGAGGATAATGCACTTCTCACTATCATGGCCATTATACTCGTGGTAGCAGCAAAACATGCCCGTGTTCTTCGTGGACTTGTAATCTGGCTGTCTTGGCTTTGGCTTTGGTATCAGGTGAGCTATACTGGGGTAGATGGCAGCACATGTAGCATTCAAAGAGGTGTATGTCTCATACCTCGGGGTAGGGCCTGTCTTGACACGTGATTGGCCCACTGCGTTGACTGCCTGGGGGCGAGCATTATTGTGACGATATCCTGAGTTATCGCGATAGTGCCCCTTATTCTTTTTATTAAAATGAGATTGGTGAGGATGGAAGTCCTTCCTTTTGCCCTGAGATTGATATGTCTGCTGACTTGGCGAAGCATTAAATGAGGCAGGGGGGTGTGCTGCTACCATTTGGAAGGTTGAGGTCTTTTCATTCGGTTGGATCTGGCCTCCACTCCCTACTTGCTGATAAGGGGTGACTGTAGGAGGTTTCCCTTGATATGTCCTTGCCTCTGCGGAGGCATGGTTGTAAGCTTGTGTCATCACCTCAGAGTAAGTCTTCCAAGTGTTGGCATTGATCATGTACTTGAAGAAACAGTCACGTAAGCCTGCAGTGAAAGCCTTGAGGGCGGTCTTGTCATCTGCCTCAGCGCAGCGAGAATACTCATGGCTGAAGAGACAAACAGCTTTCTCAACTCTTCAAATGAGTCTACCGTCTCAGGTGGAAGACGGCAATACCAGTTTAAAGCTCCGCCAGAGAGGGTGGAGGGGAAGAGAAGGCACCGTTCTTCGTCGGTGTGTCCCCGGTATACCATGGTGGACTCAAAGAGGTTAAGGTGTTCAATCGGGTCTTCCCTTCCAGTATAGAGTTGTAAGTCAAGCTTCTGCTTTGTCTTCGCTTGGAGGGGAGTGTTGAGGATCCTTCTTGTGAGAGGGCCAGGCCTGGGTTGGTTCCAGTCAGGTATCTCGGCTTGACGTTCAGCCTTCAGCTTGTTTACTTCCTCAATGAGCTACAGGACAAGGGGGTCCTGAGCGGAGTCGTGCACCACTGAAGTTTTCTTCTTTAAGTCCCCATCGCCTCTTGGAAGTAGGAAAGTTTGATCAAGATAGCGTGATCTTTCTCTGGACTCGCCACACTGACTTCTAGAGTGAGTATGTCGGAATGTTTCCGAGTCCCCAGTACCTTCATATTCTTCAGGGACTTGTTGCCCCTTCTCTAGATTAGCGGCTGGCCTGGGTCGTGGAAGAGGACCGAGTCTTTCAGAAACCCTTGGGTCATTGATCTTCGAGCTTATGTGGATGGGATTCTCTCGACGTTGCTTTAGGAAGTCTCGACAATCGCGATAGACAGCTTTTAATCCTTCCACACCCTCTGTGAGGAGGTGTTTTCCTCTACTTCTCCTGCTTCGGGTTGAAGCAGCTAGGTTGAGAGAAGTCTCATGTTGATTATCACATTGATGTGTAGCTCGATCCCTATCAGGGATGTCCGTGTCGGATATCGGCGACCCTCCGTGTTGGGGGGCATTCAGTTGATTGTTGACCTCGACAGGGGCGACGAGCTTGTGTGTTTGAGCCTGCCTAGCCTCGTGAAGCATCTCGAAAAGTTTTTCATATTGTTCCTGGAGGACTTCATTCTTCATCGCTATCTTGTTGTTATGAACCTCTAGCTCATCGACTTTAGCTTGAAGAGTAACTCTATTTCCTTCCTGCTTTCGTTGCTTCATACTAGGTCCAGCAGGGGTGTCATTCTGTGTGCTGTGGCTTCTTTCGCTCCCCATATCGGAGAGAGATGCTTGGCCAAAAGAGAGTGTATGAGCGGTGGAAACCAGCTTGACAAAGCTGAAGAGAGTGGGAATAAGTGTCGTTTCCCACAGACGGCGCCAAATGTTGATGCACAAAATCAGCGAAGACTTTGGTACAACAGAAAGTGTCAGGTTTTGTGACCTTCGCTTGGTTGCTTCGGTCACTAGTGAGGATAAGTACGTAAATGAATAGAGACAGAGAAGCAAACACAGGATGTACGTGGTTCACCCAGATTGGCTACGTCCACGGAGTAGAGGAGTTCTCATTAATTGTGAAGGGTTTACACAAATACATAGGTTCAAGCTCTGGTTTAGTGAGTTCTAGTGAATAGTTTAGTACAAAATGACATTAGAGATTATTGTGGGAGAATGATCCCTATTTATAGAAGAGAGTTTCTAGTTTTGTTCTAATATTGACACATGTCGTGTTGTGATTGGCTTCTGATGTTGACACGTGTCGTGCTGTGATTGGTTTCTGATGTCGACACGTGTCGCATTGTGATTGGCCTTCTGGTTGAAGGGAAACTCTTCTGGGTCCTTGACGGTATAACGTTGACCGGTGCTCAGTAGTTTCGGGATTAGTCAAGTATGGTACAAACAAGATCCCTTGTTGCGCATTCACTTGCCTCCATGGCTAAGTAGCTTAACCCCAACGATGCCGTGGACACCCGCGGATGGGGTGACTTTGACATAATCAAAGATCAAGGACTTAACCACAAGATAGCTGTGATGTCTCAGGTCAAAGGACTACTTTGCATTATCCCAACCATGAGTTCTCATGTGATATGAATATGAGAACTCTTAGTTGATCGTGTTCAGTGAACTCATTCTCTATTGAACACCTACGTACTTGTCTTGATGTCACACACACCAATGACTCGAGACTAGTCACTCTCCCTGAGAGAAGACATAGCACGTACTGATCTTAACGGACTGTCAATGCCCAATTGGCAATCCTATGATCAGGAACGTTTAGGATGTGTCTACGAAAGAATGGTCTCATGAATCTAACTTCTTTAGATCGTATTCTCCCAATCACATATTCCTTGGACTTATCGTTTAAGCATATAACATTTATATGAGACGGCTTAAAACAATAATCTATGCCCTTGATATTAAACTAGATTAGTTTAACATGTGAAATGTCCGTAAAGTATCATCATATGATTGGTTTTAGGGCACATTTCCAACAATCTCCCACTTGCACTAGAGCCAATCAGCTTGTTCATCAGTGATGATACCTCTTCTGTAGTCATTTCATAAATGGCTGAGTAGTAGGCCTAGACAATAGATATCTATATGTTATCCATAGAAGCAACCTTGAGAATAACGACGTCACCATTATACATGATTCTCAATCATGTGGTTCAGTCTCTCATTTGAGTTCGGACCTTGATAAGACCTTGATTCCCTGGTTTGAGCTATCGCCCCATTAGTGTCATACACTTTCTGGTTGGAACCGAATAGAGAGTTCATAAATGAACTTTCCCATCCAAACAACATTGTTGTAAACTTCTATATGGCAATATATTTTGCATTCATAATGGAACACACTAAAGTCATTACTTTAATGTTTCCATCCAAATATCTCTTTAGTCATAATAAAAAGATATCTGTTTATCTCTTCATTCATAATGAAGAAACATCCAAAGATGGATTAGATTCATAATCTAATACATTTACGCTTCCATTACGTTACTCTAATTCTTCCTCGATCTTTGAGGAATTTATCCTTTAGTATTTCTTAAATACTTAAGGACTCACTTGACAGTTGCCATGGTTCTGATCCTGGGCTTGCACTGATATCGTCTTGCACCTTTCTAGGTACAACTCATATCAATGTTTTTCATACAATATGAAATACATAAATCACCTTTCTGCGTATGCATAAAGGATTCTATTTACGCATTATTTCTTTGGGAGTCAAAGAGTACGTTCTCTTTGAGAAGAGCAACTCCTTAGTCTTACTAGAGTTGTCCATTTGATTGAAGTTCATCATCATATGAGAAACTTCCTATCATCTTTTGTCTATATTTAGGGCTTGATATAATCCAATTATATCCTAAAATCTATCAATATAGATTTCCATTCCCATGTATATATACTATGTCTCCCATATACATTCTATCTTCATATAATGTTTTAAAGTCATAACTTTAACGAAGAGGTATTCTTTTCATTTCCAAAATTAATATATCATATATATATTTAAATTTTAGGAACATGATTAACTTCCATATACATTCTATCTTCATATAATGTATTAAAGTCATAACTTTAATGGAGAAGTATTCTTTTCATTTCCAAAATTAATATATAATATATATATTTTAAATTTTAGGAACATTATTAACTCCCACTAATCTTTTGTAAACCTAGTAAACAAAAGATTCATTTACATCTTTATGAGAAATCAAACGATTTGATCCTTTTCTCATAAGATGCTTATAGCTCCCACTAGCTTGCTAAGATCCATGATGGATGGATCTCTACAACTTACATGTCTTGTGATTTATAGTTTTAGACATATATTATCAAGACTATCTTAATAATGGTTTCGGAAACCCATATAATGTCCAAACATTGAATCACAATTTAGTTGTAGCTAGCAATCTTCGAATTAATTGAAACCTAGACTATCTCAAAGATTATTTCTTCAAAGTCAACCATTCTCTTTGATTGTAGTCACCTTAAGCTACCAATTAGCTTATGAAGGTTTCATTATTTCGGGTCAAATGGTACTTTACCATTTCCTTGAGTATATATCATATATACACTCAATGTAGTCATAAGGATTTTCATTCTTATTTCTTTCGAATTAAGAGGTGTAACTCTATGACATAGTCATAAAGTTCAAACCATTCAACTGAGACGGTTTATAAATCCTTCTCGACTACCTTGGAGCCTTTGGTATAGGAACTAGGTTGTTATATTTGTTGATTACTTTCTTGTCTCTCAAAGAACCCATCCTTTGAGTTCTATCTCTCGTTCATTAGCTCTTAGGCAAATCACATTGTAGGATTACAATGAACTACCCAACAAAACAACATTTGTTAGTTGGTTTATAGAAGCGATATCCAAAAGTTAATTTAAGAATATCCCACAAGATTGTTATCAAAACAAATATTGCTTATTAGCACACAACCCCAAATCTTAACATGCTTTCTTTCCAACTACATCTTATGGAGTCATGAAAAATTTGGAAGATCTTCTAATTGACAATCATATTGTTTTTAGAAGTATATATCCTATATATGGGTAATAGATAACATCTAACGAACTAAATCTTATTCGAGTTCGTTCTTCTCCTTAATGGAGAATTTTATTATCTTCTGATGCTTCTTTCCTTGATATCTTTCAAGGAAACTCATCTAAAGTGTTACTTTTCCTTGGATCAAATCTAAGGAGGTAAATACTTTAGATGTCTTACTCATCAACTTACATTTCTTGAATTCTTTGAAACCTTTTGCAAAGTATTCGGACTTGTGTTTATTCAAAATAAACTATAGTCCAACCGAGAGCGATCTTCGGTGAATGTCATACAACATGAGTAGTATTATGTTGTGGTCAAGTGCCACCAACATCTAAGTGAATTAACCTCAACAACTTTGTGATTCTTTCTTCTTTCCAAAAGAATAAAGATTCGAACATTTCGCCTCTATACAATTTTAATGAGAAGGTATTGGATCCGGATCTAACAATCCAAAGCATCCATTTTTCACCAACTCATAACTTATGTTTTAGAGGTATCACAACTCAGTTGGGATTAGTCACTACCTTGCAACCTTTTGGGTTTTAAGCATCATTATATTCTAAACAGTTAACACTATCATATCATCTCTACTATAGAGACAATCAATTAGATTACTATAATCCAATCATTGATTAATAAAGAACAATGTTTTGTCAAACAAAACATTCATCCATCTCTACTATAGTGATGGAATTAAGTTCCTTAAAATTGGAATGTAAAGACAATCTTTGGTTTTTCCAATTTCTTTGGTAGTTCATATGAGGAAGTAAGTACTATCTACTTTCGCAGAGATCTATATTTTATTCACGTTCCGAATGTGAAGCACCTTTTCCTTCTCTCATATATCTTCTACTTCTTATTAGTCAAACTTTTACAACGATTGTAAAACATAGTTGCTAATACGGAATCAAGCATTCAAGTAGAAGAACCAACTGTTTTGAACTATTCAAGAACAATTTACAACACCTTCAAAAGGTGTGTTCTTGACACTTGCAAGACATTTCTTGCAAATACCCCTTCCAATGTCCATCCTTTCATAAAGAAAGTTTGTTCCCTTGGAGTTAATTTTATCTTCTTCATTTGACTTCTCCTTTGACTACAATAGTCATGGTCCCTAAACTCCCACTATCTCTCTTGAAACTTATTTCAATTGTGTTATACACATCAAACATTTTGGAGAGCATGTGTTTATTGTTCACTACATAGTTTACAATAAACTTAGTGAACCATTAGGATAGGGACATAAAGGTGAAGTCCTTGCCTAGTTTCCGTCTCGTTAAGTGGTTTATCACTTCAACACTCAATGATTCAAAATCATCATAAGTCCATGTTGATGGACTATTTTTGTCAACCAACCATTATGTTCTAAACATAATTACAAACTTTCAAGAGTTGTTCATGGCAACTCTCATTTCTTCATACAACAATTTGTAAGTGAAGAATCATGGCACATTAAGTGTCCATGCCTTTGTGCTTTCTTCTCAAGTTCCTTGTTCATGTAACAAAGAAACAAGTACTAAGTGTTTGCATTGACTAAGAGTTGTTCAAAGCAACTCCTATTTCTTCATACAACAAATTGTAATTGAAGAATTATGACATTAAAAGTGTTGTCCTCTTTATGATAGAACTTTTCTAACATATTCTTCTAATGATACATTATCAATAGGAAGATTGTGAGGAAGAGACTACTTAGGTACATTTACAAGCCATTAAAGACAATCTATGGTTTTGTAGTACCAAGTCCGGAAACTAAAGCTTTCGGCTTTTATTTGTCAAGTGTTGGATAGCGTTTGCAAATATATTGGTAAACAAATACATAACGAATATAAATTGATTGATTTTAAGCCATTTGATTTGGGTCTTTAAATCAAATAGCACCACCCACTATTTTTGGCAAATTCCATATCCCTCATTGGAATTCGAGAGTTTTGGAGGAAACTCTTAGTAGGGTATGGGAGACTCACTACTACCAAGTCCACCTCACAATGATATGATATTGGCTAGCATTAATAATAATGAGAGAGTACGCTTACTCATTTGCATCTCTTGCAAGTACCCATCTTATTTGGCCTCTAGAGAATGTAACCTCACAATGATATGATATTGGTTCCATTGCACTTAGTTAAGTCATTGCCACCATGCTTAGTTCATGAAGGGGTTCAAGAATAGCCTCACAATGATATGATATCGGCCATCCTCGTTGCCTACACTCACCTCATCAAGTATGTATATAGACTCCTCCTGAGTATAAGCATGCACTTTGCACTCCCCCATGATAGGGTGAAGGCGGTGTACAAGTCATAAACGATTGGAGCTACCATGGTGGAAGGCCACGAAAGAGTGTTCAAAGCACTCTCACGCTTATCAACTTAATAATGGTTTGGTTGAGGGTTTTTAGGTCTCATCACATATAAATATTCATTTTAATCTTTATTAAAACAATTTTGGTCCTATTACAACTATTGGTCCATTTGATTATTTTAGTTGTATATAATACTCCCACTATGCTTATAAAACGGTTTTTAAAGCAAGAGCATATGATACTACTAACATAAGGTTTGCATTCATTGATGGACTATATATTTGCCTTAGGGCCTTAGGATGACTATGAACCTTTGTTTAGATTCAACACGAGCCTTGTGTTGAATCTCGGTCTAGGGATGGAGATTGATTTTAGTTACGCGTTTAATCACATTAAGGCGTGTTGTCTTAGGGGCGTTGGACCCAACTACTTCATTTTCATGCATATCAAATAAAGCAAGAAAGAAGTACTTCAAAGTAAAGGTGAGCTTATGCTCATTACAACATTTGCATAAAATAAATTACCTTAAAGTAAAGAAGGGCTAATGCCCTTTTACAACATTTGATCAAATCAAATTACAACCAAAATCTAATCTACACATTCCCATAGTTCAAACAAATTTGAAATGGCCTTTCACATAGCTCAATTCTATTAGGCTTAGGTTCATAATCACCCTTTAATTAATTAACACTTTAACTAATTAAAAAGAATGCAACATTTTCATTTGGTTTTTGTATCCATAAAATTGATTTAAATGGAGCTAAATGAAATGAAAATCCAATTCTCATTTAAAGAGACAAAACAATTTTGTTCTCTACCTAATTTGGGCCAAAATGCAATTACCACAACCTTTGGGCAATATTGCAAAAAACATAAACTTTTGGGGTCACTTTGTAAGAACACAAAAGTCCACTACTTCATGTAATTACACTAGAACCCAAAATTTAAACAATGTAAAAACTTCATTAAAGGAGCAAAACAATTTGTCCTTTAGCGTTTTTGGACCTAAACGTAAAAACGTAAACTTTTGGGCCAAAGTGCAAATACACAAAAGTATCAAAACTTTATGTAATTGCATAAAAGACCCCAAAAGTACCCCCACTAGGGGGTGGCCGGTTTTGGAAGAAGAAATGGAGTGATGTGTGTGTAGATTTGTGAGTTTTGACATAAAGCAATCAAGTGGTGCAAGTGGTGTGTGTGAAAGGAAATTAATCCTTACACACCCACCAATATATCTTACACCATTTAAACAAATATCTAAAACATTTAAACATTTGAAAATCATAAAACATAAACTTTATGAAATAAATCAAAACTTTGAATCAAAACACAAAACTTTTTGTTCTTGGCTAAAATGTCAAGAACAATGAAGAAGAACATTCATGAAAAAACTCAAAAAATTTCCATGAACATTGTTCACCCAAAAACATTCCAAAACCATTCAAACTTTAGGGAAATAACATATAACCAAACTAGGGTACATAGGGGTTCCAAAAGTCACTTTAAAACACTTTTAACAAGTCAAACAAGAACCCAAAAAATCACCCTATGTATTTGGCCGAATTTTCCCAAAATCATGGCACCAAATTTTAGCTCCAATATTCATGCTCATATGAACTACATCTACAACATTTGAGATGGCAAATTTTCTAACAAAATTTACATTCAAAGAAACAAGAATAAAGCTTGTAACATATTACAACTTTTCAATCAAAACTATGAACTACAAAACCCAAAAGGATTCACCAACTACTAGACCTAGGCTCTGATACCACTTGAAGGATTATTTTGTGAAAACATGTTCATTTAAGCAACATCTATAAGCATGCAATTAACAATTAAAGGCGGAATCATGCTTGCATGCACTTAAAAACAAAACATTAACCAAGAAATTCAAAGCCTAGTAGATTGGTGAACCAAAACTCAACTCAAAACAAAGTGAGTTGAAATTTATACCTTTGTAGATTCCTCTTTGCATAAGGAAAGGCTAATCACCCAAAGAGAGGGCCTTCATTCCTTGCATCTAAAATCTATGGATTTGGATGGATGAAAAGGTTTCTCCAAGTTCCCAAAATTGAGAACCTCTAAGTCTCCACACCAAGGAGAGATTGGAGAAGGAATGAGTGACCTTGGAGTAGTGGGATTGCTAGATCCACCCTCCAAGGGGGCCGGCCTCCTAGAGAGAAAAGGAGAGACAAGTTCTCACCAATTTTCTCCAAAAGAACCCTTAATGAATTTTAGGCTATAAAGTTCTTTATATAGTCACTTCTATAAATGACCTAAAGAACCAAAAAAACCCTAATTCAACTCAAATGGCCGGCCACATTAGGGATTTGGGCTTTTGGGCCTTTGTGAATCTTTATTCATTAAATTGTCATACAACTTAAGTCAATGGGCTTGACGTTCGAAGCCCATTGGGCCTTAAGGTCCAAAACTATCCCGAGGTCTTTAACGAACTTATTCGTTTGATTAATTAACATATTAATTAATCCTTGCCATAAATAATTAAACCTTTTAATTATTCTTACTCATCTCCATTGTTTCTTCAATCTCCACCTTACACGGTGTACGATCCATTAGGTTCCTTTTAGCGAGGCAGTGGGCGATTAAAACTCTTTCAAATCGATTGTGAATTGAAACTTACTTTCAATTCTCCCTTTAGTGATTATACACGTTTAGGGCTTCCACAAACCATGAGTGACACCTAGCAGCATATCATGGTTACCCAAGCTAATCAGAAGAGGTGGAGAACCTATTCAGTTTAGGATTACAAATGCAATACGGTCTTTTTCTAATACAATACTCTTGACCACATTGTTTGGTTTGATAGTTTATTCATGTCTACTATCCAATGTGATTCATGTGCTTATATGATTACCTTGAATGTGATTTGGAACGTCTTCCTAAATCTCATTCATACTTTGGCCAAAGATTCTTAATCATATCATAGAGTATTCTCCCTCAAACGGTTTGAAGGTTAGAGATCCCTTGTTGCACATTCACTTGCCTCCATGGCTAAGTAGCTTAACCCCAACGATGCCGTGGACACCCGCGGATGGGGTGACTTTGACATAATCAAAGATCAAGGACTTAACCACAAGACAACTGTGATGCCTCAGGTCAAATGACTACTTTGCATTATCCCAACCATGAGTTCTCATGTGACATGAATATGAGAACTCTTCGTTGATCGTGTTCTGTGAACTCATTCTCTATTGAGCACCTACGTACTTGTCTTGATGTCACACACACCAATGACTCGAGATTAGTCACTCTCCCTGAAAGAAGACACAGCACGTACTGATCTTAACGGACTGTAAATGCCCAATTGGCAATCCTATGATCAGGAACGTTTAGGATGTGTCTACGAAAGAATGGTCTCATGAATCTAACTTCTTTAGATCGTATTCTCCCAATCACATATTCCTTGGACTTATCGTTTAAGCATATAACATTTATATGAGACGGCTTAAAACAATAATCTATGCCCTTGATATTAAACTAGATTAGTTTAACATGTGAAATGTCCGTAAAGTATCATCATATGATTGGTTTTAGGGCACATTTCCAACATGGTTGAGGATGCATGGTTTTTCTTTTCACCTGCAGACATACTCATATGCAGCCTTTCTTTTTCTTTTCTTTTTTTCGCTTTTTGCTTTGCTCTTTTCTTTTTTCTGCTTTGCTATAATTCCACTTGCATACATGAAAACCTGGGTGGCTGGTTCCCATGGCCGACAATTGTAGGTTTACAGCGTGGGTGAGCAGCGCAAGAGGGTAAACTTTGTCAAGAGCCAAAACCTTCTCCATTGTCTCCCATTTTGTTTGCCATTAAGCTTAAGAACTCTATGAACTCAATGGTCCCATTTCCATCAACGTCCACTTCGCTTATCATGTCCTGAAGCTCCTCCTCCGTCGGATTCTAATCCAGAGACCGAATCACTGTCGCCAGTTCATCCACAGTAATGCAACCATCTCCATCCTCTCCCGTGGCTAAGACAACAGGGTTGGCCATGAGCTCTCTGGAAATGAGGCATCTGGACTCTTTAGGAGCCAGCAGTACCACCGCTGCCGTGAAACTTGAAAGAGAGAAACTTTTTGGACTTTGGCGAATGTGATGATTTTATGCTATTGTACGGCGAGGCTTTGCTCTTTGGCGAATGTGCCCTCCAAATGTTGTTGAAGCTTCTCGAGTTCTTCAACTCGGACTCCTTGTGCTGGGTTGATTGATTATGCAGTCTGCATTCTTCTCAGCTTGTTTCCTCAGCACGACGGGCAGGCACGAGGTAGAGGTGTTTTGGTCTGATTCTTTCTTCAATCTTTCCAAGTGCCCACCTCTTGCTTTCTTTCTCCTTGTCCCTAGCTGAGGATGAATTGGCAAATTGTCTCCACATGCTTCGAGGTATCATCTTCACTTCCCTTACTTGCCCCCCAGACAGATGTGAGACGAAGCGGAAACACAAGATGTTGAAGATGAGTACTCGAGAGCAAGGCTAGGTAAGCAATCAGGACAAGGAGAAGGAAGGAGAAAGCATGATATGAGATACTCTTGCTTTCAACCTTTATGATATGAAATACTTTTGCTTTGAATGGGTTGTTCGCAGGAGTATCCCAAGGAATGAGGAACACAGAGTGACTCGAGAGGGTTCTTTAGGAATGCATTTTCGGAGATGAAGAAGTGCTGAGAGGGTGTGCTGAGAGAGAAGTGCCTTTGCTGTGGAAGGCGAAGGTGGAAACTTATAGGACTTTTCTTCACAACCGGAACTGTTCTCTCGCTTATTGTCGGCAACCGGTGGATGGTTGAAGAGTACCAATTACGCCCTTTTTGACAAAGCTGCCCGTAATTTCCGCAAAGCTGCCAGTTGCATGTGACAAGTGCTGACTAGGCTGAGAGAGACAGATGGTTGGAATCGGCGCTTCGACAGACTGCCCGTGATTTTCGCAGAGCTGAGTTTGCGTGTGACGGGTGACAACACGTCTGGATGAATTGATCTTGCGAAATCCGGGGTGCGGCTCGTGGTTTCTGAGCAAGCCCAACTTTTAAGAAATGAACGCCTCTTTTGAGAAAAGAATCCGGTTTATGAGAAAGGAGACTCCTCTTTTGAGAAAAGAATCCAGTTTTTGAGAAAGGAGTCCCGACTCTTCGATTTGCGAGAGGACGCCTCTTCAATTTCTGAGGAGCGCCTCTTTGATTTCTTCCTTTTTATAGAGGCGTTAATCTTGCTCCACAACACACTTATCCCTCCAGTAAACACTCCCTTCTTGCACTTCCGAAATCTTAACCTGTCCGATCTCTTCTTTCTCAACACCACCTCTGAAAAATGTCTGGCCCTTCCGATCGTCGTTTTGACTTAAACCTTGGTGAAGAGGCAGCTCCGCCTTCACCAGACAACATATGGCGCCCATCCTTCATATCTCCCACCGGTCCTCTTACCGTGGGGGATTCGGTGATAAAAAATGACATGACCGCTGCGGTGGTGGCCCGGAACCTTGTCACTCCCAGAGATAACAGACTGCTCGCTAGACGGTCTGATGAATTGGCGGTTAAGGAGTCTCTGGCTCTTAGCGTGCAGTGTGCTGGTTCTGTGTCCAACATGGCCCAACGCCTATATGCTCGAACCCGTCACGTTGAATCGTTGGTGGCTGAAATACAGAGTCTCAAAGAGGAGATTAGAGGACTCAAGCATGAAAATAAACAATTGCATAAGCTTGCACACAGCTATGCCACCAGCATGAAGAGGAAGATTGACCAGATGCAGGACACCGATGGTCAAATTTTACTTGATCATCGGAGGTTTGTGGGATTGTTCCAACAACATCTGCCTTCGTCTTCTGGAGCGGCACCGCGTAGTGAAGCTCCAACTGATCAACCTCTGCCGCCTCCTCCTTCTGTGGCCCCGCCGACTGCTGAAGCCCCGCCTACTACTGAAGCACCACCCGACCAATGAATACTATTAATTTACATCATTGTAAAATATTTGTACTTTTTTTTTTTTTTTTTTTTTTTTTATTTATTTATTTTTTAAATTTTTTTTTTATTTATTTTTTTTTCATTAATTTTAAATTTTATCTTTTTTTTTTTTTTTTTATATGTAAATTAATGTAAAGAGACTTTGGTTAACCTTCCCCCACACTTAAACTAAATAACACAAACTCACAGAAATCAACCAAATAACACAACTAACTAAACAAAACAAAATGAAAACAGTAAAGATAAGGGTGGAAGAATGCAAAGCTGATTGGGTTAGTGATTCCAAAGTCTCCCTTCGTTGAATGCTTGGGTTGCCTCCCAAGAAGCGCTTGATTTAACGTCTTTAGCCGGACGCATCTTTTCTTTAAATTTCCCTCGGCTCCATTTGAACCTAAAATCAAAGAAAGAAAAATAAATCAAATATCAAAAGTAAAATACACAAACACCAATATAAACATAAACAAAAACAAAAATAAAGGGATTAGCAAAGTTGCTAATCCCCGGCAACGGCGCCAAAATTTGATGCGAGAATTACTTGACACACAAATTAAACCCTCTTTTTGACAATTGTAGTATAGATGTAAGTAGGGTATCGTTCTAGGCCGGGGATTAGGAGGGATTGCTAATCTATTCTAAATTAATTTAAAAATATTAAATAAGACTCAAGGACACAAAATTAGGCTAAAAACTCTAATAACTCGAAACACACTTAGAATGACTCAAAATAATGAAAACAATCAAATTAAACACTAGGAATTGAAATGGACGAAAATTGAATTAAAAGACTAACAACAATGAAAACTAACTAAATAATATAATTTAATAATGGATGGGTGTTTGGTTTTGATGAAAAGTAAATTAAACTTAATTAAATTACAGAATTGACAAAAACATAAAATTAAGGTAAAATGATAAATGACGGACTAGCTAGAGGGTTCTTCTCCACACATGTTATACTTGCATACAAAATGATTTCCAGTTGCTTTTCGATAAGCTATGAATACTCAACGCCCCAAATTAACCGTGAATTGCACTAATTAACCCTCAGTTTTGAAGGAATTATTTTGAAAAACATGTTCATTTGAGCAACATCATATAGCATGCAATTAACAATTAAAAGGCGGAATCATGCTTGTATGTACTCAAAAACAAAACATGACCATGAAATTCAAAGCCTAGTAGATTGGTGAACCAATAATCAACTCAAAAACAAAGTGAGTTGAAATTAATACCTTTGTAGATTCCTCTTTGCATAAGCAAAGGCTAATCACCCAAAGAGATAGGGCCTTCATTCCTTGCTTCTTAGATCCATGGATTTGGATGGAAGAATAGGTTCTCCAAGTTCCCAAAATTGAGAACCTCTAAGTCTCTACACCAAGGAGAGATTGGATGATGAATGAGTGACCTTGGAGGATTAGATGACTAGCTAATCACCTCCAAGGTGTTGGCCTCTTTAGAGAGAAAATGGAGAGACAATTCTCACCCATTTTCCCCAAAAATAAACCCTTATTTCACTTAATGAATATTTAGTTATAAAGTCATTTATATAGTCACTTCTTTAAGTGACCTAAATAACCAAACAACCCTAATTCATCTTCATGGCCGGCCATATAGGGATTTATGGGCTTTTGGGCTTTAATGAATCTTTATTCATTAAATTGTCATACAACTTAAGTTAATGGGCTTGACGTTCGAAGCCCATTGGGCCTTAAGGTCCAAAACTATCCCGTGGTCTTTAACGAACTTATTCGTTTGATTAATTAACATATTAATTAATCCTTGCCATAAATAATTAAACCATTCAATTAATCTTACTCATTTCATTTATTTCGTCCATCTCTACCTTACACGGTGTACGATCCATTAGGTTCCTTTTAGCGAGGTAGTGGGCGATTAAAACCATTTTACATCGATTGTGAATTGAAACTATTTTCAATTCTCCCTTTAGTGATTACACACGTTTAGGGCTTCCACAAACCATGAGTGACACCTAGCCGTATGTCATGGTTACCCAAGCTAATCAGAAGAGGTGGAGAACCTATTCAGTCTGGGATTACAAATGCAATACGGTCCTTCTCTAATCTAATACTCTTGACCACATTGTTTGGTTTGATAGTTTATTTTCTCATGTCTACTATCCAATGTGTGTCTTGTGCTTATATGATTACCTTGAATGTGATTAGGAACGCATTCCCAAATCTCATTCATACTCTGGCCAGAGATTCAAATCATATCAGAGAGTATTCTCCTTCAAACGGTTTGAAGGTTAGAGATCCCTTGTTGCGCATTCACTTGTCTCCATAGCTAAGCGGCTTGACCCCAACGATGCCGTGGACACCCTCCTGGTGGGATGACTTTGACATAATCAAAGATCAAGGTCTTAACCACAAGACAACTATGATGCCTCAGGTCAAAGGACTACTTTGCATTATCCCAACCATGAGTTCTCATGTGACATGGAATATGAGAACTCTTCGTTGATCGCGTTCAGTGAACTCATTCTCTATTGAGCACCTACCGTACTTGTCTTGATGTCACACACACCAATGACTAGAGACTAATCACTCTCCCTGAGAGAAGACATAGTACGTACCGATCTTGACGGACTGTCAATGCCCAATTGGCAATCCTATGATCAGGAACGTTTAGGATGTGTCTACGAAAGAATGGTCTCAAGAATCTAACTTCATTAGATTACATTCTCCCAATCACATATTCCTTGGACTTTATTGTTTAAGCATATAACATTTATATGAGACGGCTCAAACAATAATGTATGCCCTTTATATGTAAAACTAGATTAGTTTAACATGTGAAATGTCCGTAAAGTATCATCACATGATTGGATTTAGGGCACATTTCCAACAATCTCCCACTTGCACTAGAGCCAATCAGCTTGATCATCAATGATGATATCTCTTCTGTAGTCATTTCATAAATGGCTGAATTGTAGGCCTAGACAGTGGATATCTATATGTGTTATCCACAGAAGCAACCTTGAGAATAACGACGTCACCATTATACATGATTCTCAATCATGTGGTTCAGTCTCTCATTTGTGTTCGGATCTTGATGAGACCTTGATTCCCAGGCTTGAGTTATCGCCCCATTAGTGTCATACACTTTCTGGTTGGAACCGAATAGAGAGTTCATAAATGAACTTTCCCATCCAAACAACATTGTTGTAAACTTCTATATGGCAATATATCTTGCATTCATAATGGAACACACTAAAGTCATTACTTTAATGTTTCCATCCAAATATCTCTTTACTCATAATAAAGAGATATCTGTTTATCTCTTCATTCATAATGAAGAAACATCCAATGATGGATTAGATTCATAATCTAATACATTTACGCTTCCATTACGTTACTTTGATTCTTCCTCGATCTTTGAGGAATTTATCCTTTAGTATTTCTTAAATACTTAAGGACTCACTTGACAGTTGCCATGGTTCTGATCCTGGGCTTGCACTGATATCATCTTGTACCGTTCTAGGTACAACTCATATCAATGTTTTTCATACAATATGAAATACATAAATCACATTTATGCTTATGCATAAAGGATTCAATTTACGCATTATTTCTTTGGGAGTCAAAGGGGCACGTTCCCTTTGAGAAGGGCAACTTACTAGTCTCACTAGAATCGTCCTTCTAATTGAAGTTTATCATCATATGAGAAACTTCCTAGCATCCATTGTCTATTATTTAGGGATTGATATAATCCAATTATATCATGAAATATATCATTATAGATTTCCATCCCATGTATATAGACTATATCTCCCATATACATTCTATCGTCATATAATGTATTAAAGTCATAACTTTAACGAAGAAGTATTCTTTTCATTTCCAAAATTAATATATCATATATATTTAAATTTTTAGGAACATGATTAACTCCCACTAATCTTTTGTAAAACTAGTAAACAAAAGATTCATTTACATCTTTATGAGAAATCAAACGATTTGATCATTTTTCTCATAAAATGCAAATAGCTCCCACTAACTTGCTAAGATCCATGATGGATGGATCTCTACAACTTTCATGTCTTGTGATTCATAGTTTTAGACATATATTATCAAGACTATCTTAATAATGGTTTCGGAAACCCATATTATGTCAAAACATTGAATCACCATTTAGTTGTAGCTAACAATCTTCGAATTAATTGAAACTAAGACTACGTCAAAAATGGTTCCTTTAAAGTTAACCATTCTCTTTGATTGTAGTCACCTTAAGCTACCAATTAGCTATGAAGGTTTCATTATTTCGAGTCAAATGGTACTTTACCATTTCCTTGAGTATATATCGTATATGCACTCAATGTAGTCATAAGGATTTTCATTCTTATTTCTTTCGAATTAAGAGGTGCAACTCTATGACATAGTCATAAAGTTCAAAACCATTCAACTGAGACGGTTTTTAAATCCTTATCGACTACCTTGGAGCTTGTGGTATAGGAACTAGGTTGTTATATTTGTTGATTACTTTCTTGTCTCTCAAAGAACCCATTCTTTGAGTTCTATCTCTCGTTCATTTGCTTTTAGGCAAATCACATTGTAGAATTACAATGAACTATCCAACAAAACAACATTTGTTAGTTGGTTTATAGAAGCGATATCCAAAAGTTATTTTAAGGATATCCTACAAGATTATTATCAAACAAATATTGCTTGTTAGCACACAATCCCAAATCTTTAACATGCTTAAGATTTGTCTTTCTTTTCCAACTACATCTTATGGAGTCATGAAAATATTGGAAGATCTTCTCATTGACAATCATATTGTTTTTAGAAGTATATATCCTATATATGGGTAATAGATAACATCTAACGAACTAAATCTTATTCAAGTTCGTTCTTCTCCTAATGGAGAAATACATTATCTTATGATGCTATTTTCCTTGATATCTTTCAAGGAAACTCATCTAAAGTGTTACCTTTCCTTGGATCAAATCTAAGGAGGTAAATACTTTAGACGTCTTACTCATCAACTTACATTACTTGAATTCTTTGAAACATTTTGCAAAGTATTCGGACTTGTGTTTATTCAAAATAAACTATAGTCCAACCGAGAGTGATCTTCGGTGAATGTAATTCAACATGAGTAATATTATGTTTGTGGACAAGTGCCACTAACATTTAAGTGAATTAATCTCAACAACTTTGTGATTCTTTCTTCTTTCCAAAAGAATAAAGATTCAAACATTTTGCCTCTATACAATTTTAACAAGAAGGTATTGGATCCGGATCTAACGATCCAAAGCATCCATCTTTCACCAACTCATAACTTATGTTTTTAGAGGTATCACAACTTTAGTTGGGATTAGTCACTACCTTGCAACCTTTTGGGTTTTAAGCATCATTATTTTCTAAACAGTTAACACCACCATATTATCTCTACTATAGAGATAATTAATTAGATTACCATAATCCAATCATTGATTAATAAAGAACATTGTTTTGTCAAACAAAACATTTATCCATTTCACATAGTGACTGAATTTAGTTCCTTAAAATTGGAATACAAAGACAATCTATGTTTTTCCAATTTCTTTGGTAGTTCATATGAGGAAGTAAGTACCATCTGCTTTCGCAGAGATCTACATTTGATTCACGTTTCGAATGTGAAGTACTTTCTCTTCTCTCATTTATCTTCTACTTCTTATTAGCCACACTTTTACAACGATTGTAAAACATAGTCACTAATACAGAATCATGCATTCAAGTAGAAGAACCAACTGTTTTGAACTATTCAAGAACAATTTACAACACCTTCGAAAGGTGTGTCCTTGACACTTGCAAGACATTTCTTGCAAATACCCCTTCCAATATCCATCCTTTCATAAAGAAAGTTTGTTCCCTTGGAGTTATTTATCTTCTTTATTTGACTTTCACCTTTGACTACATTAGTCATGGTCCCTAAACTCCCACTATCTCTCTTGAAACCTTTTTCAATTGTGTTATACACATCAAACAATTTTGGAGAGCATGTGGTTTTTGTTCACTACATAGTTTACAATAAACTTAGTGAACGATTAGGATAGGGAAACAAAGGTGAAGTCCTTGCCTAGTTTCCGTCTCGTTAAGTGGTTTATCACTTCAACACTTAATGATTCCAAATCATCATAAGTCCATGTTAATGGACTATTTTTGTCAACCAACCATTATGTTCTAAACATAATTACAAACCTTCAAGAGTTGTACAAGGCAACTCTCATTTCTTCATACAACAATTGTAAATGAAGAATCATGGCACATTTAAGTGTTCATGCCTTTGTGCTTTCTTCTCAAGTTCTTTGTTCATTTAACAAAGAAACAAGCACTAAGTGTTTGCATTGACTAAGAGTTGTTCAAAGCAACTCCTATTTCTTCATACAACAATTTGTAATTGAAGAATTATGACATTAAAAGTGTTGTCCTCTTTATGATAGACCTTTTCTAACATATTCTTCTAATGATACATTATCAATAGTAAGATTGTGAGGATGAGACTACTTTGGTACTTTTACAAGCCATTAAAGACAATCTATGGTTTTGTAGTACCAAGTCCGTAAACTAAACGTTCGGTTTTGTCAAGTGTTGGATAGCGTTTGCAAATATATTGGTAATCAAATACATAACGAATATAAATTGATTGATTTTAAGCCATTTGATTCGGGTCTTTAAATCAAAATAGCACCACCCACTATTTTTGGCAAATTCCATATCCCTCATTGGAATTCGAGAGTTTTGGATGAAACTCCTAGTAGGTTATGGGAGGCTCACTACTACCAAGCCCACCTCAGAATTATATCATGTTGGCTAGCGTTAATAATAATGAGAGAGTACGCTTACTCATTTGCAACAACCTCTTGCAAGTACCCATCTAGTTTGGCCTCTAGAAAATGATGCCTCAGAATTATATCATGTTGGCGTCATTGTACTTAGTTAAGTCATTCCCACCATGCCTAGTTCGTGTAGGTGTTCAAGCATAGCCTCAGAATTATATCATGTTGGCTAAACTCGTTGCCTACCTCACTTCATCATGTATGTATATAGAACTCCTCCTGAGTGTAAGCACGCACTTTGTACTCCCCCATTATAGGGTGAAGCCGGTGTACGAGTCACAAACGATCGGAGCCTACCACGGTGGAAGGCCACGAAAGAGTGTTCAAAGCACTCTCCGTTTATCAACTTAATATTGGTTTGGTTGAGGGTTTTGTGTCTCATCACATATAAACATACATTTTAATCTCTATTAAAACTATTTTGGTCCTATTACAACTATTGGTCCATCCCTTTGTTTTAGTTGTACATAATACTCCCACTATGCTTTTAAAACGATTTTTAAAGCAAGAGTATATGATACTACTAACATAAACTTTGCATTCATTTGATGGACTACATAGTTGCCTTAGGGCCTAAGGATGATTATGAACCTTTGTTTAGATTCAACACGAGCCTTGTGTTGAACCTCGGTCTAGGAATGAAGATTGATTTTAGTTACGCGTTTAATCACATTAAGGCGTGTTGTCTTATGGGCGTTGGACCCAACTACTTCATTTTCATGCATATCGTATAAAGCAAGAAAGAAGTACTTCAAAGTAAAGGTGAGCTTATGCTCATTACAACATTTGCATTTAACAAATTACTTTAAAGTAAAGAAGAGCTTAAGCCCTTTTACAACATTTGATCAAATCAAATTACAACCAAAATTTAATCTACACATTCCCATGGTTCAAACAAATTTGAAACGCCTTTCACATAGCTCAATTATATTAGGCTTAGGTTCATAATCACCCTTTAATTAATTAACACTTTAACTAATTAATGAATGCAACATTTTCATTTGGTTTTTGTATCCATAAAATTGATTTAAATGGAGCTAAACAAAATGAAAATCCAATTCTCATTTAAAGAGACAAAACAATTTTGTTCTCATCCTATTTGGGCCATCATGCAATTAACCTCAACTTTTGGGCCATATTGCAATAACAAAAACTTTTGGGGTCACTTTGTATAATACACAAAAGTCACAACTTCATGTAAATACAACTAGAACCCAAACTTTTAATAATGCAAAAACATCATTAAAGGAACAAAACAATTTGCCCTTTAGCGTTTTTGGACCTAAACGTCAAAACGTAAACTTTTGGGCCAAAGTGCAAATACACAAAAGTATCAAAACTTTATGTAATTGCATAAAAGCCCCAAAAGTACTCCCTTTGAGGGAGTGGCTGGTTTTAGGGAGGGATAAGGTTGGTGTGTGTGTTGATTTGTGAGTTTTGTCAAAAACATGCAAGTGTATGTAAGATAAGATATGTTTTTGAAATAATTCAAACACAATTATTTCAATCATCATTTATACAAATATTTAACACTTTAAATACATAATAAATCATTTAAAAACATATCACATAAACTTTATGAAATAATTCAAAACTTTGAATCAAAACACCAAACCTTTTTGTTCTTGGCAAGAACAACAAGAACAATGAAGAACATCCATGAAAAACCCAAATTTTTCCATGAACCTTTTTCACCCAAAAACATTCCAAAACCATTCTTACTTAAGGGAAATAACATCTAACCAAACTAGGGTACTTAGGGGTTCCAAAGAACACATTAAAACACTTTTAACAAGTCAAACAAGAACCCAAAAATCCACCCTTTGGATTTGGCCGAATTTTCCCAAAAGCATGGCACCAAATTTTAGCTCCAATATTCATGCTCATATGAACAACATCTACAACATTTGAGATAGCAAATTTTCCAACAAAATTTACTTTCAAAGAAGCAAGAATAAAGCTTGTAACAATTACAACTTTTAGATCACAAACTTATGAACTACAAAACACAAAAGGATTCACCAACTACTAGACCTAGGCTCTGATACCACTTGAAGGAATTATTTTGAAAAACATGTTCATTTGAGCAACATCATATAGCATGCAATTAACAATTAAAAGGCGGAATCATGCTTGTATGTACTCAAAAACAAAACATGACCATGAAATTCAAAGCCTAGTAGATTGGTGAACCAATAATCAACTCAAAAACAAAGTGAGTTGAAATTAATACCTTTGTAGATTCCTCTTTGCATAAGCAAAGGCTAATCACCCAAAGAGATAGGGCCTTCATTCCTTGCTTCTTAGATCCATGGATTTGGATGGAAGAATAGGTTCTCCAAGTTCCCAAAATTGAGAACCTCTAAGTCTCTACACCAAGGAGAGATTGGATGATGAATGAGTGACCTTGGAGGATTAGATGACTAGCTAATCACCTCCAAGGTGTTGGCCTCTTTAGAGAGAAAATGGAGAGACAATTCTCACCCATTTTCCCCAAAAATAAACCCTTATTTCACTTAATGAATATTTAGTTATAAAGTCATTTATATAGTCACTTCTTTAAGTGACCTAAATAACCAAACAACCCTAATTCATCTTCATGGCCGGCCATATAGGGATTTATGGGCTTTTGGGCTTTAATGAATCTTTATTCATTAAATTGTCATACAACTTAAGTTAATGGGCTTGACGTTCGAAGCCCATTGGGCCTTAAGGTCCAAAACTATCCCGTGGTCTTTAACGAACTTATTCGTTTGATTAATTAACATATTAATTAATCCTTGCCATAAATAATTAAACCATTCAATTAATCTTACTCATTTCATTTATTTCGTCCATCTCTACCTTACACGGTGTACGATCCATTAGGTTCCTTTTAGCGAGGTAGTGGGCGATTAAAACCATTTTACATCGATTGTGAATTGAAACTATTTTCAATTCTCCCTTTAGTGATTACACACGTTTAGGGCTTCCACAAACCATGAGTGACACCTAGCCGTATGTCATGGTTACCCAAGCTAATCAGAAGAGGTGGAGAACCTATTCAGTCTGGGATTACAAATGCAATACGGTCCTTCTCTAATCTAATACTCTTGACCACATTGTTTGGTTTGATAGTTTATTTTCTCATGTCTACTATCCAATGTGTGTCTTGTGCTTATATGATTACCTTGAATGTGATTAGGAACGCATTCCCAAATCTCATTCATACTCTGGCCAGAGATTCAAATCATATCAGAGAGTATTCTCCTTCAAACGGTTTGAAGGTTAGAGATCCCTTGTTGCGCATTCACTTGTCTCCATAGCTAAGCGGCTTGACCCCAACGATGCCGTGGACACCCTCCTGGTGGGATGACTTTGACATAATCAAAGATCAAGGTCTTAACCACAAGACAACTATGATGCCTCAGGTCAAAGGACTACTTTGCATTATCCCAACCATGAGTTCTCATGTGACATGGAATATGAGAACTCTTCGTTGATCGCGTTCAGTGAACTCATTCTCTATTGAGCACCTACCGTACTTGTCTTGATGTCACACACACCAATGACTAGAGACTAATCACTCTCCCTGAGAGAAGACATAGTACGTACCGATCTTGACGGACTGTCAATGCCCAATTGGCAATCCTATGATCAGGAACGTTTAGGATGTGTCTACGAAAGAATGGTCTCAAGAATCTAACTTCATTAGATTACATTCTCCCAATCACATATTCCTTGGACTTTATTGTTTAAGCATATAACATTTATATGAGACGGCTCAAACAATAATGTATGCCCTTTATATGTAAAACTAGATTAGTTTAACATGTGAAATGTCCGTAAAGTATCATCACATGATTGGATTTAGGGCACATTTCCAACAAGTTTTTCCACAAGTTATTGGGTTGGATGATTGCATACGACAACCCAAAACATTCCCTACAAGTTCCCTACATGAGTTGCATAATAGAGATACAAGCAAGAATCATTAAGTTTTATGAAAAACATAAGCATTGACGGGACACTCGTTACTATGATTTGCATGAAACTTATGCCAAGAATTTACTTAACGTGATTGTGACTAGCAACCTTTACTACTTGTGAATATAAGTTCATAACGATTAGGTGAAATTCACTTATATTCTAGCATCAAATTCATGCATGTAAATTAAGCGTGCACTCTCAACCAACATACACAAATCAGTTTTTATACGAACGGATAAGTAAATTGAATTCACAACTTATGAAATCACAACCGAAGGTAATCAATTCATATTACAAATATAAACATGGCTTTGAATTAACCTCTAGCCAAAATAAGTTTATTTATACATTATTAAAACAGAAATAAAATAGAAGTTTGGAAAGATTAAACCGAGAGAGAAGAGTGTTTCTGTCTGTGCCTCTCTCCAATCCCTGCCTTCTGACATGTGCCATGCACACTGTCTCCCCCCTGCGTTCCGTGGACTTGGCTTCTGCTCTGCACGTCAGCTCCCTAGTCTCTCCTTTCTGCCCTTTCTCACGCTGCTCAAAAGCAGCTGTATTCCTCCTGGTGCTGCCTCTCCTTCCTTGCGTCTCTGCGAGCTGCCCAAAGGGCAGCCCCTTTCTCCCGCTCCCAGACCCCCCTTGTCTCTTCCGCCCCAGCTGCCAAGGCAGCTACTCTCCTTTCTGACCTTCCTTTTTGTGCTGCGCAGGCAGCGTTTTATTTATTTTTCTTTTCCGCTGCACTAAGCAGCTTTTCTCCTCCGGATTGAATCGTGGCCACTTTCTTATTTTAGTTTCCTCCACCTACCACGTTGCACAAGCAGCTATTATTCCTCATTCGTTTTCTTTGTCACGCTGCACACACACCTTTCCTTTATTCTTTTCTTTTTCTTTGTGCTCCCACTAGCTGCAAAGGCAGCTTCTATTATATATTTCTTTCTTCCACGCTGCCAAGCACAGCTTATTATTAATCTTCTCCCCACTAGTTTTCACCAAACTCGGCATCCCTACATCCCACCTGAAACATGAAAGAAATAATTAATTATCATGAATTGGCCTATAATCCGTGACATAATTCTACCAATAACCCATGATAGAATGAGAACGACTAAAGCAATTTTCGACGAATTTATTATTTAAAACTCATTTGTGCCATTTTTATTTTCTTTGCATAACAAATCCTATAAACACAAAAATAACGTAAATAGCTCAAAAATATAAGGAACTAACTAAGAAAAGACGAGTGAATTTGAAGTAAAAATATATATAAATATGATCCGATCACAAGGACACTGCAAAAGTGTTATCACAGTATATCTTAATTGGTTTCTCAATACTATGCAAAACTCCAAAATAATGAATCAAATTCTTTAGCCATCCAGCTTGCCTTATAGCTTTAAAACACCCTATATATTCAGATTCCATTGGTAACACAGCTCTAGTGGTTTGTTTCTTACTCCTCCATGAAATAACACCTTCAGCCAATGTGAACACATAGCCACTTGTTGAAATTCTGTCATCTACACAACCTCCCAAGTCTGCATCACTATAATAAACTTCTAAAACTTTAACTTGATGAAATACCAGCACATGATCTCAAGTTCTTTTTAAGTATCTGAGTACTTTCTTTCCTGCAATCCAATGAGCAATGTCAGGATTTGATCGAAACCTTCCCAATACACTGAGTGCAAATGCTAAGTCCGGTCTGGTACATACTTGAGCATACATAACACTCCCTACCAATGAGGCATATGGTTTCTCTTTCATCTGTTCAATGTCATGGATTGTAACTGGACATTGAGCAAGTGAAAGCTCATCACCTTTAGCTATAGGAACATCACCACCATTACAGTTCTTCATATTAAATCTCTTAAGCACTTGATCAATATCTGAGATAAACCCAAAGACTTCTACAATCTATCTCTTGTGATTTCAATCCCCAAAACACAATGAGCCACACCTAAATCTTTCATATCAAAGCTTTAAGACAACATTTGTTTTGTTTCATTTAATAATTGTACGCTGGAGCTAGCAAGAAGTATGTCATCAACATAGAGAACCATGAAAATAAAGTCTGATTTGGCTTGTTTCATATAAATGCAATTGTCAATCTTATTTTCTGAGAAACCAAATGAATTAACAACCTGATCAAACTTTTTATACCATTGCCTAGAAGCTTATTTAAGTCCATAAATAGACTTGGTAAGCTTGCAAACCATATGTTCTTTCCCCCTTTCAATAAATCATGGTGGTTACTGAAGGAGATTTTGTGAAAAACATGTTCATTTGAGCAACATCTATGGCATGCAATTAACAATTAAAGGCAGATTCATGCTTGTATGCACTCAAAAATAAAACATTACCCATGAAATTCAAAGCCTAGTAGAAAGGTGAACCAAGACTCAACTCAAGAACAAAGTGAGTTGAGAGATTTTATACCTTTGTTGATTCCTCTTTCCATAAGCAAAGGCTAATCACCCAAGGAGAGGGCCTTCATTCCTTGCTTCTTAGATCCATGGATTTCTTGGATGAGGATGGTTTAAAGGATTCTCCAAGTTCCCAAAATTGAGAACCTCTAATTTTTCCACACCAAGTAAGGACTTGAAGAAGAGATGAGTGACCTAGAGGAAGTAAGATTGCTAGCTAAAATCCTCTAGGGTGGCCGGCCTCTTAGAGAGAAAGGGAGAGACATTGTGTTCTCATTTTTTCTCTAAAAGAAACCCTAATGAAGAAAAGGCTATAAAGTCATATTTATACCTACCTTCATTGGAGTGGCAAACTTGTAATAAGTCCAAAACCCACTCCTTTATCAATATGGCCAGCCATAGGGTGTTATTGGGCTGTTTGGGCCTTTGTGAATATTTAGTCATTAAGTTTTCATGCAACTTAAGTTAATGGGCTTGACGTTCGAAGCCCATTGGGCCTTAAGGCCCAAAACTAACCCAAGGTCTTTAACGAACTTTATTCGTTTGATTAATTAACAAATTAATTAATCCTTACCATAAATAATTAAACCATTTAATTATCCTTAGTCATCTCCGTTGTTTCTTCAATCTCTACCTTACACGGTGTACGATCCATTAGGTTCCTTTTAGCGAGGCAGTGGGCAATTAGAACTCTTTCAAATCGATTGTGAATTGAAACTTACTTTCAATTCTCCCTTTAGTGTTTATACACGTTTAGGGCTTCCACAAACCATGAGTGACACCTAACAGTATGTCATGGTTACCCAAGCTAATCAGAAGAGGTGGAGAACCTATTCAGTTTAGGATTACAATGCAATACGGTCTTTCTCTAATACAATACTCTTGACCACATTGTTTGGTTTGATAGTTTATTCATGTCTACTATCCAATATGATTCATTTACTTATATGATTACTTTGAATGTGATTTGGAACGACTTCCTAAATCTCATTCATACTCTGGCCAGAGATTCTTAATCATATCATAGAGTATTCTCCCTCAAACGGTTTGAAGGTTAGAGATCCCTTGTTGCGCATTCACTTGCCTCCATGGCTAAGTGGCTTAACCCCAACTATGTCGTGGACACCTCTAACAGAGTGACTTTGACATTGTAAAAGATCAAGGACTTAACCACAATACAACTATGATGCCTCAGGTCAAAGGACTACTTTGCATTATCCCAACCATGAGTTCTCATGTGACATGAGTATGAGAACTCCTCGTTGATCGTGTTCAGTGGACTCATTCTCTATTGAGCACCTACATGCTTGTCTTGGTGTCAATCACACCAATGACTCGAGACCAGTCATTTTCCCTGAGAGAAGACACAGCATGTACTATTCTTAACGGACTGTCAATGCCCAATTGGCAATCCTATGATCAAGAACATTTAGGATATGTATACGAAAGAGAATGGTATCATGAATGTAACTTCTTTATATTACATTCTCCTAATTACATATTCCTTGGACTTATCGTTTAAGCATATAACATTTATATGAGACGGCTTAAAACAATAATATTTGCCCTTGATATTAAACTAGATTAGTTTAGCATGTGAAATTTCCGTAAAGTATCATCATATGATTGGTTTTAGGGCACATTTCCAATAGTTACTTCATATCAATGTCTTCCAATAAGCTGCCATTAAGAAATGCAGTCTTGACATCCATTTGATGCAATTCCAAGTCATAATGAGCTATTAATGCCATAATTACTCTAAACGAATCCTTTGTAGACACTAGTGAAAAAGTTTTAGTGTAGTCAACACCTTCTCTTTGTGTGAAACCTCTAGCAACAATACTAGCTTTGAATCTTTCAACATGTCCTTGTGCATCTCGTTTTGTTTTGAACACCCACTTGCAACCAATGGGTTTGATATCACTGGATCCTTCAACTAGACACTAAACTTCATTCTTTTCCATTGAATCCAGTTCATCTTTCATTGCAGCATCCCAAAGTGAAGCATTTGTACTTTCCAATGCTTCTTTATATGTAACAGGATCATCATCATCACCAACTTCAAACTCCACTTCTTGCAAATAAGCAACATAGTCATTTGACAAAGCTGGTTTTCTCAGTCTTGTGGATTTTCTTACAATTGGTATTACCTCATTTACATTATGTGCATTTACAACTTCTGCAACATCATTTAACTCATCTAGGACTTCTGCATCATGCAAACTTCCTTCTGGTAGATTCATAAGCATTTGGTCTCCAGTATTTAGACCATTGGGATTAAGTGGCAAAGAACATGAATTTGAAACTACACCAGATTAAATTGGCAAGGTAATATGATTAATTGTAGGTAAAGAAATAGGATTCTCCTCATCTCTTTCTTCAAACACTTATGAATTTCTGGAATGGGGATGTGGTGTTCCAAAATCTTCAATGAATTTGGCATTGCTGCTTTCAACCAATCTGGTATAAGAACTTGGACAATAAAACATGTAGCCTTTCGATTTCTCAGCATATCCAACAAAAAAGCAACAGGTAGTCTTTAAATCCAATTTCTTTTCATTAGGATTATACAATCTTGCCTCGCATCTGCAACCCCAACTATGAAAATGGTTAGAACTTGGTCTTCTACTGTCCGAATTTCGAAAGGAGTGGACTTGACTGCCTTGGTTAGGGCTCAATTAAGTATGTAGTTTTGATAGCTTCACCCCAAAAGAATTCTGGTAACTGTGAATGAGATAACATGCTCCTAACCATGTCTTTCAAAGTTCTATTCATTTTCTTAGCCACTCCATTTTGGAAAGGAGTTCCAGGAGTAGTGTAATGTCCAACAATTCCTTCTTGTTGCATAAACAATGCAAAATGACCAATTTGTTGTCCTACTTCAGTGTATCTACCAAAATATTCTCCTCCACGATCGGATCTCACAATCTTAATTTGTTTGTTTAGTTGCTTTTCAACCTTAAGTTTGAAATTTTTAAAACAATTAAGTACTTGTGACTTTTCTGAAATAAAAAACAGATAAGTATATCTTGAAAAATCATCGATGAAGAGTACAAAATAGGAATTGCCACATAGTCTTTGTTGGAAATGGTCCACACACATATGTGTGTATGATCCCCAAGAGATCATTGTTTCTAGTAGCTTTCAATTTGTTTATTGAATTAGTTGTTTTCCCTTTAAAACAGTCTTTGTAAGTCTCAAGTTCATTTGGATTAATCTCTAACAATGCACCATCTTTCACGAGTCTCATCCTTCTCTCTTTTGATATGTGCCCAAGTCTTCGATGCCAAAGAATAGAAGATGTTTCATAGTGAACAGCCTTTTAAATGCAAAATGATCAACATTAAGACAATCATGAAAGTAAGTACACTCAATTTGCCAAAGATCACCATTAAGAAATGCATATCCAAGGAGATTGTCAAACTGGTTATTTATTTTCATTACCAACATATGAAAAACCATCTCTTACAAACTGCGTTACAGAAAATAAATTCCTTCTCATAGAAGGTACATAAAGAACATTGTTTAAAACTAATACATAGCCAGAAGACAATCTCAACATTACTTTACCAACTGATTGAACAGTCAATTTATTTCCATTTCCAACATAGACATTGTAGATTTCCTTATTTGTCTCCATCAACCTTTAAAATCCCTGTAAAGAGTTTGTTATATGTGTAGAACATCCAGTGTCAAACCACCAAGAATTTTGAGGTATAAAAATCATATTCGATTCAATTGTGACAAAAACATCAATGGTTTTCATACCTTTTTTAATGAGCCAACCTTTAAAGCCTGGACAGTTTTTCCTCCAGTGTTCAGTGGATTAACAATAATAACATTTCTTAAGATGTATTGCATTTGGTTTAAGACCAGTGCTTGTGGAAGCACCATCAGTTTTAGCAGATACAATTGAGTGTTTTGGATTTTTCTTTGAGGGAAAGTGAGAACCTGCATTATGTGGCTTTGATCCTTTGTAGTTGTTCTTGTAAGGAATGATTGCTTTTCCCTTACCTTTCTTAGCTTGAACAACATTGATAGTCTCAATCTTGGTTCTCTTCATCCTCTCCTCCTCTTGACATTATATTGCAATGAGTTCGTTGATGCTCCAGGTTTCCTTTTGAGTGTTATAGTTGACTTTGATTTGTTCATAGTCATTTGAAAGTGAATGCAGTGCCATGTGGACTAGAAATTGGTCAGTGATGCCAATATCTAGTGCATTCAATTTGTTGGAAATATTCACCAGTTTGAGAAGATGTTCCCTAACACTACCAACTCCATCATGCTTGGCATTGATAAATGCTGAGAGGTATGAACCAGTTTTTTCCTTATTAGATTTCTTAAATTTTTCCTCTACCTTATCCATATAAGCCTTGGCTATGTCACATGTAGGAATGCCTCCTCTCACATGTTCTTCCATTGCATTCTGCATAATTAAGAGTGACATCTGATTTGCCCTTTCCCATTTGGCAAATAGGTCCCTTTGAACTATTGTGCTGTCATCAGTAATTGCACTTGGTTGAGGCATCTTGAAAGCAATGTCAAATTTCAACATTCCCATGTGCATTTCAATTTGTTGCTTCCAAGTCTTAAAATTGTTGCCATTTAGTTTCTCAATGTTCATAAGATTCAACATATTGAAATATGCATAATGTGTATTCATTATGAACTAATTAATTCACTTGCACTTGTGACAAAAGTTAATAACTTAATGATCTTATCACACTTAATCTATGGAACCAGTTACACCTTTGAGCAAGAAAATGTCCATATAATACATTAAGGGTGCGTTTGTTGCACCGGACTATCTCGGACTGGACTAACTTCAGGGACTAAGCTGGACTGGCTTAGACTAGACTAAGCTGGACTGATTTAATGAAGCGTTTGATGCAGTGTCGGACTAAGAAGCAGGATAACTATTAAATTTAGATACTATATTTTGATCATACTTATTTCAGATAACCCTCAATTAACATTTCAAAATTAATCAAGAAAATATGTAATAAACCATGTATAAACTTTATCAAATATAATCAAGTTTAAATACCAACTCAGACGATTCCAAAGATCTACCAAAAAGTAAAATAAGAAATATAGACACCAAAAAATCAAACATCCAAAGATCAATGGCAGAACACCAGTAATCAAATAGCAGAACACCAGCAATCAAACAGACAAAGCAATTATTTAAAAAAAAAAAGAAGAAAAAAAGGAATCCCCAAAGATGAATCAGAAAGAATCCCCAAAGACTACAAGACGAATCTCCCCTCTCTTGCTGCAAGACGAATCCCAATTTGCAAGACGAATCTCTCCTCTCTCGCTTCAAGACGAATCTGCAATTAGCGTGACGACGAAGAAGAGTAGGGTGGTGGGGATGTCGGTGCAAAGAGGAGAGAAGCAGACTAGAGGTGAATTGAACAGCTGTCGGAGAAGAGGAGTGGGGTGGGTGGGGCTGTCGGTGCAAAGAGAAGATAGAAACAAACGAAGCATATGAAGAAGACGAAACGAAGCAGACGAAGTGAAGCGAGCGAAGTGAGAAGGGGCTTAGCAGTCCTCTCGTATTTGGGGGGTCTCGCTAAGACCTTCTAACGAAGGTGTTAGTTGGGACGAGTCCCACTTAATACCATTAAAGGTAATCCCTCCCTGTAACAAACACAAGACTAGACTGACTTTTAGTCCAGTCTAGTCTAGTGAGACTTAACGAAGGGAAACAAACACACCCTAAGTATGTGAATATCAATTCTTGTATAATCTTAAACAAAAAATACAGTAACTTATGTAAACTGCACACCTTTAGGCATGAACTTTTACGAAACTACAACCTTTTTATAAAGATTATACACTGATTTATAGCAAACCCAGCAGATCAATTCTTTGGAATTTAACTCTACTTGTTAAATGCTTGTAAATCATCCTTTTTATAGAAAATGAAACCTTAAATTCATGAGTATAAATATATCATTTTGATGATGTATTTAAGCAGTAATAAGTGTTTCATATCAACAAGTAGTCTTTATCAACTTAAGATTATTCATAATGTTGATCTATTCATCAGATAACTAACTTTATTCTCATGCATGGCTACTAAGTATAACAATGCAATGCAAGATATCATAACATATGATAAGCAATAGTAGCGGAAACAAGAATCAACTTTCATAAGACAAAACGAGTTCAACACTTTAACTGTTGGCTCTGATACCACATGTAAACTTATTTCTTACTTCACAGCCAAAACATGATCAATTAAGCCATTGAACTACAATCAACATGTAATGATATACAACACTATTAAACCCTAGTACGAATAAAGAATACATACGTGTTGCCGAACACATCTTGCATGGGTACTAGGATTAGCCTTCTATTCTATGGTGTTTGATACAATACAACCTTCAATGGGACTGGTTTTCTTCTTAGAATCACACCAAGAAGAGAGACCAAGAACCTCTCTTTTATTTACGTGGAAAAACAATAACTGCTGCCTCCCATTAGGGTTTCTGTTATTGTCGGTTACCTAGAGTTGTTACCAACTTTAATTCAAACTTTATAACTTAATGTTTTTCCCTCCATTTATCTATATGGCCATATAATCTCTTATCTTGATGTCAACATATATAAGTACACTAGGGTTTGATTATACTCATCCTATAAAATCTTACACAACAAACTTTCCATCCCATACAAAAGTGCTCATTTCCGTCCATAATGCCCACAAAAGCATTAACACATCATCCATATCCACTCTCTTATCCTTCACCATAGCAAGCAGCCACTCTTTAATTGGTTCATGGGGCTGCATTATCGCTCTGAGCCCCAACGAGGTAGCAAACCAAACCGCTCACGAAAAATTGCACTCACAGGGCATATGACTGACCGTCTATCCGGGCACATTACATCAGGGGCAAGAATCCTTTAGTCTCACACATTTTTTTATTAGGTTGGATCTTTCCGGTGGGATATCCGGACACCGTCCTCCACCCACAAACCTTGACCTTTAGTGGCACGCGTGCTCTCTATATTGGTTGCCATAAACCACGGTAAGCAATTTCGTTGTTCGAAGACAATGAAGTAGAAGCGACATTAGGTGAACAGCAGGTCCTTGCCACCTTATAGGAACTCTTCACTAAAGAAACAATTTTCTTATCGAAATGCACCACATTAAACGATCAGGTGACCTTCGAAAACTTAAAGGAATGGAGCAAATAATTCTCGCCTCCTCCTCCAAGAAAATTTGATACACAAGATCAGTTCTCCAACTCCTATTTTCTTGCACAATCAAGTCATTTACCAGCAACCCACCCATTTTGGGAGGACTAATAGTAAGAATTTTGAAGGTGTTGAGTCGAGGAATCCACCTGTGTTTCCACACATGGACAGATACTCCATCCATAATTGCCTATCTCAACCCTTTTTCCAGCACCGTGTGTGCTTTAAAAATGCTACACCAGCAATAGGAAGCTGACTAGCCTGCCTCCGCATCCCAAAACAACACTTCATAGAAATACTTAGCCTTCAATACACGGGCCACCAGCGATTGAGGTTGATGCACTATACGCCACCCTTGCTTTGCAAGGAGACAAGATTGAACAAATAAAGATCATGAAAATCGAGCCTCCCCCCTCATTCTTCGGTCTGCACATTCTATCCCATGACATCCACTGTATTTTACGGGCTTTAATATCGCTTCTCCACCAGAATCTAGCCCTTAAATGTTGGAGTTCCTCACAGAATGACTTAGGAAGTAGGAAACTATGCATAACATATGCCAATAAAGCTTGCCTAACTACCTTAATAAGTAATTCTCTTCCCACACTACTTAAAAGCTTACCATTCCAATCGTTTAATCTCTTTGTAACTTTCTCCTTAATGAAAGAAAAGGTTTACCTTTTATCTTTCCCAACGAAAGTAAGAAGCCCCAAGCAACGGTCATGTCTCTCTACACGTTGCCCCCCTAAGAACGTGGCTGGTTGCACTTGGACCTCGAACGCCACATTGGCACTAAAAGCAACACTACTTTTATTGAAGTTAATCGCCTGACCCAAAGCTTGAAAGTAAACATCTAAAATGTGTTGAATAACCCCACAATCCTCTACCGGAGCTCAAGTGAAAAGAAAACTATCATCCACAAATAACAAATGATGCAAATTGGGTGTAGTATCTACTATACAAAGGCCATGTAGGGAGCCTTCACTCTCTTTCTTTGTTATCAAAGCCCATAAACCCTCAATACAAAGAAGAAAAAGGTACGGCGATAGAGGATCTCCTTGCCTCAATCCCCTTGAAGGTACTAATAACCTTTCACTCCCCATTTATCAAGAACGAAAACAATATGGACGTCACACAACTCATGACAATCTGAACCCAGGCATATGTAAAGCCCAGTGGTTTGAACATAGCATCCAAAAAACCCCACTTTACACGATTATATGCTTTGCTCAAGTCCAATTTGAAGGCAATGAATCCCTCTCTTCCACCCTTTTTATTATGGAAAAAATGCCCAACCTCCATCACAAGCAGTGAATTCTTAGAGATTAACCGCCCTGGAACGAAGGCACTTTGGAAAGGAGAAACTAGAACAACCATAAAAGCCTTTAAACGGTTTGCAATTACCTTAGGACAAATCTCATAGAGAACATTGCACAAACTAATCGGGCAAAATTGTGCCATATCATGTGGTTCCTTCACCTTTGGTATCAACACAACATGCGTAAAGCACACCTCCTTGGAAAGCCTTCCAGAATTAAAGAAGGATCGCACTACCTCTACAACATCCTCGTCCACCACATGCCAAAATTTCTGATAAAATAACGGGGGCATCCCGTCAGGTCCAGGGGACTTCAAATGATGCATCTGGAAAACGACGCTTTTGACTTCCTCAGCTGTAACTTGGGCAAGCAAAGCCTTATTAGCAACATTTGAAATTGACAATATGGTAACTTCCAACACCGAATGTAAAGCATTTGGTAGGACACCTTGCGATTTAAAAATATTAGATAAATAGTTGATTACCGTAGCATCGATACCTTCGGGGGATTCCTGCCATTCTCCATAGTCATCCCGCAGTCCCTTTATAGCATTCTTTCTTCGTCTATTTGACACTTTCTTAAGAAACCATTTCGTATTTCGATCCCCCTTTCTTCAACCAAGTCATGCGTAAACGCTGCCTCCTATACATGTATGCTTGGAAAGAGGTCCCTTCAATCTCAAGTAGCAAACCCTCTATCCTAGCGACACTTTACCCCATCCTCACTATATTGACCCCAAGTATACTCGTTGCCAACAAAACCGAGGTCAACCACTTCATGAGTTTCTTTCTAATTGCTCATGCTAACTAAGCACTTCATTAAAGTAGCCCATACAAAACCACAGTAACGAATGTTGACTCCCAAGGTCCGACATCATAGCCCAGGTCTTATATCTCTCTGTCATAACTAAATCACACCATCTGGAAGGTCATCCTATGCGTCAATATAGAAGGCCGACAATGATAGAATGGACACTTGCATTTCTTCTTGCCAAAGCAAACACAACCCTCTAAACCTTCCACTATTAGGCACACTGAAAACATGCTCAAAATCTACACTCTGATGAACAAATTCCATCTTCAACTCACTACTCTTAGTCTCACATAAGAACACAACTAGGGGACGTTTTTGTTGGACTATGTCCAACAATGCCTGAACTGCAAAGGGTTTCCCCAGACCCGTGCAAATCTAACTTAGGAGATTTGTTGTGGATGGTGGAGTTACTCCATGGCAACACCTACCGCTAGACTGGAGCAAAATTTCTTCGTAAGAGACAAGTCATCCTCTCTAGTTAGGCCATCGACTTATCTCCCTCTCTTAATACCAGTCTCAATAACGACCCCCAACCTCGTAGTGACTAAAGACACAAAGGCAGGGGGTGAGAACACCTTTAGATCCTGGATGCCCTCGACGGGCAGACTTTCAAACTTTCCTTCCGTGTTGCCACCTGATTCCCCATAGGAATTAAGGTAATCTCGTCTTAAGAATGCTACTCTAAATTAAGCATAGAATCCCATTGGCCAATCAATCCCGATCTACGACAACCGTTTTAAATCCCCATTCCTACCAAATTGGTCATTCCTAGGTCAACTTTCCCAATCGCTTAATTCCTTGCCTCATCGGGTGCCCCGTTGTAAAAAACCTCCATAGCCTTCTCCTTATCCGATCCTAATTCTAGAACCTGAACTTGCCAACTAGAGTTTGCAGACTATGATATTAACCTATTACCAACTCCAAGGACAGATTTCCCCGCCTGAAGCCACACTCCATAGGGGTGAATTAAATTCATGGATCCTACCCCCTTTAAAGCAATCACAATCCGCACCACAGTGGTCCAAGAGTCCATATAAGTAATAGTATGCAGAAAGGCACTCATATTGGAATAAAACATCAATCACAATCCGCACCACAGTGGTCCAAGAGTCCATATAAGTAATAGTATGCAGAAAGGCCCTCAATTGGAAGCAATTGAATGTTCAGTGTCTATCGCAAAGGTTTTAGAACATTCACTCTCACTTTAGTCCTCATGAATTCTCCAGAACGAATGCCCTATTGACGACAATTAACTGCCACCAATCTTCCTATAGCCCAACCTATTTCCTCCCCCATCAATAAAATCATCAACGATGGTGGAATGTTAGGAACCTGAATCCAGAATTCTTGTTCACATAACGGAACATTTGATGGAACTTCAACACCTTTAATTTCAGCAAGAAGCACTAAGGACTTATCGAAATACCACGGACTTCCTTGTAACCACTGAAGATCCCCGCCCTCTCGAAAACACACAAGAATCGCCATCCACTCATCACTATGATTTCCACATCGATATTGGGTTTCCAGAGATTCCACACCACACTTGTTACAGTGGAGGTGTTCTGCCAATGGACTGCTAATGACCACCTCCATTTCCTCCTCCTCTGACTGAAGTTTGTTGCAAAAAAACCCTAGCGACTTCTCTATTGAATCTGGAAAAACCCTAAAGCTGATCAACTCTCTCTAGGCTAGAGAACTTTTTTTTTACTTTTTTACATTTGACATAGTTTTCAATTTTCCTTTTAATTTAAAAACTAAAAATGAAATGATTTTCAAACTATCCTTAAATGACCTTTTTATTGATGGTCCAAATAACGCCTTCAGTGCAAGGATGGACGGTGAGTGAGCCCATGTATCTGCAATAGGTTTCCCAACGAATTTTAATTTTTCCACGATTAGTAATGTCGATGATTCTTTCTCCCATTTGATCAGTCATTTATTCTGCATCCTTCATCATCTGAAATTAATTCACAACTTTCAATAAATATGTTAGGATCATATGGTATCTTCATAACATTAGTTATGTAGACATGATTTGTTTGCAAGATCATTAGTGTGATACGGTTTTTAACCTTATGGTGTCTTTGGGGTAGTTCCCAACTTGCAAAATTTAATAATCATCATAAGTATTATCTTTTTTGTTAGTTGGATGTGGGTACTCCATATGTAGTTAAAAAATTATATTCCAAGATTACATTTGACATGCCTTATGTTCGTTCTTATTGTTGTTAATAAAATTTGTTTGTTTTGAAACATATATATACACACACATAGGGTTAGGATTTGAAGACATACCTTTTTTATAGGGCCCACTTTGTAATGTATTTCAACAATCCAACCATTTATCTTTTATGTTTTCCCTCAAATATCATCTTTACCAAAATTTATCTAAATCCGAAGTCATATGACCGTTGGATTAAATTTAGTATTTCTTTGTATAACTCTATTCACCAATTTTTTTCACTACAAGTGTGTTAAAAGAGTCTAACCCCAGCCCATTAAAGATCCTACACAAATCTAGAGAACTCTAGTATATTCATGCACCAATACAGATTAACTAGACGTCACTCCTATGTTGGAAAACTTGCTCCAAAAGAAGGTGATTGAGTTAAGAGTGAAAGCGGCCTAAAAAGATGAGTCGCATCAACAACCCAATATACTGCAAGTAACACCGCAACGTTAGTCATCTAGTTGAAAAGTGCTTCATGCTGAAAGATCTCATCATGAAGTTGGCCCAAGAAGGAATCATCGAGATAAATCTTGATGATGTGGTAGAGTCAAACCATACCACCGTCACTTTTGGCTCTTTCAACTCAACATCTTCACCTAGATCACTGGGGATAAGCTCCAAAAGCATGCAAGTCAAGCCAAGCGAAGTTAAAAGATGGACTAATGTCACTCCGAATAAACCACATAAGAAGCATACACCTTATCTACAAGTTGACCAATCAAAGAAGAGGTAAAGAAGTTCTTATCAACTTCCAAAGACACAAGGAATGGTTGATTAAACTTTGATATGAAGATCATCCATGCCCATCATGATGCACAATTTCTTCCTCGAAGACTTATTCAAGGATTAATTGGTCTGGACTCCTTGCTATAAAGTTTGCGAGGGACACCTTTCCAACACTGCTTAACAAAACCACAAAAATGCTCCTTGCATGCATAAGCTGAAACTACACAAGGCATCAAATGCTCCTTACCTGCATGAGTTGAAACTGCATTAGGCCCAAACACGCTCTTTACCTGAACAAGAAAAAACTGCAAACGGAACCAAATCCTTAACAAATACTCCTTGTTCGTACAATCTTAAAAGGTGACACAAGATGCTTCTTGCCCAAACGAACCTAAAAGGCAACAAATATTTTTGGCCCGCATGAGCATAAACTGCATACGGCACACAAAAGAAACACTTAAACTACGTTATAACTTGATTCCTTTCTCAGAAGGGTACGTAGGCAGCTCAAATTTTCAACTTTGAGTTCAATCACATCAAAATAAAAAAAATTATAAAAATTGAAAAAATAAGGGTTCTGACCTTCGAGACAAAGAGGCAAGATCAAGACATCACTCTAAACTAGGTCTTTGAAGTTCTTCCGTTGAATCTTGAGCAAGCCTTCCAACATCTTCAATGCATTGGTGTCTGCCACAGAGGAACAAGCAGCAAGTGCAATCACATAAGTGATGCAATCGCAGAGGCTGTGCAGTCACAGGCCAGTGGTATGTCCTTGTCTTCACAAGTAGCGGATTGTTCTCACAATCAGCGGCGTATCCTCGTCTTCACAAACGATGGTAAGTCCTCGTCCTCACAGGTAGCAGTGTGTCCTTGTTGCTCACAGCAAATTGCAGGAAACTACGTCGCAAAACCAGGGTCGAAGGCATCAACAAAACCCAAAAACAGGGAGTCACCACCTACACTTGGAAACTACATTCGTAGATAGTATGTGAGCTCAAGAGTGTAGCGCAGCGATGATAAGTAACAGTGACAACTTTGCAGTGAGAAGCAGTATCACTCTTGCGACAAAGCTAGTGGCAGTAAGCAGGCTCAGTGAGAAGTGCAGTAAAGTACAGAACTAGCTCCGAAGGCCGCAACAAAACCCAAAAAAAAAAGGAGCAGCCACCTACGGTTGGAAATTGCCCTCGTAGATGACGTGAAGGCAGAACGTGCAGAAAGCAACGCAAAATCCAAAAATAGGTAGCCACCACTAACTGCACTAAACTGCAGGCATGGACAACATGCGGACTCGAATTGCAGAAGGAAATTATGAGTCAATGCAAAATTCAAAAAGTATATTCACCAACAGAAAACAAATTATTAAAATTAGGAGCAAAAAATAAATAAATATATATAATGGCCTCCAAAGTGAAGAATGCCCTAAACCTAGGGCACTGCCAAAAAACCTGCGCTTCTTTGTCCCTTCACGGACTCGGTATAGGTTTCGATTAAGAGGAGGCAGGAGGTGTAGCTCGAGATGGTGTTTAAGGGAAGTGAAGATCGAGATTTAGAGCATCTAGGGGAAGCTTTTTGCTGGAAATTGGGGATTAGGGTTCCTAAGAGTGATGGTGTTTTTGGCCGAGGAAAAATATTTTTATTTTTATTTTTAATTTTTGAACATATTTTGTTTAAAATTTGTTTTTATTCCACATATCAATCGATAAAGGATCCAAGGCAGCATGGCATTCAGTTAGGTGAGGAGTGGGCCCTGCATATTCCATATCAGCATGGCGTTCACTGCTCTGCTAGCCATGATGAAGAAAACAACAATTCTGGCAGCCGAGTCTATGCTCCTTGACCAAGAGGATACCAAGGCAGCTAAAGAAATGGCAAGAACCATGGCTTCTGAAGCTTATTCCTCGGTCGAAAAAATCAAGAAATTGGAATCTGAGCTTGCTGCTTTGAAGGGATCTAACATTTCTGCCCCCACTTCTCTACAGCTTGAGGCCGCTCACCAAGAGATCATGGATTTGAAGACTAGGCTTGATGCGATCCAAGTAAAGTACGAAAGTGCAGAGAAGGAAATCGAGGGTTACATACCTCAGATTCAAGATCTTGAGCGTTCCATCTCTGAATTCTACTCCGCTGCTTATGCAAATGATGAAGAATTGATTGTTGTTTACAACCAAGTGATCCGTTTCAAAAAGGTTGTCGATAGGCTTGAGCCTCAAGTGTTGGAACTTCAAAGTGCTTTAAAGATTAACGACAATCTGAAGAATGAGATTGAGGAGTAGCAGCGGGTCTGTGTTTACCTGCTTGAGGAGAATGAGCAGTTGAAGAGTGAGAAGGCTAGGTTCGAGGCTTTGCTTACTCAAAGTCAAGCTGATTTCTACAAGCTGGGTTATGTGGATCATCTCTATGGACGACCGTCTGACTTTGAATTTTTCGGTAAAGACTTCGAGACCTTCTCTATTTCTCCAGAAGACTTTCTCACTTTTACTTTTGAGTCTTCTATCGGTGAAGTGGTTGGAGAAGTTGGTGCCCAAGCTGGGTCAACCGATGGTAAAGTGCCGGATGATGCCGCTACTGAGAACATCAAGGTTGCTGAAGGTGTGGCGACCAAGCAGTCGCGAGTTATCCAAGTTATTGAAAAGTAGTCTTCTAGGTAGCCTTTAGGATTTTCTTTGTTTTCCTTTGTTGCTTTTGCTTAAACTCCTTCGATTTTTGCTAGTTGTTTATCAATTTTGCTATAAAATTTAATAAACTTGCTTCCTTTGCTTTTCCTATCTTCGTTTTTTTTTTTTTTTGTCCATGCCCTAATTTTTAGACCTTATAGACCAGTGGCAAGCGTGCTACTTTTCTATAAGCAGACAGGTCTGCGTAGCCTACACAGCCGTAGGTGTTGGTGTAGAACTTTTGCAAAGTTGTCAGCCATAGGGTTGGCAGCCGGATGCCTTGCTTACAGAAGCAGACGAATCTACGTAACCACTAGGCTATTAACCTTGGCTTTTTCCAATTCCGTAGGTTGTGTAGCAAGTATCACAACACTTTAGGACTTGGTGTAGGTTGTTCTGTGCTTGGCAGAGGTGAAGCTTCATTGACTACATAGCATGTCGGTAATGGATAAAGCTTCGTATATGTACACTAGCTTGTTTAACCTTTCACAATAATGTGAGGTTTTATAAGCTTAGCATGGTTTTACTACTTGAAGGGCAGGCCGTAGGCAGTCTTTCGAAAATCTGTATGCTACCTTAGTGCACTCGGTAGCAGCTTTAGGTTTCCAAGGCAGCCGCCCGTTGGGTGTGCTGCGTAATGTGCCCCCTCCATCTTTAAGGTCCGGTTCCCTACGGATTAGGCCAATAGAACCATAATCCTTCAACTAGCTAAGCCTTGAAAAAGACTATTATGGCTACTTCTAGGAATCCCGGCGCAAGCCATCATGCACCTAGTTATACTAGGGTAGTCAGGCTCATCCACGTCTGGATATTCGAAGTGTTGAGTTAATCCTCCCATCTTGGAGAGCATAGTTGGTCCCTCGGGGGGTGCAATTCCTGCAGTAAGTCCCAAAAGGGGTGCGATCTTCTTTTGAAGTGCATTAAAAGATAAGTTGTTGTAGACATGTAATCGAGCCAAGTTACAAATTACTTATGAATTCTTTATTGAAAAATGAACAAAATAAGTGAATAACTTAGCTACAAAAGACTATATGATGATTGGATAGTCCTCAGCTTACAAGGTGGTGCCCGTTGAGCTGCTTAAGTCTTCGGGTCTTGATATAGTGAGAAGTCACACATGGTATTTCCTCAAATTGTAGGCGTTCCATTGCTTCTTGATCTCTTTATCATTCATGGTAGCAAGGCTGCAGCTACATTTGCCGCCTACTCTGCTGATTTTGTAAGGCATTTCTTAGGACCAGATTTCCGGGTTGAAACTGCCGGATCTTGGTGATAGGAGCATATTTATGCGACTTAATTGGCTTGTTCTCGTGCATTTACGTTGTGTTTCCTTTGAATGAAACGAGCATGAGTTCTAGTATTTGGAACTAAAATGATGAAAAAGCATTCCAAGTAGCAACCAAGCAAAGAAATAATGAGATCATGCAACGACTTTAGAAAGTAAGAATATCACAGATTAATAACTCTCTAAACAAAGAATAGGCTCAAGTCACTCAGGGTTGTAGAGTTGGTTTGAGTTTCTTCCTTCAAGCATGTTACAAAAACTGATTTTTTTTCTCTTTGTGATTACATGTGAATTTGTACATGACAACTACAACTAAGTATTAACCAAAGAGCATATCACACTTTCACCCATATTTGTAACTTTCTTTAACAGTCATGCAATTAAAAACCAAATCCTCATCATTGTGTTGGAAGGTACCCTAAGACACAAACAAGCAAAACGACTCTTTTTTGTTTTTTTCAAACATTTTTTCCCATTTTTTTCAAAATTTTTGAAAATTTTTCAAATTTTTGTTATTACGACACGCTAAAACACAAAACAATGAGTAACAACATTAGAAGTGATAGGTGGTGAAATTCGAAGATAAGTTATGAAAAGCAATCTGTGTACCCCCCCCCACACTTAAACCAAACATTGTCCTCAATGTTTCAAAAATAAAACCAAACAAGAAAGCAATAAAAGACAACTAGCAAACAAGACAATCATGGAAAAGTAAAAATAAGAAAGAGAAGGGTAAAAGAGAGCAAATCTAGTTGTAGAAGCCGGAAATTCCACTGTCTATATATTCGAACACGTGGGTTATCTCCCAAGAAGTGCTTACTTTAACGTCTTCCAGCCAAACGATACCTCCACTTAAGCTTCACTAGGGCCCACGGCATGGAGGGGTACATCCTCCACGACATGCTCCTTAAAACTTCCATGCATTGGATCTATGAATGGAAGGGGATAGTGATCCTTCTTGATTGTGGCGTTGAGCTTTCTAAAGTCAATTTAAACTCTCCTACCAGCTTGGATTCAATTGGGCACCTGAACCAAAGAAGGTAACAACCTATTAGTTGAAATGGAAATTGGAATTGGAATAGGTGGCTCACCAATGTATTGCGATGAAGACTCAAAAGTAGCAACACTGTTAACAATTTCAGAGGTGGTTCTCTCAACCTTGGGTTCTTTGAGGGCAGTGGCTTGTCCCGTGTGATCCACTCTAATTCCCTTTTCAATCACATTAATGAAAAAACAAGAATGAACATCATTAGGATACTTAACAGATTCAGAAACATTAAAATTAATCGTATCGCCATCAAACTCCATAGTCAACGCTCCATTGGCCACATCAATCTTGGTTTAGGCTATTTTCATGAAAGGTCTTCCAAGTAAGATTGGCAATGGTGTAGAGTGGGCTGAATCCTCCATCTCAAGCAAATAAAAATCTACTAGAAAAATCAAATGGTCTACCTGTACCAAAACATCTTCCAAAACTCCTTTCAGATATGCATTACATCGTTCAACCAATTGAATAATGACACCATCATTTTTAAGCTCTCCTAGATTCATAGATGCATAAACAAAATATGGCATGACATTAATGGAAGCACCTAAATCTAGCAAAGCATGTTTAAACCTTGTATTACCAATAACACAAGTGATAGTGAAACTACCTGAATCTTTGCATTTAGGTGGCAGCTTTCGTTGCAAAACTGCAGAGACATTTTCACTTACATGTACCACCTGTCTTTTCGAAATCCGCTTCTTTGTTGTACAAAGCTTCTTCAAAAACTTAGTGTACTTTGGAACTTACTTTATAGCATCAAGAAGGGGGATATTGACTTGCACCTTCCTGAAAGTCTCTAGAATGTCTTTTTCATTCTCTTCTTTCCTAGATTGCATAAACCTGCCAGGGAAAGGCACATTTGGTGGAATGGAGTTAGAAGGAATAGAATTCGAACCAAACTTACCTGAATTGGATGGCTTGGGGGTCTTAGGGGGCTACGACAAGGGGTGTTTTTCCCTTGCCGTGACTCTGTCCAACTCTTCTTCTTCTTACAATAGCTTTTCGTCCACTTTTTGGCTTTGTTTGGACGTTTTTGGGTTGGTTCCAATCTCCTTGCCACTTTTTAATGTGATAGCCTTAGCGGTTTCAAAGCCTCCCTTTGGATTGACAACGATTGAACTAGGCAGTTTGCCTTGTTCTCTGAATTGTCCCATGAATTCTGCCATTTGCCCCATTTGATTTTTTAATTCGACCATCTCCTTGGCTTGATTTTGTAGGCCCTGCGTTAATGAAGTTAAGACTTGAAGAATTTTATCGTTATCCATTAACAAACCTAAATTTGGTTAGGAATGTTGTGGGGAAGGTTGTGGTGGTTGCATAGGTCTTGAATAGAACTCCTCAGGTAGCCAATATCCTTCTTGTTGAACTTGTTGAGGTTCCCTCCACATAAAATTTGAATGATCTCTCCCACCTAGGTTGTAAGTGTTGGAAAACAAGTCGTTCCTTGATTGATTATGACCTTAATAACCCCGAGCATTGACACTATCCCAACCTCCATTCTCAATTAATTGAGGATGGTGATTAGTTTGATATCCTTGCCTAGAGGACACACCAAATGTAGCCACACTTTGGATTGCAGTCCTTTCGATATACTGCGACAAAAGAGAAGTAAGATTCGCCATTTGAGCTTGAAGATTAGCAATTGCCATGTCTTGCTTCTCTAGCACCTGAAATCAAAGAAATAAAACTAAATCAAATATCAAAAGAAAAATAAACAATAAATAGAGGGATTAGCAATTTTACTAATTCCTGGTAACGGCGCCAAAATTTGATGTGGTAAAAACTAACACACAAATTAAACCATCTTTTAGATAATTGTAGTATGCGTAAGTAGGGATCGTTCTAGGCCGGAGATTAGGAGGGATGCTAATCTACCCTAACTTGACTCAAAAACTGAAAACTAGACTCAAATACACAAAACTAAGCTAGACTGACTCAAATAACACATAACAAGCACTAAGGGGTGTTTTGGACGAAAATTGAAGTAAATTGACACGAAATACTAAAGGGGGATTTGTTTGGATGAATTTTAAACTAAAACTAAGTAGGTTGTAGAAACAAAGTGAGTTTGGTATGAAAATTGGGTGAAGGGCTAGCTAGAGGTTCTTCTCCACACATGAAACATACGCATACAAATCGATTTCCATATAAACCATGAACGACAATGCCCCAAATTAATCGTGAACAACACTAATTAACTCTCAGATTTTCCTAATTTCATTGAATTGGACTCAGTGACGCAATCAAATTATTCTTATCAAGTTCCCTATATGAACAACATGATAGAGATACATACCAAAGTTCATTAAGTTCTGTGAAAATCATAAGCATTGACAAGGCATTCATAACTATGAAAAGCATGATACTCCTGCCAGGAATTTACTTAACACAATCATGACTAGTGACTTTTACTACTTGTAAATATAAGTTCATAACACTTAGATGAAATTCCCTTATATTCTAGCATCAAATCCCTGCATGCAGACTAAGTGTGCACCCTTAATCAACACACAAGAACAAGTTCTTAATAAAATAGATAAGTAAATTGCATTCACGGTTTATGAAACAATAACTGGATGTAATCAATTCATACGAAACATATGATCATGGCTTCGAATTCACCTCTAGCTAAAAACAAATTTAGTTTCATCATAACTAAATAAAAACAATCTAAATTAAACATTGAAATCAAATAAGGATAGAAAGAACTCTGAGACACTCCAACAATGGCAGATTCGGCTCCTCCTCTAGATGGCAGAATCAGCTCCTCTTCTCTTTGCAAGCACGGCTCAAAATCTCCTTCTCTCCTCCAAAAACTACGACACTCTCACCAATTTTCTCTCTAAAAACCCCCTAAAAGTTGCAGCAATAACTTGTATTTATAAGGCTAGGGCATGGCCTACTTTGTGGTGCAAAAGGATTGAGTTGTTTGCAGTGTTTTAGGACTCCTTAAATCAGATTAGAAGTGGTTGAATGTGATAAGGAATCCCCCTTGCAGCTGGAGATAAGGTAAGGTAGGATTAGAATATGATAAGATAAGATAAGATAAGATAAGATAAGATAAGGTTGAGATAAAACAGGACTAGATAAGATAAGGTAAGTTTGGATAAGGATAGGATTAGATAAGGTTTGTTAAGGATAAGGTTTCCCTTTAATTTCTGATTCCTTGTCTCCCAAACCTCACTCTTAATTCCTCTAGAGTGTAGCACATTTCTAGCAGTATTTAAACACCAAAAACGTCCATCCAAAGTGCTCCCCACGCATGCTATCCAATTCAAGTCCAAAATTGCTCCAAATTGCTCCATTTAGCCATTTATTGTCATCTTTGCCAATTGGACCTACAAATACACGAAAATAGCTTAAATCACTATAATAAATAGAAACTAACTCACTAAATGCAAAGAAACAAGCTAACAAAGTCGCATAAATATGCTCCTATCATAGTTAAGTAAAAAAGACCTAATTTCAACAGAGGGTAATACTAGGAGACTAAATTTCCTAAATCAAATCTCTAAACCAAATGAAGTGGCTGATGAGTTGGCTATGCCACATGCCACATCACTGACCTAGATTTTAAAAACTCTTAATTCCTTATTAAAATTTAAAAAAATATTAATGATAATTAATTTCAATTACTCGTTTGCATGTTGAACTACGTGGAACTCTTCTTCTTCCTACTCTCTCCTCTCCCAACTGCTCTCTCTCCTTTCTCTCCGTTGCCTCCTACCTCTGGTTCACCAATGACAAGAACTGACTGCCGGGGACAGTAAGATCATATCATCATTTGAATTCTTTTTCAAATATAACCCCCGATTTTCAAACTAAATTGTCTTTATAATAACTATGTGGATTCTTAAATGTCAGGTTGGAACAATTGCTAATAAGTAGAAGAGGTTTTTGAACTCTAATCCTTCAAGAAAATTAAAATTTAATAAAAATCTAGTGTTAGATTGAATATTGATTTTTGTCCCTTATTGTGTACTTAATTCAAATTCAAATTATATTTTTATTTTTATATTTAATAGATAACTTATTTAATGTTATTACATTAATATTTAAATTTATTATTATACACATTTTAGTTCATTAATTTTCTTTAACTTTCTCTATTTAGTGTACCTAAACGTCCGTATCATAATATATTTTACTAAATTAGTATACCGAAATGTCCGTACCTAAATATATTGTAGTGAATTAGTGACACATAAGAAAATATGTAAAAACATAAGTGTACCGAAAATTTCGTACCTAACTATATGATACGAAACTAGTGAACCAAAATGTCAGTACCTAAATATATACTAAACTAGCATACCGAAATGTCCGTACCTAAAAATATTATACTAACCCAGTGTACCGAAATATTCGTACCTAAATATATTGTAATGAATTAGTGGCAGATAAGAAAATATGTAAAAAAACATAAGTGTACCGAAAAATCTCTACAAAATTATTTTCTTATATAAGATGCTTACCTTAATGAGAATTACAATTTATAATATTTTCATAAAATTTAAATTCATAAAATTATAAATAAATAAAAAAGAGAGATTAAATACATATGGTGGCATTAAATAGAGTAGGGACTAAAATCAATTTTTAATCTTGTATAAGATATTTTTCTAAATTTCATCTTATTTAGGGATTAAAATCTAGTTTTCTATAAGCAGAATGACCTTTTTTTTTTAAGAAGAAACATAAGAGTAACCATCAATACAAAAAGGAGTTCAATCATGGCCAGTACTAGTTCAAAAAATAGAGTTTATTTCAAGGTTTGGCTTGAGAGGAAGGAGGGAGCGGAGAGCAATCGGAAGATAAGAGAGAGGAGGAACAAGAGTCCCACATAGCTAAACGTGCAACTGAGTAATCAGAATTATCATTTTAAATTTTTTATTTTAATAAGTAATTAAGAGTTTTTAAAATATGGTTTAGTGACATGGCATAGCCAACTCATTAGCCATGTCATTTAGTTTAGGGATTTTGGTCTCACTAGCATTACCTTTCAACAAATCATCCTTATCATGTAGCCATTGAATGCGGTTTGCAACATTTTACCGGTTATATTAGCCTTGATAAGAAAGTACTTCTTAGGATTCAAATCTTTTGTATTTGACACTTTGTGTACGTATTTGTCTTGCTTGGTTTGAAGTTTGCAATAGTGTCATTTGATGCGAAATATATAAGCACACAAATTAAACCCTCTTTTTATCAATTGTAGTAAAGTATGTAAGTAGGGATCGTTCTAGGCCGGGGATTAGGAGGGATTGCTAAATCACTTGGAAACTGACTTGAAAACGTAAAAACAAAGGTTAAAACACTAACTAGACTCAAAGAATGCAAAACTATACTTTAAAACACTAAAACAAACTAAAAGACTCAAAACAGCCCCTAAACACTCAAAACTACCTTAAACACACAATCTGGGCAGTTTTGGGACTCTAACACAAACTTGGACGAATTTTGGTTTTCTAATGAACTAAAACACTTAAAAACATAATCTAAGACAAGTTCTAATTAATATGACTCAAAGAAATAAGATGGGGTTGATTTTGGACGAAAATAATTAAATTAAGACAAGAACAAAGTAAACAAATTCTTAGACAAATTTAAGTGAATCAAAACAGATTGTAAAATGAATTTGAATGAAACTTATGGATGGAAGGCTAGCTAGGAGGTTCTTCTCCACACATGTCACACTTGCATACAAAACGATTTCCAGTTGCTTTTCGATAAGCTATGAATACTCAACGCCCCAAATTAACCGTGAATTGCACTAATTAACCCTCAGTTTTTCCACAAGTTATTGGGTTGGATGATTGCATACGACAACCCAAAACATTCCCTACAAGTTCCCTACATGAATTGCATAATAGAGATACAAGCAAGAATCATTAAGTTCTATGAAAAACATAAGCATTGACGAGGCACTCGTTACTATGATTTGCATGAAACTTATGCCAAGAATTTACTTAACGTGATTGTGACTAGCAACCTTCACTACTTGTGAATATAAGTTCATAACGATTAGGTGAAACTCCCTTATATTCTAGCGTTAAATTCATGCATGAAAATTAAGCGTGCACTCTCAACCAACATACACAAATCATTTCTTATACGATCGGATAAGTAAATTGAATTCACAACTTATGAATCACAACTGGATGTAATCAAATCATATTGCAAGTATGAACATGGTTTCGAATCACCCCCTAACTAAGAGGGATTTAGTTCCTCATACTCACAAAGCAAAGATACATAAAATTAGACATTAAAATCAAAGGAAAGAAAACACCTAAAATGCTCCAACTTGGGTAGCAAGTGCATCCAAGAATTCTCCTTTGCTTGCTTGCGGCAGATTGCTTTGTGGACGGATTTTTGGGTAGTTTTATGATGTAGAATGGATGGGGAATGGTATGGAAAGGTTTAGGGTAAGTGTGGAGGAGTGTTTGAGGGTTGGAGGGTGGTGGAGAACTAGGCAAAGAGGGTGGAAGAAGGTGGAGTGGCTGTTATGTTTTCTAGGCACTAGAATGGTGTTTTTGGGGTGTTTTGCTACCTAGAGGTTGTATGGACGAATTTTCTTTGATGAATGATGAATATGAGAGTGTGAACCCTTTGCCCAGGGGTGTAAACATGTATATATAGGCCCCAAAAACCTTAGAGAATCAGTTTAGGCTAGGGAGAATGCACGGCAAAGAGTGTATGTGGTGTGCAATGGTCTAAGGGTGAAAATGAAGTGATGATGCAAAGTGTGAAGGGTAAAATGGAGTGGTCTTGTAGCTAGGGGGCATGAATGATTGTGTACATTGCATAGAGATGGAAAGGGAGGTGAAAATGTGTCAATAAATGGGTCAAAGGTGCAGCAACATGTGGTACACAAGGCATAGGATTCCAAATGTGAATGATGGAGCATCAATTGGTGCATGTTATGGTTGTGAAAGTTGTATAAAATTTTGTGGGTGAAGGGAACAAGAGGTATCAAGCAATTAAGTGTAATAATTAAATGAATTAAAGCATGAAATCAGAAATTATGTAGGGGACAAGAGTGATCAAGCATGGCATGGGAATCCAAAGGGAATTCTATGTTGTTTTGCATGGCAATGAAGGCAAGTTGGGGTGACAAATTTTTGGGCTGAGTTTTTCATCTTTTGGACCATAATTCTTCACATTCTTGGCCTCTTTAGTTCTCAAATTCGTCCATCCACTTTGGCCCAAATATGTGACATGCATTCCAAGCTCCATTTTGCTCCAAAATGCTCCAAAATGCATCTTCTTGCCTACTTTGTCCATAAAATCTGAAAACACACGAAAATGACTTTAAACATTAAAATAACTAAGGAAACACGACATAAATGCACAAGAACAAGCCAACTAAGTTGCATAAATATGCTCCTATCATCATTACCAATTGCGTAGCTTAGACCAGTGATATCACCTCCACACTTGTTTCTTACTCGGTGCAATACCATATCATGGACAATGTGACCATTAAAATTTAAGGAAAACTAATGAAAAGGGTTTGAAAACTTTGAGTTTTAATGATAAGGACAAAATAAAGGGTAGAGTGAATAGTACCAGGATTGACTTTTTAGTGTAAAAATATGGTTTTTCGTTAAAGTGAACAGTACCGGGTGCTTTTCGTTAAAGTTCCCTAAAATTTATACCACTCAAATTCAATAAGTGGCCAACACATGTAGTGTAGAACTTATATTTCGTCACGTCATCAAACTGGTTATGTAAGTCACTTAGACATGTATCAACTTTTGAATTGTTGTTAATCCGTAAATTATACACCTTACGCCATACGAGCACTATTTTTGGTGCCATATCCTGAATATAGATTTTACAAAACTAAATTTAGATTTCTTCAAATTGGTGAACCCTAATTTCTTTGTTACCAATTGAAATAAGTTTACACTTATGAACATGATGATGAAAATAAGAACAATTCTATATAGGTGGTGCTATCCACACACCTATTTTTACCTCTCACACCTCTCTTAATTTTCAATCGTCGGATTAAATGAATTGAAAAATATCAATGGATAAAAATTACCATTATTAAAATTAACAAAAATATGTAAGAAATACAACAAAAATGGCGTGTAAATGACACTACCCATCCTATATTTCAATAAGTAACAAAACTTTTTTTTTTTTTTTTAACCCAACTTGGGTGGAGAGATGGCGTGAAGGGAGATGGCCCATGTCTAAATGAGGACAATCTTGTACCATGAACTCGTGACCCTTATTTAAATCGACGCCGTTTAGTTTTCATCATGCGGCTACCAAACTATACAACGGAGAATAAATTAAGGAGTGTAATATCCACATCCTTTTTTACTTTTTTCACACATAAATTAAGGGGTGTAATATCCACACCCTTTTTTACTTTTTTCACACTTATTTGGTTTTCGATCGTCGGATTGGATGAATTGAATAAGATTAACGAACAAAAATTAACAAAAGATGTATGAAACACACACCCCTAAATTAATTTTACTCACACATCCTTAAATTAATTTTGAACTTACCATTTATAAAAATCAAATTTAAAACTTTTCACTTATATACTATTTAAGTGGTAGCGCACAAGAGAGTGAGGCCCAATAATCCATTAAAGTGGTGAGTGGAGCTGAAACGTTTTGTGAAAGGTAAATTTTAGTTGAAAATTTGCACTCAGTTCTCGGAAAACAAAGGTGAAAAATCTCTTCACTTGTGACCTTCACTAGCATTTAGCATTAAAGAAACGAATATTAAAACTAGGTAAATATCAATTTACTATCCTCAAGTTTCGTGATTTTCAACATTTGGTACATCAAGTTTTTTTCGTCCAAAAGTCATACCTAAAGTGTTAATTTTGAAACAATTTCATACATCCGTTAATCAAACGGTTAAGTCTTCCGTTAACTGATGATGTGCCACCCACGTGGACAATGACCGGATACCACGTGTCAATAAAGGTCCCACATGGCTATTAAAAAATTTACAAAAAAAATAAAATAAAAAAAATAAATAATTATTGTGTGTCTCCCTCGAACATCTTTTTCTTCTCCCTCCCTTCTCTAACCCTCCTCTCTCCTCCTCCTCTGTTCTTCTCCAAAATTTCCACCCAAATTTTCAATTCGATCAAAACTCACTCCGATCAAAATCCTCGCCCTTCTCTTCTTCTCGAAATCTCAAATCTCAACCTTCAAAACCCGACCCGGTTCAAATTGTTGCGATGGTTCCATCGGTGGGTCCAAACCCACCGAACCCCCAACTAATTCAGCAGTTCCTGAGATCCGTCCTCTCCCAGCGCGGCCCATTCGCCCTCCCTTACTCCGAAAACACCAAGTGGCTCATCCGCACCCACCTCGTCTCTCTCACCTCCGCCCACCTTTCCCTCGAACCCAAAACAGCGATGGGTGTGTGGAGGGCGGTGGGGTAGTAAGAGGACGAGATCGGGGTTGGTGAAACTGAACTGGGACTTCGGTTGCCCGGGTGATTACAGACTGCTGCGGCCATTACATTTTCGAATGCTAGATTTTAGAGGGTGGATTTCACTGAATCGGGATCCATGTTTCCTAGAAATTGAAAAGTTTTCAGATTTGGAGCTTGGATTGTAGTGTTCTTTAGTAATCAATGGGTTGATTGCAAATCTGGGAATACATAGAAGATTTCGAGCTTGGATTGTAGTGTTCTTTAGTAATCAATGGGTTGATTGCAAATCTAGGAATACATAGTAGATGCAATCGTTGCTTTTTTGGATTTTGCGGAGGAAAAGGGTTCAATTCAAGAGCGAATCATCTTGACTTTTTTCTATTTTGCCATTCTGGAGCTTTTAATCTAGTTTTTGTAAAGTGGTATGAGAAACTAAGAGGTGGGGGTTTACTGGATTGGAGGGTTCATCAATGGAGTTTACTGGTGGGAAAGGTATGAAGAGAGGAAGACGACAGCCTAGTTTTCTATTTTTCTTCCTTTTGTTTCTTTGTTTTTTATAATCTTGCAAAAGAATAGAGAATTAGATTGAGACCTCAACCATAGAATACAAGTTGGAACGATGAAGTGGAAGAGTGCATTCGGCGTGTTGTGTGACCGTCGTATGCCACTGAAACTGAAGGGAAAATTTTATAGGACGACAATAAGGCCGGCGATGGTGTATGGCACAAAATGTTGGGCGGTGAAGTATCAACACGTACATAAAATGAGTGTAGCGGAAATGAGGATGCTTCGTTGGATGTGTGGGTATATAAGAAATAATAAGATTAGGAATGAGGATATCCGAGGTAAAGTAAGAGTAGCCGAAATTGAAGGAAAGATGAGAGAAAATCGATTACGATGGTTTGGACATGTGCAAAGAAAGCATACTGATGCTCCGGTTAGAAAATGCGACTATGTGACAGAGATCCAGGGCCGAAGGGGTAGAGGAAGACCTAGGAAAACTTTGGAAAAGACTTTTTAAGAAAAGACTTAAAGTACTTGAATTTAATGGAGGACATGACACAGAACCAAGCGCAATGACGTTCTAGGATTCATATAGCCGACCCCACTTAGTGAGAAAATTATTTGTTGTTGTTGTTGTTTATAATTTTATCAGTTGCCGGGATGAGTCGGTGGAAGAGGATGGTGGCGATGGTGGGGTTGGTACTCGATGACATGCGTTGTCGTGGTGGGGGTGCTTGGCTGCACGAGGTCCTTGGAGATGGAGCGTGGAGGTGCTGCATGGGGTTGTGGCGCTTGACGACGTCGTTCCGTGCGAGGCCGGAAAGGCGACAGACGTCGTAAGGCTTATCGCCCTAGTGGCCGGTAAGGAAGAATTGGCTGGGGAAAAGCCATTGAAGAGAAGATGAGGGTTGTGGAATCGAAGATGGAGGAAGGGTTTGGTGGGTTGGTGCAGAGGAGAGAATGGAGGGATAAGGGAGGAAGGGCCGGAGGTAGAAGACGACCAATTTTTTTTTTCCATTTTTTTTTTAATTTTTTAATTTCCATGTGGACCCTTTATTGACACATGACGCCCAATCATTGTCCATGTGGGTGCCACATCATCAGTTAACAGAAGATTTAACAGTTTGACTAACGGATGTATGAGACTGTTACAAAATTAACACTTTAGGTATGATTTTGGAACAAAAAAAACTTGATGTACCAATGTTGAAAACCACGAAACTTGAGGGTAGTAAACTAAGATTTATCCTTAAAACTACTTTTTTCTTGGTCAACAAAGGAGTATAAAGTAAGGAACAAAATTGTTAAGAAGGAACAAGATAGCATGGAAACCCTATTATGCATTAGTTTAGCTTAATCAGCATCTGTATTTTTCAACATATATAGGACTGTAATGTACTTCAATATATAGCGAAAAACGGATAATCCCGAACCACTTGCTTAGACGTCCAAATCTTATAACAGAAAGAAACACAAGTGATTGAAGTTGAGGAAATACATATCAATAAGTAGGAATTGTTTGATCAGCCTTCCGAGCATACGCATCAATTCCGCCAGAAACATTGTATACTCTCTTAAAACCCTGAACGTCACAAATCAATATTAACAATCAAGACAACAAAACATAATTTAATCAATATAACCAGGCTGGAAACAATAAATATTATGGAGTTTTAACAAAACACTCTCGGTACTTTTCACTTTTAACGAAAAACCACAATTTTACCTTTAACTGGCACTATTCACTATACCTTTAAAAAGAGCTTTTTGTTAAAAGAGAGGTTTTTTTAGACTTTTCGTTAGTTTTAAATATTAACCAATACAGTACGTATATAAGTAGCATCTTTCCCGGATACTGCAGAAACAGCTTTCCACTTGTTTCAGGCAGATAAAATCAAAACGCTATAAAAAAGGAAAAAAAGGGTTTCGTTCTACTTTTTAAGGAAATACAACCACGGCCTGGTAGGAATGGCAACATACTCCTCCTTTCTTTGGCCATTGCAGATTTTCCATGGCTCCTTCCTCCCTCCAGAATCCAGATCCTTCCCTTCTTTTCATTCCCCTTAACTTTCCAATATTGAAACGTCCTCTCTCCTCCTCCACAATCTCAACCCCTCTCTAATCCTTAACAAAAAAAAAATTAAAATATAGAAAGCCCAACCACCATATAACTTGCTGTGATTCAACATGATGTTTTTTTATCTAGAAGAAACGACAGAAATTTATTAAAACTAGCTATAAGACCTTTCAAGTTGGACTACTTTACAAGTAACTATAGCTGAACCAAATTCATTTTACGTCTGCTAACACATCCATTACTATATAAGAAAGAGAATAATCCCTTAACTCATTTGAAACAGAAGCCCAGAGGCTGCCCAGTATTTTACTCTACCCTATAGTTCCTCTACTCCCACTCCCTTATAATCCTCAAAAATTATTCTATTACGCTCCAACCAAATGTTCCAAAAAACTGCCAACACCAAACAGCCCCACAAAGCTTTAGCCTTCCTCCCATTTCCTAAAGCCTCGAACTTGGTGCTTAGAAGCTCGAAACAACCCTTTGGAATAACCCAACTAGCTCTAACTTCCTTGAACAATTTCCTCCACAGCTGTATCGTGTAAGAACAATGGAGAAAAATATGATTAACACTCTCCTCCTCAGATTTACACAAACTGTAAGAAGCGCACTAGAGAGTATCTAGACTTGAACAACTTACATTGATGTAGCTACTAGAATTTTGAGAAAGAAAAGAAAATGCAAGAAGCACTAGGGAGTATCTAGATCCCACAAGGAAATATAAAAATAAGTAAGAGGGAGTATCTGGATCCCACAGTGAAATGGAGTCATCTAATTTAGTAGGATTCCATTACAGTAAATAACATAGCAGAGAGAGCTGTACCTGTGTCTGCAACCACTTGGCAACCTGTAATGATCGCATGCCATGGTGACACTGCATTGTGGGACATGAAATGTCAACATATTGTACTGTGAAAACAAGGATTGAATATACAATGTCCAGTGAAAGTAAGCACTATAGGTAGCACATCCACCAATACACAGTTACGTACACACTTTGTTTCGAAAACTAAGAAATAACCCTCATACTTCAAAAAAATTAAACCATAGAAACTGAACGTGAAAAACAATCTCCTTATAGGACCTTCTTTTCTCTTTCAAATGGAGGAATGGACTTGCAAAAAACTAAGGGGAATTCATATATAAGCTGTCATTTTTCATGAACTTGATTCTTTTCAAAAATATCCCCCTCCAACCTCAAAAATGGTTAAAAACCATCCCCTATATGTTCATCACACACACACACACACACAGATATACATATGTGGAAAAATAACACTAAGTTGGGTTCACTATGTTTCCTTCAAAGAATTTATAAAATTCTAAAACTTCTAGAGCGATTAGGAAATCTAAACTAGATAATATATTATACACAATACCGACTAGTTAATTTGATCTTTAATCTCATTATCAAATTATAATTTTTTAAACATAACCTAAGAAAGAGGTCGCACTTGGTGCGATGGCAAGTGCCTTCGCCCATGAGCGGTAGGTCTCGGGTTCGAGACTTGGGAGCAGCCTCTCCATAAATGGGGGTAAGGCTAGCCGACATTCACCTCTCCCAGACCCTGCGTAAAGCGGGAGCCTTGTGCACTGGGTACGACCTTTTTTTAAACATAACCTAAGAAGAAATATAAGGAATTTTACTTCATTCCTGCTGAAGCCACAAAGATAAAAGTTTATTATCATATTTAGAAGTTATGGTATACCTACCATGTTAACCCGTGTTCGTGTTGTGCATTGGGTATAACACATATTACAGTATCACCATAGTGAATATAAGTTATTATACTGGGAAGATACCTAATCCAGAAACAAGATTAAGCACTATCCCCACAGTGCCGCAGCCAAATCTCCACCCACAAAAAGGTTGATATAAAACTTATATATATAGTTTCACGTTTGCAAAACTTTCAAAACAATTATATGTTAAGTTATTTTCAAACAAAAATATACAATATAAAGAGAAAACTGTTAGCGCCAAGGGTTTGTACCTACCATAACATAAGTATCCTTTTGAGGATCAAACTTTGTAGTTATTTCAGGTCCCCAGCTCCCAAATTGTCGAAGAGGAAGAACCTGGAAACCCAGCAAAGATGCTTGAGCTCTGTCAAACAAAGGTAATATAAGTAAACAAAAGAGAAAAGTGCTTACTGACCAGAGTCAAAAGCTCCTCCAAAGTTGTATAAACTATATACATATACACACACACATTACAAGGAATTTCACTGTGTTAGAAAAAAATAAATAAATAATCTATGATAATTTTTGCGCTTTCTACATTATCTAACAGTATATACATGAAATTGAGAAAAAAATATACATTCATATTCTACAATATAAAAATTAGTAAAAAACGGTGAATCTTAGTACAAAAACACAAACGATGCGCCAAAAAGGAAAAATGAGCTGCAATCTAAAGTTAACTTTATCAAACAATTTCTTAACATAAGGATATAAATAAAAACTGAGGCATTGACCACTCTGAAAGAGAACAAATAGAATTAAATTTGAGTTTAGAAGATGAAGCTTTGACGTATTAGAAATCCTATCATTTCTCTCCCTCCACATAGCACACCAAGGGATCAGATCCAAGCATCGCCGCATTAATGCCTTGCCTTAGAACATTACAACCCAGAGTGGAAGCAAATTAACCACAGACTGAACCATAGTGTTTATCTAGTTAGAGAATACAATGGCAACAAAAATCTCTAGCAACTGAGTAGGTAAAGAAGTTAAGAAGTATGATCCACTGTCTCACCACTAGCTTCGCACATTAAAACACACATACAGATATGAGATTTCCTCAAATTGAGCAAATTCATAAATACTGCAATTTTCTGCAGTTTTCCTCAGGTCCAGGTTACTGTTATAACTCATTTAAAATTTGAATTTCTCACTATAACATCGTAGATATGGATCAACCCACTACTCAAGCCTACCCCCAAATTCAGACACACATGAAAGCAACCATGTCATAATCAAGTGCATTTCATTCATTTCTAGAAATGAAAACAGAGCATTCATAAAAAATGATTCTCTAGACAAACAGAAGATAAAATATCAGAGCATACACTTCATCAGGTTCTCGAACATCAATTAATTGTGCCTCATCTAAGAAACTGGGATCTTGCATCTTCACATGAAGCTCCTCAGGTTTAATGTCTTGAAGTAATGATTCTTCCCTAACAGAATATGGTGCAAGTACAGAAATAGATTAGTACACTCAAGTGTGAGTCAGCAGCTTGACTGCATTGTCAAGTAAGAGATTAGTAAGAGACATGCTTTTAGGACGTACCTCTCGGAAAGTACTTGCAATAAATGCCATCCAAATTGTGTTTTGCACCTTACAACTTTGTTCAAAGATGCACTAAAAGCAGCCTCCTCAAACTCAGGTACCTGGCGCATTTTTGCATCACACAACTGTGGAATCATATTGGTTCAAGAAACATAATACATAGCAGAAATTAATATTCAGTGTATTTTTCCTATCAACCGTTTCACTGGCATTAATTTCAGTTTCACATAGTAACACATCATCGTCCATAAATAATTCGAAAATCATTAAATTCATGTCCTAAAACAAAAGTCAAGGCAGGGTACTATCCATAAAGCAACATACAAAAACTAACAGTGCTTTAGAGATTGATTAATTAATGATGGTTTCCACTAATACTAAGCTTCTTTGGCTTTTGTATTTATAGTTTCCAATACTACATACTGTAGACCTTCCCTACAACAAATCAGACCATCTATCAAGAAATGGTAGAGCTGAGCTAATCGAAGGGCAAGCATAAAAGATCTAAAACGTAATACTTGCAGGTGCCAGCTAGCGCAAATAGAAAGTCCCTTGGTGTTGTATCGATGGACCAGGGATAAAATCTCATCTATGTGTGAGAGGGTACATGGGATGGGAGAGGGCTACCTCCATGATGACACCACAGGCCCATACCGCCTAGAGTGGACCAACAGAAGAAAGTGGTTGAAAACCTCTATCTTCTAATATGTATCAGATATATATATATTTTTTTTATTTTGTATGAAATACACTTAGTGGTTATAAATATATGATGCTTCAATTTAGCATCAAACTGTTTCCTACATTTTTCATTTAGACTCTCTTTACATGCAATATATTGCAAAAGAGCTAGTTGCCCTAATATAAATAACTCCTGTAAGTTCTGCAAGAAATTATTTAGGAGAAGATAAAACACACTTCCAAGCAGGAAAAAATAACAGAATCAGATGGTAATTTTTCTACTCAATTCTATCAATGCTCCCACGATGTATGCAGTACTCAGAAAACCACAATTAAACAAGAAAGTAATCTACAATGTCTCTGATGTTATATAAAACATTACGGACAAGTATTTATGTCATCAGTATACCATTTGCCCCTTTCTCACCCATCCAAGCATTCCCCCCTCTTCCTTGGATGGACATATTGAGTATTCCGTAGCAAGATCACTGAGATCCTCACCTGCATTAGCACAGCACAGCAGCGCAACAACCAAATTTAGAAGAGAATGTCAAACTTCAAATTTTGTTTCACGATTGTGATTAAAAATTGTACAGGAAAAAACTTAATATGATTGAAAGAATTAAGGCATTCAACAATACTTGAAATCTCAAAGTTTCTGAAAAAATCACAGATCAATTATAAACCAACAAGCATTGACCCTTTTAGAAACCAAAACTCAAGAAAACTAACCTGCTGAAACTCTCTGCTGAAGATCCACAAGAAGTTTGAGGTTGTCTTCCTTAAGAAGCAAGTGCTGCACCAATATTTCCCTTCCAGTTCCAGAGCCGCTTTCGGCACTAAACGAAGCTGAAAGAAATACAACTTAGAACTCTTCCACAAGGAAATGCAGTGCCTGTATCATTGAGGGAGTGTGTGTGTGTGTGTGTGTCGTTTTCGCTTACCCGGAACTGGAAGCATGTTCAGTCCGTTCAATCAACTCAATTCTACTTTTCATTTCCTTGGTGGGGATAATAGAGGATTCAATGGCATTACTATTCAGTATGTTGATTACCAAGTTTTCTAAGCAACAAGAAATTTCAATACTTTCCATTTTTCTCAAACAACCAATGAACAACAAAATCTAAAACAAACTACGCAACATTGCATTTGAAGAAGGAAATAAATTCAAATTTATTTACGAATGGTTTGGTCACCTCACCTGTGCTCTTGGGAGGAAAGGGAGTACCCATCAGGCGCAGCGGAAGCCGCCTCTCGCGGGAAGAAGCGGGTTTGCAGGAAGTGTGAGAGAGAAAAGTAGGGTGACAGAGCGGTGCAAAAGTGGAGATTGTGGGGAGATTGGAAGGAGAAGAGAGGTGGAGGTTGGGAGAGAGAAGAGCATTCAGAGCTGGAGGCACTGTTGCTATTGGTCTCAGATTACAAGAAGCTCTGAACATTTTTCGCCCTTCCCTTTTCAAATTTGATAGATTAGGACTGAGGGAGATTTGGTTTCAGAGAGTAGTGGTGTTCAAACTTCACTCACAATCCTTGTACATAAACTGCAGGCTGGGGTTGCTGCAACTCTGTAACATCTCCCTTTGTTAAAGAATATATAAACTCAAATGGATTCGTTGGATCAATTGGAGAAAATAAAATTAAATTTGGACAAAACACAATTTTTTTTTTTTTTGCTTTAATGGCAAAAATGATTCCTCTGTTATAGTCATTTGACCAATCTAATCCATGTTTTAAATTGACCAATTTAATCCTCATGCTTATCTTCTTTAGTCAATTAAGAATATTTTATCTAATCTCTGTAAAAAAAAATTATAAAAATATAATATTTTAAATTAAATACATAATATTATAAATAAGTTTATAACTATTTATGATTTTTTAACTCAGATTGGATAGAATGTCCTTAATTGATTAACAGAGATAAATACCATGACCAAATTGGTCAAATTGAAAACGAGGGGACGAAATTGGCACAAAGACCATTTTGACATTTAAGCCATTATTTTCTTCCAGCATTTCATTTTCCTTGTTTATTTGGCGGCCCATATGGTAAGGCTTGGAAGGAGAATATAAATTTGGAATTTGGACAATACTTGCAATTTTGTTAACATATACTAATTCTCTTAATTGTGTATTAATGGATTGTATGCACAGTGCAATATGTTTACTTACATGGAATGAATTTTTGAGGAATGTGTATCATTTTCTTCACATGTTTACGTACGAAATCAAACTCCGGTCTCTTCCCAGCCCAGTGTTCTCCCTTGAAATCCTAGTTTTACTTACCTTGCATCCTCCAGGTCATGAATGCGCACATCGGGAACTTTACTTGATAGGAAAAAAATCACAATCAACCTTTCTTGTTCTCTCTCTTCGGATATGACAGATCTTCGTCTCTATAGCTTGTGAATGAAGTTTCATGAATGGACAAATACAGGCCAATTTCCAAACAAGGACTAAATCCTTCTGTATCTTCCTCTTTATCTTTCTTAACCATGATGAGACCGATCCCTTGCATTTTGGCTTTAGTCTCAATATGCTGATATCGAATTTGCTCTCCTATTTCTTCTCCTATTTGTTACGTTGTAATTACGGCTTTTGTTGCTATTTTTCTGATCTGTTACCTACTTTTCTAATGCATTACCTAGTTTTTCAGGTGATGTTTTAAAATTTAAATCCAAACCAACGCCGAACCAAATGACTATTTAGTGACCCATCATTCAGCTTCGTGGAATAGCAACCACACAAACCAAGCCAAAATATCAGATTTCCCGTTTTGTATGAACCAGCTGTGGCAGTTTCTTACTAAGGATATTTTTTTTCCCTCTTTTAATATCAGATCCTTCTTATTGAAGTTAGTGCAACAAAATTGGCATACCTGAAAATGTCGATGCGAGGGAAGATACCACAGCAGAAGATATCTTCAGAAGATGCAGCAATGACATATATGTTGAAAGCCATGTTGACAACAACAAATGGTAAAGGAAGGAATGGAGCACCATCACATCCTGTAGCCAGCCAAATATCAATGTAATCAAATAAGTTACTCCAGTGGTTTAAATTACTCAATATAACAAAGGAGGACACAACGATATCTTATTACTGTGTGGCCCTAACGAACCTATATTGGTGTTTTATATTCTCGGAAGCAGACAACAAATTCTTTGCATAAAATGGAAATATTACACTTGTCTTTTCTTATATTGAGGTAAGTAGCATTGTCATATATATGGAAGACAATGAAACTGATATCGTTCTACGCAAAATACGACATATGTACATACTATGCCGCAGATAATTTCTCTTCTATTTTTTTGTGTAGGCTGAGCTGATATGATATTTAGCATGAGAAATTAAATGAATTTAAGTAAGTTTTGAAGAGAAGGCAACAGGTAATATCTTACCGGTTGATAGGGTACCCATGTTTAGAAAGCACGCTGCACTTTTTTAAGAAGACAACACACAATGGTGAACTCACTTGGGGACACCAAAAGTCTGAATTTGAAGTCACTGCTTGATAGTTGATACTTACCTGGAAAGCAGATCCAAAGGAATTTACAACAAATAGTTCTAGATAACTTCCCTGTAACAGATTGAATGTAATAACAATTCTAAAGATCAAAAGAACCCAAAAGAATCACAAGTTTAATATAGCATAATTTCATTATGTACCCATAAATTGTTCAGCTTCTCTTAATCTCATTAGAACATAAATAAATTAATTTGTTTGATCTCTAACCCGATTACTTTAGAACGTTTGGAATAACATCACATTCCAATAAGTCAATTTAGTGTGTGGTTTTACCCTCAATTAGCGTCCTTATTAAAAAGCATCAAAATCAGAGTTAAAATAATTGCTAAATTGTGATGATATGTTTCTAACCGTTAAAGGATTTCATCATATTACCTAACCTTGAGAGTTTGTCTTAAGTGATTTTTGGCATATGCAACCTCATACCATATTAAAAAAAGTGTGAAAGTGTGACAATTGGATCGTTGAAATTAGTTTGGTAGACTGCATATCCCGTTAACACAAGAGATTCAACAAACACTTAGAGTTTATTCTATACTTCTATTAAGTGGATGTAAGAATTTGTGGTAACTACTAGTGTAAATATTTTAAATTGATGATCGGGTTTGTTCATTGTATTCTTCTAGGGTCGAGGCGTGTAGTTACAAAAAAAAATCATTAAAATCAGAGCTAAAATAACCGTTAAATCATGATGATACGTTTCTAACCGTCGAAGAATTTCATCCCGGAAACTTGAATTTGGGTGATTTTTGTTATATGTCATCTCAGAGTATATATCAATTGTATCGGTTAGATTGTTGAAATCAATTACATAGACTGCAAAAATCATCTAAGGAATTGAAAATTCAAAAATGTCCCTTATTTTTGCTTGACGAAACTGTAAACCCTAAATCATAAAATATACCTAGCTTGACGAAACTTGAAGGTTAGGCCTGCAAAAGGTGGCATTTTACAAGCCATTTTTTTTTCTCTTGGCACGAATACTTTGCCTGTCAATGTATTTTCGTCGTGCAAAGGTCGCTGATAAAACCAAAACGTTGACCACTTTTGTCCAACCAAATTTTTAAATCCGTCGATAAAGTTACTTTGTTTGACAAAACTTGTTTCGTCGGGCAAATAGTACTTTTTGGTAGTGACACACCCCGACCTGGAATGTCCACTAGGACCCCGAATCGGGCCGTGCTGGCCGACACCTGGAAGGTGACGAAGCCATAAAGTGTGATAATGTATAAAATGTGAATAAATTAAAACCTAAGAGTGCCTAAGTATACAAGTGCACGGTGAGCGGATCTTGACCTATTTCACACATGATACAAAGCATAAGTATAGTACAATAAGGTGAGATAATGATTATACCATCATAAAAAGACATGTGTTGAAAAGTGCCACGAATCCTCATCCATGCGGAACTCTACTGCGAGAACCTGGAGGGGTACAAAAATAGAAAATGTGAGTGAGTGAAACAAAACTTTTCAAACCAATTCCAACTACCAAAAGTAGTAGCCCCTCGCCGTAATACCTGTATAATTTCCCAGAAAATAACAGGCATGACTATAAATCAAAACTATAACCAAAATAATAGTCTTATAGTTATGCCACGTCAAATATCTCAACAAGAATAACTAACCCAGGTGGAATAAACCAATGTGAAATGGCATGTTAGCCGAATCCACCTATCAAGTACGGTTGAATCAATATCTCATCACATACTAGCCGGAGTCACCTCATGTGACCTGTATGACTTATCCATTTCTCATCAATCAAGGCTAGCTCATAAGTTGGAGTCACCTATAGTGACCTGTAGGACTTATCCATATCTCATCACATATGCTAGTTCATAACATATCTCATCATATATGCTAGCTTATAACACATCTCATCATAAGATATCTCATCATATATGCTAGCTCATAACATATCTCATCATAAATGCTAGCATCTTATCATATATGCTAGCTCATAAGTCGGAGTCACTTCCAGTGACCTATATGATTTATTTATAGCTCAATAAGCATACCTGAACACGAGTCATAACCACCTAAAGTGGTCTGTACGACAGGACTGGATGTAAATAAATACGCTGCAATGCTACGATCACGTGAAGACTGTGCGAATAATCGCGGGTCACCTACGAGTCGGAACCACCTATAGTGGTTTGTATGACAGGACTGTGCACCTACCTTGGATCCAAGGTAAGCGTAAGGTGCGGGAGGTGAACATCACGTGAAGGGATGTGCCCTGGCCATAGGCAGGAGCACTAACATCGGGGTATAGGTTTATGAGCTCTTAATGCATCTCAACATAACATGTACGATTCATGGGCAACCCATACGACCGTGTCGAGGTTGCTTAAGACATAATATAGTCATGCCATAACCCCATCATGTCAACTAATACCATAAACTCACCTGAACTTACCTGGGTGTCATGAGTTCACTTTCGCGCTTTCAAGCATTTACAATGATTATGTGCAAGTAATATACATATGAATATGCCATGATGCAATCAAAATTCAACCATAACATAGTATTCCCAAATATATATATATATATATATAATATGGCATAAAATGCATAATCCGTAACGCCCTACTCCCGAACTACTTATTTTCAGAAATAATTATTGATGATAAGCCCAACTAGATACTAGTTTAATTAACTATCATTACTTACGTTTCCTTACTTCAAATTCCTGATTCTTCCCAAATTCATTTATGACCAATATTTAACCACCAAAACATAAGGTTAAATCTTATATTTTCCACCAATGTCCCTCACATTACTCAATTCCTTAAACAAGGCTATTGTCTCAATTATTTAGTCTCATTTATTGTATGGCTGCATCTAACGTCTCGTTAAACTACCTACGTACCCTAAAAAGGGATCAAGCCATTCGTAGTTCACAATAATTACTTTAAAGCATTCACAGTAATCGTAAGCCATAATCAATTTATAAACGTTTATGGAATTATCAATCATATATATATATATATATATATATATATATATATATATATATAATATAAGATGGAAAGGAAAAGGCCCACTCACCTAAGGTCCGCACTACGACTCCCTAGCGCGCATATCGAGACATCACGAACCATTGTCGCCTATAATCAATTATCAAATCACATCTGAGAGTTCTGACCGATAAAAATACATAATTTACATAAAACACACCCCTAAGATTTGATCTGGAAGATCTGCATTAAGGATTTCTGATCCATTACTTCCAAAGATCCACATTATGCTTCTAGAACAACATCTTAAAATTTCATTACGATCCAACGGTCGGATCTCCGCCAATTGCCCAAAACCAAGTGGTGGTTAACATTTATTTTACGAACTTATAAATCCAATTCGGGAAGATCAGTACTTCAGATTTCCGATCCGTAAATTCCTATGATCCTTAAATATTATGTATTATAATGTATCCAAGTTTGGTGACGATCCAACGATCGGATCGTCGATTCATATTTTGACCAAACCAAGTATCGTAACAAAATTTGATTCAAACGATCAACTTATCACATTCAGATATCAAAACTGAATTCATGGCATTTAATTTAGCTTAAAAGTAGCACCGCCGCACGTGCCGCCGCAAGTGGCGGTCAGTCGCCCCGGCTCGCTCGAAAATCCAATCATTTCCAAAAATTACCAAAATTTACAAGAATGAAGATCTCAATGAGTAGAGTAACTTTTATACCTGTGACCAATTCCAATTTGGCCGAGAAAAGCTCCAATTTTGCTCAAACCTGCCGGAACCCTAGAAAATGGTGTGCTTCAATTCGACCTCCATGCTCACTCCAATGCCTCCACAAGTGCTTGGGCTTTGTTCTTGAGGTTGAGGGTAGTTTATTTGTAGTGGTAATTGGAGGAGGTAACTTCCAATCATGGTGGAATGAAACCCAACCCGTGCGCCCCCTTTTTGCATGATTTTACCCAAAATTCACCAATTTCCACCCAATTTTCACATGTAAGTGGAAGAGGGATCCGTTGGCCTCGTGTTAAAGGTCATTTTGACACTAAGCTTGTTGTCCAAGGTGGCCGGAGATGGGAGAATCCACCGGGTCGGGTCACGGGTTGAGGGAAACCCGGTTTCCCCTTTTTCTTTTCTCCCTCCTTTCTCCTCCTTGCTCTATACTCTGGTTGGTCCCTCACTTCTCTCCTCTTCCTGATTGGGCAGCAGCCCTTCCCTTATCCTCCTGGCTTCTTCTCCCCCCATTCCTCTTCTTTTTCTTCCCCCTTTCCGTCACATACACACACACTTACACACACACATGTCCTCCTAATTTAACATACATTAATATAATATAAATAGAATAGTTATTTCTTCAAAATACTTTCGGTTCGTAATTCCAAATTCAATTCTGCTTACGCTTACTCGTTCATATCGTCGAGTACTTCAGGAATACGTTAAAAGAATATTTAGTACGTCCCACTACACATTGGTCAATGAAAGTCAACACCTTCACCTCTAGGGCATTTTTGCAAATTCACATTTTTGAAATTACAAAAAGCATAATTTTTAGGGACGGGCTGTCACAGGTAATGTTGAAATTGGGCACTTAGTAATTTATTACTTGTAAAAATTTTCAGGTACTGAAAACACAACTTACATAGTGTATCATTTTACGTGTTATAATAAATGTTGGCAACTGATTGGCACGTTTCACATCTACAGTAAATTAATAAAATAAAATAAAATCTTGTTATTGACTCTCTAAAATAGTCAGTTTGCACTTTTATAAGAGATAAAAACATGAAGAAAGAGTATCAAATGTTTTTTTAAGTGTCAAAAATAACTTTGTACGTAAATTAACGTATTGCAATTTGAATTAAATAATAACTCACCCTGACCATATTCCAAGTATACCAAAAAATTGCTCGGTTTTGAGCTCTATAGAAAGTATGGTATCTTGAAAGACGGATCCCCTCCGGTACATCTCAACCGTTCATCATATATCGTGTGGTCAATTTTCATTAGACGCTATTTGTATTTAATTTAAAATAATAAAAGTACAATGATTTCTGACCGCACGATTCACAATGTACGGCTCAGATGTGAGGATCCCTAGGATCCCGACATAATGGATCAGGAGGGGATCCATGTCCGTTATCTTGACCCCTTCTTTTTCTTAATTTTGTTTGTATAAAGTAATTAAATATAGAGGTGGGAGATTTCTAAATTTGTAAGGATTGGAAGAAAGAATGTGCATAGAGAGTGAGTGGAGTTGTCATTGACTCAATATGGTCGGTTCTCGTGCTCGCAAGTAAGGTTGTGCCTTGATTTAGAAAAATAATTAAAAAATATATATTTTATATTTAATCATGTATCCAACAAGTTTAACTTTAGGAAGTAGCTTCAATGCTATTTAACACTCATTTTTATAGGTGTTTTAATCGTTAAATTTGATTTTCATAATTGTTAAACTTTTTATTTTCAATCTAAACTATTCATTTTATGTATTCATTTTCTATACTATCAATATTAACTATCATTGAAGAAAAATTATTAACTTTAAGTATAATGTCAATAATATGGATGAGAGATAAAACATTGTACCAGGTAAGAAATTTTTATCAACAAATATGATCTCATCCTCATCCAGTGCCCACAAGTTCAGTTATAAATAATAGCACATTTCTTACCGTTTGGCTCATTCCTCCATTATCTCGAACTTTTGGGTTAAAACCTAAAATTTTTTACTTAAAAATATTTAGATTTTGATAAATATGTAGACTATCTGATAATTTTTTTTTCTTATAGTAACTCCTTTTTAAAAAAAAAAATATATATGTAGACTATCTGGATTTATTTTATGAACATTTTAACCTAAAAATATTTAGATTCCGATAAATATTGAAAAATCACTAAATCAACACCATGAAACTGTTGAGTGCATAAAGTTATATTTATATGCCCTCTTTTACTTAGGTTTTTTACTTAAAATCTCTATGCATCACAAGTAGGGATGGGCAACGGTTATGGCGGGCGGGTAACCGCGGTTATTTATCCATAACCGTTTATGCTCATACCCGCATAATCGTTTACCCATTGGGTAATTGTCTAAACGGTTATACTCATACCCATAACCGTTTATAAATGGTTAACCATACCCATAACTGTTGGAAATGTGCCCTAAAACCAATCATGTGATGATACTTTACGGACATTTTACATGTTAAACTAATCTAGTTTAACTATAAAGGGCAAAGATTATTGTTTGAGCCGTCTCATATAAATGTTATATGCTTAAACGATAAAGTCCAAGGAATATGTGATTGGAAGAATGTAATCTAATGAAGTTAGATTCATGAGACCATTCTTTCGTAGACACATCCTAAATGTTCCTGATCATAGGATTGCCAATTGGGCATTGACAGTCCGTCAAGATCGGTACGTGCTATGTCTTCTCTCAGTGAGAGTGACTAGTCTCGAGTCATTGGTGTGTGTGACATCAAGACAAGTACGTAGGTGCTCAGTAAAGAATGAGTTAACTGAACGTGATCAACGAAGAGTTCTCATACTCATGTCACATGAGAACTCATGTTTGGGATAATGCAAATTAGTTCTTTGACCTGAGGCATCACAGTTGTCTTGTGGTTAAGTCCTTGATCTTTGATTATGTCAAAGTCACCCCATCGGAGTGTCCACGACACTTGAAGGAATATTTTGTGGAAAACATGTTCATTTAAGCAACATCAATAAGCATGCAATTAACAATTAAAGGCGGAATCATGCTAGCATGCACTTAAAAACAAAACATGAACCAAGAAATTCAAAGCCTAGTAGATTGGTGAACCAAAACTCAACTCAAAACAAAGTGAGTTGAAATTGGTTCACCAATCTACTAGGCTTTGAATTTCTTGGTTCATGTTTTGTTTTTAAGTGCATGCTAGCATGATTCCGCCTTTAATTGTTAATTGCATGCTTATTGATGTTGCTTAAATGAACATGTTTTCCACAAAATATTCCTTCAAGTGGTATCAGAGCCTAGGTCTAGTAGTTGGTGAATCCTTTTGGGTTTTGTAGTTCATAGTTTGTGATTTAAAAGTTGTAATATGTTACAAGATTTATTCTTGTTTCTTTGAATGTAAATTTTGTTAGAAAATTTGCCATCTCAAATGTTGTAGATGTAGTTCATATGAGCTTGAATATTGGAGCTAAAATTTGGTGCCATGACTTTGGGGATTTTCGGCCAAATCCAAAGGGTGGATTTTTGGGTTCTTGTTTGACTTGTTAAAAGTGTTTTCAAGTGACTTTTGGAACCCCTATGTACCCTAGTTTGGTTAGATGTTATTTCCCTAAAGTTTGAATGGTTTTGGAATGTTTTTGGGTGAAAAATGTTCATGGAAAATTTTGAGTTTTTTCATGAGTGTTCTTCATTGTTCTTGACATTTTTGCCAAGAACAAAAAGGTTTGTGTTTTGATTCAAAGTTTTGATTTATTTCATAAAGTTTATGTTTTATGTTTTTCAAATGATTTATTGCATAAGATATTTATTTGAATGGTGATGGAAATGGTGATGGGTGTGTAAGGATTAATTCCCTTTCACACACACCACTTGCACCACTTGTTGCTTTATGTCTAAAACTCACAAATCAACACACACATCACTCTATCCTCTTCCAAAACCGGCCACCCCCTAGTGGGGGTACTTTTGGGGCCTTTTATGCAATTACATAAAGTTTTGATACTTTTGTGTATTTGCACTTTGGCCCAAAAGTTTACGTTTTTACGTTTAGGTCCAAAAACGCTAAAGGACAAATTGTTTTGCTCCTTTAATGAAGTTTTTGCATTGATTAAATTTTGGGTTCTAATGTAATTACATGAAGTAGTGGACTTTTGTGTCTTTACAAAGTGACCCCAAAAGTTTTGCAATATAGCCCAAAAGTTGAGGTTAATTGCTTTATGGCCCAAAAGTTGTGGTTATTGCATATTGGCCCAAATTAAGTAGAGAACAAAATTGTTTTGTCTCTTTAAATGAGAATTGGATTTTCATTTTGTTTAGCTCCATTTAAATCAATTTTATGGATACAAAAACCAAATGAAAATGTTGCATTCAATTTAATTAGTTAAAGTGTTAATTAATTAAAGGGTGATTATGAACCTAAGCCTAATATAATTGAGCTATGTGAAAGGCCGTTTCAAATTTGTTTGAACCATGGGAATGTGTAGATTAATTTTGGTTGTAATTTGATTTGATCAAATGTTGTAAAAGGGCATAAGTTCTTCTTTACTTTAAAGTAATTTGTTTTATTCAAATGTTGTAATGAGCATAAGCTCACCTTTACTTTGAAGTACTTCTTTCTTGCTTTATTTGATATGCATGAAAATGAAGTAGTTGGGTCCAACGCCCCTAAGACAACACGCCTTAATGTGATTAAACGCGTAACTAAAATCAATCACCATCCCTAGACCGAGATTCAACACAAGGCTCGTGTTGAATCTAAACAAAGGTTCATAGTCATCCTAAGGCCCTAAGGCAACTATATAGTCCATTAAATGAATGCAAAGGTTATGTTAGTAGTATCATATACTCTTGCTTTAAAAACCGTTTTATAAGCATAGTGGGAGTATTATATACAACTAAAACAATCATATGGACCAATAGTTGTAATAGGACCAAAATAGTTTTAATAGAGATTAAAATGTATGTTTATATGTGATGAGACTTAAAACCCTCAACCAAACCCTTATTAAGTTGATAAGCGGAGAGTGCTTTGAACACTCTTTCGTGGCCTTCCACCGTGGTAGGCTCCAATCGTTTGTGACTCGTACACCGGCTTCACCCTATAATGGGGGAGTACAAAGTTCGTGCTTACACTCAGGAGGAGTTCTATATACATACATGATGAAGTGAGGTAGGCAACAAGTTTAGCCAACATGATATAATTCTGAGGCTATGCTTGAACCCCTACACGAACTAGGCATGGTGGGAATGACTTAACTAAGTGCAATGACGCCAACATGATATAATTCTGAGGCAATCATTCTCTAGAGGCCAAATAAGATGGGTACTTGCATTAGTTGCAAATGAGTAAGTGTACTCTCTCATTATTATTAATGCTAGCCAACATCATATCATTGTGAGGTGGGCTTGGTAATAGTGAGTCTCCCATAACCTACTAAGAGTTTCATCCAAAACTCTCGAATTCCAATGAGGGATATGGAATTTGCCAAAAATAGTAGGTGGTGCTATTTGATTTAAAGACCCGAATCAAATGGCTTAAAATCAATCAATTTATATTCGTTATGTATTTGTTTACCAATATATTTGCAAACGCTATCCAAAACTTGACAAAGAAAAGCCGAATGCTTTAGTTTCCGGACTTGGTAACACAATCCCAAAGATTGTCTTAAATGGATTGTATATGTACCTAAGTAGTCTCATCCTCAAAATCGTTCTATTGGTAATGTATCATTGAAAGAACAAGTTAGATAAGTCTATCATGAAGAGGACAACACAAACAACCAATGCTTAATCCTTTGTTAAAAGAACAAAGGAACTTACGAAGATTAGCATAATGACAAGGACACTTTTAGTGTTATTAGTTCTTCACTTACAAATCGTTGTATGAAGAAATAATAGTTGCTTTGAACAACCCTTAGTCAATGCAAACACTAGTGCTTGTTTCTTTGTTAAATGAACAAAGAACTTGAGAAGAAAGCACAAAGGCATGGACACTTTATGTGCCATGATTCTTCACTTACAATTTGTTGTATGAAGAAATAAGAGTTGCCTTGTACAACTCTTGAAAGTTTGTAATTATGTTTAGAACATAATGGTTGGTTGACAAAAATAGTGCATCAACATGGACTTATGATGATTTTGAATCATTGAGTGTTGAAGTGTTAGAACACTTCTAGAGACGGGAACTAGGCAAGGACTTCACCTTTGTGTCCCTATCCTAATCGTTCACTAAGTTTATTGTAAACTATGTAGTGTACAATAAACACATGCTCTCCAAAATGTTTGATGTGTATAACACAATTGAAATAAGTTTCAAGAGAGATAGTGGGAGTTTAGGGACCTTGACTATGGTAGTCAAAGGAGAAGTCAAATGAAGAAAGCGAAATAACTCCAAGGGAACAAACTTTCTTTATGAAAGGATGGACATTGGAAGGGGTATTTGCAAGAAATGTCTTGCAAGTGTCAAGAACACACCTTTCGAAGGTGTTGTAAATTGTTCTTGAATAGGTCAAAACAGTTGGTTCTTCTACTTGAATGTTTGATTCCGTATTAGTAACTATGTTTTACAATCGTTGTAAAAGTGTGGCTAATAAGAAGTAGAAGATTAATGAGAGAAGAGAAAGTACTTCACATTCGGAAAGTGAATAAAATATAGATTTCTGCGAAAGCAGATGGTACTTACTTCCTCATATGAACTACCAAAGAAATTGGAAAAACCAAAGATTGTCTTTACATTCCAATTTTAAGGAATTTAATTCCGTCACTATAGTAGAGATGGATGAATGTTTTGGTTGACAAAACATTGTTCTTTATTAATCAATGATTGGATTATAGTAATCTAATTGATTGTCTCTATAGTAGAGATGATATGGTAGTGTTAACTGTTTAGAATACAACGATGCTTAAAACCCAAAAGGTTGCAAGGAAGTGACTAATCCCAACTAAAGTTGTGATACCTCTAAAACATAAATTATGAGTTGGTCAAAGATGGATGCTTTGGATCGTTAGATCCGGATCCAATGCCTTCTTGTTAAAATTGTATAGAGGCAAAATGTTTGAATCTTCATTCTTTTGGAAAGAAGAAAGAATCACAAAGTTGTTGAGGTTAATTCACTTAGATGTTAGTGGCACTTGTCCACAAACATAATACTACTCATGTTGGATGACATTCACCGAAGATCACCCTCGGTTGGACTATAGTTTATTTTAAATAAACACAAGTCCGAATACTTTGCAAAAGGTTTCAAAGAATTCAAGTAATGTAAGTTGATGAGTAAGACGTCTAAAGGTTTTGCCTCCTTAGATTTGATCCAAGGAAAGATAACACTTTAGAATAGTTTCCTTGAAAAATGATCAAGGAAAGAAGCATCATAAGATAATGGATTTCTCCTTTAGGAGAAGAACGAACTCGAATAAGATTTAGTTCGTTAGATGTTATCAATTACCCATATATAGGATATATATGCTTCTAAGACAATATGATTGTCAATTAGAAGATCTTCCAAATTTTTCATGACTCCATAAGATGTAGTTGGAAAGAAAGACAAGTCTCAAGCATGTTAAGATTTGGGGTTGTGTGCTTATAAGCAATATTTGTTTGATAACAATCTTGTAGGATATCCTTAAATTAACTTTTGGATATCGCTTCTATAAACCAATTAACAAATGTTGTTTTGTTGGATAGTTCATTGTAATCCTACAATTTGATTTGTCTAAGAGCAAATGAACGAGAGATAGAACTCAAAGAATGGGTTCTTTGAGAGACAAGAAAGTAATCAATAAATATAACAACCTAGTTCCTATACCAAAAGCTCCAAGGTAGTCGAGAAGGATTTATAAACCGTCTAAGTTGAATGGTTTGAACTTTATGACTATGTCATAGAGTTGCACCTCTTAATTCGAAAGAAATAAGAATGAAAATCCTTATGACTACATTGAGTGTATATATGATATATAATCAAGGAAATGGTAAAGTACCATTTGACCCGAAATAATGAAACCTTCATAAGCTAATTGGTAGCTTAAGGTGACTACAATCAAAGAGAATGGTTGACTTTGAAGGAACCATTTTTGACGTAGTCTTAGTTTCAATTAATTCGAAGATTGCTAGCTACAATTAAATGGTGATTCAATGTTTGGACATAATATAGGTTTCCGAAACCATTATTAAGATAGTCTTGATAATATATGTCTAAAACTATGAATCACAAGACATGTAAGTTGTAGAGATCCATCCATCATGGATCTTAGCAAGCTAGTGGGAGCTATAAGCGTCTTATGAGAGAAAGGTCAAATCGTTTGCTTTCTCATAAAGATGTAAATGAATCTTTTGTTTACTAGGTTTACAAAAGATTAGTGGGAGTTAATCATATTCCTAAATTTATATATATATATATATAAATATATATGTGATATATATGAATGTATATATAATATATTAATTTTGGAAATGAAAAGAATATTTCTTCGTTAAAGTTATGACTTTAAACATTATATGAAGATAGAATGTATATGGGAGACATAGTCTATATACATGGGATGGAAATCTATATTGATAGATTTTAGGATATAATTTGATTATATAAATCCCTAATAATAGACAAAAGATGCTAGGAAGTTTCTCATATGATGATAAACTTTAATCGGAAGAACAACTCTAGTGAGACTAGGAGGTAGCTCTTCTCAAAGGGAACGTACCCTTTGACTCCCAAAGAAATAATGCGTAAATAAGAATCCTTTATGCATACGCATAAAGGTGATTTATGTATTTCATATTGTATGAAAAACATTGATATGAGTTGTACCTAGAACGGTACAAGACGATATCAGTGCAAGCCCAGGATCAGAACCATGGCAACTGTCAAGTGAGTCCTTAAGTATTTAAGAAATACTAAAGGATAGATTCCTCAAAGAATGAGGAAGAATTAGAGTAACGTAATGGAAGCGTAAATGTATTAGATTATGAATCTAATCCATCATTGGATGTTTCTTCATTATGAATGAAGAGATGAACGAATATCTCTTTATTATGACTAAAGAGATTTTTGGATGGAAACATTAAAGTAATGACTGTAGTGTGTTCCATTATGAATGCAAAATATATTGCCATATAGAAGTTTACAACAATGTTGTTTGGATGGGAAAGTTCATTTATGAACTCTCTATTCGGTTCCAACCAGAAAGTGTATCTAGTGTACAGACACTATGACACTAATGGGGCGATAGCTCAAGCCAGGGAATCAAGGTCTCATCAAGGTCCGAACTCAAATGAGAGACTGAACCACATGATTAAGAATCATGTATAATGGTGACGTCGTTATTCTCAAGGTTGCTTCTATGGATAACATATAGATATTCATTGTCTAGGCCTACTATTCAGCCATTTATGAAATGACTACAGAAGAGGTATCATCACTGATGACCAAGCTGATTGGCTCTAGTGCAAGTGGGAGATTGTTGGAAATGTGCCCTAAAACCAATCATGTGATGATACTTTACGGACATTTCACATGTTAAACTAATCTAGTTTAACTATAAAGGGCAAAGATTATTGTTTGAGCCGTCTCATATAAATGTTATATGCTTAAACGATAAAGTCCAAGGAATATGTGATTGGAAGAATGTAATCTAATGAAGTTAGATTCATGAGACCATTCTTTCGTAGACACATCCTAAATGTTCCTGATCATAGGATTGCCAATTGGGCATTGACAGTCCGTCAAGATCGGTACGTGCTATGTCTTCTCTCAGTGAGAGTGACTAGTCTCGAGTCATTGGTGTGTGTGACATCAAGACAAGTACGTAGGTGCTCAGTAAAGAATGAGTTCACTGAACGTGATCAACGAAGAGTTCTCATACTCATGTCACATGAGAACTCATGTTTGGGATAATGCAAATTAGTTCTTTGACCTGAGGCATCACAGTTGTCTTGTGGTTAAGTCCTTGATCTTTGATTATGTCAAAGTCACTCCATCGGGGTGTCCACGACATCGTTGGGGTTAAGCCACTTAGTCATGGAGGCAAGTGAATGCGCAACAAGGGATCTCTAACCTTCAAACCGTTTGAGGGAGAATACTCTATGATATGATTTAGAATCTCTGGCCAGAGTATGAATGAGATTTAGAAAAGTCGTTCTAAATCACATTCAAGGAAATCATATAAGCACATGAATCACATTGGATAGTAAACATGAATAAATAAACTATCAAACCAAACAATGTGGTCAGGAGTATTAGATTAGAGAAAGACCGTATTGCATTTGTAATCCCAAACTGAATAGGTTTTCTCTACCTCTTCTGATTAGCTTGGGTAACCATGATATGCTGCAAGGTGTCACTCATGGTTTGTGGAAGCCCTAAACGTGTATAATCACTAAAGGGAGAATTGAAAGTAAGTTTCAATTCACAATCGATTTGAAATGGTTTTAATCGCCCACTGCCTCGCTAAAAGGAACCTAATGGATCGCACACCATAAGAGGTGGAGATTGGATATTAAACGGAGATGAGTAAGAATGATTAAATGGTTTAATCATTTATTTATGGCAAGGATTAATTAATATGTTAATTAATCAAACGAATAAGTTCGTTAAAAGACCTCGGGATAGTTTTGGACGTTTAGGCCCAATGGGCTTCGAACGTCAAGCCCATTGACTTAGGTTGTATGACAACTTAATGAATATAGATTCACAAGGGCATAATAGCCCAATAATATCCCAATGGCCGGCCATGATGTTTAGGGTAGTGAACTTGGACTTATTTACAAGTTTGCCACTCAAATGAATAAAGGTATAAATATGACTTTATAGCCAAAATTCATTAAGGGTTTGTTTTGGAGAAAATTGGAGAGAACATGTCTCTCCATTTCTCTCTAAAGAGGCCGGCCACCTTGGGGGTGCATCTTGCAATCCCACTACTCCAAGGTCACTCATTTCTTCTCCAATCTCTCCTTGGTGAAGAGACTTAGAGGTTCCCTATTTTGGGAACTTGGAGAAACCTATTCTTCCATCCAAATCCATAGATTTAAGATGCAAGGAATGAAGGCCCTCTCTTTGGGTGATTAGCCTTTGCTTATGCAAAGAGGAATCTACAAAGGTATAAATTTCAACTCACTATGTTTTGAGTTGATTCTTGGTTCACCAATCTACTAGGCTTTGAATTTCATGGTTAAAGTTTTGTTTTTAAGTGCATGCAAGCATGATTCCGCCTTTAATTGTTAATTGCATGCTTATTGATGTTGCTTAAATGAACTTGTTTTTCACAAAATCATCCTTCAATAACCGCATACCCATTTAACCGTAACCGTTTAATACCCGTTTACCCATTTACCCTTTTTAACCCGTTTATCTTTTTTTTTTACCATTACCCCTTTGTCACCCTTCTACATGTTTTTTTTAACAACTTGAAAATTAAAAAAAATTGTCATAATTTTTTTTTTTTTTTTACAATTAAACACCGTTATAGGTACATTCATCATACATTTCTGTATTTTAATTTTTTTAAGTTTTTATACCATTCCAATAATTGAAATAATAGTTTACGGACAATATTTTTAATTGTTACTAATGAAGGTAAATATAATATTTGCTAAGTATTATTGGGTTACAAAAATTGTTTAGAAGACATTTCTGTCAAATCATTTCTATCAATTTCATGGTTACCCGCAAAGAATTTAAATTAATTTGGCGAATTCCTTGATGATGAGAATCATCATTCATGTAGCAGTGTTATTGAGAGAAGGACCGATGAATTCCTTGCTAATTTATTGGGTGCTAAGTATTATTGGATCAAAAACATGGTTTGTGTTAGTTTTACATATATAAAATAAATGGGTACACGGTTACCCATAACCGTAACCGTTTAATTTAAATGGGTGGATACCGCGGTTACCCATAACCAATGGGTATTTTGTTGGAAATGTGCCCTAAAACCAATCATATGATGATATTTTACGGACATTTCACATGTTAAACTAAAATAGTTTAATTTAAAGGGCAAAGATTATTGTTTGAAGCCATCTCATATAAATGTTATACGCTTAAATGATAAGTCCAAGGAATATGTAATTGGGAGAATGCGATCTAAAGAAGTTAAATTCATGAGACCATTCTCTTCCGTATACATATCCTAAACGTTCCTGATCATAAGATTGCCAATTGGGCATTGACAGTCTGTTAAGATCAGTACATGTTATGTCTTCTCTTAGGGAGAGTGACTGGTCTCGAGTCATTGGTGTGACTAACACCAAGACAAGCATGTAGGTGCTCAATAGAGAATGAGTCCACTTAACTCGATCAACAAGGAGTTCTCATACTCATGTCACATGAGAACTCATGGTTGGGATAATGCAAAGTAGTCATTTGACCTGAGGCATCATAGTTGTCTTGTGGTTCGGTCCTTGATCTTTGACTATTTCAAAGTCACTCCGTCAGAGGGTGTCCACGGCATAGTTAGGGTTAAGCCACTTAGCCATGGAGGCAAGTGAATACGCAACAAGGGATCTCTAACCTTCAAACTGTTTGAGGGAGAATACTCTATGATATGATTAAGAATCTCTGGCCAGAGTATGAATAAGATTTAAGAAGTCATTCCAAATCACATTCTAGGTAATCATATAAGTAAGAGAATCACATTGGATAGTAAACATGAATAAACTATCAAACCAAACAATGTGGTCAATAGTATTGTATTAGAGAAAGACCATATTGCATTGTAATCCTAAACTGAATAGGTTCTCTACCTCTTCTGATTAGCTTGGGTAACCATGACATACTGCTAGGTGTCACTCATGGTTTGTGGAGCCCTAAACATGTATAATCACTAAAGGGAGAATTGAAAGTAAGTTTCAATTCACAATCGATTTGAAAGAGTTCTAATCGCCCACTGCCTCGCTAAAAGGAACCTAATGGATCGTACACCGTGTAAGGTAGAGATTGAAGAAACAACGGAGATGAGTAAGGACAATTAAATGGTTTAATTATTTATGTCAAGAATTAATTAATATGTTAATTAATCAAACGAATAAGTTCGTTTTAAACCTTGAGTTAGATTTGGGCCTTAAAGCCCAAATTGGGCTTCGAATCGTCAAGCCCATTAGCTTAAGTTGTATGACAACTTAACAAACAAAATTCAAGAAGCCCAAAACAGCCCAAAGGCTTGGGAAAACCGGCCATATAGAGAAGGGTAGTGAACTTGGCTTAATTGCAAGTTTGCCACTCCATTGTGAGGTGGTATAAAGGCAACTTTATAGCCATTTTCATCCTTAGGGCTTCTTTTAGAGAAAAGATGAGAACATAAGCTCCATTTTTCTCTCTAAGAGGCCGGCCACCCTAGAGGATTTTAGCTAGCAATCTTACTTCCTCTAGGTCACTCATCTCTTCTTCAAGTCCTACCTTGGTGTGGAGACTTAGAGGTTCTCAACTTTGGGAACTTGGAGAATCCTTTCAACCATCCTCATCCAATAAATCCATGGAGCTAAGAAGCAAGAATGAGGCCCTCTCCTTGGGTGATTAGCCTTTGCTTATGCAAAGAGGAATCAACAAAGGTATAAAGTTTCTCAACTCACTTTGTTTTGAGTTGAGTCTTGGTTCATCCTTCTACTAGGCTTTGAATTTCATGGGTAATGTTTTGTTTTTGAGTGCATACAAGCATGATTCCGCCTTTAATTGTCAATTGCATGTCATAGATGTTGCTCAAATGAACATGTTTTTCACAAAATTTCCTTCATATTTACCCATCCCTAATCACAAGGTATTTTGTTGTTTGTATTGTATTTTAGGATGAAAGTAAAGGTTTGGAGAAATCATCTTTTTTGAATATTGGCCCAAGATCCGCCAAAAAAGGCCTTTGTAAAACAGCCAACTTGTGAGCTTTGCCCCAAAGTACTCAAAACGAATTAGAAAATAGGCCATATATGGTTGGAAAGCCCTGGAAGTCTTCTTTCTGATGGCCTTTACAACTTGTGATTTGGAGGTTTCAACAAAAAGTTATGACATAATAAAGAGGAGTTGTTCAGTTACAAATTCTGATAACAACTAGTTTTTAGTTACTCCAATACTAAAAGCTGGTTGTTATGAGTTATAAATGAGAGTAAATTCAAGGATGTATATGTGTTAGATTTAGATAAGTCCTAAGCCTTTTAATAGGAGACAAATGAAGGAAAAATTTTGTCCTAGCTAAGAACAAGTAAGAACATTTGAATACATATGCAAACTATTAACACTTTAAAGTAGGCATGCATTAAAAAACAATTCATAAAACCCATGACTTTCAAAGCCTAGTATATGGTGAACCAATAAACTCTTTAACAACATTAAAGAGAAGTAAAGATTTAGAGTTTCTTTACCCTTGAAGCTCATCCTTGTTTACACAAGGGATTCACCCAAGTGGAGGGCCTTCAAGTCACCTCCTAGCTCCTTGGATATTGCTTGTGATTTCCTTCTCCTTTTTGTGCTCCTTTGGACTTTGAGGATGTAAGGAAAGGATCTCCAAAAACACCAAAGATTTGGTGTCTCTAAGTCTCCACACCAAGGGTTAAGTGTGAAGATGAAATGGATGACTTAGGGAATAAGAGAATGCTAGATTAATCTCCCTAAGTGGCCGGCCTCTTTAGAGAAATAGAGAGAAAGTGTTTCACCTCATTTCACCAAGAAAAACCCAAATGAGAAATAAAGCTATAAAGTTCCTTTTATACTTCATTTCAAGTGAGTGGCAAACTTGTAATTAATCCAAGCTTGCCCATTCACCCTAATGGCTGGCCATATTAATGTTATTGGGCTATTTGCCCATTTTGTTTTAGTTGTCATAAAACTTGAACATAATGGGCCTTTTGGACCAAAACGCTTTTGGGCCCCGAAACCTAAAACCAACATATAAGCCCAATACGAATCTTTCGTAAAATTAATTAACTAATTAATTAATCTTGACCATTCTTTAATTAAACCATTTAATTGCATATCCATTTCATTTAATTTCTTCACTATCACCCTTACTCGGTGTACGATCCATTATGTTCCAATTAGCGAGGTAGTGGGCGATTGTTACTCTTAACGATCGATTATGAATTGAAACCACATTTCAATTCTCCCTTTTATGATTAGTGTTGCCTAATCATTAGGGCTTCCACAAACCATGAGTGACACCTAGCAGTATGTCATGGTTACCCAAGCTAAGTAGAATTGGTTGGAGAACCTATCCAGTTACAACTACAATGCAATATAGTCCTTCTCTAATACAATACTCTTAATCACATTGTTTGAATGATAGTTTGTTTCATGTCTACTATCCAATGCGATACTTCTCTATATGATTCCCTTGATTTGGAACAAACTTCCTAAGTCATATTCATTTGCTTTGGCCAAAGACTTTAGAATCATATCTTAGAGTATTCTCATTCCACCATGGAAGGTTAGAGATCCCTTGTTGTGCATTCATATGCCTACACGACTAGATAGCTTGACCCCAACAATGCCGTGGACACTCCGATGGAATGCCGTTGACATGATCAAAGATCAAGGACCTAACCATTAGACATCTATGATGCCTCAAGTCAAAGGACTACTTTGCATATTGCAACTTTCGAGTTCTTACATGACATGTATGTTCGAACTCTCTTTTGATCGTTGTTCAGTGTACTCGATTACTCTTTCGAGCACCTATGTGTTTGTCTTAGTGTCCAACACCAAATGACTTGAGACTAGTCATACTCACGCTTGAGTCAACATAACACATACTAGCCTTAGCGGATTGTCAATGCCCAATCGGCAATCCTATAGCTAGGAACGTTTTAGGAATGAACATAAGAGAATGGTCTCGATAATCTAACTCACTTAGATCACTTGTCTCTTAGATCAAATACATCCCTAGGATTCCCTTATTGCTTAAACACATGATACAATAAATAGTGATTAACAATAAGCTTTGCCCTTCATTAAACATATAAAAGTTTAATACATTAAGTATTCCAAAAAGCTATTACATCAAATGAGTGGCTTTGTGGGCATACTTCCAACAACAAATACTCAACAAAAGGAGGAGAATCTAGGGAGAGAGCAAGAGTCTTCAGCCTTGAGCTGTTTTCTAGGTTCTAGCTTTCTTGACTTTTTATTTATTTTGTTTTTATGGATATAGGGCTACTTTGAAGCCCTAGACATGATTGAATTAATGTTATGCTGCAATTTTTAGTTTATCAATTTCATTTGCAAGCTAGAATCAGTTTTCTGTTTCAATCATTTCAAGCACATATTTTCAAGCTTAGCTACCTTGTTTATGTTTGCTTTCTGTTGAGAATGATAAGGATTACTGCCATATCTTCTTTCATTCATTAGCAACATGTGGTTAGGTTTAAAACTAATCATGTAAATTGATTCCATGAAGTTCTAGGATAAATGACTTGTTCTAGGGTTCATGATCTTCTTCGTTCTTAATGAGTTTCTAGGTGTTAAATATGAGTATATGTCATGCTAGGTTGCACTTACAAATATATGTTTTATGTATAGTACATGCATCTAACATGCAAAGTAAGAGAGGATTCATACAATCTAGTTATATGCCATGCTAGATATGTGAACATCTTAGTTGTGCATTTGAAAGGGATAAGTTAAAAGATCATATCACTGATTCATGAATGTTTAGTAGACATGTGTTCATTTGAAGTCAAATTTATGTCCTAAAAACGTTTCTAATCTATTCCATGTCTTAGGTTTGCTTTTAGATAGTTCCAATTTTTCCCTTTTCTTTCTGCCTTTATTTCTTTTCCAAAATTACTCAAACCCCCCATTTTAAGTCATAGGAGTCTTTAACTAATGCTAATTTGTAAAAGGTTTTACTAAATCATAGGAGTCTTTAACTAATGCTAATTTGTAAAAGGTTTTACTAAGTTGTTTCTCAGTCCCTGTGGTTCAACATCCTTACTTGTTCCACTATACTATCCTTATATTTGCACTCAAAAGGAACTTCGACAAAAACTCGTGGAACGCTATGAAAGAATATAAAACACATAAAAGAATTTTTCTTAATTACTTTAGCTGTTCAATTTAAATTTGGATTGTTAGATCTTTTTTTTACTGTTGGATTTGATCATCTTAGCCATTGGTTTCAATGAATTTATAAATATAAAATTGAAAAACAAAATACACGTATATGGTGGGCCAACCCCACTAACCCAGGGAGAATGCTAGCCTAAATTTGCCTCATAAATGAGTTTTGAGTTAAAACTCGTATTTGTTGATAGAAGCATATTTATTCAACTTTGTTATCTTATTTCTTTGTATTTGCTTAGTTAATTTCCATTTATTGTAGTAATTTAAGTTATTTTCGTATTATTGTATGTCCAGTTGGTAAAGATGACAATAGATAGCCAAATGGAGCAATTTGGAGCAGTTTTGGACTTCGATTGGATAGCATATAGGTTGGACATTTTTGGTGTTTAAATGGTGTTAAACATGTGCTAAAATCTGGATAAATTAAAGTTGAGGCTTGTAAGGTAAGGAATTACACAAGAAAGAGGAATCCTAGTTGAAGAGGAATATTATCTTATCCTATCTTATCCAACATTATCTTATCTTATCTCTAGCTGCAAAGAGAAATCCTAATCACATTCCAACACTCTTCCTGATTCTTAGAGTTCTAAAATAATTTAAAACGCCAAAACTTCCTTGGATTCAGTTGTTTCCCCTATATATATGAAATTCTGCAACGATTTTGGGTGTGCCGCGCCTAACATTCATCCATTGAAGTTGCTAGAATTTTCAGAGTTCTTTCTATCTTTGTTTTAAGTTTCAATGTTTATTTTAGATTGCTTTTTAGTTATGATGAACATGTGTAACTAAGTTTCTTTTTAGCTAGAGGGGAATTCGAAGCCATGCTCATATGTTTTATATAAATTGATTCCATTAAGTTATTGTTTCATAAAGCATGAATGTGATTTATTTATCTGCTTTATAGAGAACTTATTCTTGTATGTTTATTAAAGATGCATACTTAGTTTGCATGCAGGGATTTGATGCTAGAATATAAGGGAATTTCACCTAATAGTTATGAACTTATATTTGTAAGTAGTAAAAGTCACTAGTCATGATTGAGTTAAGTAAATTCTTGGTAGGAGTATCATGCTTTTCATAGTTACGAATGTTTTGTCAATGCTTATGATTTTCACAGAACTAAATGATCTTTGAGATGTATCTCTATCATGCTTTTCATAGTTAGAGAACTTGAGAAAAATAATTTGGTTGCGTCGCTGAGTCCAATTCAATGAACTTAGGAAAATCTGAGAGTTAATTGGTGATGTTCACAGTTAATTTAGGGCATTGTCATTCATGGTTTATAGGAAGAATAACTAGAAATCGATTTGTATGCATATGTTTCATATTTGGAGAAGAATCATTTAGCTATCATTTCATCCATATTTCATTCACAACTTAATTTACTTGCTGCCATTTACTTTTGTTTTAATCAAACTCATCCAAAATCCCCCCAGTCATTGTTTTGTTGTTAGTTTAACTTAGTTTTCAGTTTTATAAGTTTAATTTGTGTTGATTAGCATCCCTTCTAATCCCCTGAATAGAACGATCCATACTTACTCATACTACGATTGCATAATTTACAAGGTTTAATTTGTGTGTTAGTTTCTACCACATCATTTGTCCAAAGGGTTGGAGCAAGTTGAGATAAGTTTATAACCTAAAATTTAAGTTTTACTCCAAAGGTTGAAGTAGGTCTAAGGGTTCAGTCTCTGTGAAGAGTGGGTTTTGATTTGAATTATGAGAGGCCTTCCTCTAGTTCCTCTGCAGCTTTTTCTACACTTTGGAAAGCTCTATGGAAGGCTAAGGTTCCAAATCCAATTAAAATTTACTTATGGAAATTATGCAATGACATTCTCCCTACTAGATCGAATTTGGTAACTAAACTAGATATGTCTATTTTGCAGTTTCTTTTTGGAGTCAGCGCTGCTGCATGTGGCCAAAAGGTTGTCCATTCGCCAAGGCAGTTTGTTCTCATCCTCACTTCTAAGCAAGGTTATACCACATTGCTTGTACTTGGCAGCTATTAGGTTTGTATTTATTCGGCGTGCTCGTAAAAGATCCGGCAATTGTGGGCCGTCTAGCTGGTTCGCATTTGTTAGACTATTTGAATGCTCAGCCCGACTCGATTGCAAAACCAATCTCTTCTCGTTCTCGGTGGCTCCCTCAAAGTCCTAACCAATGGTTAAAAGTTCATATAGACCGAGACTTTCACGCTGCTACCGGTCAAGGGGAGCTGGTGTCATATTCCGTGACAAAGCCGGTAGCTACACTCAAGGTTTCGGATCCTGCCTTGGAAGAGTACTTAGCTGCTTGCGATGGCGTTCACTTGGCATTGGACAAAAACTGCCCCCAAATACATTAGTTAGTCCCACTGTGAGGCTATATCTATATAGATATAGACTTATGATATATATATTTATTTATTTAAAAGGAAATTGATGTAAATAAAAAGGGATCAATATTCTCTTTCATGACCTCATTTGAATTGGAATGAATAATCCAGTGTTTTCACCAACAGAGTTGGTCCATTTTTTGGCATCAAAACCCTCAATGGCGATGAAAGCCCGCCAACAGAAAATTATTTCATCTACATAAGACATTTGGGGCATAGGTAGGGCGGTAGGATAGTAGTAATTTGAAACTTGGAAACAAAAATTGTTTCAACCCAAACATGAGAATGATAACTAAAACCAAAACTAGGATCGCATACCTAACTCTGCCTAACTATTTGAATAAGACTTCCTAAAAGCATTTACAAGACAATACTTTGTTAATAGAATCAGGGTTACTTACTCGTTCCAACACAAACTGAAGTGCTGGATTAATTTTTGTAGTGTGCAGCAGATCGACCATCTACCAGTAAAAGACCTACTTAAACACCACACACAACGGATTGTATCATGCCTTGCAGTACTATTTAGTCATCATCTTCACTCTCTCTTTTCCATTCTTTGTCTTCCAATAAGTCTTCAGGTGGGTCATAGACGATCATATCAGGAAATAGCTCCAAGAAGTCATCTTTCACCTTTTCCCTCAGTTCTGAGTACGGGAGGAGGCCCTTCAATATTACCCTAAACGGCAGTGAGATTGGAGGATCAGGTGATTGTGTCATTTCACCATATATCTCCATTGCCTCCAAGGACAAACCACTATCTAGGAAAGCCCTCATGATGTCCCCAAAAGTATGTTGATCAAATAGAACTTCCTCTATCTTCAAATCTCCCCAAACCTTATTTGTTTTATCCACCTTTTTGTTTCTTGCAAGCATCATAAGCATGTCCCTGTAAAAGAACGTGTCCGGTCTATACCAAATCTCTTTACGAACCACATCATATATCTTGAAAAATAAAAACATTATGTATTAGTAAAAGAAAACATTGCAGGATAGCCAATCAACATGCATATTTCCTTCCTCACTAAGCCAATCAACATGCATATTTCGTTCCTCACCCACCCCAGCCAAAAAGAGTAAAATGCTCCTTTCCTTTCAGAAGAAATATGCATGTGCACTTGTTGATGCAATATAAGAAACTTAACTAAACGGAAAATAAAGGACCAAATAACTCTAAACAGGTCCTATGGTTGATCGACCCCAAAGTGTTCCCGAATTGCATGCATACATCCGTAAGTAACTGAGTGCAACACGGAAAATTTCATTGAGAGGAATCAGCAAAGATCCACAAAATTTTCCAGTATCTTTGAAGTCGCTATCAAAGGTTTGTTTTTGTATGGCTCCAATCCCTTTGTAGCCTGAACTGACACAAATTTACAATCCCTGCTCATAGTTGTAGGTCCTTTCGAGCTCACCTTATTTTCATTTTATTTTGTCCTACCTTTCACGTGGGCAAATCTAGATACAAAATGCATACTTGTGAGAAGCTGTTAATTTATTTTTGGATAACTAAGAACAAAGCCTAGTACAAGCAGCCAAAGTTGCACGACAAACTAGCAGGTTTCTGTGCATATGAACATATTAGAAACTTAAAATGCAAGACAATACACGCTACAATAGAAACTAAGAAACCCCACACCTCATGAAAACTTTTAATTTTCTGCAAGCAATAAAAAAAGGGGGAGAGCAGGGAGCTTCTTGCACTGGAGCTCTTACTGTGACTTCCTTTTTGAGAAGGTAGATAAAGGATTTAATTTTCCTTTGCTGTACCCTTATAAGGGTGTGAGCGTTTAGAACCATCACCCTCTTGTTCTCCAAGAAATGGTGCAGCTCTACTGATTTAGAAAAGGTGGGGCCCTGATATAAGACCCTAGCCACACTTTCTTTTTCCTTATTCCTCATTTTCCTTTTCCTTTTTCGTTGGGGATGTTTCCTAGCCGACGAGCACACAGCTCCTCGAGAGGTTGGTGCCGGCTGATGCTTTCTGTCGGGCTTCTGCTTATTGGCGGGCTTGTCGGGCAAATCTTGTCGGGCAAGGCTGAAAGAAAAGGACAGGGTTAACTTTAAAAGGTGCATTTGTAGGGCCTTAGGTGTAGGCCTTGAGGCTTACAATCAAGATTAACTTTTTGGTTTTCAGGCGTGCCACTGCCATCTCTAGCATGGCAGATGTAAAACAGATGTTGAGTTTTAATTGTATATATATCCGAGAGGCTGTTTTAGTTATGAAAGGTGCCTTTGTACGGCCTTAGGTGTAGGCCTTGAGGCTTCCCATCAATAACTAACCCAGTACTCGAACATATACTGTTTATTTCATTGGTTGCAGAAGTGTTATGACTATTATACTTCTAATTACCCGAGCTTGAAAAGCAGAATGCATCCAAATAGGTGCCTTTGTAGGACCTTAGGTGTAGGCCTTGAGACTTCCCATTAGAATCACTTCTATACTCAAACGTTCTACGATAATCATAATATAACATAAATAAAACTAAGAAATGGGTCGAGTACTTGCGCCCCAAGTCTCTCTCTCTAGTGTTGGCAACTCTGCACAGAAATAGAGAGATTGAGAGAGAGAGGCTTTTCTAGGGTTTAAGATTTAGAGAGAGCGAGAGAGAGAGATGGTTGGAGTTTAGAAAGAAAGAGGAGCAACAGCCATAGTTACTGCGCTCTCTGTGTGCCCCGCGGCTAAGATGTAAAAACAGGGAGGAGAATGACAAGGAAAGCAACAAAGAAGGTGCACTTCTGAATCTCTAATTTTTTTATTTTTTAACTAACGCTATTATCTCTAGGGGTTAGAGTGTGCACAAGCAATTAGTAATAATGTGGTTTAAATTTATTTTTGACAACGATAATATAAAATTTAAAATTTCTCACTTATAAGTGTAGAATAACACCATATTATTAAGTGGCTCTAAATCTCTATTTTTTTTTTTAAATTTCTTTTTTTTGGTTGGGTTAGATTTAATTAGTAATTAAATAATAATAAATGGATTAGGTAGAGAGCAGCAGTGTCCGTGGTAGTATTTTTATTGGGGAGGGAGGATTGTGTTTGCTTTTTCACCTACTTGCTTGAATCTGATGTTGGACGAGGAGGAGGAGGGAGAAGGAGTGGTCGTCTGTAGTCGAGGTTAAGTCTCAGTGGAGAAATCGGACCAATGGGAGGGGAGGGAACGAGCTGGCAGTGGAGACGGAGGGAATCTAGGCAGAGAAATTCTCTTTCATCCTAATCTTAACAAAAAGAGAATAAAAAGACAATTTTATCTTTTACTATAAAATAAAATCATGGGCAGTAAAGTAAATTCACACAAATTAAATTTTCTTGCTTTTTTTCGAAGTCTCACCCAAGTGTGATGCTAACATCCTCTAAATTTGAAAAATAAAATATTAAAAAAAAAAGAAAAGAAAAAGCTTTCTCTCTCTAATCCACATTTCTTTTTCCCCCTTTCTCCTTTCCATTTTAAAATAAAATTTTCACAGACAAAGTGTGGGGCATATGACACACCCCGACCCAGAATGTCTACCAGAACTCCGAATCGAGTGTGTGATGGCCGACACCTGTAAGGTGACGAAGCCATAAAGTGTAGTGATGTGGAAAAAGTGAATAAATTAAACCTGAAAATGCCAAATCAAAAAAGTGCGCAGGTGAGCGGGATTGAACCCTTTTCACACGTAATGTCAGAGCATAAGACAATACAGTAATTAGAATGAGGGTTATACCACTAAAGATAGTCATCTCCTGACATTTGCCAGAATCCTCGTATACACGTAAACACAGCTACTAAACCTGGAGGGGCAAAAAACAAAGTTAAGTGGGTCAGTAAAGCAATGCTTATACGAAAACCTTAATTTTTTAATATACTAACCCCTCACAGTAAAACAAGTATAGTTTCCTTAAAACATACTATGTAAGTATGTAATCAAATATACAGCAATATAACCAAAAATATGCCAAGTCATGATATATCAAATGCCAAAGTAATATAATCATGTGATAACCAATTGTAAGTAGTTTGCTCATCATCTAAGCTAGCACACGAGTTGGAACTGCCTAAGGAAATTCTACTCGACCGGACTGGGTGTAATCAAGGCGCTCTAGTACTACGATTACACAAAGACTGGTGCAGAAGCATGGTCACGTACAAGTCGGATTGCCTAATGCAATCTACTCGACAAGATTGGCACCTAACTTGGATCCAAGGAGAGCAAATGGTACGGATGTGAATATACACGTGAAGGACTGGCCCTGGCCCTGGGTGGAGTACTAACATCAGGGTGCAGCAAGATGAGCATGTACAAATATGTATGAATGTCATGACAATAATATCTCAACCATATAGCAGCATTTATCACATTTCATATCACAATATCAAATACTTGGCAATATAAGCGTAAAAGTGAAGTAACTACGCATTTAGGAAAACTATCAATATGTATAGGTATAAAATAAACTGCCCATTCACAGATACTTCGCCGCTGACGAGCCACACAACCTAACGAAGATAGAAACGCCACTAATAATTGCCTCTAAGCACATAAAGGTACAATTAATAAAACTATATCATAACAATTGAATTTGGGAAAAAAAATGTCAAAAACGGATTCAGGACGTCGAATTACCCTAAGAAGGGTCCCGCTTAAATTTCTGAAAAGTCAACAAAAGTCAACAGGATGAATATTCCCTGAAGGACGAAATATTCTCAGACGAATGGGATATTCCCTAACGGAATATTTCATCTGGGTTAAGGGTTATTAGGTTAAGTTAGATTAATGGGTTGGACTTAAAGGTTCTAGGCCTAAAGGCCTAAACTAAAAGGGTTTAGGGCTTTAGGGATTGGGTTTGGGGTTTAGGCCTTCAATTTAACAAATAACAAAAAAAAACAAAAGAATTAAAAGGGTTAAGGGTTTGGGTTTGGACTCACGAGTCAAAGGCCTTCTTCTACTTGGCCCCAAGGGCCTGGGTTTGAAAAGGTAAGGCTTAAAATCCTGGCCCGAGTCCAACATATGGGTCACTGGACCCAAAGGAAGAGGAAGGCCGGAATTCAGCTCTAAAACTACACAACCTTTAAACGTTCACAACTTCCTCATTACTCAACGAAATCGAGTGAAACAAAAATGAAAGTTGTAGTTCTCAAAGAGACGAAGAGAATGGTACCTTGAACGACATCTAACTCACTATGGTTTGGCCGGAAAACGCCTCGAAAGCCGTCAAACTCATCGAAAACTCGGTAAGATTCAAATGAGTATAACTTTTTTAATACTCAACGAAATTGGGTGAAACAAAAAGGAAAGTTATAGTACTCAGCGAGATGAAGAGATTGATACCTTTCACGCCGGCTAACTCGCCATGGTTTGGCTGAAAATTGGCTCGAAAGGCACGGGTCAAACTTGAACTTCTCGAAACAGAGCTGTTTCACGTACTGAGTTCTAAAACATCATGACTCGGTTGAAAACACGTTGAACTCAACTTGTCTGAGTTCAGACCTTCCGAGTTGGCAAGTCAAAACTCGTCCATTCTTAGTTTGGTTGGTATGGTTGTGTTCGTGGAGGTAAGGTGAACACAATGGTAAGGTTTTTAAGCTCTAACAGTGAAGATTTAGGGTTAGTCTTCCTTGTTGCAAAGAAAAGAAAGTGAAAGAGAGACCTTCGGGGAGAGAGAGAGAGAGAGAGAAGAGAGTGAAGGTCACAGATTGGATGCCAAATTGAGGGAACAAAAGTGATTGGTGGTGAGGAAATCCGGGGAAAATGAGAGAATGAGAGGGTTTGAAGGGTTTTGATGGGTTGAATGTGTGAAGTGTAAGGAACACGGATCCACAAAATCAAGGGAAGGATTGGATATCAGATTTTGTATAATTTTTTAATGTACAAAATCTGTCCTCTTGACGGTGTTATGATACTATAAATTTGTACGTGCGTGTACAAAAATAATTGTATTCAACGTATTTTATCGGAGCGTAACTTTTCGTTACAAATCCGATTTGGGTCTAACTCACGTCCACACGTTCGTAGCAACGATTACTACGAGGATACGCTAAAAGAATAAGTCATACGTTTCTCTAGGCAATGGTCAACGAAAGTCAAAGTCCTTTCCTCTAGGGCATTTTCATAAATTCACGCTTTTAAAATAAATAACAACGTAAAATTAGGGACAGGTCGTCACCACATATGCTAGTATATAGTACTCTAATTTGTCGAAAGAGTCGCATTACATAACCACCATGAGGAAGCTCAATAGTTTGGGACAAATTTTAGACCATTATTTGATACTGCATGTCATGGTTCGATTTCTAACGCAGGTGAATCACGCAATGGTGGCTCTAGAAGGCTAAAATGCTCCGTGCTCTTCCAACCTCTAGAATGGTGGATTGTCGTGGCAAAGCCACTAACTGATCCATTTTTAAAAAATAAAATGAAAGAGTCGTGTTATTTCCACTTGGTCACAGCCACTGTATGAGACTTGGACTTCACACTCTCCATCACTATGATTGTACTTTGTACATACCCCTAAAAATCATGGCATGTGTTTGCTTTCTTTTTTTCAATTCCATGTGTACTGATATTTTTTTTTAAGGTAAAAGCAATTTCACCCGTTTTACCAAAGCAATAGTAGGGAAAGGATAATTGCTATTGCTATTAAATCGGAAAAGTCTTACGAATACATTGCCATGTTAGACCTACGTTAAATTTTCTGTTAATTTAGCCGTGAAATTATGATGTGGCAAATGCAAGCCCCATATGTATTCTAATATGGATGTCAAGCTTGAACCACATGGACAAAAAACAATAAAAAGATGTGATTATTTATAAATGTTTGAAATGCCCACCTTCATCTCCATTGTCACTCAGCCACCCTCAATTCCTACCTTTGACCACACCACATCAATCCCTACCTTCAACCACTCCTCCAACACCTTATCACTCCTGTCGCAGAAAATGAAAATCTTCGTATCTTTTCCCACAATTTTCTCAGTAACCAAACACACCATAACTCCTGAAATTTTTAAAGGGAAAAACATTAAAAAAAAGAAAAAAAAAGAAAAACGTAAACCTTATTCGTTGCAACGTCGACTAAGGAATGTAGGACTTGTACTCACCGAAGCCGCCTCCGAAGACTGAGCTGTTGTGGCGAATGTGCAAGCAATTGACCTGGCAAAGTCACCTTTGAGCTTGTAAGCTACCTTATCGTAGGCCAAAACAACTTCGTCTGTCGTGTCAAAAGTTCTGAGCCAGAGCCTGGTGTGATTCTTCATTGACGACAGTTATTGGTGATGCTGCTCAAAGAACATGTCTAAAAACACTTGGTTCATGGAGAGGTGGAAAAACCATTGTTGTAGGAACTAGATTGGTTTTGGAAAGAGAGAAAGTCGTAGGAGGAGGATGAGGTAGAAGGGAACAAAGTGAGGAAAGGGGAGGAGAAATGAGGATTTGTAGGGGCGGTGGGGTGACTGTAAAGACGAAGGTGGGGATGTACGGCCCAAAGTGAAAAATTATTTTCTTATTTTATAATATTTTTTATTAGTTTTAAATATTTATAAATAATAACAAATTTGTATTAGTTTTTTTGTCCACGGGGCTTAAAGTTGACATTCATATCAGCAAAAATATGGGCCCTACCTACATTTGACACGTAATCATTTATTGCCAAATTTGCATAAAATTTAACGAAAGCCTGACATTACAACGAATCCGTAAGTTGATGATGTTGGAAGCATGCCTTTAAAAGCCACTCATTTGATGTAATAGCTATAATCATCATAGTACAAAATTATAAATGCAGATCAAAATTAAAATAAAATTGATTGCTTAAAGAATACCAATTGCTTAAGAATATGAAATGACCAATTGGTTAATGCATGAGACGAAAAAATTTGACCGACTACAGTAACCAAACAGAACCACAACGCCAAGCTTCCATGCCAAAATAAAACAAAAATCCCTCGAACAAACTCAAGCAATTCAACTCACCCTAAAACAAAACCCAAAAAGTTGTCATTTGCTTCTAAACAAATTAGCTTCTGCAACAAACTGGTTGTCAATGATGCGATCACATCTTGCATTTAACATTTTTAAATCTAAATTAGCTTCATTCCACCATTCTTAATTTCAAGTACAGAGACCGTTCAATAAATATGAACCTTAAAACAATATGAAACTCACAATTAGACACCCAAATACTCAACCGAGTGGAAATCAAAATCAAACCATGGTCGCGCAACAACCATTCTTGAGGATGTGGCATCGTTCGATACTTGGATATGGCATGCTAACTTTGGAATGCCAGGTTCCCATAACAATCTCAATGTACTTTACTCTTCACCTTTATTTAATGATATACTAGAGTACGTGCTCCAAGGGTTCTATTTTATTAACGGAAAAGAATATAGTCATGGATACTATCTTGTAGATGGTACCTATTCGAAGTGGACCACCGTTCAATCAATCACATGACCTATTGAGGAAAAGCAAAAAAATTTTGCCATGGAACAAGAGGCTTACCGCAAGGATGTTGAGCAAGCGTTCTACATCTTTCAGGCTTGTTTTGCAATTGTTAAGGGACATGCGTGAAAATGGCATTTGAATATGATATATGAAATTATGCAAGCTTGCATTATTCTTCATAATATCATCATGGAGGGCGAGTGTGATGAAGATGGCCTTGATGATGATCATGTTCACGAGTCTAAAGTCCAGTGGAAGTTCTTCATTATCTATGGGTTATGCTGTGAACAGTGCCTCAGTTAAAATTGAACAAGATCGTTCAATTATTTATGAACATTTGTGTCGTCACAACCCTATCACAAATCTAGTTGACCACATTGCTTGTCACGCCCCGATCTCGACATACGTCCAAGATCGACACGTGACGTCACCAAATACCCGTATCTCTAACACACCCCCCTCGCCTCTTGAAAATGGAAAAACACAACTTAAGATCCAACTGGGCAATAATTCTTCATAGACTTTATGGCTGCATCTAACATCCTTGTTAGACTGCCTAAGTACCCTAAATAGGGATCAAGCCATTCGTAGTTCATTATTTCACTACACTTGAATATTCATCACATAAATCGTTATGTCCCAACAATATACCACAATGCATATCATGCAATATTTCAAAGAACAAACAACGAAGCACAATTATATTCTCTAGCCATATTTATCAACAAGTCTAATCATAACAATAATAATGATATCCAACATAACAATCCCACATGACGATTAAAATTTCCACTTCATCCATCACATAACTCATCATGTTTCCCACATAAAATCATAATTCATAGCGTGTAACATATTAAAGAATTAACAATGCACAATATTATTCTCTAGAAACATTGATCAACTAAAATAATCATAATAACAACACTTATATCCCGTGTCATTCCACAATCCCGTCAATTAATCTATTCATGAATCAAAGATGCATGATCATAGCATTTAATTACGTTAATCAAACAATGTGATAACATACGATTTCACAAATTTAACTAAGGAACTCTATATAATTCCCTATTTGGATTATGAGCAATAACATGGTAAATCCATTTTATATTCACAAGGTCTATTATGGGTAATTCTGATTCACTCGAATCTAGGGTTCTAGACTAGCCTTATGGGAATGAGCAAGAGCATGGATTCCAGACCACTCAACGAAATTCAACAACACCAGTTTCCGGACCGCTCAACAAAATCAAAATATCAAGCTGTTTCTCATAATCTACCCAGATTTGTCATATGTAAAATCAGTGCCTACATCATGGAAATGGTGCACCGGCCAAACGGAACTTGAATAAGTTGCGGAGCTCAGGTGAGTGACAATATTAGAAGTATGTGATAATCAATAAAAAGAAAGACCATTGATCATAGTTTATAAGCCTCAACCATAAGTTCGTAAATATGAAAACATAATCAAGTCTCTAACAACTCTGAAGAAGTCACCCAAATATCCAACGACTTGTCCCATTCAAACCACCAAGATTCTCAAAAACGACCGTTCATATGTACATTAAAAATTAGGGCTAGAGGGACGCAGTTCGGCCGAAGCCAACATAAATAACCAAACAAGAAGTGGCCCCCCAAAGCGAATTAACCAAGTAGAGCCACCCTTAAAAAAGTAACCAAGTAGGAAATGACCCCCCAATGCGGATTAACCAAGCAGAGTCACTCCTACAGCTGTTAGGAAGTGATCACCCAATGTGGATTAACCAAGCATGATCACTCCTAAGCATACATGGCCATAAGGATAGCCCAATGCGGATTAACCAAGCGTGATCCATATATAGTATGGTCCCCCAACGCGAATTAACCAAGAAGGACCACTAGTGACCCCCCAATGCGGATTAACCAAGCATGGTCAAGATAATCAGGTAGGTAGTGATCCCCCAATGCAGATAAATGAAGCAGAGTCATACTCACAGAACTGTTAGGTAGTGATCACCCAATGCAGATTAACCAAGCATGATCACCTCTAAGTATAAATGGCCATAAGGATCGCCCCAATATGGATTAACCAAGCGCGATCCATATATGGTATGGTCCCCCAATGCAGATTAATCAAGCATGACCACTAGTGACCCCCCAATGTGGATTAACCAAGCAGAGTCATAGTCCCCTACTAGCCCTTAATTTCCAAAACGTTTCAATATGCAATTCGAATCACCTTTTCACAAATAATACCAATCCAGGAATCAAATCACATTTAATAAAAATAGATCGATGGCCAATTATAAAAGAATCACATTTTAACAGAAAACACATTTATAAAACCATGTCATATCCACAAAGGATATTAATATAAGGAATTCGGTAATCACCATATCACATATATTAAAGTTACTTACCGAGACAAATCCGCAAAGCTTCACTGAGTCCCTAGTAATACTAATTTTAGTAATTCAAATGGTTCAAGACATGTTGACCAAACATCAACGGTGGGGTCCACACCCTAGCAATTTAATCTAGAAGATCTGCACATCATAATCTAGATCCGTAACTTCCTAAGGTCCACATTATGCTCAAAGAACAACATATTAAAATCTTATCGCGATCCAACGGTCGAATTTTCACCAATTGCTAGAATTAGGTGGCAGTTAACAATTACTTTTACTAACTTAGAAATCTAATTTGGGAAGATCCGTACGTCGGATTCCCGATCTGTCAATTCCAGTTATCCTCAAATATTATGTTCTATAACGTATTAGGGTTTGGTGACTATACAACGGTCGGATTGGCAATTCATATTTTGATCAAGTAATTTATTGTAATGAAACTAATTTCAAACAATCAAATTACGTCTTACAAATATCAATTATGGAGTTAGGGCATCTAATTGAACATAGGAAGACATCAATGGCCCACTGGCCCTATGCCGCCCCGACTCGTCAAAAAATTCAACTATTTTTAAAAATTACCAAATTTTACAGGCAAGTACATCTCAGTGAGGGGAGCAATTTTCATATTTGTGGTCAAGTCTAATTCGGCCGGGAAGTGTCCCAATTGCATCAAAACCTGCCGAAAACCCTAAAGAGGGTGTACTTCGATTCTTCACCTTCGGTGCTCCGCCGCCTCTATAGTTGTTTGGGATTTTTTCCTTAGGTTGAAGGGAGTTTATTGGTGGTGGTTGTTGGCTGTATTACTGTGACAACCTGTCCTAAGATATATTTCTTGATGGCGTGAAATGTCGATTCTACCCTTTTTATTCTTGAGTTGTGTGTGTATAAGGTTTTGAACCAATAAGTTCTATCCCTTATTATTTGGACCCAATTAGAACTAAGGTTCAAATTGTTTTGGTTTTGGCTGTTGTTAGTGACCCAAAATTGGACCACACACACCCACACATACTCTCTCTCCCTCTCTCTCCCGTTGACCCTCTCTCTCTCTCTTGCCTCTCGATTTTTCTCCATTTCTGTACAATATGTTGGAAGTATGCCCACAAAGCCACTCATTTGATGTCATAGCTTTTGGAATACTTATTGTATTAAACTATTATATGTTTAATGAAGGGCAAAGCTTATTGTTAACCAATATTTATTGTATCATGTGTTTATGCAATAAGGGAATCCAAGGAATGTATTTGATCTAAGAGAGAAGTGATTTAAGTAAGTTAGATTAATGAGACCTTTCTCTTATGTTCATTCCTAAAACGTTCCTAGCCATAGGATTGCTAATTGGGCATTGACAATCCGCTAAGGTTAGTATGTGTTATGTCAACTCAAGCGTGAGTATGACTAGTCTCAAGTCATTTAATGTTGGACACTAAGACAAACACATAGGTTCTTGAAAGAGTAATCAAGTACACTAAACAACGATCAAAAGAGAGTTCGAACATACATGTCATGTAAGAACTCGTAAGTTGCAATATGCAAAGTAGTCCTTTGACCTGAGGCATCATAGATGTCTAATGGTTAGGTCCTTGATCTTTGATCATGTCGAAGGCATTCCATCGAGAGTGTCCACGGCATTGTTGGGGTCAAGCTATCTAGTCATGTAGGCATATGAATGCACAACAAGGGATCTTTAACCTTCCATGATGGAAGAAGAATACTCTAAGATATGATTCGGGAGTCTTTGGCCAAAGCATACGAATATGACTTAGGAAGTATGTTCCAAATCATATTCAATTGAATCATATAGAGAAGTATTACATTAGATAGTAAACATGAAACAAACTATCACTCAAACAATGTGATTAAGAGTATTGTATTAGAGAAAGACCGTATTGCGTTGTAGTTGTAACTGGATAGGTTCTCCAACCACTTCTACTTAGCTTGGGTAACCATGACATGCTGCTAGGTGTCACTCATGGTTTGTGGAAGCCCTGAAGATTAGCAAAAACTAATCTTAATCAAAGGGAGAATTGAAATGTAGTTTCAATTCATAATCGATCGTTAAGAGTAACAATCGCCCACTGCCTCGCTAATTGGAACCTAATGGATCGTACACCGAGTAAGGACAAAAGTGAAGAAATATAAATGAGATGGATAAGCAATTAAATGGTTTAATTGAGAATGGTCAAGATTAATTAATTAGTTAATTAATTTTACGAAAGGTTCGTATTGGGCTTTTAAGTTAGTTTTGGGCTTCGGGGTCCAAAAGGGTTTGGTCCACTAGGCCCATTATGTTTAAGTTGTATGGCAACTAAAACAAATATGGGCAAATAGCTCAATCACTTAAGATGGCCGGCCATAGCAAGGGTAGTGGGAAGTTTTGCTTAATTGCAAGTTTGCCACTCACCTAAGAAAAGAGATATAAAAGCATCTTTATAGCTTTTACCTCATTAGGGTTTTCTTGAGGCAAAGAGGTGAAACACTTTCTCTCTTTTTCTCTACAAGGAGGCCGGCCACTTAGAGAGGAGATAGCTAGCAATCTTTTCTTCTCTAAGTCATCCATTTCATCTTCACACCTCATCCTTGGTGTGGAGACTTAGAGACACCAAACCTTTGGTGTTTTTGGGGATCCTTTCCTCACATCCTCAAGGAGCAAAGGAGCATCAAAAAGGAAGGAAATCACAAGGAAGATCCAAGGAGCTAGGAGGTGACTTGAAGGCCCTCCACTTGGGTGAATCCCTTGTGTAAACAAGGATGAGCTTCAAGGGTAATGAATCTCTAAAACCTTCTTTCTCTTTAATGTTGTTAAAGAGTGTCTTGGTTCACCATTCACTAGGCTTTGAAAGTCATGGGTTTTAGAATTGTTTTTGAATGCATGCCTACTTTAATGTGTTAATAGTTTGCATATGTGTTCAAATATTCTCACATGTTCTTAGCTAGGACAATTTTTTCCTTCAAGTGGTATCAGAGCCTAGGTCTAGTTTATGGTGAATCCTTTTGGGTTTTGTGATTTTCATGATTTGTGATTTAAATGTTGTAAATGTTACAAGCTTTGTTCTTGCTTTTGAATATAAATTTTGCTTGAAAATTTAGCATCTCAAATGTTGTAGATGTAGTTCATTTAAGCATGAATATTGGAACTAAAATTTGGTGCCATGTATGTTGGGAAATTCGGCCAAATCCATAGGGTGGATTTTTGGGTTCATGTTTGTCTTGTTAAAAGAGTTTTAAAGTGACTTTTGGAACCCCTAAGTACCCTAGGATGTTAACCCTCTTTTGTGTGGTGAAAATTTGAGTTTTATTGTGTGAAAACATTCATGGAGCTCTTATGAGTTTTCATGTATGTTCTTCAATGTTCTTGAGTTTCTTACCAAGAACAAAAGGGTTTGGAGTTTTGATTCAAAAATGTTTGGTGTTTTCATAAAGTTTTTGTTTATTTTTGATGGGTGATGGATTATTGGTGAGGGATGATAAATGCCATTAATGTTTCACAAAACATTTTCTTACAACCTATACCCATCACCTACCTATCCACTTGCATAATCCACTTGCATAAAACACTTTCAAACTTTGAATTTTTCAGCAAAACCTCCCCCCCCCCTTCCTTTTTCACTTCCAAAACCGGCCACCCCTTAGTGGGGGTATTTTTGGGGCTTTTATGCAATTACATAAAGTTTTGATACTTTTGTGTATTTGCACTTTGACCCAAACATTTGCGTTTTTACGTTAAGGCCCAAAAACTCTAAAGGACAAATTGTTTTGCTCCTTTAATGATGTTTTTATTATTGTTAAAATTTTGGGTTCTAGTTGTAATTACATGAAGTTGTGGACTCTTGTGTTTTTACAAAGTGACCCCAAAAGTTTATGTTTATTGATAATGGCCCAATTGTTGAGGTCATTGTTTTTTGCCCAAATAAGATGAGAACAAAATGGTTTTGTCTCTTTAATGAGAATTGGATTTTCATTTCATTTAGTTCCATTTAAATCAATTCTATGAATCCGGAAACCAATTGTTTAAGTTGCTTTCTTAGTTAATGTGATTGATTAAGAAAAGGGTGATTATGAACCAAAGGCCTCGATAATTGAGCTATGTGATTGACCGATTTACATTATGAATGTTTGGGTTTAGTAGTTTAGATTTGAATGTAATTTGATTAGTTCAAATTTGTTGTAAATGGACATAAGTCCATCAAATGTGTTGTAAAAGGGCATAAGCCCTTCTCTTTATTTCATGTATTCCTTTTTGTTTATATGTATGCAAATTGGAATAGTTGGGTCCAACACCCAATAGGAAATAACGGTTTAATTAGACTAAACGCGTAATTAAAATCAACAACAATCTACCTTAAACCCAAGGTCCAATACAAGGCTCGTGTTGGATCAAATCAAATGGTTCATAATCATCCTAAGACCTAATATGACTATATAGTCCATATGAGGATGCAAAGCATTCATTAGTAGTTCCATATAGTCTCGCTTATTTCACAGAAATAGTGGGAGTATTATATACTACTAATTCATATTAAATTGAACCAATGGTTGTGATAGGCCCAAGTACTTTTAATAAGATTAAAATTAAATTGATGTATCCCAACACTACTCCCTCAACAAAACGAATATTAAGTTGATAAGCGAGAGATGTTTTGAACATCTCTTCGTAGGCCTTCCACCATGATGGGCTCCGATCGTTTGTGACTCCTAAACGGCTTCACCCTATCATGGGGGAGTTCAAAGTATGTGCTTACATTCAGGAGGAGTCCATATATACATACATGATGTAGTGAGGTAGGCAACGAGGATGGCCGACATCATATCATTGTGAGGCTATTCTTGAACCCCTACACGAACTAGCATGGTGGGAATAACTTAACTAAGTGCAATGGTGCCAACATCATATCATTGTGAGGCATCATTCTCTAGAGGCCAAATAAGATGGGCAATAATACTCTATCAGTTGCTTTGGTTCTGATCCTGGGATATAGTAATATCTTAAAGTGATAAACTCAGTGGTTTCTTCACCTTTGGATATCTACTTCACAAGTCAACACATGCGTCCCTTTTGTGATTTTATGACACATTCATTATAAGGGTTATGAAAGTGATTTCCTATCACATAGGAAAATGCTTTCTTAAATCTTCAACATTTGAGATTTAATTCCCATATAACATTATTGAGATAGCCTTGCTATATCAGTAAGTCCAATTTCAAGTCTATACTTCAAAAGTGACCGTGTCATGTTTTGTCATTTTTCGAGTAACTTCTATGTTTCATCAAGTCTATCAAATAGCCTTTATTCACATCTTGTTGCTCAAATTATGACATCACTCCCACTAGTCTTGTTGTAACTTAGCATTCATTCAAAAATAACACTTATATTCTCTTGATTTGAATGCATGTTGCTCCCACTAACTTGTCTTGGATTTATTGACAATCATTAGAATCCATTAGCTTATAGATGATGTCTCAACAATTTTGAGACTATCATCAATGCTAGCTAGCACAAGTTATTTAAACGAACACACACAAAAGAATTTCTTCTAAAGTAACCTTTTTGAAATGTGTGACTTGCTTTATCAAGTCTATTCATTTAAATTATATGGTGTCGTACACTATACTTTAAGTTTTAGTCATACTAAGACCTTTTAATGTAGTCATATAAGAATTATCCAAGTCTTTAGTGAAGCATGGCTCCTACTAAGGATATGGAAACTCAACCATTCCTTCTAGGTGGTTGATATAATTCTTTATCAAAACTACATAAAGCAATATAGTTACATGAGATGTTGTATTTGGATTGTCTTGTTGTTAAACCATATGTTGTGACTCATTTTGAAACTAATTCCCTTTTGTTTCATCAACTTGTCCATATGCTTTGTTATTAGCATGTTCTCATAAAAGAGAATGATGGACAACTCCCAACATATCAACAATTTTGCTAGGTTGACGAAACCAACATTCAAAGACTATTCTTTAAATGTTACACAACATAGAATTTTAATGTTTAAAGAGCTTGAGTCCTTTTAACAATTAAAATTACAAACTCTTAATAATAGTCAAAGTACTATTATTCTTTAGACAACTATAAACCAATCACATTCAAGTTTATATCCATTTTCACACCTCCCACTATTTCTCATGACTTTAATGAGAAATCATTTCATACATTCAAAATGTATAAAAGTGGATTATATTGGTAGAAGACATTGTGTAGTAGCTTTGAAACATTTCAAGCTTATTTGTTTCAATCTTCACTAAGTTTCTGTCTTGTTATTAAGTGAATAAATTCTTTAAACATTTTACAGATTTAGACACTTCTTTCTTGGTTTAATCACTAACACAATTGACATTTTAAAACCTTTTAAAGAATGTCCAATTAGTTGTTCAAAACTACTAATTGAATCAAGAGTGATCTTGATCATTGTGTTTGAAGTGATAACCAAATAAGAAACGTTTTTCTTATTACTTATATCATTATAATGTGATCTTCCTTTTCTTCAAGAAAGGATTCTCTAGACTTTTGTCAATTAATATAGAACTCATAAGTAGACAAATGGAACCAAATCTAAAGATTCATTGTATCCTTTTATGTCCTACATTTGAGATCTATCCATAATTGATAAATATAAAGTTTGGTTATCACATTATAATAAGTGATATAACTCTTGTATCTCATCTAGGATACAACAAGACAATTTTCAATTCATAACACTACTTTAAGGAAATAGTATATTTAAAAGGGCATACTTCACATTACATTAATATGATAGTTCAAACATTCATAATGTTTAATACATAAAGTATTAGCTCTATACATTTAGAGACTAATATAAATGCCTTTATACATTTAGGCACTAATAGTGGCATTCCATCAAATGAAGCCATATAATTAGTTCTTAACAAAATAAGAAAGTTTAAAGACAATCTTTAAATGCCTAACAAAACTTCCTAAGTAGTAAGCAAAAAACATAGTGGCCGAACCCTTCTCCAAATTTTCTTTGCTTGTCTTTCTTCTACTTGGCTTCTCCACCTATATACAATTATACAAGTGATTAGCACTTTATATCAAATATAAATATTTAGAAGATCTAACATTTAGAATTGAAGATAAGAACATAAACCATACCTTGTGGCTTGTCCTTAAGACTTGCAAGGTATAACCTGCAATTCCTCCTCCAATGCCCCTCCTTTCCACAGTGGTGGCAAGTCCCTTTGGGCTCATTTGCCTTCTTTTTCCTCACTCCTCCTTTCGGCTTAGGAGTGGGGGACTTCTTCTCCTTCCCTTTGCCTTTGCCTTGCGGCTTGGCCTTGGAAGAGGATGGCTTGTTGTAGGCTACTGCAGCAGTCCCTACAACGTTCTCTTTCTTCATAGTCTTCTCGGTAGTTACTAACATGTTTAGTAACTCGGAGAGAGTACTATCCATCTTATTCATGTTGTAGTTCATTACGAACTGCGAGAATGAATCAGAAAGAGAAGCCAATATGAAGTCCTGGGCCAATTCCCCGTCAAGTGGAGTACCAAGGTTCTCCAATTGTTCAATGAATCCTATCATCTTCAGTACATGTTGATGCACTGGAGCCCCCTTGACCATCTTGGTCTTCACAAGTTCACAGACAGTGCTAAAGCGACGGTTGCGCATCCCTTCACCATATAACTCCGTAAGATGGAGTATTATGGAAGATGCACTGTCCATGCCCTCGTGCTGTCTCTGTAGCTCCTCATTCATGGAAGCCAACAGATAGCACTTGGCTTGTGTATCATCCTCAACGTGCTTGTCATACTTAGCACGTTCATCCTCAGTGGCGTCAGGGCCAAGAGGTATGTGAGGTGGAGCCTTGTCTAGTACGTAAACAATCTTCTCCAAGGTTAGGAGAATCTTGACATTACGATACCATGATGGGAAATTGTGCCCCTCTAGGCAATGTTTGTCGAGTATTTTCGCGAGTGTGCTTCCAACCATATCTATATACATAAACAAATAAAATAATTAGATTGATTGTTGATTAAGTCAAACGATTTGGGTCTTTAAACCGAATGACACCACCCACCATTTTTGGCAAATTCCATATCCCTCAAGATGGAATCCGGGAGATTTCAAAGAAAGCTCCTAGTGGGTTACGGGAGGCTCACTATTACCAAGCCCACCTCACGATGATACGATGTCGGCTAGCAACAATAATAATGAGAGGGTACAAGTACCCATTCACAACAACCTCTTGTGATTACACATCTTTTTGGCCTCTAGAGAAAAATACCTCACGATGATACGATGTTGGCACCTTTTCTCTTAGTTAAGTTTTGTCCCACCATGCCGGTTTAGGAAGGGGTTCAAGCATGACCTCACGATGATACGATGTCGGCCACACTCGTTGCCTACCTTAACCTCATCAAATGTTTTAAATAAACTCCTCCTGAATATAAGCATGCACTTTGTCACTTCCCCATGATAGGGTGAAGGCGGTGTACAAGTCATAAACGCTTGGAGCCTACCACGGTGGAAGGCCACGAAAAAGTGTTCTAAGCACTCTTACGCTTACAACTTAATATTGTTTGGTTGAGGGATTTTAAGGTCTCATCAATTTTATTTATTTAATCATATTCAAATAAATTGTCCTATTATAACTATTAGTCCAAAGTTAATGAAATTAGTAGCATATGATATCCCCACTATTCGTTTTCATAAAACAAATCAAAATCAAAACATCTTTCATAATATTGGAGATATATATAACTACTAATTGAATTCATTATAGTTTAGTAGCGTATGATACTCCCACTATTTGTTTTAAGAAAAACAAATCAATATCAAAAACGAATTTTTTCAAATATTGGAAGTAACTACTACTACTACGGTTTTTGCATTCCTTTGAAATTGAACTTTATAGTTATCTTAGGCTCTTGGATGACCATGGACTTATTAGGTTATTGCAACAACGAGCCAACATTGTTGAATATAAACTCGGGGAGGTTGTGTCAATTTAATTACGTGCTTATCAATCCAATTAAAACCATTTTCATTGAGCCATTAGAAATGAAAGACAATCATCCATTGCTAATTTGGGCATTGGACCCTTTTAATCTTTAATCTCATGTCAAAACCCTCTTTTAATTATGTCTCCTTACCAATAGTTAAAGAAACTCTAGTCTAGCACTAGAGGGAATCAACTAACGAATAGAGATTAAGAAGTAATAAGAATTACAAACCGATTTGTACAAATTCCTATAAATTACATGTACTAAAAGGGGAGAGATAGAATAACGTCAAACGTGACAAGGTCCAATTAAACAGTAATTAAAACACATTCCCAAGGTTCAAACAATTTGATTTTAGCGCCTTATCATATAGCTCAATTATCGTTTAAGGCATAAGTCCAAAATCATCCATTTCATAACTACTTAAACACATTTAAATAATCATAAAGGAATGCAACATAGACATTTAGATTTAGTGCATATGGGCATAATATAATTATGAGTTTAAACAACTAACAAAATTAAAATCAAATATTTTAACTTTCTAGTTAGTAAGGGCCTAAATGTAAATATGAAAAGTTAGGGGTAAAAACGTAAATACTCAAAAGTATAAAATATCAACTTTTCAAAGATTACAAAAGACCCCTCAAGTGGATAAATCCACTAGGGTGGCCGGCCATTAAAGGGGAAGGGGAAGTCTCATCCACATGCACAAATTTAATGCAAAGTAGAAAAAATCACAATTTTGCTTGTCACTTGGTTTTGGCATTGAATGGCTTTAATGAAAAAGTTTGATGGAAATCTCCTAGACAAGTCTAGGGTTTTAATAAGTTTTAATATAGTTATGGATGGTAAGAACATCACCCAAAACCATAAAACCATGCATGAAAACCAAATAAAACCATTTTCACCCAAAACCCAATTATGAACACCAAGAACAAAACCATGAACACTTTTTCAAGATTTGTGTATTCTTGGTGATTTTTCAAACCCAAAAACAAAAGTGACAAGGTTTCTACTTTCTAGCTTTAAAATGATGTGTGAGTGTCTTACAATAAAACACAAACACATGCTCAAAACCACCCCAAAACCGTGCCTACCCTAAGTAACAAAACCACAAATTTTGTTCATGACTTATTCTTCATTCATGCATACAAAACAACTTTTACATGCATATCTTTTACAACTCTTGATTTATATTTTTCAACCATTGAAAAACAAAAGATAAACATACTTTCAAATGAAGAAATAATATGTCATACTAGTCTTAAACTCATTTTTCATTCATGCATACAAAACACTTTTGCAAACATATCTTTCTCAACTTTTGACTAACATTTTTCAACTATTGAAAAACAAAAGATAAACATACTTTGAATGAAACAATAATTATGTCATGCATAATATTAATACCCATATGCATAAAATCCAAAAGGACACATTATACATAAACCATTGGCTCTGATACCACTTGAAGGGAAAATTATGAGATTCTAGAATGGGATTTCAAATAGACTATCATGCATATACAAATCATATTGAATAAACGAAAGCAGCGGAAGCATTTATAACATATTATCAAAGCTATAGTCATGCAAATCCCCTTCAAGGTTCATAGGTTTATATATAATGCATCAAAACATTTTAAAGAACCAAGAACAAAGTGAAGGTTAGTCTTATACCTCTTGATCTAGACTTGAGACCAAGGATGGACCACCTCCAAGCCCTTTGCTCCTTGAAATCCTTGAGCCTAGCTTCCCTCCTTGCCTCCTCCACTTTGATAGAATGAGTGCTCCTAGGTTCTCTTCAAGTTTCCAAAGTAGGAAACCTCTAAAGATCCTCACCCACTAGTGTAGTGAGAAGGATGAAGGAATAACCAAAAGGGTGTAAGAGATGTTAGTAAAAACCCCCTTTGGTGGCCGGCCTTTGTGTAGTTTAGAGAGCTATTTTTCTTTTGCCTCTTTGTTGTTTTAACACACAAAAAACCCTTATGAACAATATCTTATAAAGTTCCTTATATAGACAAAAGAAACCTAGTCAACACTTGACTAAATATCTCACCCTTTCCACCTTAAAGTGGCCGGCCTCTTTGTTGTTTGTTTGGGCTTTGGGCTTTTATTATTTCAAGTCATCCAATGCTTGAATAAAAGCCCAATGGGTTTAGGCCCAATGGGCCCAATTAAACCCGAACGTTTCTTAAGCCCAAAACGATCTTTATCGCTTTTATGATTTCTTTAGACTTTCTAAATTAATCACAACAATTAATTAATCCAATTAATTATTTCCATCATCCATTAGTTACTCACTACAATAGTGTTGTGGCGAACAATCTTTTAGGTTCTAATTAGCAAGGCAGTGAGGTGATTGGCATCAATCCAATTGCTTATATTTAATTCAATCACTTAGTGAATTAAAACTTCATTTTAATTCACCTTTCTTCTTTGACGACTACATTTAATCATCTAGAAGAACTCACAAGCTATGAGTGACATCTAACCATATGTCATAGCTACCCAAGCTAATGTAGAAGTTTATTCGAAGAACCTAGTCAGTTGGAATTATAATGTAATTCAATCCTTCTCTAATACAATACTGTCAATCACATCATTAGGGTATGGATATATCATGTCAAACCCCTAATGTGATTATTCCTTCTTATATGATCCAATTGAGTCGTATAGGAACGCTTTCCTTTATTACGCTCGATACTTCGGCCGAAGATTCTCGAATCATATCTTAGAGTATTCTTCCTCTCTTATCGAGGATTAGAGATTCCTTGTTGCGCATACACTTGCCTTCATGACTAAGTGGCTTAACCCCAACTATGCCGTTGACATTCTGATAGAGTGACGTTGACATAATCAAAGATTAAGTACTTAACCACAAGACAACGACGATGCCTCAGGTCAAAGGACTACTTACATTATTCCAACCATTAGAGTTACTTGCTTGACATGTGAGTAGACCTCCATACAAGTACTCTCTTTCGATTGTGTTCAGTGAACTCATTCCCTTAATGAGCACCTACATACTTGTCTTAGTGTCACAACACGAATGGGATGAGACTTTCCATCCTTCCAATTGAAGCGGACACAGTATGTACCGGTCTAAGCATTGTCAGTATCCCTCCGACAATCCAACGACCAGGAACCTTTTGGACATAATGGTTATGTGAAGAAGGTCTCTGTAGTCTAACTTCATTAGATTACTTCTTCAATCGATCCATTGTCCATGGATTCACTATTCAGGACATATATCGTTTATTGAGATAGTCCTAATTAGTATCTTTGCCATTTGATGTATAAGAATCATCCATACATCGATTCATTTGTCCTGAAAGATTTCTTCCAAAGATTGACCTTCAGGGCATATTTCCAACAATTATAAAGTGAATAGATTCAATCATACTTTTACCGAGATGATTGACATGTGCTGTAAGTTTGAACAAGGTTTCAAAAAGGACAGTGGGAGTGAGAATGCAATCACAAGGAAAGGGTTGCATAAGAAAAAGGCAAGAAAATCCAGAGGAACATGCTTTCATTGTGGAAAGGATGAACGTTGGAAGAAGAAATACAGGGTGCGCATTGCGAGCCTTATGACACGAACTTTCGAAGAGACTATTTCTGTCATAGAGAGTGCTTTTACAATGAGCTCCAATTCCTGGATATTTGATTCAGGTGCTAGTCAACATATCTGCAATTTGTTGCAGGGACTAATAGGGAGCAGGACATTGCGCAATAGGGAGATGATTGTGCGAGTTGGGAACGGCACTAAGATCTCTGCTAAAACAATAGGCACCTACATGCTTAAACGGCCCTCTGGGGAAGTCTTGGAACTTAAAAATTGTTTATATTTTCCTTCATGTGTAAAGAATTTGATTTCTATCTCTAAGCTTTTACGAGATGGGCACTCAGTATTGTTTGACAAAATGAGTTGCACTTTATACTTGAATGGTCGTATTATCTCTCATGGTAATATGATAGAGGGACTTTTTCACCTAGAGACAAGTAGTGGAATGCACTGTATTGAAAGCGGGAATACCTTAAAACCCAAAAGGGTTAGAGAAGAAGTTAACCAAGAAAAGATGTGGCATCTTAAACTTGGACATGTGAACCTTGATAAGATTCGCAAGATGTCGAAAGACGGATATTTCCGCCCATTAAGTAATGACCAAATGGGTACTTGTGAATGTTGCTTAAAAGGGAAGATGACCAAATCTCCATTCACTAGGAAAGGAGAGCGTGCCACTGAAATTCTAGGGTTAATCCACACTGATGTATGTGGACCTATGTCTACTACGTCGAGATGAGGCTTCTCCTACTATATCACATTCACCGACGATCACTCTCGATTTGGCTATGTGTATCTTATGAAGTACAAGTCAGAATCCTTTGAAAAGTTCAAAGAATTCAAGAATGAAGTTGAGAAGCAAACTGGGAAACAGATAAAAATCCTAATATTAGATCGAGGGGTAGAGTATCTAAGCACCAAGTTCCTAGATTATCTCAAAGAGTGTGGAATAATATCACAGTGGACTCCACCGAGAACTCCACAACTTAATGGAGTTTTTGAAAGGAGAAATCGAACCTTAATGAACATGGTTCGCTCTATGATGAGTTCCGCCGATCTACCAGTAACATTCTAGGGATACGCTATATATACAGTAGCTTACTTGCTTAATAGAGTACCTTCCAAGTCAGTTTCACAGACGCCCTATGAGATATGGCATGGAAGAAAGCCAAGTCTTAATCATGTTAAGATTTGGGGTTGTGAAGCATATGTCAAGAAGCTTGAAGCTACTCAGCTTGAAACAAGATTAGTTAGGTGCTATTTTGTGGGATATCCTATAGAAACTATGGGATATGAGTTCTACCATCCTGACGACCAAAAAGTTTTTGTCGCCAGAACTGCTAAGTTTCTAGAGGACGAATTTGTTCTCAAAGGAACTATAAGTAGAACGATGGAAATTAATGAGATTAATGATGAACCACAAACAAGCACTCAACAAGTTGACAACCCTGTTCCTGAACCCCTAGCTCCACGTAGATCTGAAAGGGTTAGCAAGCCACCTAAGAGGTATGGCTTAGATAATGACTTTGGGGAATTGCACCTTCTAGGTGACAATGACACAAAGGAAGACCCTGGAGACTACACTGAAGCAATGTCCGACATTGATTAAAGAGATGGCAAGAGGCCATGAAATCCGAGATGGATTCTATGTATCAAAAGCAGGTCTGGACTCTTGTAAACCCTCCAGAAGGTATAGTACCTATTGGAAACAAATGGGTCTTCAAGAGGAAGATAGGCGTTGATGGGAACATGGAGAATTATAAGGCTAGACTAGTAGCCAAGGGTTATAGGCAACGAGAAGGGATTGACTATGAAGAAACCTTCTCTCCTGTAGCCATGATTAAGTCCATTCGGATTTTGCTTGCTATAGCTGCGTACCATGATTATGAGATATGGCAAATGGACGTGAAGACGGCCTTTCTGAACGGCTACCTAGAGGAAGAGCTCTATATGACTCAACCCGAAGGTTTCGTGTCCAAGTCTGAAAAGACTAAGGTATGCAAGCTTCAGAGGTCCATTTATGGACTAAAGCAAGCCTCCAGGAGCTGGAACATTCGTTTCGATACTGAAATCAAAACGTTTGGTTTTACTCAAAACGAAGACGACAATTGTGTTTATCAAAAAGTCGTTGGGGATGCAGTTGTATTCCTAGTGTTATATGTGGATGACATATTACTATTCGGGAATGACACTGCAATGCTTTCTTTTGTAAAAGTGTGGTTGTCCAAAACCTTCCACATGAAAGATTTAGGAGATGCATCTTATGTACTTGGGATAAAGCTCTATCGTGATAGATCCAGAAAATTAATTGGATTATCCCAATCTATGTACATAGATAAGGTGCTAAGTAGGTTCCAGATGGAATAATCTAAGAAAGGTCTTCTTCTTGTGAGACATGGAATTCACCTTTCTAAGTCCATAGGACCTAAAACTCCTGAAGAGATTCGGTAGATGAGTGCTATTCCTTATGCTTCCGCCATAGGAAGTCTCATGTATGCCATGATATGCACAAGGCCTGATATTCATATGCTGTGAGCATTACTAGTCGATATCAATCTAACCCAGGATCAGAACACTAGGCAGCTGTCAAGACGGTCCTTAAGTACTTAAGAATAACTAAGGACATGTTCCTCGTTTATGGAGGAGCAACAGAGTTGCGAGTGGAAGCCTATACAGACGCAGATTTCCAATCTGACGTCGATGATAGAAGTTCCAACTCCAGATATGTATTCATTCTGAATGGTGGGGCTGTTAGCTGGAAAAGCAAGAAACAAGATGTAATTGCTGATTCCACGACAGAGGCAGAATATGTTGCTGCAGCTGAAGCCGGCAAAGAAGTGCTCTGGATGAAGAAGTTCATTATTGAACTTGGAGTGGTTCCAACCATTACATCACCAGTAACTTTGTACTGTGATAATAGTGGGGCGATAGCTCAAGCCAAGGAACCCAAGGCACATAAAAAAAACAAGCATTTTGACAGGCGCTTTAATATCATTAGAAGATATGCTGCCGAGGGGAAAGTCAACATCCTCAAGGTTGATAACGTAGCAGATCCACTGACAAAGCCAATGTCTCAAATCCAACTAGACTGCCATATGGAAAGGATGGGTATTAGATACATGGGAAGGTGGCTTTGAGTGCAAGTGGGAGATTGTTGGAAGTATGCCCACAGCCACTCATTTGATGTAATAGCTTTTAGGATACTTATTGTATTAAACTATTATATGTTTAATGAAGGGTAAAGCTTATTGTTAATCACTATTTATTGTATCATGTGTTTAAGCAATAAGGGAATCCAAGGAATGTATTTGATCTAAGAGATAAGTGATTTAAGTAAGTTAGATTAATGAGACCTTTCTCTTATGTTCATTCCTAAAACGTTCCTAGCCATAGGATTGCTAATTGGGCATTGACAATCCGCTAAGGTTAGTATGTGTTATGTCAACTCAAGCGTGAGTATGACTAGTCTCAAGTCATTTAGTGTTAGACACTAAGACAAACACATAGGTGTTTGAAAGGGTAATCAAGTACACTGAACAACGATCAAAAGAGAGTTCGAACATACATGTTATGTAAGAACTCGTAAGTTGCAATATGCAAAGTAATCCTTTGACCTAAGGCATCATAGATGTCTAATGGTTAGGTCCTTGATCTTTGATCATGTCAAAGGCATTCCATCGAGAGTGTCCACGACATTGTTGGGGTCAAGCTATCTAGTCATGTAGGCATATGAATGCACAACAAGGGATCTCTAACCTTCCATGATGGAAGGAGAATACTCTAAGATATGATTCGGGAGTCTTTGGCCAAAACATACGAATATGACTTAGGAAGTATGTTCCAAATCATATTCAATTGAATCATATAGATAAGTATTACATTGGATAGTAGACATGAAACAAACTATCACTCAAACAATGTGATTAAGAGTATTGTATTAGAGAAGGACCGTATTGCGTTGTAGTTGTAACTGGATAGGTTCTCCAACCACTTCTACTTAGCTTGGGTAACCATGACTTGCTGCTAGGTGTCACTCATGGTTTGTGGAAGCCCTGAAGATTAGCAAAAACTAATCTTAATGATGCGAAATATATAAGCACACAAATTAAACCCTCTTTTTATCAATTGTAGCAAGTATGTAAGTAGGGATCGTTCTAGGCCGGGGATTAGGAGGGATTGCCAAATCACTTCAAAACTGACTCAAAACTTAAAAACAAAGTTTAAAACACTAAACTAGACTCAAATAATGCAAAACTAAAGTTTAAAACACTAAGATAAACAAAAAGATTCAAAACAGCAACCAAAAGACTCAAAACTGCCTTAAAAACACTTTCTGGGCAGTTTTGGGACTCTAACACAAACTTGGACAAATTTTGGTTTTCTAATGAACTAAAACAATTAAAAACATAATCTAAGACAAGTTCTAATTAATATGACTCAAAGAAATAAGATGGGGTTGATTTTGGACGAAAATAATTAAATTAAGACAAGAACAAAGTAAACAGATTCTTAGACAAATTTGGGCGAATCAAAACACTTAAAAACACAAACTAAAGTGATTACTAACTAATCTAACACTTTGAAATAAATGGGAGATTGGTTCTTGACGAATTTGAAAACAAAACAAACTTTGTAAAACAAAACAGATTGTAAATGAATTTGAATGAAACTTATGGATGGAAGGCTAGCTAGGAGGTTCTTCTCCACACATGTCACACTTGCATACAAAACGATTTCCAGTTGCTTTTTGATAAACTATGAATACTCAACGCCCCAAATTAACCGTGAATTGCACTAATTAACCCTCAGTTTTTTCACAAGTTATTGGGTTGGATGATTTCATACGACAACCCAAAACATTCCCTACAAGTTCCCTACATGAATTGCATAATAGAGATACAAGCAAGAATCATTAAGTTCTATAAAAAACATAAGCATTGACGAGGCACTCGTTACTATGATTTGCATGAAACTTATGCCAAGAATTTACTTAACGTGATTGTGACTAGCAACCTTCACTACTTGTGAATATAAGTTCATAACGATTAGGTGAAACTCCCTTATATTCTAGCGTCAAATTCATGCATGAAAATTAAGCGTGCACTCTCAACCAACATACACAAATCAGTTTTTATACGAACGGATAAGTAAATTGAATTCACAACTTATGAATCACAACTGGATGTAATCAAATCATATTGCAAGCATGAACATAGTTTCGAATCACCCCCTAACTAAGAGGGGTTTAGTTCCTCATACTCACAAAGCAAAGATGCATAAATTTAGACATTAAAAACAAAGATAGAAAACACCTAGAAACTCTCCAACACTCCCAAGGCTTGGGCTTAGGCACGGCACCAGGTTTCTTCTTCTTTCTCCTTCCTTGCAAGCTGCGGCACTAGAGGTTTTGGACAGGTTTTGGATGGTTTTTATGGTGTAGAATGGATGGGGAATGGTATGGAAATGTTTAGGGTTGGTGGGTGGTGTGGCTAGGGGTGATTTTTGGCTGAATTTGGAGAGAATGGTGGTGGAAAACTCACGGCAAGGAGCAAGGATAAAATCTGTTATGTTGATGAATATGGGAGGTGGTATTTATAGGCTTGAGAGAGGACCACTCCATTTCCTTTGCATGTGCAGATTGTGTGGGTGTGTGTTGTCATGTTTCCCCTTAACATTTACACACACATGCTTCATCATTTCAACCACCAAACACACACATTTTCTGCCATGTTTTCCTTTACATTTACACACACATGCTTCATTATTTCAACCACCAAACACCCACATTTTCTGCCCATGCCGTGTGCTCCATGTGTTTGCTACCATGTTCTTTTCTTTGCCATGTGTTTACTGCCATGTTATCATCCTAGCTGTTACACTTGCACACACACACATGTTCTTTGCATCATTTCAACCACAAAACACACACAATTCCTACCCATGTGTGTGTGTTTTTCCTTTGCATTTGCAGACACATGTTCTTCATTATTTCAGCCAACAATCCACCCATTTTCTGCCCATGTGTGTGTGTTTCCTTTGCCCATGTGTTGCCTTTCTCTTTTTATTAGCCAAATCTGGTTAGCCCTTTTCTGACCTTTCAGTGTTACAATGCCCATAACTTCTTCTAGAAAAATGAGATTAACAATCCGTAAATTGCTCCAGAAAATAGACATCCGTAGCTTTCCACTCATATAAGGCTCATTCTCTCATTCATTCTGAGCTGTTTGTAACATGCTTCCAAAGTCAGATAATCTGCACAGGCAGTTTTGACGAATTTGTTACTTAATAATTCACTTGTGCTACTTTTCTTTTCTTTGCTTGATAAATCACACAAAACACAAAAACATAGTAAATAGCTCAAAAATATAAGGAACTAACTAAGAAAAGACAAGTGAATTTTATGTAAAATATATATAAATATGAGCTTATCACTTAATCAAATGGAGAATTGAAATGTAGTTTCAATTCATAATCGATCGTTAAGAGTAACAATCGCCCACTGCCTCGCTAATTGGAACCTAATGGTGAAGGATTATTTTGTGAAAACATGTTCATTTAAGCAACATCAATAAGCATGCAATTAACAATTAAAGGCGGAATCATGCTTGCATGCACTTAAAAACAAAACATTAACCATGAAATTCAAAGCCTAGTAGATTGGTGAACCAAGACTCAACTCAAATCAAAGTGAGTTGAGAAATATACCTTTGTAGATTCCTCTTTGCATAAGCAAAGGCTAATCACCCAGAGAGGGCCTTCATTCCTTGCATATTAAATCTATGGATTTGGAAGGAAGAATAGGATTCTCCAAGTTCCCAAAATAGAGAACATCTAAGTATCTTCACCAAGGTTAGATTGGAGAAGAAATGAGTGACCTTGGAGTAGTGGGATTGCTAGATTCACCCTCCAAGGGGCCGGCCTCTTTAGAGAGAAATGGAGAGACGTGTTCTCTCCAATTTTCTCCAAAACAAACCCTAAATGAATTTTGGCTATAAAGTCATATTTATAGCTTTATTCATTTGAGTGGCAAACTTGTAAATAAGTCCAAGTTCACTGCCCTTAACCATATGGCCGGCCTTAGGGTGTTGTTTGGGCTTTTGGGCTTTTGTGAATTAAGTTGTCATACAACTTAAGTCAATGGGCTTGACGTTCGAAGCCCATTGGGCCTAAACGTCCAAAACTATCCCGAGGTCTTTAACGAACTTATTCGTTTGATTAATTAACATATTAATTAATCCTTGCCATAAATAATTAAACCATTTAATTATTCTTACTCATCTCCATTGTTTCTTCAATCTCCACATTACACGGTGTACGATCCATTAGGTTCCTTTTAGCGAGGCAGTGGGCGATTCAAACTCTTTCAAATCGATTGTGAATTGAAACTTACTTTCAATTCTCCCTTTAGTGATTATACACGTTTAGGGCTTCCACAAACCAAGAGTGACACCTAGCAGCATATCATGGTTACCCAAGCTAATCAGAAGAGGTGGAGAACCTATTCAGTTTAGGATTACAAATGCAATATGGTCTTTCTCTAATACAATACTCTTGACCACATTGTTTGGTTTGATAGTTTATTTATTCATGTCTACTATCCAATGTGATTCGTGTGCTTATATGATTACCTTGAATGTGATTTGGAACGCATTCCTAAATCTCATTCATACTCTGGCCAGAGATTCTAAATCATATCATAGAATATTCTCCCTCAAACTGTTTGAAGGTTAGAGATCCCTTGTTGCGCATTCACTTGCCTCCATGGCTAAGTGGCTTAACCCCAACGATGCCGTGGACACTCCAATGGAATGACGTTTGACATAATCAAAGATCAAGGACTTAACCACAAGACAACGACGATGCCTCAGGTCAAAGGACTACTTTGCATTATCCCAACCATGAGTTCTCATGTGACATGAATATGAGAACTCTTCGTTGATCATGTTCAGTGAACTCATTCTCTATTGAGCACCTACGTACTTGTCTTGATGTCACACACACCAATGACTCGAGACTAGTCACTCTCCCTGAGAGAAGATACAACACGTACTGATCTTAACGGACTGTCAATGCCCAATTGGCAATCCTATGATCAGGAACGTTTAGGATGTGTCTACGAAAGAATGGTCTCATGAATCTAACTTCTTTAGATCGCATTCTCCCAATCACATATTCCTTGGACTTTATCGTTTAAGCATATAACATTTATATGAGACGGCTCAAACAATAATCTTTGCCCTTTATAGTTAAACTAGATTAGTTTAACATGCGAAATGTCCGTAAAGTATCATCATATGATTGGTTTTAGGGCACATTTCCAACAATCTCCCACTTGCACTAGAGCCAATCAGCTTGGTCATCAGTGATGATACCTCTTCTGTAGTCATTTCATAAATGGCTGAATAGTAGGCCTAGACAATGGATATCTATATGTTATCCAAAAAAGCAACCTTGAGAATAACGACGTCACCATTATACATGATTCTCAATCATGTGGTTCAGTCTCTCATTTGAGTTCGGACCTTGATGAGACCTTGAGTCCCAGGCTTGAGCTATCGCCCCATTAGTGTCATAGTGTCAGTACACTAGATATACTTTCTGGTTGGAACTGAATAGAGAGTTCATAAATGAACTTTCCCATCCAAACAACATTGTTGTAAGCTTCTATATGGCAATATATTTTGCATTCATATGTTGGAAATGTGCCCTAAAGCCAATCATATGATGATACTTTACGGACATTTTACATGTTAAACTAATCTAGTTTAACTATAAAGGGCAAAGATTATTGTTTGAACCGTCTCATATAAATGTTATATGCTTAAACGATAAAGTCCAAGGAATATGTGATTGGAAGAATGTAATCTAATGAAGTTAGATTCATGAGACCATTCTTTCGTAGACACATCCTAAATGTTCCTGATCATAGGATTGCCAATTGGGCATTGACAGTCCGTCAAGATCGGTACGTGCTATGTCTTCTCTCAGGGAGAGTGACTAGTCTCGAGTCATTGGTGTGTGTGACATCAAGACAAGGACGTAGGTGCTCAGTAGAGAATGAGTTCACTGAACGCGATCAACGAAGAGTTCTCATACTCATGTCACATGAGAACTCATGTTTGGGATAATGCAAATTAGTCCTTTAACCTGAGGCATCACAATTGTCTTGTAGTTAAGTCCTTGATCTTTGATTATGTCAAAGTCACCCCATCGGGGTGTCCACGGCATCGTTGGGGTTAAGCCACTTAGTCATGGAGGCAAGTGAATGCGCAACAAGGGATCTCTAACCTTCAAACCGTTTGAGGGAGAATACTCTATGATATGATTTAGAATCTCTGGCCAGAGTATGAATGAGATTTAGAAAAGTCGTTCTAAATCACATTCAAGGAAATCATATAAGCACACGAATCACATTGGATAGTAGACATGAATAAACAAACTATCAAACCAAACAATGTGGTCAGGAGTATTAGATTAGAGAAAGACTGTATTGCATTTGTAATCCCAAACTGAATAGGTTGTCTCTACCTCTTCTGATTTGCTTGGGTAACCATGATATGCTGCAAGGTGTCACTCATGGTTTGTGGAAGCCCTAAACGTGTGTAATCACTAAAGGGAGAATTCAAATTAAGTTTCAATTCACAATCGATGTAAAATGGTTTTAATCGCCCACTGCCTCGCTAAAAGGAACCTAATGGATCGCACACCGTGTAAGGAGGAGATTGAAGAAACAATGGAGATGAGTAAGAATGATTAAATGGTTTAATCATTTATTTATGGCAAGGATTAATTAATATGTTAATTAATCAAACGAATAAGTTCGTTAAAGCCCTCGAGATAGTTTTGGACCTTAAGGCCCAATGGGCTTCAAACGTCAAGCCCATTAACTTAAGTTGTATGACAACTTAATGAATAATGATTCACAAAGGCCCAATTAGTCCAAAATATCCTAATGGCCGGCCATATTGTTTAGGGTAGTGAACTTGGACTTATTTACAAGTTTGCCACTCAAATGAATAAAGGTATAAATATGACTTTATAGCCAAAATTCATTAAGGGTTTGTTTTGGAGAAAATTGGTGAGAACTTGTCTCTCCATTTCTCTCTAAAGAGGCCGGCCACCTTGGGGGGTGCATCTTGCAATCCCACTACTCCAAGGTCACTCATTTCTTCTCCAATCTCTCCTTGGTGAAGAGACTTAGAGGTTCTCAATTTTGGGAACTTGGAGAAACCTATTCTTCCATCCAAATCCATAGATTTAATATGCAAGGAATGAAGGCCCTCTCTTTGGGTGATTAGCCTTTGCTTATGCAAAGAGGAATCTACAAAGGTATAAATATCAACTCACTTTATTTTGAGTTGAGTTTTGGTTCACCAATCTACTAGGCTTTGAATTTCTGGGTTAATGTTTTGTTTTTAAGTGCATGCTAGCATGATTCCGCCTTTAATTGTTAATTGCATGCTTAAAGATGTTGCTTAAATGAACATGTTTTCACAAAATAATCCTTCATCATAATGGAACACACTAAAGTCATTACTTTAATGTTTCCATCAAAATATCTCTTTAGTCATAATAAAGAGATATTTGTTTATCTCTTCATTCATAATGAAGAAACATCCAATGATGGATTAGATTCACAATCTAATACATTTACGCTTCCATTACGTTACTCTAATTCTTCCTCATTCTTTGAGGAATCTATCCTTTAGTATTTCTTAAATACTTAAGGACTCCCTTGACAGTTGCCATGGTTCTGATCCTGGGCTTGCACTGATATCGTCTTGCACCTTTCTAGGTACAACTCATATCAATGTTTTTCATACAATATGAAATACATAAATCACCTTTCTGCGTATGCATAAAGGATTCTATTTACGCATTATTTCTTTGGGAGTCAAAGAGTATATTCTCTTTGAGAAGAGCAACTCCTTAGTCTTACTAGAGTTGTCCATTTGATTGAAGTTCATCATCATATGAGAAACTTCCTATCATCTTTTGTCTATATTTAGGGCTTGATATAATCCAATTATATCCTAAAATCTATCAATATAGATTTCCATCCTATGTATATATACTATGTCTCCCATATACATTCTATCTTCATATAATGTTTTTACAGTCATAACTTTAACGAAGAAGTATTCTTTTCATTTCCAAAATTAATATATCATATATATATACATATATATATATATATTATATATATATATATATATATATATTCATATATATCACATATATATTTATATATATATATATATATATATATATATATATATACAAATTTAGGAATATGATTAACTCCCACTAATCTTTTGTAAACCTTGTAAACAAAAGATTCATTTACATCTTTATAAGAAATCAAACGATTTGATCCTTTTCTCACAAGATGCTTATAGCTCCCACTAGCTTGCTAAGATTCATGATGGTTGGATCTCTACAACTTACATGTCTTGTGATTCATAGTTTTAGACATATATTATTAAGACTATCTTAATAATGGTTTCGAAAACCCATATTATGTCCAAACATTGAATCACCATTTAGTTGTAGCTAGCAATCTTCGAATTAATTGAAACCAAGACTATCTCAAAGATGGTTTCTTCAAAGTCAACCATTCTCTTTGATTGTAGTCACCTTAAGCTACCAATTAGCTTATGAAGGTTTCATTATTTCGGGTTAAATGGTACTTTACCATTTCCTTGAGTATATATCATATATATACACTGAATGTAGTCATAAGGATTTTCATTCTTAGTTCTTTCGAATTAAGAGGTGCAACTCTATGACATAGTCATAAAGTTCAAAACCATTCAACTGAGACGGTTTATAAATCCTTATCGACTACCTTGGAGCTTGAGGTATAGGAACTAGGTTGTTTATATTTGTTGATTACTTTCTTGTCTTTCAAAGAACCCATTCTTTGAGTTCTATCTTTAGTTCATTTGCTTTTAGGCAAATCACATTGTAGAATTACAATGAACTACCCAACAAAACAACATTTGTTAGTTGGTTTATAGAAGCGATATCCAAAAATTAATTTAATGATATCCCACAAGATTGTTATCAAACAAATATTGCTTATTAGCTCACAACCCCAAATCTTAACATGGTTAAGATTTTGTCTTTCTTTCCAACTACATCTTATGGAGTTATGAAAATTTTGGAAGATCTTCTAATTGACAATCATATTGTTTTAGAAGTATATATCCTATATATGGGTAATAGATAACATCTAACGAACTAAATCTTATTCGTGTTCGTTCTTCTCCTAATGGAGAAATACATTTTCTTATGATGCTATTTTCCTTGATATCTTTCAAGGAAACTCATCTAAAGTGTTATTTTTCCTTGGATCAAATCTAAGGAGGTAAATACTTTAGATGTCTTACTCATCAACTTACATTTCTTGAATTCTTTGAAACATTTTGCAAAGTATTCGGACTTGTGTTTATTCAAAATAAACTATAGTCCAACCGAGAGTGATCTTTGGTGAATGTCATACAACATGAGTAGTATTATGTTGTGGACAAGTGCCATTAACATCTAAGTGAATTAACCTCAACAACTTTGTGATTCTTTCTTCTTTCCAAAAGAATAAAGATTCGAACATTTCGCCTCTATATAATTTTAACAAGAAGGTATTGGATCCGGATCTATCGATCCAAAGCATCCATCTTTCACCAACTCGTAACTTATGTCTTAGAGGTATTCAGCATCATTATATTCTAAACAGTTAACACTACCATATCATCTCTACTATAGAGACAATCAATTAGATTACTATAATCCAATCAGTGATTAATAAAGAACAATGTTTTGTCAAACAAAACATTCATCCATCTCTACTATAGTGACGGAATTAAGTTCCTTAAAATTGGAATGTAAAGACAATCTTTGGTTTTTCCAATTTCTTTGGTAGTTCATATGAGGAAGTAAGTACTATCTGCTTTCGCAGAGATCTTTATTTTATTCACGTTCCGAATGTGAAGCACCTTTTCTTCTCCCATATATCTTCTACTTCTTATTAGTCACACTTTTACAACAATTGTAAAACATAGTTACTAATACGGAATCAAGCATTCAAGTAGAAGAACCAACTGTTTTGAACTATTCAAGAACAATTTACAACACCTTCGAAAGGTGTGTTCTTGACACTTGCAAGACATTTCTTGCAAATACCCCTTCCAATGTCCATCCTTTCATAAAGAAAGTTTGTTCCCTTGGAGTTAATTTTATCTTCTTCATTTGACTTTCACCTTTGACTACAATAGTCATGTTCCCTAAACTCTCACTATCTCTCTTGAAACTTATTTCAATTGTGCTATACACATCAAACAATTTGGAGAGTGTGTGGATATTGGTTACTATATAGTTTACAATAAACTTAGTGAACCATTAGGATAGGGAAACAAAGGTGAAGTCCTTCCCTAGTTTCCGTCTCGTTAAGTGGTTTAACACTTCAACACTCAATGATTCAAAATCATCATAAGTCCATGTTGATGGACTATTTTTGTCAACCAACCATTATGTTCTAAACATAATTACAAACTTTCAAGAGTTGTTCAAGGCAACTCTCATTTCTTCATACAACAATTTGTAAGTGAAGAATCATGGCACATTAAGTGTCCATGCCTTTGTGCTTTCTTCTAAGTTCCTTGTTCATGTAACAAAGAAACAAGCACTAATGTTTGCATTGATTAAGGGTTGTTCAAAGCAACTCCTATTTCTTCATACAACAATTTGTAATTGAAGAATTATGACATTAAAAGTGTTATCCTCTTTATGATAGATATTTTCTAACATATTCTTCTACTGATACATTATCAATAGGAAGATTGTGAGGATGAGACTACTTAGGTACATTTACAAGCCATTAAAGACAATCTATCGTTTTGTAGTACCAAGTCCGGAAACTAAAGCTTTCGGCTTTTATTTGTCAAGTGTGGGATAGTGTTTGCAAATATATTGGTAAACAAATACATAACGAATATAAATTGATTGATTTTAAACCATTTGATTCAGATCTTTAAATCAAAAAGCATCACCCACTATTTTTGGCAAATTCCATATCCCTCATTGGAATTCGAGAGTTTTGGATGAAACTCTTAGTAGGGTATGGGAGACTCACTACTACCAAGCCCACCTCACAATGATATGATATTGGCTAGCATTAATAATAATGAGAGAGTACACTTACTCATTTGCATCTCTTGCAAGTACCCATCTTATTTGGCCTCTAGAGAATGTAACCTCACAATGATATGATATTGGCTCCATTGCACTTAGTTAAGTCATTCCCACCATGCTTAGTTCATGAAGGGGTTCAAGAATAGCCTCACAATGATATGATATTGGCCATCCTCGTTGCCTACACTCACCTCATCAAGTATGTATATAGACTCCTCCTGAGTATAAGCATGCACTTTGTACTTCCCCATGATAGGGTGAAGGCGGTGTACTAGTCATAAACGATTGGAGCTACCACGGTGGAAGGCCACGAAGAGATATTCCAAACATCTCTCGCTTATCAACTTAATAATGGTTTGGTTGAGGGTTTTTAGGTCTCATCACATATAAACATTCATTTTAATCTATATTAAAACAATTTTGGTCCTATTACAACTAGTGGTCCATTTGATTGTTTTAGTTGTATATAATACTCCCACTATGTTTATAAAACGGTTTTTAAAGCAAGAGTATATGATACTACTAACATAAGGTTTGCATTCATTGATGGACTATATAGTTGCCTTAGGGCCTTAGGATGACTATGAACCTTTGTTTAGATTCAACACGAGCCTTGTGTTGAATCTCGGTCTAGGGATGGAGATTGATTTTAGTTACACGTTTAATCACATTAAGGCGTTGTCTTAGGGGCGTTGGACCCAACTACTTCATTTTCATGCATATCAAATAAAGCAAGAAAGAAGTACTTCAAAGTAAAGGTGATCTTATGCTCATTACAACATTTGCATAAAACAAATTACTTTAAAGTAAAGAAGAGCTTAAGCCCTTTTACAACATTTGATCAAATCAAATTACAACCAAAATCTAATCTACACATTCCCATGGTTCAAACAAATTTGAAACGGCCTATCACATAGCTCAATTATATTAGGCTTAGGTTCATAATCACCCTTTAATTAATTAACACTTTAACTAATTAAATTGAATGCAACATTTTCATTTGGTTTTTGTATCCATAAAATTGATTTAAATGGAGCTAAACAAAATGAAAATCCAATTCTCATTTAAAGAGACAAAACAATTTTGTTCTCTATCTAATTTGGGCCAATATGCAATAACCACAACTTATTTGGGCTATCTTGCAATTAACCTCAACTTTTGGGCTATATTGCAAAAACAAAAACTTTTGGGGTCACTTTGTAAGAACACAAAAGTCCACTACTTCATGTAATTACACTAGAACCCAAAATTTAAACAATGCAAAAACTTCATTAAAGGAGCAAAACAATTTGTCCTTTAGCGTTTTTGGACCTAAACGTAAAAACGTAAACTTTTGGGCCAAAGTGCAAATACACAAAAGTATCAAAACTTTATGTAATTGCATAAAAGGCCCCAAAAGTACCCCCACTAGGGGGTGGCCGGTTTTGGAAGAAGATAGAGTGATGTGTGTGTTGATTTGTGAGTTTTAGACATAAAGCAACAAGTGGTGCAAGTGGTGTGTGTGAAAGGAAATTAATCCTTACATAAAACATAAACTTTATGAAATAAATCAAAACTTTGAATCAAAACACAAACCTTTTTGTTCTTGGCAAAAATGTCAAGAACAATGAAGAACACTCATGAAAAAACTCAAAATTTTCCATGAACATTTTTCACCCAAAAACATTCCAAAAACATTCAAACTTTAGGGAAATAACATCTAACCAAACTAGGGTACATAGGGGTTCCAAAAGTCACTTGAAAACACTTTTAACAAGTCAAACAAGAACCCAAAAATCCACCCTTTGGATTTGGCCGAAAATCCCCAAACTCATGGCACCAAATTTTAGCTCCAATATTCAAACAAAATTTACATTCAAAGAAGCAAGAATAAAGCTTGTAACAATTACAACTTTTAAATCACAAACTATGAACTACAAAACACAAAAGGATTCATCAACTACTAGACCTAGGCTCTGATACCACTTGAAGGATTATTTTGTGAAAACATGTTCATTTAAGCAACATCAATAAGCATGCAATTAACAATTAAAGGCGGAATCATGCTTGCATGCACTTAAAAACAAAACATTAACCATGAAATTCAAAGCCTAGTAGATTGGTGAACCAAGACTCAACTCAAATCAAAGTGAGTTGAGAAATATACCTTTGTAGATTCCTCTTTGCATAAGCAAAGGCTAATCACCCAGAGAGGGCCTTCATTCCTTGCATATTAAATCTATGGATTTGGATGGAAGAATAGGATTCTCCAAGTTCCCAAAATAGAGAACCTCTAAGTATCTTCACCAAGGTTAGATTGGAGAAGAAATAAGTGACCTTGGAGTAGTGGGATTGCTAGATGCACCCTCCAAGGGGCCGGCCTCTTTAGAGAGAAATGGAGAGACATGTTCTCTCCAATTTTCTCCAAACAAACCCTAAATGAATTTTGGCTATAAAGTCATATTTATAGCTTTATTCATTTGAGTGGCAAACTTGTAAATAAGTCCAAGTTCACTACCCTTAACCATATGGCCGGCCTTAGGGTGTTGTTTGGGCTTTTGGGCTTTTGTGAATTAAGTTGTCATACAACTTAAGTCAATGGGCTTGACGTTCGAAGCCCATTGGGCCTAAACTGTTGGAAATGTGCCCTAAAACCAATCATGTGATGATACTTTACGGACATTTCACATGTTAAACTAATCTAGTTTAATATAAAGGGCAAAGATTATTGTTTGAGCCGTCTCATATAAATGTTATATGCTTAAACGATAAAGTCCAAGGAATATGTGATTGGAAGAATGTAATCTAATGAAGTTAGATTCATGAGACCATTCTTTCGTAGACACATCCTAAATGTTCCTGATCATAGGATTGCCAATTGGGCATTGACAATCCATCAAGATCGGTACGTGCTATGTCTTCTCTCAGGGAGAGTGACTAGTCTCGAGTCATTGGTGTGTGTGACATCAAGACAAGTACGTAGGTGCTCAGTAGAGAATGAGTTCACTGAACGTGATCAACGAAGAGTTCTCATACTCATGTCACATGAGAACTCATGTTTGGGATAATGCAAATTAGTCCTTTGACCTGAGGCATCACAGTTGTCTTGTGGTTAAGTCCTTGATCTTTGATTATGTCAAAGTCACCCCATCGGGGTGTCCACGGCATCGTTGGGGTTAAGCCACTTAGTCATGGAGGCAAGTGAATGCGCAAGAAGGGATCTCTAACCTTCGAACCATTTGAGGGAGAATACTCTATGATATGATTTAGAATCTCTGGCCAGAGTATGAATGAGATTTAGAAAAGTCGTTCTAAATCACATTCAATAAAATCATATAAGCACACGAATCACATTGGATAGTAGACATGAATAAATAAACTATCAAACCAAACAATGTGGTCAGGAGTATTAGATTAGAGAAAGACCGTATTGCATTTGTAATCCCAAACTGAATAGGTTTTCTCTACCTCTTCTGATTAGCTTGGGTAACCATGATATGCTGCAAGGTGTCACTCATGGTTTGTGGAAGCCCTAAACGTGTGTAATCACTAAAGGGAGACTTGAAAGTAAGTTTCAATTCACAATCGATTTGAAATGGTTTTAATCGCCCACTGCCTCGCTAAAAGGAACCTAATAGATCGCACACCATAAGAGGTGGAGATTGGAGATTAAACGGAGATGAGTAAGAATGATTAAATGGTTTAATCATTTATTTATGGCAAGGATTAATTAATATGTTAATTAATCAAACGAATAAGTTCGTTAAAGACCTCGGGATAGGTTTTGGACCTTAAGGCCCAATGGGCTTCGAACGTCAAGCCCATTGACTTAAGTTGTATGACAACTTAATGAATAATGATTCACTAAGACCCAAAAGCCCAAACAACACCCCATGGCCGGCCATTTAGAGGAAGGGTAGTGAACTTGCTTTAATTACAAGTTTGCCACTCAAATGAATAAAGGTATAAATATGACTTTATAGCCTTTTATTCATTAGGGTTTTTTTTAGAGAAAATTGGTGAGAACTTGTCTCTCCATTTTCTCTCTAGGAGGCCGGCCCCTTGGGGGGTGCATCTTGCAATCCCACTACTCCAAGGTCACTCATTTCTTCTCCAATCTCTCCTTGGTGAAGAGACTTAGAGGTTCCCTACTTTGGGAACTTGGAGAAACCTATTCTTCCATCCAAAAATATAGATTTAAGATGCAAGGAATGAAGGCCCTCTCTTTGGGTGATTAGCCTTTGCTTATGCAAAGAGGAATCTACAAAGGTATAAATCTCAACTCACTTTGTTTTGAGTTGATTAATGGTTCACCAATCTACTAGGCTTTGAATTTCTTGGTTAATGTTTTGTTTTTAAGTGCATGCTAGCATGATTCCGCCTTTAATTGTTAATTGCATGCTATATGATGTTGCTTAAATGAACATGTTTTCACAAAATATTCCTTCAAGTGGTATCAGAGCCTAGGTCTAGTAGTTGGTGAATCCTTTTGGGTTTTGTAGTTCATAGTTTGTGATTTAAAAGTTGTAATATGTTACAAGCTTTATTCTTGTTTCTTTGAATGTAAATTTTGTTAGAAAATTTGCCATCTCAAATGTTGTAGATGTAGTTCATATGAGCATGAATATTGGAGCTAAAATTTGGTGCCATGACTTTGGGGATTTTCGGCCAAATCCAAAGGGTGGATTTTTGGGTTCTTGTTTGACTTGTTAAAAGTGTTTTCAAGTGACTTTTGGAACCCCTATGTACCCTAGTTTGGTTAGATGTTATTTCCCTAAAGTTTGAATGGTTTTGGAATGTTTTTGGGTGAAAAATGTTCATGGAAAATTTTGAGTTTTTTCATGAGTGTTCTTCATTGTTCTTGACATTTTTGCCAAGAACAAAAAGGTTTGTGTTTTGATTCAAAGTTTTGATTTATTTCATAAAGTCTTTGTTTTGTGTTTTATCAAATGTTTTAATGTGATAGAAATTGTGTAAGGTGATGGAAATGGTGATAGGTGTGTAAGAAGTACTTCTCTTACACACACATCACTTGCATGACTTTAAGTCACATTCCACTTGCATGAATTTATGTCACAAATTCCACTTGCAAGGCTTTATGAAATTGTTGAAAAAATTTCTAAAATTTTGTGGACTTATCTCCACTCCCTTTCCCTCTCTAAAACCGGCCCTCCCTCAAGTGGGAGTACTTTTGGGGCCTTTTATGCAATTACATAAAGTTTTGATACTTTTGTGTATTTGCACTTTGGCCCAAAAGTTTACGTTTTTACGTTTAGGTCCAAAAACGCTAAAGGACAAATTGTTTTGCTCCTTTAATGAAGTTTTTGCATTGATTAAATTTTGGGTTCTAGTGTAATTACATGAAGTAGTGGACTTTTGTGTCTTTACAAAGTGACCCCAAAAGTTTTGCAATATAGCCCAAAAGTTGAGGTTAATTGCTTTATGGCCCAAAAGTTGTGGTTATTGCATATTGGCCCAAATTAAGTAGAGAACAAAATTGTTTTGTCTCTTTAAATGAGAATTGGATTTTCATTTTGTTTAGCTCCATTTAAATCAATTTTATGGATACAAAAACCAAATGAAAATGTTGCATTCAATTTAATTAGTTAAAGTGTTAATTAATTAAAGGGTGATTATGAACCTAAGCCTAATATAATTGAGCTATGTGATAGGCCGTTTCAAATTTGTTTGAACCATGGGAATGTGTAGATTAATTTTGGTTGTAATTTGATTTGATCAAATGTTGTAAAAGGGCATAAGCTCTTCTTTACTTTAAAGTAATTTGTTTTATGCAAATGTTGTAATGAGCATAAGCTCACCTTTATTTTGAAGTACTTCTTTCTTGCTTTATTTGATATGCATGAAAATGAAGTAGTTGGGTCCAACGCCCCTAAGACAACACGCCTTAATGTGATTAAACGCGTAACTAAAATCAATCACCATCCCTAGACCGAGATTCAACACAAGGCTCGTGTTGAATCTAAACAAAGGTTCATAGTCATCCTAAGGCCCTAAGGCAACTATATAGTCCATCAAATGAATGCAAACCTTATGTTAGTAGTATCATATACTCTTGCTTTAAAAACCATTTTATAAGCATAGTGGGAGTATTATATATACAACTAAAAACAATTGTATGGACCAATAGTTGTAATAGGACCAAAATTGTTTTAATAGAGATTAAAATGTATGTTTATATGTGATGAGACCTAAAACCCTCAACCAAACCATTATTAAGTTGATAAGCGTGAGAGTGCTTAGAACACTCTTTCGTAGGCCTTCCACCGTGGTGGGCTCCAATCGTTTATGACTTGTACACCGGCTTCACCCTATCATGGGGGAGTACAAAGTGCATGCTTATACTCAGGAGGAATCCATAAACATATGATGAGGTTAGTGTAGGCAACGAGGATAGTCAATATCATATCATTGTGAGGCTATTCTTGAACCCCTTCACGAACTAAGCATGGTGGGAATGACTTAACTAAGTGCAATGGAGCCAATATCATATCATTGTGAGGTGACATTCTCTAGAGGCCAAATAAGATGGGTACTTGCATTAGTTGCAAATGAGTAAGCGTACTCTCTCATTATTATTAATGCTAGCCAATATCATATCATTGTGAGGTGGGCTTGGTAATAGTGAGCCTCCCATAACCTACTAGGAGTTTCATCCAAAACTCTCGAATTCCAATGAGGGATATGGAATTTGCCAAAAATAGTGGGTGGTGCTATTTGATTTAAAGACCCGAATCAAATGGCTTAAAATCAATCAATTTATATTCGTTATGTATTTGTTTACCAATATATTTGCAAACGCTATCCAACACTTGACAAATAAAAACCGAATGTTTAGTTTCCGGACTTGATACTACAAAACCATAGATTGTCTATAATGGCTTGTAAATGTACCTAAGTAGTCTCATCCTCACAATCTTCCTATTGATAATGTATCATTAGAAGAACATGTTAGAAAAGGTCTATCATAAAGAGGACAACACTTTTAAATGTCATAATTCTTCAATTACAAATTATTGTATGAAGAAATAGGAGTTGCTTTGAACAACTCTTAGTCAATGCAAACACTTAGTGCTTGTTTCTTTGTTAAATGAACAAAGAACTTAAGAAGAAAGCACAAAGGCATGGACACTTAATGTGCCATGATTCTTCACTTACAAATTGTTGTATGAAGAAATGAGAGTTGCTTTGAACAACTCTTGAAGATTTGTAATTATGTTTAGAACATAATGGTTGGTTGACAAAAATAGTCCATTAACATGGACTTAAGATGATTTTGAATCATTGAGTGTTGAAGTGATAAACCACTTAGCGAGACGGAAACTAGGCAAGGACTTCACCTTTGTTTCCCTACACTAATGGTTCACTAAGTTTATTGTAAACTATGTAGTGAACAATAACCACATGCTCTCCAAAAATGTTTGATGTGTATAACACAATTGAAATAAGTTTCAAGAGAGATAGTGGGAGTTTAGGGACCATGACTATTGTAGTCAAAGGAGAAGTCAAATGAAGAAGATAAAATTAACTCCAAGGGAACAAACTTTCTTTATGAAAGGATGGACATTGGAAGGGGTATTTGCAAGAAATGTCTTGCAAGTGTCAAGAACACACATTTCGAAGGTGTTGTAAAATGTTCTTGAATAGTTCAAAACAGTTGATTCTTCTACTTGAATGTTTGATTCCGTATTAGTAACTATGTTTTACAATCGTTGTAAAAGTGTGGCTAATAAGAAGTAGAAGATTAATGAGAGAAGAGAAAGTACTTCACATTCGGAAAGTGAATAAAATATAGATTTCTGCGAAAGCAGATGGTACTTACTTCCTCATATGAACTACCAAAGAAATTGGAAAAACCAAAGACTGTCTTTACATTCCAATTTTAAGGAATTTAATTCCGTCACTATAGTAGAGATGGATGAATGTTTTGTTTGACAAAACATTGTTCTTTATTAATCAATGATTGGATTATAGTAATCTAATTGATTGTCTCTATAGTAGAGATGATATGGTAGTGTTAACTGTTTAGAATACAACGATGCTTAAAACCCAAAAGGTTGCAAGGTAGTGACTAATCCCAACTAAAGTTGTGATACCTCTAAAACATAAATTATGAGTTGGTCATAGATGGACGCTTTGGATCGTTAGATCCGGATCCAATACCTTCTTGTTAAAATTATATAGAGGCGAAATGTTCGAATCTTTATTCTTTTGGAAAGAAGAAAGAATCACAAAGTTGTTGAGGTTAATACACTTAGATGTTAGTGGCACTTGTCCACAAACATAATACTACTCATGTTGGATAACATTCACCGAAGATCACTCTCGGTTGGACTATAGTTTATTTTGAATAAACACAAGTCCGAATACTTTGCAAAATGTTTCAAAGAATTCAAGAAATGTAAGTTGATGAGTAAGACATCTAAAGTATTTACCTCCTTAAATTTGATCCAAGGAAAGGTAACACTTTAGATGAGTTTCCTTGAAAGATATCAAGGAAAATAGCATCATAAAATAATGTATTTCTCCATTAGGAGAAGAACGAACTCGAATAAGATTTAGTTCGTTAGGTGTTATCTATTACCCATATATAGGATATATACTTCTAAAACAATATGATTGTCAATGAGAAGATCTTCCAATATTTTCATGACTCCATAAGATGTAGTTGGAAAGAAAGACAAATCTTAAAACATGTTAAGATTTGGGGTTGTGTGCTAATAAGCAATATTTGTTTGATAACAATCTTGTAGGATATCCTTAAATTAACTTTTGGATATCGCTTCTATAAACCAACTAACAAATGTTGTTTTGTTGGGTAGTTCATTGTAATCATACAATGTGATTTGCCTAAAAGCAAATAAACGAGAGATAGAACTCAAAGAATGGGTTCTTTGAGAGACAAGAAAGTAATCAACAAATATAAACAACCTAGTTCCTATACCACAAGCTCCAAGGTAGTCGAGAAGGATTTATAAACCGTCTCAGTTGAATGGTTTGAACTTTATGACTATGTCATAGAGTTGCACCTCTTAATTCGAAAGAAATAAGAATGAAAATCCTTATGACTACATTGAGTGCATATACGATATATACTCATGGGAATGGTAAAGTACCATTTGACCCGAAATAATGAAACCTTCATAAGCTAATTGGTAGCTTAAGGTGACTACAATCAAATAGAATGGTTGACTTTGAAGGAACCATTTTTGACGTAGTCTTAGTTTCAATTAATTCGAAGATTGCTAGCTACAACTAAATGCTGATTCAATGTTTGGACATAATATGGGTTTCCGAAACCATTATTAAGATAGTCTTGATAATATATGTCTAAAACTATGAATCACAAGACATATAAGTTGTAGAGATCCATCCATCATGGATCTTAGCAAGCTAGTGGGAGCTATAAGCGTCTTATGAGAGAAAGGTCAAATCGTTTGATTTCTCATAAAGATGTAAATGAATCTTTTGTTTACTAGTTTTACAAAAGATTAGTGGGAGTTAATAATATTCCTAAATTTGTATATATATATATATATATATGTGATATATATGAATATATGTATGATATATTAATTTTGGAAATGAAAAGAATATTTCTTCGTTAAAGTTATGACTTTAAACATTATATGAAGATAGAATGTATATGGGAGACATAATCTATATACATGGGATGGAAATCTATATTGATAGATTTTAGGATATAATTTGATTATATAAATCCCTAATAATAGACAAAAGATGCTAGGAAGTTTCTCATATGATGATAAACTTTAATCAGAAGAACAACTCTAGTGAGACTAGGAGGTAGCTCTTCTCAAAGGGAATGTACCCTTTGACTCCCAAAGACATAATGCGTAAATAGAATCCTTTATGCGTAAGCAGAAAGGTGATTTATGTATTTCATATTGTATGAAATACATTGATATGGGTTGTATCTAGAAAGGTACAAGACGATATCAGTGTAAGCCCAGGATCAGAACCATGGCAACTGTCAAGTAAGTCCTTAAGTATTTAAGAAATACTAAAGGATAAATTCCTCAAAGATTGAGGAAGAATTAGAGTAACGTAATGGAAGCGTAAATGTATTAAATTATGAATCTAATACATCATTGGATGTTTCTTCATTATGAATGAAGAGATAAACGGATATCTCTTTATTATGACTAAAGAGATATTTGGATGGAAACATTAAAGTAATGACTTTAGTGTGTTCCATTATGAATGCAAAATATATTGCCATATAGAAGTTTACAACAATGTTGTTTGGATGGGAAAGTTCATTTATGAACTCTCTATTCGGTTCCAACCAGAAAGTGTATGACACTAATGGGGCGATAGCTCAAGCCAGGGAATCAAGGTCTCATCAAGGTCCGAACTCAAATGAGAGACTGAACCACATGATTGAGAATCATGTATAATGGTGACGTCGTTATTCTCAAGGTTGCTTCTATGGATAACATATAGATATCCATTGTCTAGGCCTACTATTCAGCCATTTATGAAATGACTACAGAAGAGGTATCATCACTGATGACCAAGCTGATTGGCTCTAGTGCAAGTGGGAGATTGTTGGAAATGTGCCCTAAAACCAATCATGTGATGATACTTTACGGACATTTCACATGTTAAACTAATCTAGTTTAATATAAAGGGCAAAGATTATTGTTTGAGCCGTCTCATATAAATGTTATATGCTTAAACGATAAAGTCCAAGGAATATGTGATTGGAAGAATGTAATCTAATGAAGTTAGATTCATGAGACCATTCTTTCGTAGACACATCCTAAATGTTCCTGATCATAGGATTGCCAATTGGGCATTGACAGTCCGTCAAGATCGGTACGTGCTATGTCTTCTCTCAGTGAGAGTGACTAGTCTCGAGTCATTGGTGTGTGTGACATCAAGACAAGTATGTAGGTGCTCAGTAGAGAATGAGTTCACTGAACGTGATCAACGAAGAGTTCTCATACTCATGTCACATGAGAACTCATGTTTGGGATAATGCAAATTAGTCCTTTGACCTGAGGCATCATAGTTGTCTTGTGGTTAAGTCCTTGATCTTTGATTATGTCAAAGTCACCCCATCGGGGTGTCCACGGCATCGTTGGGGTTAAGCCACTTAGTCATGGAGGCAAGTGAATGCGCAACAAGGGATCTCTAACCTTCAAACCGTTTGAGGGAGAATACTCTATGATATGATTTAGAATCTCTGGCCAGAGTATGAATGAGATTTAGAAAAGTCATTCTAAATCACATTCAATGAAATCATATAAGCACACGAATCACATTGGATAGTAGACATGAATAAATAAACTATCAAACCAAACAATGTGGTTAGGAGTATTAGATTAGAGAAAGACCGTATTGCATTTGTAATCCCAAACTGAATAGGTTTTCTCTACCTCTTCTGATTAGCTTGGGTAACCATGATATGCTGCAAGGTGTCACTCATGGTTTGTGGAAGCCCTAAACGTGTGTAATCACTAAAGGGAGACTTGAAAGTAAGTTTCAATTCACAATCGATTTGAAATGGTTTTAATCGCCCACTGCCTCGCTAAAAGGAACCTAATGGATCGCACACCATAAGAGGTGGAGATTGGAGATTAAACGGAGATGAGTAAGAATGATTAAATGGTTTAATCATTTATTTATGGCAAGGATTAATTAATATGTTAATTAATCAAACGAATAAGTTCGTTAAAGACCTCGGGATAGGTTTTGGACCTTAAGGCCCAATGGGCTTCGATCGTCAAGCCCATTGACTTAAGTTGTATGACAACTTAATGAATAATGATTCACTAAGACCCAAAAGCCCAAACAACACCCCATGGCCGGCCATTTAGAGGAAGGGTAGTGAACTTGCTTTAATTACAAGTTTGCCACTCAAATGAATAAAGGTATAAATATGACTTTATAGCCTTTTATTCATTAGGGTTTCTTTTAGAGAAAATGGTGAGAACTTGTCTCTCTATTTTCTCTCTAGGAGGCCGGCCCCTTGGGGGGTGCATCTTGCAATCCCACTACTCCAAGGTCACTCATTTCTTCTCCAATCTCTCCTTGGTGAAGAGACTTAGAGGTTCCCTACTTTGGGAACTTGGAGAAACCTATTCTTCCATCCAAAAATATAGATTTAAGATGCAAGGAATGAAGGCCCTCTCTTTGGGTGATTAGCCTTTGCTTATGCAAAGAGGAATCTACAAAGGTATAAATCTCAACTCACTTTGTTTTGAGTTGATTAATGGTTCACCAATCTACTAGGCTTTGAATTTCTTGGTTAATGTTTTGTTTTTAAGTGCATGCTAGCATGATTCCGCCTTTAATTGTTAATTGCATGCTATATGATGTTGCTTAAATGAACATGTTTTCACAAAATATTCCTTCATAAACGTCCAAAACTATCCCGAGGTCTTTAACGAACTTGTTCGTTTGATTAATTAACATATTAATTAATCCTTGCCATAAATAATTAAACCATTTAATTATTCTTACTCATCTCCATTGTTTCTTCAATCTCCACCTTACACGGTGTACGATCCATTAGGTTCCTTTTAGCGAGGCAGTGGGCGATTCAAACTCTTTCAAATCGATTGTGAATTGAAACTTACTTTCAATTCTCCCTTTAGTGATTATACACGTTTAGAGCTTCCACAAACCAAGAGTGACACCTAGCAGCATATCATGGTTACCCAAGCTAATCAGAAGAGGTGGAGAATCTATTCAGTTTAGGATTACAAATGCAATACGGTCTTTCTCTAATACAATACTCTTGACCACATTGTTTGGTTTGATAGTTTATTTATTCATGTCTACTATCCAATGTGATTCGTGTGCTTATATGATTACCTTGAATGTGATTTGGAACGCATTCCTAAATCTCATTCATACTCTGGCCAGAGATTCTAAATCATATCATAGAGTATTCTCCCTCAAACAGTTTGAAGGTTAGAGATCCCTTGTCGCGCATTCACTTGCCTCCATGGCTAAGTGGCTTAACCCCAACGATGTCGTGGACACTTCAATGGAATGACGTTTGACATAATCAAAGATCAAGGACTTAACCACAAGACAACGACGATGCCTCAGGTCAAAGGACTACTTTGCATTATCCCAACCATGAGTTCTCATGTGACATGAATATGAGAACTCTTCGTTGATCGTGTTCAGTGAACTCATTCTCTATTGAGCACCTACGTACTTGTCTTGATGTCACACACACCAATGACTCGAGACTAGTCACTCTCCCTGAGAGAAGATACAGCACGTACTGATCTTAACGGACTGTCAATGCCCAATTGGCAATCCTATGATCAGGAACGTTTAGGATGTGTCTACGAAAGAATGGTCTCATGAATCTAACTTCTTTAGATCGCATTCTCCCAATCACATATTCCTTGGACTTTATCGTTTAAGCATATAACATTTATATGAGACGGCTCAAACAATAATCTTTGCCCTTTATAGTTAAACTAGATTAGTTTAACATGCGAAATGTCCGTAAAGTATCATCATATGATTGGTTTTAAGGCACATTTCCAACAAATGGATCGTACACCGAGTAAGGATGAAAGTGAAGAAATATAAATGAGATGGATAAGCAATTAAATGGTTTAATTAAGAATGGTCAAGATTAATTAATTAGTTAATTAATTTTACGAAGGGTTCGTATTGGGCTTTTAAGTTAGTTTTGGGCTTCGGGGTCCAAAAGGGTTTGGTCCACTAGGCCCATTATGTTTAAGTTGTATGACAACTAAAACAAATATGGGCAAATAGCCCAATCACTTAAGATGGCCGGCCATAGCAAGGGTAGTGGGAAGTTTTGCTTAATTGCAAGTTTGTCATGAAGGATGATTTTGTGAAAACATGTTCATTTAAGCAACATCATATAGCATGCAATTAACAATTAAAGGCGGAATCATGCTAGCATGCACTTAAAAACAAAACATTAACCAAGAAATTCAAAGCCTAGTAGATTGGTGAACCATTAATCAACTCAAAACAAAGTGAGTTGAGATTTATACCTTTGTAGATTCCTCTTTGCATAAGCAAAGGCTAATCACCCAAAGAGAGGGCCTTCATTCCTTGCATCTTAAATCTATATTTTTGGATGGAAGAATAGGTTTCTCCAAGTTCCCAAAGTAGGGAACCTCTAAGTCTCTTCACCAAGGAGAGATTGGAGAAGAAATGAGTGACCTTGGAGTAGTGGGATTGCAAGATGCACCCCCCAAGGGGCCGGCCTCCTAGAGAGAAAATGGAGAGACAAGTTCTCACCAATTTTCTCTAAAAGAAACCCTTTTTTTGAATAAAAGGCTATAAAGTCATATTTATACCTTTATTCATTTGAGTGGCAAACTTGTAATTAAAGCAAGTTCACTACCCTTTCTCTATATGGCCGGCCATGGGGGGTTGTTTGGGCTTTTGGGTCTTAGTGAATCATTATTCATTAAGTTGTCATACAACTTAAGTCAATGGGCTTGACGTTCGAAGCCCATTGGGCCTTAAGGTCCAAAACCTATCCCGAGGTCTTTAACGAACTTATTTGTTTGATTAATTAACATATTAATTAATCCTTGCCATAAATAATTAAACTATTCAATTGTTCTTACTCATTTAGTTTGTTTCATCCATCTCCACCTTATACGGTGTACGATCCATTAGGTTCCTTTTAGCGAGGCAGTGGGCGATCAAAACTCTTTCAAATCGATTATGAATTGAAACTTACTTTCAATTCTCCCTTTAGTGATAATACACTTTTAGGGCTTCCACAAACCATGAGTGACACCTAGCCGTATGTCATGGTTACCCAAACTAATCAGAAGAGGTTAAGAACCTATTCAGTTTAGGATTACAAATGCAATACGGTCTTTCTCTAATCTAATACTCCTGACCACATTGTTTGGTTTGATAGTTTATTTATTCATGTCTACTATCCAATGTGATTCGTGTTCTTATATGATTTCCTTGAATGTGATTTAGAACGACTTTTCTAAATCTCATTCATACTCTGGCCAGAGATTCTAAATCATATCATAGAGTATTCTCCCTCAAACGGTTTGAAGGTTAGAGATCCCTTGTTGCGCATTCACTTGCCTCCATGACTAAGTGGCTTAACCCCAACGATGCCGTGGACACCCCGATGGGGTGACATTGACATAATCAAAGATCAAGGACTTAACCACAAGACAACTGTGATGCCTCAGGTCAAAGGACTAATTTGCATTATCCCAAACATGAGTTCTCATGTGACATGAGTATGAGAACTCTTCGTTGATCGCGTTCAGTGAACTCATTCTCTACTGAGCACCTAAGTACTTGTCTTGATGTCACACACACCAATGACTCGAGACTAGTCACTCTCCCTGAGAGAAGACATAGCACGTACCGATCTCGACGGACTGTCAATGCCCAATTGGCAATCCTATGATCAGGAACATTTAGGATGTGTCTACGAAAGAATGGTCTCATGAATCTAACTTCATTAGATTACATTCTTCCAATCACATATTCCTTGGACTTTATCGTTTAAGCATATAACATTTATATGAGACGGCTCAAACAATAATCTTTGCCCTTTATATTAAACTAGATTAGTTTAACATGTGAAATGTCCGTAAAGTATCATCATATGATTGGTTTTAGGGCACATTTCCAACAATCTCCCACTTGCACTAGAGCCAATCAGCTTAGTCATCAGTGATGATACCTCTTTTGTAGTCATTTCATAAATGGCTGAATAGTAGGCCTAGGCAATGGATATCTATATGTTATCCATAGAAGCAACCTTGAGAATAACGACGTCACCATTATACATGATTCTTAATCATGTGGTTCAGTCTCTCATATGAGTTCGGACCTTGATGAGACCTTGATTCCCTGGCTTGAGCTATCGCCCCATTAGTGTCATAGTGTCAGTACACTAGATACACTTTCTGGTTGGAACCGAATAGAGAGTTCATAAATGAACTTTCCCATCCAAACAACATTGTTGCAAACTTCTATATGGCAATATACCTTGCATTCATAATGGAACACACTAAAGTTATTACTTTAATGTTTCCATCCAAATATCTCTTTAGTCATAATAAAGAGATATCTGTTTATCTCTTCATTCATAATGAAGAAACATCCAATGATGGATTAGATTCATAATCTAATACATTTACGCTTCCATTACGTTACTCTAATTCTTCCTCATTCTTTGAGGAATCTATCCTTTAGTATTTCTTAAATACTTAAGGACTCACTTGACAGTTGCCATGGTTCTGATCCTGGGCTTGCACTGATATCGTCTTGTACCTTTCTAGGTACAACCCATATCAATGTTTTTCATACAATATGAAATACATAAATCACCTTTATGCGTATGCATAAAGGATTCTTATTTACGCATTATTTCTTTGGGAGTCAAAGGGTATGTTCCCTTTGAGAAGAGCTACCTCCTAGTCTCACTAGAGTTGTTCTTCTGATTAAAGTTTATCATCATATGAGAAACTTCCTAGCATCTTTTGTCTATTATTAGGGATTGATATAATCAAATTATATCCTAAAATCTATCAATATAGATTTCCATCCCATGTATATAGACTATGTCTCCCATATACATTCTATCTTTATAGAATGTTTAAAGTCATAACTTTAACGAATGTTTAAAGTCATAACTTTAACGAATGTTTAAAGTCATAACTTTAACGAAGAAGTATTCATTTCATTTCCAAAATTAATAAATCATATATACATTCATATATATCACATATATATTTATATATATATATATATACATACAAATTTAGGAATATGACTAACTCCCACTAATCTTTGGTAAACCTAGTAAACAAAAGATTCATTTACATCTTTATGAGAAAGCAAACGATTTGACCTTTCTCTCATAAGACGCTTATAGCTCCCACTAGCTTGCTAAGATCCATGATGGATGGATCTCTACAACTTACATGTCTTGTGATTCATAGTTTTAGACATATATTATCAAGACTATCTTAATAATGGTTTCGGAAACCTATATTATGTCCAAACATTGAATCACCATTTAATTGTAGCTAGCAATCTTCGAATTAATTGAAACTAAGACTACGTCAAAAATGGTTCCTTCAAAGTCAACCATTCTCTTTGATTGTAGTCACCTTAAGCTACCAATTAGCTTATGAAGGTTTCATTATTTCGGGTCAAATGGTACTTTACCATTCCCATGAGTATATATCGTATATGCACTCAATGTAGTCATAAGGATTTTCATTCTTATTTCTTTCGAATTAAGAGGTGCAACTCTATGACATAGTCATAAAGTTCAAACCATTCAACTGAGACGGTTTATAAATCCTTCTCGACTACCTTGGAGCTTGTGGTATAGGAACTAGGTTGTTATATTTGTTGATTACTTTCTTGTCTCTCAAAGAACCCATTCTTTGAGTTCTATCCTTCGTTCATTTGCTCTTAGGCAAATCACATTGTAGGATTACAATGAACTACCCAACAAAACAACATTTGTTAGTTGGTTTATAGAAGCGATATCCAAAAGTTAATTTAAGGATATCCTACAAGATTGTTATCAAACAAATATTGTGTATTAACACACAACCCCAAATCTTAACATGCTTAAGATTTGTTTTTCTTTCCAACTACATCTTATGGAGTCATGAAAAATTTGGAAGATCTTCTAATTGACAATCATATTGTTTTTAGAAGTATATATCCTATATATGGGTAATAGATAACATCTAACGAACTAAATCTTATTTGAGTTCGTTCTTCTCCAAATGGAGAAATACATTATCTTATGATGCTATTTTCCTTGATATCTTTCAAGGAAACTCATCTAAAGTGTTACTTTTCCTTGGATCAAATCTAAGGAGGTAAATACTTTAGATGTCTTACTCATCAACTTACATTTCTTGAATTCTTTGAAACTTTTTGCAAAGTATTCGGACTTGTGTTTATTCAAAATAAACTATGGTCCAACCGAGAGTGATCTTCGGTGAATGTCATCCAACATGAGTAGTATTATGTTGTGGATAAGTGCCACTAACATCTAAGTGAATTAACCTCAACAACTTTGTGATTCTTTCTTCTTTCCAAAAGAATAAAGATTCGAACATTTCGCCTCTATACAATTTTAACAAGAAGGTATTGGATCCGGATCTAACAATCCAAAGCATCCATCTTTCACCAACTCATAACTTATGTTTTTAGAGGAATCACAACTTAGTTGGGATTAGTCACTACCTTGCAACCTTTTTGGGTTTTAAGCATCATTATGTTCTAAACAGTTAACACCACCATATTATCTCTACTATAGAGACAATCAATTAGATTACCATAATCCAATCATTGATTAATAAAGAACAATGTTTTGTCAAACAAAACATTTATCCATTTCACATAGTGACGGAATTTAGTTCCTTAAAATTGGAATATAAAGACAATCTATGTTTTTCCAATTTCTTTGGTAGTTCATATGAGGAAGTAAGTACCATCTGCTTTCGCAGATATCTATATTTGATTCACTTTCCAAATGTGAAGCACCTTTTCCTTCTCTCATATATCTTCTACTTCTTATTAGTCACACTTTTACAACGATTGTAAAACATAGTTACTAATACGGAATCAAGCATTCAAGTAGAAGAACCAACTGTTTTGAACTTTTCAAGAACAATTTACAACACCTTCGAAAGGTGTGTTCTTGACATTTGCAAGACATTTCTTGCAAATACCCCTTCCAATGTCCATCCTTTCATAAAGAAAGTTTGTTCCCTTGGAGTTAATTTTATCTTCTTCATTTGACTTCTCCTTTGACTACAATAGTCATGGTCCCTAAACTCCCACTATCTCTCTTGAAACTTATTTCAATTGTGTTATACACATCAAACATTTTGGAGAGCATGTGGTTATTGTTCACTACATAGTTTACAATAAACTTAGTGAACCATAAGGATAGGGACACAAAGGTGAAGTCCTTGCCTGGTTCCCGTCTCTAGAAGTGTTTTAACACTTCAACACTCAATGATTCAAAATCATCATAAGTCCATGTTGATGGACTATTTTTGTCAACCAACCATTATGTTCTAAACATAATTACAAACTTTCAAGAGTTGTTCAAAGCAACTCTCATTTCTTCATACAACAATTTGTAAGTGAAGAATCATGGCACATTAAGTGTCCATGCCTTTGAGCTTTCTTCTTAAGTTCTTTGTTCATTTAACAAAGAAACAAGCACTAAGTGTTTGCATTGACTAAGGGTTGTTCAAAACAACTCATTATTTCTTCATACAACGATTTGTAAGTGAAGAACTAATAACACTAAAAGTGTCCTTTTCTTTATGCTAATCTTCGTAAGTTCCTTTGTTCATATAACGAAGGAATAAGCATTGGTTGTTTGTGTTGTCCTCTTCATGATAGACTTATCTAACATGTTCTTTCAATGATACATTACCAATAGAAAGATTTTGAGGATGAGACTACTTAGGTACATATACAATCCATTTAAGACATTCTTTGGGATTGTGGTACCAAGTCCGGAAACTAAAACATTCGGTTTTATTTGTCAAGTGTTGGATAGCGTTTGCAAATATATTGGTAAACAAATACATAACGAATATAAATTGATTGATTTTAAGCCATTTGATTCGGGTCTTTAAATCAAAATAGCACCACCCACTATTTTTGGCAAATTCCATATCCCTCATTGGAATTCGAGAGTTTTGGATGAAACTCTTAGTAGGGTATGGGAGACTCACTATTACCAAGCCCACCTCACAATGATATGATGTTGGCTAGCATTAATAATAATGAGAGAGTACACTTACTCATTTGCAACTAATGCAAGTACCCATCTTATTCGGCCTCTAGAGAATGTCACCTCACAATGATATGATGTTGGCTCCATTGCACTTAGTTAAGTCATTCCCACCATGCTTAGTTCGTGAAGGGGTTCAAGAATAGCCTCACGATGATACGATGTCGGCCATCCTCGTTGCCTACACTAACCTCATCATATGTTTATGGATTCCTCCTGAGTATAAGCATGCACTTTGTACTCCCCCATGATAGGGTGAAGCCGGTGTACAAGTCATAAACGATTGGAGCCACCACGGTGGAAGGCCTACGAAAGAGTGTTCAAAGCACTCTCATGCTTATCAACTTAATAATTGTTTGGTTGAGGGTTTTAGGTCTCATCACATATAAATATACATTTTAATCTCTATTAAAACAATTTTGGTCCTATTACAACTATTGGTCCATATGATTGTTTTTAGTTGTATATAATACTCCCACTATGCTTATAAAACGGTTTTTAAAGCAAGAGTATATGATACTACTAACATAACCTTTGCATTCATTTGATGGACTATATAGTTGCCTTAGGGCCTTAGGATGATTATGAACCTTTGTTTAGATTCAACACGAGCCTTGTGTTGAATCTCGGTCTAGGGATGGTGATTGATTTTAGTTACGCGTTTAATCACATTAAGGCGTGTTGTCTTAGGGGCGTTGGACCCAACTACTTCATTTTCATGCATATCAAATAAAGCAAGAAAGAAGTACTTCAAAGTAAAGGTGAGCTTATGCTCATTACAACATTTGCATAAAATAAATTACTTTAAAGTAAAGAAGAGCTTAAGCCCTTTTACAACATTTGATCAAATCAAATTACAACCAAAATTAATCTACACATTCCCATGGTTCAAACAAATTTGAAACGGCCTTTCACATAGCTCAATTATATTAGGCTTAGGTTCATAATCACCCTTTAATTAATTAACACTTTAACTAATTAAATTGAATGCAACATTTTCATTTGGTTTTTGTATCCATAAAATTGATTTAAATGGAGCTAAACAAAATGAAAATCCAATTCTCATTTAAAGAGACAAAACAATTTTGTTCTCTACTTAATTTGGGCCAATATGCAATAACCACAACTTTTGGGCCATAAAGCAATTAACCTCAACTTTTGGGCTATATTGCAAAACTTTTGGGGTCACTTTGTAAAGACACAAAAGTCCACTACTTCATGTAATTACAATAGAACCCAAAATTTAATCAATGCAAAAACTTCATTAAAGGAGCAAAACAATTTGTCCTTTAGCGTTTTTGGACCTAAACGTAAAAACGTAAACTTTTGGGCCAAAGTGCAAATACACAAAAGTATCAAAACTTTATGTAATTGCATAAAAGACCCAAAAGTACTCCCATTGAGGGAGGGCTGGTTTTTAGAGAGGGAAAGGGAGTGGAGATAAGTCCACAAAAATTTGGAAATTTTTTCAACAATTTCATAAAGCCTTGCAAGTGGTTTTTGGTTGTTGTGAATCATAAAACCATGCATGTGGTGTGTAAGGTGTGTAAGGTGTGTAAGACACACCCATCACAATTTCTATCACCTTTCAAAATAAATGTTTTGGTGATAGAAAATTCACATCAACCAACACAAAACAAAGACTTGATGAAATTAACCAAAACTTTGAATCAAAACACAAACCTTTTTGTTCTTGGCAAAAATGTCAAGAACAATGAAGAACACTCATGAAAAAACTCAAAATTTTCCATGAACATTTTTCACCCAAAAACATTCCCAAAAACATTCAAACTTAAGGGAAATAACATCTAACCAAACTAGGGTACATAGGGGTTCCAAAAGTCACTTGAAAACACTTTTAACAAGTCAAACAAGAACCCAAAAAATCACCCTTTGTATTTGGCCGAAAATTCCCAAAAGCATGGCACCAAATTTTAGCTCCAATATTCATGCTCATATGAACTACATCTACAACATTTGAGATGGCAAATTTCCTAGCAAAATTTACATTCAAAAACAAGAATAAAGCTTGTAACATATTACAACTTTTAAATCACAAACTATGAACTACAAAACCCAAAAGGATTCACCAACTACTAGGCCTAGGCTCTGATACCACTTGAAGGATGATTTTGTGAAAACATGTTCATTTAAGCAACATCATATAGCATGCAATTAACAATTAAAGGCGGAATCATGCTAGCATGCACTTAAAAACAAAACATTAACCAAGAAATTCAAAGCCTAGTAGATTGGTGAACCATTAATCAACTCAAAACAAAGTGAGTTGAGATTTATACCTTTGTAGATTCCTCTTTGCATAAGCAAAGGCTAATCACCCAAAGAGAGGGCCTTCATTCCTTGCATCTTAAATCTATATTTTTGGATGGAAGAATAGGTTTCTCCAAGTTCCCAAAGTAGGGAACCTCTAAGTCTCTTCACCAAGGAGAGATTGGAGAAGAAATGAGTGACCTTGGAGTAGTGGGATTGCAAGATGCACCCCCCAAGGGGCCGGCCTCCTAGAGAGAAAATGGAGAGACAAGTTCTCACCAATTTTCTCTAAAAGAAACCCTTTTTTTGAATAAAAGGCTATAAAGTCATATTTATACCTTTATTCATTTGAGTGGCAAACTTGTAATTAAAGCAAGTTCACTACCCTTTCTCTATATGGCCGGCCATGGGGGGTTGTTTGGGCTTTTGGGTCTTAGTGAATCATTATTCATTAAGTTGTCATACAACTTAAGTCAATGGGCTTGACGTTCGAAGCCCATTGGGCCTTAAGGTCCAAAACCTATCCCGAGGTCTTTAACGAACTTATTCGTTTGATTAATTAACATATTAATTAATCCTTGCCATAAATAATTAAACTATTCAATTGTTCTTACTCATTTAGTTTGTTTCATCCATCTCCACCTTATACGGTGTACGATCCATTAGGTTCCTTTTAGCGAGGCAGTGGGCGATCAAAACTCTTTCAAATCGATTATGAATTGAAACTTACTTTCAATTCTCCCTTTAGTGATAATACACTTTTAGGGCTTCCACAAACCATGAGTGACACCTAGCCGTATGTCATGGTTACCCAAACTAATCAGAAGAGGTTAAGAACCTATTCAGTTTAGGATTACAAATGCAATACGGTCTTTCTCTAATCTAATACTCCTGACCACATTGTTTGGTTTGATAGTTTATTTATTCATGTCTACTATCCAATGTGATTCGTGTTCTTATATGATTTCCTTGAATGTGATTTAGAAAGACTTTTCTAAATCTCATTCATACTCTGGCCAGAGATTCTAAATCATATCATAGAGTATTCTCCCTCAAACGGTTTGAAGGTTAGAGATCCCTTGTTGCGCATTCACTTGCCTCCATGACTAAGTGGCTTAACCCCAACGATGCCGTGGACACCCCGATGGGGTGACATTGACATAATCAAAGATCAAGGACTTAACCACAAGACAACTGTGATGCCTCAGGTCAAAGGACTAATTTGCATTATCCCAAACATGAGTTCTCATGTGACATGAGTATGAGAACTCTTCGTTGATCGCGTTCAGTGAACTCATTCTCTACTGAGCACCTACGTACTTGTCTTGATGTCACACACACCAATGACTCGAGACTAGTCACTCTCCCTGAGAGAAGACATAGCACGTACCGATCTTGACGGACTGTCAATGCCCAATTGGCAATCCTATGATCAGGAACATTTAGGATGTGTCTACGAAAGAATGGTCTCATGAATCTAACTTCATTAGATTACATTCTTCCAATCACATATTCCTTGGACTTTATCGTTTAAGCATATAACATTTATATGAGACGGCTCAAACAATAATCTTTGCCCTTTATATTAAACTAGATTAGTTTAACATGTGAAATGTCCGTAAAGTATCATCATATGATTGGTTTTAGGGCACATTTCCAACATGCCACTCACCTAAGAAAAAAGATATAAAAGCATCTTTATAGCTTTTACCTCATTAGGGTTTTCTTGAGGCAAAGAGGTGAAACACTTTCTCTCTTTTTCTCTACAAGGAGGCCGGCCACTTAGAGAGGAGATAGCTAGCAATTTTTTCTTCTCTAAGTCATCCATTTCATCTTCACACCTCATCCTTGGTGTGGAGACTTAGAGACACCAAACCTTTGGTGTTTTTGGAGATCCTTTCCTCACATCCTCAAGGAGCAAAGGAGCGTCAAAAAGGAAGGAAATCACAAGGAAGATCCAAGGAGCTAGGAGGTGACTTGAAAGCCCTCCACTTGGGTGAATCCCTTGTGTAAACAAGGATGAGCTTCAAGGGTAATGAATCTCTAAAACCTTCTTTCTCTTTAATGTTGTTAAAGAGTCTCTTGGTTCACCATTCACTAGGCTTTGAAAGTCATGGGTTTTAGAATTGTTTTTGAATGCATGCCTACTTTAATGTGTTAATAGTTTGCATATGTGTTCAAATATTCTCACATGTTCTTAGCTAGGACAATTTTTTCCTTCACAATATGTACGGAAAAACCTCAAACCTGATCCTTTCATTGCAGATCAAGAATTATGAAGTCACCTTTGTGTTCCTGGTGAGCTCAGGAACACATATATACCATTTTTAGAACGTGAGAGCTTGTAAAACCCGAGAAACCATAATCTTCGATGTGAGCATTGTTCTAGCACTCGTGATTTTGAAGTTTTTAAAAATTTTAAGCTGCTAGTGAGCTTTAGGATATCTTCACGGAGCTCGGAGAAGAAATACAAAGTGAATCGGACGTCAGGAAGTTGAGTTTGGCGAGTTTCAAATTTGGCTGGATTATCGAGGGTTCTACAATGAAATCCCGTGGATTTTAGGGCTTTAAAGTGGGAAGGTTTTGTTCCTCTCATCCTAAGCTTCAAATTGGTATATATTTTGTGAATTTTGGTTGAGAATCGAAGAAAATATGAAGGTTTGATTGTTTTTCCAGAAACCGGCGCCGACGACGATCTCCGGTGATTCAAGTGATGTGAAATATTCTAACACTCAAATTAAAACCCTATGATTGTAGTATATGAAAGTAGGGATCATTTTAGGCCGGGGATTAGAAGGGCTGCTAATCTACACAAATTCAACTCTAAAACACTAAACTAGATTCTTATGACTTAAAACTAACTTAAATGACTCAAAACAGCAACAAACGATAAAAAAACTCAATTCTAGACCTAACAAGTGATTTTGACGAAACTAAACTTAACTTGACTCAAAAGATTAAAAGAAAATAGATTATGACTCAACTAACAAGACTTAATGAATGGGGGATTGTTTTTGACGAATTTAAAACTTAAAACAGAAACTTTGCATACAACACTTTATAAAAACGAATTTGGTGAGTTGAAAAGGGTGAGGCTAGTTAGAGGGTCATTCTCCACACATGACATATGCATACAAACCAATTTCCAGTTATTATTCCTTTAGACTATGCATGACAACGCCCCAAGTTAACCATGATAGCACAAATTAACCATCATATTTTCCTTAATTCATTGAATTAGATGGAATACGCATCACAACCAAATTATCCTTATCAATTTCCCTAACTATGAAAAGCATGATAGAAAGACATATCAAAGGTCATTAAGTTCTTTGAAAACCATAAGCATTGACGAGGCATTCGTAACTATGAAAAGCATGATACTCCTGCCAAGGATTTACTTAACGCAATCATGACTGGTGACTTCCACTACTTGTGAATATAAGTTCATAACGATTAGGTGAAACTCCCTTATACTCTAGCATCAAATTCATGCATGCAAATTAAGTGTCGACCCTCAATCAACATACATAAATAAGTTTTGATAACTCAGATAAGCAAATCACATTCATGATTCAAGAAACAATAACTAGATGTAATCAATTCATATAAATCATATAATCATGGCTTCGAATTCACCTCCAACTATAAAGAAATTAGTTCCTCATGTTCGCAATTAAACAAAAATAATTAAATTTAAACATTGAAAACAAAGATAGAATACACCTAGAAATGCTCCAACAATCCAACGTCTTGAATGGCAAGCACTGCTCCAGGTGGCTCCTTCTTCTCCTTCCTTGCATAGCTATGGGATTAGAAGGATGTATGTATATGAGTGTGTATGGTGCGAATTTATGGTGAATGGTGTGGTGATCTGATGGTAGAGGGTGGTGTCTCTGAAATATGCACATAAGTCTGTATATATAGGGCTAGGCACAGCATAAGTAGGTTTGGAGAAGGATTGGCACTCCAAATCCCCAAGGAAAAAGGTCAGCTATATGGCAAAAACCAAAGATGAGAAGGACTACACATAAAAAACCATCAGGAACAAGGATATAGGGTGCGGCACAAACTAGGAAAAGGGCTTCTAGAATCTGAAATATGTATTTTAAATGCATAATTATCCCTTATAAATGGCTGGAATTAAGGCACAAACTGATTTGGATAAGATAAGATAGGATAAGGCTAGATTAGGAAATGATAAGATAAGATAAGGTTAGTTTGGATAAGATAAGGTTGGATAAGGTTTTGGATAATGTTCCTTCTTTTGAGCTGATTCTTTATCTTCTTTGTCTTAGATTTATTTCTTCAACTCTTTAGCACATTCCTTGACATCTTTGGTCTTCAAATTCGTCCATCCATCTTGCTCCACTCATAAGCTATCCAATTGATGCCCAAAACTGCTCCAAATTGCACTTTCTTGCCAACTTTGTCATTTGAACCTACAAACACACGAAAATAGCTTAAAACACTATAATAAGTAGAAACTAGCTATGAAAATGCAAGAAAACAAGCTAACTAAGTTGCATAAATATGCTCCTATCACCAAGGAAGACGAAGGAGAATATTCCGTCAAGTCTAATGGAATATTCTAACGGCGTCAAGTAACGTCGTTAACTTCTGTTATGATTTAATGGAATATTCCACGAAATATTCCTAACGGCAGTTAAGCTTCAGTTAGGGTATGGCCACGCATGGGGGCCCGTCTGGCCGTGCCTCGGTTGGCGCGTGGGAGGTCGGAAAATTTTTCTAAAAATATGGGAATGTTCCTGAGGTTGAGTAGGTCTCAGTGGTATATTCAAATACCCCATTTGAGCATTATATGAAAAGTTATTTTCTAATTTTGTGTATGTGCTTTAAATAACGTGTATTCAATTATTTCGCAATAGGTGAGACCTATCATGAGGACAAGCGCCATCAATCGAGGCTCGGGGGCTACGACCCTTCAACATATCAATGAGTGGGTTTTTGGTTTTCCGTATATACCTATGTACTTGACATTTTTCCCAAAAAATGAATTTGAATGATTATACGTTTTGAAATGCCATGCAAAGTATCTGCCTATTTTATTTATGCATTAGTTGTTACATATAATTATTATTGGTGCTGCGGACGCACAGGTAAGTGCCAGGTAAGTTCATAAATTAAAGATGTGAGATTACTTCAGTTATGCGAGTTATAATGAGATATGATGAGAGCTCATAGACTTGTACCCGGTGTTAGTGCTCCTGCCTAGAGTTAGGGCACAATCCTTCACGTGATGTTCACCTCCCGCACCGTATGCTCACCTTGGATCCAAGTTAGGTGCACAGGCTTGTTGTACATGCCACTTTAGGTGGTTCCGACTCGTAGGTGATTCGCGATTATTCGCACAGCCTTCACGTGATCGTAGCACTAGAGCATATTTATTTTACACCTAGTCTTGTCATGCAGACCACTTTAGGTGGCCCTGACTCGTGTGCAGGATTTGATTTGATATGATTGAGATTGGTTATGAGCTATATATATATTCAGCCGTGCAGTTTAAGTTAAAGGGATTTGGCTGATGCGATATTTGTCATTGATATATTTTGCCCGGATTACTTATAGCATTGCATTGAGATACTTTGGCATGGTATACTTCTATGGATTTTATCTTGAGTATGATTTCTGATACAGCTTATTATTACTATTATTTTCTGGGAAATTATACAGGTTTTACGGCGAGGGGTTAGAACTTTTGAGAATGAAATGATTTTGAAAAGCTTTGTTTTTGCCCACTCACACTTTCTGTTTTGCGCACCTCCAGGTTTTAAGTAAAAGTGCTTGGTGGATCACGAGGATTTCGGCGGGGATTCTGACATAATATCATTAATGTAGGATCACCTTTGGGTGTTGTAAATTAGTACTTATCCTGCTTGACTGCACTTAGGATATTTATGCTCTGGTTGTGTATTTCACACTTAATCTCACACTAGCACTCTATCTTAACTAGTTCTGCTAGTAGTTTGGTTTTTATTCCTTCGCAATTCCTTATATCTTTATTGCTTCCGCACTATGCACTTGGCTACGTCACCCTCACGTGATGGCCAGCATGCCATGATTTTGGCCGGGGTGTGTCAATTACCTTCATAAATAGTGGATCGCTGTTCTTCGTGAACCCAAGCCAAATTTTGTCAGTTTTGGGGTATGTTGAGTAAAAGGAGGATCATGGAACGTTTTCCAGGTGGTAGATCGCCTCACTTCATCGGAGAAATGGCGAGAAAGCCGTCGGAATTCGTCAAACCCGTCGGGTTAGGTCTAAGAAGGGAACCGGACAAAATGATCCGGTGAGCTTCCCCTCTCTCCCTTCCCCTCCTTTATTTTGTTTTTCCATTGGCCAGCCTCCCCCTCCTTACTCTCATTTCTCTTCTTCCCTTTCCATCATAGCCATCCATCTCTCCTTTCTCTTTTCTTTTCTTTCATCTCAGCCACACACGTGGCATATCTCAAACTCCAAAAAATTTGGGGTCTTCTAGATAAGGCCAAAATTACATAAACGTCCATAACTTTAAATGTTAATAACTCTTTCGTTATAACCCCATTTCATGAACGGTTTGTGCCTATGCGTTCGTGAGATCGAGCTTTATTCGAAGATAAAAATTGTGACCTCGAACGGTCTATGAATTTTAAATAATTAATTTTCAAACTTCACTTTTCGTAACTAGTTTAATAAAAAATCTAAATTCAAACAAATTAAAATAAATTCTCGAAAAATAATATAAAATCTCAATAATACAAATACATGGATTATAACGGTGAAATCCAGGAACGGGATTTCACATTGCTCTTCAAAATGATCTAGTTCAACAGTTGTGGAACAAACGAAGAGTGGAGAATTAAATAATTTGCAAATCAATTTTTTATGCTTTCAATAAGTAACTAGAAATATCAATGTAATGTTATTTAGTTAACTCTTGTTGGTTAAGTATGTAGTTGGTGTGTTTGTAATTTAAAATGAATAAAAGAATTAGTAAATGCATCTGAATTGAGTTTGGTTGTTTGTTTGTTTCTCGAGCAAAATGAGGGAGGACTTGTTTTGATGTGTGAGAAATGAAATGAGTAATTTATCTATGCATGATTTTTTAATTTTTTATTTAGAAAAAACGGATAGTTGTGTACATTCGCATAGTAAAGCGTTTATGGTATTGGAAATTTTTTTGGATTTGATTTCTCACTTTGTTGTTTGGTTTCTCAATTTGATTAACATATTGGAAGATAAGAATGTGGGTTAATTAGAATCATATTGTGACAACCTGTTCTTAATTTTACATTTTTATTAATTTTAAAAGCTTGAATTTACAAAAATGCCCTAGAGGTAAGGACTTTGACTTTCGTTTACCATCATCTAGAGGAACGTATGACTTATTCTTTTAGCGTATCTTTGTAGTACTTGTTGGTGCAAATGCATAGGTGAAAGTCGTTTGCGAGTCCAGATGATAACGGTATAGTTATGGACTTTTGAATTTGGTTATTTATATTTTAGTTGTAAATTAATTTAACTCCTTCAAGGAAGTAGCCCAATCAAAATTTAGGCACAAAGGACCAATCACATAAAGGGAAGGAAAGCCTTCAACCAATAAGAAAAGAAAAGCAGAAAAAAAAAAAAAAAAGGGAGAAAGCTCCCAGCTTCCCCGTCACCCACACATCCGCGACCTCCCATTTTCCAAGGCCGATTCCGGCCAACTCCAGTGGAGTTTGTCGACGCCACCACCACCATCTTGAAGCTCTCATTCCCCTCTACAAAACCCAACTAAGAACCACCTTGATTAACCACTGTATGAGGCGGTTTAAGACCACAAAAGTCGACGGTTCTCGCGGTGCTCTGGCCACCATTTTCAATTTTTTGGTGAATCGGCAAAGAAATGGCCGATGCCACCACTTGGGCTTTGTATTCCATCATCCCAGGAGAAAATCCCAACCAACCTTGACCCTATTGGACCACCGTAGACAATGAATTGACGCCGGGAAGCTTTAGGCACCCACCGGCTTTGGGGGCAAAATTGACTATCTTCCGTCCACTTTTGGACTTCATGGCAGGTATGAAAGTTGTTCCTCTCTTTGAGATCTTCATTTCTATGAATTTTGGTAATTTTTAGAAATAGTTGAATTTTCCGGCAAATCTAGGTGGCCAACTGCCACCTGCGGCAGCGCGTGGGCTGAGGGGTCTCCTGACCTTCCTAGGCTAAATTTGAATACCTTGGTTCCATTTGTGAAGTCCGATTGACGAAATTCCATCGTTTTAACTTAGTCCCATTACGGTACGCCACTTGATTATTACAACAACCGATGATCCAACTGTTGGATCGTCATTAAATTTTTAATACATTATAGTACGTAATATTTGAGGATATTAGAAACTTACGGATTAGGAATCTGATGTACGGATCTTCCCAAATTGGAATTGTAAGTTTGTAAAATAAAACGTTGACCACCACTTGAATTGGCAATTGGAGGAGATCCAACCGTTGGATCGTAATGAAACTTTAGTATGATGTTTTAGAAGCACAATTTGGATCTTTGGAAGTTATGGATCGGAAATCTTAGACACAGATCTTCTAGATCAAGTTACGTAGGGTTGTGGACCCTGCCATCGATCTTTGATCGACGATTGACTTTTGGTCAATGGGTCCCAAATCATTCTAGAACGTCCGTGGAGATATGTTTTATGTAAGTTACATGTTTTATCGATGAGAACTCTAAGATGTGGTTTGATAATTGTTAAAAGTAACGATGGTTCGTGATGTCTCGATTTTCGTGCTAGGGAGTCGAAGCGCAAACCTCAGGTGAGTGGGTATTTTCCTTTTATCGTATAAAGATATGACTGATAATTCCACAAATGCTTTTGAATTGTTCTATGCAATTTATTATATATATGTTAAAACACTATGGTATGGTTAAGTTTAGATTGCATTATGGTATATCTATATGCATATTATCGGCATATAATTACTATGAATGCTTTGAAGTAATAAGTTGAACTACGAATGGCTTGATCCCGTTTAAGGGTACGTAGGCAGTCTAACAAGACTATTAGATGCAACCATAAAACAATCCAAATTTAACAAGGTACTTGGTTTCTTTAAGGAAAGAAGTTATGATGGTTAACAACAGAGAGATTAACCATGATTTTATTCTGGTCTATCCCTGGGTTTAGTTTTGATCAAGGTCTAAAATATCGATATTATAGACGAAATATCGCCGATAATATCATTTTTTTTAGAGCGCGATATTTTCACACTTATCCACTTAATTATCGATAATATCGCCGAGGCTCCGTCGTCGCAATTGCAGCCGAGGCTCCGTCGTCGCAGCTACTAAGATATGCGCCTCTCTACAATCCACGCTCAGACCCATCAAAATAAGCAATCCCTTTTCTCCGGATCCCAAAACCCGCTCGAGTTTGATGGATCCTCCGCCTCGTACGGCCTAAATAAGGCCTCCCCTTACCTGATGGTGCTTGCCAGGAGGTGAGAAAGGGAGGAGGAACGGTCCACAGGTGGTGAGCAGAGAAACCTTAGATAACCCAAATCTCAGAATTTGAACAGTAACTTAGCAAGTGAAGTAAAACATAGAATTGGGGAACTCTTACTGAGCCGAAAGTGACATTTTTAGAAGCTCCGATTTGACTGCTGAAAGAGGTGAAGTTTGAGCTTGAGAGAGCTTGAGCTCTGCTTGTGAAGCTGCTGATGAGAGAGAAAGTTAGAGAAAGAGAAAGAGCTTTATTGGTCTTCGTTGAGGGCGTGTTTGGTCTACGATCAATTAATACAGTGGTAATTATTATTAGTGGGGTAATGTAATGTTCATAGCGATGGTCATCAGAAAAAGCAAATTAAAATACAAGGACCAAAAATCTAACCATATGTTCCTTATTTTACCCTTGCATTTTCCCCTTTTTTGCAATCTTGCCCATATCACTTTTAAATTTGATATTAGGTGTGAACAAGGTCTAAAATATCAATATTATCGGTGAAATATTGCTGATAATATCGTTTTATTGAAAGCACAATATTTTCACACTTATCCACTTAATTGAGGAAACTGGATTGCAACTCATTTATTATCACTCATGAAAACAATCAATCAATTTGTTGGTCTTAAGTTTGTGATTACATATTCAGCCTGTAATATTTATATGGTCATTAAGATGTCTGCAAGGCTTGCAAGCTAATATTTATTGACACACCCCGTCCCGAAGGAGGGCATGCTGGCCGTCACGTGAGAGTGACGTAACCATTGACTCAGTTCGGAACCTTTAAAGATACAATTACTAAGATGTAACACCCGTGGGTGAGTCCTACTTTTATGTAGTCTGTCAGAATGTCGTGGGAATCCTCGTGAGCCACCACACTGCTAATTAGAACCTGGAGGGGGGCAAAACAAAATTGAGTGGGTCAATAAAACAAAGCTTTTTTAAAACACTTCATTTAATAACATTTCTAACCTCTCGCTGTAAAACCTGTATACTTTCCTAGAAAATAACATAATATGCATATAATTCTTCAAATATCTTAAATCACCAATCTTTATCAAAAACCAAAAAGTATGCCATGCTATAAACGTCAACAACAGAATAAGAATGCATCAATATAACAGGTGAAATAATGAATCAACCGGAGACCCTGCAGCTGTCCTGTACGGTTAATTCTATAGCTCAATATCCAATCCAACCGGAGTCACCAACGGTCACCTGTACGGCAATACTCTGCACATAAATCGGAACTACCTAAAGTAGTCTGTATGACAAGAATGGTGTAACAATACGCTCTAGTGCTTCTCTCATCAACAGCTGTATAATAATCTAAAGTCACCTACAAGTCGGAACCACCTCTCATGGTCTGTACGACATGTCGAAACCCTCTAATGGTCTGTACGACATGCACCTACTTGGATCCAAGGTGAGCGTGTGGTGCGGGGTGAATAATATAAGCACTAACACCAAGGGTGTAGGTTTGAGCTTTCAATACAATTCACATCACAATAAATCACATGATTAACACAAAACTCACCTCATACTCACCTGTGCGTCCACAGCACCATTTAACATATATATGCAACAATTATCAATTCATATAATGTATGCATGGCATTTTAAAACAAACTTTCATTTAAATTCAATTTCTGGGAAAATCAATAGTATATAGGTAAATACAGAAAATACTGCCCACTCACTGGTATGTCGAAGGGTCGTAACCCCCGTGATGTCCTTGAATGCGCTCGTCCTCGGGATAGGTATCACCTATATGCGAAACAACTATAAAAACTTAGGGAATGGTAAGCCCAAAGCGGACAATATCGTGCTACGGTGGTGGAACGGGCCCGAAAAGTGGTCCGTCCCAGGCCGAGATGTGACAAATGGTATCAGAGCCAATCCCTGGTCGAAAGTGTGTCGACGGGGACGTCGGGCCCCTAAGGAGGGTGGATTGTAACATCCCACATCGCCTAGGGAATGATCCTTAAATGTATATTCCCATCCCTACCTAGCACGAGGCCTTTTGGGAGCTCACCAGCTTCGGATTCTGTAGGAACTCCGAAGTTAAGCGAGAAGGAGACCAGAGCACTCCTAGGATGGGTGACCCACTGGAAAGTTGTTTGTGAGTTCCCAAGAATAAAACCGTGAGGGAATGGTAAGCCCAAAGCGGACAATATCGTGCTACGATAGTGGAACGGGCCTGGGAAATGGTCCGCCCCGGGCCGGGATGTGACATTTATTATCTAGGATAAATTTCTATAAAGTGTAAAATATTGTACTAATTTATTATATATAAATGATTATGGTGTGTTTAAACTTCTTTCATTAATTACTACATATTTTCTACACTCACAATGTTTGCTAGCTCGCTATATAATCAACTTAAATCAATCATGCAATGCATTTCCTTCCAATTTTTTGTGATAAACTAATAGATAATTGACTACATAAACATCCTGCAAAGTTTCAATAAAAATTTCCAAGTTTTTCTTACAATTTCCATGGTTTTTATTCAATTTTTATCAATATCGATAATATCCCGATATTTCCATCGAAATTTTCATGTTTTTGGACTACCGATATTCCCGATATCATCGATATTTTAGACCTTGGTTCTGATTAAGAATGTTGGGACGTTAAAGTGGTTATGCCAAATGACGCTCCAGATGTCCCGGTAAGCTTCAGGTGAGTACATGTTGATGACAGTGATTTCAATTTGTATGGTTATGTTTTTATGCATTTAATGCTCATTATTCTGCACCTCAGTGTTAGTGCTCCGTCGAGGACAGGGCCTAGCCTTCACGTGATTGTAGCACTTGGAGCGTATTTATTTATACCCAGCCTGTCATACAAACCACATTATGTGGTTCCGAATGATGTGCAGGAATTGGTAGATGAGCTATATAGGCAACTTTGACATAGTCATACAGGTTGCAACGAATAGGCAACTCTGAAACTATTGTATAGGTTGCTTATGAGTCGTACAGGTCACTATAGGTGACTCTGACTTAGGTGCTAGCATTGATTGATGAGATATGGATGAGTCGTACTGGTCACTATAGGTGACTCTAACTTATGTGCTAGTATTGATTGATGAGATATGGAAGAGTCGTGCATGTCACTATAGGTGACTCCAACTTATGCGCTAGTATTGATTGGTGAGATATGGATGTGTTGTACAGGTCACTATAGGTGACTCCGACTTATGTGCTAGCATTGATTGATGAGATATGGATGAGTCGTACATGTCACTATAGATGACTCCAACTTATGTGCTAACATTGATTGATGAGATATGGATGAGTCGTACATGTCACTATAGGTGACTCCGACTTATGTGCTAGCATTGATTGATGAGATATGGATCAGTCGTACAGGTCACTATAGGTGACTCCGACTTATGTGCTAGCATTGATTGATGAGATATGGATGAGTCGTACAGGTCATTATAGGTCACTCCAACTTATGTGCTAGCATTGATTGATGAGATATGGATGAGTCGTACAGGTCACTATAGGTGACTTCGACTTATGTGTTAGCATTGATTTATTGAGCACATGATTATTTATATCGCTCATGAGATGCTATGTTGTGGTATATTAATGGATTTACTATTGATATACTTTTGCTTTTACATTGATACGTGGTATGATTTTTTTAGACTGTACAGGTGTTACAGCGAGGGATTATAACGATTTAGAAGGTTTTTATTCAAATTTTATCTCCAGGGCCACTCACCCTTGCTTTGTTTCCACCCTTCAGGTTTTTTAGCTAAGCTTTCTTATCGACGAGGATTCGGGACAAAATTTTGGTATTGGAGATTATCTTCAATGGTATGATTCTCAATCCACTCTACTGTACTTTACTTATGCTCTAACATCACGTGTGAAATGGGTTCATTTCCGCTCACAACGTACTCTCGTATTTAAACACTTTTAGATTTAAATTTATTCACATTTTTCCCACATCACTATACTTTATGGCTTCGTCACCCTCTTGGTGTAGGCCAGCACAAATCGATTTGGAGTCCAAGTTGACTTTCCGGGTCTGGGTGTGTCAGTTTGGTATCAGAGCATAAGTTTGGGTAGTATTGCATCCATCACACACGTGATGTAAGCATTCTTGGTTCTTGTGTCTAAGGTTCGAATCTTGCCACCTTGTCAAATATGGAAAAATATGCTAACTTTTCCAAAGTTTTGGATAGTTATGTTGTCTTCGCAACATTTTAGAAGATCATTTTGGCAATGTCCTTACAATTAAAACGAAGATTTTCCTTGTAGAGGAAAGGTGTAGATTTGAGGCAAGTTGATGGTCTAAGTTAATGTATTGATAACCGTGTATCACCAGAGATTTTACCAAATAATTCTATCATTATTCTTCCGCCGTTAGTATTGATCCTTTTGAGATTGGAAGTCTCAGCTAGTCTTGATTTCTTAGTAGCATTTCACAGAAGATCATCTGAGGGATAATTACTTTTGGTCCCTGTTAATACTAATATCTTCAAACGTACTTGTGTTCATGCTAGATCTTCAGGAGGAAGATCAACTCTTAGTAAAGTCCTTTTTTAAAGTAGATCTTTAGCAAGTTTTTTTTTTCCAGCCTTGGAGTTTTTCGACCAACGCTAATTCCCAGATTTTGCTTTTATAGTTATACTTATTAAATGGGTGAGAATAGGCTTGCGAGTGTAAGTTGTCATATCCTGGGAGTAGTAGAAATCCAAAAAGCAGTCATCAAATCCTCCTAGCATCAATGAACTACTTCGCTTGAGCCGAATAAACTAGGAGCGTGGAAGCTTAGGAACAAGCTTTGTATTAGAATAGTTAAATCATGGTTGTTTTTACCTTATCACATACCTAGGTAAACGAAACCTCTTCGACTAGTCTCACTGTAGAATGATTTAAGTGTCGAGGAAACTGTGTGGACCTTTTAGTTCGTGTCGTAGAGTTGATTAGTAATGTTTTACATTTCGAGGACGTATACTTTTGGCGTCGTATCCCAATCTTACCAGGATACCACCAAATTGTTAAGTGATGTACATCATCGACCCACTTCCTAGTATTACACCAATTTTCCTTGCTTCATATCGAACAGCTCTGACGTCATTGAGAAACTTAGTTACAAAGTTTATCAATTAGGAATTTACCCAACCAAGGACTAAACACTTTATTGTAGGAACCTCAAACCTTTTGGCTATAGTGTTTTCCTCACTTACAACTGAGGAAAGTTAAATTAGAGTGGGTTGTTAGAAATGATTAAAGTTTCTGACAACTGAAGTGTTGTCTTATCTTACCCCTATTTTACACCTTTTGTTGACTATGATCATTTCGAAATTTAGTGTGACGTGTTCTTTGGATGTTTCGGCTGGGCAGAGGCAATATAACGGAGTTTTGCTTTTATTTTCCAACTGTTAGAACAGTTCTAAACGAACCATCTTATTCATGACCTAAAGTCAACAATCATCATCTTATTTCGGAAGCTATATGACACTTCTCTGTAGGGATTTTGGTGATGTATGGTGATTGTCGATTGATGTGACAAGTTAATTCATTTTCCGTTGGTTCAAAAGGACAACATTTTCACTTCTTGGTGCTGGAAGGTCTTCTAGTTAACCTTGGGTACGTGTCTACCGTACTACACTTTGTATTTCCTTAAAGCAAAAGCACTGTCTAAAAAACCATTGACGTTGAAGGTGCAGTCATAACCATTAATTACTTAATCACCCAGCAAATGCTCAGTTGAACAAATCTTACCGTGGTGATCGAATATCTCGAAAGCTATTGTCGTAGTTTGATGTTATGCATCCAATCCAATTATCTCTTATTCTAAATTTGATGGACTTACTTTGATCCTCAAATTCTCGAGTATTCTTCTAGCCTTCTCGACGTAGTCACTTTCTCACTAAGTTCAAGGGAACTTCATTATGAATTTGCTTGCTAAAGTGTTGCAGACTATGTTAGCTCAACTACATAACAGGTATGTCACTATTATATCTTATCGGGATGCATGTTTACAAGTGTTTGGGAAGCCTTCTTGAAGGCCACGTGTAGTAAGTTGTAACTGACTATATATTTCCCTCATACTAACAACCAGTCTGAACGGACTATCCAAACTTTCTTGGTGTGTTACGTTTATTTTCTTTATAGTTGTAGTATGATCGTATTTAATACTTATCTTCACTAGAAATGCTTGTAACTCTTCACAAAAAAATTGTTGGTCTTTGTTGTGACACTATGGAGATTTGGAATGGAGATTCTTTGCTTAGCACTTGCTTGACTTAGGAGTTTTACGAACAAGTGTTCAATTGTGAGAGTTCACATTATAAAAATGTTATCCTATTGTTGTTGTTACCCAAGGAGGGGGAGTGCGTGAGCGTAGTAGAGATTTGACTTGACGTTATTTGTGTATTTCTCAATGGGGGGCATGATGGTAATATTGCACCCTCGGGAATTTGTTACTTACTTAGCATGACAACAGTAAATTGTTGGTATTGCGGGTTGCAGACCATAATATTAATAACTTATTCGTTGTGTTCGTTAAGTAAATAGACAAGTAGGTCATTCTATGTTCGCATTTGTATTTACTTATTTAGTTAGTTATTCATTATCTGGGCTCGACCCAAAGATACTACATGTTCATCTTCGGGGTACGTAACGCAATGAGTGCGTATGTGAAATATAATCTATGTTTAGTTTTGATTTCAGTACAACTATTTAATGGTACGTTATATGATTTGTGTAATTTGACGATATGTAGTATGTATTTCTATTTTTGACTTAATGTTTTCATAAAGGATTTTATATTGTAGTATTATATTTTAGTATTGTGTTAAAAGAGAAAGAAAGTACGAGTTTGGGGGCATGAAGGAGGAATCACTGCACTCCAATCGTGACGGAATGACATTCTCTTTTATGTGACCACTCTAACTTGATATCTTCCTTACATATCTATTTATCTACTGTCTTTTCACTACTGTTGTATAACAAATTATTTTAAATTTCGGGGACTAAATTTTTTAAGGTGGGTAGATTGTGACAACCCGTTCTTAATTTTACATTTTTATTAATTTTAAAAGTGTGAATTTACAAAAATGCCCTAGAGGCAAGGACTTTGACTTTTATTTACCATTGTCTAGAGGAACGTATGACTTATTCTTTTAGCATATCCTTGTAGTACTTGTTGGTGTGAACGCATAGGCGAAAGCCGTTTGCGAGTTCGGATGATAACGGTATAGTTACGAACTTTTGAATTTGGTTATTTATATTTCAGTTGTAAATCAATTTAAGTCCTTCAAGGAAGTAGCCCAATCAAATTTTAGGCACAAAGGAACAATCACATAAAGGGAAGGAAAGCCTTCAACCAATCAGAAAAGAAAAATAAATAAAAAATAAAAAAAGGGAGAAAGCTCCTAGTTTCCCCGTCACCAACACCTCCGCGACCTCCCATTTTCCAAGGCCGATTCCTAGGCTAAATTTGAATACCTTGGTTCTATTTGTGAAGTCCGACTGACGAAATTTCGTCGTTTGAACGTAGTCCCATTATGGTTCGCCACTTGATTATTACAGGAACCAATGATCCAATCATTGGATCGTCATTAAATTTTAATACATTATAGTACGTAATATTTGAGGATATTAGAAACTTATGAATTGGGAATCTGACGTACGCATCTTCCCCAATTAGAATTGTAAGTTCTTAAAATAAAACATTGAGTACCACTTGAATTGGCAATTGGAGGAGATCCAACCGTTGGATCGTAATGAAACTTTAATATGATGTTTTAGAAGCACAATGTGGATCTTTGGAAGTTACAGATCAGAAATCTGAGACACGGATCTTCTAGATCGAGTTACGTAGGGTTGTGGACCCTACTGTCGATCTTTGACCAACAATTGACTTTTGGTCAATGGGTCCCAAATCGTTCTAGAACGTCCTAGGGGATATGTTTTATGTATGTTACATGTTTTATCGATGATAACTCGGATATGTGATTTGATAATTGCTAAGGCGATGATGGTTCGTGATGTCTCGATTTTTTTGCTAGGGAGCCATAGTGCGGACCTCAGGTGAGTGGGTCTTTTCCTTTTATTGTATATAGATATGACTGATAATTTCACAAATGCTTTTAAATTGTTCTATGCATTTTATGCCATGTTATATATATATATATATATATATATATATATATATATATATATATATATATATATGTTAAAACACTTGTATGGTTGAGTTTTAGATTGCATTATGGTATATCTATATGCATATTATCGGCATATAATTACTGTGAATTCTTTGAAGTAATAAGTTGAACTACAAATGGCTTGATCCCGTTTGAGGGTACGTAGGCAGTCTAACAAGACTGTTAGATGCAGCCATAAAACAATCCAAATTTAACATGGTACTTGGTTTCTTTAAGGAAAGAAGTTATGATGGTTAACAGCGTAGAGATTAACCATGATTTTATTATGGTCTATCACTGGGTTTAATTCTAATTAAGAATGTTAGGACGTTAAAGTGGTTATGCCAAATGACGCTACGGATGCCTCGGTAAGCTTCAGGTGAGTACATGTTTAAGACATTGATTTCAATGTGTATGGTTATGTTTTTATGCATTTAATGCTCATTATCCTGCACCTCGATGTTAGTGCTCCGCCCGAGGACAAGGCCTAGCCTTCATGTGATCATAGCACATGAGCGTATTCATTTACACCCAGCCTGTCGTGCAGACCACATTATGTGGTTCCGACTCGTGTGCAGGAATTGGTAGATTAGCTATATAGGCAACTCCGACATAATTGTACAGGTTGCTTATGAATCTACAGGTCACTATAGGTGACTCCGACTTAGGTGCTAGCATTGATTGATGAGATATGGATGAGTCGTACAGGTCACTATAGGTGACTTCGACTTATGTTCTAGCATTGATTGATAAGATATGGAAGAGTCGTACCGGTCACTGTAGGTGACTTCAACTTAGGTGCTAGCATTGATTGATGAGATATGGATGAGTCGTATATGTCACTATAGTTGACTCTGACTTATGTGCTAACATTGATTGATGAGATATGGATGAGTCGTACAGGTCACTATAGGTGACTCCGACTTATGTGGTAACATTGATTGATGAGATATAGATGAGTATTAGAGGTCACTATAGGTGACTCTGACTAATGTGCTAGGATTGATTTATTGAGCACATGATTATTTATATCGTTCATGAGATGTGTCGTGGTATATTTATGGATTTACTGTTGATATACTTTTGATTTTACATTGATACGTGGTATGATTTTTTTTTAAAGTGTACAAGTGTTACAGCGAGGGGTTATAACGACTTATAAGGTTTTTATTAAAATTTTATTCCCAGGGCCACTCACCCTTACTTTGTTTTCACCCTCCAGGTTTTTTAGTTGAGCTTTCTTATCGATGAGGATTCGAGGCAAATTTTGGTATTGGAGATTATCTTCAATGGTATGATTCTCAATCCACTCTATTATACTTTACTTATACTTTGATATCACGTGTGAAGTGGGTTCATTTTTGCTCACAGCGCACTCTCGTATTTAGACACTTTTAGATTTAAATTTATTCACATTTTTCCCACATCACTATACTTTATGGCTTCGTCACCTTCTTGGTGTCGACCAGCACAACTCGATTTGGAATCCAAGTGGACTTTCCTGGTCGGGGTGTGTCACATATCCTTTTCTTTTATTAGAATTTGAAAATCATATCTGAAAACAAGGGAAATGGAAGATAAGATAACATTAACGTACTATTAATTAAACGAAATACATTGATTTAATACCTAACTAACAAAACATTAGCTTAATACTTAGATTATAAGAAATACATTATTACATATTTTAAGATGACGGTGATAACGGTGTTGCAAGGTGGTAGTCATCATCAAAGTTTATAGTACGAGCTGTCTATTTTCTTTTATTTTCTTTTTTGGTATGAAATCCAGACCTTTAAATCTGAACTCATATGAGAAGTATCGGCCAACATTGTCTTCAAGCTCGCCATTTTGTCAAAACATTCTTTGAATTCTCTCATCTGTTTTTTATCCCCCTCTTTTGCTTTTCATTTTTGTATTTAGCATTTTTGTTAGCCATAGGCCTATGACAGAAGTTTTGGGTTTTAGGAACAGTGTCTAATTCATCGTCATCCCCGACAATATATGGAGACGCTTGAGATGGGGAGGATTGGGAACCATCTTTGTTCGGCCACTTTGCTAAAGTTTTTGTAATCTTCGAACAATGATCCATGCAAAAAGGATGGCCTACCTTCTCACGATACATTTTTTTTGCATCATTTATCTATGCATGATTAAAAAAAAAAAAGTTTAAGTTAGTTCACAAAAAAATGAAACAAGTAATTTGTGCAAGTAACTAATAAAAATATAATTTAATCAAAATATCACCTTATCGAAATCACTTATCCCACTTCTAGGTCTTTGACATATCTTCATGACATACTCATTGAATTTGGTACACTTTGGATTGATTGTATTATACCATCAAGATCTAAGACTTTTAGCACCTCGTTTTTCTCCTTTGCCGGCCATGATCTCGTTGAATACCTTGAAAACACGTTCCCAAAATTTCATCCCAAAATTTCATTAAAGCTTTCGTAATTCCCAATAATAGGATCTTCACTAATCACTATAAATGCATGACATAGGGCAATATCTTCTTCAATAGAGTAATTTCCACCCTTGATTTGAGCATCACTTGAACCCGCCATTGATGAATAAAATAAATCAACAAACTAAGCAAAATAAATTATATAGAATGAGTGAATTGAGCATACAAGATGAGTTGTGTTGAGGTTTGATTAAATAATTTGGTATTTATAGAGATGAGAGAACAACATGAGAGTAGAAGCTATTTAATTGGAGTCGTTGATCTTTCAACAGTAAAAAAATTTAATTACAACTTGTCGTTGATCTTTCAACATAGAAAAGGTGGCATTTGAAATAAAAGAGAGAGTAGCAATGGTTATTCAATTGGAGTTGTTGATCATTCAACGATTAAAAAAATTTAAAAGTAAGAATCAATCTAGACCCTCCATTTTAAATAGTTGACAAGAAAAAAAAAAGATAAAGCTCATGTGACTGGGACTCACGCCTGCAACTGGCATCAACTGTTGTCGGCGACTAAAACTCCACTCGTTCATCAACAACAAGGGGAATCATGTTGCATAGCAGCACTAAGTTTGGTGGGCCACATTTTCCAATTAAATTGTACAATGGGTCCACCATTTCAATTCCTATACAGTCCCTATATGTGGGTACATATACCAAGTATCCGATGAGTCCTTATACTTGAAGGATTCACATTCCAACCTATTGGAGATTCATTTTGTCCCTATATTTGTTTTATACTCACTTTATACGGTGATGTCCCTATTTAGGGACTCCACTGGAGATGCTTTTAGTACTACAGTCTAGTGGTATTCCTCTTCACTTGTAAGTAAGAGGTCTTACGTTCGATTTTCATCAAAGACGGATTTAAACCACATTAGACTTGGCATACTCCCCCACCCCTTAGTGTAGATAATATTGTTTCTTAAAAAAAAAAAAAAAAAAAAAAAAAAAAAGAGAGCAATGGCACTGTAGCTTAACTAGAGTAATGCCTTTGTATGTAAATATGGGTTATATTGTGGGTTTGGGCCTTACATTGACTGTGGTGTGGATTTGTGGATTTGGCCATATGGTGTTCCTTGGCTAGAGTAATAATGCCCTTGCTCATTTAGGCTTGTACTAGGCCTGACATAGTTAGTTGTTGGTCATTTAAACAAATCTGGTTTCTTTTTTTGGTTCACGGTTTCATTAGTGGGCAAGTTCTTTTTCATCAAATAATGGGTTGAATGATATAATATGTAAGCACACTTAGTTATATTGTTGTTGAAAACAAATGTATTTCTTTTTTAATATTGCTTTAATTTTATTTTGAGGAGAGATTAAATAAGATTTCTTTTTCTTTTTTTTTTCTTGCACAAATATATGATATTAAAACTTTTACTATATTTCTTTATTCACATGACAAATTTCTTAACAGGCCACAGAGCGTGGCATAAATACTTGTACTTCATAAATCTCATTCATATGCTTTGGCCAAAGACTCCTGAATCATATCTCAAAGTATTCTCCTTCCACCGTGGAAGGTTAGAGATATGTTGTTCTACATTCACATGCTTACATGTTAGGTAGCTTAACCCTCATAATGCCATGGACATCCTCAATGCAATGCCTTTAACATAGTCAAAGATCAAGGACTTAACCAATAGACAACTATGATTTCTCAGGTCAAATGACTACTTTGTGTTATTACAACTTACGAGTTCTTACATGACATGTATGTTGGAACCCTATGTTGATCGTTGTTTTGTATACTCAAGGTTTGTCTTAATATCTAACACTTAATGACTTGAGACTAATCATACTCCCGCTTAAGTTAACATAACACACACTAACTTAGCGAACCGATGCCCAATTGACAATCCTATGATTATGACCGTTTTAGGAATGAACATAAGAGAAAGGTCTCGTTAACCTAACTTACTTAGATCACTTCTTTCTTAGATTGAATACATTCCATGGATTCTGTTATTGATAAACACATGTTACACTATATAGTGATTAACAATAAGCTTTGTTTTTCCATTAAACAAATAAGAGTTTACATTATAAGTATTCCAATAGCTATTACATCAAATGAGTGGTTTTAAGGGCATACTTCCAACATCATCAACTTTCATTGTAATGTCAGGCTTTCGATAAATATTATGCCAATTTGGCCGTAAATGATTACATGTCAAATGTAGGGCCCATATTTTTGCTTATATGAATGTCAACTTTAAGCCCCGTGGACAAAAAACTAATACAAAGTTGTTATTATTTAAAAATATTTAAAACTAATAAAAAATATTATAAATAAGAAAATAATTTTTCACTTTGGGCCGTACATTGATGCGAAAATTAACTTAACACACAAATTAAACCCTCATGTTGTCAATTGTAGTAATAATGCAAGTAGGGATCGTTCTAAACCGGGGATTAGGAGGGCTTGCTAAAACCTCTAAACTAACTCAAAAACATAAAAACAAAGTTAAAAACGTTTGAATAGAATTAAAGAACTCAAAACAGGTTCACAACACTCAAAATAACTTAAAGACACTCAAAACTGCCTAAAAACACAAACTAGGTAGTTTCTGACTCTAACACAACTTTGGACGAAATTTGGGTTTTGACTTGACTCAAAACACTCTAAAACACAAACAAAACAGATTTTAAACACTTTGAAACAAGAAAGTAAAAGGGGGATTTTAGTTTTGATGAATTTGAAATAAACAAACAAGTTATAAAACTAGGCAGATTGTAAAACGAATTTAAGAAATAAGATGATGGATGGATTAGTTAGAGGTCCATTCTTCACACATGACACACTTGTATATGAATTGATTTCCAATTGCTTTTCAATAAACTATGATGCTCAACACCCCAGATTAATTAGGTACGCTTAAATTAATCCTCAGATTTTCCTAATTTCATTGAATTGGATGATTGCATACAACAACCCAAAGCATTCCCCACAAGTTCCCTACATGAATTGCATAATAGAGATACAAGCAAGAATCATTAAGTTCTATAAAAATCATAAGCATTGACGAAACACTTGTAACTATGAATTGCAATAAACTTATGCCAAGAATTCAATTAATGCGATTGTGATAAACAACCTTCACTACTCATGAATATAAACTTGTAACGATTAGGTGAAACTCATTTATATTCTAGCATCTAATTCATGCATGAAAACTAAGTATGCATCCTTAATAAACATACAAGAATCAGTTATGAATAAAATAGATAATTGAATTGCAATCACAACTTATCAAATCACAATTGGAAGAAATCAATTTAAATCTCAAGCATATTCATGGCTTCAAACTTCCCCCTAACTAAATAGGGGTTTAGCCACTCATACTTACAAAGCAAAGATAAACAAATTTAATCATTGAAAACAAAAGAAAGAAAACACCTAAAAACGCTCCAACAATCCGATTTGAATGGCAAGCACGTCCAAGGGTCCTCCTTCTTCTCTTTGTAGCGGCACAAGGTGTGGTTTGATGGATGAGTGGTAAATTATGGTGGTGGATGGATATAGGTGAGTTATGGTGAAGGGTGGATGGGTGGATTGTGTTCTCTTTGGTTTTCTTCTCCCCTTGTTATGGTGAAGGGTGGATGTATTTATAGGCTAGGGAGAGGACCACCATCTAATTAAGGTGGTAGTGATTAGTGTTGTGGTAATGAGTGGATGTAATGGGTGTAGTGGATGAATGTTTGGTAATGAGTGGATGTAATGGGTGTGGTGGATGAGTGTGTGATGTCCATGTTTCCCTTTACATTTGCACACACATGACCTCCATCATTTCAACCACAAATCAACCCATTTTATGCCCATGTGTGTGTGTTTCCTTTGCCCATGTGTGTGTGTTTTTCCTTTGCATTTGCACACACATGTTCTTCATTATTTCAGCCAACAATCCACCCATTTTCTGCCCATGTCAAACTGTCCATGCCTTGCCTTTGTCTTTGTGTGTGTGCTGTCTATGTTTCTGAACCTTTCAGTGTTACAATGCCCATAACTTCTTCTAGAAAAATGATATTAACAATCCGTAAATTGCTCCAGAAAGTAGACATCCGTAGCTTTCCACGCATATATAGCTCATTTTCTCATTCATTCTGAGCTGTTCGTAACATGCTTTCAAAGTCAGCTAATCTGCACAGGCAGTTTTGACGAATTTGTTACTTAATAATTCACTTGTGCTACTTTTCTTTTCTTTTCTTGATAAATCACACAAAACACAAAAACATAGTAAATAGCTCAAAAATATAAGGAACTAACTAAGAAAAGACAAGTGAATTTTATGTAAAATATATATAAATATGAGCTTATCAAATACCCCCACACTTAGCTTTTGCTAGTCCTCGAGCAAAATAAAGAAAACAAAACACAACCTAAACCTTCCAACGTTTGCCTTAGGGATTTCCAATGCACATGACATGTTAAAAATCATTATCCCCACAGATTTGAGTCTTTACACTTAAGCACATACTTAATCATAGTCACCACTTACTTGTTCACAATTAATCGATTAAAACAATGTTTTTGATTTAGTAACATGCCTTAGAGAATTTACTCAATTCCTTACAAAGTATGCACTCAATTTTCACTCAGATTTTCTAACTACACACCCTATACTAGTCATATGTGAGAAGATTGATATGAAAACGAACACTCACATATATGTATCACAAAGAACGCAATTTCTGGAGTTAATAAGCATGTTTAGATATGATCTCATGAATGGAATGCTACTACTTAGATGCGAGAACCAGTGACACCATATGCTCATACCAAATTCAAACTCCACAAATTGAAACACATAACACTCAAGATCGAAGTCAAAGGTTGTAACGGGGCTTGGGGTGTTGGCTAACAAATGAAGGTAAGGGAAAAACAAACGTTCTTAAAGCAATAGCAAACAAAGTGATGAACTTGAAACTTAGAATTCACTTAGATTGCAGAAATCAACTTTTAGACATAAGGGAAAGATTTAAACAACTCTTAGGGTCAAATTCAACCTTTTTTTTTTTCTTTGCACGAATTTTTCTTTTCTTTTCTTTCCACCCGTGCCTATGGCACACTACTTACATGAGAAACACTTCCCCCACACTTGTTTTCTGCCAAACATTACTCAATAGGAATTCAATTTGAATCATGCTTTACTATGCTTTAAGAACAAAGGTATGGATGGTCCTAATCTAGGCTAGGTGGAGATGATGTGATTAACAAAGAAAAACAGGCTAAACAAGGCTCAACGGGGTTTACACTTGAACATATAATGAAGTAGTATACATGGCAATTTGGCTAAGGTGGTGGTCACTACACAACTTCTTCTTGAATATGTGTTATGCAAATCAATAGCATGCTTTGAATGAAATGGGCATGGGTTCTAGCATTTGGAACTAAATGATGAAACGCCTTCTAAGTAGTAACCAAGCAAAGAATAATGAGATCATGCAACGACTTAGAAAACAATAATGCACAAATTATCAACTCTCCAAATAAACGTTTAGGCTTAAGTCTCACAAGGTTGTAGCATTAATTTGAGTTCCTTCCTTCAAGCATGTTACAAAAACTTTTTTTTTTTTTTTTTTTTTTTTTTTTTTTTTATGATTGCATGTGAATTCATAAGCTATAACCACAACCAAGCATACACAAAAGAGTAAATCCATTTTTTATCCATGTTTATAACTTTCTTTAACAGTCATTCACTTAAAAACCAAATCCTCATCACTGTGTTGGAAGGTATCCTAAGACACAAACAATAACACAAAAACAACCTTTTTTTTTTTATGCAAAATTTTTCAATTTTTTATCAAATTTTCAGATTTTTAAGCCAAAACACACTACAAACACTTAAAAACAGTGAAAAACAACATTGTAAGTGATAAGTGATAAACTCCTACGAATTTTATGCAAAACCACTTGGTTACCCCCCCATACTTAAATCAAACATTGTCCTCAATGTTTTAAGCATAAACTCACACAAAAACAAGCAAACAAACAATTAACGAATAGACATGACAAATATGGCAAAGTAAAAACCAGACAGAGTAGAGTTTAAGAACGCAAATTTGGTTTTGGAGATAGATGATCTTGTTGACTTTCCACAGCTTTGATCTCGAACTGGTTTGGAATTCTGAGCGAGAGTTGTACAGTCTGCATTCTTCTCTGCTTGTTTCTTCTGCATGGCAGGTAGTCACGAGGTAGACGTGGTGGTCTGTTTCTTTCTTCAATCTTTCCAAGTGCCCACCTCTTGCTTTCTTTCTCCTTGTCCCTAGTTAAGGATGAATCAGCACGTTGTCTCCACATGCTTCGAGGTATCATTTTCACTTCCCTTATCTGTTCCCCAGGCAGATGTGGCAGCTCTCGAGTTCTTCATTTCAGACTCCTTCTGTTGCTGGTATCATTTTTGCTTGCCTTATCTGTTCTCCAGGCAGATGCGGCAGCTTCTTTGGAAGTACATCAGTAGTGGAAGACGAGTACTCGAGAGCAATACCATGTAAGCAATCAGGAAGGGGTTCCAAGCAGTCGGTTCCAGATCAGAAGATTGATACCAAGTGCTGGCTGATTGCTTTCCTTCTCCTTGTCCTGCAGGTTAGAACAAAAACAAGGAAAAGGACATGGAGAATGCATGATATGAGGTACTCTTGCTTTCTACCTTCATGATATGAAATACTTTTACTTTTGAAGATTTGTTTGCAGAGGTATCCCATGGGATGAAGAACACTGAGTGAGTCGAGAGGGTTTGTTGGAAAGCCATTTCTCGGAGATGACGAAATGTTATGTATGTCTGCCTTACCATGGAGCGTGAAGGTCGACATTTGTAGGAAATAATAACCAGTACTGTTCTTTCACACCTGTCGGCAATCGTTGGATGATTGAACAGTAAACTTCACGTGTTTTCTACTTCAAGAGAAATCGTCGACAGATTGCCCGTGATTTCCTCAAAGCTTTCTCTGCATGTGACAAGCTGACGAGGCTGAGAGAGACAGGCGGTTGGAATCGGCGCTTCGACAAACTGCCCGTGATTTCCTCAAAGCTTTCTCTGCATGTGACAAGTACTGACGAGGCTGAGAGAGACAGGCGCATCTTCGCTATCTGAGATTGATGCTTCGACAAATTTTCTGTGATTTTCACAAAGCTGAGCTTGCGTGTGACGGGTGCTGACGAGGCTGAGAAAGCTGACACTTCTTCAATTTCTGAGATCAGCCCGTGATTCCTGAGTAGGCCTAGCTTTGGAGAAAGCAGGCGCTTTTTCAATCTCTGAACTTGCCTCCTCGATCTCTGAAATCTCATCACGTGCTATTTTTTATAGAGGTACGCAGGATGTTCAAAGCACACATAAATTTCTGCTTATGAAAACTCCCTTCTTGCACTTCTACGATCTTGACTTGTCTGACCTTTTCTTTCTTTAACACCTCTGAAAATGTCTGGCCCCTCCGACCGTCGTTTTGATTTGAACCTTGGTGAAGAGGCAGTCCCGCCTTCTCCAGACAACATATGGCGCCCATCCTTCATATCCCCTACAGGTCCTCTTACCGTTGGGGATTCGGTGATGAAGAATGACATGACCGCTGCGGTGGTGGCCCGGAACCTTGTCACTCCTAAAGATAACAGACTGCTTTCCAAACGGTCTGATGAGTTGGCTGTTAAGGAGTCTCTGGCTCTTAGTGTGCAGTGTGTGGGTTCTGTGTCCAACATGGCCCAACGCCTATTTGCTCGAACCCATCAAGTTGAATCGTTGGTGGCTGAAGTGATGAGTCTCAAACAGGAGATTAGAGGGCTCAAGCATGAGAATAAACAGTTGCACAAGCTCGCACACAACTATGCCACAAACATGAAGAGGAAAATTGACCAGATGCAGGAATCTGATGGTCAGATCTTACTTGATCATCAGAGGTTTGTGGGTTTGTTCCAACAGCATTTGCCTTCGTCTTCTGGGGCTGTACCGCGTACTGAAGCTCCAAATGATCAACCTCCTCTGCCTCCTTCTTCTGGGGCTCCGCCGACTGCTGAGGCTCCGCCGACTACTAAGACTTCTCCTAAGCAGCCTTTGTGAAGGCTCCCTCTTGTATTTATCTACTTAATGTTCCTTTCTTTTTTATGAATGTAAAAATACCTTGCATAACTGTCAGTGTTTTCAAAAATAAACCCACACCCAAAAATAATTAAATAAACAACAAAAATAAAATAAAATAAAAAATAAAAAAAATGACAATCATGGCAAAATAGAAATGCAGAAAAGGGAAGGTTTTTAGAAACGCAAAACTGATTGTGAAGCGATTCAAAGATCTTCCTTATTTGAATACATGGGTTGCCTCCCAAGAAGCGCTTGCTTTAACGTCTTCCAGCTGAACGATACTTCCTTCTAAACTTGGATAGGGCCATAGCATGGAATTGATCCTTGAATGGACAGTGATACTTGACGTGATCCGGCAATGGTTTAAATTCTAGTGTAGGTGCCTGAATCATCAAAATCAACAAGTTAGTATATACTAAAATCAAAGTTGTAGAAGATGGCTTACTTGCTTGCTCCAACACAAACTCAATTACAAACACCACATCTTTGAAGGTTGCAGGGATATGGGACTTGGCTAGATTTGGTGTTTTGAGAGTTATGACTTGTCCCGTGTCATAAAATCCAACTTCTTTGGGAATTTTCGTCTCAAGTGTATCTTCTTTGATGAATTCTAGACATTCCCCATCCGCTTCTTGCTCTTGATTCTTTGGAAAGATTTCGAAGATGCCTTTCTCACCTTCTTCTTCCTTGGATTGCATGATCCTGCAAGGAATAAGGACATTTGGTGAAACGGGGTCAAGACAAATTGAATTTAGGCTTACCTTGGTTGTAGTGGACGGCATAGATGGCATATGGGGCTGCGGCAAGGGTGGTTCTTCCCTTGTCGTGGTCTTGTTACTCTCCTCCTCTTCGAGCAGTAGCTGTTCATCCAAGTTTTGGCTTGGTTTGGATGTCTTCGGTTCACCTCCAACCTCCATAGCACTTCCCAAAGTGATAGCATCATGGATTTCAAAATCTTCCTTCAAATTTTCAACAGTTGAGTTGGAGAATTCACTTTGCTCTTGAATTTGTGCCGTGAACTCCATAATTTGCCCAAATTGCTTTTCCAATTCGCCCGTCTTCTTGGCTTGATTTTGCACCTCTTTGTTTCGGTTTTCTACATCCTGGTTCAAAGAGGTGAGTAACTTATTAAACATATCATTACCCAAAGATGTACCTGAATTGAATTGGGCAGATTGTTGTGGTGGCTGCATAGGTCTTGAATAGAACTCCTCTTCTTGCTGCCAATATCCATCTTGTTGGAATTGTTGAGGTTTTATGTAATTTGAATAATCTCTCCACTCCGAATTGTAAGCGTTGGAAAACATGTTGTCCCTTGATTGGCTATGGCCTTGATAACCCCAACCATCTTCATTCGCAGCGAATTGAGAACATTGATGAGTTGGATATCCTTGCCCATAGGACACACCATTTGTAGGGACACTTTGCATTGTGGTCCTTTCGGCATATTGTGACAATTGAGAAGTAAGTTTCGCCAATTGAGCTTGAATGGTAGCAAAATCCATGTCTTACTTCTCTAGTACTTGAAATCAAGGAAACAAAACTAAATCAAATATCCAAAGTAAAAATAAAAGACACAAACAGAAATAAAGTCGGTAACTAAAAACAAAAGACACGAAAATAAACAAAAAGAAATAACAAGGGATTAGAAAAATTGCTAATCCCCGGCAACGGCGCCAAAAATTTGATGCGAAAATTAACTTAACACACAAATTAAACCCTCTTGTTGTCAATTGTAGTAATAATGCAAGTAGGGATCGTTCTAAACCGGGGATTAGGAGGGCTTGCTAAAACCTCTAAACTAACTCAAAAACATAAAAACAAAGTTAAAAACGTGTGAATAGAATTAAAGAACTCAAAACAGGTTCACAACACTCAAAATAACTTAAAGACACTCAAAACTGCCTAAAAACACAAACTAGGCAGTTTCCGACACTAACACAACTTTGGACGAAATTTGGGTTTTGACTTGACTCAAAACACTCTAAAACACAAACAAAACAAATTTTAGACACTTTGAAACAAGAAAGTAAAAGGGGGATTTTAGTTTTGATGAATTTGAAATAAACAAACAAGTTATAAAACTAGGCAAATTGTAAAACGAATTTAAGAAATAAGATGATGGATGGATTAGTTGGAGGTCCATTCTTCATACATGACACACTTGTATATGAATTGATTTCCAATTGCTTTTCAATAAACTATGATGCTCAACACCCCAGATTAATTAGGTACGCTTAAATTAATCCTCAGATTTTCCTAATTTCATTGAATTGGATGATTGCATACAACAACCCAAAGCATTCCCCACAAGTTCCCTACATGAATTGCATAATAGAGATACAAGCAAGAATCATTAAGTTCTATAAAAATCATAAGCATTGACAAAACACTTGTAACTATGAATTGCATTAAACTTATGCCAAGAATTCAATTAACGCGATTGTGATAAACAACCTTCACTACTCATGAATATAAACTTGTAACGATTAGGTGAAACTCATTTATATTCTAGCATCTAATTCATGCATGAAAACTAAGTATGCATCCTTAATAAACATACAAGAATCAGTTATGAATAAAATAGATAATTGAATTGCAATCATAACTTATCAAATCACAATTGGAAGAAATCAATTTAAATCTCAAGCATATTCATGGCTTCAAACTTCCCCCTAACTAAATAGGGGTTTAGCCACTCATACTTACAAAGCAAAGATAAACAAATTTAATCATTGAAAACAAAAGAAAGAAAACACCTAAAAATCTCCAACAATCCGATTTGAATGGCAAGCACGTCCAAGGGTCCTCCTTCTTCTCTTTGTAGCGGCACAAGGTGTGGTTTGATGGATGAGTGGTAAATTATGGTGGTGGATGGATATAGGTGAGTTATGGTGAAGGGTGGATGGGTGGATTGTGTTCTCTTTGGTTTTCTTCTCCCCTTGTTATGGTGAATGGTGGATGTATTTATAGGCTAGGGAGAGGACCACCATCTAATTAAGGTGGTAGTGATGAGTGTTGTGGTAATGAGTGGATGTAATGGGTGTAGTGGATGAATGTTTGGTAATGAGTGGATGTAATGGGTGTAGTGGATGAATCTTTGGTAATGAGTGGATGTAATGGGTGTGGTGGATGAGTGTGTGATGTCCATGTTTCCCTTTACATTTGCACACACATGATCTCTATCATTTCAACCACAAATCAACCCATTTTATGCCCATGTGTGTGTGTTTTTCCTTTGCATTTGGACACACATGTTCTTCATTATTTCAGCCAACAATCCACCCATTTTCTGCCCATGTCAAACTGTCCATGCCTTGCCTTTGTCTTTGTGTGTGTGCTGTCTATGTTTCTGAACCTTTCAGTGTTACAATGCCCATAACTTCTTCTAGAAAAATGATATTAACAATCCGTAAATTGCTCCAGAAAGTAGACATCCGTAGCTTTCCACGCATATATAGCTCATTTTCTCATTCATTCTGAGCTGTTCGTAACATGCTTTCAAAGTCAGCTAATCTGCACAGGCAGTTTTGACGAATTTGTTACTTAATAATTCACTTGTGCTACTTTTCTTTTCTTTGCTTGATAAATCACACAAAACACAAAAACATAGTAAATAGCTCAAAAATATAAGGAACTAACTAAGAAAAGACAAGTGAATTTTATGTAAAATATATATAAATATGAGCTTATCATACATCCCTACCTTCGTCTTTACAGCCACCCCACCACCACCACAAATCCTCATTTCTCCTTCTATTTCCTCACTTTGTTCCCTTCTACCTCCTCTCTACCTATGACTTTCTCTCTTTCCAAAACCAGTCTAGTTCTTACAACAATAGTTGTTCCACCTCTCCATGAACCAAGCATTTTTAGATAGGTTCTTTGAGCAGCATCACCAATAACCAGCGTCAATGAAGAATCATACCAAGCTCTAGCTCAGAACTTTTGACACGACAAAGAAAGTTGTTTTGGCCTACAACAAGTCAATTGCATAGCATTTCAAAACGTATAATCATTCAAATTCATTTTTTGGGAAAAATGTCAAGTACATAGGTATATACAGAAAACCAAAAGCCCATTCACTGATATGTCGAAGGATCGTAGCCCCCGAGCCTCGATTGATGGCACTCGTCCTCAGGATAGGTCTCACCTATATGCGAAATAACTGAATACACGTTATTTAAAACACATACACAAAATTAGGAAATAACTTCTCATATAATGCTCAAATGGGGTATTTGAATATACCACTAAGACCTACTCAACCTCAGGAACATCCCCATATTTTTAGAAAAAAATTTCGACTTCCCACGCGCCAGCCGAGGCATGGCCAAACGCGCCCCCACGCGCAGCCAAACCCTAACTGAAGCTTAACTGCCGTTAGGAATATTTCATTAAATCTTAACAAAAGTTAACAGTGTTACCTGACGCCGTTAAAATATTCTGTCAGACTTGATGGAATATTCTCCTTCGTTTTCCTTGAATCACCGGAGATCGTCGCCGGCACCGGTTTCTGGAAAATCAATCAAACCTTTATATCTTCTTCGATTCTCAACCAAAATTCACAAAATTTATACCAATTTGAATCTTAGGATGAGAGGAATAAAACCTTACCACTTTAAAGCCCTAAAATCCACGGGATTTCGCCGAAGAACCCTTGATAATCCGGCCAAATTTGAAACTCGTCAAACTCAACTTCCCGATGTCCATTTCACTTCGTTTTTCTTCTCCGAGCTCTGTGAAGATGTCCTAAAGCTCACTAGCAGCTTAAAATCTTCTAAAAACTTCAAAATCATGAGTGCATGAACAATGCTCAAATCGGAGATTATGGTTTCTCGGGTTTTGCAAGCTCTCACGTTCTAAAAATGGTATATATGTGTTTCTAAGCTCACTAGGAACACAAAGGTGACTTCAAAAACTTCGATCTATAACGAAATGATCAGGTTTGAGGTTTGTTTGTACGTATTGTATAGAAATGGAGAAAAACTGAGAGGGAAGAGAGAGAGGGTCAACGGAAGAGAGAGAGAGTATGTATGGGTGTGTGTGGTCCAGTTTTGGGTCACTAACAACAGCCAAAACCAAAACAATTTGAACCTTAGTTCTAACTGGGTCCAAATAATAAGGGATAAAACTTATTGGTCCAAAACCTTAGTTTATACACATATACAACTTAAGAATAAAAAGGGTAGAATCGACATTTCATGCCATCAAGAAATATATCTCAGGACGGGCTGTCACAGTAATACAGCCAACAACCACCAGCAATAGACTCCCCTCAACCCAAGGAACAAATCCAAACAACTATAGGGGCGGCGGAGCACTGAAGGTAAATAATCGAAGTACACCCTCTTTAGGGTTTCCAGCGGGTTTTGATGAAATTGGGACGCTTCCCGGCCGAATTGGACTTGACCACAGGTATGAAAATTGCTCTCCTCACTGAGATGTACTTGCTTGTAAAATTTTGTAATTTTTTAAAATAGTTGAATTTTTCGGTGAGTCGGGGCGGCACAGGGCCAGTGGGCCAATGATGTCTTCCTAAGTTCAATTAGATGCCCCAACTCCATAATTGATATCCGTATGACATAATTTGATTGTTTGAAGTTAGTTTCATTACAATACATTACTTGATCAAAATATGAATCGCCAATCTGACTGTTGGATCATCACCAAACCCTAATGCGTTATAGAACAAAATATTTGAGGATAACTGAAACTGACAGATTAGGAATCCGACTTACGGATCTTCCTGAATTAGATTTCTAAGTCAGTAAAAGTAATTGTTAACTGCCACCTAATTCTAGCAATTGGTGGAGATCCGACCGTTGGATCGTAATGAGATTTTAATATGTTGTTCTTTGAGTATAATGTGGACCTTAGAAAGTTACGAATATAGATTATGATGTGCAGATCTTCTGGATTAAATTGCTAGGGTGTGGACCCCACATTTGACATTTGGTCAACAGGTCTTGAACCATTTGAATTACTAAAATTAGTATTACTAGAGACTCAATGAAGCTTTGCGGATTTGTCTCGGTGAGTGACTTTAATATATGTGATATGGTGATTACCCGATTCCTTATATTAATATCCTTTGTGGATATGACATGGTTTTATAAATGTGTTTTCTATTAAAATGTGATTGTTTTATAATTGGCCATTGATCAATTTTTATTAAATGTGATTTGATTCATGGATTGGTATTATTTGTGAAAAAGTGATTCGAATTGCATATTGAAACGTTTTGGAAATTAAGGGCTAGTAGGGGACTATGACCCTGCTTGGTTAATCCGCATTGAGGGGTCACTAGTGGTCATGCTTGATTAATCTGCATTGGGGGACCATACCATATATGGATCGCTCTTGGTTAATCCGCATTGGGCTATCCTTATGGCCATTTATACTTAGAGGTGATCATGCTTGGTTAATCCGCATTGGGTGATCACTGCCTAAAAATTCTGTGAGTGTGACTCTGTTTGGTTTATCCACATTGGGGGATCACTACCCACCGAATTATCTTGACCCTGCTTGGTTAATCCGCATTGGCGGGTCACTAGTGGTCCTGCTTGGTTAATTCGTGTTGGAGGACCATACTATATATGGATCGCGCTTGGTTAATTCGCATTGGGCTATCCTTATGGCCATGTATGCTTAGGAGTGATTATGCTTGGTTAATCCACATTGGGTGATCACTTCCTAACAGTTGTAGGAGTGACTTTGCTTGGTTAATCTGCGTTGGGGGGTCATTGCCTACTTGGTTACTTTTTCAAGGGTGGCTCTGCTTGGTTAATCCACTTAGGGGGGCCACTTCCTGTTTGGTTATTTATGTTGGCTTCCGCCGAACTGTGTCCCTCTAGCCTTAGTTTTTAATGTACATATGAACGATGGTTTTTGAGAATCTTGGTGGTTTGAATGGGAAAAGTCGTTGGATGTCTGGGTGACTCATTCAGAGTTGTTAAAGACTTGATTATGTTTTCATATTTACGAACTTATATTTGAGGTTTATAAACTATGATCAATGGTCTTTCTTTTTATTGATTATCACATACTTGTAATATTGTCACTCACCCAAGCTCCGTAACTTATTTGAGTTCCGTTTGGCCGGTGCACCATTTCCATGATGTAGGCACTGATTTTACATATGACAAGTCTGGGTAGATTATGAGAAACAGCTTGATATTTTGGTTCCGTTGAGCGATCCGAAAACTGGTGTTGTTGGATTCCGTTGAGTGGTCTGGAATCCTTGCTCTCGCTCATTCCCATAAGGCTAGTCTAGAACCCTAGATTCGAGTGAATGAGAATTACCCATAATAGACCTTGTGAGTATAAAATGGATTTACCATGTTATTGCTCATAATCCAAATAGGGAATTATATAGAGTTCCTTAGTTAAATTCGTGAGATGATATGTTATCACATTGTTTGATTAACGTAATTAAATCCTATGATCATGCATCTTTGATTCATGAATTGATTAATTGACAGGATTGTGGAATGACGCGGGATATGAGTGTTGTTATTATGATTATTTTAGTTGATCAATGTTTCTAGAGAATAATATTGTGCATTGTTAATTCTTTAATATGTTGCACGCTATGAATTGTGATTTTATGTGGGAAACATGATGAGTTATGTGATGGATGAAGTGGAAATGTTAATCGTCATGTGGGATTGTTATGTTGGATACCATTGTTATTGTTATGATTAGACTTGTTGATAAATATGGCTAGAGAATATAATTGTGCTTCGTCATTTGTTCTTTGAAATATTGCATGATATGCATTTTGGTATATTGTTGGGACATAACGATTTATGTGATGAATATTCAAGTGTAGTGAAATAATGAACTACGAATGGCTTGATCCCTATTTAGGGTACATAGGCAGTCTAACAAGGATGTTAGATGCAGCCATAAAGTCTATGAAGAATTATTGCGCAGTTGGATCTTAAGTTGTGTTTTGCCATTTTTAGGAGGCAGGGTGTGTTAGAGATACGGGTATTCGGTGACGTCACGTGTCGATCTTGGACGTATGTCGAGATCGGGGCATGACAAGCAATGTGGTCAACTAGTTTTGTGATAGGGTTGTGACGACACATATATTCAAAAATAATTGAACGATCTTGTTCAATTTTAACTGGGGCACTGTTCACAGTATAACCCATAGATAATGAAGAACTTCCACTAGACTTTAGACTTGTGAATATGATCATCATCAAGGCCATCTTCATCACGCTCGCCCTCAATGATGATATTATGAAGAATAATGCAAGCTTGCATAATTTTAGATATCATATTCAAATGCCATTTTCGCGCATGTCCCTTAACAATTGCAAAACAAGCATGAAGGATGTAGAACACCCGCTCAACATCCTTGCGATAAGCCTCTTGTTCCATGGCAAAATATTTTTTTCTTTTCCTCAATAGGATGTGTGATTGATTGAACGGTGGTCCACTTTGAATAGGTACCATCTACAAGATATTATCCCTGACTGTATTCTTTTCTATTAATAAAATAGAACCCTTGGAGCACGTACTCTAGTATATCATTAAATAAAGGTGAAGAGTAAAGTACATTGAGATTGTTATAGGAACCTGGCATTCCAAAGTTAGCATGCCATATCCAAGTATCGAACGATGCCACATCCTCAAGAATGGTCATTGCGCGACCATGGTGACCACCAGGTTCCTATGCAGAAAATAGCATGAATGTGAAATAGATAAAGACCTCACTTGTATAGTGAGAGGATAAAAAGATAGATAACAATCCAACGGATGAGATTGAGATAAAAAAAATCTAATCAAATGATTGCAAAGAGTTAAAATCTTATCTAGATCAGAAATAATTGATCATAACACAAGCATGACATAATCTAATAACGAAGCTATGGCATAGGCATGACAATGAAGACATTCTAGTTATGTTTTTTTTTAAGAAAAAAATTTGGTGTCAGAATTTAAATTTTTTGGTCACAATGTTCACAAAAATATTTACAACAACATAATGTTAAATTAATTAAAAAAAGTTAACACAAAAACAAACAATTTGCACCTAATCAAAATATCACATAATATTGTAAAAACCTAAAATTTAGGGATAAGGACTCTCTCATTGAAGACAATATTCATTTAGGGACACAAAAATTCTCTTTAAATCTTTAAATGAGTACACAAAAGTGGTGGTGGGAGTCCCTAATTAGGGACTCCCATTGGAAATGCTCTAAGTTGCACCTTTCCCACATTTGTTGAGTACATCGATATGTTTTCTACTAAGGGGAGGGGGAGTTTGGCTAAACCACACAATGGGCAACCTAACTTGGTATCGAATTCGCCATCCACAATATTCAAACCTAAGACCTCTTACTTCTAAGCGAAGAGGAATACCACTAAACCTTAGTACTGAGTGATATCTTTCTCATATTTAGAATAGAGTAATCACACTAGAACAAAACAGTTCATCTACCACGTCAATTCTATCACGGGCATATATAGCTCGTGGTAAAAACTATTCAATTACCACAGTCAAGTTTAACTCGTGGTAGATAACATTAACCACCACGGTCAAATTTTGACCCGTTGTTAAAAGCGATTAATCTATAACGAACATTTATATCCGTGATGAAATATCATAATTACCACGAGATATGCTCGTAATGGTTACTTCAAATTACCACATCGTCTTTTGTGAATTCACCACGCCTTTGGCCCGTGGTGGATGTTTTTATCTTCATAATTGAAAACATTTGGAGGAGGTGGGAGATTAAAAATTTGGAGGGCTGCCAAAATTTTGGCATGGCGCCTAAAATCTCTAACTCCCTATTTTCAAAGAGAGAGCGTTAGTGTCACAGCCCGTCCCGGGATTTTTATATCTGGGACGTGAATTGACGTAATTACCCTTGGCGGGCATTAAGGTACGTGTGTGTGTGACATTATTTGAATTAATTTTGTAAGCTTTGGGATTAAACTTTTGGAATTTGAATTTTTGTGGTTAGGGATTTGGATGGATGGTGAGGATTGTGTTGGGCCACACAATCACACACACACGCACTCCCTGTCTTCTCTCCCTCTCGTAGCACTCTCTGTCTCTCTCCCTCGACCTCACACACACCCACACCCAATGTGTACGGCACACACCCAAACCTTCCAAAAACTCGACGGATCGAGGCAACCAAGGTATGCATCTTCATCCTTTCGACGTTCTGAGTTCATTGGTACTAGTTTTAGGAAGTGAAACCCTCGAAATCACGGGAAACCCGAACCTCCATTTTTGAGTTACTGTTCATGCACACGTAAAATGTCGTGTTTCAGGGAATTCTAAGCTTGTAGTGAGCTTAGTGAAGTCCTAAGGAGGCTCGGAGTACTTCGTTTGAAGGATTTGGACGTCGGGATCACGTGGTTCCATTTTGGCCGAATTTCTTGGGAATTTTCCGGTGAGATTTCTTGATTTTTAGAGCCTTAAATTAGTCTATCGTGATTCTACATGTTTGGGGCTTCAATTTGATATAAAATACGAAGAAAATGGGTGAAAAAAGAAGGAGAACAAAAGGTTTTAAAATTGGCCGGAAAACGGTCGCCGGAAAATCCAGTCCGGCGACCCAAGGAAGAAGAAGGGCGCGTGGGGGGCGCGTAGGCCCGTGCCACGTGCGGCGCGTGGGGGCGCGTGGCACATCAAAAAAATAATCTAAAAATATGTCGACGTTCGTGACGTCGAGTAGATCACTGTGGTATATTCATATACCCAAATTGAGCACCGTATGAGAAAGTTATTACGATTATTGGTTAGGTGCTTTAAATAACGTTTTATAGTTTTCGCATTTAGGTGAAAATGTGAATTGACGATCCGACCGTTGGATCGTCACCAAACTCTAATACGTTGTAATACGTAATATTTGAGGATTATTGGAACTTACGGATTGGGAATCCGAGTTACGGATCTTCCGGAATTGGAGTTGTAAGTTCATAAAATAAAATGTTAACCGTCACTTAGTTTTGGAAATTGACGGAGATCCGACCGTTGGATGGTAATGAAATTTCAGGATGTTGTCCTAGAGATATATTGTGGGCCTCTGGAAGTTATGGATTTAAAATCTGAGTTGCAGATCTTTCGGATCGAACTGCGTAGTGATGTGTTTTATATAAGTTATATTCTATCGATATGATTTCTGAGGTTGGATTTGATTATTGTTCTAGGCGGCGATCGTCATGACGCCTTGATGAGTTGTGCTAGGGAGTTGTAGGGCGAACTCCAGGTGAGTGGGCAGTTTTGTTTTCGTATTACCTATATACTATTGAGTTTTCCCAGAAATTGAATTTAAATGAAAGCATGATTTAAAATGCCATGGATAGATTTATATGAAAAGTATGATTTGAAATGCCATGCATAGAAGTATATGAAAAGCATGAATTGATATTGATGCATATATATATGTGAATTGGTGTTGTGGACGCACAGGTAAGTATCAGGTGAGTTTTATGTTATTCATGTGCATTGTTGATGTGTATATTGTTGATAGCTCATAACCTGCAATCATGGTATTAGTGCTTATATTATTCACCACACCGCACGCTCGTCTTGGATCCAAGTAGGTGGATGTCGTACAGACCAAGTGAGGGTTCCGACATGCTAGTCGTATAGATTACTAGATGTGATTCCGACTAGTGGGTGACCTTAGATTATGTGCACAGATGATTGATGAGAGAAGCACTAGAGCGTATTATTACACCATCCATGTCGTACAGACTACTTCAGGTAGTTCCGACTTATCTGCAGTGTAGTGCCGTACAGGTCATCGAGGTGACTCCGGTTGGATTGGATGTTGAGCTATGGAATTAACTGTACAGGACCAACTGCAGGGTCTCCGGTTAATTCAACTTTTCACCTGTTACATTGATGCATCATTTATTTTGTTTTCGAAATTAAAACATGGCATACTTTCGAGTTTTAAAGAAAAATTGATGATTCGAGATTTATGAAAAGTATTATGTTATTATATTATTTTCTGGGAAAAGTATACAGGTTTTACAATGAGGGGTTAGAATTATTTTTGGCGAAATGTTTTTGAAAAGCTTGGTTTTACTGACCCACTCAATTTTGTTTTTCGCCCCTCCAGGTTCTTGATAGCAGAGTTTTGGTGGCCACGAGGAATCCAACGGTATTCTGACAGAATTCACAAAAGTAGGACTCACCCTCGAGGGTTTCCATTTTAATAATTGTATTTTAAAAGCTTCCGAACTGTGTAAATGGTTACGTCACTCTCATGTGACGACCAGCATGCCCTCCTTCGAGACGGGGTGTGTCAGTTGGTATCAGAGCCTAGGTTTCAATCTTGGACATCTTTAGAATTTCCTAGTGTCTTCTGTCAGAACTTTACCGCCTCGTAGCGAGCCACGTAGTTGGGATGAGTTTAGTTTCCCGGATATAGTAGCTTAGGGGGGGAAACTATTGCTAATATAATCCAGTCTATTATCTAAGAAACCCTTTGAGACTGGTTATAAGTTGAATTTGAATCACTTTATGGAAATTATGAACCTGAGGGAGCAGAGTGTTGGCTTACTCACTTGGAAAAGACGTTTTGGGTTATGCAAGTCAAAAGAATCTTCCTTCTGACAGGTAGGTCGAGACGACTACCTGGTTATGGGTTATGAATTTGTATTCTGGTGGAAACAGGAGTGTAATTCGTTGTCACCGGAGGAAACAGCTGATTGAGAATTATTTAAGGAATTGTTAAAGAAAAGATTTATTCCTCCGGTATATTTTGATGGTAGTAAGCAAGAGTTTGCAAAGGTGAAACAAGGAAGATGACGACAAATGAGTATTATAGAAAGTTTTTAGACTTGCCTCGTTTCCATTTGGATATTGTTGCTAAGTTGGTTGAAGTGTTATGTTGTTTTAGGCTGGATAATAAGAAGAAGTGACGTTCTTTGGCGACCACTATCTATTGTACTATCTATCAAGAGTTTACGAGATGTTGTTGAGGGTTGAGGACTCTGAGAATATGATCAGCGTGAGTAAAGAAGAATAAGAAAAGAATGGTGATTAGAGGAAAGACGATGAGTTTAAAGAATCGTCATATCAAGGACATCGAAAGACTCAGAGCTTCAAAAGAAGTGAAGTTAGAACTAATTCTTCCAGCTTAGGTTTAATGCCACTGGTCAGAGGCGAAGTGATAGATTTACTGGTGATCCCAGATCTTAAAGACAAGGTGACTCGAGTAAGGAAAATGTACCTTTGTGCCATAGGTACAATATTAGACACTTTGGAAAGTGTGGGGATCAGTGAATGTGTTCATGTGGACGGATGGGACATAGAGTTATGAATGGTCCCTAGAATCAGTTATTACCCAGCAGTCTTCCCTGACACCACAATATCGATCCAGCAGGTTTATGGACTTAATAGTTTGGTCAGATGGGCCGTGAGTACAGGGATATTTGATGAGTTATAAGTCCAGCCGTACAGGCCACAAGAGGTGGATCCGGCGAACATATTATTTGGAAAATTGAGGAGTAAGCCGTACAGGTCATTCTAGCTGACTCCGGCTGATATATTTCTTATTATGGACGATGTTGCCAAAGAGAGTAATGTTGGAGCACGATCGAGGCGTATTTATGTATTTCTAATGAAGAACAAGATGATAATATTACACCTTCAGGGTGTCTAGTGATGGTGGAAGAAGTAGTTATGCCAGTGAATCTTATCGTATTAGACATTGTGGATTTCGATGTGATTTTAAGCACAGATTGGTTAGGTTATAATCTTGCCAATATGGATTATCAGAGGTTACTCTTATGGGTATGCAAAGTGGATTGAGTTAGGCCGTTATTTATGCTGTGAGAGCAAAGAGATTGTTATCAAAAAGCTGCCAAGGATACTTAACTCATAGGGTGCTAAATGATGTTGCTTCTAATGGTATGAGAGATGTAAGGCGGTTAGACATTTTCTTGATGTTTTCCCTGAGGAATTACCTGGATTGCCGTTAGGCGGAGATATGGAGTTCACTATTGATTTGTCTCCAGGCACAAATTTTATGTTAAAGATTGGTTCATGATGAGTTAAGGGAATTGAAAATTCGGTTACAGGAATTGGTTGACAAAGGTATCATTTAAAGTACATCACGTTGGGGGGAGCACTAGTTTTTTTTGGTGAGGAAGAAAATGGACATTAAGGCTATGTTTTAATTATAAGTAATTGAATCGGGTAATGATCAAGAACCGTTATCCATTGTTGCGTATTGATGATTTATTGATCAACTTAGAGGTCTGCGTATTTCCTAAGATTGACTTAAGGTCTGGTTGTTACCGATTGAAGAGTTAATGATAACGTTTCTACGATTGTGTTCAGGACTCGTTACGGTCATTATGAGTTTCGTGATGCTATTCGAATTGACGGATTCTCCTACTGTTTTATAAGTTGATGGATGAAGTTTTCCAAGAATATCTTGACAGGTTCGTTATTGTTTTCATTGACGATACTCTAGGATACTCTAAGCCGAGAGCAGAGCATGTTAGATATTTAAGTTGATGTTACAAAGATTGAAGGAACGTTGATTGTATGCTAAGTTTAGCAAATGTCAATGTTGTATGAATCAACAACAATTATAAAATGCGTTATATATGCTTAAGGTATTCAAGCGAAATTTTAAAAGGTAGCAGCGATTGAGAATTTGGAACAACCGCGAACCGTGGCTGAAGTTTGGAATTGTCTTGGCTTAGCAGGGTGTTATAGATGGTTTGTTGAAGGTTTTAATGATGCTTCTTTGAGTGGTGTTGGATGTGTTAAAGTGGAAGTGTTAAGGTAATTGTCTATGCTCCGCGACAAATGGAAACCTCATGAGATAAATTACTCTACTCGTGATTTGGAATTAACAACTATCATCTTTGCTGGGAAGATTGGGAGACATTATCTTTATGAAGAAAAGTGTAAGATTTCTACGAATCATGAGAGTCTCCAATATCTGTTTACTCAGATGAATCTAATCTTAGGCAACGAAGATGGATTGGGTTGCTTAGTGATTATGATTGCACGACCAGGGTGATCTTGAAATTTTTGCGACCAAAGCACTTGGTAGGAAAGCTCCAGTAAGAATTGATGCTTTGTATACTTGTTATGTTTTCCTTCTTGCGGATTTGAGACCTACTGGGATGAAGCTTAAGGTAAAAGTTAAGAAGAAGTTTTATTGGCTAATTTTCAAGTTAGGCTGATTTTAGTTGATTGTCTACTTGACGCCTAGAAAAGTGAGGAAGGAAATTTTGGATGAAGCGCATTGTTCAACTTATGCGATGCACCCGGAAGGAACTAAAATGTATCATACCATTCGACCATTTTATTATTGGCCTGGTATGAAAAGAGAAATTGCTGAGTATGTGAGTAGATGTATTATTTGCCAGCAAGTGAAGGCAGAAAGAAAGAAACCTTTTGGTCGGATGCGGCCACTTCCCGTTCCTCAGTGGAAATGGGAAAATATCACTATGGATTCTGTGTATAAGCTTCCACGTACACAGAATGGATTTGATAGCGTTTGGGTGGTTGTAGATCGGCTTACCAAGCCAGCACACTCCATTTCAGTGGGAGAAAAGTATCATTTGAATAAATTGGCTAAGTTGTTCATCACAAAGATTGTGAGGTATCATGGAGTTCCAGTAAATATTATCTCTGATCGACACCCGAGATTTACTTCTACATTCTGGGTGGCTTTTCAGGAAGCTCTGGGTACACAATTACTGTATATCATAGCTTATCATCCTCAAACTGATGGGCAATCAGAGAGGACCATTCAGACGTTGGAAGATATGTTGAGATCTTCAGTATTACAATTTGGTGATTCCTGGCATGATCGTCTGGACTTGATGGAGTTTGCTTATAATAATAGTTTTCACTCGAGCATTGGTATGTCACCATTTGAGGCACTTTATGGTAGGGCGTGTCGAACGCCATTATGTTGGTCTGAGGTTGGTGAAAGGGTATTAGAAGGCCCAGAGATTGTAGATGAGACAACTCAAAATGTTCAGGTAATTAAGTCAAACCTGAAAGCAGCCCAGGATCGACAGAAGAGTTTAGCGGATCGGCATACTACTGATCGAGTATATAATGTGGGTGATTGGGTGTTTTTGAAATTGTCACCTTGGAGAAGTGTGGTACGATTTGGGAAAAGAGGAACGCTAAGTCTGAGATACATTGGACCTTATGTGATCATCGAAAGAGTTGGTGAAGTTGCCTACCGGTTGGAGTTGCCTCCGGAGTTATCTAAGGTCCATAATGTGTTTCACGTCTCTATGCTTCGACATTATATTTCTGATCCTTCTCATGTGATCCCTCCTCAACCGCTAGAGATTAATCCGGACTTGACTTATGATGAGGAACCAATCACGATTTTGGATTGGAAATATAAGGTTCTAAGGAACAAAACGGTTAGTTTGGTGAAGGTGTTGTGGAAGAACCATTCTGTTGAGGAAACTACCTGGGAGACGGAAGATCGGATGAGAGAGATATACCCAAGGTTATTTTATGGGCATTAAGTGCGTTATTTGGTTCTGGGAATTTCGGGGACGAAATTCTATAAGGAGGGGAGATTGTCACAGCCCGTCCCGGGATTTTTATATCTGGGACGTGAATTGACGTAATTACCCTTGGCGGGCATTAAGGTACGTGTGTGTGTGACATTATTTGAATTAATTTTGTAAGTTTTGGGATTAAACTTTTGGAATTTGAATTTTTGTGGTTAGGGATTTGGATGGATGGTGAGGATTGTGTTGGGCCACACAATCACACACACACGCACTCCCTGTCTTCTCTCCCTCTCGTAGCACTCTCTGTCTCTCTCCCTCGACCTCACACACACCCACACCCAATGTGTACGGCACACACCCAAACCTTCCAAAAACTCGACGGATCGAGGCAACCAAGGTATGCATCTTCATCCTTTCGACGTTCTGAGTTCATTGGTACTAGTTTTAGGAAGTGAAACCCTCGAAATCACGGGAAACCCGAACCTCCATTTTTGAGTTACTGTTCATGCACACGTAAAATGTCGTGTTTCAGGGAATTCTAAGCTTGTAGTGAGCTTAGTGAAGTCCTAAGGAGGCTCGGAGTACTTCGTTTGAAGGATTTGGACGTCGGGATCACGTGGTTCCATTTTGGCCGAATTTCTTGGGAATTTTCCGGTGAGATTTCTTGATTTTTAGAGCCTTAAATTAGTCTATCGTGATTCTACATGTTTGGGGCTTCAATTTGATATAAAATACGAAGAAAATGGGTGAAAAAGAAGGAGAACAAAAGGTTTTAAAATTGGCCGGAAAACGGTCGCCGGAAAATCCAGTCCGGCGACCCAAGGAAGAAGAAGGGCGCGTGGGGGGCGCGTAGGCCCGTGCCACGTGCGGCGCGTGGGGGCGCGTGGCACATCAAAAAAATAATCTAAAAATATGTCGACGTTCGTGACGTCGAGTAGATCACTGTGGTATATTCATATACCCAAATTGAGCACCGTATGAGAAAGTTATTACGATTATTGGTTAGGTGCTTTAAATAACGTTTTATAGTTTTCGCATTTAGGTGAAAATGTGAATTGACGATCCGACCGTTGGATCGTCACCAAACTCTAATACGTTGTAATACGTAATATTTGAGGATTATTGGAACTTACGGATTGGGAATCCGAGTTACGGATCTTCCGGAATTGGAGTTGTAAGTTCATAAAATAAAATGTTAACCGTCACTTAGTTTTGGAAATTGACGGAGATCCGACCGTTGGATGGTAATGAAATTTCAGGATGTTGTCCTAGAGATATATTGTGGGCCTCTGGAAGTTATGGATTTAAAATCTGAGTTGCAGATCTTTCGGATCGAACTGCGTAGTGATGTGTTTTATATAAGTTATATTCTATCGATATGATTTCTGAGGTTGGATTTGATTATTGTTCTAGGCGGCGATCGTCATGACGCCTTGATGAGTTGTGCTAGGGAGTTGTAGGGCGAACTCCAGGTGAGTGGGCAGTTTTGTTTTCGTATTACCTATATACTATTGAGTTTTCCCAGAAATTGAATTTAAATGAAAGCATGATTTAAAATGCCATGGATAGATTTATATGAAAAGTATGATTTGAAATGCCATGCATAGAAGTATATGAAAAGCATGAATTGATATTGATGCATATATATATGTGAATTGGTGTTGTGGACGCACAGGTAAGTATCAGGTGAGTTTTATGTTATTCATGTGCATTGTTGATGTGTATATTGTTGATAGCTCATAACCTGCAATCATGGTATTAGTGCTTATATTATTCACCACACCGCACGCTCGTCTTGGATCCAAGTAGGTGGATGTCGTACAGACCAAGTGAGGGTTCCGACATGCTAGTCGTATAGATTACTAGATGTGATTCCGACTAGTGGGTGACCTTAGATTATGTGCACAGATGATTGATGAGAGAAGCACTAGAGCGTATTATTACACCATCCATGTCGTACAGACTACTTCAGGTAGTTCCGACTTATCTGCAGTGTAGTGCCGTACAGGTCATCGAGGTGACTCCGGTTGGATTGGATGTTGAGCTATGGAATTAACTGTACAGGACCAACTGCAGGGTCTCCGGTTAATTCAACTTTTCACCTGTTACATTGATGCATCATTTATTTTGTTTTCGAAATTAAAACATGGCATACTTTCGAGTTTTAAAGAAAAATTGATGATTCGAGATTTATGAAAAGTATTATGTTATTATATTATTTTCTGGGAAAAGTATACAGGTTTTACAATGAGGGGTTAGAATTATTTTTGGCGAAATGTTTTTGAAAAGCTTGGTTTTACTGACCCACTCAATTTTGTTTTTCGCCCCTCCAGGTTCTTGATAGCAGAGTTTTGGTGGCCATGAGGAATCCAACGGTATTCTGACAGAATTCACAAAAGTAGGACTCACCCTCGAGGGTTTCCATTTTAATAATTGTATTTTAAAAGCTTCCGAACTGTGTAAATGGTTACGTCACTCTCATGTGACGGCCAGCATGCCCTCCTTCGAGACGGGGTGTGTCAGTTAGCTCTCCCTCCTCATTTTCATATCTCTTGCAACTTCTCTGTTCTCTTCAGAAATTTCCAAACGCCTCCACCTTTGCATACTCGAGCCCAATTCAACCTTTTCGGAGTCAGAAACAAAACCATCTCTAATTGCAGACCCGGCGATTTCCTCCCGAACTCGTCCTCCCTTCCGTCAACTGCGCACCCAAATCCGCGGCTTCTTCTGTAAGGTAAAAATCCCAAAGCTTGTTCCAATATGCTCATGTATGTGTTCTGTATATGAAAATCCATACGAGAATTCTCTGAAATTCGATCACGGTGGTGGCTCCGGCGGCTCCTATATAGATGATAGGTATGGGGGATACAACCGAAACCGATCGGATTTAGGTTCGGATCCATATGGGAAGCAGTATGATGTTGGTCCTGATGCAGGTATGGTGATTGTGTTTATGCTTACGAAGGTGATAAGGTGGAGCCGTGTAGGTGGTGATTTTGAGTGCCCAAAATGGAATGTAGACATTCTGCATTTGAAGTCTATTCGTTTGTTAGCATAGAAGGTTTAGTGTTTAGGAGGGATAGACAATTTCATTATGATAGGTTCAGTTTAGTTATAATTGTCCAATAACGGGCAAGTCCTCCCATATTTGTCTGCAAATCATCACTCTATCGCGACTAGGGAGTCATATAAGATGATTTTTAATGAATTACTTTGGCTTGCTTTCTTCGATTCTACTTCTGAGAAAAACAGGTACGGCAGTGCGCCTCTCTGATATCTGCGCTCACCACCATCAAGGTTTAATCATCAGGTGAAGCATCAGAGCTTGGTTTTCAACTTTCAGACTTGCACACTAGGTGTTTGTTTTTTGTTCTCAAAGAAAACTGATTTGTAATCGTGCATTGGTTTTCAACTTTCATCGCTTTCTTCGATTCTCCGTTTTCTATTTATCCATTATCCCCAGTTTTTCCCCTCGACACCGTTACAAGATGTGATGTAAGTTCATTTTACTTTAGCATCAAGTTCGTTAAGGAACTTCTAATTTATGTATTGAGGTAAAAGTAATTTGTATGTTTATTTTTCTTCAAATGCAGTCAAATAGTTACACTGCCAACATCATTTTGGATACAGTGATTGCTGCAACTGTACAGGTTGGAAACTTGGGAATTTTGCCCTTCCCCTTGTCCTAAAAGGATAGAAATTTCTACAGCAAAGTCAATTTACAAACAAACAGTTCAGTGTAAGAATGTCACAAAAAATACAGATTTTCAATTTCCAAGTAAATGGTGATTAATTGATTATGTAGCATGCAATCGCGTACACTGGAACATCCCAATGAGTGTATGGCGCTCGGGAGACAATCAATGTGTGGTCCCTTTCGATCGAACACGTAAACGAGTTTAGTCTTGCACACATCCAGCTTTCAATTACTCATTGACGCGATCTCATGGTTTTGCAGACTCATGTCATGTGAGAACAGAAGGTGATGATCTACACGAATGCATAGAGGTATGGATGAATTCTGATATCATGAATTTTGATCGCATTTTCATTTCTCCATTTAAGTTCCTAAGAGTTTCGATTGCAATTTAATATAATCATTGTATATTAACATAAGAGGTCGCACTTGGTGCGATGGCAAGTGCTTTCGCCCATGAGCGGTAGGTCTCGGGTTCAAGACTTGGGAACAGCCTCTCCATAAATGGGGATAAGGCTAGCCGACATTCACCTCTCCCAGACCCTGCGTAAAGCGGGAGCCTTGTGCACTGGGTACGACCTTTTATTGTATATTAACATAGCTGTCAATGTGCTACATTTGACAGAGCCTAGAGTGGTTGTTAAAGTATATATGAGAGCATCCTAGCAGGTAAAGGAACATGTAATTTTTCAAGAGTTCTATTCACTTTTCTTGATTGAGATCAAATGTATATTTCTACCTATACAGGTACAAGATTTTTTTCTTGATCCATATGCTTATGTTCATCGAGATAGAGAGAGGCAACAATTACTAAGGCTCAAGCATTAGGGGCAGTAGTTCACTCTCAAGGTCCTTTGTTTGGAGGTGTTCAAAGAAATGTGAAGTCTTCAAGTGACAATGTCGTTGTTTGTTGGAGGTCTTTGGATAGTTTGGTATTTCTTTGTATATCTCATCGTTTTGTTATTAGCTTTAGCTTAGTGTACAACTGTAATGTTTGAATCTATGATTTTTTTATTTAATTGTTATATTATAGTAAATGTGTAATTTTGTTTATAAATATTATATAATACATTTATTAAACAATATTTATTAATTTTTTTTATTTATAGAATTTTTTTTATGACGGGCATTAGCCGTGACCAATTTGTAATCCACAACGGTTATAGTGCACATGGTATTAGATCTTAATCTACAACGGGCACAATCTGTGGTTATATTACAATTGACAACGGGCATAACCTGTGGTAGAATCTGTGACTTTCTATCACATCCAGATTACTAACGGGCACAATGTCCGTGGTGGATTGCAATTTATCACGGGCATCGACCGTGATAGATGAGCTTTTTTCTACTAGTGTCATTGAGGAAAAAAACGAAAAAGAATGAAAAACATGAATTAGACCAACCCACCAACCCAATACAAAAAGGCCCAACTTTGTATGCTCAAACCCATATACCCAAAAAAAATTATTAAAATAAAAAAAATTTAAAAATAAAAGAAAATTCATAATAAGAAACCCCCAAAATGGAAAAAAAAAAAAAAAAAAAAAAAAAAAAAAAAGAAACCCCCAACATTTGTGATTTTTCTCGCCTTGCAGGTTCTCTCTCTGGTCCATTGAGGTTCATCATTCATGAATTTTGATTTCCCAGAGCAATCAAGAAATCAAGACTCCCCATTTCTTCTTATGATTCAATTTCCACTCCCTTACTTTGACCTCATTAACTTTCCGCTGCAGAAATTTCTTAGGAAATATAGCAATTTTTGGGCTTCTGATTCAAAGGTAAATTTTGCTCAGATTCCTCTATTCTTCAATTGTTTTTTGGTATGCATTATTTCAGCTATTCGATAATCGAATCGTTGATATTATGAAGGTTGGATCGTAGAATGTACTGATTGGGTAGGTGAATTTGAACATTGTAATACTCTGTCCAATACCAAAGAATTGGTCTTGTTATCAAACACATTAGTTTAGTGTGTAGACTTTCACTTAAATCCAATACTACGATTTAGTGCGTAAGACTTTCACCTAAACCCAGTACTGCGAATTATCAAATAGTTTCTTAGTGTTGTTCAATTCAATGCTAACAATTTAGTGTTGTATGTAGTAGCTAATCGAATCACTGATTATGCAGCACCAGTGTCCTTGACTAGAACAGGGTATCCTTCTCAATTGCACTGTCGTTGCAAAATCTATTTGGCATAAAACATAAGTGATGGAAATTTTGTAATTAAAGCCAAATCCCCCTTTCAATTGCACTGTAGCTACATTGCCACCATCACCGACTTTAGAATAGAGTATTGAATGACAAAACGGTTATTAATTAAAAACCAAAGCCTTCATTCAAAGCCAAGATGAATAGTGCAATTGGAAATCCAACTTTAGAATAGATAATTATAATTTTTATACATTTTTTTTTCAGTGAATTGATTCATGTTTTGTGTGATATTGGTTTGATTTGGATTTCCACTCAGTTGAGTATTTGGGTGTCTAATTGTGAGTTTCATATTGTTTTAAGGTTCATATTTATTGAACGGTCTCTATACTTGAAATTAAGAATTGTGGAATGAAGCTAATTTAGATTTAAAAATGTTAAATGCAAGATGTGATCGCATCAGTGACAACCAGTTTGTTGCAGAAGCTAATTTGTTTAGAAGCAAATGACAACTTTTTGGGTTTTTTTTTAGGGTGAGTTGAATTGCTTGAGTTTGTTCAAGGGATTTTTGTTTTATTTTGGCATGGAAGCTAGGCGTTATGGTTTTGTTTGGTTGCTGCAGTCAGTCAATTTTTTTCGTCTCGTGCATTAACCAATTGGTCCTTTCATATTCTTAAGCAATTGGTATTCTTTAAACAATCAATTTTATTTTTATTTTGATCTGCATTTATAATTGTGTACTACGATGATTATAACTATTACATCAAATGAGTGGCTTTAAGAGCATGCTTCCAACATCATCAACTTACGGATTCGTTGTAATGTCAGGCTTTTGTTAAATTTTATGCAAATTTGGCAGTAAATGATTACGTGTCAAATGTAGATAGGACCTATATTTTTGCTGATATGAATGTCAACTTTAAGCCCCGTGGACAAAAAACTAATACAAATTTGTTATTATTTATAAATATTTAAAACTAACAAAAAATATTATAAAATAAGAAAATAATTTTTCACTTTGGGCCGTACATCCCCACCATCATCTTTACAGTCACCCCACCGCCCCCACAAATCCTCATTTCTCCTCCCCTTTCCTCACTTTGTTCCCTTCTACCTCCTCCTCCTCCTACGACTTTCTCTCTTTCCAAAACCAATCCAGTTTCTACAACAATGGTTTTTCCACCTCTCCATGAACCCAGTGTTTTTAGACAGGTTCTTACAACATCACCAATAACCGCCGTCAATGAAGAATCACACCAAGCTCTGGCTCAGAACTTTTGACACGACAGACGAAGTTATTTTGGCCTACGACAAGGCAGCTTACAAGCTCAAAGGCAACTTTGCCAGGTCAATTGCTTGCACATTCACCACAACAGCTCGGTCTTCAGAGGCAGCTTCGGCGAGTACAAGTCCTACATTCCTTAGTCGACGTTGCAACGAATGGGGTTTACGTTTTTCTTGTTTTTTTTTTTTTAATGTTTTTCCCTTCAAAAATTTCAGGAGTTATGGTGTGTTTGGTTAATGAGAAATTGTGGGAAGAGATGGGAAGATTATCATTTTCTGCGACATGAGTGATAGGGCGCGGAAGGAGTGGTTGAAGGTAGGGATTGATGTGGTGTGGTCAAAGGTAGGAATTGAGGGTGGCTGAGTGACAATGGAGACGAAGGTGGGCATTTCAAACATTTATAAATAATCACATCTTTTTATTATTTTTTGTCCATGTGGTTCAAGCTTGACATCCATATTAGAATACATATAGGGCTTGCATTTGCCACATCGTCATTTAACGGCTAAATTAACAGAAAATTTAACATAGGTCTGACATTGCAATGAATTCGTAAGTCTTTTCCAATTTAATAGCAATAGCAATTATCCTTTCCCTACTATTGCTTTGGTAAAACGGGTGAAATTGCTTTTACCTTAAAAAAAATATCAGTACACATGGAATATTGAAAAAAAGAAAGCAAACACATGCCATGATTTTTACGGGTATGTACAAAGTACAATCATAGTGATGGAGAGTGTGAAGTCCAAGTCTCATACAATGGCTGTGACCAAGTGGAAGTAACACGACTCTTTCATTTTATTTTTTTTTAAATGCATCAGTTAGTGGCTTTGCCACGACAATCCACCATTCTAGAGGTTGGAAGAGCACATAGCATTTTAGCCTTCTAGAGCCACCATTGCATGATTCACCAACGTTAGAAATCGAACCATGACGTGCAATATCCAATAATGGTCTAAAATTTGTCCCAAACTATTGAGCTACCTCATGGTGGTTATGTAATGCGACTCTTTCAACGAATTAGATTACTATATACTAGCATATGCTGTGACAACCCGTCCCAAATTTTACGTTTTTATTTATTTGAAAAGCGTGAATTTACGAAAATGCCCTAGAGGCAAGGACTTTGACTTCCGTTGACCATCGCCTAGAGAAACGTATGACTTATTCTTTTAACGTATCCTCATAGTACTCATTGCTACGAACGTGTGGACATGAGTTAGACCTGAATTGGATTTGTAATGAAAAAGTTACGCTCCAATAAAGTACGTTGAATACGATTATTTTTGTACACGCGCGTACAAATTTACAGTATCATAACGCTGTCAAGAAGACAGATTTTGTACATTAAAAAAATTATACAAAATATGATATCCAATCCTCCCCTTGATTTTGTGGATCCGTGTTCCCTACATTTCACACATTCAACCAATCAAAACCCTTAAAACCCTTTCATTCTCTCATTTTCCCGGATTTCCTCACCACCAATCACTATTGTTCCCTTAATTTGGCATCCAATATGTGACCTTCATTCTCTTTTCTCTCTCTCTCTCTCTCTCCCCCGAAGGTCTCTCTTTCACTCTCTTTTCTCTGCAACAAGGAAACCAACCCCAAATCTTCACTGTTAGAGCTTAAAAACCTTACCATTGTGTTCACCTTACCTCCACAAACACAACCATACCAACCAAACTAAGAATGGATGAGTTTTGACTTGCCAACTCAGAAGGTCCGAACTCAGACGAGTTGAGTTAGACGTGTTTTCAACCGAGTCACGATGTTTTAGGACACGGGAAAGCCTCTAAGAAACTCCCTAGGGTCCCTAGTCAAGGTTTGAGGAAGCTTTGACGTGAAACAGCTCGGTTTAGAGAAGTTCAAGTTTTACCCGTGCCTTTCGAGCCAATTTCTGGCCAAACCACGGCAAGTTGGCCAATGTGAAAGGTATCAATCTCTTCGTCTCGCTGAGTACAATAACTTTCCTTTTTGTTTCACCCAATTTCGTTGAGTACTGAAGAAGTTATACTCATTTGAATCTTACCGAGTTTTCAGCGAGTCTGACGGCTTTCGAGGTGTTTTCCGGCCAAACCACGGTGAGTTAGATATCGTTCAAGGTACCATTCTCTTCGTCTCTTCGAGAACTACAACTTGCGTTTTTGTTTCACTCGATTTCGTTAAGTAACGAGGAAGTTGTGAACGTTTAAATGTTGTGTAGTTTTCCGACTGAATTCCAGCCTTCCTCTTCCTTTGGGTCCGGTGACCCATATGTTGGACTCGGGCCAGGCTTTAAGCCCTACCCTTTCCAACCCAGGCCCTTGGGGCCAAGTAGAATAAGGCCTTTGGCCCGTGACTCCAAACCAACCCAATCCCTAAAGCCCTAAACCCATTTAGTTTAGGCCTTTAGGCCTAGAACCCTTAAGTCCAACCTATTAAACTAACCCAAGCTCATAACACTTAACCCAGATGAAATATTCCTTTAGGGAATATCCCATCCGTCTGAGAATATTCCGTCCTTTAGGGAATATTTATCATGTTGACTTTTGTTGACTTTTCGAAAATTTAAGCGGGACCTTTCATAGGGTAATTCGACGTCTTGAATCCGTTTTTGACGTCCATTTTCCCAAATTCAATTGCTATAATATAGTTTTATTAATTGTACCTTTATGTGCTTAGGGGCAATTATTAGTGGCATTTCCATCTTCGCTAGGTTGCATGGCTCGTCAACGGCAAAGTATCTGTGAGTGTGCAGTTTCTTTTATACTTATACATATTGATAGTTTCCCTAAATGCGTAGTTACTTCACTTTTACGCTTGTATTGCCAAGTATTCGATATTGTGATATGAAATGTGATAAATGCTGCTATATGGTTGAGATATTATTGTCATGACATTCATACATATTTGTACATGCTCATCTTGCTGCACCCCAGTGTTAGTACTCTGCCCAGGGCCAGGGCCAATCCTTCACATGTACGTTCACATTCGTACCATTCGCTCGCCTTGGATCCAAGTTAGGTGCCAGTCTTGTCAAGTATATTGCATTAGGCAATCCGACTTGTATGTGACCGTGCTTCTAGACCAGTCTTCGTGTGATCATAGTACTAGAGCGCATTGATTACACCCAGTCCTATCGGGTAGAATTGCCTTAGGCAGTTCCGACTCGTGTGCTAGCTTAGATGATGAGCAAACTACTTATAATTGATTATCACATGATTATATTATTTTGGCATTTGATATATCATGACTTGGCATATTTCTAGTTATATTGCTATTATATTTGATTACATACTTGCATAGTATGTTTTAAGGAAACTATACTTGTTTTACAACGAGGGGTTAGTATATTCAAAAATTAAGGTTTTCGTATAAGCATTGTTTTGCTAATCCACTCAACTTTGTTTTTCGCCCTTCCAGGTTTAATAGCTGTGTTTACGAGTATACGAGGATTCTGGCAAATCTCAAGAGATGGTTATCTTCAATGGTATAACCCTCATCCTAATTACTGTATTGTCTTATGCTCTGACATCACGTGTGAAAAAGGGTTCAATCCCACTCACTCGCGCACTCTTTTGATTAGGCATTTTTAGGTTTAATTTATTCACCTTTTCCACATCACTACAATTTATGGCTTCGTCACCTTCCAGGTGTCGGCCATCACAACTCGATTCGGAGTTCTGGTAGACATTCCGGGTCAGGGTGTGTCATATGCCCACACTTTGTCTGTGAAATTTTTATTTTATTTTTATTTTAAAATGGAAAGGAGAAAGGGGAAAAAAAGAAATGTGGATTAGAGAGAGAAGGTTTTTTCTTTTCTTTTCTTTTTAATATTTTATTTTTCAAATTTAGAGGATGTTAGCATCACTCTTGGGTGAGACTTTGAAAAAAAAATAATAAAATTTAATTTGTGTGAATTTACTTTATTGCTCATGATTTTATTTTATAGTAAAAGACAAAATTGTCTTTTTATTCTCTTTTTGTTAAGATTAGGATGAGAGAGAATTTCTCTGCCTAGATTCCCTTCGTCTCCACTGCCAGCTCGTTCCCTTCCCTCCCATTAGTCTGATTTCTCCACTGAGACTTAACCTCGACTACAGACGACCACCCCTTCTCCCTCATCCTCCTCGTCCAACATCAACTTCAAGCAAGTAGGTGAAAAATCAAACACAATCCTCCCTTCCCAATAAAAATACTACCACGAACACTGCTGCTAGGCCTGGCAAACGGGTCGTGTATGTCGTGTTCATGTCGTTTTCGTGTAACACATGTTATCTTAACGGGTCGTGTCGTGTCACACCCGTTATCTTAACGGGTCCTTAACAGGTCGGGTCACTTTACCTAACGGGTAAAGTGACTTGACCCGTTATGATCCATTATGACCCGTTAAATTTGCACATACCACACATTGCCACATAAATATTACTTCAAAACATTAAAATACATTTGTCATTTAAGTACTACATCTACACTCGAAAATAAGAGCCTAATAAACAAACATCCATACACTACTAGTCTATCACAAAATATTAAATGTGCAAGGATATGCAAAATGAATGAGTTTTTGTTTTCAAGGTTGTGAAGCCTTTCTCAAAAGTTTAAGCCTTGTCAATGGAATGCAAAGCTTGCATGTTATTCCTTTTACAAAATCCTCAATTTTCATCGATAATCATGACATAAGATTTTGTGGTATCCACCAGTGTAAATATTTTAAATTGAAGATTGAATTCATTCATTGTATTCATATAGGGTCAAGGAGTGTAGCTGTAAAAAATCATCAAAATTGAAGTTAAAATCACTGTTAAATCGTGATTTTTCGTTGATAACTGTCGAAAAGTTTTCTCCCATTACTTGATTTCTGAATGTTTGTTTTTTGCAATTTTTGGCGTATGCGATCTTGAAGTATATACAAATATGTTTCAAGGTTGGATCGTTGAAACTAGTTTCGTAGAATGCGTATTCCATCAAAACAATGGATTCACTAACACTTATGAGTTTATTCATACTTTCATTAAGTATAACATAAGATTTTGTGGTATCCACTAGTGTAAGATCGAGTTCATTCATCGTACTCATATAGGGTCAAGGAGTGTAGCTATAAAAAATCATCAAAATCGGAGTTAAAATAACCGTTAAATCGTGATTTTTCGTTTATAACCGTCGAAATTTTTTATCGTGTTACTTGATCTCTGAATGTTTGTTTTCTGCAATGTTTGGCGTATGCGATCTTGAAGCATATACAAACAAGTTTGACGATTGGATCGCTGAAATTAGTTTCGTAGAATGCGTATCATATCAAAACGATAGATTCATTAACACTTAGGGTTTATTTATACTTTCATTAAGTATAACATAAGATTTTATGGTATCCACTAGTGTAAATATTTTAAATTGAAAATCGAATTCATTCATTGTATTCATATAGGGTCAAGGAGTATAGCTATAAAAAATAATCAAAATTGGAGTTAAAATAACCGTTAAATCGTGATTTTTCATTAATAACCGTAAAAAAGTTTTGTCTCGTTACTTGATCTCTGAATATTTGTTTTTTGCAATTTTTGGTGTATGCGATCTCGAAGCATATACAAACATGTTTGATGGTTGGATCGTTGAAACTAGTTTCGTATAATGCATATCCCATCAAAACAAAAGATTCACTAACACTTAAGAGTTTATTCATACTTTCATTAAGTATAACATAAGATTTTATGGTATCCACTAGTGTAAATATTTTAAATTGAAGATCGAGTTCATTCATTGTATTCATATAGGGTCAAGAAGTGTAGCTGTAAAAAATCATCAAAATCGGAGTTAAAATAACCGTTAAATCGTGATTTTTCGTTGATAACCGTCGAAAAGTTTTGTCCCGTTACTTGATCTCTAAATGTTTGTTTTTTGAGATTTTTAGCGTATGCGATCTTGAAGCATATACAAACAAGTTTGACGGTTCGATCGTTGAAGTTAGCTTCGTAGAACGTGTATCACATCAAAACAATAGATTCATTAACACTTCAGAGTTTATTCATACTTTCATTAATAATAACATAAGATTTTGTGGTATCCACTAGTGTAAATGTTTTAAATTGAAGATCAAGTTCATTCATTGTATTCGTATAGGGTTAAGGAGTGTAGTTGTAAAAAATCATCAAAATTGAAGTTAAAATAACCGTTAAATCGTGATTTTTCGTTTATAACCGTCGAAACGTTTTGTCCCATTACTTGATTTCTGAATGTTTATTTTTTACAATTTTTGGCATATGCGATCTTGAAGTATATACAAATATGTTTGATGGTTGGATCATTGAAACTAGTTTCGTAGAATGCGTATCGCATTAAAACAATAGATTCACTAACACTTAAGAGTTTATTCATACTTTCATCAAGTATAACATAAGATTTTGTGGTATCCACTAGTGTAAATATTTTAAATTGAAGATTGAGTTCATTCATTGTATTCATATAGGGTCAAGGAGTGTAGCTGTAAAAAATCATCAAAATCAAAGTTAAAATAACCGTTAAATCGTGATTTTTCATTGATAACCGTCAAAAAGTTTTGTCCCGTTACTTGATCTATGAATGTTTGTTTTTTGCAATTTTTGGCATATGTGATCGTGAAGTATATACAAACATGTTTGATGATTGGATCGTTAAAACTAGTTTCGTAGAATGCATATCCCATCAAAACAATAGATTCACTAACACTTAAGTTTATTCATATTTTCATTAAGTATAACATAAAATTTTGTGGTATCCACTAGTGTAAATATTTTAAATTAAAGATCGAATTCATTCATCATATAGGGTGAAGGAGTGTAACTGTAAAAAATCATCAAAATCGAAGTTAAAATAACCGTTAAATTGTGATTTTTCGTTGATAACCGTTGAAAAGTTTTGTCCCATTACTTAATCTTTGAATTTTTTTTTTTTTTTTTTTTTTGCGATTTTTTGCTGATGCGATCTTGAAGCATATACAAACAAGTTTGACGGTTGGATTTTTGAAATTAGTTTCGTAGAATTCGTATCCCATCAAGTTCAATGGTGTGTGTATATATATATATATATTTATTAAGTAGATTTAAATTTATTTATTTTGTACGTATAACACTTAAGAAATTGAATGATATTGTTTATACCATATTTAGGGCCTCGTATTTAGATCTCTTACAAATACTCGAGGGACTTAAATGTAATTATGTGATAAAGGAAGGGGCAAATATGTAATAAGTAATGAGTCCTTATTTTATAAAAGGACCATTCACCCTCACAATTAGAGGAGACCAATTCCTACCTCACCCCCATCAAGCTCTCACTCTCAGAGCTCTCTCTCCCTCAGATAAATACATAACCAGTGTGGACGTAGTCCAAACCTTGGGGTGAACCACGATACATCTTGTGTTATTTACATTTCATGCAGATTCACGGTCGGAATTACGTTGTTCCAAGACCTTCAATTTTGTGCATTAACATTTGGCACCGTCTGTGGAAAACGACACAAAAAGCTATGTCAGCTCCTTCTCAATTTTTCATCTCACCACCGTGAAACCTTCACAACCTCACCATTGTCCACCGTGGATCTGCAAAACCCAGGAACCCAAAGCTTTCCTAGAGAACACACACACGCTCTATCTCTCGGTCTCTCCTCCTATCTATCTCCCTTTTTCTTTCCACAAAGCCTTCGTGTCTCTCTCTCCTCCCATAATTCTAAAACCAGAACCAGAACCAGAAGAAAGCCCAACATTACTAGTTGCACCCACTCCCGCATTTTTCCATCTGGATCTGCTTCTTTCTCATCTGGGTTTTCTTCTTCGAGCTTCCTCTACATTAGCGCAGTCAAGCCCATCAGCACTGTCATCAATACCATCTTCCCCACTACCTTCTCCAAAGAGAAGTCCGAGCGGGTCAAATCCAGGACTCCCCAGTCAACTCTGAGAGGAAATGGGAGCTGGTCCGGCAACGAAAGCCTCGACGGGCTCGTCTTCCCAGGTGTTTTCATCACCAGCAGTGGCGACCTTCACCTGACGTTGGGGATTTCGGATGGAGGTGGTGAGTCGTGACGGGGGTAGCTCTCTTACTATTCATGTCGGTGCTCGCGAGATCCGACTTGCCCTTCATCGTCACCCACAAGAAGGTCTTCCTCAAGCTCAAGTCCGGCATTGAGCACGTACTTGTCTCCACCGACATCTACAAACCAAGGATCTTCAATGGCTTATGATGCAAGCTTAAGTGATGACAGCTGGCCTCAAGATATCTTTAAGGTTGCCAGTGGTAAACACTTCCAAGTCATAGGAAAGGCTTAATGCAAACAGGCTTCCCGAGAAAAAGTTTGAGTGGGTTAAGGCCAGAGGATCTCCGCAGGCCATTTAGGCAGTTTAGCGTGCTTAAGGACATCTACCTGCCAAATGATTACTATACTAGAGCTTTTAAGCCAACTTGGAGCGACGGAGATGTACTTTGTTGCTTTTGTTTTGACTCTCACTTTCATCTGGGTTCGGCCTACCGCTCGTCAATAGTCAAGCAATAGATTCTCCCCCGTCTGACATATCAGTATAGACATGGCTCGGCTGACGCTGCTTCTTGTCCGTTGGCTTAGTCCGGGCGGCGATCAGCTGCGGGGTGGCAGCGTCGAGCTCCTTCGAGTCCAACCCGCCAAAACCAAAGGAAATAATCCATCTTTCTCTCTCTCTGTCTATTTTTTTTTTCACAACCTTCAAACCAAAGCTCTCACTTTCTCTCTCATCAGAAAAATCTCCAAAAGAGAGAGAACAAAAGGAGATCAGGCAAGTTGTCTGCAAAGGGAGTTGTACACTTCGCAAGACGAAAAGTTCTTTGTCCCCTCATTTCTCAGAATAATCAGTGAGAACACAGAGGATAGCTTTAGAAGTATACTGTCTGAACCCTTTCCTGGAGTTTATACATTTGAAATGTTTCAGTCGGATTTCTGTGAATTGTTAGTGTTGTACCCCAGGGCCGTGCCTACACCCCCTGGCGAGTTTCACGAGGAGATCACCAGAAATGCTTGGCGAGTACTTTTCATTTCCTCGGTGCCGGAGACCAGTCACGAAGCTCGCTCTTCAATGCGATCGCAAATCAATCAGCCTGGACGACGACACTGTGGTCCTCTAGGTTTTCGAAATCAGGAAATTGATTCGACTTTGTTAGTGGTTTTGGAAATCAGGAAGGACCTCTGGTTTTGTTAGTGGTTTTTTGGGTTTTCGAAATCTGCCGCAGATAAGAATTGAAATTGATGAGTTTTGGAAGAGTCTGGTAGGTACTATAATTGTAGGACTTATCTCTTTGGAGTAGATGGAGAATCATGTGCTCACATGGCGGACAAAGCAAAAGGAAAAAAGAAAGAAAAGTAAAAGCAAAAGCAAGTGAGTGTGTCTAGAGGTGGAGAGATCAAAGAAAGGAACAGAAAAGAAAAAAGATCATGTTGGGAGAATAATTCATAAAGCAGAAAAAAGGAAAGCAAAAGGGATGCACATGGGGACACTGCAAAAGTAAGGAATAAACACCCTACTAGAATGATGTAATTTATTTTCCTTATCTTTCGGAAACGTCTGTATAAACCCCATCAGAGGGTGTAATAAAAAAAATAAAAAAAAACGACAACCCAAAATAATGGGCTGCAATGTCATGTGGTGGGCGAAGGCCCATAAGCTCGAAATAGCACCAACCAGGTCATCAAAAGTACGCCCAGTACTCCACAATTATTCGGCAACCTGCCGCTATTACCACCAACCAGGTGATCAAAAGTACGCCCAGTACTCCAAAATTATTCGGCAACTTGCTGCTATTACCACCAACCAGGTGATGAAATGTACAACCCGTACTGTAATATCATTTGGCAACTAGCCATTCATACCACCAACCAGGTGATGAAATGTACAACCCGTACTCTAAAATCATTTGGCAACTAACCATTCATGCCACCAACCAGGTGATGAAATGTACAACCCGTACTCTCCTTCATGCCACCAACCAGGTGATCAAAAGTACGTCCAGTACTCCAAATTGTACATGAGCATTACTCATGTCATTCATACATAAACATTCATGAGCATCACTCATAACAATCATACATAAACATTCATGTCAACATTCATGAGCATCACTCATGTCAACATTTATGAACATCACTCATGTCAACATCCATGAGCATCACTCATGTCAACATCCATAAGCATCATGAACATCACTCATATCAATTAGCTTCAAAAGCTTCATTTACAAAGCTCTAGCTTTAAAAAGCTTCATTTATAGAGCTCTAGCTTCAAAAAGCTTGAATTACAGAGCTCTAGCTTCAAAAACTTCATTTACAGAGTTCTAGCTTCAAAAAAACTTCATTTACAGAGCTCTAGCTTCAAAAAAGCTTCAATTACAGAGCTCTAGCTTCAAAACTTCACTTGCAAAGCTTCATCTACAAAGCTTCAGTGCAAGGTATACAAATACCGCCTCCGAACAACTACCATTTTGGCCCATACATGGATTCAATTTGAAGTCTCCAGCCAATAAACTCTATTGACCGAAGACTTAGGGAACTACATTATACACTATATATTGGGCCTCAACTGGGCCTCATGAAAAATACTTGGAGGACTTAGCCCATTATTTATGTACTGAGGAGCGAGCCCTTATTCTATAAAAGGGACTCCCTCACTTTCATTAAAGATGACCCATTATTCATGTACTGAGGAACGAACACTTATTTTATAAAAGGGACACCCTCACCTTCATTAGAGAGCATCGCCGCCTGCTGAGCAACCGCCTCGCCGCGAGCCTTAACTTTAACCCATCACTTATGTATTGAGGAGCGAGCCCTTATTCTATAAAAGGGACTCCCTCACCATCATTAGAGAGCATCGCCGCCTACTGAGCAACCGCCTCGCGGCGAGCATCAACTCTAACCCATCACTTATGTATTGAAGAGCGAGCCCTTATTCTATAAAATGGACTCTCTCACCATCATTAGAGAGCATCAACTCTAGCCCATCATTCATGTATTAAGGAGCGAGCCCTTATTCTATAAAAGGGACTCCCTTAACTTCAACGCCACAAGTCGAGCTAACCAAGGCAACATAAACCACGAGCCGAGTAGCCTCGTAGCATGTGCTACTTCTAGTTGAGCATCATTTCAGATTGAGCATTGTCTCATATCGAGCATTAGTTCAAGATAGCATCTAGTTACTTCGGCCCACACATGGATTGAATTTCAAGTCTTCAGCCAAAAGACTCTCTTGACTGAAGACTTGGGGGACTACTGTTTATACCATATTTAGGGCCTCGTATTTAGATTTCGTACAAATACTCGAGGGACTTAAATGTAATTATGTGATAAAGGAATGGGCAAATATGTAATAAGTGAGGAGTTTTTATTCTATAAAATGGACTCCCTTACCTTCAACACCACAAGCCTAGCCAACTAAGGCAACATACCCCACGAGCCGAGCAGCCAAACAGCATGTGCTACTTCTAGTTGAGCATCATTTCAGATTGAGCACCGCCTCATATCGAGCATTAGTTCAAGACAACATCTAGTTACTTCAGCCCACACATGGACTGAATTTCAAGTCTCCAGCCAAAAGTCTCTCTTGACTGAAGACTTAGGGGACTACTGTTTATACCATATTTAGGGCATCATATTTAAATCTCGTACAAATACTCGAGGGACCTAAATGTAATTATGTGATAAAGGAAAGGGAAAATATGTAATAAGTGAGGATTCCTTATTCTATAAAATGACCCCTCACCCTCACAATTAAAGGAGGCCAATTCCTAAGGCTCCTCACCCCCCTCAAGCTCTCACTCTCAGAGCTCTCTCTCTCCCTTAGATAAATACATAACCAATGTGGATGTAGCCCAAACCTTGGGGTGAACCACGATACATCTTGTGTTATTTACATTTCATGCAGATTCACGGTCGGATTTACGTTGTTCCAAGACCTCCGATTTTGTGCATCAATAGATATGTATATTTAAGCCAATCCAATGGTCACCAATTTTTAATATTTAATTTAATATATATATATATAATTATTATTGTTAATGTACAAAACCGGAGGGGTCTTGGAATAACGTAAATCCGACCGTAAATCTGCAAGAAAGTAAAAAACACAGGATGTATCATGTTTCACCCCAATGTTTGGGTTACGTCCACACTGATGTTGATTGTATTTCTCTTCTTTGTATGAATGTATGGATTACAAGTGTGAGGGGAGTCCCCCAGAAAAAGAGAGTTTGAGAGAGCTCTCTGATGAAAGTGAGGGGATTGTGAGGGTCAGAGAGCTTTCTTTGGGGATCTGAGGCTTGAGGATTGTGGGGGTGATGAGTCCCTTTTATAGACTAAGGGCTCCTCCCCTTTTACATAGATTATGGGCTCAATGTCTGGAAGCCCAAGTAACGAGACCCAATATAATATGGTACTAATAGTAGTCCCCCAAGTCTTCAGTCAAGAGAGTCTTTTGGCTGGAGACTTGAAATTCAGTCCATGTGTGGGCCGAAGTAACTAGATGTCGTCTAGAACTGATACTCGATATGAGGTGGTGCCCAATATAAAATGATGCTCAACTAGAAGTAACATATGTTGCAAGGTTACTCGGTTTATGGCTTATGTTGCCTTGGTTGGCTCGGCTTGTGGCGTTAAAGGTGAGGGAAGGTCCCTTTTTATAGAATAAGGGATCCCTCCTCAATACATAAATGATGAGCTAGAGTTGATGCTCGCGGCGAGGCGGTTGCTCAGCAGGCGGCGATGCTCTCTAATGATGGTGAGGGAGTCCCTTTTATAGAATAAGGGATCGATTCTCAATACATAAGTGATGGGTTAAGAGTCTCTATCTAATAAAGGTGAGGGAGTCCCTTTTATAGAATAAGGGTTCGCTCCTCAATACATGAATGAAGGGTTATGAGTCTCTCTTTAATGAAGGTGAGGGAGTCCATTTTATAGAATAAATGTTCGCTCCTCAATAGATGAATGATGGGTGCTCTATATATGGTACATTGTAAATAATGGGCTAAGTCCCCCAAGTATTTTTCATGAGGCCCAGTTGCGGAAGCCCAATATATAGTACATAGTGTAGTCCCCCAAGTCTTCAGTCAATAGAGTATGTTGGCTGGAGACTTCAAATTGAATCCATGTATGGGCCGAAGTAGAGGTTGTTCGGAGGCAGTCTTTGTATACTATGCACTGAAGCTTTGTAGGTGAAACTTTGAAGTCAGAACTTTGTAAATGAAGCTTTAGAAGCTGGAGCTCTCGAAGCTGGAGCTCTGTAAATGAAGCTTTCGAAGCTGATTGACATGAGTGATGTTCATGAATGTTTATGTTGATTGACATAAGTGATGCTCATGGATGTTGACATAAGTAAAGCTCATGAATGTTGGCATGAGTGATGCTCATGAATGTTGACATGAATGATGGTCATGAATGTTTATATATGATTGACATGAGTGATGCTTATGAATGTTTATGTATGATTGACATGAGTGATGCTCATATATAATTTTGAAGTACTAGACGTACTTTTGATCATCTAGTTGGTGATAATAGCAGCAGGATGCCGAATAATTTTGTAGTACTGGACGTACTTTTGATCACCTGGTTGGTGATAATAGCGGCATGCTGCTGAATAATTTTGGAGTACTGGACATATTTTTGATCACCTAGTTGGTAATAATGGCGGCAAGCTGCCGAATAATTTTGGAGTAGTGGAGGTACTTTTTTTTTTTTTGCCTTCTTTACACATCAGTATAACTATACAATAATTGCTCCAGTTTGCAGAATACAACTTAATAAAATATTCATCAATGACAGTGGGTATGGGTGTGCCATGCTTTCCATTTCCTCGGCTTTTCTCCATCTCTAGACATCTTTTCCTTTTTCATTATTTTCCTCCCTTTATTCCTTGCTTTTGTGGTGTGGGTGTTCATTCCTTACTTTTATTTTCTGCTTTTTCTCGGTTTTTTTTTCTGCTTTACTTTTGCTTTTGTTTCCCATTCCATTTTCTGCATGTTCTCCTGTAAAAAGTGACCCCTTTGTACTCTCAGAAAGTAGGCATCTTTTTGTCTTATTCATGAGTGCTTCTCGTGCAGTGTAAGTGAATACCGCCTGTATTCACTTGATTGGATAGAAGTTTGGTTGTAATTTGAAGCACCTAAGAGAGGAAGGATAAGCTTTGAAATGTTTCTTAAATCAAGCTCCGACGAAGCACCTCTCTGAGCAACTCCTGAGGTATCTGAGCCCAGCAGATCTGATTCAATGGCTCCCATCAAACACATTGACAAAACCACCATTCGATGCGTTTTTATTTCGCAAACCAGCTTCCAACTCACCTCAAGTTGGTTTTGAACATCACCACCATTTGAAGTGCTACTACTACTAGCTTCTTATCCCATCACAAACTCGTCCGAGCCACCTCCATAAACCCATCTCCCATCCTCAGAAATGATCATGGAGTTAAGCGAAACATCATTATGCCCCTGCAAAATACCTTTCGAACAGTGTGTACTCTTCTTCCTTAGGATCAGTTTTAGCATCTGGTTTGGCATTAGGAGCAAACTGAGCAAGACGAACCTTCTTCTTTGCATCCTCATCACCCACCACAGTAGGGCCAGGAAGCCCAAACCTCTATGCTCTAGCCGTCCTCTTCAAGTCCTCTGATTTTTTAGATGTTTCGGATTCGTGTGATGTAGTAACAGTACCAAACCTCTCAGCGCGAGAGTTGCGCTTCTCTTTTTCTGTGAGCTGCACGGATATCCCAAACGGCGCATCTTATTCTCAATGACGGTAGCCGGAGCAGCCGCGTCACCAGTGGTAGAGTCAGTTTTGGGATTCTTACACAAGTGATGTACTCTAGTGTCGCAGGTGGTGAAGCAGCGGCGGAAGCAATCGGAAATTATGTCCATGTTGGGGAGGTGGCGGGCTTCAACGATTGTGAGGTCGAGGTTACCGTGCAGGTAAGTCACCCGCTTAACCGTCTTTTCGGCCATTTCCGGAGGTCAGTGTACAAACCCGTAATTTCGTATACCAGATTTGATGGGTTTGCGGTGGGTGTGAATAGTGACAAAAGCTGGGTTTATGGGGGTTTGGCGTTGCTTATAGGCAGAGAAGGTGGGAGTTCTTTGCCAATTGGGAATTCGGGACCGGGTTGGGGTGTTTGGGATTTCTGATTTCTTTGCGTTTTTTAGAGATGGGTTTTGCAGTGAATTTGCAAGTGATTGGTTCTTGGGTTTCTGCAAATTCACGGTGGAGAGTGTGGTGAGGTCTCATGGTGGTGAGATGAAAAAATGAAAAAGAACCGACATAGCTTTTCGTGTCGATTCCCACAGACGGTGGCAAATGTTAATGCACAAAACCGGAGAGGTCTTGGAACAACGTAAATCCGACTGTGAATTTGCAAGAAAGTAAAGAACACAAGATGTATCGTGGTTCACCCCAATGTTTGGGCTACGTCCACACTAATGTTGATTGTATTTCTCTTCTCTGTATGAATGTATGGATTACAAGTGTGAGGGGAGTCTCCCCAGAGAAAGAGAGAGTTTGAGAGAGCTCTCTGATGAAAGTGAGGGGATTGTGAGCGTCAGAGAGCTTTCTTTGGGGATCTGAGGCTTGAGGATTGTGAGGGTGAGGAGTCCCTTTTATAGACTAAGGGCTCCTCCCATTTTACATAGATCATGGGCTCAATGTCTGGAAGCCCAAGTAACGAGGCCCAATATAATATGGTACTAACAATTATAGTTTTTGTTAAATTAATATATATAATTATTATAGTATTTTTTTAGGGTTATAAAATTATAAAATTAATATTTTGCTTATCGTGTATCGTGTTACCCACGTGTATACCTGAACCAACCCGTTATCTTAATAGGTGCTTATCGGGTTATCTGATGTGAAAATTACTTGACACAAATTAAACCCTCTTTTTATCAATTGTAGTAAAGTATGTAAGTAGGGTATCGTTGTAGGCCGGGGATTAGGAGGGATTGCTAATCTATTCTAAATTAATTTAAAAATATTAAACAAGACTCAAGGACACAAAACTAGGCTAAAAACTCTAATAACTCGAAACACACTTAGAATGACTCAAAATAATGAAAACAATCAAATTAGACACTAGGAACTGAAATGGACGGAAATTGAATTAAAAGACTAACAACAATGAAAACTAACTAAATAATACAATTTAATAATGGGGGGGTTGGTTTTGACGAGAAGTAAATTAAACTTAAATAAATTACAGAATTGACAAAAGCATGAAATTAAGGTGAAAGGATAGGTGACGGACTAGCTAGAGGGTTCTTCTCCACACATGACACATATGCAACCTAAATTGATTTTCAGTTGTTCTTTCAATAAATTGTAACTCTCAATACTTCAGATTAACCGTGAACAGCACTTTTTTAATCTTCAAGTTTTCCTTAAGTTATTGAATTGGACGGAAAAACGCATACAACAATTCAAAACATTCTTCAAAAGTCCCCTACGTGAAAAGCACAATAGAGATACAATCAAAGATCATTAAACTTTGTGAAAACTATAAGCATTGACGAGGCATTCGTTACTATGATTTGCATGAAACTTATGCCAAGAATTTACTTAACGTGATTGTGACTAGCAACCTTCACTACTTGTGAATATAAGTTCATAACGATTAGGTGAAACTCCTTTATATTCTAGCGTCAAATTCATGCATGTAAATTAAGTATGCATTCTTAATCGACATACAAAAATAAGCTATCAATCAAGCAGTTAAGCAAATTAAATCACAACTCAGAAATCACAACTGAAGGTAATCAATTCATATTACAAATATATTCATGGCTTTGAATTAACCTCTAGCCAAAATAAATTTAGTTACACATTATTAAAACAGAAATAAAATATAAGTTTGGAAAGATTTAACCGAGAGAGAAGGCAGCTTGCTCCTTCTGTTTTTCTCCCCGCAAGCACTGCTTCGCTGCTTTCACTTCTCTGCTCTCTGCCCTCACTCTGCGCTTCTCTCTCCGCACACTTCCCTGCTTTCACTTCTCCGCTCTCTCCCCTTGTTTCTGTCGGTCTGTCCTCCCTGGCGCCCTCTTTCTTGGCTAGAAAGGCAGCTTTTATTCTCTGGTTCTCTATTAGCTGCAAGGCAGCTTTTTTTTTTCTTTTTCCGAGCTGCCAAAGGCAGCTTTGCTTCTTTATTTTCTCTGCCGCTGGTTTCTGCCCTCTGTGCTCCTTTATTTCTATTTTATTCTTTATTTGACTTTTCTTCTATTGCCAACCTGTGCTTTGCTGTATTTGTTGCCTTTCAGACAAAACCAAAGGGCAGCCTTAATCATTCATCATGATTATTCATCATGATTTTATGCTTTATGCTCTTCTTTGTCATCTTTGTCTGCTTTTCAATTCCAATATGCAAGTTGTCGTCAGCTAGACCTTCCCTTACTCAAATGCCCATAACTTCTTCTAGAAAAATAATATTAACAATCCGCGAAGTGTTCTACACAGGCAGTTTTGACGAATTTATTACATAAAATTTCACTTGTTCTATTTTTATTTTCTTTGCATAACAAATCCTATAAACACAAAAATAACGTAAATAGCTCAAAAATATAAGGAACTAACTAAGAAAAGACGAGTGAATTCGAAGTAAAAATATATATAAATATGATCCGATCATTATCCGATAACGATCCAATTCGTTATCGTGTCGATCCGAATACTTGTTAATTTCGTGTCGTGTTGTGTCGGATTATCGGGTTGTGTCAGGAATTGTCAGGCCTAATCGGTGCTCTCTACCTAAACCATTTATTATTATTTAATTTCTAATTAAATCTAACCCAACCAAAAAAAAGAAATTAAAAAAAATAGAGATTCAGAGACACTTAATAATATGGTATTATTCTACACTTATAAGTGAGAAATTTTAAATTTTATATTATCGTTGTCAAAAATAAATTTAAACCACGTTATTACTAATTGGGTAAATTACATAGTAGCCCCTCAGGTTTGAGCTTTATTGCAATCTCATACAACATCCTTAAAACATTTCACTTTCATACCTCAAGTACTATTTTATTTCAATTTCATACAACCGTTAGATTTTCCATCCATGGATCTGTTAAATGCTGACGTGGCTGCCACATATATGACACGTGGCTGCCAAATGTCTGCCACGTGGAAAATAAAATAATTTTTTATTTTTTTTTTAAAAAACCTGAAATTGGAAGGAAAAAAAAAAGGTCTGAACCCAGAAGAAGAAGAAAGAGAAAGAGAAGAAGAAGAAGAAAGAGGAGGGAGGAGAAAGAAGAAGAAGAAGAAGAAAAAAAAAAGAAAAAAGAAAGGGGTCCGAACCCAGAAGAAGGAGGAAGAAGAAGAAAGAGGAGGAGGAGGAGGAGAAGGAAGAAGAAGAAGAAGAAGAAGAAAAAAAAAAAAAAAAGGGACCAAACCCAGAAAAAGGAGGAAGAAGAAGAAGAGAAGAAGAAAGAGGAGGAGGAGGGAGAAGAAGAAGAAAAAAAAATAAAAATAAGGTCCGAACCCAGAAGAAAAAGAAAAAGAAAGAGAAGAAGAAGAAGAAAGAGAAGAAGAAGAAGAAAGAGAAAGAGAAGAAGAAGAAAGAGAAAAAAAAAAGAAAAAAAAAGAAAAGGACCGAACCCAGAAGAAGAATGAGGAAGAAAAAGAAGAAGAAGAAAAAAAAAAAAAAAAAAAAGGTCCGAACCCAGAAGAAGAAGAAGAAAGAGAAAGAGAAGAAGAAGAAGAAGGAGAAAGAGAAGAAGAAGAAGAAGGAGAAAGAGAAGAAGAAGAAAGAGAAAAAGAAAAAAAAAGAAGAAAGGGACCGAACCCAGAAGAAGGAGGAAGAAGAAGAAGAGAAGAAGAAAGAGGAGGAGGGAGAAGAAGAAGAAGAAGAAGAAGAAAAAAAAACAAAAAAAAAAGTGGCAAATATGTTTTTTTTTTTTAAATAAATAAAAAATTATTTTATTTGCCACGTGGCAGACATTTGGCAGCCACGTGTCATATATGTGGCAGCCACGTCAGCATTTAACAGATTCATGGATGGAAAATCTAACGGATGTATGAAATTGAAATAAAATAGTACTTGAGGTATGAAAGTGAAATGTTTTAAAGATGTTGTATGAGATTGCAATAGAGCTCAAACCTGAGGGGCTACTATGTAATTTACCCTTACTAATTTGTTGTGCACACTCTCAGCTAGGGATGGGCAAATACCCATTGGTTTATAGGTAACCGCGGTTACCCGCCCATTTAAATTAAACGGTTACGGTTATGGGTAACCGTTTAGATAAATAAATGGTTATGGGTATAACCGTTTACCAGCGAAATTTAAATGGGTGGTTATGGGTATTAACCACGGTTATAAACGGGTAACCGTTTACCCATTTATTTTATATATGTAAAACTAACACAAACCATGTTCTCGATCCAATAATACTTAGCACCCAATAAATTAGCAAGGAATTCATCGGTCATTCTCTCAATAACACTGCTACAGGAATGATGATTCTCATCATCAAGAAATTGGCCAAATTAATTTAAATTCATTGCAGGTAACCGTGAAATTGACAGAAATGTCTTCTAAACAATTTTTGTAACCCAATAATACTTAGCAAATATTATATTTACCTTCATTGGTAACAGTTAAAAATATCGTCCGTAAACTATTATTTCAATTATTGGAATTGTATAAGGACTTAAAAAATTAAAATATGGAAATATATGATGAATGTGCCTATAACGGTGTTTAATTGTCAAAAAAAAAATTATAACAATTTTTTTTTTAATTTTCAAGTTATTAAAAAACATGTAGACGGGTGAAAAAAGGGTAATGGTAAAAAAAAAAAAAGATAAACGGGTTAAAAATGATAAATGGGTAAACGGGTATTAAACAGTTACGGTTAAATGGGTATGCGGTTATGGGTATGGGTATAACCGCTTAGGCAATTACCCAACGGGTAAACAATTATGCGGGTATGAGCATAAACGGTTATAGATAAATTAACCGCGGTTACCCGCCCACGTAACCATTACCCATCCCTACTCTCAGCCCTAGAGATAATAGCGTTAGTTTAAAAAAAAAAAAAAAAAAAAATTATGGCTGTTGCTCCTACTTGGTTGCTTTCCTTGTCATTCTCCTCCCTGTTTTTACATCTTAGCCGCGGGGCACACAGAGAGCGCAGTAACTATGGCTGTTGCTCCTCTTTCTTTCTAAACCCCAACCATCTCTCTCTCTCTCTCTCTCTAAATCTTAAACCCTAGAAAAGCCTCTCTCTCTCAATCTCTCTATTTCTGTGCAGAGTTGCCAACACTAGAGAGAGAGAAAGGGCTTTTGGTTTCAGATCGCGTTGATATCTCAGCTCAGCTCGCTCGCCGATCTACGCCGTCTCGCCCGAGTTCGCTCAATGGGCGGCTCGGACTATTGAAATGCTGGCTGCTGCTCTCCGCGATTTCGATGTTAATCGCCCAAAATGTCCGCTTCTTTAGCTGCTTTTGAGCGCCCCCTTCGACCTGCTGCTTCTAACACGGTACTCTTTCCTCCTCCCCTCTCCTTTTCTTGCTTAAATTAGTAGAGTCGATTTATTTATTTTATTTTTGAATATTTGTTTAAATTCGTTTTAGCTGCCTTTCGTGGGAAGCCGCCAAACTGATGTTGTGAAATGCGATTTTTCAATTTTTTTTTTTTTAGATTTTGGTTTTCGTTAAATCACGGGTGGTGGAATGTTCGTCGCAAATGTTGTGAAATTCGATTGCATTAGATTGATTTTGTTTCCATGTTCTGTTCTGATTGCTGGAGCAAAGTGTACAAGAAAGGAAATTAAAAGGCAAGTAAATTCGACGCAATGGTTCCCATACTTGTTGGTGTGGCAATGCACTTGTCGAAATTAATGAAGTTGCGCTTAGCCCGAGTTTAATCACCTATTTTATTTTTGACTGCTGTTGATTTGGATTTAGAATGTTTCTTTTCTGTTATGGAACAACCGAACAAGAATTTCATTAAGATGATACCAATCGTGTACAAAACAGGATGTACAAGTTTGGAATGAAACTGCAGTGCAATTTCCCTTCATCCGAACAAACCCAAACGTGCCCAAGTTTTGAGGGAATTGATGGAAACTTCGATATTTTAATGTGAAATCAATATCTTTATATTTGAATGTGTTCTTAACTTTCAGATTCTCGAAATTGCAGTCTGTCAGTTATCAATGTAACCTGATCATGTTTTGGTGTTCCTTGGCATCCCTTGTGCTTAATTTTGCAAAGTAGTTTCACATTGTGCTTGGTGGGTGGGAAATATTTTCATGCCTTCTAACATATCAGATGATCCAGCAGGTGTTCAAGAGTGGCCCACTTTTCATATCTTCTAAAGGTTGGTATACATCTCTTGTTCTCCTGTTCCGTTTCCACCCAATGATAGTTTTGGTCGCATCGCATTTCCAATTTATTCGTTATAATGCTCATTTGACTTCGACGTGATTCATTAATCTTAGAAGGAAAAAAATTGTAAATCTGAAATTTGATAATTGGCCTTTATAATGTTATCTTTACTTGGAAAAGAATTCTTTACTAGACTTATCAGCATATCAATTCGTTGAATCCATTAATTGCTCTGATCATTGCCCAAGTGTTTATTTGTTAGACCAATGGATGTGGTACTAGGAACTAAGTTCCTTGGAAATTTCATAAGATTTAGACTTAAAAGATGATTAATGGGGGAGATAACAGAAGAAAAAAAAAACACATCCGAATGAAAGAGAGAAACAGAGATAACACTCCGAAAAGAAACACCCAAGGCATATAATTCTTAAACAAACCATTTAATTTCCAGAGATATTGATATCCTATTTATTTATCTGATTTGTACATTGATAAGTTTCTTTAACCTTATCCTATATCCGTGCAGCGTCTGACGTAATTCAAATAAACCATATCATAGGTGTTAAGAGTAATTTTTCTGAAAACTCTGTGCTTGTTGATTTTTACTTTTTCAAGAGAAATAACTATTTTTGCTTGGTCTAATTATGAACAGCTATTAATATATTTTAACAGCGTAACCATTTTTCCTGTTAGGCATTGGATTTGAACCAGTTTAGTATATTCCTTTTATTTATTATGAAATTTGTGTTAAATTGTTGTGCTATTTCTTTCTTTACCCATCTTTGCTCGGTTTGCTGCACTCCTCTTTTATTAATTATGTATGATGGTTACTTTCAATCAGCATTTCCATGTCTTTGCGGAAGAAGTCACCTTATCGTTTGGTTAGAGATTACTTCTCATATGGTCTCAGGCATTGTTGCTGTAGTGTTTGTCTGTGTTTCGGCTAAGATTTGTGAAATCAAGTTACTATTTGTAAACTTTGTTTGGAAGAAATCCTATAAGAAAGAAGTGTTGATGTGCTGACTGTTGGTTTTTTGCTTTCTCAAGTGCAGAAATGTTGTTTCTTAAATGCTTTCTTCTGGCGGGAAATTCTGATGCCATCTCCAGAGTCTTCAGAATGTAATGCACTCTATCGACCGTGCAACCTGAATGTAATGTTACGCCTGGTTCAAAATCTTGTTCGAAGAAGCTCACCTACAACCCCTGCACTCTCACCCTCACCCCCCTATGTCGATTTTTCAGTGCATTTGTTGCTCCAAAACACTTGCTTGCAACGTTATTTCTCTGGGGGGTCAAAGGCGTCGGCGTCACGCCCTAGTCTCTCCATATGGAGGCGCAAGAAAGAGATGGGGAAGGAAGGTCTCATGGTGGCTAAGGAGCTCAAGAGGCTCCGCTCTCAGCCTCTCCGCCTTGACCACTTCATTCGCTCCCATGTCTCCCGCTTGCTCAAGTCCGATCTCCTCGCTGTTCTCGCCGAGTTCCAGAGACAAGACCAGGTCTTTCTCTCTATCAAGGTTTGTTTTCTTTACTTCTTCTCTCTTAAATTTTTGTCCGAATTTTTGTTGTCATTATCATTATATTATGGTTCTGCATGTTGGGGTTTTAAAAAAAAAAGTTGCTTTGTTTGATTTTCTAGAAAATTCAGGATGGAAATGTTAAATTTATGAATGTAGAATGATGAATTGTTTGGGCTCTTATTTGTTGGAGCCTTGGAGGCCAATGCATATTGAGAAACAATTCACAGTTACCTAACCATCTTGGAGGTATGAATTCTCTTTTGGCATAGGATAGCCTGGCTAATGTGCACCGCTACACGTACAAATTCTTAGTTTTCCATCTTCAGGAGCAGAATTTTGTGATTTCTTTCACTGTGATTCATCTGCAGTATTGCTAATCTGCTACTATCTAAAGTAGTGCTTGGTTCAGTTGAATAAAAATTGAAATGGAATATACCTTGTCGAGAACACTTTTATTGGTTAATTAGAAATTTACAAGTTTGCACTATCTTCTAAGTGTAATCACTTATATTTAATTATTTATTCTGGTCAATTACAACATTGTGGTAGGGTGTGATTGTAACTAATCAAGTCTTAGCTAGACCATGAGATGATACTGGAAAGGCTAAATGATATCAGTAAAGAAACAGAAAACTTCCTCTGTAAGTGTTCAATTGTATTGACTGAATGATAACTTTACAGTGTGTAGATATATATAGCCTTTGGCTATTTACATAGATACCCCTGACTACTTTTATAGCTGTCCTAACTAATCTCAACAGATACTACAACTAATTACATTCAGTTATTTAATAGTAATAGAATTGTTAACAGTAACAGAATTGGATGACTTGTCATTCTCCCTAATACACCCCCTCAAGCTAGAAGGGGAATCCGAAATGAGTCCAATTGGAAGCTTGGAACACAGATAGGTGAATCTGTTTTTAGACAGGGACTTGGTATGAAGATCAGCCAATTGGTCTTCACTGCAAATAAATCGTACTTGAAGGAGTTTTGCCAGAACCAATTCTCTAATATAGTGCTAATCAATTCTCTAATATAGTGGTACTTGGGTTCGCACAATCCTCTTCAGATGCTTCTTTATTTGTTCTCAATGGTCCTCAGTTGGTGATTGTTCTTGTCTATGTTAATGATATTCTTGTCACTGGACCCCATCCTCAACTTTGCCAACACTTTATCAAGCAACTCGGTGCCCAATTTCCAGTGAAAGACCTTGGTCCTTTACACTATTTCTTGGGTTTAGAGGTACACAGATCTTCACAAGGCATATTTCTCCACCAAACAAAGTACTTATTGGATCTTCTTAAGAAAACCAACGTGGAGGGTGCAAAACCTTGTTGCACTCCTCTTGGATCTAAGAAACTAGATCATAGTGGGCCTCTCTTGTCCAATCCTACTGAATATCGTTCCATTGTTGGTGGTTTACAATATCTAACTTAGACTAGATCGGATCTTGCCTTTGTTGTGAACCAAATCTGCCAATTTGTGCATGATCCCCGAAAGCAACATCTTCAGGTAGCAAAAAGGGTTCTCAGATTTCTCAAAGGTTCTCTTTCCCATGGTTTGTGGTTCACTAAAGGTCCTGTCCATCTTTCAGCATACTTTGATGCTGATTGGGCTGGCTGCACATTTGACAGGCGATCAACCACTGGCTATTCTATCTTCTTGGGTTCTAATCTTATTAGCTGGAGTGCCAAGAAACAAAGCACTGTTGCACGGTCATCTACAGAGGCTGAATATCGCTCCTTAGCTCACACAGCTGCTGAAATCACTTGGGTTTGCAAAATTCTCAAAGATCTACACTATCCTCTATCTACATTGCCTACTCTTTGGTATATCCCAAAAAAATACAACTTTTGCTCTTGGGATCCAATTTGCTATGAATATAGGGTTTGAGCCAAGGAAAGCATTGACAACCAAACACTTTTAGTTTAAAGTAGTCTGGATGGCAGTGAAACAACAACTCCCAAGGTGACTGTGAAACACCAGAGATGGGAAGGATTAATAAGGTAGATGGCAGTGGAGAAAGCTTCTACCCAGAAAAGATGAGGGACATGAGAGGCAACAAGTAGAGTTCTAGCTGTCTCAACAAGGTGCCGGTGCTTTCGTTTTGCATAACCGTTTTGCTCAGGAGTGTGGGGACAACTGAAATGATGAAGAATGCCATGTTTGCTAAGATATGATGCAAAAGAATGACTTGTAAATTCACCCCCTGAATCTGAACGCAGAACTTTTATTTTATTTCCAAGTAAATTTTCTACATATGATTTGAAGACAACAAATGTAGAGAATACATCGGACTTGGATTTCAAAGGAAAGAACCAACTATATTTGCTATAGTCATCAACAATAAACAAATAATATTGAAAACCACTATTGGATTTGACCAAGGCAGGTCCCCACAGATCACAGTGCAGTAGCTGAAGACTTTGAGTTGTTGATGAAGTAGCTGCTTTAAATGGGAGCTTATGATTCTTAGCCAGTGCACAATATGAGCAGAAAAAATCCACAGTAGTCTTGCCTTGTAAAGCAAGATTATTAGTTGAAATTACCCTTCTGAAAATGGAGGAAGGATGACCCAAGCGCCTGTGCCAATCTTTAACAGGAGCTTTAATACTGAGTAAGGCTGTAGGTGAAGAAGAATGAGAGTTGCTTGAACTTTGAAGAGGATAGAAACCATCTTTAACCGGTCCCCGTAAAAGCATCTTCCCTGAAATACAATTCTTGACATAGGATCCATAAGGGTCAAGTGTCAACGAACAATTATTATCATGAACAAACTGATAAGCTGATAAGAGATTATGTTTTATGTGAGGAACATGTGAAACATTTCTCAGGTGAAAGGAGGTATGAGGAGTGTGCAAAGAAAAGAAGATGAACCAACATTAAGAATAGACAAACCTTTACCGTCTCCAACATACACTTTATCCTCGCCAGTGTAGTAGGAGAGGTAACGTTAGCAACATCACTAATGATGTGAGAGGTTGCGCCGGAATCAATTAACCAAGGCTGAGATGGTTTAGCAGAATAATGAGCACACATGGCAGTGAGTTTAGCTGGAGGAATACGACCACTGATATACGAATTCATACGATCGAAACAGTCAATAGCCTCATGACTGGTAGAACCACATATTTGACAAGGAACTTTGAAGTGAGAAGAACCTTGATTGTTGTGAGAGCCTTGATAACCTCGATTGCCACGATTGTTGGTAAAGGTACCATGATTTCCTCGATTACCTCAATTGGAAAAGAACTGCCCCTTAGTGTTCCTACCACGATTGGAGTTAAACCGAGATGCAAAGTGAAGATGTTGATGCTGAGCAGCAAATGCAGATGGATTAGGAAGTAGGGAAGGCTGAGATTGCACCGAGAAGGCCTAGAAAGGTTCACTAACAGAAGATGAACTAACAGTTTTGCGCCTTGCCATAGACAATTCCTTTGTAAGAAGAAGGTCATGAAGTTCATCAAGAGAGGTAGAGGACAATCGAAGCATGATAGAATCTATGAAAGACTCAAATTCATGAGGCAAGCCATGTAGTGTGGCTGCAATAAGATCTCGATCAGACACAGAAGCATCAGCGACTTGCAAGGAATCTGAAATTTCCTTGAGATCTTGAAGATATTCAGAGATGGAACGAGATCCTTTCTGAATAGATTGAAGGCGCGATCGCAGTTGATGGATATGAGCCTTTGAAATGCCAGCAAAACGCTGTTCAAGCTTCACCCAAAGCTCTTGAGATGACGAAACCCCAATCGTGAAAAGGATGATTTCCTCAGAAAGTGTGGAATTCAACCAGATCAAAAGATTTTGATCTTTTTCATACCATTCCTCAAAAGCAGGATTGATGCGACGATCAGGGAGAAATGGCGATGGACAGACTTCGATACCATCAATGATGCCAAGAAGCTTATATCGTCGGAAAATCGGGCCAAATAGTGCCGCCATGGTAGATAATTGGATCTTTTCAACTTGATCGGCACCATGCTACCGATGTTGTGAATTGTAAGAGAAGTGTAGGAATTCATAGGATTGGGATTACAAGAGGAATTAGGGTTTGGGCTCGAGGGGGAGATGATCGAAGAAGACGATCCAGTCGACGGAGCCGCCATTACTGACAGAAATCAAGATCGTAAAAGACAAATCGAAGAATCAGAGAAAAAGAATAACAAGAATCGATCACGAATCGATCACAAATCGATCGATGTAGCGAGCGGAAAGAGAGATCGAAGCGGTGAAGCAAAATGGCGAGATACCATAAAGGAAGTTTTCAATTGTATTGACTGAATGATAACTTTACACACTGTGTAGATATATATAGCCTTTGGCTATTTACATAGATACCCCTGACTACTTTTATAGATGTCTTAACTAATCTCAACAGATACCACAACTAATTACATTCAGTTATTTAATAGTAATAGAATTGTTAACAATACCAGAATTGGATGACTTGTCATTCTCCCTAATAATCAGATCCTCCTTTAGGGCCTATAAATTAGATGCACATTAGTTGGACTCATTAGAGCCTATAAATTTTGGTGGGTTTTTTTTTTGGGGAGGGGGGGGATCTCCCATATTTTTACTTTTCTTCTTTCTTCCTTAGACTCAATAGAATAGTTGGACTCATTAGGGCCTATAAATTTTGGTTGGTTGGTTGGGGGGGGGGTGATCTCCCATACTTTTACTTTTATTCTTTCTTCCTTAGACTCAATAGAATAGGAGGAATAAGGAAAAGGAAAGTGTGGCTAGGGTCTTATATCAGGGCCCCACCTTTTCTAAATCAGTAGAGCCGCACCATTTGTTGGAGAACAAGAGGGTGATGGTTCTAAACCCTCACACCCTTGTAAGGGTACAGCAAAGGAAAATTAAATCCTTTATCTACCTTCTCAAAAAGGAAGTCACAGTAAGAGCTCCAGTGCAAGAAGCTCCCTGCTCTCCCCCTTTTTTTATTGCTTGCAGAAAATTAAGAGTTTTCATGAGGTGTGGGGTTTCTTAGTTTCTATTGTAGCGTGTATTGTCTTGCATTTTAAGTTTCTAATATGTTCATATGCACAGAAACCTGCTAGTTTGTCGTGCAACTTTGGCTGCTTGTACTAGGCTTTGTTCTTAGTCATCCAAAAATAAATTAACAGCTTCTCACAAGCATGCATTTTGTATCTAGATTTGCCCACGTGAAAGGTAGGACAAAATAAAATGAAAATAAGGTGAGCTCGAAAAGACCTGCAACTATGAGCAGGGATTGTAAATTTGTGTAAGTTCAGGCTACAAAGGGATTGGAGAAAAAGTAAAGTTGCCATTCAAAAACAAAGCTTTGATAGCGACTTCAAAGATACTGGAAAATTTTGTGGATCTTTGCTGATTCCTCTCAATGAAATTTGCCGTGTTGCACTAAGTTACTTACGGATGTATGCATGCAATCCGGGAACCCTTTGGGGTCGATCAACCATAGGACCTGTTTAGAGTTATTTGGTCCTTTATTTTCCGTTTAGTTGAGTTTCTTATATTGCATCAACAAGTGCACATGCATATTTCTTCTGAAAGGAAAGGAGCATTTTACTCTTTTTGGCTGGGGTGGGTGAGGAAGGAAATATGCATGTTGATTGGCTTGGTGAGGAAGGAAATATGCATGTTGATTGGCTATCCTGCAATGTTTTCTTTTACTAATACATAATGTTTTTATTTTTCCAGATATATGATGTGGTTCGTAAAGAGATTTGGTATAGACCGGACATGTTCTTTTATAGGGACATGCTTATGATGCTTGCAAGAAACAAAAAGGTGGATGAAGCAAAGAAGGTTTGGGGAGATCTGAAGAGAGAGGAAGTTTTATTTGATCAGCATACTTTCGGGGACATCATGAGGGCTTTCCTAGATAGTGGTTTGCCCTTGGAGGCAATGGAGATATATGGTGAAATGAGACAATCACCTGATCCTCCAATCTCATTGCCGTTTAGGGTAATATTGAAGGGCCTCCTCCCGTACCCAGAACTGAGGGAGAAGGTGAAAGATGACTTCTTGGAGCTATTTCCTGATATGATCGTCTATGACCCACCTGAAGACTTATTTGAAGACAAAGAATGGAAAAGAGAGAGTGAAGATGATGACTAATAGTGCTGCAAGGCATGATGCAATCCGTTGTGTGTGGTGTTTAAGTAGGTCTTTTACTAGTAGATGGTTGATATGCTGCATGGTACAACAATTAATCCAGCACTTCAGTTTGTGTTGCAACGAGTAAGTAACCCTGATTCTATTAACAAAGTATTGTCTTGTAAATGCTTTTGGGAAGTCTTATTCAAATAGTTAGGCAGACTTAGGTATGCGATCCTAGTTTTAGTTTTAGTTATCGTTCTCATGTTTGGGTTGAAACAATTTTTGTTTCCGAGTTTCAAATTACTACTATCCTACTGCCCTACCTATGCCCCAAATGTCTTATGTAAATGAAATAATTTTCCGTTGGCGGGCTTTCATCGCCATTGAGGGTTTTGATGCCAAAAAATGGACCAACTCCGTTGGTGAAAACACTAGATTATTCATTCCAATTCAAATGAGGTCATGAAAGAGAATATTGATCCCTTTTTATTTACATCAATTTCCTTTTAAATAAATAAATAAATATATATATATATATATATCATAAGTCTATATCTATATAGATATAGCCTCACAGTGGGACTAACTAATGTATTTGGGGGCAGTTTTTGTCCAATGCCAAGTGAACGCCATCGCGAACAGCTAAGTACTCTTCCAAGGCAGGATCCAAAACCTCGAGTGTAGCTACCGGCTTTGTCACGGAATATGACACCAGCTCCCCTTGACCGGTAGCAGCGTGAAAGTCTCGGTCTATATGAACTTGTAACCATTGGTTAGGACTTGGAGGGAGCCACCGAGAAGGAGAAGAGATTGGTTTTGCAATCAAGTCGGGCTGATCATTCAAATAGTCTAACAAATGCGAATCAGCTAGACGGCCCACAACTGCCGGATCTTTTACGAGCACGTCGAATAAAATACGAACCTGATAGCTGCCAAGTACAAGCAATGTGGTATAACCATGCTTAGAAGTGAGGACGAGAACAAACTGCCTTGGCGAATGGACAACCTTTTGGCCACATGCAGCGGCAGCGCCGACTCCAAAAAGAAACTACAACATAGACATATCTAGTTTAGTTACCAAATTCGATCTAGTAGGGAGAATGTCATTGCATAATTTCCATAAGTAAATTTTAATTGGATTTGGAACCTTAGAATTCCATAGAGCTTTCCAAAGTGTAGAAAAAGCTGCAGAGGAACTAGAGGATGGCCTCTCATAATTCAAATCAAAACCCACTCTTCACAGAGACTGAACCCTTAGACCTACTTCAACCTTTGGAGTAAAACTTTAATTTTAGGTTATAAACTTACCTCAACTTGCTCCAACCCTTTGGACAAATGATGTGGTAGAAACTAACACACAAATTAAACTCTATAAATTATGCAATCGTAGTATGAGTAAGTATGGATCGTTCTATTCAGGGGATTAGAATGGATGCTAATCAACACAAATTAAACTTATAAAACTGAAAACTAAGTTAAACTAACAATAAAACAATGACTGGGGGGATTTTGGACGAGTTTGATTAAAACAAAAGTAAATGGCAGCAAGTAAATTAAGTTGTGAATGAAATATGGATGAAATGATAGCTAAATGATTCTTCTCCACACATGAAACATATGCATACAAATCGATTTCCAGTTATTCTTCTTATAAACCATGAATGACAATGCCCCAAATTAACTGTGAACATCACCAATTAACTCTCAGATTTTCCTAAGTTCATTGAATTGGACTCAGCGACGCAACCAAATTATTTTTCTCAAATTCCCTAACTATGAAAAGCATGATAGAGATACATCTCAAAGATCATTTAGTTCTGTGAAAATCATAAGCATTGACAAAACATTCGTAACTATGAAAAGCATGATACTCATACCAAGAATTTACTTAACTCAATCATGACTAGTTACTACTTACAAATATAAGTTCATAACTATTAGGTGAAATTCTCTTATATTCTAGCATCAAATCCCTGCATGCAAACTAAGTATGCATCTTTAATAAACATACAAGAATAAGTTCTCTATAAAGCAGATAAATAAATCACATTCATGCTTTATGAAACAATAACTTAATGGAATCAATTTATATAAAACATATGATCATGGCTTCGAATTCACCTCTAGCTAAAAAGAAACTTAGTTACACATATTCGTCATAACTAAAAAGCAATTTAAAATAAACATTGAAACTTAAAACAAAGATAGAAAGAACTCTGAAAATTCTAGCAACTTCAATGGATGAATGTTAGGCGCGGCACACCCAAAATCGTTGCAGGAATTTCATATATATAGGGGAAACAACTGAATCCAAGGAGGTTTTGGCGTTTTAAATTATTTTAGAACTCTAAGAATCAGGAAGAGTGTTGGAATGTGATTAGGATTTCTCTTTGCAGCTGGAGATAAGATAAGATAATGTTGGATAAGATAGGATAAGATAATATTCCTCTTCAACTAGGATTCCTCTTTCTTGTGTAATTCCTTACCTTACAAGCCTCAACTTTAATTTATCCAGATTTTAGCACATGTTTAACACCATTTAAACACAAAAAATGTCCAGCCTATATGTTATCCAATCGAAGTCCAAAACTGCTCCAAATTGCTCCATTTGGCTATCTATTGTCATCTTTACCAACTGGACATACAATAATAAGAAAATAACTTAAATTACTACAATAAATGGAAATTAACTAAGAAAATACAAAGAAATAAGATAACAAAGTTGAATAAATATGCTTCTATCAATAAATATGAGTTTTAACTCAAAACTCATTTATGAGGCAAATTTAGGCTAGCATTCTCCCTGGGTTAGTGGGGCTGGCCCATCATATACGTGTATTTTTTTTTTCAATTTTATATTTATAAATTCATTGAATCCAATGGCTAAGATCTAATATGATCAAATCCAACAGTTAAAAAAAGATCTAACAATCCAAATTTAAATCGAACGGCTAAAGTAATTAAGAAAAATTCTTTTATTTGTTTCATATTCTTTAATAGCGTTCCACGAGTTTTTGTCGAAGTTCCTTTTGAGTGCAAATATAAGGATAGTATAGTAGCACAAGTAAGGGTGTCGAACCACAGGGAATGAGAAACAACTTAGTAAAACCTTTTACAAATTAGCATTAGTTAAAGACTCCTATGATTTAGTAAAACCTTTTACAAATTAGCATTAGTTAAAGACTCCTATGACTTAAAATGGGGGGTTTGAGTAATTTTGGAAAAGAAATAAAGGCAGAAAGAAAAGGGAAAAATTAGAACTATCTAAAAACAAACCTAAGACATGGAATAGATTAGAAACGTTTTTAGGACATAAATTTGACTTCAAATGAACACATGTCTACTAAACATTCATGAATCAGTGATATGATCTTTTAACTTATCCTTTTCAAATGCACAACTAAGATGTTCACATATCTAGCATGGCATATAACTAGATTGTATGAATCCTCTCTTACTTTGCATGTTAGATGCATGTCATATACATAAAACTTATATTTGTAAGTGCAACCTAGCATGACATATACTCAGATTTAGTACCTAGAAACTCATTAAGAACGAAGAAGATCATGAACCCTAGAACATGTCATTTATCCTAGAACTTCATGGAATCAATTTACATGATTAGTTTTAAACCTAACCACATGTTGCTAATGAATGAAAGAAGATATGGCAGTAATCCTTATCATTCTCAACAGAAAGCAAACATAAACAAGGTAGCTAAGCTTGAAAATATGTACTTGAAATGATTGAAACAGAAAACCGATTCTAGCTTGCAAATGAAATTGATAAACTAAAAACTGCATCATAACATTAATGCAATCATGTCTAGGATTTCAAAGTAGTCCTAAGTATCCATAAAAACAAAATACATAAAAAGTCAGGAAAGCTAGAACCTAGAAAACAGCTCAAGGCTAAAGACTCTTGCTCTCTCCCTAGATTCTCCTCCTTCTGTTGAGTATTTGTCTCCTATTAAAAGGCTTAGGACTTATCTAAAATCTGACACATATACATCCTTGAATTTACTCTCATTTATAACTCATAACAACCAGCTTTTAGTATTGGAGTAACTAAAAACTAGTTGTTATCAGAATTTGTAACTGAACAGCTCCTCTTTATTCTGTTATAACTTCTTGTCGAAACCTCCAAATCACAAGTTGTAAAGGCCATCAGAAAGAAGACTTCCAGGGCTTTCCAACCATATATGGCCTATTTTCTAATTCGTTCTAAGCACTTCGGGACAAAGATCACAAGTTGGCTGTTTTGAAAAGACCTATTTTGACGGATCTTAGGCCAATATTCAAAATAAGATGATTTCTCCAAACCCTTACTTTCATCCTGAAATACAATACAAACAACAAAATACCTTGTGATTAGGGATGGGTAAATACCCATTGGTTATGGGTAACCGCAGTTACCCGCCCATTTAAATTAAACGGTTACGGTTATGGGTAACCGTTTACCCATTTATTTTATATATGTAAAACTAACACAAACCATGTTCTTGATCCAATAATACTTAGCACCCAATAAATTAGCGAGGAATTCATCGGTCCTTCTCTCAATAACACTGCTACAGGAATGATGATTCTCATCATCAAGGAATTCGCCAAATTAATTTAAATTCTTTGCGGGTAACCGTGAAATTGACAGAAATGATTTGACAGAAATGTCTTCTAAACAATTTTTGTAATCCAATAATACTTAGCAAATATTATATTTACCTTCATTGGTAACAGTTAAAAATATCGTCTGTAAACTATTATTTCAATTATTGGAATGGTATAAAAACTTAAAAAATTAAAATACGGAAATGTATGATGAATGTACCTATAACGGTGTTTAATTGTAAAAAAAAAAATTATGACAATTTTTTTTTAATTTTCAAGTTGTTAAAAAACATGTAGACGGGTGAAAAAGGGGTAATGGTAAAAAAAAAAAAGATAAACGGGTTAAAAAGGGTAAATGGGTAAACGGGTATTAAACGGTTACGGTTAAATGGGTATGCGGTTATGGGTATGGTTAACCATTTATAAACGGCTATAGGTATGGATATAACCGTTTAGACAATTACCCAACGAGTAAACGGTTATGCGGGTATGAGCATAAACGGTTATGGGTAAATAACCGCGGTTACCCGCCCGCCATAACCGTTGCCCATCTCTACTTGTGATGCATAGAGATTTTAAGTAAAAAACCTAAGTAAAAGAGGGCATATAAATATAACTTTATGCACTCAACAGTTTCATGGTGTTGATTTAGTGATTTTTAAATATTTATCGGAATCTAAATATTTTTAGGTTAAAATGTTCATAAAATAAATCCAGATAGTCTACATAATTTTTTTTTTAAAAAGGAGTTACTATAAGAAAAAAAAAATCATATAGTCTACATATTTATCAAAATCTAAATATTGTTAAGTAAAAAATTTTAGGTTTTAACCCGAAAGTTCGAGATAATGGAGGAATGAGCCAAACGGTAAGAAATGTGCTATTATGTATAACTGAACTTGTGGGCGCTGGATGAGGATGAGATCATATTTGTTGATAAAAATTTCTTACCTGGTACAATGTTTTATCTCTCATCCATATTATTGACATTATACTTAAAGTTAGCAATTTTTCTTCAATGATAGTTAATATTGATAGTATAGAAAATGAATACATAAAATGAATAGTTTAGATTGAAAATAAAAAGTTTAACAATTATGAAAATCAAATTTAACGATTAAAACGCCTATAAAAATGAGTGTTAAATAGCATTGAAGCTACTTCCTAAAGTTAAACTTATTGGACACATGATTAAATATAAAATATATATTTTTTAATTATTTTTCTAAATCAAGGCACAACCTTACTTGCAAGCACGAGAACCGACCATATTGAGTCAATGACCACTCCACTCACTCTCTATGCACATTCTTTCTTCCACTCCTTACAAATTTAGAAATCTCCCACCTCTATATTTAATTACTTTATACAAACAAAATTAAGAAAAAGAAGGGGTCAAGATAACGGACGTGGATCCCCTCTTGATCCATTATGTGGGGATCCTAGGGATCCTCACATCTGAGCCGTACATTGTAAATAGTGCGGTCAGAAATCATTTTACTTTTATTATTTTAAATTAAACACAAATAGTGTCTAATGAAAACTGACCACACGATATACGATGAACGGTTGAGATGTACCGGAGGGATCCGTCTTTCAAGATAACCATACTTTCTATAGAGCTCACAACCGAGCAATTTTTTGGTATACTTGGAATATGGTCAGGGTGAGTTATTATTTAATTCAAATTGCAATACGTTAATTTACGTACAAAGTTATTTTTGACACTTAAAAAAAAATCATTTGATACTCTTTCTTCATGTTTTTATCTCTTATAAAGGTGCATACTGACTATTTTAGAGAGTTAATAATAACAAGATTTTATTTTATTTTATTAATTTACTGTAGATGTGAAACGTGCCAATCAGTTGCCAACATTTATTATAACACGTAAAATGATACACTATGTAAGTTGTGTTTTCAGTACCTGAAAATTTTTACAAGTAATAAATTACTAAGTGCCCAATTTCAACACTACCTGTGACAGCCCGTCCCTAAAAATTATGCTTTTTGTAATTTCAAAAATGTGAATTTGCAAAAATGCCCTAGAGGTGAAGGTGTTGACTTTCATTGACCAATGTGTAGTGGGATGTACTAAATATTCTTTTAACGTATTCCTGAGGTACTCAACGATATGAACGAGTAAGCGCAAACATAATTGAATTTGGAATTACGAACCGAAAGTATTTTGAAGAAATAACTATTCTATTTATATTATATTAATGTATGTTAAATTAGGAGGACATGTGTGTGTGAGTGTGTGTGTGAGTGTGTGTGTGTATGTGACGGAAAGGGGGAAGAAAAAGAAGAGGAATGGGGGGAGAAGAAGCAAGGAGGATAAGGGAAGGGCTGCTGCCCAATCAGGAAGAGGAGAGAAGTGAGGGACCAACCAGAGAAGAGAGCAAGGAGGAGAAATGAGGGAGAAAAGAAAAAGGGGAAACCGGGTTTCCCTTAACCCGTGACCCGACCCGGTGGATTCTCCCATCTCTGGCCACCTTGGACGACAAGCTTAGTGTCAAAATGACCTTTACCATGAGGCCAACGGATCCCTCTTCCATTTACATGTGAAAATTGGTGAATTTTGGGTAAAATCGTGCAAAAAGGGGGCACGGGTTGGTTTCATTCCGCCATGATTGGAAGTTACCTCCTCCAATTAACACTACAAATAAACTCCCCTCAACCTCAGGAACAAAGCCCAAGCACTTGTGGAGGCATTGGAGTGAGCATTGAGGTTGAATTGAAGCACACCATTTTCTAGGGTTCCGGCGGGTTTGACCAAAATTGGAGCTTTTCTCGGCCAAATTGGAATTGGTCACAGGTATAAAAGTTACTCTACTCATTGAGATATTCATTCCTGTAACTTTTGGTAATTTTTGGAAATAGTTGGATTTTCGGGCGAGTCGGGACGACCGACCACCACTTGCCGCGGCACGTGCGACGGTGCGTGGCCAGGAGATTTTAGATGCTACTTTTAAGCTAAATTAAATGCCCTGAATTCAGTTTTGATATCTAAATGTCATAGGTTGATCGTTTGAATCAAATTTTGTTACGATACTTGGTTTGGTCAAAATATGAATCGACGATCCGACCGTTGGATCGTCACCAAACTTGGATACATTATAATACGTAATATTTATGGATCATAGGAATTTACGGATCGGGAATCCGAAGTACTGATCTTCCCGAATTGGATTTGTAAATTTGTAAAATAAATGTTAACTGCCACTTGGTTTTGGGCAATTGGCGGAGATCCGACTGTTGGATCGTAATGAAATTTTAAGATGTTGTTCTAGAAGCATAATGTGTATCTTTGGAAGTAACGGATCAGAAATCCTTAATGCAAATCTTCCAGATCAAATCTTAAGGGTGTGTTTTATGTTAATTATGTATTTTTATCAATCAGTAGAAGAAGACCTTTGACTCGTGACTCCAAACCCAAACCCTTAACCCTTTTAATTCTTTTGTTTTTTTTGTTATTTGTTAAATTGAAGGCCTAAACCCAAACCCAATCCCTAAAACCCTAAACCCTTTTAGTTTAGGCCTTTGGGCCTAGAACCTTTAAATCCAACCTATTAAACTAACCTAACCTAATAACCCTTAACCCAGATGAAATATTCTGTTAGGGAATATCCCATCTGTTTGAGAATATTCCGTCCTTCAGGGAATATTCATCCTGTTGACTTTTGTTGACTTTTCGAAAATTTAAGCAGGACTCTTCTTAGGGTAATTCGACGTCCTGAATCCGTTTTTGACGTTTGTTTTCCCAAATTCAATTGTTATGATATAGTTTTATTAATTGTACCTTTATGTGCTTAGAGGCAATTATTAGTGGCGTTTCCATCTTCGCTAGGTTGCGTGGCTCTTCAGCAGCGAAGTATCTGTGAATGGGCAGTTTATTTTATACATATACATATTGATAGTTTCCCTAAATGCGTAGTTACTTCACTTTTACGCTTATATTGCCAAGTATTCGATATTGTGATATGAAATGTGATAAATGCTGCTATATGGTTGAGATATTATTGTCATGACATTCATACATATGTGTACATGCTCATCTTGTTGCACCCCGGTGTTAGTACTCCACCCAGGGCCAGGGCCAGTCCTTCACGTGTATGTTCACATCTGTACCATTCGCTCGCCTTGGATCCAAGTTAGGTGCCAATCTTTTTGAGTAGATTGCATTAGGCAATCCGACTTGTACGTGACCATGCTTTTGCACCAGTCTTCGCGTAATCGTAGTACTAGAGCGCCTTGATTACACCCAGTTCGGTTAGGTAGAATTGCCTTAGGCAGTTCCGACTTGTGTGCTAGCTTAGATGATGAGCAAACTACTTATAATTGATTATCACATGATTATATTACTTTGGCATTTGATATATCATGACTTGGCATATTTTTGGTTATATTGCTGTTATATTTGATTACATACTTACGTAGTATGTTTTAAGGAAACTATACTTGTTTTACGGCAAGGGGTTAGTATATTAAAAAATTAAGGTTTTCGTATAAGTATTGTTTTACTGACCCACTCAACTATGTTTTTCGCCCCTCCAGGTTTAGTAGCTGTGTTTACGCGTATACGAGGATTCTGGCAAATCTCAGGAGATTCTTCAGTGGTATAACCCTCATCCTAATTACTGTATTGTCTTATACTCTGACATTACGTGTGAAAATGGTTCAATCCCATTCACCCGCGCACTCTTTTGATTAGGCATTTTCAGGTTTAATTTATTCACTTTTTCCACATCACTACACTTTATGGCTTCGTCACCTTCTAGGTGTCGGCTATCACAACTCGATTTGGAGTTCTGGTAAACATTCCGGGTCGGGGTGTGTCATATGCCCCACACTTTGTCTGTGAAATTTTTATTTTAAAATGGAAAGGAGAAAGGGGAAAAAAGAAATGTGGATTAGAGAGAAAGTTTTTTCTTTTCTTTTTTTTAATATTTTATTTTTCAAATTTAGAGGATGTTAGCATCACTCTTGGTTGAGACTTTGAAAAAAAACAAGAGAATTTAATTTGTGTGAATTTACTCTACTACTCATGATTTTATTTTATAGTAAAAGATAAAATTGTCTTTTTATTCTCTTTTTGTTAAGATTAGGATGAAAGAGAAATTCTCTGCCTAGATTCCCTCCGTCTCCGCTGCCAGCTCGTTCCCTCCCCTCCCATTGGTTCGATTTCTCCACTGAGACTTAACCTTGACTGCAGGCGACCACTCCCTCTCCCTCCTCCTCCTCGTCCAACATTAGCTTCAAGCAAGTAGGTGAAAAAGCAAACACAATCCTCCCTCCCCAATAAAAATACTACCACAGACACTGCTGCTCTCTACCTAATCTATTTATTATTATTTAATTACTAATTAAATCTAACCCAACCAAAAATAAGAAATTTAAAAAAAAAAATAGAGATTCAGAGCCACTTAATAATATGGCATTATTCTACACTTATAAGTGAGAAATTTTAAATTTTATATTATCGTTGCCAAAAATAAATTTAAACCACATTATTACTAATTTGTTGTGCACGCTCTCAACCCTAAAAATAATAGCGTTAGTTTAAAAAAAAAAAAAAATTATGGCTGTTGCTCCTACTTGGTTGCTTTCCTTGTCATTCTCCTCCCTGTTTTTACATCTTAGCCGCGGGGCACACAGAGAGCGCAGTAACTATGGCTGTTGCTCCTCTTTCTTTCTAAACTCCAACCATCTCTCTCTCTCTCTCTCTCTAAATCTTAAACCCTAGAAAAGCCTCTCTCTCTCAATCTCTCTATTTCTGTGCAGAGTTGCCAACACTAGAGAGAGAGAAAGGGCTTTTGGTTTCAGATCGCGTTGATATCTCAGCTCAGCTCGCTCGCCGATCTACGCCGTCTCGCCCGAGTTCGCTCAATGGGCGGTTCGGACTATTGAAATGCTGGCTGCTGCTCTCCGCGATTTCGATGTTAATCGCCCAAAATGTCCGCTTCTTTAGCTGCTTTTGAGCGCCCCCTTCGACCTGCTGCTTCTAACACGGTACTCTTTCCTCCTCCCCTCTCCTTTTCTTGCTTAAATTAGTAGAGTCGATTTATTTATTTTATTTTTGAATATTTGTTTAAATTCGTTTTAGCTGCCTTTCGTGGGAAGCCGCCAAACTGATGTTGTGAAATGCGATTTTTCAATTTTTTTTTTTTTTAGATTTTGGTTTTCGTTAAATCACGGGTGGTGGAATGTTCGTCGCAAATGTTGTGAAATTCGATTGCATTAGATTGATTTTGTTTCCATGTTCTGTTCTGATTGCTGGAGCAAAGTGTACAAGAAAGGAAATTAAAAGGCAAGTAAATTCGACGCAATGGTTCCCATACTTGTTGGTGTGGCAATGCACTTGTCGAAATTAATGAAGTTGCGCTTAGCCCGAGTTTAATCGCCTATTTTATTTTTGACTGCTGTTGATTTGGATTTAGAATGTTTCTTTTCTGTTATGGAACAACCGAACAAGAATTTCATTAAGATGATACCAATCGTGTACAAAACAGGATGTACAAGTTTGGAATGAAACTGCAGTGCAATTTCCCTTCATCCGAACAAACCCAAACGTGCCCAAGTTTTGAGGGAATTGATGGAAACTTCGATATTTTAATGTGAAATCAATATCTTTATATTTGAATGTGTTCTTAACTTTCAGATTCTCGAAATTGCAGTCTGTCAGTTATCAATGTAACCTGATCATGTTTTGGTGTTCCTTGGCATCCCTTGTGCTTAATTTTGCAAAGTAGTTTCACATTGTGCTTGGTGGGTGGGAAATATTTTCATGCCTTCTAACATATCAGATGATCCAGCAGGTGTTCAAGAGTGGCCCACTTTTCATATCTTCTAAAGGTTGGTATACATCTCTTGTTCTCCTGTTCCGTTTCCACCCAATGATAGTTTTGGTCGCATCGCATTTCCAATTTATTCGTTATAACGCTCATTTGACTTCGACGTGATTCATTAATCTTAGAAGGAAAAAAATTGTAAATCTGAAATTTGATAATTGGCCTTTATAATGTTATCTTTACTTGGAAAAGAATTCTTTACTAGACTTATCAGCATATCAATTCGTTGAATCCATTAATTGCTCTGATCATTGCCCAAGTGTTTATTTGTTAGACCAATGGATGTGGTACTAGGAACTAAGTTCCTTGGAAATTTCATAAGATTTAGACTTAAAAGATGATTAATGGGGGAGATAACAAAAGAAAAAAAAACACATCCGAATGAAAGAGAGAAACAGAGATAACACTCCGAAAAGAAACACCCAAGGCATATAATTCTTAAACAGACCATTTAATTTCCAGAGATATTGATATCCTATTTATTTATCTGATTTGTACATTGATAAGTTTCTTTAACCTTATCCTATATCCGTGCAGCGTCTGATGTAATTCAAATAAACCATCTCATAGGTGTTAAGAGTATTTTTTCTGAAAACTGTGTGCTTGTGGATTTTTACTTTTTCAAGAGAAATAACTATTTTTGCTTGGTCTAATTATGAACAGCTATTAATATGTTTTAAATAATTAAAAGAGAGGAAAAGGAGTTTTTCCAAGGAGTTTTTATTTTGTTTAATTTGAATAATGAAAACCTTCCAAACCAGTTTATGTTGCAGCCTCAGAGTTAGAGATCTTGGGGACAACTGAAGATTTTGCTTCATTCCTCTCAAACTGATATGTTAAGAGTATCTTGGTATTCGTGTTTGGTTTTGTCAACTAGAATTCGAACTTAAAAATTTTTCAATCATGCATTTCATAGTTTTTTCAGAATCACGTCTTCTGCACTCATTATTTATATATTCAGTTCTTATGTATTAACTTTGCAGGAATAGGCTGGAAGTCTTGGAAGAAGCGGTGGTTTATCCTCACACGGACATCTTTGGTTTTCTTTAAAAATGATCCTGTTAGTATTCATCAGTAATCTTTACCTCTTTTTTGGTTATACCATTATATTTTGTCTTCGTTTTAATTTCCTTTTCTTTTTCTATGATTGGCCTCATTATTTTGCATGAATTCAATGTTGTTATCGGAAAAAATTTGTTGGTCACTGAATTGACGTGTAAGTTGTATTGGTGCTAAAAATGGTGGACTTGAGACATGTAGTTTTGATGGTTTATTTGTCGGAAAGGGTTCACACCTAGCTTCCCTGTATGTTTGAAAGACACTAATATTCTACTATGTCAAGAGCTATTGAAACTTCTTCTATTGCCTTCTGAAATGGGATGAATCCCTGTTCAGTCCTTCATATTGTGATCTTGATGATATGTGAAATTATTGTAGCTGCTTCTCTTCCTTTAATGTATATGTTATTAAGGAAACCAACGAAAATGCATGGTTTCCCATCATTCCTCCTTCCTCAATTAAAATGTCACATTGTGAATACAATTTCAATATATAAGGGTCTGTATTTCAAGTGTTTGCTGGTTGGTTATGTGTTGGAGTTCCCAGAACAACCTGCTAATTGCTAGCTTATTTGCTGAGCAGAACTCTTGAAAACTGAGGCAGGACTTTATTGATTTTGTGTGTGTGTGTGTTTGTCTCTGTCTCTGTCTCTCTCTCATACATACCTGACAGTTGAACAACTGCGAAGTGCATGTTATTTTTTATTTCATTTTTAGTAATGAATGTTGTTTTAAATCTTTGTACAGAGTGCACTTCCACAAAGAGGTGGTGAAGTAAATTTGACTTTGGGGGGCATTGACTTGAACAATTCTGGGAGGTATGCATGACCATGCTGATTGTTTGTTTTATTATTATCTGCAATCTGACTAATAAATGCAACTGGTTTCATGTAGTGTTGTTGTAAGAGAAGATAAAAAGCTGCTGACCGTTTTATTTCCTGATGGACGTGATGGGCGGGCCTTCACTCTTAAGGTGACTTTTTTTGTGATATTTTTGTTCAAGACTTATTCGAATATATAGTATAATTGCATAGCTTCTGTTGATGTTATGTACATTGCATAGCTTCTGCTGATATTTATGTACATAATAATTCGATTAATTTTTGTAATCATAGGCTGAGACATCAGAAGACCTGTATGAGTGGAAGACAGCCCTTGAACTTGCCCTTGCACAAGCTCCAAGTGCTGCCCTTGTCATGGGACACAATGGGATTTTCCGTAATGACACAAATGATACGCTTGAAGGGTCCTTCCATCAATGTTTGTACTTTTTCGTCATTACACATTCAATGTCTCATGATTTCATCTATCTTGAGCTAGTATATTTATATATAATTTTGGGCTTTCAGGGAGGGATAAACGGCCTGTTAAATCTTTGGTTGTTGGAAGACCAATTCTGCTTGCGCTAGAAGATATTGATGGAGGTCCTTCCTTCCTCGAGAAAGCTCTTCGGTTCCTGGAAAAGTTTGGTAAGTTGTGATCCTGTTAATATTGACAAGAGCTCAAACTGTACGGAAAAATTCCTTGCAAATGTGTGTAACCCTTGTTAATCCAGTTAATATTTACCTTAGAACCCCTATGTTTTCTAGTTAAGATTTACCGTAGAACCCCTACATTTTTGTTAATCCAATTAATATTTACCGTAGAACCCTTATGTTTTCTAGACAAACATACGGAACAACCCTTGTTCATCCATTGTGTTTCTCTTGTTCATGTATCTTGTATCCAATATCAGATTTTCCAAAAAGTCAACTATGTATTTTGAGTATCAGATGTGTTTGTAATTCTTTTGTGGGCGCATAATTGGATACTTCATACCCGTGCTTTACAGATACAATTTGTAAAGATAGATATAAATAAAAAGGTGGACCAGAGTTGCATAAATCACAGGTTTTATGTTCGAACCATGATTGGGTTCGCATGTAGTGGCGGAGCCTTATGTAGACTGCACAGTACCATCACCCCCCTCTCTCCCTTTCTTTTATGTTTTCTTAAAAGCTAATGACCATTTCAAAAACAGATGCATATGTTGCCTTGTTGGCAAGGAAGTGAATTTCTTGCTTAGGCTTTTAGCACATATTTGTGTTTTTCTTTAATAAATCTATTAACTATTTAAAAAATAGTTAATGAGTATGGACTTTTAATTGTATTTTTAGCACAAATGAGTATACATTTGGTATGCAAATAAATTCTTTATTCGCAATAATGGGCGACCCAATCTCCTACTTCTGTTTTAGCTTTTAATCTCTCTTAGGCAAAATATTATTTAATGTTTTGGAGTTGCAGGAACTCTGAAAACTCAAAGAAGACGAAGAGGAACAGTATTGTGGAATCCTCTCCTTTTTTGCTTTTACCAATACCAAGAAATAATATGAAAAAAGTTTAGAGAAAATAATGTATTAAATCTGAACTATTAACTGTGGCTTCAGCTTGGAAAAATAATGTATAAAGTTTAATAAATCCATTTATAATTAGAATAAATATCGGTTTATATAAGTAAAAAATATGCAAAATTATTTACCATAAGGAAAACAATCCAGATTGAACTTTAAAATGAACCCATAATACCGTACCAACTGAGTATGACCGTAGCTTACTCTGTCTCCATAAACTATCGTACGTCGTACCCTTTCCCATTTTATTTACTGACTGGACGCTTTGTCTCTTTGTCAGTGCATTACACTCATATCTGAGTATGATTAGAATACAATTGTTGTGATATTGGCTATGCAGAAGTCAAGATACTCCTTCACATACCAGTGTGGAGACATCATTAGTACAAACTGTTAATCCTAATTGCCTATGAAACTATTTGGAAGCACAAGTCTGGGAATTTACTCATTAAGTCATTATATTGGGAGATATACCAAAAGAAAGATGGTGTAAAAACATATTTTTGAGCATTATACTATACAGTTTTATAATCTGTAATTTATTTGTCTAATAGGTACGAAAGCTGAAGGAATTTTGCGACAGTCTGCAGATGTTGAAGAGGTAGAACGTAGAGTACAAGATTATGAGCAAGGTATCCATTTTATTCAAGTTGAAAATATCTGCTTCATTCAATTTGGTGATTGCTTTGAATGGCTTTAGTGGATCTTAAAATACATAATAGATCCCGTTGTGCCAATAGCTCATGCCCTCAATTTTCTTGGAAGTATACATTGATTTCCAGCTTAGTGTCCTAACTGTTTTTGATGTTTGAAGGCAAGACTGAATTTGATCCGGACGAGGACGCTCATGTTGTTGGTGATTGTGTCAAGGTACTTTCCCAAAATTTGTTTGGTGTCATTTGCTGTCCGGTATGAATAATGCTTTATTTCAATATTTACTCAATCTGTTTGATCTACAGCATGTTCTGAGAGAACTGCCTTCATCTCCAGTACCAGCATCTTGCTGCACTGCATTGCTAGAGGCTTATAGTAAGTTTATCTTTATGTTATGCCTTGTGAATTCATAAATTAATTAATGGGCTCTTTGTTTATCTGGGGAGTTAAGTAACTGGAAAATTTGTGAGATTGTACAACCACATACTGCATAGAAAAGATTGACCATCAGTCTCCTGCGCAGTTATCCATTTGGACATATTAAATAATACTTTTATGCACGATTCAGAGATTTGTACCAAGTCTCCATGTCAAATTTTCTGTCAACTGATAGTTTCCTCAAGTTTCTGGATTTATTTGCACAAATTGATCAATTTATATTATTGTAATGGAATAAAAAAATTTACTGTTTGCTTTGTGTTCTCTTTAACTAGAAATTGATCGAAAGGAAGCTCGGATTAATGCAATACGCTCTTCAATATTGGAGACATTTCCCGAGCCAAACCGCCGTTTATTACAGAGGTAACCTTCTCGTACATGATGTGAGATGTCTTCTTCCATTCTACGTTCTGAGTCCTACTCATAATGTTTGAGACACCTACTTCTGTAGTGCACTTGTACTTAATGCATGAGTTTTAAGGGAACGAGATATCTCATATGTTGGCAAGGAAGGCATGCACAATAGTTTGAAAGGTGATGCATAAAACAATATATGAAGCAAGGATGAAGATGTTAGGGTCAGTTGAAATATCCATAGTGATATTGAGGATTCAAGGATATATTCATTGAAATATGGTTAAAAATTATGAATACAACGGATACTTGTTTTAGAAGTTGGAAATGAAACATTAGGAAATGTTAATCTAATTAGTAGAACGTCATTTAAACATGTATATTGTATAGCATACTGTTCATAAATTATATGACATGTAAAATCAAAAGCGTTCGCATTCTGAGCATGAATTTGTACAATTTTTTTGCTATCTATTTTATTTTAGATTTATTTCAAGTTGTCTTTGGTATGTCTGAAATGTATTAACTTCAATAATTTTAATAATAGTTCTGTGTTGAATTGCCAAAACAGTCCTAGTCTGTAGAATATTATAAATAAGATCTGGCTATAATGTGGACCTGAGGACCATGAAAAATAGGCTTAAATGTTAAAATGGTCCTTGTCTTTTAGTCATCGGGTCAATTTAGGCCTTGTGTTTTCAACTTGGCCAATTTGGTCCTTGTGTTTATCTCCGTTAGCCAATTAAGGACATTTCCATCTAATTTCTGTAAATTTTTTTTTATAAATTATTATAAACATTTATAAAATTATAATTTAGTTGATTTAAAAATTTAAAAATGAAATAAAATAAAAAATTAAAAGAAAAATTATTCTCCTTCCAACTCTCCAACCTCCTCCCTAACATTACCCCCTCTCTTTTCTATGTCACAACCTTAATCATTTTTCAGATTGGAAGTTTTATTTCTTATAAGGCTCATCCTTAAGTCCTTACCTTTTTGCGTTGGTAATGGATGAGTTAACAGGACATATTCAAGATGATATTCCTTGGTGTATGCTTTTCGCAGACGATATAGTGTTGATAGATGAAACTCAGGAAGGGGTAAATGCAAAGCTTAACCTTTGGAGAGAAGTGTTGGAATCTAAAGGTCTTCGCCTAAGCCGATCAAAGACAGAATATATGGAGTGCAAGTTCAGTGCAAATGGAGGCCAAAACGAGTTAGGGGTGAGGATCGGAGATCAAGAAATACCAAAGAGCGACCGTTTTCGTTACCTAGGATCTATCTTGCAAAAGAACGGAGAATTAGATGAAGATCTCAACCATAGAATACAAGCTGGATGGATGAAGTGGAAGAGTGCATCCGGCGTGTTATGTGACCGTCGTAGGCCACTGAAGCTCAAGGGAAAATTTTATAGGACGGCAATAAGGCCAGCGATGTTGTATGGCACAGAATGTTGGGCGGTGAAGCATCAACACGTACACAAAATGGGTGTAGCGGAGATGAGGATGCTTCGTTGGATGTGTGGGCACACGAGAAAGGATAAGATTAGGAATGAGGATATCCGGGGTAAAGTAGGAGTAGCCGAAATTGAAGGAAAGATGAGAGAAAATCGGTTACGGTGGTTTGGACATGTGCAAAGAAGGCCTACTGACGCTCCGATTAGAAGATGCGACTATGGGACAGAGGTTCAGGGTCGAAGGGGTAGAGGAAGACCTAGGAAAACTTTGGAAGAGACTCTAAGAAAAGACTTAGAGTACTTGGATCTAACGAAGGACATGACACAGGATCGAGCACAATGGCGTTCTAAGATTCATATAGCCGATCCCACTCAGTGACTTGGATTTTCCAAGTCTCCAACCGAGAAGTTTTCCTCACTCGGAAAATTAAGGGAACACTACCCCAACCTACATGCTCCACTCAGAAAGCTTCAACATACAAGCTTCAACAAAAGAAAATTCAAAGAACTTAGCGAAGAAGGCTTTGGTGTTTTTAACACAGTACGTTGAAATGAAGGAAAGCTTATTTATTGATATCCCCAATAAGCTACAAATATGTACATATACATGAGTCAAAATAAACACACAAGAGGGAGCCTTCATAAAGGTTGCTTAGGAGAAGTCTCAGCAGTCGGTAGAGCCCCAGAAAGAGAAGGCACCGGAGGGGGATCATTTGGAGCCTCAGTACTGGACAGAACCCTAGAAGGAGGAGGCATCAGAGGTTGATCATTTGGAGCTTCATTACGCGGTACAGCCCCAGAAGACGAAGGCAATAAATGCCTTTGGAACAAACCCACAAATCTCTGATGATCAAGTAAAACCTGACCATCAGTTTCCTTCATCTGGTCAAGCTTCCTCTTCATGTTTGTAGCATAGTCATGTGCGAGCCGGTGCAACTGTTTATTCTCATGCTTGAGCCCTCTAATCTCCTGTTTGAGACTCATCACTTCAGCCGCCAATGATTCAACTTGGCGGGTTCGAGCAAATAGGCGTTGGGCCATATTAGACACAGAACCTGCACACTGAACACTGAGAGCCAGCGAATCCTTAACAGCTAACTCATCAGACCGTTTGGAAAGTAGTCTGTTATCTTTGGGAGTGAGAAGGTTCCTGGACACCACCGCAGCGGTCATATCATTCTTCATCACGGAATCCCCAACGGTAAGAGGACCAGTAGGGGAGACGAAGGATGGGCGCCATATGTTGTCTGGAGAAGGCGGGGCTGCCTCTTCAACAAGGTTCAAGTCAAAACGACGGTCGGAGGGGCCAGACATTTTCAAAGTTGTTGAAGAGAGAAGAGGTCGGACAAATCAAGATCTTAGAAGTGCAAGAATGAAGCTTCTACTGGTGGAGATTCAAGTGTGCTTTGGAACTTAATGCCAGCCCCTATAAAAATCTGCACTCGACGGAGCTTCAGAAATCGAAGAGGCGCCTGCTCAGAAATCGAAGAGGCGTTTGCTTTCTCAAAAGCTGGGCTGCTTAGAGATCACGAGGGTTGATCTCAGAAATCGAAGAGGCGTTTGCTTTCTCAAAAGTTGGGCTGCTCAAAGACCACGAAGGCCGATCTCAGAAATCGAAGAGGCGCTCGCTTTCTCAAAAGCTGGGCTACCCAGAGACCACGAGGGCCGATCTCAGAAATCGAAGAGGCACCTACTTTTCCAGCCTTGTCAGCACCTGTCACACGCACACTCAGCTTTGCGGAAATTATGGGCATTCTGTCGAAGACTTCTGGGGAAGTAGAAAACACATGAATCTTACTGTTCAATCACCCACTTCCCACACGCAACAATAGCTCATGGGTACCACAGATAACTTTGCCAAAGTTGAGCACGTGAAGCTTGCAGCTCCCACTACATCGCTCTGACCAAGAAGGGTAAAAGAATAGCAAAGAAACAGCACTAACAAAGTTTAGACCCATAAATTTTGAAGGTCTAGCTACCATATTATTACCCACAAGGGTAAAGGAACAGTACCACTGCTGGATAATTGGAAAGTCCCTGTGTGTCAACCTCTGTGCTTCGTGGCAAGGTAGACTAGCAAACATGCCCAACCTTTACTCACATTCGAGAAAACACTCCCAATAAGATTGCTTGCTCCAAAATCGAAGAGGCACCGTCCTCCGAATCTCGAGAGCCAGACTCCCAACATGACTACTTTCTTAAAAATCGAAGAGAGGGTAAAGGAACAGTACCATTGCTGGATAATTGGAAAGTCCCTGTGTGTCAACCTCTGTGCTTCGTGGCAAGGTAGACTAGCAAACATGCCCAACCTTTACTCACATTCGAGAAAACACTCCCAACAAGATTGCTTGCTCCAAAATCGAAGAGGCACCGCCCTCCGAATCTCGAATCTCGAGAGCCAGACTCCCAACATGATTACTTTCTCAAAAATCGAAGAGACTGCTCCCCGAATCTTCGAGAGCCAGACCCCCAGCATGATTGCTTTCTCAAAAATCGATGAGGCATCGTTCTCCGAATCAATCGAAGAGGCGCTCGCTTTCTCAAAAGCTGGGCTGCTCAGAGACCACGAGGGCCGATCTCAGAAATCGAAGAGGCACCTACTTTTCTAGCCTTGTCAGCACCTGTCACACGCACACTCAGCTTTGCAGAAATTATGGGCATTCTGTCGAAGACTTCTGGTGAAGTAGAAAGCACATGAATCTTACTGTTCAATCACCCACTTCCCACACGCAACAATAGCTCATGGGTACCACAGATAACTTTGCCAAAGTTCTCTGCCAAAGTTGAGCACGTGAAGCTTGCAGCTCCCACTACATCGCTCTGACCAAGAAAGGTAAAAGAATAGCAAAGAAACAGCACTAACAAAGTTTAGACACATAAATTTTGAAGGTCTAGCTACCATATTATTACCCACAAGGGTAAAAGAACAGTACCACTGCTGGATAATTGGAAAGTCCCTGTGTGTCAACCTCTGTGCTTCGTGGCAAGGTAGACTAGCAAACATGCCCAACCTTTACTCACATTCGAGAAAACACTCCCAACAAGATTGCTTGCTCCAAAATCGAAGAGGCACCGTCCTCCGAATCTCGAGAGCCAAACTCCCAACATGACTACTTTCTCAAAATCGAAGAGAGGGTAAAGGAACAGTACCATTGCTGGATAATTGGAAAGTCCCTGTGTGTCAACCTTTGTGCTTCGTGGCAAGGTAGACTAGCAAACATGCCCAACCTTTACTCACATTCGAGACAACACTCCCAACAAGATTGCTTGCTCCAAAATCGAAGAGGCACCGCCCTCCGAATCTCGAGAGCCAGACTCCCAACATGATTACTTCCTCAAAAATCGAAGAGACACTGCTCTCCGAATCTCGAGAGCCAGACCCCCAGCATGATTGCTTTCTCAAAAATCGAAGAGGCATCGTTCTCCGAATCTCGAGAGCCAGATACCACAGACCACTTTTTTCAAAGTGCTCTGACAGAGTTAAAACATGTGAAACTGGCAGCTCCCACTACTGTGCTATGACCAAGCAGGGTAAAGGAATAGCATTACTACTTGTTGTTAGGGAGACTCCTATATATGTCGACCTCCATCCCCAACGGACAGGCAGACCTGCAAAAATGCTCAACCCTTCATCATATCTGAGAGGGCACTCCCAACGAAGCCTTTCGAAATATTCAGCTTTCTTTCCCCCCGATAATACCTCTGCAAACAAGCTATACTAGAGCAAGAATATCTCATATCATCAGGGTTAAAAGCAAGAGTATCCCATATCATGCTTTTTCCCTGTCTTTTCCTTTGGCCTTGTTTTTACCTGCAAGACAAGGAGAAAGAGAGCAATCAGTCAGCACTTGGAATCAAGCTTCCAGCCAGGAACTGACTGCCTGGAACCCCTTACCTGATTACTTACCTGGCATTGCTCTCGAGTACTCATCTTCAACATCTTATGTTTCCAGGGAAGATTCCGCATCTGCTTGAGGAACAGATAGGGCAAGTGCGAAGGATACAAGGAAGCATGTGGAGACAAGCGTAACAGCACACGTGCCGATACATCCATTACTCTGTCAAAAGCAAAAGTATCCCATATCAGCAGGGTGGAACGTACTCTAGATTTGATGGACTTGTTTTGACCCTCAAATTCTCCAGTCGGCCTTGTACTCTGGAGGAAACCAGAAAACCCTTCAGCTCAGTTCAAGAATAAGCCTGTGGAAAGTTACTTCTTCAAAAGCAAAAGTATCTCATATCATCTCTTCTCATTTTTCTTCTCTTTATCCTTCATGCTGCTGCAAGATGGGGAGAAGGTGAACAATCAGTCGGAGCTCTGATTGCTTACCTTGTCTGTCACCTCTTTCAGCAGACCCCCTAGCTCGGCAACTTGGGGGACTCCTACTACATGGTTTGTATCGCGCTTGACCAAGCCTGAAACTACAAGTAAGCTTCAAGTGAAATTGATACATTACCTTGTGCATCTCCACCAGTTAAAGATACCACCCCTGGATGGAGGAAGAGTACTTCCAGAGAAGATGCCACATCTACCTATGAGACAGATAAGGCAAGTCAAGACGACACCACACTCCGATACTTAGAAGTTTCGTGATTACGAGATCATTCTCCCATAATATTTCCTAATGTCATTTGTAATAAATCATTCACTTGTACTCACTAAAGGAGAGCTTGAACCTATGTACTTGTGTAAACCCTTCACAATTAATGAGAACTCTTCTATTCCGTGGACGTAGCCAATCTGGGTGAACCACGTACATCTTGTGTTTGCTTTCCTATCTCTATCCATTTATATACTTATCCACACTAATGACCGGAGCAATCTAGCGAAGATCACAAAAAGCGACCGTTTTCGCTACCTAGGATCTATCTTGCAAGAGAACGGAGAATTAGATGGAGATCTCAACCATAGAATACGAGCTGGATGGATGAAGTGTAAGAGTGCATCCGGCGTGTTGTGTGACCGTCGTAGGCCACTGAAGCTTAAGGGAAAATTTTATAGGACGGCAATAAGGCCAGCGATGTTGTATGGCACAGAATGTTGGGCGGTGAAGCATCAACACGTACACAAAATGGGTGTAGCGGAGATGAGGATGCTTCGTGGGATGTGTGGGCACACGAGAAATGATAAGATTGGGAATGAGGATATCCGAGGTAAAGTAGGAGTAGCTGAAATTGTAGGAAAGATGAGAGAAAATCGGCTCCGGTGATTTGGACATGTGCAAAGAAGGCCGACTGACGCTCCGGTTCAAAGATGTGACTACGGGACAGAGGTTCAGGGCCGAAGGGGTAGAGGAAGACCTAGGAAAACTTTGGAAGAGACTCTAAGAAAAGACTTAGAGTACTTGGATCTAACGAGGACATGACACAAAACCGAGCGCAATGGTGTTCTAGGATTCATATAGCCGACCCCATTTAGTGGGAAAAGGCTTTGTTGTTGTTTGTATGTGTTATTTCTCATTGATTTGCATTTTTTTGTAAAGAGAAAGGGTAATTATTGCTCATATGATTTTTCTTATGAATTTTTTTAAAAGAGATTGAATGAAATGCCCTTAATTGGCTCACAGAGACAAACACAAGGACTAAATTAGCCAAATCGAAAACATGGGGACTAAATTGGCCATATGACTATAACACATGGACCATTTTGACATTTAAGCCTGAAAAATATGTTACAAAGAAGTTTGACATGATGTGATTGAAAATATATTAAACAATGTTATGGCCCTAGTTACTGATGTTTCAGTAGTGGAAGTAATATGGGCATGTAGATTGCAACAAAGTCCATCCCAATATTAAAATCTTATTCCCTTCTATTTCAGTATCTGGTGCTTCAAATCTTGGCATATTGGTGAAATGTTGGACTGATGTTTCGACATATTTATCCATATAAAAGTTAATGTTTTCTTACTAGACAGTTTATGCAAGAGCCTCTGTTGAATGTTAGGTTGTTACTTTGGGAAACAAAATTTTAGCCACTTTGAGTATATCATATTGTAGAGACCACTCTTTCCCATGGACATGCATTCTATTAACGATTATGCTAAACAATCATATTGGTCTATAACTTGCTTTTCTCCTTTTCTTTTTGCAGAATTTTGAAGATGATGCATACCATATCTTCTCACTCTCATGAGAATCGGATGACTCCATCTGCAGTTGCTGCATGCATGGCACCCTTGCTCTTACGCCCTCTATTAGCTGGTGAATGTGAGCTGGATGATGACTTTGATATTAATGGTGATAATTCAACCCAACTTATTGCTGCTGCAAATGCTGCTAATAATGCTCAAGCTATCATCACAACTCTTTTGGAGGAGTATGAAAACGTTTTTCATGTAAGACACTGCATAGTTGGTTTATACATTGTGTTCTTGCTATTTCATAAGGTGGATCCTGGATTTATAATTCTCATTCTTTCAAACTGTATAACTTCACTTATTCCAATCAACTATAGTATTCAGCGCAACGTGTTAGGATATCTACTCTCCTTTTAACATCTCTTTTGCTGTGGAATGGGGGTACCATGGGCTTAGTGAAGATTGCTTGAACTAATGAAGGAGATAAGTTTGGTACTGGTACAAGTCATAGGTGCACAGTCATAACAACCCAGACTTCGTTTTTCCTCGGAACTATATCTTGAATAAGTTGATAGAATCATTGTAGTAAGTTTGTGTGGTGTTAGGTTGATAATCTTGTTTGATGTTAAATCCATTTATATATCCAAGTGTGTTCTAGGGAGCACTAGAGAAACTTAAGCTATTCAGTGGTGGTTTAGGCTGGGGTGGGGGTTGTGTAGAGTGATTAGGAGCACGGAAGATTTTATGTTAAGCCTCCACCAGATTGGACATACTAGTATTTTGGATGGGACTTAATGATATGGTAAATGCATTGGCTCATCTTTGCTTGATCTAGAACAAGATCCAGTCTTTATGAGTAATGGATTACCTGCTTATTGACATGTTAGTACTATATCATAGGTAAGGTCTGATATGTTGTATCCATGACATGGTGAGAGTGCCTGCTTGAGATGACATCCAACTCTAAAGTGTCTTTATGAATGATAGAAAAAATTGGATGCAGTTCTAGTTGTTGAAGAATTGGTTTGAGGTGCATCAGCTGAAGAAGAACAAAGGTTTTGTAGTTAAATTTGCCTTCCTCCTTGTCTAATGTTATGTGTCTAGTCGGAGATAAATGCCTATGGGGGTTCAACTGCAATTCTTGCATTTCGCAGTATGAGATAGGAGTTTCATTATTGGGATTAGTGGGTGCCATGCTATTTTATCCTTTGAGAGAGATATCAATATCTATTTTTGTAGGATCCTTTTACACCTCACTCTGAAAAGCACTCAAATAATTTACTTCATTTTACTTTAACTGTTTGAACGTTTTGTTTGTTTGGATGTTTCTCTGGACTGCATGGCTAGTTGTCAATTCGATGACATCTCTAGTAAGTTTAATACAAACTACATGATATATTGTTTAAACACGAATTGAGATGAAACGCATCATTCATGAATGATGAAACTTTTGCTGACACTGATTCTTATGGTCTTCCTTTACATGCTATTTACAAAGTCTCGAAATCTTAAGTTCATGTTAGATTTTTCAATTATGCAAAGTGGTCTTTACTTGTTGGGCTCTTGTTTCAGGATGAAAATCTTCTAAGGTGTTCCATCTCTGCTGATTCTCGAATTGAGAATAGTGGGAGTGAAGATTCATCTGATGATGAAAATCTTGATCTGAAAGACAATGGTTACCATGACGCAGAAAATGAAGTTGATCTAGAAACAGATGATGATCCGGATAGAGTCCATAGTGGAAAGTTGAGTGAAAGCAGTGGTTATGCTGGCAGTGACCTCTATGATTATAAGGTTCTCTCCCTCCGTTTCTCTCTCACTCACTCACTCCACAGTGCTTGTGTTATGCTCTGATTTGTGTATGGTTTTAAGAATTTTTTATGTGTGTGTGTATATATATACTAATGAAGGGATTAGAGTCTTTCTCCTGTACGACATTAGTAGGTTATGCCTTCCTATGCCACTGATTGCATTGACTTTCACGTAATTGACTCCAGCAATTGCTGTGGGGTCCTCTATGAGTTATATGATGTCGTACAAAAAGTTATATTTCATTAGTTTGATACAAACACCTGGAAGATTTTTGTAACATTACGTTGGTTCCAACATGATACTGCTAATAGATCTGTGTCACTGTTACCCCTTTTGTTTATTTATTTATTTATATTTTTTTTCCCATAACCTTGGTCTTTGATTAGCTCTTGGGTCTTTAGGAGTCGAAGGGACGTACCAAGTCAATTAACTTATATGCAAGTTCCTGATTTTGCCTATTTGATCTGATTTTCTTCTCTGTTGAAATGTTCAACTGCGTGAGTTATAATATTTCTGATTGACATGTAAATTGGTGTCCTCAAACAGGCGTTCGGGGTTGATGATTCAGATGTTGGATCACCTAAAGGAAATCATGCGTCAGCTCAGAGTTCAAGTTCATATGTTCCTCAACCCATCAGAGATCCAAATGTTGGAGTCGTGGAAAGAGGAAGCAAACCAAAAAAAGAAAATGAAAATGTAATTAGTGAGACAGAAACACCAAGTGCGTCACCTGCTGGAGATTCTTACAGATCAATGGGAGAGATTCTGTCAGTAGTGGATCCAGGGCATCATTTACTGGTTCCTGGACTTGATTCAGGAACTGCGAAGACAGCGGCTAAAGTTACAGGCTCCAATCATAATGCAAAGCGATCGGCATTTTGGGGAAGAAGCAATGTGAGTTGTCATTTTTTGTTATCTTTTATTATCTTAAGTTGATTTTCGGGTTAACCCAGTTAACAAGCAGCAGATAAATTATATGTTAATCAGTGAAGAAGCGGTTTCATTTAGCTGATGTTCAATAATCAAACTTGATAGCTCTTTCTTTATTTTAAAGTCAAATTAACTCTGCATGAGAGAGAGATGTGGATCCCCTAATGTTTTAGACAAAAAAGAGAGATGGATCCTTTTCTATTGGGTTTAATTCTTTGCATTGAGTACAGACAATGATTTATTGGATACCTCCTGAAACTGTATGGCTTCATTATCAAGAAGCTTGTGCATATTTATTAGTTTGTTGATTTTTAATGTCCTCTTCTTTTCTTATTTTCAAGGTGAATTTGCAGTCTAGATATTATTTTTAGGTTTTAGTCAGTATTTGACGTGATAGCCTTATATTTGAGCATACCCTTTGTTTTAGGAGATAATAGCTTAGCCGGCATTTACAGTTTTGTTTTAAAATCCAGTGACATCTGATATTCTTCATTAATTGTTGTACAGGCAAGAAAGACACCGTCAATGGAATCAGTTGATTCTTCTGGAGAGGAAGAGTAAGTTACTCATAATATGCATTTGTAGTTTTGTACTTTGTTTTAGCAACAGGCTTAATGCTCATGAAATATATGGACGTGCTACCTTTTGTTTAAAGCTTCACAACTTTCATGTAGCTGTTAAGAAATCTGATATGTGCTGTAAGTTATATGGTACTTTTAGTAAGTGAAATAATTTGGTTGTTTTTTTAGGCTTTCAATTCAGAGGCTTGAGATTGCGAAAAACGACTTGCAGCACAGGATTGCGAAAGAGGTAGCTATGCTTCTGCTTGACTTATTGTAATGTCAAATCATAGAAACTGGTACTTATACTAACCGGATTAGACACTCATGTTATAGGCAAGAGGAAATGCAATATTACAAGCTAGTTTGGAGAGAAGGAAGCAAGCTTTACATGAGCGCCGCTTGGCACTGGAACAAGATGTATGTTCATGAAAAAAATTCCAGATTAATTTTCTTCCTCCGTCCCCGTTTATTTAAGGACCTGACTAGATAATAGAAGGAAGGGAACAACAAAAGAATGTGTGAATATATTTTTGCCTGCATTCGGTGATGTTGTGGGGTTTACTCCTGTTTGACACTGGGAGGGTTTGCTTCTGAATTTCCTTTACATGAGTGCAAATGAAAGACAACCCTTTTTGACTTTTTAAACTGATACACTTTTGTAGTGGTAATGATAGCTCATAACTACACCCTCTGTTCTGTGGCTTACAAAGGCAATTAGACAGAGCAAAATTGCTGGTTCTGTTCAGTTGCATAGGCGACTGGCTAACATTCGTGTACAACATTTTTTATTTTATTTTTTGACAAGTAACATAAGAAATTACAGGTTTTGTGTTTTCATTTTCTCAATCATTTTATATTTGATAAGTAAGGGTGCCACTTGATTGAGTTACACAATTATACTTGATGTTAAAACCTCCTCACTGTTTTTTCAGTGGAAAACCTGCTTACTGTTGATCAAAGGAAAATAAAATCTCCTTACTACTCTATTATTAGTTTCTAGATTGTCAATGTGGGAGCTAGATCTTAAGGTGTGAACGTGTATAGTATTTAATGACATCTATTGGTAGTACTTTGTATCTTACAAGTAATTTTCCTCTTTGCTTTTTGGCTGCGTATAAGATCTTCGATTAACTATCTGGAAATGATAATATAGGTTTCAAGATTGCAAGAGCAGCTACAAGCTGAACGAGATCTTAGAGCAGCATTAGAGGTTGGTTTGAGCATGTCTTCTGGACAGTTGGCCAGTTCACGTGGCATGGATTCTAAGGTTTGTATAGATTGTAAAGGATTAGTTTTATTTTAATTCTTTTTCATATCATTTATCCAAGCCAGATTCTTATGATTAAATTCTGGTTTGAAGACACGGGCTGAGCTTGAGGAGATAGCTCTTGCTGAAGCAGATGTGGCCAGGTTGAAGCAGAAAGTTGCAGAACTTCACCATCAACTTAATCAACAGCGACAGCATCATTATGGTTCTCTCTCTGATGCTTGTGACCGTTATCAAAATGGCCAAAATCATAATTCCCAACAGTGAGTGTGCAGAACCCACCATTTTCTCAAAAGAATAAAAAAAAAAAAGAAAAAGACGTAATCATCTTATATGATTGAATTTTTCTCTAAAAAAGTAAAAATTGGGAAATGATTTTTTCACACCCATTTGAGTCTTTGACCTGCACTCTGCTAAATTCTGTCCCCTGATTCTCTTGATTTATCCAATCCAGAAAGAGGACGAGGTGTAGAAATCAGTCCCCAAAAAATCGGGGGTTGAAAAGGGGAGTGCAGAAATCAGTCCCCTAAAATTCGGGTTGCAATCCCCTAAAATTCGGGTTGCTTTAGTTAACCCAAGGCTTCTTAACATTGCAGAGTACATTGCTATATGATTGAGGGATTCATCAATGCAATTTGCAGAGCTTTAATACTACTAGGAATTTGTTTGGTTCAGGTCAAGAAGTTCTTATGATTTTAAATTGTTTACTTTCTGCAGGAGGTTTCTTCAGCAAGATTTTGATGCAACCCTTGCCTTCTGTAATCATGAAAGGAAACAAAGGAATGAGGTGAGGTGTTATGTTTTTCTATCTTCGATAGTTCATGCTTCATATTGGGAAGCATTCCTACTTGGATATTTTCCAGTGATTTGCAAAATGTTGTTTACTTGGCGTTGCTCTTCCTTGATATCGTTACTCTACCTATGTCCCTCACATTTTTATTTCAATTCTGTCCTTAACAATCCAGTACTCCTTGACTATTTTGCTACAGGAGAGTTTGCTGGGGGAAGATTGGAGGACTATCAAGGGCCAAATTTTAGCATCTGGCAGCAGTGTAAGGCAGCCTTCTAGGAAGCAATTCATGGATCCGGCTAGCATAAGTGAATCAAAAAGTACTGATGCATCGAAAAGTTTGTCTGTTGATGAGCTTTCTGCTGTTGATTCTGTGTCCATGCCATCGACTTCAAGAGCACCAGAGGCAAGCGTTTCTATTTTTCTGCGACTGTCATTTCTAGTTTGTGGTTGAGCTTCTCTCTAAAAATTAAAATTTTGCTATTTAGTATCTTTGAAACCTTATCTTGTATTAACTCTGGAATGGTTCCCGCCAAATTCAAACAATTGTAACGTATTGAAGTTGTGACTATGGTTCCAGGTGGTGGATTATCCAAGGCATCCATCAACAGCATCTTCTGCCTTGGTAGAATTAACAACTCGTCTTGATTTCTTCAAGGAAAGACGTTCTCAGCTGATGGAACAGCTTCATAATCTTGATTTAAATTATGGCACGACATCTTTGCAAGACTCTGTTTATAGACCATCGTCCCCACCGTGGAATTGACTGGCGGAGGAAATTGAGTTGGAAGAAGAATGCCGGATGCCTTCCTGTATATTCTTTGATAATGTTTGCATATAAATAGTCATGTGGTGCTCTTGTTCGATATTGAAAGTTGCTCGTTTTTCATTTCTTAGTGAGAGGAAGTGAACGGAATTTCGGTGAGAAGTGTTTTCTCTTTGTTATATGTATTGATGATTCCTTTTGTTGTTGACAAGGACCCTGTAACTGTAAACAAATCTGTCTTCTGTTGTTGTGTCCATAGGTGGGGTAATGTTATTGAACGATAATATTTTTAGTCAGCTACTTTTTGAGGTCACTTCACATATTTCTTACTGCATTACTTGTTTTTAATCTTAGTTTTCTATTACAAATCCAAGGGTCTTTCTATATGGCAGTACTTTCTCCTGACTCATTTGATCGACAGACCACTGCTGTGATTAATCTCGGATCGGTTATGAAATCGGAAAGCTTGTTAGGTGGCTGTTTGGGCGGGGTTAGGCGGGACTAGGCGAGGTTAGGAGAGACTAGGAGGAGCAAGGCGGGCTGCGCGGGGCTGGGAGAGGCCATGTGAAGGAGAGCCGGAATCTGAAAATTTTTAGTGCAGAGTTGACGGACGGGCACAAAGTCGTGGAGAAAATGATGAGTTGGCTCTTTAATATAATGCTTGACGTCGTCGTTTTATACTTCTTTCTTTTGCTGACTTTTTTTCTTTCATTATTTAATTTTTTTTTTCTCACTTATAAGGCCCACCATCTTTCTCTGTAACTTTTTTTTTATTATCCCATTCTTATCCTTTTAGTGCCTCGCCCGTTTTCCACTAGATTATTAACCTAAAACTCCCACCTCATGTAATATATACTAGCATTTGGCTACATATTTTGTGTGTATGAATACATTTTTTTAGAAAATGAGGAGAGAGGGAGAGAGAGAGAGAACGTGGGGGAGTGAGAGGTTTTTGTTTTTGGTTTTTTATTTTTTTTACTTTTTTATTTTTATAGAAATATTAGAAGTATTTTAATATCGCTTGTAGGTGAGGTTTTAATAAAAAAGGGTAAAATTTGGACCTATGAAATTACATTATTGCCCATCATTTTGTTTGTTTGATAGAAGACTAATTTGTCTTTTCATCCTCTTTTGGTTGACAAATAGGGTTTTTATTAATTAGTAGAGATAAATATGATTTTTTTTTAAGATTTATTATATATAAGTATATGTTGTTATTTATTTTGTGCCATATTACTGTATTGGTATATATAATGTAGTAATTTAATTAATTTATATGAAAATTATTCAAATTCGCTTAGTTCGCCTAGCCCACCGCCTGATTAGCGCCTAGCATCTTTTAGAACCATGGTCATGTCTGCTGGAGATAGTTTAGTTTACAATGTTGCTAACATCTCAAGCTGAAACAATTCGCTTCCTAATGCCTCTGCTAACCCATACACAAACAATCAAGTCCATGATGCTTCAATCGTCCCAGGGAACAATAACGCTCTAATTGTTGGATCCCCTCCCACCATGGATCAGATATAGGTGATTTTCTAACATTAGCTTCTTTGTTGATGAACTACAGAGGACCAATAAGGCTTCTCAGACGGAGAACCACTCAAACTTTGTTGACATCGAGAGGCGAATAAAGCCTTTGGAGAACTCTAGCAGGACTACTCTACAAACCCAAGTCCTTGTATTTGGATTTGGGAACTTGAGTACTATAACTCCAGATGGACATCTAATTGCGTCAACATCCATTCAGGCTCTAGCTGGGATTATTGATTCGAACGCGTGCGCAAGACAACGTGATGGCCAAATTATCAACCATACCTCTGTAGGCGTGACTCAAACCCGATGCACCTCTGATCCCTTGGACACTACAAGAGCCCCACCATCTTAACTTCGATGATCTGGATTCGTCAGAAGAGCAAGAGTGGCATAAATTACTAAATCGAGATGTTTTTAGGGATGCTCCGAGGGACACTCAAAATCACCTCCCCAGTAAGGCTGTTGATAGGAGCATATTTATGCGACTTAGTTAGCTTGTTTACTTGCATATATGTTGTTAGTTCTTACTTATTATAATGTTTTAAGCTATTTTCGTGTGTTTGTAGGTCCAAATGACAAAGTTGGTAAGAAAGTGCATTTTGGAGCATTTTGGAGCATTTTAGAGCAGTTTTGGGCTGGAATGGATAGCTTACATATGGAGCACAAGGAATAGATGAATTTGAAGACCAAGATGTCAAGGAATGTACTAAAGAGTTGAAGAAATAAATCCAAGACAAAGAAGATAAGGAATATGTGAACACGGAAAATTCCTGAAACAAAAGAGACAAGAACAACGTGCACAAAATAATATTTGTGTTTGATGATTTTGGGTTACAATCTCTCTCAAATTTGATCCTCTGATTCGATCTCCGTAAGGTGTTGATTTATGGATGTTTCGTTGATCCAAGGGCCGTTGAGGCTTGATCTTGGATGAACTGTTGGAAGTTTCTTCAAGGGGTCGTGGGCTTAATCTTTGAAGGTGGATTTGAGCGGATCTTCAAAGAGCCGTTGGGGCTTGATCTTGAGGATGAGTGTTTCTTCAAGGGCCGTTAAGGTTTGATCTTGAATAACAGTGATGAACGGATCTTCAAGGGCTTTTGGGCTTGATCTTGAAGAACGGTTGGATGTGTGGATTTGTTGATGTTGTTGATCCAAGGGCCGTCGGGGCTTGATCTTGGATGAACGGATCTTCAAGGGCTTTTGGGCTTGATCTTAAAGATGGATGATTGTTGATCCAAAGGCCGTCGGGGCTTGATCTTGGGATGAGCAGTTGTGTGGATTTGTTGATGTTGTTCATCCAAAGGGCCATTGGGGCTTGATCTTAGGATGAACAGTTGTGTAGATTTATTGATGTTGTTGATCCAAAGGGCCGTTGGGGCTTAATCTTAGGATGAACAGATGATGAACGATAAATACTTTCTTCAAGGGCCGTCGGGGCTTGATCTTGAATTGGTGGAAGTTCTTCAAGGGCCTTTGGGGCTTGATCTTGAAGGAACAGTTGTGTGGATTTGGTGATGTTGTTGATCCAAAAGGGTCGTCGAGGCTTGATCTTAGGATGAACAGATGTGTGGATTTGTTGAACACTTTCTTCAAGGGCCGTCGAGGCTTGATCTTGAATTGGTGGAAGTTCTTCAAGGGTCGTTGGGGCTTGATCTTGAAGGAGGATTTGACGAAGAACGAAGAGGGCTTTTTTGATCCTTCGGGATTCTTAGGAATTTGGGAGGTTGGATGCTTGAAAGCTTTAGAGTTTCAAAGCTTCAAGGATTTTGGATGAGTGGGGAGTATTCTCTTCCATTTTGGGAGTAGAGAAATGTATTTGTGAATTGGTTGATGATACCTTGATGTAGAAGCCTATTTATAGGCTTTGAGAATGAATCACCACCACAAAATATTTTTTTCTTTTCCAAGCACCATTGCCTAATTTCCCACTTAATACAATTTTAAACTTGAAGTGGTAATTTTATGGCCTAATTTTCCACTTAATATCATTTTAAACTTGATATGTGCATGCTTTGTCATTGCCCAAAATGAGAAGAAAACCTTGTTTTGATCTTCAATGGATTGAAATGTGCTTGCCTTGTCATTGCCCAAAATGAGAAGAAAAACTTGTGTAATCCTCCAAGGGTATTTCTTTTTGAAGGGAAAATTATGAGATTCTAGAATGGGATTTCATAATGACTATCATGCATATACAAATCAAAATTTAATATACGAAAGCAGCGGAAGCATTTATAACATATTATCAAAGCTATAGTCATGCAAATCCCCTTCAAGGTTCATAGGTTTATATATAATGCATCAAAACAATTTTTAGAATCAAGAACAAAGTGAAGGTTAGTCTTATACCTCTTGATCTAGACTTAAGACCAAGGATGGACCACCTCCAAGGCCTTTGCTCCTTGAAATCCTTGAGCCTAGCTTCCCTCCTTGCCTCCTCCACTTTGTTACAATGAGTGCTCCTAGGTTCTCTTCAAGTTCCCAAAGTAGGAAACCTCTAAAGATCCTCACCCACTAGTGTAGTGAGAAGGATGAAGGAATAACCAAAAGGGTGTAAGAGATGTTAGTAAAAACCCCCCTTTGGTGGCCGGCCTTTGTGGTTCAAGATGGCTATTTTCTTTTGCCTCTTTTGTTGTTCAAAACTCACAAAAAAACCCTAATGAACAATATCTTATAAAGTTGCTTATATAGACAAAAAGAAAACCTAGTCAACACTTGACTAAATATCTTTCCAAAACCCACATAATATGGCCGGCCCTCTTGTGTTGTTTTTGGGCTTTGGGCTTTTAATATTTCAAGTCATCCAATGCTTGAATAAAAGCCCAATGGGTTTATGCCCAATGGGCCTAATTAAACCCGAACGTTTCTTTAAGCCCAAAACGATCTTTATCGCTTTTATGATTTCTTTAGACTTTTCTAAATTAATCACAACACATAATTAATCCAATTAATTGTTTCCATCATCCATTAGTTACTCACTACAATAGTGTTGTGGTGAACAATCTTTTAGGTTCTAATTAGCAAGGCAGTGAGGTGATTGGCATTAATCCAATTGCTTATATTTAATTCAATCACTTAGTGAATTAAAACCTCATTTTAATTCACCTTTCTTCTTTGACGACTACATCTAATCATCTAGAAGAACTCACAAGCTATGAGTGACATCTAACCATATGTCATAGCTACCCAAGCTAATGTAGAAGTTTATTCAAAGAACCTAGTTAGTTGGAATTACAATGTAATTCAATCCTTCTCTAATACAATACTCTCAATCACATCATTAGGGTATGGATATTTCATGTCAAACCTCTAATGTGATTATTCCTTCTTATATGATCCAATTGAGTCGTATAGGAACACTTTCCTTTATTACGCTCGACACTTCAGCCGAAGATTCCCGAATCATATCTTAGAGTATTCTTCCTCTCTTATCGAGGATTAGAGATTCCTTGTTGCGCATACACTTGCCTTCATGACTAAGTGGCTTAACCCCAATTATGCCGTGGACACCCTCGAATGGGGAGACTTTGACATAATCAAAGATTAAGTACTTAACCACAAGACAACGACGATGCCTCAGGTCTAAGGATTACTTACATCTTTCCAACCATTAGAGTTACTTGCTTGACATGTGAGTAGACCTCCATGCAAGTACTCCCGTTCGATTGTGTTCAGTGAACTCATTCCCTTAATGAGCACCTACATACTTGTCTTAGTGTCACAACACGAATGGGTTGAGACTTTCCATCCTTCCAATTGAAGCGGACACAGCATGTACTGGTCTAAGCATTGTCAGTATCCCTCCGACAATCCAATGACCAGGAACCTTTTTGGACATCTGTTTATGTGAAGAAGGTCTCTGTAGTCTAACATCATTAGATTACTTCTTCAATCGATCCATTGTCCATGGATTCACTATTCAGGACATATTTCGTTTATTGAGATAGTCCTAATTAGTATCTTTGCCATTTGATGTATAAGAATCATCCATACATCGATTCATTTGTCCTGAAAGATTTCTTCCAAAGATTGACTTTCAGGGCATATTTCCAACACTTTTTATTTTGTTGAGTCACACACCATGTGTACAATTTGTATGACACGTGGCATATGCCATGTATGCCTTGACACGTCAAAATTTTAATGCGTTGGTGAACATTTATTTCACCGCAATTTCGATGTCTACATAATCAACTCAAAAGAAGGAGATATTATCCAAACTGCCTTATCTTATCCAAAACCTTATCCAACCTTATCTTATCCAAACTAACCTTATCTTATCTTATTCTTTCCTAATCTAACCTTATCTTATCTTATTCAAATCAGTTTGTGCCTTGATTCTAGACATTTATAAGGGATAATTATGCATTTAAAATACATATTTCAGATTCTAGAACCCTTATCCCTTATGTGCCGCATATATGCCCTCTCCTTGGTGATTTAGGAATTGTAATCCTTCTCTGAACCCATGTCGTATATCCTTGTCCTTTTAGGTTCAGAAATTTGTGCTAAAACATCCTTTCTAGAAGCTTTAAAACCTGCCGCACCTTTCTAGCCTAATCCCCCTTGGTTTCTGATTGTTTTAACCCATTCCACTTGGGTTTTGGTTACACAATCCTATTCCTACTCAACCTTATGCCGTGCCTAGCCTATAAATACATCATTCTGCGAACAAATCAGATCACCACCCTCTACCATATATTTCTACACCACGCACCCATATATTCAGATACAATTCACAGAGATTCATCAAGTGCTTGCAAGGAAGGAAGTAAGGAGCTTTGTGCTGTGGCTTGCAATCCAAGGAGGGTTCGAAATCTACCATTGGAGTTGCTGGGACGTTCCTAGTTCTTTTTATCCCTAGATTTGTTTCAATGTTTGTTTTAATTTGGTTTTATGTTTTCAATGACATGAGGAACTAATTTCTTTTTAGTTGGAGGTGAATTTGAAGCCATGATTATATGCTTTATATGAATTGATTACATCCAGTTATTGTTTCTCGAGTCTTGAATGTGATTTGCTTATCTGAGTTATTAAAACTTGTTTATGTATGTTGATTGAGGATGCATACTTAATTTGCATGCATGAACTTGATGCTAGAGTATAAGAGAGTTTCACCTAATCGTTATGAACTTATATTCACAAGTAGTAAAAGTCACTAGTCATGATTGTGTTAAGTAAGTCCTAGGCAAGAGTATCATGCTTTTCATAGTTACGAATGTCTCATCAATGCTTATGGTTTTCAAGGAACTTAATGACCTTTGATATGTCTTTTTATCATGCTTTTCACAGTTAGGGGACTTGAGGATGATAGTTTGGTTGCGATGTGTATTCCATCCAATTCAATGAATTAAGGAAAATTTGATGGTTAATTTGTGCTATCACGGTTAACTTGGGGTGTTGTCATTCATGGTTTAAAGGAATAATAACTGGAAATTGGTTTGTTTGCATATTTCATGTGTGGAGAAGGACCTTCTAACTAGCCTTTCACCCTTTTCAATTCACCAAATTCATTTTTATAAAGTGTTTTATGCAAAGTTTCTGTTTTAAGTTTTAAATTCGTAAAAAACAATCCCCCATTCATTAAGTCTTGTTAGTTGAGTCATAATCTGTTTTCTTTTAGTCTTTTGAGTCAAGTTAAGTCTTATTTTCGTCAAAATCACTTGTTAGGTCTAGAATTGAGTCTTTTTTATTGTTTGTTGCTGTTTTGAGTGTTTTGAGTCTATAGAGTCTAGTTTAGTGTTTTTGAATCTTATTTGTGTTGATTAGCAGCCCTAGTTAATCCCCGGTCTAGAACGATCCCTACTAGCTTAATACTACAATTACATGTTTAATAGGGTTTAATTTGTGTGTCGAGTTAATTTTCACATCAGTTGTCGCTAAAGATAGAGATCCTATTTCTTCAACAATCGAATTTGCACCTTCTCTAGAGAAGTTCACTTAACCCATGTTTAAGTACTTCAACAACGATTCTGGCCCGAACTACCATGTCATTTATTGTTAGAATGTTATGGCTCTATACAACAATAAGAACGCATGGATGTGCAAGATGTTCCCATCTACCTTGGAGGGACATGCTATAAGATAGTTCTCAAAATTGTCAGCCCGCATAGTTCTTATAATTGCCAGCCCACATCTTTGATAGTTACGACCTTACTAACATCTTCCCTATTACTTACTATGTCTATTGTGATGTCCGCAATGTCATGAGGCCATTTTTCAACATGAGCACTCAAACTATGAATGAGATTTTTATAGCATACCTAAAACGATCTTGTGCGGAATTGGTTGAGATCGAAAAGCTGGATGACAGACTCGCTACAATGGATTTCAAGCAAGGGCTATGTCTACTTGCCTCTCTCCTAGAAGAATAAGAAAAAGTACGATTACGACACCCTAGTAGAATGCTTTGATATTGTTGATGGTATCACCGACTAGGACGATAGAGCTTGGAAGAAAAACTCTGACACAATTCATGAAAGAAGGTCCGCTCAAAGAAGAGATGACCGAGACACCCCACCTCATTTCCTCTTCAGAATGACAAGAGAGGACGCAAGGATAAGCCAGCTCTTCCCAAGCTAAAATAGTACATTGCTTTAAACATTACCATCAACAACGCCCTTCATAGCATCAAGGATAAACTCTTCCTAAAAAAGCCCAAACTTAATTGACTAGTATGTCCAACTAGTCAAAGTCTACGCATATAAGTCTCACAACAACAATCCCCAAACTTGAACACATTCACATATCAGTTCATTGTGCAAACAATAGTGACAAAGCAATTATGAATTAAAGTATGTTGGATTGACTAGTCAAACTCACCAATCAACTATGTACATATTCATTAGTTAACTAAACACAAACCTATCAATCAAACTTAGTTTAATACAAGTTATCCTAGTCAATAACAATTCAATTCATTACTCATAATATGTAGTGTAAACTTAGTCGCAAACACATATCAAATAGCAACCCATAGGATGCATGTAACAAGTGCTAATAAACAAGATACATGGACAAGTTCAAGTAACAAAGAACATAAGAAGTTTTTGACCTGACCCACCTCTGAGTTTAAAAAATTGGGGACTCCATCGAGTCTAATCCACTAGTGCAAATAAGAGTCATACAAGGTCAAGCTCATTTTCTAGATCTAATCTATAAAGAAGCTTTACCTTTGTATAAACTTACTTTGCAAGAGATGGAGACATCTTTAATCTTCCTAAGAGGGCAACTACATCCCTTGAGCTCATCTTCTTATGGCACCGAGACCAAAATGATTCATGTAGAATGATATGATGATGATGATATGAGATGTCGATTCAAATGACAAGTCAGTTTCTCCAGTCAAACAGTTGAAGCAAGAAAACTGATGTGAATCCAACCTAGGTCTATATGAAGATTTGAAACTTAAAAATCTAGACTATGAACATTGCAAACCTTTTTCAGAGATAATGTGAGTGAGTTAGCATAAGATTAAAGACATGAAAAAATATATGCAAATTGGGTTTCTAGTAAAGGACAAGAGAGGAAACTTCAAGCTTTTACACCACTCTCTAAAATCTAAACCCTCTAACCAACCACGAACTATGTAAATGATATGTAGCCGTGGATTAAAAAAAAAAATCAATTTCTTCAACCAAGCATTAAGGATTGAAGAAATTAACTGAGAATCCTCCCTATAAAGGTCTATTAAAAAAGATTTTGAAATAAGATTGAGATCAAAGATCGGAGCAAGCATTTTTATGAATAATTTTAAGAATATTCAATGAAGAACTTTTATCTAGAAAATGATTTGCTCCTTCTACGGTTTCTAGGCTAGAGAGGAAAAAGAAAGACACTATCACTTTGAAGATGAAGTTGGAAATCCCAAAAAAATGAAATCCCAAAAAACAAAAGACCACCACACAAGGCTTTTATCAAAATTTTTTTTTTTGTTTTGGTTCAGTTGGAGTACCACAAGGACATGTGTCAAATGAAAAGCAATCTAAAAAGATCAATGGTGAAAAACTTACACTCGGGTAAAAGGTGTCAGTCAACCCGTCTACCTTAAATTGTGTGCCCAACTCTCATGAAAACAATGAGCAATTTTGACAGGACAACTTCACTAGTCAAAATGTTTAAGAAATTTAAACGTAAAATGCATATGCATGTACAAACCTTACTTGAGTTGAGGCAACACCATTTGCACTTTGATCTTTCATAACCCAGACTTTAGACTCAAGTATCCTAAGGTCTCATATAAGGAAAATAGATCTAAAGAGCATGTGTGGTACATAATTACAGGATTTACAAGGAAAGCCAAAAACAACTAACTCTAGATACTTCACAAAGTATAATTATATTCTCAATGATAGATTGAGAACCCCGAGTCATTAACTAGTATTTGAAACAAAATAAAACAAAACAAAATCAGAAACAAAATAAAAGAAACAAACGGCAACAAAGGGGAATATAAGCAATTTTGCTTATCCCCAACAACAACTCCAAAATTTGATGTAACTAATGCTAGGGGTGGGTTGGAAAAACTGAAAACCGAAAACAACTGGACTGAAAACCGAACTGGGGCCTAAAAAACCGAACCGAACCAAAGTTCCATTATTTTATTAATTAATAATTCTATCTAAGAACGATGTCATTTACCTCTCGAAGTGCAACCCTACGCATCCTGATTCCTCTCTCCCATTTTCCCAATTCGACTTCGCGCAGTCCTCTGAGCCTCATCTTTTAGACTCTCTCTCGGTCTTCAATCACTTTCTCAAAGACTCAAATTCTTTGTCTCTCATTCCTAGCGGCGACCCGCGACGGCGCGACCCTTCTCAGTTCTCACTCTCAAACTCTTAGCAAAAGGTTAGTCTCACACTCTCACTTCTTATAATTTAGATTGATGCATGCAGAATCGGAGAATACCCATGTTTCAGAATTTGTAATATTTGATTAATTATTCTTTGTCTTGATTGAAGATTTTGATGGTTTTCTAGGATTTTGAGAACTTGTTTGTGGGTATTGCTTTGAATTTTAGATGTATATATACACAATAAAACTATTGGTGGTTACTGTTATCTGATTTCATGCTCTGCACTCTTGTTTTAAGTTCATCCAAATCATTCCTCGAAATTTATACTCACGGGAGAGGTTTACAATTTACACTATGTATTTTGGAATCTTATAGGAATCTATAACTGGTCTTTTATTATGCAATTATGTGGACCAATATGCAGAACCATAATTACAGTAAAAATATATTCCTTCGATCACAATATTACCCATCAACAACAATTTTATCTTATTTTTAGCATATTTGATCTTCCAAGAGAGAATTAAGATATAAAATGAATGACGGTTTGTATTGAGGGCATTAAACGTGAAGTAATCACAGAGATATGAAATGTAGAGAGGTGTGAACAGATGAGGGTTTTCTTTTATGTTCTTTCCTTGTTGGTTATACATGTTGATTTTTATTTGATGTTAAAGTTATTAACTGCATCAAAATGAATGGTTGGTTTGGCATAAACCAAGTCATTAACTGCATCAGAATGAGTGGAAAATCGGAGATAGGGTCATGACTGGTTGGTTTTTCCTCTTCATGTAAAACGATACTTGTTGTGTCTGTCTGGTAGATATGTTAAACCAGAGTGCCTTCAAGTCAGATTTTGTTGGGGGGGGTGGTTTAGTGTTAAGTGGAATTTACATATCATTTGATATATGCTTGATTTCATTTGGTTTATCACGGTATACACCTCATAGGTATGTTCTGTCTTATTCTTGCTGCATTTTTGTATCATTGGCCTTGAAAAATGATCACATTTTTTAAATCATAATTTTTTAACTTTTATATCAATAACCGAATATGCACCAATTGGAATCTGTATAAGTTTGTAGTACTAACTACTATCCTCTTATTATTTTGTGTGAATTAGATGAAGTCAAATGCTTCAAAGGTCTCAAGGGTCTCAAGCTCAAGTTCAAACTCAATGAAATCAAAATCAAATAGCCCTCAAGATCAAACGAACTTTGAATGTTTATTTTAATTGTCTTTGATTCTATTAGAAATTTGGAATGCTTATTTTATCTATGTTGAAATGGGACTTTGATTTTATTTATACTTCTCTAGATGTATTACAAAATGGCTGCAAATTGTTTTCTTTCAATTTTTTTTTGCTATGGGAAAAGAAAAAAAAAATACCGAACTGGCCCGAAACTGAATCGAGAAAAATTGAACCGAATACAGATCAAATCGAATACAAATCGACAGAAAACAAAATCGAACAGTAATTTTGGTTCGGTTTCCAGTTTTGGCAAAAAACCGAACGGAACCGAACCGAACGCACCCCTAACTAATGCACAAATTAAATCCTACAAAAGATGTGATTGTAGTACAATCAAGTAGGGATCGTTCTATTTCGAATATTTGAAGCATTGTTCTAAAAATCCCCGCCTAGCGCCGCCTAGGCCCCGCCTAACGCCGCCTAGGCCCCGCCTAGGCGCTAGGCCCCAGCCCACCGCCCCGATTAATGCCTAGGCCCCATCCCACCGCCTAGACCACCTAGGCACCCGCCTAGCCCGCCTAGGCACCCACCTAAACCCGCCTAGGTTGCAACTCACTTAGACAGAAAATACATAACTTTCATTTTGCATTTTGTTTTTTTCCAATAAATTGTAAGAGACTTGTTGCATACTTGAATGAACAAACATTATATCCTTATTTCACATGTTTTCATTATGTTCCAATACTTCATGATATATATATGCATTCTATTTTGTAGTTTATGATGAAATTATATATATTTCAAGTAGAAGCAGACACTTATTTACCTGAAATATGATAGATTTACCTAAATCCGCCTAGTCCGCCTAGGCTCCCGCCTAGGCGCTAGGCCCCAACCCACCGCCCGACTAGCGCCTAGCGACTTTTAGAACCTTGATTAGAAGGGATGCTTATCAACACAAACTAAACAAAAAATAAAAAACTAAGTTAAACTAACAACAAAACAATGAATGAGAGATTTTGAACGAATTTAATTGAACTAAACTGAAATGAAAATAAATGGCAGCAAGTAAATTAAGTTGTGAGCGAGACATGGATGAAATGCTAGCTAAAGGATTATTCTCCACACATGAAACATATGCACACAAATTAATTTCCAGTTATTCTTTCTATAAACTGTGAATGACAATGCACCAAATTAACCGTGAACAACACTAATTAACTCTCAGATTTTCCTAAGCTCATTGAATTTGATCGTCTCACAACTCAAATTGTTCTTCTCAAATTTTGTAACTATGAACAGACGATAGAAATACATCTCAAAAATCATTAAGTTATGTTAAAATCATAAGCATTAATGACAAAGTATTCGTAACTATGAACATCGTGATATTCTTTCAAAATATTTACTTAACTCAATTATGACCAGTGACTTTTACTACTTGCGAATACAAGTTCATAACGATTAGATGAAATTCACTTAATAAACATACAAGAATGAGTTATCTACAAACTTGTTAAGTAAATCTCATTCATATTTTTTATGAAACAATAACTGGATGCAATCAATTCATATAAAACTTATGCTCATGGCTTCGAATTTACCTTTAGCTAAAAAGAAACTTAATTACACATGTTCATCATAATTGAAAAACAATCTATGAGAAACATTGAACTTAAAACAAAGATAGAAAAAAATCTAAATTTCTAGCAACTTTAATGGATGAATAAATAATGGGTGTGGCAGACTTGTGAAATAGGTTGCATGACACTTTATAAAGCACGACATAATCCAAGGAAGAAAGGGATGAAGGCGTTTAAATTATTTAGACTCTAAGCAAACAGTTGGAGATTGTTTAAATTTGATTTAAACTCTTCTTAGAAGTTGGAGATAAGATATGATAAAATACACATCAACTGCCTTATCTCTTGATAGTGTTTCACTCCAACTAGGACTTCTCTTCCTTGTGCAATTCCTTGTCTTCCAAGCCTTAACTTTAAATCCTCCAGATTTTAGTACATGTTAAACACCATTTAAACTCCAAAATAGTCCATTTCTTGTACAATCCAGCATATCCAATCCAAGTCCAAAACTGCTCCTATTCCCTGAACCATTTATTGTCAACTTTGTCCACTAGACCTAAAATAAAATGAAAATAACTTAAATCAATATAACAAATGGACATTAACTAAGTAAATGTAAAGAAATAAGATAAAAAAGTCGCATAAATATGCACCTATCGAGATCCAATATTGACACACCCCAACCCGGAATGTCCATTAGGACTTCGAATTAAGCTGTGTTGGCCGACACCTGGAAAGTGACGAAGCTATAAAGGGCAATGATATGGAAAATGTGAGTAAATCTAAACCTAAAAGTGCCTAAATACCAGAGTGCGCTGGTGAGATGTTATACACCCACTTCACACGTGTCGTCAAAGCATAAGTAAGGTACAGTAGTGTGGGTAATGATCATACCCTTAAAGGTAGCCACTTATACTAAGATTCGCCAAGAATCCTATCGATACAAACTTTCAGCAGCTAAAACCTGGAGGGGCGCAAACAAAAAATGTGAGTGGGCAAAAACAAAGTTTTTGAAAACATCTTTCTCTTTAGAAATATAATTACCCCTAACGTGACCTATACGGTTGAACCTATAGCGGAGTCACCTAACGTGACCTATACGGTTGAACCTATAGCTCATAATTTATTCCTGCACATGAGTCAGAACCACCTAATGTGGTATGTACGACAGGGCTAGGTGTAAATATGTATGCTTAAGTGTTACGATCACGTGAAGGCTGTGTGAATAATCGCGGGTCACGAGTCGGAACCACCTAATGTGGTATGTATGACAGGACTGTGCACCAAACTTGGATCTAAAGTGAGTGTGCAGTGCGGGAGGTGAACATCACGTGAAGGACTGTGCCCTGGCCACGGGTAGGAGCACTAACACCGGGGTGCAGGATAATGAGCACTAAATGTGTCCAAGCATAACCATACACATCACAACCACTAACATCATAATGTACTCACCTGTAGCTTACTTGGGCCTCCGCAGCATCATGCAACCTTATGCATAACTACACTAATGCATATACTAAACTATAACGCAAGTATGACATGGCATTTCAATCACATTTCATTTAAAACAATTTCTGGGAAAAATGTAAAGCATACATATGTATATATAGAAAACCAAGAGCCCACTCACCTGGAGTCTGCGCTACAACTCCCTAGCACGAATATCGAGATGCCTCGAACGATCGTCGCCTAGAGCAAATATCAAATCACATCTCAGAATCCTTACTGATAGAACACTTAATTTACATAAAACACATCCCTAAGGACGATCTAGAATGATTTGAGACCCATTGAATCGGACTTCCCTTGAGGCCTATAACAATGCCCAGTTAGTGGTTGGAGCATCAGAGTGGATTTGAGGACGAATTAAGAACACCAAATTCTAGGGTTCCGATGGGTTTTAGCTAAATTGGAGCTCTTCTCGACCAAATTGGTCTTAGTCTCAGGTATAAAACTTACTCTACTCATTGATATCTTTATTTCTGTAAAATTTGAGAATTTTTGGAAATGGTTGGATTTTCAGGTGAGTCGGGGTGGCCAATCGCCACCTGCGGCGACACGCGCGGTGGCGCGTGGACCGAGGTGTCCCCTGACCTTCCTAGCCTAAATTTGAATACCCTGATTTATTGTAACATCCCACATCGCCCAGGGGAGTGGATCCTCTAAGCCTTATATGTATATTCTCATCTCTACCTACCACGAGACCTTTTGGGAATTCACCATCAGAACTCCGAAGTTAAGCGAGTTCACGCGAGAGCAATCCCATGATGGGTGACCCACTAGGAAGTTCTCGTGTGAGTTCCCAGAAACAAAACCGTGAGGGCGTGGTCGGGGCCCAAAGCGAATAATATCGTGCTACGGTGGAGTCGAGGCCTGGAAGTGGTGGGGGCCCGGGTTGGGATGTGACAAATATGATCAAATCTAATGATAAAAAAAAGAAGAAGATCTAACTGCCCAAAATGAAACTCAATGTTTAAAACAATTAAAAAAATTATTTAAATAAAAATTCATCTAAAAACTCTATAAATACATATGTATTTGTTCAAACATCCACACAATATTCACTTTTCTCATACAATTGGCCTATTAAGCTTCTAGGATCCCGAACGCTCTCTCCACCTTTCCTATACGACTCTTGTTTTTGCAAAAATAATTTCTTCATTGCACTATTGGGATGAGAATAACTTTTGAAAAATGTAAGCCAACTAGGATAAATAACGTAGTAACCTAGCTCATGTCTATTACCATTTATCTTGTACCTCTATTCAGGTGTCCATCCATTGACGACGTCCTCGAATAGATGAGAAGACCAAAGAACATTGATATCATTGTTTGATCCAAGAACATTGACACATGTTTCATGGAGTCGATTTAGTGATTTTTTAATATTAATTAGAATCTATTTTTTTTTTGGGTTAAAATGTTCATAAAAATAAATTATTGGTGTATATATATGTCACAGCCTGCCTCAAAAGATTTTCTCTGATGGTGTGAAATGTCTAATTTACCCTTAAACGTTTGTGGTGTTGTGGACCAATTATTTTCTTTCCTAAATACTTGGACCCAATTAGAACTTAAGGTTTTAGTTGTTTTTGGTTTGGTTGGCCAAACTTGGACCACACACAAACACACCCTCACTATCACCCTCTCGTTGACTCTCTTTCTCTCTCTCATCCCTCTCTTGGATTTTATCCATTTTTCGTACGACGTACGGACAACCTTCAAACCTTCACTTCTAGTCACGGATCGAGGTTGTAGTTGGCACCTTTGAACTCCTAGTAAGCTCATGAGTTATTCTATACCATTTTTGGTATGTGAAACCCTCGAAAACCTGAGAACCCAAGAACCCCGATTTGGAGTACTGTTCATGCACTTGTGATTGTGAAGTTTTCAAGGAGTTTTAAGGTTATAGGAAGCCTTAAAACACCTTCATAAAGCTCGGGGACGAAAGTTGGAGTGTTTTGGACATCGGGAAGTCCCAGTTTGCGAGTTTCAAATTTTGGCCTGATTATCAAGGTTTTTCCGACGAGATTATGTGGATTTTAGGGCTTTAAATTGGTAAGGTTTTGTTCTACTTGTTGTAAGCTTCAATTTGGTATAGATTTCGTGAATTTTGGATGCGAAATGAAGAAGATATGAAGGTTTGATTATTTTTCCACTTTTCGACGATAGTAGCAGCACCGGCGCCGGACTTCGGCGAGCCAAGGTAGAAGGAGGAGAATATTCCGTCAAAGTTGACGGAATATTCTGACGCCGTCAGGTAAACATAACGGCATATTATGATTTTTAACAGAATATTCCCTAACACCGTTAGGGAATCCGTTTGGTGTGCCAGGCATGTACCTGCGCGTGGGCCGTGCGTCTAGCCGTGCCTTGGCCGGCGCGTGGGGTCATGAAATTTTTTTGTAAAAATTTAGGGATGTTCCTGAGGTTGAGTAGGTCATGGTGGTATATTCAAATACCCTATTTGAGCATTGTATGAGAAGTTATTTCCTCGTTTTGTGTATGTGCTTTAAATAACATTTATTCAGTTATTTCACATATAGGTGAGACCTATCCTGAGGACGAGCACCATCAATCGAGGCTCGGGGGCTACGACCCTTCGACATATCAATGAGTGGGCTTTTGGTTTTCTCTATATACCTATATACTTAAGATTTTTCCCAAAAAATGAATTTGAATGATTATACGTTTTGAAATGCCATGCAAAGTATCTGCCTATTTTATTTATGCATTAGTAGTTGCATATATTTATGATTGGTGCAGCGGATGCACTGGTAAGTGCCAGGTAAGTTCATAAATTAAATATATGAGATTGTTTCAGTTATGCGAGATATGATGTGATGTATTGAGAGCTCATAAACCTGCACCCCGGTGTTAGTGCTCCCGCCCAGAGTTAGGGCACAGTCCTTCATGTGATGTTCACCTCCCGCACCATATGCTCACCTTGGATCCAAGTTAGGTGCACATGCTTGTCGTACAGACCACTTTAGGTGGTTCCGACTCGTAGGTGACCCACAATCATTCGCATAGTCTTCACGTGATTGTAGCACTAGAGCATATTTATTTTACACTTAGTCTTATCGTACATACCACTTTAGGTGGTTCTGACTCGTGTGCAGGATTTCATATAGTTGAGATTGATTATGAGCTATAGACTTAGCCGTACAGATTGAGTTAAAGGGATTCGGCTGATGCGATATCTGGCATTGATATATTTTGTCTGGATTACTTATGGCATTGCATTGAGATACTTTGGCATGGTATACATCTATGGATTTTTATCTTGAGTATGATTTCTGATATAACATATGTTATTATTTTTTCTTGGAAATTATACAGGTTTTACGGCGAGGGGTTAGAACTTTTGAGAAATGAAATGATTTTGAAAAGCTTTGTTTTTGCCCATTCACACTTTTTGTTTTACGCCCCTCCAGGTTTTAGGTAGAAGTGCTTTGGTGGCTCACGGGGATTTCAACGGTGGTTCTGATAGAACATCATAAATGTAGGGTCACCCTTAGGTGTTATACAACTAGTACTTGTCCTGCTTGACTGCACTTAGGATATTTATGCTCTGATTATGTATTTCACACTTAATCTCGCACTAGCACTTTATCTTAGCTAGTACTGCTAGTAGTTTGGTTTTTATTCACTCATATTCCCTTATATCTTTATTGCTTCCGCACTCTGCACATGGCTACGTCACCCTCACGTGACGGCCAGCACGCCCTGATTTGGGTCGGGGTGTGTCAATTTATATATATATATATATTATTTCTAAAAGTTATTTAAAAACAAATATAGCCTGAATTCATTTGTTAATAATATTGGGCTAATATTGGGCTAAAAATTTTAACCCAGCACTATTGTAGAAAAAAAACTGTTTTTAAGTTAAAACTTATACTTTATGGGTTAAAAAATTTTAGATTTTAACCCAAGGGTTGGAGATGGTCTGATGAAGCAGTTTCTTTTAATGTGGCCATTTTTTATTATTTAAGAAGCATTGGTAGGATTAGGAAAAAGAGTAAATCCTTACCTCTGAGTCTTTTGCCTTTTGGACCATTGCTAAAAGCGTTGTTTAGGTCTATAGTAAGGCACTAATACAACATGTACGAAAGATGCTAGAAATTTCATGAACCGTGGTTATATTAATAATATGAACACTTAAGGAATAATTCTAGATAAATTCTCATTAAGACTCAAGTAAGATATATCATAATTACTAAGATCCTACTTAACTGAGAAGAAAAGGAGAAGTATAGTTCCCCTTCTTTTTCCCAAAAGCAACTGTTAATTTAGCATCATTAAGACCATTTAGGATTTACTCTGACACAACCTTCCCAACAATTACTCTTGGTTTACACTTTAGATTTTGGGGTCTTAGATTCCTTGATCATTCCTTATACAGATCAAGACTTTCTCCTGTCTGTATTTCCAGAAAGATTAGTGTGAACACGGAAAATTCCTGAAACGAAAGAGACAAGAACAACGTGCACAAACAAATATTTGTATTTGACGATTTTGGGTTACAATCTCTCTCTATTTTGATCATCTGATTCGATCTCCGTAAGGTGTGTATTTGTGGATGTGTGATTGATCCAAAGGGCCGTTGGGCTTGATCTAAGGATGAACGTTCTTCAAGGGTCGTGGACTTGATCTTGAAGGTGGATTTGAACGGATCTTCAAATGGGCTTTTGGGCTTGATCTTTGAAGAACAGTGACGAACGGATCTCCAAGGGCTTTTGGGCTTGATCTTGAAGAACAGTGATGAACGGATCTTCAAGGGCTTTTGGGCTTGATCTTGAAGAACGGTTGGATGTGTGGATTTGTCGACGTTGTTGATCCAAAGGGCCGTTGGGGCTTGATCTTGGATGAACGGATGATGAACGATGGTGCTTTCTTCAAGGGCCGTCGGGGCTTGATCTTGAATTGGTGGATGGTTGATCCAAGGGGCGGCGGGGCTTGATCTTTGAAGAACGATGAACGAAGAACGAAGAACACTTTCTTCAAGGGCCGTCGGGGCTTGATCTTGAATTGGTGGATGATTGTTGATCCAAAGGGCCGTTGGGGCTTGATCTTGGAAGAACGATGAACGAAGAACACTTTCTTCAAGGGCCGTCGGGGCTTGATCTTGGAAGAACGATGAACGAAGAACGAAGAAGGCTTTCTTGATTCTTCGGGAACCTGAATGCTTGAGAGCTTCGGAGTTTCAGAGCTTCAGAGCTTCAAGGTGTAATATGAATTGGTTCCCCTTAAATGAATGAATTAGCCTTCTATTTATAGAATTCTCCAAAGCCTAATTTTGAATATAATATTCCAGATGAAATAAGTCGTTTCTACCAGGTGTTGACACGTGTCCTGTTTGATGACTTTTCCAACTTATTTCGATTTTTGTTTAGACACACGCTACGTGTAAAATTTATGTAATACATGAGTGTTGAAACTTTGATTTATTGGTCAACATTTATTTATCGAAATTTGGATGTCTACAAATGCCCCCACTTCAAGGCGCATCGTATACATGTGATTGTCACGTGTAGGAGATGCGTTTTGAAGTCCCTTACTGTAGATGTCGATCCAAGGGCCATCGAGGCTTGATCTTGAATTGGGCTGGAGATTGTTTCAAGGGTCGTTGAGGCTTGATCTTGAATTGGTCTTGAGATTTCTTCAAGGGCCGTCAAGGCTTGATCTTGAAGGTTGAAATTGGACCACGAGGAGTTTCATGTGGTAGGTGATGCTTGGCTTTGGTAGTGGATGAATCGGTACGTATTTTGTTGCACTTGTTGACTTTCCACAGCTTTGATCTTGAACTGGATTGGAGGATTTTCTGGATTCCTCCAATTGTTGACTTTCCACAGCTTATTCTTGAACTGGATTTGATTCAAGGGTGGTAGACACTTGATCTTGAATCGGACTTGTGATTTCCTCAAGGGCCGTCAAGGCTTGATCTTGAATTTGGCTGGAAGCTTCTTCAAGGGCCGTTAAGGCTTGATTCTTGAAAGTTGACTCGAACACATGGCAAACAGGCACGAGGTGGAGGTGATGACTTGTTGCTTTGTTCAATCTTTCTAATTCACACCTGAGCAGTTTGGTCAACGGTATGATTTTCAAGATTGATGGGCTCTTCTTCCAGTTAATGACTTGATCTTTAAGGATTTGATTCAAGGGCAGTGAATCGGCACGTGCAGCCCACAACGCCTAGTAAGTCGACCCAATAATTTGAGGGTCAAAACGAGTTCACCGTCCAGAGTGATTGCAACCCTGATGATATGAGATACTTTTGATTTTGAAGAAGTAGCGGATGACTCAGCACGTGCTTTGTTGCACTTGTCTCCACATGCTTCAAGGTATCATTTTCATTTCCTTTAACTGTTCCTCAGGCAGATGCGGCATCTTCTTAAGTTCTTCATCTCAGACTCCTTCTGCTGAGTTGACTGTGCATGCTGCATTCTTCTCTGCTTGTTTCTTCAGGCAGATGTGGCAGCTTCTCGAGTTCTTCAGTTCGGACTCCTTCTGCTGAGTTAACTGTGTAGACCGCATTCTTCTCTGCTTGTTTCTTCTGCACGTTGTCTCCACATGCTGCAAGGTATCATTTTCACTTGCCTTTATCTGTTCTTCAGGCAGATGTGACAGCTTCTTTGGAAGTACAGCAACAGTGGGAGACGAGTACTCGAGAGCAATGCTAGGTAGGCAATCAGGGAAGGGTTCCCAGCAGTCGGTTCCTTACCCGAGTTTGAGTGGAAGTTCCGGCATATTGTTTTCTGTATCCTTGTCTTTGTAGGTAAGAACAAGGACAAAGGAAAGGACAGGGAGAACACATGATATGAGATACTCTTGCTTTCTACCCTGGTGATATGAGATACTTTTGCTTTGGAGTCATTGGTTTGCAGAGGTACCCCAAGGAATAAGGAACATTGAATGACTCGAGAGGCTTCGTTGGGAAAGCATTTTTGGAGATGAAGAAAGGCTCTGTATGTCTGCCTTGCTATGGAAGGCGAAGGTAGACAATTATAGGAAGTTCTTTGATACATGTAGAGGTACTATTCTTTCACTCGTGTCAGCAACCAATGCGTGATTGATCAGTATGGCTTCACGTGCTTTCTTCTTTATCAGAAATCTTCAACAAATTGTCCGTAATTTCCGCCAAGCTGAGTGTGCATGTGACAGGTGTTGATGCGGTTGAAGAAGACTGGCGCCTCTTCGATAACTGGGATCGGCGCTTGGACAAATTACCCGTGATTTCCGTAAAGCTGAGTTTGCGTGTGATGGGTGCTGACGTGTCTGGAAAAGACTGGCGTCTCTTCAGTATCTGGGATCGGCGTTTCGACAAATTACCCGTGATTTTCGCAAAGCTGAGTTTGCGTGTGATGGGTGTTGACGAGGCTGAAAAAGCAAGATGCCGCTTCGATATCTGGGATCGGCGCTTCGATCTCTGAAATCCCGCTGAGTGCTAATTTTTATAGAGGCACGCAGTTCGTTTCAAAGCACATTTGAATTTTCGCTTGTAGAAACTCCCTTCTTGCACTTCTAAGATCTTGATTTGTCCGACCTCTTCTTTCTTTAACACCTTTGAGAATGTCTGGACCCTCCGACCGTCGTTTTGATTTGAACCTTGGTGAAGAGGCCGTCCCGCCTTCTCCAGACAACATATGGCGCCCATCATTCATATCCCCTACTGGTCCTCTTACCGTTGAGGATTCGGTGATGAAGAATGATATGACCGCTGCGGTGGTGGCCCGGAACCTTGTCACTCCCAAAGATAACAGACTACTTTCTAGGCGGTCTGATAAGTTGGCTGTTAAGGAGTCCCTGGCTCTTAGTGTGCAGTGTGCGGGTTGTGTCCAACATGGCCCAACGCCTATTTGCTCGAACCCGTCAAGTTGAATCGTTGGCGGCTGAAGTGATGAGTCTCAAACAGGAGATTAGAGGGCTCAAACATGAGAATAAACAGTTGCACAAGCTCGCACACAACTATGCCACAAACATGAAGAGGAAAATTGACCAGATGCAGGAATCTGATGGTCAGATTTTACTTGATCATCGGAGGTTTGTGGGTTTGTTCCAACAACATTTGCCTTCGTCTTCTGAGGCTGTACCGCGTAATGAAGCTCCAAATGATCAACCTTTGGTGCCTCCTCTTCCTGGAGTTCCGCCGAGTGGTGTGGCTTCAAACAGTCAACCTTCGGCGCCTCTCATTTCTGGAGCCCTGCCGAGTGGTGAGGCGGCCCGCGAGCAATGAAGGCTTATTCCTGTTTGTTTGCACCTTTTTTTTTTTTTTGCACGTGGAATGCAAATTTATGTAATTTTTAGAGAAATAAATAAAAGATGGACTTTACTCCACTAACTGCATTATATATATATATATATATATATATATATATTTTATATGGTGCCAGATGCACCCAAGACATATATACATATATAATTATAATCTCCGCTATCTTTTGGTGCTGGATGCACCATCCTTTTTTTTTTTTTTTTCTTTTCTTTTCTTGCACATGGTGCCAGATGCACCATCATCTTCTTCTTCTTCTTTTTTTTTTTTTCACATGGTGGTTCTGATCCACCAAGATTTTTTATATTTTCTTTTCTTTTCTTTTGCCAAAAGCATCCCTTTTTTTTTTCACGTGGTGACAGCACCACTTTGCTTTGCTCCACCATCCTTTATTTTTTTATTTTATTTTATTTTATTTATTTTATTTTATTTTTTGTATTTTTTTTTTTTTGTATAAATTTGGGTGATGGGTAGAGGAATTTGCAGGGAGCGGACGAAGACGGACGGAGAGTTGCAGTCGAGGCTTCATGACCGGCTAGTCGTTTGACGGCGGTTATTGAAGTTGTTGGCAGCTGCGAGGCAAGAGACGGAGGAGGTCTTTGTGTGTGTATTGACAAACTTCGGTTTTGTCAATCTCATTCAAAGGCAGCAGCCATGGCGGAGGTGCAGAAGAAGAAGCTCCATCACTACCTTTACTGAGCACAGCCACTGAGCACAACCACTGAGCACAGCCATTGCACTGCCTGCCGAGCACAGTCATTACACAACCGTTGCACTGCCACTGGGCACGGCCACTGAGCATAGCTACTGACCATAGGCACAGAGCACATCCATTGCCCATTGCACTGCCTGCCATCGCGGAGGAAGGCGAGAGAGAGAGAGTATGGAGGAAGAAGACTTTGTTGCTGTTTGTGGCTGAGAGAGAGACAGGCGTTGGTGACGCGACAGTGGAGGATGGCCTGGATCTGGATCGCCATAGGTGAGTAGTTATCGTCGACAGCGCGTAGAAATGTTGGGCCGGCGATGGAGTAGAGGACGGAGGTGCCACCCTGGCAAAAGCTGGAGACAAGGAAGGCAATGAACTCCGGCGAGTCGGAGTAGATGGACAAGAGTTTGGTCGTGAACCATGTGAAATCAAGTTTGCAGGAATTTGTGGCCTGGAACTACTTGGAGTTGAGGGTCGATCTCAGTGACGATTCAGACGATGTCTGTTGATGTGTGGTGATTCAGACGATTAAGATGAAGTCGTACGGCACCAGCATCAGCGAGTGCATAACGCCAGTCAACTGCAGCACCTGGAAGGTCCGAGCGTAGGTGGGCGTGACGGCGATGACCGTTTTGAGGTTGTTGACTCCGAACTGCCTTCCCTGCTCATTCTGAACCGTCTCAATTTATGCGGTGCGCCTTCATGGTCTCATCGGCCCTCGACATATCGATTATCTCCTACAAGAACAATTACCAACTCGGAGAAATCAAGTTGTCAGGCAGCTGGAGGACTAACGATAAAGTGATGTCGACGTACAAGGGGTGATTTGTGGAGCGTGGCAAAGACAACCTCGGCGGCGGAGTGTTCGGCGTGGTAGATAGTGGTGCAGTGGAAATTGGAACCATAAACAACAATCATTGACAAAGTTTGACATTGATGTTTTGGTTACAATCTTTAACTCTGGTTTGGTTACATTGATCACCTCACGAACCCTGTTTCACCGTGCAAGCAACCACCTGGACCCACTGTCTCAGCCACGTCTTCACCGTCTGCGAAGTATCTCCTGATCCGATAATGGTATGGGGGCTGCCGATGGGGGAGGTCAGAGTGGAGGTAGAAGACGAAGGCTTGGAGCCGAGTGAGGAAGATGGTGGGCCTATATTCTTGGGTTTACCAATGATAGGCTCAGGTCAGGAGGACAAATAGCAGAGTTAGGGGAGAGCATGAGGGGCTAGGTGGCGTGCGCGGCTGGTGGCGGAGCTGATTCTCTTAGTCACTTGCTCTTTGAGCAACAGAGCCTTCTCCACCTTAGCCTGCGCTTGCTGCCTAATCCTCTTGGCGTTCGCGAACTCGATCTCCGCCATCTCTCGCTTCAGTAGTTTCCACGGCACCTTGTGACGACGCCTGTGCATCTGCAGATTCTGGTCTCTCTGAAATCCCTGGTTGTAGATCTCGCACATGTACCGGTCCGATTCGAGTAGGATCTTGGGATTTTTTTTGTCTTCACTGGATCCTCGAGTGCTGGTTTCCTGAATCCAACATAGCCTCCCACAAATACGAGTGAGACTGAGATTCCGAACCATAAAAAAAACCAGGGCAAACGTTGTGCCGAATGGCACAGCTCCAGATGATTTCTGGCCCCAAATTAGAGTGTTCAAGACAATGAAAATGACAGAGACAGTTGCTGGGAACATGACTGCAGTCCTGAAAGCAATTTTCTTCCATTCTGTACCTTTAAACATCTTGTATAAGCGGGCAGAGGCATAACCAGCAAAAATTCCCATGAAGACAAAAAGCAAGAGCATTACCGTCATAAGACCACCCCGGTTCGATGGGGAGAGGAAACCAAGGACAGCAAAGATCATTGTCACCAGTATCATTCCAAAGAACTGAACACCAGTTCCAACATATACGCACAGCAATTCAGAGTTATTTGGAGCCCTGAAAACATCCCTGTGGACAAGTTTCCATCATGTCTCTTCTTGCGCTTCTTCCTGGGTCTCAAATTCATTATACTTGGAGATATCACGGTAGAGTGTTCTTAGCATAATCATCGCTACCATACCCGAAAGGAAGAGGACAATCATCAATGAGTTGACAATTGAAAACCAATGGATTTGGTCGTCACTCATCAGTAGATAAGCATCCCATCTAGAAGCCCACTTCACATCACTCTCCTGGAATTCAACATCATAGGTAGAAATGATTTCTTGCTTCTCTTCGTTCGAACTCTCTTTCTGAACCGCCGCCGGTTTTGCGGCGGCCTGGTCTGAGCTCGCAAACTGGATCCACTCGGTTTTGTTGGGAAGCGAGATTGTGAGTGCAGGCTTTCGGGTCGGGTTGGCGGGTTCAGGAGCCGCTTGGTTCAGAATTTGAGGCTTTTGTTCGAATCCAAAGAAATCGTTGCTAACTTGAGGCTTCGAATCGAACTCGAACGGACTTTGAGATCTCAAACTTGTGGATTTTGGAGTTTGTGAGGTCGATTACTTGGGGTTTGGGTTCGAAGTCGAAGAAATCAGCGGAGTTAAAGTTGAAGATGTCAGTTGAATCCAAGTAATCGGATATTTCAATGGAGGATTCAAAAGTGGAAGAGGATTTGGAGCAGAACGAATCCGATTGGGATCTGGAGAGGCCGGAATTGACCTCGGGACTCCATTGGTTTTGGGGGAAGCTGAATTTGGACAATAGGCTTGGGCCTGTGAAATGAAGGGAGCTTGATTTGTAGCTGAAGTCTGAGCAGGCATTGGACTTGACCGCAGATTGGGCTTGTGGCTTGTGGCTTGAGCCTTTTGCTGCTGCTGGGCCGAGACACTCATACATATATTTTTTTCTTTTTCTTTTTTTTACTTTTTTTTTTTTTGTAAATACATAATAACATATGTATTTATTTATTTTTTTGTAATAAAATTGACTTTTTTTTTTTGTAATGACATTGACTTTCTTTAATAAAATTTATTTATTTATTTATATTTTGATGTGACTGAACTCGAAATTGAATGCTCGAGTTGCCTACGTACCCTTCCAAAGAAAGAGATCAAGTCAAAACGTAGTTCAAATACAGATTTTTTTTTTTGGTATTTTCTTTTTGTGCCGTTTGCAGTTTTAACTCATGCAGGCAAGGAGTGTTGGTGCCGTGTTGCAGTTTCAGCTCATACAGGCAAGGAGCGTTTGGTGCCGTGTTGCAGTTTCAGCTCGTGCAGGCAAGGAGCGTTGGTTCGTGCAGTTTAGGCTCGTGCGAACAAGGAGCTTTGTGAATTTGTCAAACGATCCTGGAGAAGCATTCCTTGCAATTTTCATAACAAGGAGTCTTGACCGAGTGATTGAAGAAATCTTCAGGAAAGAAATCACGCATCGTGATGGGGATGGACGATCTATGTGTCAAAATTTCATCATCTTCAACACGTTCACGTTGCTTTGAAGGTTGACAAGAGCTGCTTTGCCCCCTTTCCGGTTGGCGGACTTGTGGAGGAGACGTATGCTTCTTGTGCAATTTCTTAGGAGTGACTTGAGTCCATCCTTCAACTTTGCTTGTCTTGGAGGATGCCCCCAGCGGTTGAGGTGAAGACTTTGTGTCGAAAGAGTCATAAGTGATGGTGGTATAGTTTGACTTCACCACATCGTCAAGATCTAGCTCGATGATTCCTTTCTGAGCCAGCTTCATGATGAGATCTTTCAGCACGAAGCATTTTTCTGTCGGATGACTGATGAAGCGGTGGAATTTACAGTATCTTGGACTGTCGGTACGATTTATCTCTTCCGGCCGTCTGCACTCAGGCAAACTAATCACCCTTTTGTCCAACAGGTCATCCAGCATGGCAACCACATCAGAGTCGGGGAATGGATAAGTCTTCTCCTCAAGCTCCTTCAAAATGCGTCTACGCATCTCTTGATCACGAAAAGCTTCGGTTTGAATCGCCTTGCCTCGTGTGGAGATTTTGACAGGAGCTGTGTTGACCGTCATTGCTTCCTTGGTGGGTTTCCATGCAGCCTTTTCCACCTTTGTCCCAAGAACTTTGTCGTTCTTGTAGTCGGCGATCGGTTCTTTCTTCCCATGATGGAAGATGCTCAACTCCATGTCATGGGCGCGGGTGGCCAATTCCTCGAAGGTCCGTGGTTTAATGCCTTGAAGGATGTATTGCAAACCCCATTGCATACCTTGGATGCATATCTCGATTGAAGAGGTTTCCGAGAGTCTGTCTTTACAGTCGAGGCTTAGAGTGCGCCATCTGTTGATGTAGTCAATGACTGGCTCGTCCTTCCACTGCTTTGTGCTCGTTAGCTCTAGCATGCTCACAGTGCGGCGGGTGCTGTAGAAGCGGTTGAGGAATTCCCGCTCTAATTGGTCCCAGCTGTTGATGGACTCGGGCTCTAGGTCCGTGTACCACTCAAAGGCATTTCCTTTCAGCGAGCGCACAAACTGCTTGGCGAGGTAGTCTCCCTCCGTCCCTGCGTTGTTGCAAGTTTCGACGAAATGTGCAACGTGCTGCTTTGGGTTTCCTTTTCCATCAAACTGCATGAACTTTGGTGGTTGATAACCCCTTGGCATCCTTAGGGCATCAATCTTCTTGGAATAGGGTTTTGAGTAGAACAATGAGGTATGTGAGCTCCCTTCGTACTGTGCCTTGATGGTGTTGGTGATCATCTCCTGCAGCTGCTGGATAGAAAGAGATCTCATGAGTGCCGCTGCTTGGTCTGGCTCCGGCTTCACATCGTTTTTCTCCACCTGAGGCTCATCTTCTTCGTCATCTCTTCTCTTTAGTGGATCATTCTCTGGGTTGGGGTTCTCGTCGTCCTGTGGTTCCAGTCGGCGATTTGTAAGTCTTTTTCTTCAACAATCCGTGTTAGCCTTGCGATCGCTTCATTCATTTGAGCCAGTTGTTCTTCGATGAAGGTAACGCCGATGGTCATGACTTGTGTAACGAATAAACGTGACTTTCCTTTAGACATCCAGGATGCTGACGAAGAACGTTGTTGGCTGTTTTGGGGTGTCATCTTGTGTGCCTCAGCAGCATGCTTCGGTGCCCCCAGCGAGGTCAGGTTGATGACAGACTCACACCTTGGATGCTCCCCTTACTCTTTTAGGGGCACCAATTTTGAAGTGGCATGTTGAGGAGCGGTTGTGGCGCCAATGGATTGTCCGTTTGCGGCAGAAGTGCTTAGGATCCATCCCTCAGTGGTTGCGAGATTGGCTTGTCCCTTGCTTGATGCCATTGACTTTGAGGTGTGCTTGGATTCCTTGAACGGAGAAAGAGATGAGAGGTAGAGATGGTCCCACTGGGCGTGCCAATTTGTGAACACGGAAAATTCCTGAAACGAAAGAGACAAGAACAACGTGCACAAACAAATATTTGTATTTGATGATTTTGGGCTACAATCTCTCTCTATTTTGATCATCTGATTCAATCTCCGTAAGGTGTGTATTTGTGGATGTGTGATTGATCCAAAGGGCCGTTGGGCTTGATCTAAGGATGAACGTTCTTCAAGGGCCGTGGACTTGATCTTGAAGGTGGATTTGAACGGATCTTCAAATGGGCTTTTGGGCTTGATCTTTGAAGAACAGTGACGAACTGATCTCCAAGGGCTTTTGGGCTTGATCTTGAAGAACAATGATGAACGGATCTTCAAGGGCTTTTGGGCTTGATCTTGAAGAACGGTTGGATGTGTAGATTTGTCGACGTTGTTGATCCAAAGGGCCGTTGGGGCTTGATCTTGGATGAACGGATGATGAACGATGGTGCTTTCTTCAAGGGCCGTCGGGGCTTGATCTTGAATTGGTGGATGGTTGATCCAAGGGGCGTCGGGGCTTGATCTTTGAAGAACGATGAACGAAGAACGAAGAACACTTTCTTCAAGGGCCGTCGGGGTTTGATCTTGAATTGGTGGATGATTGTTGATCCAAAGGGCCGTTGGGGTTTGATCTTCGAAGAACGATGAACGAAGAACACTTTCTTCAAGGGCCGTCGGGGCTTGATCTTGGAAGAACGATGAACGAAGAACGAAGAAGGCTTTCTTGATTCTTCGGGAACCTGGATGCTTGAGAGCTTCGGAGTTTCAGAGCTTCAGAGCTTCAAGGTGTAATATGAATTGGTTCCCCTTAAATGAATGAATTAGCCTTCTATTTATAGAATTCTCCAAGGCCTAATTTTGAATATAATATTCCAGATGAAATAAGTCGTTTCTGCCAAGTGTTGACACGTGTCATGTTTGATGACTTTTCCAACTTATTTCGATTTTTGTTTAGACACACGCTACGTGTAAAATTTATGTAATACATGAGCGTTGAAACTTTGATTTATCGGTCAATATTTATTTACCGAAATTTCGATGTCTACAATTAGCAATGCGTATTAAGCAGTATATCGAAAGAGGTGAAGAACTCTTAGTCAGGATCAACTCAGTTCTACCAGAATGGGAAGAAAAAGAACCAGTCTTTATGCAAGGCAAAGCAGATCCTTTCAAGGTCGTAGAAAGAAAAGCTCGAACTGGTTATATTCCAGCCTTCCATCTTATTAGCATTGAAGGATATAGTTGTGCGGTTGTTGCAAAAACAAACAAAATTATGTTGCATGTAATTATTATTATTATTATTATTATTTTTTGACAGAAATACGATATTAGATTTTCATTACAAACAACGCAATACGAGTATAAAATAAGAACAAACTAAGGATAGCGTGCATATTGGGCCTCGATAAAACCTTGCCGGAACTTTCAACCCGGTCTAAGGAAAAAGAGCGTCCTGCACCACAAAGGACCTATCCTCAAATGTCAATACAAAAGCAAATTACAAGATATCCCTAATCAAATCAGGGGGATCTTCCGTCCACAAACTAGCTAGCATACATCATTTGCTGTGCAGGGAGCGTCAACCGTGCGGCAAAGCGACCATGGCGACCATGTAATTATTAGATTGCCCATGTTTTTTATTTTTGCTAAATTTTGACGAGAGAGTCAGAATGCAATTTCGTGAAGTTTAACCACAGTCTTATTAATAAGTATTTTAGATTAATATGTAATTTGGGTTATTAAATACCGGAATTCCGGACTCAGCAATACAGAGGAAAAAAGGAGAAATAAAACAAAGTATATAACTGGACAGCCAAATGAAGTCAACATTGATGAGGTCAAAACGTCGGCGTTCAATGGCTCGCCGCATGAAACCAAAGCCGGTAAAAGCCAAATAAAGAGAAAATGCAAAAATGAAGAAAGAAAATAGAAAAAACAAAACGAAAAAGAAGAAAAAAAAGAAAAAGAAATTGCGTCTCTCTAACCTCATACCGTTTTGGACCCAAAAACCACAAATCCAAAAGAAACCAAACCACACCCCTCTCTCTCTCTCTCTCTCTCTCTCTCTCTCTCTCTCTCACCAAACCCTAAACGCGAAGACTTTCAAAATCGCAATCCGATTCTCTAATCCTTCGAATCACTGCGTGGATCCGCGGTGGAGAGGTGCGTTTCTCTTCCATCTTTAACCTTCCTTTGTTTTTTTCCTTAGTTTTTCAATCTATTTCCGTATTTTTTCGTGGAAAATTTTAGAGCTGTTTGATGTAAGTCCGATATGGGGTTTTGTTTTATAGGATCTGATGTCGTCGTTCTTCTCTCGCAAAATTTTATGTATACGTTGAATGTTCTCTTCTTTCTTTGCGGTGGGAAAATCTCTTGCAATTTTTTTTTCTGAAATTTTTTTTTGCTCTATTCAGGAAAGGGAAATAGAAATAGAAATGGAAAGGGTATTGATACGCAGCTATTGGTTTTGAAAGCCATTTTTAAAATTTAGGTTTTGGTTTGTGTTTATTCTTTATCCCAAAATTTTCCAGAAACTAAACATGGGTTTTATACATGTGGGTTTTATTTTATTATTATTATTATTATTATTTCTGAGTCGTCGATGAATATTATGTGGCTGTATGAAATTAGTATTTCATGTCCTACATTTCTAACTTCGGTTCAAGAATGTTGTTGGGTTGCTTTAATATGCACACCCGGTTTTACAAATAAATATGTGAGATGATTTTGTGACCTGGGGTAGTTGTCTGACAAGAAACAAGAGTTTTTTGCGGGAGCAGGGGAATCCTTTCTCATGGTTAGAAGAAACGTAGAATGCGGTTGCGGTCTTTAATGGGTCATACTATGTGCTGGATGGGTTGGTAGTCTTTCGGAAGAGCATTATAAACTGTTAATTGTATTATTGGGTTTGTAAGGTAGTTGGTTTTGACAATAAATGGTTGTTGTGTTGTGACTGATCACTGTCCTTTCATGATTTTGTTTTGCTTCACACGGGACACTTTGTATAATTCTCACCTAAGTTGTTTTTGGTAGCATTATTCATGGAGTGTGTATTAATCAAGTTTGCCACTTAGTTTTTATTCTCTTTTTATTTTTCAAGGCATGACTATTCCGTGACGGCACGTTTGATTAAACTGAGTGGATAACTTGTTGAGTTATCAAAAGGCTCACCTCATGGCTCTCCTATAAGGCTGGGCGTTAGTGTTCCCGCCTCTGTTTTGAGGGAGTGGGCGGAGGGCTTTGCCAGAGTGCGTTTGGGCGGCGGAGGCGTGCCTCAGGGCGTCCGGGGCATTCATCTAGGCGTTTTTTTCCTTCAAAATCCAGGTTTTTTGAAATGTTTTCTGCCGTTCTAGTTTCAACAAAGAAGGAGAGACTTTCTCTCTCCAAATCCCATAAATTTCCATAATAATTGCTCCACTCAGTCTTTATTTCATTTTAAATACCCTATAAATACTCCACTCAACTCTTTATTTTCCTTTAAATTCTCATAATTATTGCTTTATATCATTTGAAATACCCTATACTACTCCACTCAATCTTTATTTCCTTTTAAATTACTTATAATTGCAACATTCAGCCTTTATAAATTTTCCTATAATTGTGACCATTCATCCTTATTTTCCTTGAAGTTCTCTATAAGTACTTACAATAAAATAAATTATAACATTTTGAGACTATATGACATAGTTTCCAAGTACAACTAGACTTAGTAATAAAGAAGATGACATTATCTTGATTTAGTTATAGTTATATTTGTTTTTACAAAGTATTATTTTAAAATTTTAGATTTTGTGAGGCTTTGCCTCACGCCTCACTCCTCATGCCTCGCTCCTAGGCTGGGCTATCCATTGGACGCCTCGGCCATGCCCCCGCCTTTTAATACATTTGTTCACAATGATTGGTCTTGTGGATGCTTAGTATGAAATCTTTTCAGCTAAATATGTTGCTCTAACAATAAGAATTTGTGGTGTGCTATTCATGCCATATTTCAATGGTCTTGATTTCATTCTATTGAGGGACAAAATTTAGTTGATTTTGTTTCTCAACAACTGATGCAGCTTAATTTTTTATGCAGATTTAATGCTGTATTCTGTTAATCAAACATATTTGATGGATGATGATTCCACAGATGGATAAAATGTCTGCTCCTTCATCAAGGGAGCGTGCCCAACGTCTATATGACAAGGTATATCCTTTTGCTCTTGCCCTTTTGGGAAAAATTATGCTGTTTCTTCCTTTATGTTCAAACTGCAACTACAACTTGCTTGATAGAAAATGTTAAATGGGAATCCATATTTGATGCGATTTCACATTCGCATTTTTACCTTTCAGATTCTTGAGTTGGAGAATAGGCGTCGGAGGTCTGCCCAAGCACGAATTCCATCAGATCCCAATGCCTGGCAACAGATGCGTGAGAATTATGAAGCAATAATTCTTGAGGACCATGCTTTCTCCGAGCAGCACAATATCGAGTATGCTTTGTGGCAGTTACATTACAAGCGCATTGAGGAATTGCGAGCACACTTCAGTGCTGCTACAGCTTCTGCAGGTTCAAACACATCTCAGGGTGTGAAGGGGCCAATTCGGCCTGATCGAGTTACAAAAATAAGACTGCAGTTTAAAACATTCCTTTCAGAAGCAACTGGATTTTATCATGATTTAATAGTGAAGATCAGAGCGAAATATGGGCTTCCTCTTCGTTATTTCTCTGAAGATTCTGAAAACCAGATTGTTATGGACAAGGATGGAAAGAAAGGTCTAATATCGTGCCACAGATGCTTGATATATTTGGGTGACCTTGCACGCTACAAAGGATTGTATGGGGAAGGGGACTCAAAAACTCGTGAGTACGCTGCAGCCTCAAGTTACTACATGCAAGCTGCATCTCTCTGGCCATCCAGTGGGAACCCCCATCACCAGGTATTCGTTTTTTAATATTTTTCTTCGTAAATTTTTCTCTGGATGTCTGTTTATCATTATGTTGACTGTTCACTCTGAAATGCTTCAGCTTGCTATATTGGCTTCCTATTCGGGGGATGAGTTGGTGGCTCTTTATCGATATTTTCGTAGCCTGGCGGTGGATAGTCCCTTTTCAACCGCAAGAGATAACTTGATTGTTGCATTTGAGAAGGTATTGTGTATTTAACATGACCTAATTAAATTTATTAACTATATATTTTGATATTGTCTTGAAATGTTGATGAATTTTTAATTATATAGATCTTCCAATATAATTCTTTCCAATGTTTAAGCCATACTTAGAAAGCATTAGTTCTAATTTTTGTGCACTGAGAATGATAGAGGTTACTAATGGCTGTCATGTATTTGTTCTAATTCTTTTCCAAGTATAAATTTTTCACGCTAGTTTCTGCTCTATTGTCTGATATGCTATGTGTTTAAAACGTTTTTATTATTTATTTTTTCTTTTAGAATCGTCAGAGTTACTCTCAACTGTCTGGGAACACTAATGCTTCTGCAGTCAAAGAGTTGCCTGCACGGTTGGCAGGCATAGGTAGAGGAAAGGGGGAAATAATACCTGCATCTAAAGATAACAATACCAAAGTAAGCCTTGTTAAGGAAAGAGCATCCAGTACTCAGGAGACCTATAAGGCTTTTTGCATCTGGTTTGTCCGTCTGAATGGCATTCTTTTCACGCGTACTAGGTATTTTTTGTTTTTGTTGAAGTTTATTAGTTTGGAGTTTTGTTGAAATATATCAGTCTGAAGTTTATTAAAAAATTGTTTAGAAGATTAACCTCCTTATTATGATGTTCTTTCTTTAGCCTGGAGACATTTGCAGAAGTTCTATCTGTGGTTAGCAGTGGCTTATGTGAGCTTCTGTCTAATGGAGCAGAAGAGGTGCTGAATTTTGGTGCAGATGCTGTTGAGAATGGACTTGCTATTGTTAGACTTATCTCCATATTGATATTCACAATTCATAATGTGAAAAAGGAAAGCGAAGGTCAGACATATGCAGAAATTGTACAACGTGCTGTCCTACTGCGGAATGCATTTACTGCTGTTTTTGAGTTGGCGGGGCACATCTTAGAGAGATGCGTGCAGTTATGTGATCCGTCTTCAAGTTTCCTGTTACCAGGTATTCTTGTTTTTGTAGAATGGTTGGCATGTTGTCCTGATGTTGCAGCTGGAAGTGATTCAGACGAAAAACAGTTGTCTGTTAGATCCAAATTCTGGAATGTTTGCATATCCTTCTTCAATAATCTCTTGTCGACTGGGCCAATGTCGATAGATGATGAAGATGAGACTTGCTTTAATAACATGAGCAGATATGAAGAAGGTGAAACTGAAAATCGTCTTGCTTTGTTGGAGGATTTTGAGTTGAGAGGATTTATTCCACTAATTCCAGCACAAACAATATTGGACTTCTCGAGGAAGCATTCTTTTGGAAGTGATGGCCATAAGGAAAAAGGGGCCCGTGTTAAAAGGATTCTGGCAGCAGGCAAAGCTCTTGCAAATGTGGTTAAGGTTGACCAGAAAGCAGTATATTTTGATTCGAAGTTAAAGAAATTTGTCATAGGCTTTGAACCTCAAGTGCTAAATGATATCATTCCTACCTCCTATCGACATATGGCTACTGAAGATGATAATCTGCAAGAAAATCAAGCAGAGAGCACAATCAATTTGGTGGGAGCTGTATATCCAAAGACAGAGTTATCCATGGAAGGGGACGAGGAAGATGAAGTAATAGTATTTAAGCCAGTAGTGGCTGAGAAGCGACCTGATGCCGCAAGCACTACGTGGACAGCGTATGACGGCCTACAGACTGGTAAAAATGCTTCTGCAGCTGATCAAACAGTTAATGGAACTTATGGTTCTGCCACTTCGGATAATCTACACCATCAAAATGCTTTTAGGGCTGATTCACAAATACCTGTATCTTTTGCTAATGGTATACACCAGCACTGGCAACCAATCCAGTCACATGCTTCCAAGTTTTCAGTGGAAACTGGTTTTGGTGTTGGTTCACAACTACCTGCATCAAATGCCAATACCATCCCCCAGAATTTACAACCAATTCAATCAAATGCTTTGAATCCGGCAATGGAGGAAGAAATGTCTCTTGCTAATAGCTTAAGGAGTATGGGATTTATGGGAAATGGGCATGCACTAAAATCTGAGCCTGTGGCAGTTTCTGTTCCATACCAACTCCCAGTGAATGGTAGTGCTAGTGGTATGTTTTACAGCCACACGAAAGCTTCAGAAGCTTTTTTGCCATATAAAGTTGATGCAATTGCTGACGGGTTGACTGTAAAGACATCATCAGCTCTGCCTACAGGTATCCGAAAAAGTCCAGTAAGTCGACCTGTTAGGCACCTTGGTCCACCACCCGGTTTTAGCCACGTTCCTCCTAAAAATGCAAACGAATCAATTTCTGGTTCAGATTCAATGAGTGAGAGTCTAGTTATGGATGATTACAGCTGGTTGGATGGATATCAGATGCCATCTTCAACAAAAGTAAATGGGCTGAATAATTATGTTAATTACTCATCTCATTCCAATCCCCATAGCTTCACAAACAGTAATGGCTTAAGTGGAGCAGTGAACTTCCCCTTTCCTGGTAAACAGGGTACACCTATGCAACTACCAGGGGAAAACCAGAAAAGCTGGCAAGATTTCCAGAGGCTTGATGACCTCAAGCTACACCATGAAATGCAGCTGCAGCAACAGCAACAACTTGTAAATGGAAATCAGCACCCAAATCCACAGCCTGAGCAATGTCAAGGACAGTCTCTCTGGATGGGCCGCCATTTTGTGTGAAGTCGGTATGGTTATGATGGTAAGAATGTTCTTCTCTTCCTGCTGGTATTACAACTGTTGCCTATCTGTTCTTCATGTAGTGTGTGCCCTTATTGTTGTTAAGGTTCCTGAGGATGATCCGGTGAATATCTGCATTGCCCTTTGCTATGGAATTCAAACTCCAACTTTGAAGCTTTGTCAATGTTAATTTTGTGTTGGAGCATTGGTGGCCTTGGCTTCTTGCTGGCAGTAACAACTACACAGGTATGTGTTTGTGAAATGTTATTGTTCACAAATTACTTTTCCTCCCGAACTGATATGTTTTATTTTATGGATTGTGTATTCTGTTGGTCAAAGTGTAATACAAATAGGTATCTCGGTTTCTAACATTCAAAGTCTATATTAAGTAAGAAATCCATACCTGCAGATACTTCCCATCTCTTGCTTATAATATGCTAGGTGATTCTTTCTATGAAGTGTCTATAATGTACCTAGCCCGTGTCTCCTATTAGTTGCAACCTTCTCCATTCCATAGACCATATATGGCCTAAATTTGTTGTTAACTTTGTTGGTTGTTGATTACCTCGTTGTCTCAAAGAAAAGTGTTCAGATCGTGCTACCCTGCACTACACTTTGCTTGCACTCCGCCAGGAACATATATCATAAGATTCTGTTCACAGAGATGCTGGCTTCACCAGTACTATCCTTGAAATGGTTGTTCATAGCGTTTTGGAAGTATAAAAATCTTTAGTTACTCATCCAGAAGTAATGATGCTGATGTTTTAATGCTTAAAAACAACCTTCCAATCATTTAATTGCGAGGATACTTTGAAGGTTGAGCTCTATTTACTTATTCTGGGTATTGATTTTGTGTTTGTGTTTTGTTCAAGACAGATTTTGCCAAAACTCTCCAGCACGGACGATGAGAAATATGGATACATGTTTGGTGCTGCGGAGTTCATAAGAAGTAAACGCCTTGTCAGGTAGCTTGGGGATGGATAGAAGGTGTTAATAAGATCATATGTTGGTTTTGGGGGGTATGCATGCCTCCGGCAACTGGTGGAATAAAAACTCTGTACCGGCTAGCTTGCTCTCTACGGAAGTGTGGAAGCATATATTGCTGTTGGATATCGGTAATCATCAGGTGGGAGATGATAGTATGTAATTCTACTTGAGTTTGCTTTCGGAGAGCTCGAGTTGGTGCACAGGTTACTGGGAATGAATGATATACTAGAATGGATATGGATGTGAAAGGGGATATGCGGTAGATATTATAGTTACATATAAAATATTTGCGCTGTGGAGTGATGTGGTGAATGGTGTCCCAATTTGGTACCCGATGTTTTTATTGAGCTTTTCTAGCAACTAATATGGTGAGTGGAATATGCAGCCCTCTTATTATGAAGTCGGGGCTTACTTGAACGTGATATATTTGAATAAAATAAATTATGTGAACAATTTGGAAATGTTGAATATCCGGTTTTGTTGGTTTCGTTTCCTGTATTCGTTTGCGGTCGATCGATTGCGCATGGGATTGGGATGCCTGATGTCTGTTGACATCAATCCTCTTATTTCTAGGCCTACTTTTTATTTTGTAGGTCATGTTTACTGACGGTGATGGTTGTTGCGAGTCGTTTACAAAACCCTTGTACGTGTCTGCAAAGTTGATGGAAGAGGATTCTAATTATCTTCCCAGATTTGGCTGCAATTTTTATATGCATTTAATATGATCATTATCTTAACATGCATTTACATGAATTATAATATTTGTCTATCAGATGGTAATTGTATTAAATACGAAACAAACAATGAGCAATCTAGAGCATTAACATACAGTACAAGGATACTTGAGGCTCTTCAAATCTAGAGGAATGGTTTCGGAATTCTAGTGTCTAGTTCAATATGGTGATTTATATTCCGAAACCATTTTCATTGCTGTCTGCTGGTTAAAACAAAATTATTAAATATTTCCTCTTTCATACGCGGGATGCGTAAATAAGTTAAAACGTATCGCTAAATTGAATTAATATTACTAGGGTAATTGGAAGATAGCTCTATGGGGAAAATTTCAAATTTATACTCGTGTTGAAGTTCGTTAAGATTCAAGCCTAACATTAACGTTACCATTAACTCTCTGTTAACATTGTAGACTTGACATTCGTGTCGTGTTTCCTATGTTCGTGACGTTTTCGTGTCATACCCGATATCTTAACGGGTTGTGTCGTGTAACACCCGTTAAAATAAACGGGTAAAATGACCCGACCCGAAATCAACCGGATAATATTAACAGGTAATATGACCAGATCAGTTATTCGTTAAGGAAAATATATTTTAAACCAATAAATAATCTAATGAAAAACATAATACTAAATAAGTATATACATACCATATTATCACATTCAAAACATAAAAACGCATTTGTCTTTCAAGTATTACATATTTACATACCCAAAATAAGAGCATAATAATAATAATAAAAAACATTAGAACATTACAAAATATCAAATGTTCAAAAGATTTGCAAAATTAAGGGAGTTGTGTTTCAAGGTTTGGAACCTTGCACATTTTCTTACAATCAAACTTTTCAATTTTCATCAATCACCATGGGAACAGTATTTGAACTTTGGCTTGATATATTGTCTTCAAGAGTTATATTGATGATATTTCAGTGAGGCTTTCTACATTATCACTCTCTTCTCTTTTATCCTATGACTATTGTTTAAGTAAAGTCTTTAATAGTTTTTTAATCAATGTAGAAGTGTGAAAAATATAGAAAAATATATAAACGCTCGTAATGACAAGCTGTGACAGCCCGTCCCGAGATATTTTTCTTGATGGCGTGAAATGTCGATTCTACCATTTTTATTCTTGAGTTGTGTGTGTGTATAACCTAAGGTTTTGGACCAATAGGTTCTATCCCTTATTATTTGGAACCAATTAGAACTAAGGTTCAAATTGTTTTGGTTTTGGTTGTTGTTAGTGACCCAAAACTGGACCACACACACCCACACACACACACACACACACACTCTCTCTCTCTCCATTGACCCTCTCTCTCTTCCCTCTCGGGTTTTCCCCATTTCCATACAATACGTATGGACAAACCTCAAACTTGATCATTTCGTTGCAAATCGAAGTTTTTGAAATCACCTTTGTGTTCCTGGTGAGCTCAGGAACACATCTATACCATTTTTAGAACGTGAGAGCTTGTAAAACCCGAGAAACCATAATCTTCGATTTGAGCATTGTTCATGCAATCATGAATGTGAAGTTTTTAGGAGATTTCAAGTTGCTAGTGAGCTTTAGGACATCGTCACGAAGCTCGGAGAAGAAAAATGAAGTGAATTGGATGTCGGGAAGTCCCAGTTCGTGAGTTTCAAATTTTGGTCGGATTATTAAAGGTGCTCTGGCGAGATTTCGTGGATTTTAGGGCTTTAAATTGGTAAGGTTTTGTTCTTCTCATCTTAAGCTTCAATTTGGTTCAAATTTCATGGATTTTGGTGAAGAAATGAAGTTTTAAAATTCCCAGTTTCCGGTGAGTGCAGCGATGGCCGGCGCCGGACTTCGGCGAGCCAAGGAAGAAGATGGAGAATATTCCGTCAAAGTTGACAGAATATTCTGACGCCGTCAGGTAACTTTAACTGCATATTCTGATGTTTGACGAAATATTCCATAACGCCATTAGGGAATGGTGTGCCAGTGCCTATGTGTTGACCGTGCGTCTGGCTGTGCCTTGGTCGGCGCATCGGTGGTTAGAAAAATTTTCTAAAAATATGGGGATGTTCCTGAGGTTGAGTAGATCATGGTGGTATATTCAAATACCCCATTTTAGCAATGTATGAGAAGATATTTCCTAGTTTTGTGTATGTGCTTTAAATAACGTTTATTCAGTTATTTCGCATATAGGTGAGACCTATCCTGAGGACGAGCGCCATTAATCGAGGCTCGGGGGCTACGACTCTTCGAAATATTAGTGAGTGGGTTTTTGGTTTTCCGTATATACCTATATACTTAAGTTTTTCCCAGAAAATGAAATTGAATGATTATACGTTTTGAAATGCCATGCAAAGTATTTGCCTATTTTATTATGCATTAGTAGTTGCATATATTTATGATTAGTGTTGCGGACGCACAGGTAAGTGCCAGGTAAGTTCATAAATTACCGGTTGAGGTTACTTCAGTTATGTGAGATATGATGTGATGGATTGAGAGCTTATAAACCTGCACCCTGGTGTTCGTGCTCCCACCCAGAGTTAGGGCACAGTCCTTCACGTGATGTTTACCTCCCGCACCATATGCTCACCTTGGATCCAAGTTAGCTGTACAAGCTTGTCGTACAGACCACTTTAGGTGGTTCCGACTCGTAGGTGACCTACGATTATTCGCATAGCCTTCACATGATCGTAGCACTAGATCATATTTACTTTACACCTAGTCTTGTCGTACATACCACTTTAGGTGGTTCTGACTCGTGTGCAAGATTTGATTTGATTTGATATGATTGAGATTGGTTATGAGCTATATATATATATATATATATTCAGTCTTGCAATTTGAGTTAGAGGGAGTTGGCTGATACAATATTTGACTTCGCTATATTTTGTTTGGATTACTGATAACATTGCATTGAGATACTTTGTCATGATATACTTATATGGATTTTCATCTTGAGTATAATTTCTGATACAGCTTATTATTACTATTATTTTTTGGGAAATTATACAGGTTTTACGGCGAGGGGTTAGAAATTTTGAGAAATAAATGATTTGAAAAGCTTTGTTTTTTCCCACTTACACTTTCTGTTTTGCACCCCTCCAGGTTTTAGGTAGAAGTGCTTGGTGGATCACGAGGATTTCAACGGTGGTTCTAACAAAATATTATTAATGTAGGATCACCCTTGGGTGTTGTGTAATTAGTACTTGTCTTGTTTGACTGCACATAGGCTAATTATGCTCTGGTTGAAAAGCTTTTGAGAAATGAAATGATTTGAAATGCTTTGTTTTTGCCCACTCACACTTTCTGTTTTGCGCCCCTCCAGGTTTTAGGTAGAAGTGCTTGGTGGATCACGAGGATTTCAACGGTGGTTCTGACAAAATATCATTAATGTAGGATCACCCTTGGGTGTTGTGTAATTAGTACTTGTCCTGCTTGACTGCACATAGGCTAATTATGCTTTGGTTGTGTATTTCACCTTTAACCTCGCACTTACACCTTATCTCATCTAGTACTCTAGTTGATTTGGTTTTTGTTTATTTGTAATTCCTTATATATCTATTGCTTTTGCACTGTGCACCTGGCTATGTCACCTTTACGTGACAGCCAGCATGCCCTGATTTAGTTCGGGGTGTGTCACAAGCTTTACAACTTTCGTGAAGATCATATAAATCATAGATCAAAATTTAACCGTCAATTGTTGTTTACATTTATGCTTCATTTTTCTCACCAAATTTTGTTTTGTTTTGTTTTTTTTTTTTTTTTTTTTTTCAGATTTTGTTTTTTGAAAACATGATCTATTGGAGGATATAGGAAGATGAACGGTTTAGATCGTTGATATTATGTTTAGAGTTTTACCGTTAGTGAAAATATTGCTTGGTGTTTATAAAGTTTTTACAAACTATATAACATCGAGTCATATTTCAATTAACTGTAAATATCGAGACGTGATATCAAAGATTCGAACCGTTCATCTTCCTACATCTCCAGAAGATCATGTTTTCAAAAAACAAAATTTAAAAAATGAAATTCAATATAAAGAATAAAGCATAAACGACAATCGACGGTTAAATACAAATTTAAGGTTTATGGATTATAGTTGTAGACATCGAAATTTCGGTAAATAAATGTTGACCGATAAATCAAAGTGTCAACGCTCATGTATTACATAAATTTTACACGTAGCGTGTGACTCGACGAAAATTGAAATGAGTTGGAAAAGTCATCAAATAGGACACGTGTCAACACCTGGCAGAAACGACTTATTTCATCTGGGATATTATATTCAAAATTAGGCCTTGGAAAATTCTATAAATACAAGCCTATTTCATCCATTTAGGGGGGGGGGGGAACCAATTCATATTAGACCTTGAAGCTCTGAAGCTCTGAAACTCCGAAGCTCTCAAGCATCCAGGTTCCCAAAGAATCAAGAAAGCCTTCTTCATTCTTCGTTCATCGTTCTTTCAAGATCAAGCCCCGACGGCCCTTGAAGAAAGCATCATCGTCCATCATCCGTTCATCCAAGATCAAGCCCCAACGGCCCTTTGGATCAACAACGTCGACAAATCCACACACATCCAACCGTTCTTCAAGATTAAGCCCAAAAGCCCTTGAAGATCTGTTCATCACTGTTCTTCAAGATCAAGCCCAAAACCCCTTGAAGATCCGTTCATCACTGTTCTTCAAGATCAAGCCCCAACGGCTCCTTGAAGATCCGCTCAAATCCACCTTCAAAGGTCAAGCCCACGGCCCTTTGAAGAAACTTCCAACTGTTCATCCAAGATCAAGCCTCGACGGCCCTTGGATCAACGAAACACCCACAAATACACACCTTACGGAGATCGAATCAGAGGATCAAATTTAAGAGAGATTGTAACCCAAAATCATCAAATACAAATATTTGTTTGTGCACGTCGTTCTTGTCTCTTTCGTTTCAGGAATTTTTCCGTGTTCACAAATTGGCACGCCCAGTGGGACAATCTCTGCCTCTCATCTCTTTCTCCGTTCAAGAAAATCAAAACACACTTCCAAAATTAATGGCATCAAGGAAGGCTCAAACTGCTCCCGCAACTGGTGTCAATTTGGGCATCACGACTCGAAGCATGGCAAGAGCTACTTCTGCCGCCTCTTTCACCTCTGCATCAACTCTGCCAAGGGAACAAAAGCACCCAAGGCACGAGCCTTTGATCACCTTAGCCTCACTAAGGGCACCAAGGGGGGAAAGCCCAAGGAAATACTCCGAATCCATGCTCTCCAATGCCGATTCAAGCGACAGTTCAGCCATGCAAGTCATGACCATTGGAGCAACTTCAATCGATGAGCAGCTGGCTCAAATGAATGAAGCAATCGCAAGGCTAACCCAAACTGTGGAAGAAAAAGACTTGCAAATTGCAGCACTAGTCAACTGACTGGAGGCGCAGGACGGCGATAAACCCGACCTAGAGGATGATCCACTAAAGGGAGGAGCTGGCGGAGACGAAGAACCCCCGGTGAAGAAAATCGATGGGAAGCCGGAGCCAGACCAAGCAGCGGCACTCATGGGATCTCTTTCTATCCAGCAGCTGCAGGAGATGATCACCAACACCATCAAGGCACAGTACGAAGGGAGCTCACATACCTCCTTGTTCTACTCGAAGCCCTATTCCAAGAAGATTGATGCCCTAAGGATGCCAAGGGGTTATCAACCACCAAAGTTCATGCAGTTTGATGGAAAAGGAAACCCAAAGCAGCACGTTGCACATTTCGTCGAAACTTGCAACAACGCAGGGACGGAGGGAGACTACCTCGCTAAGCAGTTTGTGCGCTCGCTGAAAGGAAATGCCTTTGAGTGGTACACGGACCTAGAGCCTGAGTCCATCAACAGCTGGGAGCAATTGGAGCGGGAATTCCTCAACCGCTTCTACAGCACCCGCCGCACTGTGAGCATGCTAGAGCTAACGAGCACAAAGCAGTGGAAGGACGAGCCAGTCATTGACTACATCAACAGATGGCGCACTCTAAGCCTCGACTGTAAAGACAGGCTCTCGGAAACCTCTTCAATCGAGATGTGCATCCAAGGCATGCGATGGGGTTTGCAATACATCCTTCAAGGCATTAAACCACGGACCTTCGAAGAGCTAGCCACCCGCGCCCATGACATGGAGTTGAGCATCGCCCATCATGGGAAGAAAGAACTGATCGCCGACTTTAAGAAAGACAAAGTTCTTGGGCCAAAGTTGGAGAAGATTGCGTGGAAATCCACCAAGGAAGCAATGATGGTCAACACAGCTCCCGTCAAAATCCCTACACGAGGCAAGGCGATTCAAGCCGAAGGCTTTCGTGATCAAGAGATGCGTAGACGCACTTTGAAGGAGCTTGAGGAGAAAACTTATCCATTCCCCGACTCTGATGTGGTTGCCATGTTAGAAGACCTGTTGGACAAGAAGGTGATCAGTTTGCCTGAGTGCAGACGGCCGGAAGAGATGAATCGTACCGACAACCCAAGATACTGTAAATTCCACCGCTTCATCAGTCATCCAACGGAAAAGTGCTTCGTACTGAAAGATCTCATCCTGAAGCTAGCACAACAAGGGGAAATCGAGCTTGACCTCGAAGACACGGCTGCGGCACACACTACTACTATCGTGTTTGAATCACTCGATCCTGTGCATCTCCGAAGCATGCATGACCATTCCCGTCAATGTTCAAGTCACATGGCACCTCCTACACAACCATCACCAGGGGCAAGCAACCAAGATGCATCTACTGGTGATAAGAAAGGGTGGACATCGGTGACCTACAAAAAAACGAGGAAGCCAAGACCACAAGCCATAAGGCCAAAAGATAAGCCTAAACCCGCCCTTCGAACTTCAGTCTTCGAAAGGCTGAATTATTCAAAACCTAGAATTGCAGCACTTGATCGCATCAGTGGTCGAGACCAAACTTCCGTCTTCAAAAGGCTTGAGACGCCAACACCTCAAAGATCAGTCTTTGAAAGGTTATCAAAACCCAAGAAACAAAGCGGCACAGCTAGATCTCCTCCGCAACGGTCGGCTTTGGACAGACTTGAAGAAACTAAGAAGCCTTCTAGAAACAGGAAGACAACACCAAAGGGAGAGAAGCTCGACAGTCTAACAGGAAAAGACGATGTTCAAAGCTTGATTCCTTCAAGGATGAAGCGCCAAGCAACTTTGGAAGTTGACACAAAAGGACCACTGAAGGTAAGGAGGCGCACCATCATCTACACCGGCCAATCTTCACGGCAACAAACCCAAGAGGACCGCACTGAAGAGAAGGCCCAAGAAGACAAAGAAGACGAAATCCTGGAAGAAGACGTCACTTCCGGCCCTGTCAACTCGAAATTTTCACCTCAATCGCTGGGGGCATGCTCCAAAAACATGCCAGTCAAGCCGAGTGAAGTTGAAAGATGGACTTATGTCACTCCGAAGAAATTGCACAAGAAGCATATGTCTTCTCCACAAGCTCACCAATGGGAAATGGGGCAAAACAGCTTCTGTTCACCTCTAGAACAATGTGAAAGTGTTGGAGATAATGAAACTTTGACACGAAGTTCATCCATCCCCATCACGATGTGTGACATCTTCCCAGAAGACTTCTTCAACTACTCAGTCAAGGCTCCTTGCTATGAAGATTGCGAGGAACGACTCTCTCAGATTGCTTGATGAACCAATGCTCCTTGTTCGCACGAGCCTAAACTGCACGAACCGAAGCTCCTTGTCCGCACGAGCCTAAACTGTAGGACACGAGGCTCCTCGCCTGCACGAGCCTAAACTGCATGGCACAACGCTCCTGATCCGCACGAGCATAAAAGGCGACATCAACGCTCCTGATCCGCACGAGCATAAAAGGCAACACCAAATGCTCCTTGTCTGCACGAGTTGAAACTGCAAACGACACCAAACGCTCCTTACCTGCACGAGCCGAAACTGCAACACGGCACCAAAAGCTCCTTGTCTGCACGAGCTGAAACTGCAAACGGCACAAAAAAAATACAAAAAAAAAAATGTATTTGAACTACGTTTTGACTTGATCTCTTTCTTTGGAAGGGTACGTAGGCAGCTTGAATATTCAATTTCAAGTTCAGTCACATCAAAATAAAAAAGAAAAATGTGTTTTATTAAATAGAATCAATTTTATTAAAAAAAAGAAAAAAGAAAAAAAAGGGGAAATACATATGTTATTTTACTTGTTTACAAAAAAAAAAATAATAATAATAAAATAATAATAAAAAAAAAAATCTTCAGATATGGATCTGCTTCACCTCCCAATAACCCATATATCCCTCTCCACCTATCTCTCTTTTACTCGAAGCCCGCCATTGTTCCGAAGCCAAAAAGAAAGGCAAATGCAAAGGCTAAGCCCAAAGAAGCAGGTTTTCGACCAAGCCCAAGCCCATCCTCGGGATTATAAAGCCGATTCCGATATCTCCAGATCTAGGAAGCTTCTTTGACGTCAATGAGTCCTCCCGCGCCGAAGCTGTCAAGCAGATCTGAGCTCACATAAAGAGAGTCGAAGAGAGAGAGAGAGATGAATTGCAATGGCGGTGTTTGAGAGGAAGAAGAAATGCGTCGGTGCGTTCATGACGGTGCTTCCCGTATGTTGCTTCGCAGCTGCTATGGTCTCCGAGATCTCTCGCAACAGCAATGGAGGGACAGAAGAGTTGCAGAGCTCGAGCAACTCGTCCATGGCGGCAAGACTAGCTGAAGATGATGAAGGATTCAATTGGTATGCAGCGGAAAACCCAGAAAAGATTGCTTCCATGGTTGACATGCATATCCGCAACAGCACGGAGAGGAGGAAGCACGGAGATCCCAAATGGAGCAAAAGCCCCGTTTCCACGTGGAGGTACACTCCCAAACAGCCTCTTCCCCCTTCGAATTGAAGAAGACCGCCGAGATAAGGTCCATGAGGCGCCACTACCGCGGGCTCCGCTTCGATGCGGGCAGGTTCAGGTGACCCCTTAGGGTTCGGATCAAGGGGGTTCGGACCCGATCAAATTAGCATCCGGATCGGAAAGTTGTACGGATTTGGCTTATGGGTTTTGAAAAAGAAGGGATTTTGAATAGGGATAAATCTGACAGCTACCCAAAAGATTGCTACACCCAAGACGGCCAGAGAGTGATGTCATCATCATCGACGACGAGCGTGCACGTCATGGCGCTGGACGGCCTGGTCAACGTCGACTCCTTCCTCTTCGTCATGTAGCCTTCACACAATCTGCTTTTCATCTTCAAGAATAGCCCAGCCAGTCCCGCCTTCCCAACATCTTAGAAGCCTCTCGCCATCGTTACTGCAGAGCCAAGCTCTTCACCATCGCTCCCTTCGTTTCTCAAATCACAAACAAACCTGAGATTCTGAAAAAAAAAAACAAACTGCTTTTCCCGGAAAATGCCGACGCCCGACGACATCGGAAAGCTCCCAATTGACATCACCTTTTCTCGTCTCGGAGAGTGGCTGGTTGATCGGAAAAGAATACCCGGAGATTGGAGGAAACGATTGGCGGCAGTAAGAGCTTGAATTTCAATGGAATTCGCTTCTCTTCCCAAAGATATCAATCCCTATTTCCATAGCTTGGAATCTGATGGAATTGGTTACTTAGAGGCCAAACAAATATATGATATTCTTGTGAAGTCAGCTCCAGAAAGTCGGAATATTTTCGGCCGGCTATCGGGTGCTGCTGGTGCTTGGGAATCAATTGTACGTTCATTTGAGAAGGATTATGTATGTCTCGGCGAGGCTGCTCAGATAATGGTGCAAAATGTGAACTATGAGATTCCGTATCAGAAAAAGCAGGTGCAAAAGATTCAGCAACAATTAGCAGAACTAGACCACAAGGAAGCTGATATTAAGAGAAGTGCAGCTCTATCGGCTACTAAGTATGTAGAGAATTCTGTGACTGCAATGCTCAATTTATCGATATATGATAAAAACAAAAGCCGAATTATGGACGAAGAAGGGTGGTTGGGGTCCATTGTTAATGTTCCTGAGGCCTCACCACCGACAAACACCATCCAAGCTTACCTACCGCTCTTCCGCCCTACGACACGTCGCTCAAGCGACTCGAGCACCTCGAAATCGTACCATAGCTGTCTCCCTGCGACTCCAAGCTGCTCCTCTCCTTCTATCCACCAGCACAGCGGCAGCAGTTGCACGAAAGTCCACAATCATCATCATATGCAGGTTGAAGCTGACTTCGAGTTTTGACCGGCTTTTTTAAGCCGATGCTTCTTTCAAACAACTTCACAGTCGGCCTCTTCACTTTTCTGTCAAAATTGTTCATCTCTGACCAACAAGACAGCAGCTTTCAGGTTATATACGCCATGGAAGCTGCATAGGTACATGCTCTTGGACCTCTTCAACTCCATCTTTGCCGAGACCGAACGTCTTCGCCAGCGCCGCCTGCCAAGATTCTCACTATGTCCTCCTCGAGGGAACGACTTGATTCTGCAGATGTTGATTCAAATGATGATGGTGACATTAAGGGACTCGTTGCTGTGGTAAATTGAGCTTTGCCTCGGAACCATAGAGATTTGGGGCCGCAATGTCTTAAGCCAGAGCAGTTTCATGGGAGGTGTCGAAAATCCCGAGCCAGAGCCTCCAGCGCAGCGTCTATCAAGCACACAAGCTCTATAGTCTGCTCCACCTTTTCTCCACCTCCGTCCTCTACTCCATCGCCGGCCCAACATTTCTACGCGCCGTCGACGATAACTACTCACCTATGGCGATCCAGATCCAGGCCATCCTCCACTGTCGCGTCACCAACGCCTGTCTCTCTCTCAGCCACAAACAGCAGCAAAGTCTTCTTCCTCCATACTCTCTCTCTCTCGCCTTCCTCCGCGATGGCAGGCAGTGCAATGGGCAATGGCTGTGCTCTGTGCCTATGGTCAGTAGCTATGCTCAGTGGCCGTGCTCAATAGCAGTGCAACGGTTGTGTAATGGCTGGGCTTGGCAGGCAGTGCAATGGCTGTGCTCAGTGGTTGTGCTCAGTGGCTGTGCTCGGTAAAGGTAGTGATGGAGCTTCTTCTTCTGCACCTCCGCCATGGCTGCTGCCTTTGAATGAGATTGACAAAACCGAAGTTTGTCAATACACACACAAAGACCTCCTCCGTCTCTTGCCTCGCAGCTGCCAGCACATTCAATAACCGCCGTCAAACGACTAGCCGGTCATGAAGCCTCGACTGCAACTCTCCATCCGTCTTCGTCCGCTCCCTGCAAATTCCTCTACCCATCACCCAAATTTATACAAAAAAAAAAAAAAAAAAAAAATAAATAAAGGATGGTGGAGCAAAGCAAAGTGGTGATGTCACCACGTGAAAAAAAAGGGGGATGCTTTTGGCAAAAGAAAATATAAAAAATCTTGGTGGATCAGCACCACCATGTGCAAAAAAAAAAAAAAAAAAAAAAAGAAAAAAAAAAGGATGGTGCATCTGGCACCATGTGCAAGAAAAGAAAAGAAAAAGAAAATAAAATAAAAATAAATAAAAAAATGGATGGGCATCCAGCCCCAAAAGATAGCGGAGATTATAATTATATATGTATATATGTCTTGGGTGCATCTGGCACCATATATAAAAAATAAAAAATAAAAAAATAAATAATAATAATAAAATATATATATATATATATATATAACTCAGTTAGTGGAGTAAAGTCCATCTTTTATTTATTTCTCTAAAAAATTACATAAATTCGCATTCCACATGCAAAAAAAAAAAAAAAAAAAAAATTAAAAATTACAAAAAAATGTGCAAACAAACAGGAATAAGCCTTCATTGCTCGTGGGCCGCCTCACCACTCGGCAGAGCTCCAGAAATGAGAGGCGCCGGAGGTTGACTGTTTGAAGCCACACCACTCGGCGGAACTCCAGGAAGAGGAGGCGCCAAAGGTTGATCATTTGGAGCTTCATTACGCGGTACAGCCCCAGAAGACGAAGGCAAATGTTGTTGGAACAAACCCACAAACCTCCGATGATCAAGTAAAATCTGACCATCAGATTCCTGCATCTGGTCAATTTTCCTCTTCATGTTTGTGGCATAGTTGTGTGCGAGCTTGTGCAACTGTTTATTCTCATGCTTGAGCCCTCTGATCTCCTGTTTAAGACTCATCACTTCAGCCGCCAACGATTCAACTTGACGGGTTCGAGCAAATAGGCGTTGGGCCATGTTGGACACAGAACCCGCACACTGCACACTAAGAGCCAGAGACTCCTTAACAGCCAACTCATCAGACCGCTTGGAAAGCAGTCTGCTATCTTTAGGAGTGACAAGGTTCCGGGCCACCACCGTAGCGGTCATATCATTCTTCATCACCGAATCCCCAACGGTAAGAGGACCAGTAGGGGATATGAATGATGGGCGCCATATGTTGTCTGGAGAAGGCGGGACTGCCTCTTCACCAAGATTCAAGTCAAAACGACGGTCGGAAGGTCCAGACATTTTCAAAGGTGTTGAAGAAAGAAGAGGTCAGACAGATCAAGACCTTAGAAGTGCAAGAAGGGAGTTTCTGCAAGCGAAAATTCAAGTGTTCTTGAAACGAACTACGTGCCTCTATAAAAATCAGCACTCAACGGGATTTCAGAGATCGAAGAGGCAAGCTCAGAGTTCGAAAATACCGATTCAAAAATCGAAGAGGCAAGCTCAGAAATCGGAGAAGCATCTTGCTTTTCCAGACGTGTTAGTCCCCGTCACACGCAAACTCAGCTTTGAGGAAATCACGGGCAATTTGTTAAAGCGCCAATCCCAGATATCGAAGAGGCGCCAGTCTTTTCAAGCCTTGTCAGCACCCGTCACACGCAAACTCAGCTTTGCGGAAATCACGGGCAATTTGTTAAAGCGCCAATCCCAGATATCGAAGAGGCGCCAGTCTTTTCAGCCTCGTCAACACCTATCACACGCACGCTCAGCTTGATGAAAATTACGGACAATTTGTCGAAAAATTCTGATAAAGAAGAAAGCACGTGAAGCCATACTGATCAATCACGCATTGGTTACCGACACGAGTAAACGAATAGTACCTCTACAGGTACTAACGAATTTCCTATAACTGTCCACCTTCACCTTCCATAGCAAGGCAGACACACAGAGCCTCTCTTCATCTCAAAAAAATGTTTTCCCAACGAAACCTCTCGAGTCATTCAGTGTTCCTTATTCCTTAGAGTACCTCTGCAAGCTAATGACTCCAAAGCAAAAGTATCTCATATCACCAGGGTAGAAAGCAAGAGTATCTCATATCATGCACTCTCCCTGTCCTTTCCTTTGTCCTTGTTCCTACCTACAAAGACAAGGATAAAGAAAACAATATGCCGGAACTTCCACTCAAACTCGGGTAAGGAACCGACTGCTTGGAACCCTTCCCTGATTGCCTACTTAGCACTGCTCTTGAGTACTCGCCTTCCACTGCTGCTGTACTTTCAAAGAAGCTGCCACATCTGCTTGGAGGACAGATAAGGCAAGTGAAAATGATACCTTGCAGCATGTGGAGACAAGGTGCAGAAGGAACAAGCAGAGAAGAATGCGGTCTGCACGATCAACTCAGCAGAAGGAGTCCGAACTGAGGAACTCGAGAAGCTGCCACATCTGCCTAAAGAAACAAGCAGAGAAGAATGCAGCATGCACAGTCAACTCAGCAGAAAGAGTCTGAGATGAAGAACTCGAGAAGATGCCGCATCTGCCTGAGGACGGTGAACTCGTTTTGACCCTCAAATTCTTGGGTCGACTTACTAGGCGTTGTGGGCTGCACGTGCCGATTCACCACCCTTGAATCAAATCCTTAAAGACCAAGTCACCAATTGGAAGAGGAGCCCATCAATCTTGAAGATCATACCGTTGACCAAACTGCTCAGGTGTGAATTAGAAAGATTGAACAAAGCAACAAGTCGTCACCTTCACCGCGTGCCTGCTTGCCATATGTTCGAGTCAACCTTCAAGAATCAAGCCTCAACGACCCTTAAAGAAGTCTCCAGCCAAATTCAAGATCAAGCCTCGACGGCCCTTGAGGAAATCACAAGTCCGATTCAAGATTAAGTGTCTACCACCCTTGAATCAAAACCTAGTTCAAGAATAAGCTGTGGAAAATCAACAATTGGAGGAATCCAGAAAATCCTCCAACCCAGTTCAAGATCAAAGCTGTGGAAAGTCAACAAGCGCAACAAAATATGTGCCGATTCACCTACTACCAAAGCCAAAGATCATCTACCACATGAAGCTCCTTGTGGTCTAAATTCAACCTTCAAGATCAAGCCTCGACGACCCTTGAAGAAATTTCAAACAAAAGTTCAAGAACAAGCCTCAACGGCCCTTGAAGAAATCTCAAGCCCAATTCAAGATCAAGCCTCAACGGCCCTTGGATCGACATCTACAGTAAGGGACTTCAAAACGCATCTCCTACACGTGACAAGCACATGTATACAACGCGCCTTGAAGTGGGGGCATTTGTAGACATCGAAATTTCGGTAAATAAATGTTGACCGATAAATCAAAGTGTCAACGCTCATGTATTACATAAATTTTACACGTAGCGTGTGACTCGACGAAAATTGAAATGAGTTGGAAAAGTCATCAAATAGGACACGTGTCAACACTTGGCAGAAACGACTTATTTCATCTGGGATATTATATTCAAAATTAGGCCTTGGAAAATTCTATAAATACAAGCCTATTTCATCCATTTAGGGGGGGGGAACCAATTCATATTAGACCTTGAAGCTCTGAAGCTCTGAAACTCCGAAGCTCTCAAGCATCCAGGTTCCCGAAGAATCAAGAAAGCCTTCTTCATTCTTCGTTCATCATTCTTTCAAGATCAAGCCCCGACGGCCCTTGAAGAAAGCATCATCGTTCATCATCCGTTCATCCAAGATCAAGCCCCAACGGCCCTTTGGATCAACAACGTCGACAAATCCACACACATCCAACCGTTCTTCAAGATTAAGCCCAAAAGCCCTTGAAGATTTGTTCATCACTGTTCTTCAAGATCAAGCCCAAAACCCCTTGAAGATCCGTTCATCACTGTTCTTCAAGATCAAGCCCCAACGGCTCCTTGAAGATCCGCTCAAATCCACCTTCAAAGGTCAAGCCCACGGCCCTTTGAAGAAACTTCCAACTGTTCATCAAAGATCAAGCCTCGACGGCCCTTGGATCAACGAAACACCCACAAATACACACCTTACGGAGATCGAATCAGAGGATCAAATTTAAGAGAGATTGTAACCCAAAATCATCAAATACAAATATTTGTTTGTGCACGTCGTTCTTGTCTCTTTCGTTTCAGGAATTTTTCCGTGTTCACAATAGTGTCGGATTTTGAAGTTGACCCCTTTATGAAAGTTGTAAAGCTTGTCATTATGAGTGATTGTGTGTGTATATATATATATATATATTTTTTTTTTTACATTTCTTACACTTCTACAATAATTATTATTAATTTTATTACTTTTATACACAAATAAAAAACACTATTCATGACGGTTTAGAGGGTTTTAAAAATCTAAACGATAATGTAAGTGTAACCATTGTCTACTCATGGAGGAATGATGAATCATGAGTGTTTATATATTCTTTCACATTTTTCATAATGGCAGGAATGTCTTATTGCCTATACTATTACTATACTAGTTGATTTTAATTTTGGACAACATGTTAAATAAAATTTATCCTATTAATGATAATAAGAAACTCTCATAATAAAAATAAATAAATGAATAAAACTTAATTTTGTTAACTTATATAGAATAATATACAAAAACAATATATTTAATATAGAATATACCAATATATACAATATGGCTATTGTATTTTATAATAATTTTTTTAGTAATTAAACTTTAAAATTATAATTTATTTTTCTTAACGGGTTACCCACGTGTATACCCATTAATGACCCGATTAATTATCCTATTGATCCGAAATCCGTTATTTTTGTATCGTGTAAGAAACTATCGCGTCTAGTCCACCCCAACCCACCCGTCTTTTTTCAGATACTTTATCGCCCACTTGGGTTCTGCCTCTCCCTACCTGCTTTACTGCATCCCATCTCTCTCTCTCTCTCTTCCGGACTTCAGACCTGCTTCCTCCTCTCTCTCTCTCTAGCATTTCAGCTTCCCTTCTGTTCTTGCTATTGTTGATGAATAAACCTCCAGACTTTGAAAACTGGTTTCTATTTCGAATCACTCCTCACCAACATTCAAGCCAATATCACTACTATCTGTTAACCAACTCCGATTATCCATTTTCAATCAGATAGCAAAATTGTTTCCAAAAATTTTAGCTATAATATCGCCTATTAAATCCAGTTTTTTTTTTATTTTTTTATTTTTTTATATTTTTTTATAGAATTACCAAATAAGCAATTCCATTAAAGTTTCCACATAAGAAAAGGATAACTAAAATTTTCAATGTTAATTAGATTGTAATGCTACAAGAAAAAAAAAATATAGTAGCTTTGAATGGAATTGAAGCATGAAGCAAAGAATTATATCACCTATTAAATCCAGTTTTGTTGTGGTCTATTTTATCTGACAGATGGACTAGGGCCGGCGGCAGAGAGAGAGAGGAGAGAGATGTGTGTTTGTAGAATTATAGGGGAATGTGTGTGTTGTTATCCCTCCTACATTGTGCCTTTATTTATAGTAGTAAAGGGAGAGAAGATATTCCTTCTCCTCCAAGTAATACAAGTTGTAATAGGAAAGGATAACTAGAATCAAATCTTATCTAGGATTTACACAATCATACTTAAACTAGGAATGTTTACAACACTCCCCCTTGAGTGGGTAAATACTCAAGGTAGATTCAGCATCATGCAGAAGTTGAGGAAGTCGACTCGTTGGCATTGATTCCAAGGAACAACGCTTATTCTCAATAAGGTAGGAACTTGCATAAGTAGTAAGTCTCATTAAAAAACCCTAAGGCTATGGCAAAAACCCAAGTAGGTACAAAATCCATAGTCTAAGGAAAAATGCGTGAGAAATGCAAAGTCAAAAGAAACGTCTACAGGACGTCATCAGGGATATGACCAGCCCAAGGTGGGTGCCTCGTTAAAACCTAGTTAGGTAGCAAAAACCCAGTGGGAAAAATGCTCCTAATCGTAGGGAAAAAGAGTACATTAAGATCAAGCAAGTATCCAGAAGATACTCCCCCTGAGTTTGACATAATTCTAAAGAGAAATAGCAAAGTTACAACTCAGAAAGTTTACGCATACCAATTCCATGAACAAGCTTCTGAAACGTCGCCTTCGGTAGTGATTTGGTGAAGAGGTCGGACAGATTGTCTTGTGATCGGATTTGCGTGACTTCAATCTTCTGATGCTCTTGTTATTGATGTGTAAAGAAGAACTTCGGCGCAATATGCTTGGTGTTGTCTCCTTTGATGTAACCCTTCTTGAGCTGTTCGATGCAAGCTGCGTTGTCTTCAAAAATCGTCGTCGGGGCATTAACGGCGGGATGAAGATCATAGGAGCTTCGAATATGGCCCACTACTGCTCTCAACCAAAAGCATTCCCGAGTTGCTTCATGTAAGGCGAGAATTTCAGCATGGTTAGACGAAGTGGCAACTAAGGTCTGTTTAGTTGACCTCCAAGATATTGCGGTGCCTCCAACGGTAAAGACATAACCCGTTTGAGAACGCGCCTTGTGCGGATCAGATAAGTATCCAGCGTCGGCATAACCAACAAGGCGAGAATCAACCCGATGAGCATAGGGTGCGGCATCACTCGAGGATTCGTAGGGATAGAATAAGCCCAAATCCGTAGTACCCTTAAGGTAACGGAAGATGTCTTTCATGCCAGTCCAATGTCTGCGTGTTGGTGCATTGCTGTATCTTGCCAAAAGATTAACAGCGAAGGAGATGTCGGGTCTAGTGCATTGAGCTAAGTACAATAAAGCGCCTATCGCACTTAGATAAGGAACTTCAGGCTCCAAAATCTCTTCATCATCCTCCTTCGGACGGAAGGGATCTCGCTTTGCATCTAGCATACGAACGACCATAGGAGTACTCGAAGACTTCGCTTTATCCTCATTAAAACGACGCAACACCTTCTGGGTGTAGTTCGATTGATGTACTAGGATTCCATCCGAACAATGCTCTATCTCGAGACCGAGACAGTATCGAGTCTTACCTAGATCTTTCATCTCAAATTCCGACTTCAGGTGCGAAGCAGTTCTCGCGAGCTCTTCAGGAGTTCCGATGAGATTCATGTCATCGACATATACTGCAACAATCGCAAATCCGGAATGTGACTTCTTAATGAACACACAAGGGCATAGTTCGTTATTCACATATCCCTGACTAGTCAAATACTCACTTAAACGGTTATACCACATTCTTCCAGATTGTTTCAAACCGTATAGTGAACGCCTCAGCCGAATTGAGAGCGTGTTCCGGGGTTTGGAAATATTTGAACCAGTCAATGTAAGTCCTTCGGGAACTTTCATATAAATTTCCGTATCAAGATCCCCATAGAGATACGCGGTTACTACGTCCATCAGCTGCATATCCAGTTTTTCGGAAACTACCAAACTGATAAGGTATCGAAAAGTAATCACATCCATAACGGGTGAGTAAGTTTCGTCATAGTCAATCCCGGGGCGTTGTGAGAAACCTTGTGCTACAAGACGAGCTTTGTAACGCACAATTTCGTTCTTCTCATTACGCTTCCGAACGAAAACTCACTTGTAGCCAACGGGCTTCACATGTGGAGGAGTAGGAACTACAGGTCCAAACACCTTACGTTTCGCAAGTGAATCAAGTTCGACTTGGATTGCTTGTTTCCAGTTTGACCAATCAGCTCTACGTCGACATTCATCAACGGAACGCGGTTCAATGTCATCGCTCAACATGATCTCAGTAGCTACTGCAAATGCTAATGCATCGTCGACAATCATCTCATTTCTACGCCACACATCATCTAAGCTAGCATAATAGACCGAAATCTCACGATTCTCGGGAGGAGGATTCGTCTCTTCAAGGACGCTTCCATAATCTAGAATTTCCTCATGAGTTGGGTAAAATGAGTAAGCGATAGTCGGATTCACGGTAGGCTCTTCAGGACCTTGTGCCGTGGTTTTCCTCTTCCGGGGGTGTGAATCCTTTGAACCAAGGGGTCTGCCACGCTTTTGTGTAGGGGCAGATGATTGGCTAGCCGCTAATGTACGTGGATCACCAGAATTGGCGTCCCGGGCTTCCAGGAGGGTAGTCCGTCTTACATTTGGTACATCCATCTTTGCAGGCGTATTCGCAGCTGGAATATGTGATCTTGTCACGCGCGCTAGATCGGTGAAAGCATCTGGCATGCTCTGAGCTATGCTCTGGAGATCTAATATGCGCTGCACTTCAGCTTCAGACTGAGCGGTGCGGGGATCTAAATGAGACAAAGTGGGAGTCGTCCACGATAATTCGCGTCGTTCATTAGGAACGTTGACGTTCTTATCTCCCCCTAACGACGGGAAAACTGTCTCATAGAAGTGACAATCCGTGAAACGAGCGGTAAACAGATCGCCTGTCAAAGGTTCTAAGTAACGAATAATCGAAGGAGAATCATATCCGACATAGATTCCCATCCTTCGCTGAGGCCCCATTTTTGTACGTAAGGGCGGCGAGATCGGCACATAGACCGCACAACCAAAAACGCGCAGATGCGATATGTCGGGTTCGCATCCGGTGACCAACTGAAGGGCACTAAATGGTTGTGTCGCAACAGGCCTCAGGCGGACCAACTTTGCTGCGTGCAATATTGCATGGCCCCAAGCAGCGATCGGGAGCTTGGTACGTATGACCAACGATCGAGCAATCATTTGTAAACGCTTAATGAAAGCCTCTGCCAGGCCGTTCTGGGTGTGAACATGGGGTACAGGATGTTCAACTTCAACCCCAACCGACATGCAATAGTCATCAAAAGTTTTAGATGTGAATTCTCCAGCATTATCCAATCGAATAGATTTGATCGGATAATCAGGGTGGTGAGCCCTGAGCTTGATAACCTGAGCCAACAGTTTGGAGAATGCAGCGTTCCTTGTGGACAACAAGCACACGTGTGACCAACGTGTAGAAGCGTCAACCAAAACCATAAAATATCTAAATGGTCCGCAGGGAGGTTGAATCGGTCCACAAATGTCCCCCTGAATCCGTTGTAGAAAAATGGGAGGATTCGAACGAATCTTGTCATAAGAAGGCTTAGTAATAAGCTTTCCCATAGAACATGTTTGACATGCAATTTCATGGATCGAACCTAAGCTTCGGGTTAGTGGATGCCCGTGTGAAGTTTTGAGGATACGGCGCATCGCTATTCGTCCAGGATGTCCCAAACGATCATGCCAAAGTGTAATTTCGTGCGCGGTCCCTGTGGTAGGGCCGGCCACATAGTGGCATTCTATGGGGCGTATGGTCGTAGTATACAGACCACTCGGGTTACGCTCCATCTTCTCTAGAATACGCTTCTGGCCATATTCGTAGGAAGTTACGCACAGAAATTCAACTCCGTTTTCTACGTGGGTTTCAGCGTGGTAATTGTTATCTCTAATGTCCTTGAAACTTAGTCACGTTCTTCCGGAACGTGGAGAATAGAGTGCCTCAGCAATGGTCAAGATTGTACCATTGGACAACATTATACGTGCCTTACCGTATCCTTCGATCAGGTTGGATGGGCCTGAGAGGGTTGTCAGAGGTGCATTCTTAGGTACGAAGTTAGTGAAATAGATGCGTTCACGCAAAACAGTATGCGTGGTTGCACTATCTGCCAGACAACTAACTTTCCCACTAGTCATACCTAGAATGAAAAATTAATTTGAATCGGTCACATGCATAAAAGTTTATAAAAACAAGTATCAATTCAAAATAATTTCATTTATTCAAGGAAAAAACTTAATATCCAAAATAAATCGCCAACTAATAATCCAAAACATAAAGGAAAATTGTTCAAAATCAACCAAAAAACAAGGTGGGGTTCGGCCACAATTGTCTTATTTTAACTGAAAAATAAGTCTATGTCTAAGATTCTAATCTTCCATAGGAGTGGTATCCTCCTGAAAATCAGAAACCTCCATCTTTGTAGTCTCCGGTTCATCCACTTGCAGGAAGTTTGATTCAAACTTCGTACGACGAGAATGATATGCATCCACAACCTTCTTGGGAGCACGGCAAATACGGGACCAATGGTCCTTGGAACCACAACGATAGCACATATCGTCATTCATTGTGGCAGGTGCTTTGCCCTTATTCTTGAAGTTCGGGGCCTTGGGAGCGAGGTTTGGGCGCTTCTGGGCTTTGTTTCCTCCTTTGGATGGGCCTTGGCTCTGTTGACCTTGGTGGGATGGCTTCTGGCCGCCCTTACCACGCCTTTTTTGGCGTTTTGGGTGCTGATTAGTGCTATAATGTGCTTCAGGCACAGCAGTAGCCCCAATAGGTCGAGCTTGATGATTCTTCATCAACAGCTGGTTCTGCTTTTCAGCAAGAAGTAAAACAGAGATCAAATCCGAGAACTTAGTGAACTTCTGAGCTCTATATTGTTGCTGCAGGACAATATTAGAAGCAGAGAAGGTCGAGTAGGTCTTCTCCAGGAGATCCTCTTCAGTCAAAGTTTCATTGCAAAACTTGAGAAGTGATCGGATTCGACAAACTTCAGAATTATATTCATTCACAAACTTAAAGTCTTGGAAGCGCAAGTGCTGCCAGTCATGTCTTGCTTCAGGCAAGAATATGTCCTTTTGGTGATCGAAACGATCAGCCAAAGCGACCCATAATGCACGTGGATCCTCCTCAGCAAGGTACTCAGTTTGTAGAGCGTCATGGATATGTCTTCGGATGAAGATCATAGCAGTGGCTTTTTCAGCCTCGCCAACAGGTTTATCTGTTGCTTCTTCAATAGCAGGACGCAAGTTCTTTGCAGTGAGGTGGAGCTTCACATCTTGAACCCACTTGAGGTAGTTCCTTCCAGAAACCTCCAAAGCGGTGAAGTCGAGTTTGTTCAAGTTCGACATGTTCCTATCACAAAATAGATGGACAAGATGTGGTTAGTGTAATGGAGAAAAATCAATCCATTCACATAGGAGTAGAACATACAGGTTCTAATAGACATGTATTGGTTTAATTTTGCATGAAAAACTTCGGGTTTTCATGGGTGATATATTTAAGTGAAAACTTCGGGTTTTCAAACAAGGCATGTTTAGAAGAAACTTCGGGTTTCAAAGTAATTATGAACTTCAGGTTCATATATTCCTGCAGGCAAACACAAATATATATGCAAACAAATATGCAAAGAATATATGCAGAAATATTGTATAATGATAAGTGAATTAATTTATTTTTGGTCTTCGGGGCCAAATTAAAGTGTGGGTAAAAATATAAAAACCCATATTATTTAAAAATAAATTAAATAATAAAATCTCGGGGCCTAAAAATATAGGCCAAGAACCCTCGGGTGGGATTACAGGCCCACGGGGTGAGAAGAGGGGAATGGGCTGCTGTGTGCAGCCCTAAATTTTTTTTTTTTTTTTTTTTTTTTTTTTTTAATTAGATGCATATATAATTCAATGAATCACATATTTACTTTGATGCATATGCAAATAATAGTTTCAATGCATGTACATATGTAAGATTCAATTCATGGCAAATATCAAATTCACATAATTATAACAATTTTGATTATGAAGCATACACAATTTATGTAGAATCTAAAATACGTTAAACGTAAAGTTGGGTCATGCATCATGGTGAATGTTCATGCTATCAGGGCTTGCAAAATATCGAGTTAAAAGCCGTTGTTTGGAAAGAACCTGATTTCGTGATGATATGGATGAACTGGTTTGATGCAGAAAAAATCTCCAACGTCAGATTCCTAAGCGCAGCGGTAGGAGCGTGCTGATAACGTGTTGTGGTCTATTTTATCTGACAGATGGACTAGGGCCGGCGGCAGAGAGAGAGAGGAGAGAGATGTGTGTTTGTAGAATTGTAGGGGAATGTGTGTGTTGTTATCCCTCCTACATTGTGCCTTTATTTATAGTAGTAAAGGGAGAGAAGATATTCCTTCTCCTCCAAGTAATACAAGTTGTAATAGGAAAGGATAACTAGAATCAAATCTTATCTAGGATTTACACAATCATACTTAAACTAGGAATGTTTACAACAAGTTTTTATTTTTTATTTTTTATTTTTTTTATAGAATTACCAAATAAGCAATTCAATTAAAGTTTCCACATAAGAAAAGGATAACTAAAATTTTCAATGTTAATTAGATTGTAGTGCTACAAGAAAAAAAAATATAGTAGCTTTGAATGGAAAAAATTCATAGCCTCGGATGAATGAGCCTTTTTTTTTTTTCTTTCTTTCCCTTTTGGTTATGAAGGATGGATGGAGAGTTGACGAAAATGTTAGTTTTAGGCTCGAATGTTCTAAAAATTGCTAAGCACTAATTGGCCGACAGGCAGAGGCCTAGCGCCTAGGTGGATTTATGTAAATTTATTACATATCTTGTAAATAAGTGCCTGTTTACACCTAAAAAAACATATACTTGTATGGATAATAAAAGAATGATAAAATGAAAAAATAGAAGTAGAAGAATACACAAGTTATATACATCCAAAAAGTTCAATATTTAAAAAACAATAAGCATATAATCATAATGAGGAGGATTTGGATGATAGACTAAATTCTTCTTGTTCATGAATGATGATCCTTGCATTGGATTGGATATAGACTAAATTATTTAACCTTGTTGTATCTAGTTTATTTCTTTTCTTTGTATGTATCCCCTCAAAACTGTTCCAATTCATTTCACTATTGGATGAACTTGTAGTAAATCTATCATTTGCAAATTAGGTACACCATTTCCATAAGTATGCCACCATGAAACCAAAAAAGAAAAAGGCACACAATTAATAAAAAGTATAAAAAAAACCGCCTAGGTGCCGCCCAACTCTCCGCCTAGGAGCCGCCTAGGACCGCCTAACCCGCCTAGGCTCCCCCTAGGACCGCCTAGCTCCAGACCAATATTTCGAAACGATTTGCCCAAAATCAGGGCGGGCCTTCACCGCCTAGGCTGATTTTTAGAACACTGCTTATCATCATGGGGACTATTATTCTAATTTAACCAAAACTTATTTGGTAATGGGTTAAGATTGAGGACATATACTTTTTTTACACACATTTTGGTGCTCAATTTGTATGGTTTATCCCATAACTTCTTTTAACGATCCGAACCATATATTGTTTCAATTCATCACTCATAGATCATCATTGGAAAAAAAATAATACAAATCTAAAATCATTAAAACATTCGTTTGGAGTGAAGAAAATAAACAAATACGCTTATGCAAAAAAAAAAAAAAACTAAAATGACTATCATTTTAATCTAATGGTCATATAGTTTTGGATTTGGGTGATATTTGGTGACATGAACTTTGAGGGAAAATCTAAAAGATGAACGTTTGGATCATTAAAGTATATTATGGAGCGTGTCTATAAAACGAGTGAAAAAAATTAGTGTTTTCTGATCCATTGTAATACTTATTTCATATTTGAAGAAACAATGAAAACAAAAGAGAGAAAAACCAACTAATAACATTACCATTTTTGAATGATTGAACCACGCGCCCTCTCCCTTTCTCCCAAAAAACCCTACCTCTAAGAGCCCCTTGGCCGTAGGCCCCTTGGTCTAGCTTAGAGTCGGCAGCAGCCTAGTACGATAGTACCCACCCCCTTCTAGCCCTCCTCCCCCTTACCTTTTTTTTCCCATCCTCTGATTCCTCCCTTCCCTTATCCTTCCCTATTTTTGGTTTCCACCCCTCCCTCCGACTCCCCCTCTATTTTTCCTTCCTTCCCCCATCCTTCCTTGGGGGTTTGCTTCCCCCTTTTCCTACATCAAACCACTATTGATGGTGGTCTTGGCTTATCTTTTAATGCCCTTAGCTTTCGGCTGCCATCACTTTGAGCGTTTTGCATCTCAATTTCCTCTAAGTTTGTCTCAGATCGTTTTCTTATGCCTTCTTCCTCTCCAAAAATTGCTCCTCAACCTGAATCCTCCACCATCTACCCATGCTACTCATTTTATCGAGTGCCTCCTCCAAGAATCACCTCCGCTGGTGCACTTCGGTGGTTGGGAGCATTTATAATGGTAAGTGCACTATTTGGTAGGATTATGGCACGAGTAGCTTGCCTATCACCATTTTCCGTTCATCATGTTGGTTCTTTGGTCTTTCTCCCAAGTGGTGGCGACGACTTTGTGGTGTTGGTGCAGCTGTTTGGGTGGAGGTGGCTACTTTACATTTTCAAATCTAGGTTTTTTTTGTTGGAATGTTGCTATGGGCTGCTTAGCTAAGGCCTTTTCATTGTAATTTTCTTTTGTGGAGTTGGATTTTTGCTTGGCTATCTTTGACTCTCTCTTGTATTGTCCTTACCTTGTCATAACTTTCTCTTTCAATGAGTTTTAATTTGTTGAACAAAAAAAAAAAAAAAAAAAAACAACCCGACCGGGAGAACGATGTCAGCATTTTTCGTTGTGTAATTTTTTTTTTTTTTGAAAAATGTTATTATAACACTAAAGAGAGGTTGGTGTGCTTAACCTCACAATAGACTATCAATAATGTGGTTCAAATTCGCCTTTGGTGGAAATCGAACCTAAGACCTCTCACTTACAAGTGAATAGGAAATACCACTTTTCATTGTTTGTGAAGATGGAACTTGAACATCTCCAAATAGATGATGACTATGTATAGAGCTTACGTGTTCTTTTTTTAGTACAACGATATATTTTACACTAATGGGAGGGGGAGTTCAGCTAAACTACACAATGGGCAACCTAATTTGGTTTTGAATTCGCCATTTACGAAATTTGAACCTACGACCTCTTACCTACAAGTGAAAATGAATATCACCATACTGTAGTACTAAGTGGCTAGAGCTTACGTGTTCTAGAAAGATAATATTCCATTTCCACATTTGTGTTAAATGGTTTTGTTTCACCAAACTAAAATATCAAACACATAATTAAATTAACCATATCGTTATCAAACTTCATTCACAAGGTAAAATGACAAACTAAGAATTTGCAAAATTAGGGGAATGTTAGTAATTGTTCCGCTGTAATTTTTCATTAGCTTCAATTTTGATATATATATATATATATATATATATATATATATATATATTTATGGTTTTAAGGTCCTACCACAATTTATTTTTACGTTGTTTTTCTTTCCAGACATAGGAAAAAAAACCCTTTGCAAAAATGAGAAGAATACAATGAACCGGACAATACAATGTATCAATTGAAATTCATTCACAAAATTATGTGAAATTCAGTTTCTCTTATGCACCTAGGAATATTTTAGCCAACGGATTTGGCCATAAATATTAATTAAATTTTCTAAACTGGAAATCTTTCATTTACCTTTACATCATTTTAATTTATTAGGGGTTGTTTGGTAAAAATAATTAGAAGAAGATTAGACATGAAATTTTTTTGTTCTCTTTTAAACCTCTCAATTCCTTATAATTCTTCCATTTTGAGAGGATTCTCCTTGACTAATCATTCTCCTATCCTACCTCCAATTTGATTAAAATACATTAAAATAGTGCCGCACTTATTTCAATTCAATTATGTACACGAGCTATATCTTAAATTAAAAAAAAAAAGGAAAAGAGATAAAATCTGAGAGGGTAAATTTCTGAAAAAGCCCCACCCTGCGAGGCCGTGACATGTTGTCCTCGTGCCCCGACCCAAAATAAGAAAACCGAGAAGCTTGGTGTCGAAATCCTCTATTTCTAATTTAACGTCTAATCTAATAATTCTATCGTTTGAAAAAATAAAAAAAATAAAAAAAATCATATCTCCAAATCTAGGCAATTACTTAATGCACTGCCATCACCACTCGCCCTATAAAAACCAGGTACTCACGGGCTCGCCATCTCCAACTCTCTCTCTCTCTCTCTCTCGCCATGCAACAGTGATTAATTTAGTCACATTACTCACCAGTACAACACACAAATTTAAGTCCTTCAATCCAATCCAATCCAATCCGGTCCAGTCCAATCCGTAACTCTAAAATGGCAGTCGCCGCCGCCATTTCCGTCCTCCAACTGCTCGTAGGACTCTATAGTCCAGTCCATGCCAATCCCATAAAAAACATAGTTGTTCTAGTGATGGAGAACAGGTCGTTCGACCACATGCTAGGGTGGATGAAGAAAATCAACCCAGAAATCAACGGAGTGGACGGCTCCGAGTCCAACCCTCTCTCCACCACCGACCCCAACTCCAAGCGCTTCTTCTTCAAGAACGAGTCTCTCTATGTGGACTCTGATCCTGGTCACTCCTTCCAAGCCATCCGAGAGCAGATATTCGGGTCGGATAACACGGCGGCCGACCCGCCTCCCATGAATGGGTTTGCTCAGCAGGCTTACTCCATGGACAACACCACCGCCATGTCTCAGGACGTTATGAATGGATTCGATCCTGATATGGTTGCTGTCTACAAAGCTCTTGTTTCTGAATTTGCCGTCTTTGACAGGTAGGTAACTACGTACCAATTTTTTTTTAATGATTTCAGCACATTGTCTTTTCTTTGCATGCGCATGTTTATTTTTTATATTTAAATTGAATAAATAAAAAATCAAAAGCAAAAGTAAACAGGGATTTGATGAATTCTCTGCTGGATCAGGATCCTCTCCTGACATTAAAAAATTGAACCTGTTGAGCAGACGATCGTGATCGTTGAAATTTGATCAAACGGTTATAAATAGGAGGTCCTCTAAAAATTATAATAATTATAGCTGTTGAATCAAATTTCAACGATCATGGTTTTTTAAGTTCAGGAGAGGATCTTGATTCATTCTCTGCTAAATAATTCATACATTACTCTCATTATTAATGGTAAAAAATATTAAAAGAGAAAGCCGTTGAGAGAATTGAATGCGAGCGAGAGAAAATGAATGCTTTGACCATTCACAGAAGATGTCAAAAATTTTATGAGAACTGTTTTTGACAAAAAAAGAAGAAGGAGTTTTTGATTCTAAAGGAGAAAAGATTTTTCAGTGTAACCGGAACATGGGATGATATATTACGTGTTACTATGTAAAATAGTGTGATATGTGTGTTAAAAAATTAATAACTTAAACAATACAATTTTTCACCACTTATATAAAAACACGTGATGTTCCATTTGTGTTCCGCTCACAATGAAAAGGAGATGTCAAAATCCTACATGGATTGACATTCTTCACTTTGCTGTTAAATTTGAAAGCAAAGTCAAAATTTTTATTTTATTTTATTTTGATGCTGGATTCACATTTGTTTTTTCATTATCAATTATTTGATTATTAAAATCTGGATTATATAAATAATAATAAAACATTTTACTTTGACATAGCAGTTGGGAATAAGAAACTTTACAAAATGTTATTTTAACACATAAGCTATTAAAATGAAATTTGACATTTTAATTTGAAGTAATGCTAGATAAATTAACTTTCACACAGAAATGCTTCCCTTTATCTTTACTTTTTCATATTTCTGAACAGTAAATCTTTACCTTTTCATATTTTGTGAACAATAAAATTCAGAAAATTTGAAGTATTATATTTTGTTTTCAGAATGTAAATTTCTTTGGTGTTGATGACATTTTGGG